>NC_059077.1:74101654-76501654 GCF_020497125.1 Mauremys mutica
TAAATAATTGAGTAAATATGTATTAACTAGTATAGACATACTTCAGTAGCACTTAACAGATGTGACAGAGAACTTCCATTCTTGATCATTGCATCATGCGTTTGGGGAACTTCAGCGGATGGAAAGGAGAAGCATCTTAATTCCAGTGAAAAAGGGTAGGGGCAGAATACATGAAACCTCAGCATCAGACATAATATTACCATTGTAGAAAAGGTGTAGATCTTGAAAGTGGATTACAAATTGTCAAATAACTTAAACAATTATAGCAATGAAGTGCAATTGCCATAACTCCACACAAAAAGCAATATATAGGAAAATAAACCATGCAACTCTATTTTAAAAATCTAGTTCCAAAGCACAACACCGCTGTTTGTTTTTTTATATATATTTCACCTGGCAAATTTCTTTATATACTGAATTCCATTGCACTGCAGTTACAAACTTTTTTAAAGCCAAGATATTTCAGATAAGCATTTTAGTAATTAAGGAACATTCTTTCAATTTGTACAAATCTCAAAACCTTTATCAAAGCTCAACTGTCAGTTGTGAGGGTATAAAAACATTACACATCTACCCTTCTATCTTTAACCAATAGCGTTACATAGTTATTTCAGGTAACACTTCTAGTAGTGAAGTTGTGTAGTGCCAAGCAAGTCAGCATTGCTGATATATAAATATTCAACAATTAATGTGGCTAAGGGAGATGAGAAAATGGCTATCACATATAAGTAATGAGTTTGCAGATGCCCTCATTTTTGGAGGTACCAATGACCCACCACCAGTTAAAGAACTGGATTTGGACAAAAATGGGCCCAGGTCCTGCAATTGATTCCATGCAGGAGTCTGCCCATGCAGAGTCAATGACAGGGTCAGGGCCATGGCTATCTGGTAGATTAAGACAAATTGAATTAATCTCTTTAAAAAAAAAACAAAAAAACACAGTAAACAACCCCCTGGAGATGTATGACTCTTTGAGAGGGGCGGGGGGGGAAGACGGTTGTGAAAGGGTACCTAGGGAGTTGTGACATGTTGGTGGGGAAAAGGAGGGGGGAAACTTTCTTGCATTCATGAGAAAAAAGATAAACTCCAACTGTGGCACATTACAACCAACTGTAAGCTGTCACCCATGAACGTATGAGTGCAGCACAGCAAATCAGCATGTCACACAGGCACTGGGAACACCATCAGAGTGGCACCTGGACCCTCACTCTGCCAACAAGGCAGCTGAAGCTCCTACTCTCTTGGTGCTGAGAACCAGAGGCTTGCTAGGGAACAAAAATGGGGACTCCCTCAAGGGGGTCAGACATGGATGTAGGGGCTGTGTCTAGGTGATGTCAGAGGGGCTCTCCCTCCCTTGAGGGAGGGGAGGGGATAATGGAAGGGGTGAACGTCTGAGAGGTGGTTAAGAGGGGGGCATGCTCCATGCCCAGTTTTTCTGCATCTTAGAGGTGCCAGCCCTATTTATAAAAGTATTATAAAATTGGGATCACACTATTGCAATTTTTTGGATGGTCTAGAAATGGTTTTTCATGCTTTTAATTTTCAAACCCTGAATCTCTCAGACCCTTCAGGGTCACGTTAACAGAGGTGAGCCCAAAGGGGTCGTGACATAAAAAACTTTGGGAACCACTTAAAGCTATTTCAATCTAAGGACTTAACACTGTAAACACTTAGAGATATGAATCCCATTTACTTCATTGGTGAAATCCTGACCTACTGAAATTAACAGGATTTTTGCCATGGACTCTGATGGGGCCAGGATTTTAACCATGTGCATAAGTGTTTGCTGGAGCTGGTGCATGTGAATTTCCTAGGAACCTGTTTCAGTTATTGGATAAACTCAAATAAACCCAAGTATCTTGTTTGTGTGTGTATTGGGGGGGGGGGGGCGGGGGGAGAGAAGAGGACAGGGAGTTGGTCTTTTTCCTGCCTCACTGAAACATTTTACGGCTGAATAAAGTGAGATTTGGTCTCACTGGATTGTTAGTGTGCTGGAACAAGACCAGATCTTCAGTTAATTCAATGCATTTAAAAACAGCTCTGGAACACAACGCACACACACAAATACATAACAAACTTCTAGAAAAATGTATTTGTACCAGACATAATAAACAGCTATTTTAGCTAGAAAAGCCTTTGGGCAAGTTATGTTTGAAATAAACTAAACCTACTCTGCATATACTAAAGTGCCTAAAATTCCATCCACATCCTTTTCAAAATAGAAATACAATCCATTGTCAATAGGTACTAAGAAAAATGTACAGAAAAGCTTTTATCTAGTATAAATATCAAGGTTACTAGGTCACAGAATATACATTTCCCATTCTTGCAATGCTGTTTTTAAATGTAAATGCACATGGACATCTAGGTAGCATGCCTAGAAACAGCTTTATTTTTTTTAAAGTGTCCTTATCTTGTGTATTACTAAAAATGTTTTAGTTGATTAAAATGAAAAATGTTCATGGTGATGAGTTCTTAAAAAACAAACAAACAAAAAACTTGCACCACCGCCACCTTTATTTTTGTTATAAAAAACATGTAAAAGTAGCCAATGAATTAGAAACAAATGAATTTTCAAACTGAATTTGGCAACATTTTCATTGATTGAATATACAATTATGTGCAAGCATCTAACACACTAAGAATAGATTTTTTGTAACAATAAATTGAAGTAAAATGTTTTCCCGAAATATACAGTTTGAGAATAAAAACCACTCAGTCCTTTGTAAAATGTGAAGTTGTTTAAATTCAGATTTTATTTGTTAAATAACAAAAACATGAAAATCACAAAATTTAAAATATTATAATTTTAAAGATGAGAACCTTTACATTCACCTAAGCCAAAGTAAACGCACTTTAGTATTTTAAGAGAGTTGCCTTTTTTTTTTTTTTTTAGTCTAAGGCCCCCTCTAGTGTTGGAAAAAATTATAATCCCAGCAAAGGAATAAACTTTGAGAAAGATGACTCAAAGAACTCGGAAGAGGTCTTCAATTCAAGAAAATAAAACATCCCACATTTATTTGACTATATTTGCATATAATCATACATCAGTGATACAGAATACGTAGCTATAGTTAAATATCTACAATTCTCCATGGATTTATAATGGTTACCTGAGCGTTCATTATTCCCATAGCCAGTGGAGGTTTTTTTGCTGTATTTTTTTTTTAAACTAGCATCTTTAAACCCATTAACATATTACAATAAAAAATTTTTAAACACTGACAAGGTTACTAGGTATTGCTTTTTTTAATTATGAAATTTATCTGTTTATTGATAAATGATCATTCCTCATGAAAAAGTTTTATGGTCACTTTTACCCCCACAAAATAAGTGTTTTAAAAAGTTTGTTTTCTTCCAAAAAAGTGATCTAAACAAACCCTCCATTAAATAAATTACTGACCTGTGACAGAATAAAGAAATACTATCCTCTTTATCAACAACATGTCAGAAGTAAACCCAGAACCAATACAAAATCTGTATTACATGAATGCAAAGCTCCAAAAGAAGAGTATGGCACTTATATGACTGGGGCACCATAAAAGTCCAGTGATTATTTTAAATAAAAAAATTAAGTTCTCTGCATTAATTGTCTTCATTCATGTTGGAAGTGAAACAGAATTGTTAGGGTTTGTTTTCAGTACTATGAGATTTGCACCAGTCACTAACATTTGTGCTAGCAGGCGATATATCAAAACCCCAGCATTCATTGATAGGAGAAGAGATTAAGTCTAAGCTTTCAGCCCTGCCCACATTACAAGTTTTAATTGTGCCAAAACAGAGTAAAGGGCTTATAATGCAGAATGATCCTTATTCAACTTTGGCAGTCAGAAAAAAAAAACCAAACACCCTATTCTTTGTGCTCTTCTCTTATGGCAATTAACAAATACTGTATAACGTTTCATTTTTTTAAGCTTCTTTATGTCTCAATTTCACATAAAAATTTAAAACTGAAAACCATAGATTGAAAAAACTCCATAGCCACTGCCATTTAGACCTTCATTCGGGGAAAGCATCTTTGTTTACAAAAGCACTAATTATAATTGTATTGGCATTAAGCACGTTTTTACATTTAAGCGTGTGCTTACAAAGAACTAGTGTTTTCCTGAATAAGGATGGACTTAAAGCACATGCCTAAGTGTTTTTCTGAATTAGGACCTTAACTGCCTCATAAGCAACTAATACCTGTTATCTCTTTGTATGCAAAACTCTCATCAATAGCAAAGAGATTTCCATGCTAAGAATGGTTACAAGATCAGACTTGGAGTTACCTAATAATTTGTGCAGTTTCAGTTTGGTAAATTATACCTCTGGTTTTATCTTCAAAACTTTGTCATCTACAACGGGTACAAGTTTAAAAAAGGTGTTCTGCTAAAAGAATGGTGAGCTACAGAATTTATGATAAAATAATTTTAACTGTGGTCACAGAAATAGTTTACAAATTAAAATACACTAAACATATTTGCAAATATAACAGGACATGACATTTGTAGAAGTGCAGCACTTGTTTTGGCTAAGAATTAACAAAACTCATATCACTGGGAATTACTGCAGTTGCTTTTTACTAATACAATTTTATTGAAAAACCTATTTTGAAAGAAATCCATAAAACAAGTTATGATAAATACTGAAGAGAAGCTTAGAATAGATATTTTTAAAAATTCTATTATAAATAAATCCAGCCAGGGTGATGGGGAGAGGTAGAAAATATTTAAACAGAAAATACAAAAAAAATATGTAAGTATATTTACATATAAATATATTTTAACATAAAGATGTGTTAAAAAAACAAAAATAAAAAACACCTTATGCTCTGATCCTGCATAAACTTACACACCTGCTTAACTTCACATCCTGTGAACATTTATATTGACTTCAAAAGGTCTAAGTGCGTAAAATATATCATGTGCCTAAGCCTCTGCAGGATCAGGGCCTTAGTTTGTAAAATTAATCATCCTAGTGGTATCCGACTTAACTTACAAAAATATTTTCCAAATATACTATTTACTGCTGCTTCTTTTTGCAAGAGCCTCTCTGATTTGGCGATCCAATTCACTTACTATATGGTCTTCATGGTTATACACACCTGTTCTCAACAATGTATCTCTCTCTTCTATCAGGCGAGTGAGATAATCATCCAAGCTTTCATTTAATTGTCTAGTATGAAGACTACCTACTCGCTCAACTGAAATATCTCTGGAATCTTGTGATTGTTTTTTGTCTTCTTGTTGCTTTAGCCTGACAATAAAAGAAGTACATCATACAGGTAAAGGACACATGGAAATTCTGTCCTGTTAAATACGTTCTAGATGAATTTTTACTGAAATTTCTTACTGAAGTAGTGGAAATCAAGGAATTTTTTTTTAAAGTAACACAAACTAACCCTTGCTTGATTAAATTTAAAGGAAGCCTTTCGAATCTAAGAATACCTTAGATCACTTGTGTACATATTACCACGATTTCATCAAGGTTTCTGCACTGATAATGCAGTTTAAAAACCCACATAAGTGATCAAGCTCAGGTTTCAAAATTACTTGAAGCATAATAAATGGAGGACATCATTAGATGTACTTAAAATATAAAGATATGGGCCAAGAGGAGAGTTGAAAGAATCACCATTAGTGTAGCTTTTTATGAAGCAGTTCTGCTTATGGTTGAGGGTAAAAAAGGCTTGCTGCAGTATAAGCACAATCATGACAAAAACTGGTTATAGTGGCCTTTGGCATAGATTTTCTATAATACAGGACTCTTACATTTTATAAATGAGCAATTTTTTTCCTAAGGGACACTAAACTGTGTTCTTTTACTGGATTGACAGCCAATTAAAATTTGATTTAACTGAACCTTCCCCTATTTTGAGGCAGAGGGAAAAAATCCTACAAATGCTATAATACCTGTTCAGTTCATTTCTGATATCCTCCAGTTCTTTTCGCTCTGTTTTCCCCACTTCTTTCTCCTCTGCTGCCAAATAGCGCAGTCTCATGTGTTCCAGCTCTTGTTGCTGCTTTTTAAGGCGAGCCATAGCATTCTCTTGCTCACGCTAAGGGGGGAAAAAAAAATCATTTGACATTAAATATTACAGATAAAAAGTGCTAATTCTAACAAATCTTACAGTGTTTCAGAATCCACAAGTAATAATATGGAAACAGTAACTAAATAGCACAAGTCAATACAAAATATTTAATGTAGATATGAGATAAATTCTGATGTCGGTCAAAATGAATAAGATTGAGGCAATCTTTTGCCTCAGTCAAGATCACACTAAACATTTGTCCACAACAGATTGCAACCAAATCTGAGGGCAATAGTAGCAGACTATCCAAGGGGTATATTTTAGAGGTGATGTGCATGGGTCTGAAGATTTTGCTTAAACTGAAACAGACTAGTGTCTTAAATACCGCTCATGTAACTACAGTGACACGGGTTATATAAATACCTAGACACATAATTGTAAGCACAAAAATTCAATACAGTGAGAATTAATATTTCAAAGCCCTAAGTAGCTGTATGCGACTCTCTCTCCCTACTAGCCCTGCTATGCATAGCATCACAAAGTTTTGTTCGGCAGAGATAAATTTATAATTGTGAAAAGAACTACTTTCTAAACTGGTATCCAGTCTTAGGGCATGTCTACATGAACATTTAGTTCGCTGCAAGCTGGGATGTGAATCTACCCCGCAATAGCCTGTCATACACTGTCATTGTGGACCCTGTTCATATGCACTAACAGATAGCGTGCTTTAATCTACTCCCATTTCAAAGTGTGTAGATTAAGCCACATTAATGTACTGGACATTTAAGGTGCTGGAGGATAGTGCAGGGTAGATTCACATGCCAGCTTGCTGCAAACTAAATGTTCATGAAGACAAGCTCTTAGAAAGTCAGGGGTGAAAATCTAAATACTTAGATTTCTTCTTACATTTATTCAATTTTCAAACTCGGAATAGAAGCCCAGAGGGGGAAAAACAGAACAAAAATTAACTCAATATACATTTTTTAAAAACTTCGTTCAATTCCTAAATGGGTTTTTCAAAGTCCCATAATCTAAGATATAGTGCCTTGCCCAGCATCAAAGATTACATTTTATAGCAGAACCAGGGATAAAACCTAATTCTTCTCGGTGATATTCAATTGCCTTAACAAGGACTATTCTTTCTTTTCCTCTTGTTTTCTGACTAATGCTCTACATAACCCTGCTTCATTTACTGCACACAGTCCATCCTGTGCACTACAAGAGGCAGGGGTCCTGGAGGAAAAAAACAACAACATATGATCATGTTATTAAATACTATGTCATACTGCATGGTCCCCCTTAATTCTGGCACATCTTAACTCGTGCTTGCTTGACTTTGCAACATTTTACATTTTTTGCATGGGTTTTACTCTCCACTGTCTGTCTGACTTCATTAATAAAATCTATTTGCACAGTATATGTAATTCACCAGCCCTGGCACCACTAGAGAGCAGAAAAGAAGAGCAGAATTAGGAAAGGACAGCAACCTGTAGGTGCCAGCAACTGAAGAGAGAATGTCCAACAAGGAAAGAACAGATTTTGTGATTAGTAAATAAATGAAGCAACTACCAGGTTGCAGACCTGCAAATTTCCTCATGAAAGCACTATGTCTCTTCCCACGAGCCAGCTGCTGACTTACAGGCTAGATGAATGTCTGCTTACTAAAGCAGAAGTAGTTTCCCTACTGACTTGCAGACTGGAGCAAAGGACAGTAAGTCTATTTTGCTATATGGGCTTTGGACACACAGTGAAAAATCCTACTGAAATGGGGCATTTGTTATTAAATTCAATGGAGCAAAGAGACTATGATCTCTTTAATATCACAATATGAAACAGAGCACACAATCTGTAGAAGGATACAGTACGTATAGGTCTCAGCAGCCACATAATAAAGGCAACTTTCAGTAGGACAGAATAGGCAAAAAGGAGGAAGAGTAACGTCCTAATTAATGGTTTCAGAGTAGCAGCCGTGTTAGTCTGTATCCGCAAAAAGAACAGGAGTACTTGTGGCACCTTAGAGACTAACAAATTTATTTCAGCATGAGCTTTCGTGAGCTTCAGCTCACTTCTTCAGATGCATAGAATGGAACACACAGACAGGAGATATTTATACATACAGAGAACATGAAGAGGTGGAAGTATGCATACCAACAGGAAGAGTCTAATCAATTGAGATGAGCTATCATCAGCAGGAGAAAAAAAAACTTTTGAAGTGATAATTAAGATGACCCATAGAAGGTGCCACAAGTACTCCTGTCCTAATTAATGTGAAAGGCTCAGTTCACTTGGGACAAAACTTCCAGAGTTGTTCACAATCCTACTTTTGTCCAGAAGAACTGTAGGAAAGGTTCTCCTTAATGGTTAAAGCTCCAAACTCATTTAATCTGCAGGAAGAGGTAAATGCCTAAGAAAAAGTTACTTCAATGGTAAGAACAAACAATGAGCATATCATCCTGGGCTCAGATGGAGACTGGTACAATGTCAGCAAGACCAGATTAAATTTACATCTATGTAAGAAGTCAAAAGGCTGGTCTGATCATCTTGACTGCATAGAAGTTTAGAAATATGGAGAAGAGGATCCAGTGCTTCTCCATATATCCTCAAAGCTCCTGGTGCTCCCACTTGAACCTGTAAGCAGCTTAGCCTTTGTGAAAAGAAGAGAAAGAGAAAATAAAGTCAGTCTCCAATTAAGGCAGTGTTAAGATTAATACTAAAAGGAGGAAATAAGGCTGCATACAGAGACAGTGTTAAACCTTGGTTGTACAGTTTTGATTGGATTTCAGGAGATTATCCACCATCTGAATAGAGTAAATCCGGAAGTTTCAGCCTCTCAGTCTCTAGATAGAAAGAGTCTAGGAACGTGCGTTCAAATAGCTGACCATGTAGTCTTTCAGAAGACCCTCAACAACAGGAAGTCTGAAGAGGTTTGATAGACAACTCCTTGAAACAGCTGCCACTAAAAGGTGGAATGCCCAACCACCATTATTACTTCATCTAGTCCCACCTGATTTTCCTGTTGACACTACCTAAACAATGATAAAAGAGGTATAGAAGAACCTCACTTGAACACAGTAGTGAGAAGATTTGACCTGCCAAGCCATCTTTACCCAGTGTCTGGGAACAATTGGACCATTTTTTGTGACTGTAGGGTAAAGCTGTGTCTACCTGTGGGGTTTCCTAGAAGGCCAACACCCTGCAGAGAACCCTACTCCTTTGGCTTGAGAACTAGCCCAGATGTTGAAAGTTTCTTGTATATAGGAGGATGACATTATGATGTTCTTTCAGCCCAGAACAGAATTCTGATGAGAAGAGCTCCAAGGGCCTCTCTCTCCTCTTTAAACCTGTATCACAATACAAGCTGCTTAGTTGATATGTTCCAAAGGATTGTTATGGATTCTGGGGAAGGAGTGAATTTCTAGAAGAAATATCCTATGGTCCTTAGGTCCAGCTATACTTCAACTAACATCCTTCTCTACTGCTGCTCCTGTCATGTAAAAGAAACTCAGATGGGTATCCCAGGTCCTCAAACTTGTTTCTCTCAAGATTCAGATTGAGAGAGATTCTGGGGGAGATTTCACTTGATTATTGGGAAAAGTCCACCATCTCAGCAAACAAACAAGCTGGAAAGGTGATATATAGATTTAAGTTCTCTTCTTGGTAGTCTCCTCACAAGAGCAAAAAGGTCTGAAGAGGTTAGGAGTGAAGCCTGTCGGCACACAATATTATCTGTATTACCGCAGAATATCATGAGGCATGGAAGGTGAAGAAAGCATCAGAGGGCTGTGAATGGCGTGAACAGAAGTATTTTGATTGTATCCTTCAGTTTGTGGAATGTGTCACCGAGAAGAATCACCTCCTTGAGGTGAGAACAGGATCTGGGGCTTAGGTGGTCCAAGCTCCTCAAAAGGCAAGCCTGAGCTCTTGCTGAGGTTCGGCATAAAGCAGTGGTTTTGGAGAACTGAAAGAACCATGTTGGGGCCTTAGGAAGCACTCTGAAAAGAAGAAACATCATACAAGGATTATCTAAGTAATGCAATAAACTGATACCTTCCCATTTAAGGCTGGCGAGTACAATCACCAGGAGTTTCAGTGTCTTGGGAACAAAGAC
Source organism: Mauremys mutica (assembly GCF_020497125.1). NCBI lineage: Eukaryota > Metazoa > Chordata > Testudines > Geoemydidae > Mauremys > Mauremys mutica. The sequence continues at coordinate 74,111,776 of NC_059077.1, forward strand.
ACAACAAAAGGCAAGACAACATGCTGGTAGTATCATTTTGACAGCAAAGAAAACTCAAGTGTGCTAGAAAGTGAAAGTACACATTTTTCAGGTTGATGGACCAGAATCATCTTTGGCTGGGTGGATACAAACTAGGGAAAGGCTAGAAACCTCTAGATTCTTTCTTAGTCAAGACACAGTCTGGAAGCCCTCTTTTATGCTGGAATGGGCTAACAGTCCTCATGTCTAGAAGTTTCTTGATACAGGTAATAATTACTGACCTTTATAAGGGCCACAAATGAGGGACAAGCAGAACAGCAGTCACAAATGGGGTCTGTGGAGGTCACTGTGAGGGAGACCTTGTGGAGAAACAAGGTCTACATGAAACTATCTTTGTCCTGCATTGGTCATTTCATCCTGGCAGGATGGGTTGCATCAGGCCTTCCAGCCTTGCAAACAGGCTGAAGCAAAACTTCCCTGGAAGTGGAAGCAGAGCTGACTGGTGATTGCACAAAGCAATTTTTTCTAAATGGGCAGAGAACTGAGAGAGTGAGCTGCTGCAGTGTGGCTCTGGAGATGGTTTAATTTGAGTGTGCTGAAGTGCCTCCTGTCCACACAAACTAGGAATTGGTCTCCAAGAATCTTTTCTCCAATGACAGTTGTGGACAGTATTTCCCAGCAGTGTCAAGATTAGTAAATTGGGTACAGTATGGTAATATCTGTGTAACACATTTCTGATCAGATAAGCAAATCTTAACTAAACTTATTGCAATACAATTCTTCCACACAGTAGAAGACCAAGTCTGGTATATTTACTGCAAAGTCATTTTTTATTTCATTACTTTTGTGGGTTCACATTAGATTATTATAAAAACAATAAAAAATAAGTACCTTTATACCTTAAGAGGGTCAAACAAAACAATAATGTGAATTACCTGACTAGATGTGTCACTGGAAGATGTACTTATATTTTTAGCATTGTCCTTTTCTCCTTTTTCAATACTACTTTATCACAACTATCTAAGACCAATCTTCCCCTGAAAAATCCATAAAGTACATGGGAAGTGATCCCATAGACTACAATGACAATTTATGGTGTATAATGTAATTATGTAGTTTAAAATGCAAACCCACATTCTAAACTACATATTATTTACCCAACATAGCTATTTGTAATCCTTTATAGTCTGTCAATCTGTATGCTGAACATTCATAAACAAACGTGATTTATGTAACAGTCTGAACAGAAACTAGCTCCCCATATAATCCTTCAATAAAGGAAAATGATGTCAAAGAACATACATTATTTGTTTGATATGGATAGGAGAGTTAGCATACAGTATGTGAAAATCATACTATGTATGATACAATTCAAAGCTAAGATTTAGTATTAGACCAGATCAGAGGTCACAAAAAGAATGGATCCTTTGTAAGACTCAGATTTTGGGAAGGGAGGGTGAAGGAAAGATTCTTTATCCATATTTGGTAATGAAAATTGCTGCCCTTTATCTAAGGCTCTTTCAGATAACCAAAAACCCAATCACACTTTCAATACCACATTATGCAACAAGCTCCGTAATCATTGGTGCTAAAAGTAGTTGATTGTGTAGGACTATTTCAATTTTAATGGAAATTAGTGAAAAACATCTTCTGAAACCAGGAAAAGATATATAAAATGATGTAGCAGTCTCACCTTCATTTACAGTATCTATATTACATACTACTCACACAATTGACAAAACAAGAACAAAATTAATTTTTTGCAATTTCTATAATGTTAAATACTTTCAGTATAAATCTTCTACATATGAATATGAAATAGGAAAAAAGGTCTCAATTTTCCATTGCTGAAATCATGACACTTGGACTGCCACTGCAAAAATTTATACTGCCACTGATACTTTGGATTAATCTTTGCATTAGTGTTACCTCAATTATAAAATATCCTCTACCAGGGTTGCTGAACAATTTGTATAGTGGGGTGCTGAAAGCCATTGAACCAAACTGTAAACTCTGTATATAATGGAAATCGCAAGCCAGAGGGTATGGAAGCACCCTGAGCACCCGTACTTCCAGCACCTACGTTCTCTACCAATTTATCTTAAATGAAAAAACATGGTTAATAATGTATTTGATCTGAGCATTCCATTTGTAATACTCCTAACCTGAGGACAAACTGAAGAGTTTTTTCAGGTCTGAAACTGCACTCATTGCTTACTGAGCAGTTTGTCCCCTCTCCTCATGTGGCAAGATGTATGCCTTAGACAGATACTTTGCCTGGATGGGTAATTTTTATATTACATAATCAAATTTTGAAGTTTAAAATCTGAAGATGGTTACTGAGCCCTGGAGCAGTCTAACTGGTTTCACTAAATGGTTGGAAAAAGTGTGAAACGTTCCTGAAATATATTTCCTCAGATGAATATCTGCTCGCAGAGCAGAGAACTACAGCTGCTGCAGGAACTGCAGAAAAGCCAGAGGAGCAGCAGTGTGGTAGGCGATGAAGGCTGATAGTGCCTCTGAACTGAAGGTACCTCTGGTCAGGTATACCAGGCCTCCAAATATCAACAGACCCCAGTGCAGCAGTGGGATAAAGTAACCTCAGAAGACCCAGATGCCCATGATGTCAGCAAACTACATTTTGTAGTTGTTGAAGTGATTCTTTTTTTTAAATGAGACAAGAGTCCTGTGGCACCTTATAGACTAACAGAAGTATTGGAGCATAAGCTTTCGTGGGTGAATACCCACTTCGTCAGATGTTCATTGGTTATCTGATCCGGCACCATTCTATCACTCTCTTCATATTGACAGTCTCACTCTCCCTGCTTTCCATGCTGTCCTGTCCTTCCCTTCACTTTTCCTCCCTCTATAATCATTTATTCCTTTTTCATGTTCTTATCCTCAGGTTAACTCTGCACTCTTGCTATTCCTCCTTACTCCACCAATCACCAAAAAAAAAAAAAAAAACCCAACAAAAAAAACAAACAACCCCAAACATGTATAGTTAACAAGAGGTGTGCCAATCATCTGATTATTTATGCCTGATATATTCTTTTCCTCCATCTTTCATTTCTTTGTGTGTCTTGAGATTGCAAGCTCTTTGGGGCAGGAATGATATCTTAATGTTTGCACAGTACCTTTCACAATGGGGCTCTAAATAATGATTTTGGGCCTTTGGTACTACAGTAATTTAAACATTAATTAATTAATTAATCAGTAAGAAAGAAAAATAATCAGATTGTAAAAGAATCCCATCATGCTGCCAGGTGTTCTAGTTAAGAGGCTCTTCAGTCAAAAGAGGACAATCTATTTTGCCATAGCTGCCTATAAATCCAAAGCGGAGATGTAAACATACATACACTAGACTAAACAATGGCTAAATAGCAGCCACTATTCACTCTCCCACTCACGCATACCATGTAAGTGTGTGGGAAAAAAATTACGATTGAAGCTAAGGAACTCAAGTAAAGTTTTCTGAAAATAACCCAGAGCTGACAAGTCAGTAGGAGGGCCTGGATGGTTTCAAGACACAGTTTTTAACCAAGACTTGGACCTCTAACTGTTGGGGTTTTTTTAAACAAAGATTTACATCCCATCCTTGGCTAAATTACTTATAAATTAATCAAATTAATTACTCTGAGTGGATAAGCAGGAGGCTGGACAAGATAGAGCTGATGTCAGCCAATAAGGTCTGTGTTGTTTTAAACAAATCCATCAGTTCTGCTTTGAACAAATCCATAGAGTACAAATATGGTAAGAGACTTAAATCCTACAATAAAACCTCTTATCCCAAAATGTACATAATTCTAATTTAAGCGTAAACATTGTTTTTGTTAATTTTCCAGATCAGAAAAGGGAGATTATCAGCCTTCAAAACTGACATAACACTGTTGCTAGTTACAGCTGCAATGGTAATATGCTGCATTATTTTTAAAAACTGATTTCCTGCATCACTCAAACATTTGTTAAATTTTACATCTCGAGCCTGTAAAGTCTTAAACGTGTGTAACTCAGCACATGAATAGTTCCACTAACTTTAATGGCTCTACTTCCATGAGTGAAATTACACATGCCTAAATCTTTGCAGGATCTGAGTCTAAGTTGGTAAATTTTAAAGGCCAAGATTTGAAAACCTTGAGTTGTAAAGAAAAAAAATGCATGTACATGCACCAAATGTACACATTTTTGAATTTTTGATCTTATTTTTGAGTAAGACATTTTGTTAAACAGTACAAATTAAAAAGTTACGGTAAATACCTTCAAGAAAAAATGGGAATGGGCATGAGGGAGAAAGATCTGGGGGGCCTTATGACAGTCTGTGGATTTTCAGAATATTTTATAAACTTTATACACCATGATCAAATCCGTTAAATGTGTAATTTTGTAGTTTTCATATTTAAAGATGAGCCTATGTCACAAACGTCGGTATGCTTCAGGCCTTTCTCTAGTTATAACTGGTATTATGTTTTATTATCCAAAAATTCCAGAGAGAGAAATTAAGAACTTGTTCCTTTTAATGTCAACACAACATTTTCAAAGTTACAATGCACAAAACTTCATTTTCTACAGAATATAAAGCCATCACAACAGTGTTCTAACATGACTAGTTCCCAAAGAAAATGCTATAATTAAGGAAACATGGACTTTTAAAGTTGAAAAATCAGAAGAAAAGAATATTTTGCTAAAATACTCAGCCAGTTGATTATGCTTCTTTATTTCATAAATTGACTGTACTAGGTCACCTTTAAGTAATGGAAATCTCTGTTTAAACAGTTCTTTGGCAATGGGCACAAAGCATTAGATCTCATTTCCAAGACTTACCAGCTGGGTTTTGTCATTAACATTTATTAACAATCTAAGATATGGCTTTCAACGTCTAATCCTCACTACACAAATGTTTTGTATAGTCCTCCAGAGGGCTTTGGTGTGACAAATTACTGGCACAGATTACAACCCTGTGGCTATTCACCCAAGGCAACACAAAATTAATATGGTACTAATCCAATTTAAACAAGAAATTGGATGAACTATTGCAATTGCACAAATCATCTGAACTAAAGCTGATGTGGAATTCCTGAAGGCAACTAAATTTCCAAATTTATATTCAGACAGTCCACGGGTTCCTGATCAGTTTTGCTTTTTTAATTTTTAAAGTGCCAGATTGACTAAATCCTATTTATCAATAGAATAAGTACAGGATTAACAATAGTAGCATAAGCATTAATATATTATTTCCCACAAAAAAAAAAAGCCTCCATCTAATTTTAAGTGGACTACTTTCAGGGATAAAGTTTTAGGGGAGTTTAATAAGTTGGTCTTGATGTCCATTCATTTAAATGGTTCAGATGTCTAACAAGGGTTTAAGCTGGTCCTGGACTGGAACCATTAGTTTAAAGTTACCAAACTTATCGTCTAGTGATGGTTTTTGTCACTACCCATCTGGCATGACTTGAACCAGTGAACTAAAGGTGAAATGCATCTAACAGGAATCTAAAAAGCCTTTAAGGGAAAAACAAACAAAAAAAAAACAGGCAGGACATTTTAGTGCTTCCTTTGGGAAATCCAGCGTCTGGTGTGAAAAGATTAGAGAGGCAAATGATAACCCTGTCATGCATAGGTACACCTCTACCCCGACATAATGCGACCCAATATAACACGAATTCGGCTATAACGCGGTAAAGCAGTGCTCCAGGGGGGCAGGGCTGCGTGCTCTGGCGGATCAAAGCAAGTTCGATATAACGCAGTTTCATGTATAATGCGGTAAGTTTTTTTGGCTCCCGAGGACAGAGTTATATCGGGGTAGAGGTGTATTTCAGAAATATTATGGGCTAATTTCTGACACCTACAATAATTAGACAAAAAGGAACAATCTGAGGACAGCACATAAAACTGAACCTTTGATTTTCTAGCTATTATCAAATATACATTGCGCTAATTTCTTTGATTTATCTGTAAGTTATAAATAAAGAGCATTGAGAATTTGGGATCTCAAATTCATTGAGATCAGATTTGGGCACTCAAATTGATTGGCTTATCCAAAGATTTTGACAATGACCCTGCCTTAGGCTCCATATCCCTCCTTGATTAGCACCCAAATTTCTCCTCTCCTCCCAACAAGACCATTGGACTCTCACTGAAGGACCTTCTTGAAGCTTCAGTTATTCATTAGATTGTGTTTTCTCTTCACAGGGGAAGGAAAGGAAAGATAGAGAAGTAGCAGCATCCTGCTTATCCTTTCCCGTATCCAGAAAGGGTCTCCTTTTGAGCACATATCCAGATAGCTAGCTCCTCCTCCTTCCCAATCCAGTAGACTTTCCTTTCCAATCCACAGATGTAATTTTCTGAGAGCAACTGGTTGGCCTATTCTTCAGTAATGTCTCTGCTAGATCCTGCTAAGTTACCCCTTTACGGACTGCACCAGAAAGATCTCTAGTACTGCAGGAAAAAGAGTGAGTTAGCCCCCCCTTCTTGCTTTTCCTCATAACTAGGTGTCTATATTCCTAGGAGATTAGAGCCCCTTTCATGCCACTGCAAATCTTGTGGAAAAACAGGGAAGGCAGTTTTTATATTGCAACCTGGATCATACACATCAAAACCTTGCAATGGAAAAGCAGGGGAACATAATCCAAAGAGTTATTGGGTCCTTCTGAATCAAACTTGGATTCAGGGAGCTGAGGTGCTCACTTATTCTGTGAAGGGTGTCCCTAATGCTGGAGTGAATTAGAAGTGCCTCTCCTTGAAAAGGAGCCCTTCTATAAAGCAAAAAAAAGGATGGGAAACAGGGGTGAAGATGGAGTATGAAAACATGAAGACGCTTGTCTGAACCCTCAAGCTTTAAATGTATTAGGCTTTGTTTCGACCTAGGAATTGGTAAAATTCTTGCTTTTTCTAGTGTGTTTGACTGTACCTAATGAAAGTGCTTATGGAATCTTAAATTACTGCAAGCACAAACCATACGATATTTATAGAAGGCAGTAGGTAAAGGAAAAAATAATATACTGGCATGTATATGCATTACTGAGGATGAAGGAACTGCTGCTACATGTTTGCTTGAGAGAGATTTTAAATGCCTCACTGACAAACACAGAAAAATCCACAAAAACAAACCAATCAATAAAACCCTCTACTGGCACCACTGATGGGAAAATTCAGAGACAGGAAAAAATTGTGTAATCTGTGATTTCCGGATCTCTTGAAGTTTGCTGTATTCTGCAATATTCTACAAATTCTATCACTCTTTAAAAGCTAAGGCCCAGATTTTTAAAGGTATGTAAGTGTTGCAGTATACCACACTGAAATACCCAACTGATTTAGGAGCATACATTTTATTTTTCAAAAGTGATTTAGGCATTTAGGAGCCAAAATTCTATTGACAGTGGGATTTTTGGCTCCAAAGTACCTAAATCCCTTTTGCAAATGAAATTTAGGCTCCTAGATACCTTTAAAAATCTGGGTCTAAGTATTCTTTATGACCATATAGCTGTCACAGTGTAAACTGATGTACTGATGCCTGTTAAGTCAGTTTTGCAAAAAACAAAAACACAAACAAAAACAAGCATGCCTCCTAACCAACAGCAGCAAAGATGGGTACTTACCTCTACCCTTCATTCAACACACCACAGTTAGGATGTAGACTTTGTAAGCATTAAAAATTTTTAAAAGTATTTAAACACACAAGCAATTTTTACCCTCAGTCACACTTCTGTTGGAAAATACAGAAAATTAAAAACACAAAAACCAGAGACTAGGACCCAACAAGGTTTAATTCAGTTAATACTGTCAAACATGAATCTACAATGGATCCTCAGATACACGGGCGCCTCATCCCCACCAGGAACAGATTAAAATGCAAGAGGGTTTATTGCTCATGTTCCAGTACTACAGAATATGGCGTACAAACTTTACTGACAGTGCTATGCCATCATAACCTGAGACACCTGGAAAATAAGATATTTAACTAAAACAAAACTCTAGCTAAGGCACATTGTAGGTAGCCACTTCCTGTTTAGCAGGAAATCTCCATCCACTATTACAAAGTCTACTTCCCAACTGCACAGTACTTCTGGACACATGATTTATACCTCTACCCTTCCATTTGACATTGTAAAGGAATTTGGGGCAAATTCCATAAGAGGCTGGGCAGCAAAGAACTTTTCCAAGTAATTCTTTTGATTTTGCAGCTAGTGGTGATGGTGCAGGTTCAGAATCAATGCTCTGTTTCTCCCTACTATTGAATGAGACATTCTAGATTTTCTTAAAGCAGTCCTGAATGCAATGTTAAGGTTACACAATTAAAGTTAGGGTGTAAAGGAGAAGAAATGCCAGTTTAGATTCAAACAGTGACATTAACTCAACTGCATTATTCATGCATAGCATTTTTCATTCTTGTTTTTCTGGTTCAATGTTGAATATGGTTAAATGTTAAATATTGCAGTTTCTGGCATAAAATATAAAAACAACAGGATGTGCACCATGGCCAAGATAAACCATTGTAACTTTTTATTTTTTTACTTTTTCCAGCAGATTCTTACTGAACATCCCCAGAAGTAACCTCTCTTTTTTTAAAATCACCCCAGTTCCAAGCCAAGCAAAGGCCTTGGTCTACAATGAGAATTATGTCCAAGTTTACGTTCCAAACTTCAGCCAGTTGTTCTGTATCCTTGTTGTTTTAAAAATAAGTGTAGTCAGAATTTTTTTTAAAAATTTGGCCAATAGATATTTTTCCATTTTTCCTACACTCAAAAATAGATGAAGAGATTTTGCTAAAAATCACTGTCAGACAAAGCCCAGTTGCAAAAAATTCCAGCCCAAAGCTGACTGTTTAGGAAAGTATTGACCATTTTAAACATACACTGGCCGTTACAATGGAAATCAATACGCAACAATAGCAGGCATGATTAGCACATAATTATTAATATTAGTTTTTATCATAGGAACACAAAGAAAAAGACAGCTACATCCTTATTGTGCATGTGCTCTACCCTATTTACATACCTGTTTTAGTCTTGCAAGTTCTTTCAGAGCCCTTGCCCACTGTTGCTTGTAGTGCAGCTTTGATTTGGTAGCTGATTCCAACTTTCTTTCAAGTTCAACCTTATTGTGATTAAAATCATATCAGCTGAAACACTATACTAGTGGTAACAATCATGGAAAGATTATATATACACAAAGAGTCCGTTTAAGAAAAGTGCTTATGCAGTATAACATACAACATCTAAAGCTGTTATATAATTTAATGTAAATATTATGACACATGAACATTTTCTTGTTTAAAATATAGTCTTATTTTTATTGTCTAGCAGTCTATACAAAAAGAACTAGATCAGTCTTAGCCCCAAGACAGCTAATGTAAACTTTTTTTTAAAGAGTCTCAAAGCAGTGAAAAACACATTCATTTTTCTATAATAAGCTCTAATTGTTAGCATTCCAGTTTAAGGGGCACTCTAAACTCTTAGGGCCAAATCTTGCCTTTAGAGGTGTAGGCAGCTTACTAAAGCAAATATATGTCTCAGAGGGCAGAATTTGGACCTTTGATTGGGGGGGGTGGGGGCGGGGGGAACAGGAAAGCTGGCCTAGGTTTCATTGTTATCCTCTATACAGAGGCAAATTTGCTCTGGAACATTGCAAAAATATTTTGTTGTTTAACTTATTATTGATCAAGATATAAAACCAACTAAACAAATATTTGAAGATTACATTGAATTGTAGTATATGAGGTAGGCAGCAATGCTGTCATTGTGAGGGATGTTGGTGTATAGGAGGTGAGACCATGGTGGCAAAGACGGTGGTGTTTAATGTTGCAGAGTTTCTGGAGGAAACAGGCTCTTTGTGTGGGGAGTAGTTTGAGGATGGTTTCTATGAGTCCTAATATTTCTTCAGTAAGAGTGCCATGGCCAGATATGATAGGTCTGTCTGGGTTCCCTTGTTTTTGTATTTTGAGAAGCATGTAGATGGTCCTTGGGGTTGGGGATAATGATGTAGAGATTCTCTTGGAGTTTTTTGGGGGAGGATTTGTTTATATCCTTAAATTCCTGTGGGAACTGTAGTAGACTCAAAGTAGTCTTTGAGTTCTTTATCGTTGGTGTATTCTGAGAGATGTCACCAACATTGTCATCAGAAGTAAGCTCCCCACAGATCAGGATACATCAACTCAAAGGGGCACTAGATGCTTCCATAACAGATGTAAAACCTACAGACATACCTCACTGCTATGATGATCAATAACTCCCACAACATGCCTTTCAAGATACACGAGTCCGACACACGCGGTATAACCTCATTCAGTGCATCAAATGCCCCAACAACAGCTAGTCTGATTTCACCCATGTCACTACACACTCAAGTGAACAGAAAAATGATAAAAGACAAATACACCTTTTCACAAAGCCATCACAGCATTTCTGATCTCTCAGTCCTTGCTCTCAAAGGAAACCTGAATGACACCTTTAAAAGACTAACTTGGAAACTTAAATTCAGAAGTCTTCTAGACACCAAAAAACGGACTCAGAGACACTGGTTTTATGACTCATTACAAAAATCTGTAATCTGCTAACCCTCTTTTGTGCTATGATTGCAGAGGTGTTAATTGCCTGCTTCATTTTAAGTGGTTTCTTGACCCATGTTAAACCCTAAGGGCATGGCTACTTTAGAGAGAGTTTACAGCAGTGCAGCTGCACCAATGCAGTTGTGCTGCTGTAAACTCTCTAATGTAGCCATCCTAAACGACAGTAAAGAGCTCGCCTGTTGGCTTAACTTTTCCAGTCCCTGCAAGTGGCAGAAACTTACCGGCGGGAGAGTTTCTCTCACCAACATAGCGCTGTCCACACCAGTGCTTATGTCAGTGTAACTTATGTCACTCAAGAGTGGATTTATTCACATCCCTGAGTGACAAATTATGCCAACAAAAACTGTAATGTAGACAGCCTTATTCTTAATCTGCCCGCCTTGTATTTTGTTACCTTTTTCAGACCTGAAGAAGAGCCCTGTGAAGCTCGAAAGCTTGTCTCTTCCGCCAACAAAAGTCAGGGCAACAAAAGATACTACTATCTCACCTATACTGTCTCTCTCAGATATGGAAGACATTTACAACGTCTTCTGAAGTAATACACGTAAGTGTGTTGCCATTACCCTATGAAATTCTTCCAGACTTCAGTCAGTAGTAAGTCATATTTTTAATTCTTATATGAAAAGCTAATTCTTTTGATATTTATTAAGCTATTTATCCCCCAAATCTTATGGCAGCAAGTTTCATAGGTTAATTGTATGACGTATTTAAAAAAAAACAACTTATGGGTCTTAATTTGATTTTGTTAATTTTGAGTGCCTGTTATGTTGTATTCTGGAAACAAGTAAGTGTTCTACCCAAGTAGTCCTAAACATTAACACACAACTTTGATGAGATTTATAGTTTTTAATAATACAACTATTTACCATTCAGTCTTCGGGGATCTCAAAGGAAACTGGCTATGAAAAACAAATACAAATATTAAAAGGCCAAAAATTTCAAAAAGGAGACACATGGTCTGACGGCAAAAAACATATACTGAATTATGTGTGCATAAACCTCTGTTCTCACTTTTTAAAAATGTGAACCACAGAGAAAAATTCACAGTTTGACCCAACTCACACCACCATGGTAGGCAAAATAGGGATCAGTGGCCTGAGTTGATAACAGAATATCTGGGGCTGGATGGTTCAGTGGATTAGCAATGATATGGTCACTGCTTCTTAGAAACCAGCTCAAGTCAGTAGTAAAATAAAGTGACCGCTGTTCAGTGACCCATTTAAAATAAGTTGATGGCTTCAGTTAAAATCTCTGTAAACAATGTCCAGATGGGAAATGCACGCTCTCACTGGTAGTCAAGCAAGAATGCAAAGAACCAAATGAACACAGACTAAAACTACCCTTTCACTCCTAGTTGTGGTGCCATTCTATCTAGGGTTGAAACTCATTGAAGGAGTTGAATGGGGGTAGTTATCATTGCTAAAGCAAATGTGGTTTCTGTCTGTAAACAAACAAGGGACTTCTTTCTGGAGCACTCTTGAAAAAGTAATAGTGGAATGTCCATCTTAAACTTACCTTAACAAAAAGCTAGGAAATTCAAAACCCTCAATTCTTTTTCTCCCCAAGTTTTGCTCTTCAGAGTCCCCCAATTCTAACTACAATGGTAGCCATTAAAACATAAGCATTTTCCAAGTGATATGTAAGTTTCTACAGTTTCCCCCTGTATTTAGAACTGGATATAAATGTGGTAATTGTTGTCAAATGTTGACTTCTAATAGTCAAAAAAGTTATATAAGACTATTCTACAAGATCAGTTTTACCTACAAATGGGTTCTAAATATTTAGTGGATGAAGAAATTGGTGGAAGAGACAAAAAAAATGGAGATTAACCCATCTTGGAAACAGATTATTCTTTCATCTTCATTAATAATGAGAACACCATTATGGAAGATTAGTAAAGTCCAAAGGTACCTTTTCTAAAGTGAGAAGATTTATTTCTGATTGTAACCGGATTTCTGGTTTGCTGCATTGCTGTTCCTTGTACTGCTGGAACTCCTTTTCCAAAATCTTATACTTGTTTTCTGCTTCATAAAACTACATTAAAAACACCCAGATATGAAATCCATTAGAATACATTAATTTAACAATAAAACACATTCACAGGGGATGGAATGAGTCACAGAACTTAAATTAGCCCCTGGACCTAACATTTTATTTCAGTCAAGTAACTGAGATAAAACAGACACTGAAAGCTTCACATTCATAAGTAATGAATTCTTGATTATGGGCTATACAGAGAGTGCAACAGAAATAATGTTTAAGAAAAGTTTTGGCTACACAGGAAAGAAAGTTCTATTTCCCTCTGACATAAAAACAAAAATGTATAAATATAGCTGTTCACCAAATTTTTCAAGTGAGACTTTGTAATTCTATAGAATTACAACCAACAATGCATTTTTATCAAGTTTGTACACATGACTTTAAAAAAAAAAAAAAGGCAGCCAACTATATTCGTATCTTCTATATGAAGTTATTATTATTGACTCAACTTCACCAGTATAGCTTGTCCAGGAATGTCTGGAAGAGGAAATAAATAATATTTTGGTTAGCCAAATAATGATTTAAAAGGCTGAAGCAGCAAGACTTCAGTGACAAATGACTTAAATGTTAGGCACCTTTGCCCTCACAGTATACTTGCAGAGTTTCAGGAAGACAGGCTTTTTGCTTTCTAGATAGAAATGGATAATTTCAAAGATGCTGTCTTAGCCAACGTATGACCATATCACTCCATCAAAAGAACTATGCAAGTCATATCTTTAAGTAACTAGCACTTTCAATACTCCAGATTGGAAATGTAATGTAAAGAAAATGCCTGGCAAAACAGTTTCAATTACCTACTGGGAATAGGAGTACATAAAGTAATGATTAAGTTAGTTAGTCAATCTAATTGAATAATTTTCTAACCAACTTGGTTCACCTCAATAACACAGTTCACTTCATTAGTGGAAATGAAGCATTTCTGAATGTTGGATTTTGCTTCTCTTTTAACATGTAAATATAACTCTCGCCATAGGTTCTCTTTTTAGTTTAGCAGTTTACGCCCAAATATTGGGGAAATTATTCATTTTGGTTAAAGGCATGAAATTGTTGCATTAATACATCTATTTATTTGGGCTCTCTTTCTCAACACATTTTGGTATCCAACATTTAAAACGGTCTATTGTTTTGTATAGAAATATTATCAGAAGACGGTAGTGCTTAAAAAAACAACAAAAAAAACACCACACACAAGGCGCAGACATTTAGGTTCCAGTCATTCTCATTTACGCCACTTGAAAAGAATTCATCATACTTGTACTGTAAAAGTAAGGCAGCTAACATACCATCTCTCTTTTTATTCCTACTAATTCCTTTGTAAATATGGCATATATATGTTGACCATCAACAAAGCAACTAACTGGCTCGGTTGTGAGGAAATGCCTGTAATGCTAAAAACATTTGCACCAAAATGTCTAATTCCTTGCTTGTTTTCCAAGACCTGAGAACCACTTCCAGGAGAAGTGTGGACATGTCTTGTAACCAAACTCAGAATAGATGCCCATGCTGTGCAAACAGTCAATGAGACTCTGCCACTAGGAAGTGTTACAAAACAATATACATAGCTGTCAAAAACAAAAACAGGATTCCTTTATTCAGTAGGTCTCAAATAGAACAGTTTGAAGACGACAATCCAAATATCCGTTCTTGAAAATGATTGGGCTCACCTTCACCCATGCATGACAGTAATTTAAAATGGTATTTTGAAAGAATTCAAGCATGAAAATCAGGAATTTGAACTACAACTATCTTAAATAGGCAAATGTATGAACAGACAAAGTTAGGCCTTTTAACAGGACAGAAAAATTAAGAAGCCCACACTAGTGGATATGAAGATCCTGCATGGGGTTACAGCTATCCAGATTCAGTTAGCTGGCACTAAACAAAGATACCACGGGTCAGACCTCTCATCTCCCATTCGCTGCAACTTTAGGCAAAGAAAAGGCAAAAGCTTTCTTAGTTTTTCATACTTTAGGTTACATTTATTTGAAGAGCCATAAAAATATCTGGGAAGCATGGAATGTAGTGAAGCATTTCTTGGTAGGTCATTCTTTAATTACTAAAATCACTGATACGTATCTGAAGGAAACTGAGTAGCATGAATTATTCCTTTATATCAACATCAGGCCACTGGCAGTGTCTTTGGGGCAAGACAGCACTTGGTCTTCAAGCAATCAATGTATCCAGGCAAAATTGAACCAGCACAATTTGAAAGCAATGCACTAGGTTGGGCAAATTTGGGGACACACTGCTGTAACCATACCAAAATGTCAAGATCCAGCAAGTGGGGTGGAAGAGGAATCTGGTTGGTGTAAACCTGCATGAATGCCAGCAGGATGCAATAAGCTTGCCCACTGTGAATTTCAGGGGGACTGATAGGTATGATGTATGTGGTATAAGGACAATGGCAGGTGGTCAGCACTATGCTACTCTGCTGAGGAAAAAAAAATATGGGCAATTAATTAGTGTGTCTTCTGGTTACTAATATTAATGAATTTTAAGGCTATATTTAATGATCATCAGAGGTTAGCTTTGTACACTAAAGGCCAGATTCAGATGTGTTATCAGTGGAGTTGAACCTGCTCATATCATGTGTGAATATGGCCCTCAGTGTCCCACGCTATGGTTTGACTGGGCCTCTGGTAATGAACTAATATACTAACTTAGGACAGGAGCAGGCAAACTTTTTGGCCTGAGGGCTACATCAGGTTTCCAAAAATTGTATGGAGGGCCAGTTAGCAGAGGCTGTGCCTCCCTAAAACAGCCAGGCATGGCCCAGCCCTGCCACCTATCCAACCCCTCCTGCTTCTTGCCCCCGACAGCCACCCCGGGACTCTTGCCCCATCCAACCCTCCCTGTTCCTTGTCCTCTGACAGCCCCCGGACCCCCGCCCCTGACTGCCCCCCGCTGCCCCATCCAACCCCTCCTCTCATTCCTGACTGATCCCTGGGGACCTCTGCCCCATCCAACCACCCCTTCTCCCTGTCCCCTGACTGCCCCCAGAATCCCTACCCCTGACTGCCCCCTGCTACCCCCTTTCCTTCCTGACTGCCCCCTGGGGACCCCTACTCCCATTCAACCCCCATTCCCTGCCCTCTGCCGACCCGACCCCTAGCCACACCCGTGCCCCCTGACCACCACCTCAAACTCCCCTGCCCTCTATCCAACCCCCCCGCTCCCTGCCCCCTTACCGTGCTGCCTGGAGCACCGGTGGCTGGCGGCGCAGCTAGGATCAAGACAGGCAGCCATGCTGCCCGGCTAGAGCCAGTCACGCCACCACGCAGCACAGAGCACTGGGTGAGGCCCCGGCTCTGCAGCTGCACTGAGGGGAGGGGCTGGTGGCTAGCCTCCTGGGCCAGGAGCTCAGGGGCCAGGCAGGAGGGTCCCGCAGGCCACATAGTTTGCCCACCTCTGACTTAGGATATGAACAGAGATGTGGCATGACCAGGTCACATAACTGTATAAAAGTATTTCATGCTCTGAATATTGCAAAATAGTTTAAACAGTCTAAATAAAAATAGTTAATATGATTTATGTGAAAATTGAAATGTATGCTTGAGTGATATATTCACAATTTAAAATGCTGGCTGAACGCAGCAGAATGAGGTTGGAAGGTGGAAATTTTTAAATGATCAAATATGAATACAACAGATGTCATGCTTGTAATCAAAAGTCAATGATTTTTGACTCAGCAGCTGGGCTATTTCTAGGTTAACATCTCAACACCACAATGGAAAATTTACATTAAACCTTGATAAACTGGTTACTACTTTTCACATGAAAAAAAGTCTTAAAACCAAGATAATGCTAAATGAAAATTAAAGACATACTGAAAAGGACAAAATTGAAAAAAACCCAGCTGTTTCTAATACAAAGGATTCCTCTAGCAAGATACAGATGGATCTCTTCATTAGTCAGCGCTACTGTGGAGATTACCAATCCATAAACGCTAGTGTTAAGAAATGAAAAACACATGAAAAACACTAAAGAAAAAAATATACCATTCAAATGAGCTAAACACACTGAAAAATATTTAACCAATATTCCGTAGTGTATTTCCAGTAACAATAACTGAGAGAGAGCTGTAAAATGGCTCAACGAACTGTTAGAAATAATGCTACTAGAATTAAAAAGAAAACATGCTTTATTTTTCTGTTAACAACATCCTTTGTAACATTCAACAAAAAGGTTTACTACCCTATTCACATGATAGAAAGATAATTATACTGAGTGAAAAGAATAATGTATTCTCAAAACTATTTTTTCCATTTTCAAATATTTAACTATACTAGCACTGCTTTACGATTGGGCTGTAAAATGAAATATACACTACACTTCAGTAGCATCTCTCCCAAATACAATACACCTTTGTAATTTCAATTTGGTTTTCAGCCTCAAAAAGAAAATAATGCTACAATATCTAAATGGTAAAATAAGGCCCTGCTCCTGCAATAAGCTTCTTATAGGTGGACGTCTATGCTTGCGTCAAGCTCATTGAATGATTGGGACCAAAGTGTTGATTTCCAAGTTGCCAGACTATGCTTGTGTCTAAATATACAACTTTTTAACGTTATTTGTATATTTATTTCCACTCAACCCAGCGGGAAGGGAGGTAATTTAATTTCTTTACTTACATGCTGTTGCAGGCGGATCTTGTCCTCTTCCAGCTGTTTGATCTTTGACCTCTCCAGTTCAACTTGATGTGCACATTCTTCTTTGACTCGCCGCACAGAATCCTGCAGTTCTTGAAAGTTTCGTTCATGCTGTGCTTGTAACTCTCTCTTTACTCTTTGGAGCTTAAAATTAAAACATTTTTGAAGGCCGTAATAAACAGGTTTATGATCTTTAGTTGGAAGTCTTCATTAAAACGGGTACTAACGGTTGTAATAAATTCTCATTACACTTGGATCCACTCTTTATGGCTCATATCTATGAAGTATTATTTTCACTTCCTTGATTTCTATATTTCCAATATGGACTATAGTCATTCGCTATTCCCTCCCAGATTCGAAATAGTGACCTTCACATTACTACATACTGGCCACAGATCTAACTCTCCTCTAATTCACCTGCCTGTTATGGGCCAGAGATACCAACATCTTACTGTCCAAGCGTAGTCCACAGACATTGCACTTCCTCAGTCCATCATAAGCCAAAGAACTGAGTTTATCCCATCTAGCCAATTATAGTGAAGCAATAACAGTGAGATCAGATTTAAGGTTGAATCAAGATGTTAAGTTCAACAGGACTCAACCTTCACATCCAGAACTGAACATGCAATATGATCTTTCTTGGATGCTTGAATTTTCCAAAAAGATATGAACAGTAGGGTTGCTACAGGCTGAATAAAACTCTCTCAAAAAAACTCCTTCTGAAATTACATACATGCTAAAGACTTTTTTTTCTTTTAAACCAAGTTGCATAGATACTGTTGAACACAACAGCTTCTTAATATCTCTAAACCTTCGGGTCAGTGTCCCATTAAATCAAAAGCAACTTTGAGCTAAAAATATTTGTAATTCAAAATTAATAAGAATACCTTCCCTCAAGACTGAAATGACCATGGCCAAACTCTGGCCACTGGGTATTTGAATGAAAGCTAAGAAGGAAATTTGTCAGATATATGACTATTTCCACAGCAAGTTACATCTCAGGTACGCAGGGAATCTCAATATAAGGCAAGGCATGGACAGAGCCAGGACAGCTCATTCTGAGAGCACTCTTATCTCTGTCCACAAACCTCAAAAGAAGTTGATGAAATGGAATGATATTCATATTGGGGGTGATAAACCCCCATATCTACCTACACTGCTAAGAAAATGTCCAGAAAGGGGGGCAGTAGATAAGCCCTCCCCACTCCATATCCTCAATTAGCTTTTTCCTCCCCTGATGTGGAAGATCCACTGGGTCCCAGCAGCATTGTTAGGTTCTGCTGCTCCTCTTTCTCCCTTGTTCTTGGGGCTGTCATGCTAGGAGATATACAGCACACACATTTTATCTGGTTGCCAGAATCTGAACAATTCAGCCCATCCACCCCCTGCTTGGCACTCTTGTACATTAAAATGGGAACAGAGAGGAGGTGGGGGAGTCTCTTTCTGAAGCTATTAGAATAGGAGAGTAGGGTTCCTCTCTAAGAAACTTCTCCACCCAGCAATCTTCTGCTCACTTGCCAGCAGGCAAACGCATCTGGTGGCCCTGATGAGGCTGCTCAGACAACAAAGGAGCTCTGAGGCGGAAGCAGGAGTCTCTGTAAAAGGGGCAAGAATTAGAGCTGGGGGAAGGCAGAATGCCCTTGCGGGCAGATTGATGCTGTCATCTCCAACTCAGAACCACTTATACTAGGACGGGATGGTGACACTTTGGGGTGGTGCCACTACTGGGTAATGCTGATGCATCCAAAAATGCATTCCTTATAAGGGGAGGCTGACAAGGGGAGCTATTTGTGGATGTGAAGTCCTGGAGAACTCCTCCCCACTTTAGACCACTACTACAGCCACTGCACAATAGGCATTTAATACCTGCCTGCTTCTGCCTTTTGTCAAGTCAACCTCCATATTCCACACACACCCTCCCTCCCAACTGTTGGGTCCTTCACAAACAAACAAAAAAAGGCCACCCAGGAAAACAGCAAACAAACAGAGACTTTGTTAAAGTCAGTTTAGGCACATCTAGGGCATAACCCACCCACTCACAAAACCTTAAAAAAAAAAAAAAACCACCACATCGAGAAAATTGCACATTAATAGACAATTTTTTCCCTGTACCATTCACCCATGTATCAAATTACATACTGTCTATGAGACAATGTGGCCCCCCACAGAAAAGGGATGTCCATTTCTAACAGATAGAGGTACATAATACACTCACCAAATTCATTTGACTTGCAGTGTAATGCAAAACATTAACTATGACCTCAGTCTTTCCCCAAGGACATTTCCAATGTCATCTACAACTGTTGCAGATGTCTTCTCTGCACACATACTACTGTTGCCGAGGTCACAATTCAGATTTTCCATTACCGCAAATGAACAGGTGAATTAGGTGAAAGTAGAGTATTGCCACACAGATACTGGAAATAAAATTGCACTCTTATCTATGTCCACAAACTTCAAAAGAAGCTGATGAAATAGAATGATATTCATGTTGGAGGTGATAAATCCCCATATCCACCGAACTGCTAAGAGAATGTCCAGAAAGGGGGAAAATAGGAAAGCTCAAGAAAATGTATATATGCATGCAGGATTTAAACAAACATTCTCTTTGACATATTGATAAGTATTTTTTACCTCTGATTCTGCACTGACAAGCTGTCGTTCACGCTTCTCTAAATCTGTCAAGGTTTTCTGAAGTTGTTCTTCCAAATTTGTATATTCTGCTACCTAAAAACAAGCACCGATTTCTTGATTTTTTCTTGTAATAAAATCCCAATTTTAAATAAGCCCAGAGCTCCAGACATATATACTCCAATATTTATATAAACAGAAAAGTAATGAAACTTAAAACATGCATGTATTAGGATCAGAAATTAGGGATGAACTTCTATACTATACAAGGCAAATCAAATCTCCAAATATTAAGGCTGGCTAATATAGAAATTACATGGCATGGCAGAGATCCTTTTTCTCTTTCTAATACACTACCTCAGTACCATGATTGGTAGCACAAGTGACCTTTGTTCTAGATTTAGTTTGAAAGAAGGATTTTGTCTGCCCTTTTAATGATGTGAAGTCTTGGGCCCCACTAACAGCCGCACATCCCCAACTATGCTCTTGTTGGAAGTTACCATATTGCAAAACAATTTGTATGGGTCACTCTCCTTACCTTTTTCTTTACTAATGCTTCTCTTTCTTTATCCCTTTTTTTCCACTCCTCTGCAAGTGCCTGCATGTGAGCCAACTCCTTCTTTTTTAGCTAACAAAAAAAACCAAAAACACACTTCACCTTTGGAAGTCAATAAAATAAAGGCTATAGAAAAAATTAAAATGCACAGATAGCCAACTGTAAAGTAATTATTTAGGAGAGTCTTCCTGAAGAATGAGAACAAAATTCTGTTCTCAGATCCACATAGCAGATTTTAGTTAAAATATTCTGGCTTTACACAAGCAGAACTCCTAGGGAGATCTGACCTGTAGAGGAGCAGGATACTGAACATGCTGGGCTTTTAGTAGAAGGATGCCATGAACAATACTTGTTAAAACTATTTAATACATTGAGCCACTCTGCATCTGATTTAATAGTGTAACACATACTGTGATACTGAAACATCTTTGTACTTTAATAGCATTTAGCAGTACAGCATACACACAGTATGATATGCAATAATAATCTTTTTTTATATTCACTATGATAAAAAATTTCCTACTTAAACCCAGGATCCCTTGAATTTTTATAAGAACGTTTGCCACTATTTTTGAAACAATGTGTATGCTATAAATATTATGATTTCATGAACTGAAAGACAGCAAAGGACAAAACATCCTAAGCAGTAGATTTTAATAGAGAATAAAAAATATTCAGGTTGAATAGTGGGAGAAAGTTAGAAGATAATACCTAACAGTGGTCATCTTTTCAACTCGAGTTTCATAAAGTTTAAAAACTCAAGAATCTATACGTTTTATTATATCCTTTAAAAATATTCTCAGGGATATATTTGAGCTCAGTGGTTCCCAAACTTTTTCCTCCCACGACCTCCTTTGGGATTACCTTCATTAACATGGCCCCCAGGAATCTACGAGGCAGGCGGTTTGAAAATTAGAAGCACAAAAAAATCACATTTAGACCACCACAGGAAGGGGAGCAAGTGGAGCAACTGAAACTCAGCAGTGGGAGGGGGGGTGCCTGGTGCCCTTCTCCTCCCATCCTCTGCAGCTAGCACCCAGTGCACCTACCTCCTCAGTGGCTGGCACCTGTGCCCCCTGCCCAGCTGCCTGTGCCCTGTCCTTCCTGCCCCCAGTGGCTGGCCACATGCTCTGAATCCTGCTCTTCCCTGGGCCAGGTGTCTCCACCAGGTGCTACCTAACCAACCCAGATGGACAACCCAATCTTATGCACCATATCAGCCACTCCTCCCACCCATGTCAAGAAATGGTCTGAAGTAAATATGATGAAATTCAGTAAGGACAAATGCAAAGTACTCCACTTAGGAATGAACAGTCAGTTGCACACATGCAAAATGGGGAATGACTGCTTAGGAAGAAATACTGAGGAAAGGGATCTGGGGGTCATAGTGGACCCAAGCTAAAATGGGTCAAAAGAGTAACATTGTGGCAAAGAAAAAAAAAGCAAACTGGAATAAATTGCCTAGGGAGGTTGTGGAATCTCCATCATTGGAGATTTTTAAGAGCAGGTTAGACAAACAACTGTCAGGGATGGTCTAGATGAATGCAGGGGACTGGACTAGATGACCTCCTGAGGTCCCTTCCAGTCCTATGATTCTATGTGCATGGGGAAGGAAACATAGCCAGGGCCCACTCTCACCTCCATAGATACTGTAGCAGAAGAAAACATTGGAGGGTGGAAACATACATCAGTCCCCTCTCCCCAATCCCTTCCTTCTCCGTCCCCCGACATCCCACAACCCCCCTGGTACTCTGGGGGGGTCGTGACCCATAGTTTGTGAAATGCTGTTTTATCTCATAGGGTCATATAAACCTGCTTCAGTCTATTGCTAGGTGATCAAGAAGTAACTTACTACTGACCAGTAAGAAAAGCTTGGTCATATGATCCTGTATCAGCCAACTGAATTGTTTGGGTTTTTTTGAACTACAAGTAAATTAAAATTTAAAAAAAGTATATATCTAATGATTTTTCCCCCATTTTGTTAAATGTCACTAAAGCAGAGATGCAGTCTGAATTTTGTTATAAAAATATAGGTAAAGGAACCTGGTTCTCAAAGATGTCCTCTTGCATTTCCTTCCACATTTCTAACTCAAGTGCTGCTTTGTATTCAAGAGTTTCTCGTGGCTCGGGCTCAGTTTCTGGGACATGATGAGGCTGAGGTGGAGGGACCTGCTGCTGTCCAGCACCTAAACACTGATTATGAAAATAATGCAAATTTTACTTTTTTCATTAACGTTAATTGAAACTTTAAAGAAAAAGGATTAGGTTAATGTACTGTATAATATACCTGAGAAGAATCTGATACCAGAACTTCATGCATTTTCACAAGCCCATAATCTTCCAGAGTCACAGTGTAAGAAAGTTCTGCTATCCTATTGTTTGCCCTAAAAATAACATAAGAATGATGATGCTTTATTTTTGTTGGAAGTTCCCATAAAACGTACTGTAGTTCATTTATGGCAAGGTACTGTAGAACAGCAAGGCTAAAAAGGTTGAACAAGTTTACAGTGTACTCTGTTCGAATCTCTTCCAAAGCATAGCATGCTGCATGTGAGAGTTCTAAAACACTATTAATTTACAGAACTTACAGTACTGTTTCAAGAACAGTTAAGACTGTTGCTCCTTAGGGTTTTATTTTTTTTCTTGATTTTTTTTCTTTTATTACACATAACACCACAAAAAAGAATCAATGCTTCAGTTGGGCTACAATCTTAAATCTCCAATCTGAAAAATATACTTCATTAAAAGTATTTTCCAACTGAATTTACTCCATGAACCCTATATTCAATTGTATGCTCAACTTTTTAAAAATCAATTATAAAAGAAATGACCTAACTGAGGTACTACTTAGCAACATACCTGAATACTATTCTTTTAATCAATACATCTGCCCATTAAAGTGGAAAAGGTTAACAAATTCAAACTCTTGACATTTTAATTTAACCATTTTCTCACTAACTCTCCTCTTGTTTCATCACAGAGCAGCTAGTGAGATAGTCTGCCCTGAGATAGTCTGAACTATTCCTTCCAAAGCCCCAGTCTCAAATACGTTTTATACAGAATGTGTTCACAAGTGAAAAGTCTGTGGGTTCCTAATACTCACTTTAGAATGGGGAATTATTTCTCTCCACATCCTATAAAGAAAATCTGAACCCCATCTAGGGAGTCTCATGACAATGCTACTGTACTGAAACTGATATGCAAAGTGTCTTCAATAAGAGATTTACTATTCTAGATATAAAAAAAGGAGACATCTTTTACAATTTGTGAGTACACAGAGAGTAAATGATGCCTACTAGCCAAGAGAAAATTTTGCCTGCCCCATCTCTCTGGGTGTGGAAGGCAGTGGAATCAGTGTGTTTATATTGCATGAGAAGAGGATGTTTAAATAAGAAAAGTATGCATATAAACGCCATAGAGATGAAGGCAACCATCATTCCAACATGGATGGCTGTTTTGGTACAGAGAGTTCTGGTCCAAGTACTTCTTTATTCAGCATTGTTTAAAAAGATATACTGAAGCGTTTTTAAAAGGTTTTTAAAAGCTATATTCCATAGGCGTAGTTTGGGGAGAGCAGGGGGCATGTTGCCCCTTTCCCTTCCCTCCCTCCTCCCCGGCAAACTGCAAGCCTTGGGCAGGCACAGAATTCCCCCTCGCCCCCCATGCGTGGCCCCATTGACCTGACTTGAGCTGTCCCCTCCCCCCCCCAAATATAAAAGTCAAACTACACCTATGTTATATTCTATTTTCCAAGGGAAGAAGTTAACTAAATTTGAGAGTGGAGTATGCAAGATTATATTAATTTCTCAGAACTGTCTAAACTTCTGATTTTCTGAAAACAGTATCCAAAATATTTATATTTTTCTAGGTTATATTAAATGTATGCAGTTTACATAAAGAGATGAGATGTTAAGGTAAATTGTCTCTTTGAACATGATCAAATCAAAGTATTCACTATAGTACTAAATGTTATGTCAAACGAGAATGAAACTAAAAGTCACTGCCACAATAAAAACACATGCTAATTATATTTTTGAAAGTGCCATCTATTGGTAATTAAGTTTTGTGCAATACTGCCATGTGTTTCATTTTGAACAGAGATTTTCACCTCTTGGGAAAAAGTCCATTTGATTCTATAAAGGAAGTAATAATTTAGACCATGATCCTGCAAAGAGCTACACATATGGTTACATTTACAAACTAGGGGTAAAATCTTTGCCTTATTGAAGTTAATGGAAAAACTCCCATTGGTTTCAATGGGGCAGGATTTCATTTCATGTGTAGTCCCATTGATTTCACCGGGACTTTTCGTAATGTGTAAAGGTTGAGGCCCCTAAATCTAAGAATTTCTATTAACAAGTTATTGTACTATTAGAAAGTCCTCTGAAGTACATTGTCCAACAAACTCCTGCTCAGTTTCTTATAGATCACAATACTGATTCAGGACACCTAAATGAAACGTCTTGCACTCTGATTCAGGAAAGCACTCAAGCATATAGCTAACTTGCATTGAAGTCAATGGGATTTAAGCACATATTTGAAGTTAAGCATAGGCTTAAGTGTTTTCCTGAATGAAGGCCTTAATGAATGGGTTTTACTTTACTACTCCTTCTCTGTAGTCACCCAAGATTACAAAACATATAAAGGTTTGTAAGCTTTGATAATACTAATTCTGAAGTTTCATACTAAGGAAGTGATATTCATTTTGGGCAGCCTCAAGCTGGAAAGTTTTAAAAGAATAATATGTTCCAAAATGGAGAGCAATACAAGATGTATTTATCCTAATTTAACAAAAAAAAACAAACAAAAAGTATGGAAGGAGAAAAAAGCCAACAACAATTAAGCCTACATTTTGTCAGCTAAGAACAGACCCAGACCTAATAACTTGCATGGAAGGAGGAATGAGGGTGCAGTCGTGTTTACAGCTGGATCTGAAAAAACTAAAACTGGTTATAGGCTACGTTATTTCCAGGAGGTAAAAGCCACAACAACATAACTTGTCCAAACAAATAATTAGTGGGAATTTTCAGCTCTGTCACTCTCTTAATGGTCCCTGAAGTTACTGTTGTCCAACTGCCTGCTTCCCAGGCAAAAGAAAAATTTGACTTAATGCAATACTGAGAAATTGTCCATGATTCTCAATATATTTATAGTCTACAGATATTAATAAGGACAGTGTCCTAAAATATTTTGAAAAATAAAAAGGTCCTTACATGTTACTAACACCACTTCAGATTATTAAAATAAGATTTTTTAAAAAATCTAAATTTACTTTTCACTACTTGTTCTGATTACCTTTGAATTTCTTAAATTGGAAAATGAAAGTCAGTCAATACAAATTTCAGTTTCTCATACTCCAGGACTATCATTTGTACAGTTCCAGAAGGGAATGTTTATTTAACTACAAATTACAAGAAATATTTATATTGGCTTTCCAATCAGTTTTGTGAAATCTTGCTTTTACAAAAATATAAGTTTGGGCCAAATCTGACCTACAAGTATGACAGTATCCCTTCAAAGAGCAGCTCAACTGAATATTTCGTTGGACTGTCAAATAACATTTCTTACCTATTTTCAAATTTTAATCAGAAATTTCAGCAATAAGTTAAGTTTCTACAGCACTTTGAACATAAATTCAAAGTTATGATAGGTACATTTTTCTATACAGAAATTCTGTAAAGTTGTTAAAACATGGGGAAAAAAAATCAACCCCAAATACCACGACTGTATGTATTACAGCTATTCATAAAATTCTATGAATGTAAAGTTCTATCCCTTTCAAGCATCTGACCCAATGCTTCAAATGAAAGTTAAGAGTAAAAGATTTTCAAAGTAGGATAAGGGTCAAATAGAGGGACTAAGGGATTCTTTTATCAGGAGAAAACATTAAACAAATAAAATTAAAAGGTAAGACATGCTATTATGCAAACTACACCTCTACCCGGATATAACGCGACCCGATATAAGGCGGGTTCGCATACAATGCGGTAAAGTTCTGACACGCTGCTCTGAGCAACATGTTAAGGGTGCCGGGCCAGGCTGGGGCTGAGGGGTTTGATAAGGGGCAGAGGGTCTCGGGGACAGTCAGGGGCTCCCCCCCAGGGTCTAGAGGGCAGAAGCTGTAGGAGGGCACTTTTGGGGGGCCTGCAGTGCCAGAATGGCCCGG
The DNA here is from genome assembly GCF_020497125.1 of Mauremys mutica. Classification (NCBI taxonomy): domain Eukaryota; kingdom Metazoa; phylum Chordata; order Testudines; family Geoemydidae; genus Mauremys; species Mauremys mutica. The sequence continues at coordinate 74,138,361 of NC_059077.1, forward strand.
GGGATTAGCGGGGGGCCAGGAGCAGCCCGCTCTGCTTCCCTCACCCCATTCCCAGCCGTGCAGCTCGGGGGAGGGGACTTGGGGGAAGGGATCCCCCTCGCACTCACCAGCAGCAGCAGAAGCAGAGCAGCCCAGCCCCCTCCGTGGCGCTCCCCTCCATGGCGCTCCACTTCCCGCTGCAGGTGAGTGCAGGACCTTTCCCCAGCCGCCCCGCAGTAACATGGCTGGGGCCGGGGCAAGGAAAGTGGAGCGGGCGCGCCGCTTCCCGCCGCAGGTGAGCATCCTTTCCCCAACCTCCCCGCACTCACCGACAGCAGGAAGTGGAGCGCCGCGGACTGGTGCCGGGCTGCTCCACTTCCCGCCGCTGCCAGTGAGTGCCTGTCGGGGGCGGGGGGAATAGGGGTCGGAGCAGTCAGGGGATAGAGGGGGTGGGGTCCTGGGGGTGATTAGGGATGGGGGTCTCTGGAGGGAACGGTCAGGGAATAAGGAATGGGGCGGAGGGGGGTGTCAAAGCAAGTTTGATATAATGCGGTCTCACCTATAACGCAGTGAGATTTTTTGTCTCCCGAGGACCGCGTTATATTGGGGTAGAGGTGTGTATATATATTTTTTTTTTAAAAAAGGTTTTACCCTTGTGCTGCCATAACACCAACTGTTTCACTAAAGGTCTGACGCCAACATTGTTCACCATTAGTACCCAAGAATCGGGTTTTTTCCAAGCCCAAAACATTTGAAAGCTGCAGCCTGGCAACTCCCAGAAGTATGTCTTTAGTCATTTTATCTTTGTGCCACAATTCAACCAGCAGTGGTAACCTGAAATACAGAAGAGTATTTTAGTAGTATCAATAGGCCAGACAGAAGACGACATTCACCTACATGGAAAAGCAAGAAATAAACTTACAGAAATAACTTCCCAAATCAATCTAGCTCATTCTTACCACAGCATAAACATACCCTTGATTCCCACAGGAGAAAGACTGACAGACAACTCTGCATCTTCTCGTGCATTCCGTCACTTTGGCTAGATCACTACCCTGTTCCAGTTTGTATACAGAGAACAATCCTGCACTGACATGGTGATGGGCTGGATGATCTTATAGGCCTTTTCCATTTCTGAAAATGCCAATCTATGATTTATTTACTGTATCTACAAAACCTCTCTCCTCTACCCTTCTTTCCAAAATACCACTGTGTTTTAGGCTTTAGGGTGGGAGTATGTGTGAAAGATATTCTCCACCCTACTTACATGCCTACAAAAAGGGAGCAATGTAGTGGGGAAACATTCCACTACAATTTCATTTTTCTAATCTTTACAGCAACTATGTTTCACAGGTTATGGCTGGTTTGATTGCCAGACTCCAAGTCAGCTAGAATAGGTTGCACACCTAGGCCTGGTCTACACTGGGGGGGAGGGGCAAGGGGGAGGAGAAAAATCGATCTAAGTTACGCAACTTCAGCTACATGAATAACGTAGCTGAAGTTGACGTACTTAGATCAACTTACCGTGGTGTCTTCACAGCATTGAGTTGGCTGCTGCTGCTCCCCCATTGATTCCACTTGCGCCTCTCACGGTGGAGAAGTACAGGAATCAATGGGAGAGTGCTCGAGGAGTCAATTTATCACGTCTAGACTAGACGCGATAAATTGGCCCCCACTGGATTGATCGCTGCCCGCCGATCCAGTGGGTAGCGTAGACATACCCTTAGAAAACTTACTATGATTCTGCGAAAGCAGAACTGTTTTTTTCAGGCTACATCATGTAACCCTTACTTTGATAAGAATTTACCCACACAGATGCTCCAATTGATATCACCACATTTCCTGTTTAAGTAAATGTTCACGAATATGAGTAACATTTGCACAATCTGACCTTTACATGCTAGACTAGACAGCCTCAAAGGGCAAGAAAAATATCTTAAGTATTCTTGGTTAACTGCTGGATTTCTCTTTTACACAACTTAAATTATTTTAAGACACTAAATTAAAAAGTGTAGGATTTACAAATTTTTATACATTAAAAACAGTTAAATAATGCTTCATGTAATAAGATTAAAAATACAAGTGCTACCTGAAGAAGGTGTCTTGTAGCTGATGAGGCATAGTTGCAAAATCAAATGCACAATAGGACTGGGGTAGAAAAACTTCCATGTTTTTTCTCACTTCTACAGGAGGGTTTGTTATAATAGGTGCCGCACTACCAAAAAATGGATATGAGTATCTAATGAGAAAAAAGAAAATGCAAATTTAACTCAAGTCGTAGTCTTGTAGGCAAGAAAGTCAAGGAAAATCGTCATCAGTTGATGACCCTAGTAGCTCAGGACCAAATTCTACTTTTGAAATATGCATGTGCAATGTCAGTTGTACAAGCATATCCAACATCAGAATTTGGCCCTTGATGTTCAACAGCTCCCAATTATGTTAACAACGCAGAATCAGAGTCAAAGTTCATTATCACCTGAACACAAACACCCTTTATAGCTATTACTAATCTTCAGGACTATGAAAGTTATATTTAACATTTTAGCCTTCTGTAGCACACATCTAGTTTCTGTAAGAGTGTGGGAGAAAGGAATCTTCATATCGGATTTAGATTGCAGAGATCAATAAGTATTTAAATTGAATATTAGCTACAAACAATTACATTCAAATCCTGAAAACAATAAGCCTTTAACAAACAAAACCCCACAAACCAACAAGAAATTTAGGTTTCTACTCCATTCCAGATCTGTATTTGAAAAAGCTGCTTAAGTTCCTGCTGCTGCTAAAAGTCCAACTTTCTTTGGTTGTGTATGTAAATACTGCTGTTGAAAAAGTTAGTTTAGACCTTCACTGAAAATTTAACTGAAGATGCATATTAACTTGTTAGTTAGAATATTTGTCTGCTTTTTAGGACTTTGAAGAAAAAATCATCTCTGGCATCAGCACAATTATTTTGGAATATACTAAATAGGAAAAAAATATTCTTTGTCTTAACTACTAAAACAAAATGCTCATGTGATGCATGATGACAATTTGACTCTGAGCTCTGTTGTTCTGGAGTGCATTTTCTCTATTTGTTCTTCCACTTAGCAATTAGGTGGGAAGGTGTGTTCCCTTACAATCCAGAAGATCCCACTTGAGCCTAAAAATGAATTGTGACAAACAAACAAAACAATCTTCCTGTCTTCTCTTAGGGCTGAGTGACAGTCTGTATCACATGGTCTGAAATTTTCAAGTGATAGGCACAATAGGAAAATCCAATATAAATAAGTACAGATGCTCCCCGACTTATGCAAGTGTTCCGTTCCAGAATGCCTTGTGTAACTCGAATTTTGCGTAAGTCGGAAACGTATACCTGACCATTACGCAAAAAAAAAAAAACAAAAAAAAAACACAACCCACACTCCTATTTCTAGCTTATGGAACTTTTTCCATAAGTGTGGATTTGCATAACCAGGAGGGCATCTGTACTAAGTTTTATACATTACTAGAACTCTCTCAACTTTCATTTGTGATGAGCAAACCTAACATTTCAAAGTGTTTTGCCCACTACTGAAAGGTAGCTACTTGAGAAGGCACCGGGTTGCTTGTGCTACCAATATTCCAAACCGTGTGTAGTTTTCCTTTTTTTTTTTTTTTTTTTTTAATTGGGGGCGGGAGGAGGACAAAAAATAAAACCAAACCCAATACCCTTTTTCACAGTAAGGTCATCAGCTGAAATATATCATACCTTAAAATGCAATTGACTGGAAACCCAACCTCGAGATTGTGAATACTCCGTAAATCTATTGAAAAGCAAAAATGATATGATGCTGCTGGAACTGCAATTTTTTGTCCCGAAGTAGACTCAGCACTGGACGCAGCTCCAGGGTGGGACTGGGAAACAGGTGCCAGAGCATTCAAGGCTGAAAATATAAATACAAGGTGTTTTGCATATAGTTATATATAAATAAATATTATTATTTTGGATAAGACACGACATGCCTGGCACTTTAAATGGAAATAGACAAGTTGCCACTCTGAAACACACTGCAATCTGTGTTACATTAGACGTGAGAAATGGCATTTCAAATTTTTAAGTTACCACTTTTCAAGTAGAGGAAACCATTTGGAAAGAAAATCCCATATGGTCATAGCTTTACAGTGTGTATGAGAAGGAATATCGAAGGGGAGGCTACTTTACCATCCACTTTAAAATGGGCACTCATTACTTATATAGCACTGGTAAGTATATTCAATTTGACAAAATGGGTAAACAGAGGGTCTTTCGGCACTAATTTTAGAACCTGACGCTGAGATTTTAGGAAGCATCAAACCGTGTAAAAAAAACACCCATTAAAGAGTTTAGAAAGTATGTGCAATAAAACAACACGTTAGCCACATGCAAATTACCAAGGAAAATGGTTGGACACAGATTCTAAAAGCTTTCCTTGAAGGCATGAAGTATCAGACAAATAGTCTGATAGATCCTTTGCTTGGAAAGAAGCAAACTCCCAGGCTTGTCCTGGGTGTGGAATGAAAGTGCTTAGATTAAGTAATAATGCCTCTCTCTTATTTAGAACTTTTCATCCTCAGATCTCAAAGCACTTCAAAGAAGTTTTATCTCCATTTTACTGGTGGAGAAACTGAGGCACAGAAAGATTGATCTTGGGCAAGACACACAATCAGCTGGCCAGCTAGGCCTCCTAAATTCCAGTCCAGTGCCCTACTATCTACACCCTACCTTCCCAAATACTCCTCCAGGGAGCTGACAGCAGGTCAAGTTGTGGGTTTGATGAATGAGGCTACCAAGGCATAGCTTCTTCAAATCTCAAAAGATATGTTTATTCACTCCTCAACCTATTTTACAATCTAAAATAGGGACAGGATTATCTTTTATTATTGAAACTAATTTTAATTAGTTACTACAGCATATCCTTAAACACTGGTTCTTCTGCTTTTGGTCTTTCAAACCTGGTGCTATTTGTCATATTTTTGAAGATAGGTCTCATGCTAATAAAGAGGTAAAATAAATAAGAACTCATCTATCTTCTGCTGGCTGGTGTTTTGTAGCATTAACAGTAACAATATAAGAAAGGTACAGGAGAAAGCTAAATATGATGGCTTTCAAAGGATGCTATTCAATATATAGAGGGATTCATGGAAAACAGTTTGAGGGCAGTTTAAAATGTAGTATTTTACCCTTTATTGAAAAGATTCATTAATTGCATTATGTAGCCAAAATGACTGGACAGGAAACAGAGTTCATCACAAGCATTACAAATCTGTAGCAATTTAAAAAAATGAATCTAAGCAATAAGGTTGACAAATTTTCAGGGGTATATGGAAACAAATACGTCTATTTTCTGTTTTTAAACAGAGTTGCACTGATTAGAGTTTTCTATGACTGAATATTAGTGAGCATTACATGAATTTTGCAGCTCTGACTGTAAAGGCGACTTTGCTTTGCTCTGAGATTTGAAAACTGCTAGCTCTTCAGACTCTTGGTTGTTAACTTCTTTGCAAGATTCAACCACCAGCTCTGAAAGATAATTGTGAAATGACTTAGGAATAACTACTTCCACACTTGCAAAAATGTCTATTTAAAAGAAAAAAAAACAGCAAATACAACTCTGCGTTTCCCTCGTAATCTACAGATTAACTCCCATGCTTGTGATTTTTATCCCTGTCATGTTTCAGATTAAGGGCCTAATCCTGCTGACTTTTCTTAGAGAAACTCTATTAATGATTAAACGGCTATTGCCTGAATAAAGGGAGCAGGATTGAGACCCAGAGTTTACGCCTGTAGTATGGTATAGGCCCATTCCCAGAAAGCTGAGTAACAAGAAGTGCATTTAGCAAATAAACTGAGTTCTTGTTGATTCCACTGGCTTGGGATGTTTAGCCAACCAAATTGCTTGACTAATATGCCTCTTTGAAAACTCTTGAATAATGTTCAACAGATAGTGTCAGTGTCTCTTCTGGGCTTTGTTCTTTGATTTTTATTTTATTAAATACAAATATCCCCCTTCGACCACCCCACCCAAAAAACCCACCTACACCTTTGTTGGGTCTCCTTTGTCTATGTTTTTATGCTATCATTGAATGTTTGGGCAAGATCAAAAATGCTTTATGGTTGTGGTACTTGGTATTGTCCAGGTAACCTACAGACAAATTAAATGTGCATTTATAGTCATAGATGTGTTCTCAGACACTGAGTGGCCTACAATTGGGAAAGTATTTACTCACTGAACTGGTCAAAAAAAGGTCATGAACATTGTTCCATTTTTGTCCAAGTTTCAAATTCCAAAGAATTCCAGCCAGCTTTAGTATATGTATAAAAGCAAACTGTTCATATTGTTTTGTACAATAAGGTCTTACTATTTTGCATCAGGCACTGGGGAAAAGTGATGCGAGTTAATGAGTGAGAAAACAAAAATCAAGAACAGTACATATTAAAATTATACTGTTTTTTCCCCCATCTCTTTTGTCAGAAGTAGTTTAAGTTATTTTATTTAGTAACGTAACTCACTGCATTCTAGTTGATTCCCTGATAAAAAAATATGTAAAACCAGAGTTAAGGATGAGTACACATCAGTAATTTAAGAGTAAAAATAAATTGTAGAGATGTTGAATTACCACAAAAACAAGCATTGCAAACCCAGGTATTTCAGAGTTAAGATTAACTGAAAAGAAATCTAGATATATTCAAGTATATAAATGCACAATTAAAGCACCCAATCCACCTTCACTCTACTTTGCAATGACTGGATGCAAGAACCACAGTTATGATTGGTGCACAATACTGATTGTAGTTACTGATTACAAGAAAACTGATTTTAAAAAGTTTTTTTTTCCCTTCTTCCCACTCCCTCCACACAGTAGAAAAATTCAACTCAACCTTAGCCAAGGAACCAAGACTGGGGCTTCCATAATGGTTAATATTTAGTAAAATTAATTAAATCTAATCCCTCTTCTATTAAATCTCTGATGAGAAATGGGAAAGATTTGGGTTTTGAGAAAAACATTTGTGGATTAGCAAACAGAAAATTAGTGAAGTTCTATTGTACATTTAAATATTTAATGTTAATCTGTAAATAGTTTTCCTTTTCTCTTAAGAATGTATCACTTCTAGGTTTCATGAAGTTGATGCACTACAAATCATTAAAATAGGCAGCTATTCTTACAAAAAATAGATTCGCATAGACCATTGTTGAGGAGCTGTTTCCCAGTTCCTTAAAGAAGTTTAACTTCAGGGTTAAATATCCTACGCTCCTCCTCTCCTTCCCCATTTAATGTATTTTTTCATGTCAAACCTTTTCACCTACAAATTAAAGAAAGTATCTTTAAGATTTTTTATCTAAAATCTCTAACCCACCAATTCCCAAATTCAGAGAGAGGTCTTTAGATATTTGTGGCACTGCTGGTCAAATTGCTGTCCATGGACCACTGGTGGTCTACAGTGCAATGGTTACATGGGGCTGGCTCTTCTACTTATTTTCAGCTGCCAACACACATTAAAAAGGCAACTAGAATACATTAACTACTCAAATATTTTTTCCACATAAGTGATTCTTATTTGCCACAAGGATATGATCACAAATGGGAGAGGATAAATCCAGAAGGTAATCTGTGGGTTGCGCTATGAAAACATTTAAGAATAATTGGTTTATAATTATGAATATTGATAGGCATAAATCACCTACCTTTTTTGTTTAGTTTTGTGCCCCTGTCATATTGAAGACTTTCTACTTCGCTCTCTGTTGCTTCATCTTTTGTGGGAGGAGAATGGCCATTCTGAAGTGGGGCAGAAGGAGCACTGTGAGATCTTTGCTCTGGGCTCCTTGTTTTATCCCATGTGGGAGACAAAACTCTTTTCTGCGAGTGTTCTGGCTCAGTCTGAAGGTCTAAGTGGATCAATGACTGAACAAAATAATACAATTTTCTTATTAATCATAGCAGTGAAAAATTCTTTACTATATTTACAGAATTTTAGATTACTCTTATGGCATGGATAAACAGAGACAGAGCTGTAAAAATAGAGTAACAAATACACTGTAGCTTGTTCTTTCAGGCTTTTCTTTTCATGATTTAAAGTGTAAAATCTGATTCAACAAAATCAAACTTATTTTTGATCTTTTAGAACAGCAGCTGAACCACAATCTAAATGAGTGGATTGTACCTGGGTATTTAAGCCTTCCTTTTGTAGGGTTACTGATACCCCAACAGTAGGAGCCATATCTAAGGCCAATGGTGGCAATTTTTGCTTGGCTCTATTTGGTGGAACAAGGTTGAATGCCCCTTCAACTGCCACAGGGTGCTGATCAATCTCCACATTTCCTTTCTTCAGCAAGCCAGTTAGTGGTATTTCAGTGCTTCCAAGAGACTGGTCCCCACAGCAAAGATGGATCTATTGTAAAAAGAAGTGCTCAGAAAATAATTTTGATATATGCATTTACATCTCCCACTGCCAATATCTGAAACTGAACCTCTTTCTAAAAAGAAATGAAAAAAAGATGAGGAGTGAGATCCAGCCCCTCTCCAGTCTCTTTACACTGAATAAAGGGGCTGGAGTGGTGTAAATAGATCCTAAAATCTCTGTATCAATCTGGGTAAGGAGTCTCTCAGAGCAGGCACTGTAGTATATAGACAAGATACACAATTATCTACACCACAGTGAGGTAGGCTATGTCTACAGTAGCAAGTGAAAGACAAAACTTGTTTTTTTTTTAACACCACCTCTGAATGACACAAAACACACACACCCCCGAAAGACAAAAGGTTTGCCGATGGCAAGTGCCAGTGTGAATAGTGCTTTGTCAGCAGGAATGCACTCCTGCTGACAACACTAACACTGCTCATTGGAGGTGGAAATTTTTTGTAGGCAGGAGAACCAAACAAACAGCGGCTACAGTGTGCGCCTTTTAGAGGCATGGCTGTAGCAGCACAGCTGTGTTGCTAAAAGCTGCGTAGCATAGACATAACCATATGCAAAGGGAAAAAGGTAAGTTATGTATCTGTATGCATCCACATATTTCAAGTATCATCCTAAGAATAAAGACTTTGTGAACTACTAGGGGAAGTCTAGAACTGTACAGTTCAGTAGAGAAAAGGTACAACAGGAAAAAAACCCTCTATAAAAACAAAAAAAGGACAAAATGTGTTATGTTTGCCATATGACTTGCTCATCAACTGTCTCACTTAGGGCCCACTCCTACTCCCATTTGGGAATTTTTCCATTGACTTTAACAGGAGCATAATCAAGCTCTAAGAGGGGTTTATAAATATTACCAAATAAGCTCAAAAGATGACAAGATAAAAGATTAGCCAACAATATAATAATATTGATTTTGAAGTCTACTGCATTAAAGTTCTAGACTGGCAAGTTTAGATCTGAATTGAATTTTACTTAATGTAGGTTACCATAGGTGTGAAGAAACTATTTACCTGTATTTTTGGCTGTGCAGAAAAATAAACCTGAAGGACTTCAACAGTACTGCGTATTCGAACTGATGCTCTCTCTGGCTCAAAGTTTGGATTGATTAAATCATTGAAGGGTTCATTTGTTACATCATTTCCCAGTAACGAATAGTAAAAGAAAAACTCAGGCTGTCGTTCTGGAAGTTTCATTGTACTAGGAATTAGCTAAGTGTGGGGAAGAAAAATCAATTTATTTATTTTTACAAACAAATAATTACAGCTGCCTTCGAGCATCTGCTTAGAGTTATAAATACTGTAGCAAAAAAAACTGTCCCAAACTCCAGAAGACCAGACTAACCTAAACCCAGATTGCAAGAATGTTTTAAAACATCTGTATTCATGGACAGTCAGTCTTTCCATATTAATGGCCAGATTCTGCCACTTTTCCTCACACTGAGTGACACTTTACTTCAGATGCAATCCGAAAGACTTCAGTGGGACTACTTGTGGGGTAGCTTTAATTTGTATTAGGGCTGTCGATTAATCACAGTTAACTCATGCGATTAGCTCAAAAAAATTAATCACGATTAAACATATTTGTAATCACACTGTTAAACAACAGAATACCAATTGAAATTTATTAAATATTTTTGGATATTTTTCTACATTTTCAAATATATTGATTTAAATACAGAATACAAAGTGTACAGTGCTCACTTTATATTATTTTTATTACAAATATTTGCATTGTAAAAAGAAACAGTATTTTTCCGTTCACCTCATACAAGTACTGTAATGCAGTCTCTTTACCATGAAAGTACAACTTACAAATGTAGATTTTTTTGTTACATAAGTGCACTCAAAAATAAAACAATGAAAAATGACAACTCCACTCAGTCCTACTTCTCGTTCAGTCAATCGCTAAGACCAACAAGTTTATTTACATTTACAGGAGATAATGCTGCCTTTTTCTTATTTACAGCATCACCAGAAAGTGAGAACAGGAGTTCGCATGGGACTTTTGTAGCTGACATTGCAAGGCATTTACGTGCTAGATGCGCTAAAGATTCATATGTCCCTTCAAGCTTCGGCCAGCATTCCAGAGGTCATGTTTCCATGCTGATGATGCTTGTTAAAAAAAATGCTTTAATTAAATTTGTGACTGAACTCCTTGGGGTAGAATTGTGTATCTCCGGCTCTATTTTACCCACATTACTATAACATGAAATATATAGCAGAGTCTTGGATGATGATTCAGCACACGTTCATTTTAAGAACACTTTCATAGCAGATTTGACAATGTAAAGAAGGTACTAATGTGAAAGATAACTACAGCACTCAACGCAAGGTTTAAGAATCTGAAGTGCCTTCCAATATTTGAGAAGGATGAGGTGTGAAGCATGCTTTCAGAAGTCTTAAAAGAGCAACCCTCAGATGCGGAAACTACAGAACCCAAACTACCAAAAAAAGAAAAATCAGCTTTCTGCTGGTGGCATCTGACTCAGATGATGAAAATGAACATGCGTTGGTCTGCACTGCTTTGGACTGTTATTGAGAACCACCAGTCATCAGTATGGATGCGTGTCTTCTGTAATGGTAGTTGAAGCATGAAAGGACATATGAATCTTTAGCGCATCTGGCACGTAAATATCTTGCGATGCTGGCTACAATAGTGCCGTGCAAACACCTCACTTTCTGGTGACATTGTAAATAAGAAGGCGGCAGTATTATCTCCTGTAAATGTAAACAAACTTGTTTGTCTAAGCAATTGGTTGAACAAGAAATAGGACTGAGTGGATTTGTAGGCTCTAAAGTTCAACATTGTTTTAGTTTTGAATGCAGGTTTGTTTTTTGTTTTGTTTGTTTTTTAAAAACACACAATTCTACATTTGTAAGTTCAACTTTTGCGATAAAGAGATTGCACTACAGTACTTGTATTAGCTGAATTGAAAAATGCTTTTTTTTACAGTGCAAATATTTGTAATCAAAATTAAATATAAAGTGAACATTGTACACTTCATATTCTGTGTTATAATTGAAAATTAGTATATTTGAAAACGTAGAAAACGTCCCAAAATATTTAAATAAATGGTATTCTCTTTTTTTTTTTTAAACAGAACAATTAAGCGCTTGACAGCCCTAATTTGGATTACACATTAGTGCCTAGAGGACTCAACTGAAATCAGGGCCCCAACACAATAGGAACAGTACAAACACATAGTAAGAGTCTAGATTCTCTGCACTTTGGAAACAAACAAAGGGAGGTCACAGAGACAGACGTGTAATGACTTGCCCAAAGTCAATGGTAGAGATGGAAATAGAACCCAGGTTACCTGATTCCCATTTCAGTGCCCCAGCAACTAGATCATACTAGGATTTTATAGTTGTATTTTGTATAATTTAGAATGAAAGAAAGAATAATAATGTAGCATGTATTAAATGTATTGATGTGTGATATGCTTTGACCATATTCTGCCAGCCACCCTTTCTGAAAGCAGAAAGGAATGGCCTCGTGTGCCATTGGTAAAGATGCATCTGCCAGAATCTTGTGTCTGAAGCTGATTTCAAGGCAGTAATAGACCTTTACTGTCACCGCTTTGTTGTAGGTTTAAAATTAGCATTTTGAAATAAGTAAAAGAATGCAATGATTATTTTCTCCTGCATTGCAATTTGATGTTCTTATTCAAATGTTCTCTGTAAATCAATCCTGTTTTGTGTGTGAATGAGGAACGTATGTGTTAGAAGACAAGTGTGAAGGCCATCACCGGAGCAGATGTTCTAAGGAGGACAGACAAAAGCGCCAGAAGATTGCAACATGCCCTTATTGAGATGTCAAAGGAGGGCAGATTGATGACTCTAAAGATGAGGCAAGCACCTATCTACCGGGACAAGATAGCTGTGATCAAAACCAGCATGGGGTAATTCCCCAAGAGACTAATGAAGAAATAAAATAAAGAAGATGAACAACTTAAGAAAACAAGCACTTATCAAACGGCAATTGATTACAACATGACGGTGCAAAACTCATTGGTCCCAATGAAGGAAGATCACTATATAAACAGGATGCTTTGCCATTAAGTTTTGGGTTTGTCCTCCCAAGACTTCCCTGGAGCATCATGTTGTGACTGACAGTAACTGGCTCCTCCCTGCCCGTGATCAACCTAGCTGGCCACTAGGTTGCTCCGGACTCTGGACTGGTAACTATACTATCGACTGGTGGGACAGTGCGTATGTGTGTGAGACTGAATGCATATGCTAATTGTTGTATCTTCAATAAATGCAGTGTGTTGCCTTTTCCCCTGAAAAAGATCCCGTGTGCTTCTTATAAGTATAAGAATACCATTTTCAAACAAGATACTCAATGTAAAAGTAGCAAAATCTGGTCCTATGATTCCAACCAGTTTCATTATAAAGCTCTAATTTTGTTTCCCTATGATTTTGGCATGGAAAATTGCCAAATTTACTCAAGGAAAAGAAGAATATTTCTGTAAGATATGAAGAAAGTTCAAATAACTTGAGTTACAGATCATTTAAACACTACACTGATTTGAAAGTATTACTTATGTTTAACAATTATTTGTGTCCTTGTAATTCAAAAAGCAGCTTGTTGTGAACACTCCACCTTTTCCATTCGTTAAATCTCTCTAAATTTATTTATGTCTATATTTGAAGAAATAGGTTGTATTTAATTAAAGTTATTGTTTGGATAGTTTTGAGCCCAATTACTGTGTGAGAGAGAGCATGTTGTATTTTCTGGGCTGGTTGCATCTTAGAAAGAACTTGGATGACCTAGGGTATTTCTATAGGAAACCGAGCTTCCTTAACCTCAAGTGGCAGAGATCTGTATTTTTGAAGATGAAGGACCAAAAGTTTTCAAGCTTCAGCTAAGTAAGTGTGTAACATTGTATTAGATAGAAGTTCTCCACATTTAAACTTGCAACTACAGTTCCATGATTAAGTTGATCTGATTGCTTGTAATTCTAAATTTAATTTACACAAAGAATTTTTTTTAAAAATCCAAACAACTTGGCAAGTTCCAAATAAAAAAACCCAAAAACCACTATTTTAGAAATCAGTTAAGGTTGCTAAGTGATGACAATGTACTTTTAATGTACCTATCTCACCACTAACAAACCCAAATGCTGAAGACAATAAATGAATGGTTTGACATCATAAATCTTACACTGTCCACATAATAAAATTATTCTTACCAAGTATAAAGTAAAGTAATGCATAATTTTTCAAAATACAACTTTAAATCTAGCCCAAAATGAATACTATTCTTTCACCAGAAGATGATAAAGATTTAAAAGACAAGTCTTGTACCAGAATACAGGAAATGGGAAAACAATAGCCAAACCATTACTTTTTCACATACTATAAACGTTTTATTGGCATAATAGTCTTAAAGGTGAATAATAATCATTACCTGTTCCAACTGTGTGGCAAATGCTATAGTCACAGACAAAACAAAGTATTCTCTGCAATATTCTGCTGGTCCAATTTGATGATAGCCTTCTTCCTCATTCAGGACTGCTACAATATTTTTAAGATCTAGCCCAGAAAGCAGAGCAGGCACTTTAAGAGAAGATAATTGAATTTATATGGTTATGTCCTTCTACATCTCCAGATGTGTATTTCATCTGTTCTTAAATAAAAAAAATCATCATCAAAACAAACACACACACACAACTGAAACCCTCCCTCCCCAAAATTACATCATGGAGCATCAGACTGATATCCACCTGGGCCACCAGCAGAGTTGGAACTTTTAGATCCATCACACAGACAATGATTGCTTGACCTAACAACATAACTAGTAGCAGTATCAGACTGGCATCTTCTATGTGGGCCAGAACATTTTACCAGTGGGTTTCCCAGGCATTTGCTGACAGTAGAGGAACTAAGAGACTCGGGTGACTTGGGAATCCCAGGCTCTGGAGGGGAGTGTGCTCTAGCAGACACCAACTCACATGCCCATTCCCAGGCTAAGCATGATTCCTTCTGCTCTGTCTCCTCCAAATTATCCCTGTCTCTGCCCCATCACCTCCCTGTTCCTGGCTCCTCCTGACCACTCTCATTCCCTCACCTAGTTAGTCTGTCTCCACTCGAGACTTAGGAGATACCTGGTGGTGCCTATTAGTCTACAGGAAACAGGGAAGACCTTGAGTCTTCACAAACTTCGAAAACCTTTCACATATGCCCTCATTCCTCCTTCCAGGGAAGGGTGAAAATTTAGAGGAGTGAGGCTGAAGGGAGCCAACCCTGACTACAGGTTATTTAATATGATGAAATTTAACACAGCATTGAACTGTCTTGTTGTGACAGTTCTCAGGGCACCCTGGACTGACAGTCATCTTGTTACCCCTGCCTCCAGAAGAGGGAGTCTTCCCTGTGGTAGCTGAGGGTCAGCTCCCTAACATCACCATCCTTTCAGCTACTCAAGCACTTTGATTCAGAGGGACTCAGGAATTGTTAATCTGTTGACACCTATTGTTAACCTGCAAGGCGAAGCTAGGGCTGGCATAACCCAGACCAAGCTTCGCCTTGCAGGTTAACAATAGGTGTCAACAGATTAACAATTCCTGAGTCCCTCTGAATCATTCCTCTGTGATATCCAGCCCCTGGGTACTTACAGAAATCCCAGATCCTCTGCACTCAAACATGCACCCCAGTTTTACCTTAAACCACTGCTCCTGTAAACCACAAGGAGCTTGTGAGCACTTGGAAGTGGAGAAAGGGACAAAGGGAATTTGAACATAGAGATCCCAGTGTCTAGGAATAGAGCAAGAGTCAGGCTACCAAAGTCAGGCTGACATGGACTCTAATAACGCGAGACTTGAAGGGCTAGGCGAGTAGAAAGCGAATGAGAACAGAATGTAAGAGATACGGTTTTGAATTGTGTTAGCTAAGAATGGAACATAGACTGTGGCAGAAATTAATGAGAAAAGTGAGATATCAGAAAGAAAATGTATAACAAAATACATTTGTTGCTCATTATTGTATGTAATGAAAGGTATAAGAGCTTGCCTAATTGTTTACCTAATGGAGACCTGCCTCGGGAGGGGAACCCTGCCCAAGAGAATTCTCCCATGCATTTGCAATTGCTCGAAAATAAAGCTGCCTCTAGCTTGTTGCTTCAAACTCAGAGAACTTGTTTTTCTCCCACATAATAAAACAAAAGTAGTTTTCAAAAACAATAAAGATTGAACTAGAAATAATAAAAAGTGGTGAAAACAAACTGTTACAATTAAAAAAAAAAGAAAGCATGAACCTGGGTCTACACTTATCAATAGTTACCTTTCATATCTAAGAAAGTTGATTTTCTTCCCCTCCCGCCAAAATTCAGTCTGTTGCAGAACTGGCTGGTTTCTCTAGAACCAGGATCCAAACATTCATAAGGGGTTTCCTCAGTGAATGGATGCAGAGTGTCCTTTCCCCATACTATATTATATTGAAAAGAGTTGTGGTTTCTATTCACAGATAGGACGAAACCCTGCCTAGCTGTAAAGTTTCTTTTTTACCTCTTAGTGGTTTTGATTGCTTCTTGTTGCCTCTGCTGGTTTCCCATTCAAAAGTCTTAGACTATGTCAAAGCAACAAAGAATCCTGTGGCACCTTATAGACTAACAGACGTTTTGCAGCATGAGCTTTCGTGGGTGAAGAGCTTTGCATCTGAAGAAGTGGGTATTCACCCACGAAAGCTCATGCTGCAAAACGTCTGTTAGTCTATAAGGTGCCACAGGATTCTTTGTTGCTTTTACAGATCCAGACTAACACGGCTACCCCTCTGATATTAGACTATGTCTACACTGGCAATTGAAAGACAAAAGTTTTATCTTTCAGAGGTGTTAAAAAAAACAAAAATAAAAAAAATCCTGAAAGGCAAACATTTTGCTGCAACAAGTGCCAGTGTGAACAGCGCATTGTTGGCAGGAGTGCTCTCCTGCCAACAACCTGAACACCGCTAATTGTGGGAAGAAGTTTTTTGTCGGCAGGAGAGCCGACAAACAGCAGCTACACTGCGCTACTTTTAATGGTACGGCTGTGGTGACCCTGCCGTGTCACTAAAAGCAGTGTATTGTAGATATAGCCTTTGTATTATGCAGGGCTAAACAACCTAGCCTTTCTACTGCATCACTGGCCAATCAAGGCAGAGTGACAACTCCCCCTTGCCCATATGGGTCATCACCAAGACACTGTCTCCTTGTGATAAATTTCTACTCCAAGTCTATCAAGCATACTTTCAGTACATTATTCCTTAAACATTACTGTAGTGAGGCGGCTTGGCTCCCGGCCGCTCCTGAGAGGGAGGAGCCAGAACAGCCACCCCCCCCAGTGGGCGGAGCCACCACCGCCTGTCCCCGCCCCCCGGAAGTCAAGGGGCGGGACAGGAAGTATAAAGGCCCGGCCCCAGCGCTCAGTTGCAGCCCGGCGGCCGGAGAGGACAGACGCTCCTGACCGAGCTCCTGCTGGACCGAGCCTTCCGCGAGCCCGGTACCCTGAGGTGGACTGGCCGAGCCTTCCCCGAGCTCGATACCCCGAAGAGGACTGGCCGAGCCTTCCCCGGGCCCGGTACTCCGAGGAGCTACCCGAGCGTAACCCCGACCCGCGTCTTGAGGAGCAGCCCGAGCTAGCTGACTCTCAGCATGACGAGGAGCCCATGGTGTGGGACCCCGCTGCGGACACCAGCGACGAGCAGGTACCCATGGAGGGGGAGATGGGAAGTAGCCCGGGGATAGCTGACCCGTCTGGCTACTGCAGATTGCGAGCCGATGTCGGTGTGTTGCGGGCAGGACCCCACCGACACAGCAGCAGACTAACTGCTGCTGTTAGGGCCCCGGGCTGGGACACAGTGGAGTGGGTGGGCCTGTGTCCCCCCCTGCCACCCCTCCCCGCACGGGTGGCAGTCTCCCCCTCATACCAGAGCTCGGACCCAGAAGTCTGGACTCACCTATTGTTTGCTCAGCTCCTGCTCCCAGGACCTGAGCAAAGAAATGCTGTTTGCTGCCCCGCCCTGACTGAGGGCTGGGGCTTAAATTACTGACACTGTTTGTTTTTTGCTCAGCCCCTGCCTGAGGGTCTGAGCCCCTGGACCTTCGGAGACTGACTTGCGGATTTAGGCCGTGTAGTGACGCGGCTTGGCTCCCGGCCGCTCCTGAGAGGGCCGAGCCCCCTACACCGGACCCTTACAATTACCCATACACATTTCACAGTGATTATGGACTCTTGACAAATTACAAGCATTTGGAGTTACATTACATGTTACTCTCTATAGATAAATTGGTAGTGTTTCAGATCTGGTGCAAGAAATATTTACAAAGAAAGAGGATCCTTTGCCAAGGGATCTGTGTGTCTCACTCATTTTGGAGCAGGAGAGCACCAGCTCTCTCCCATCTTAAACTAAACATTAATAAAATTTTGCCCCTTCTGCTTTAAAATCCATCCCTGTATCTGTATTTTATTTTCCTGCATGCCCTGATCAACTCTTACTCATGTTCTCTACTGCCTCCTTTCTGGACTACTTGATTTCAATACTTGATGATCTTAAGTACAAACTATCAAAACTACATTCTGTCAAGGAAATAAACAGCTTGTTTGTTGTTAAATGACACAAACCTCACAACCATCCTATTAAAATAAACAAACAAGTACAGACACTTTACTGGATCCTGATATGATTGGAAAGCCATTATAAAATAACCCTTGCACTTGCATTACATTGATATGTACTATATGCACTGTAATAGGTTGTAAATATTTTATATAAAAATGCACTTGTGTCCCAAAACAATGATTTGCAATAAACTTTATGTTCTTCAGGGACATGAAACAAAACTTTTCTGAATAAAATGTAATTAAATTTGGATTATGCTACTAACCTTTCCCTTCTCTCGGAGGTGCTTCTTTTGCTTTAAAGCCATCCACCGGTGCTTTTGTATCAGTTTCCAACACTATACTTATCTGTATCTCAGATTTAAATTTAGTATATTTGTTGCTGAGCAAAGGATACCATTTTGGTGCCTGCAGAATTAATAAATAAATAAAGTATGTTCCAAAAATAAGAACGTAGAGAATGGCAAAGGCATATAATGTGGTTACAGGATTAAATACATCTTTTGGCAGTTAGGCTGTAGGAGAGTTAAGATGTGCTTCAGTGTTTATTTTCAATATATCAGACTGATTCTCTGTCACGTTCTACCGTAATAGCTTTGGTTTTGTTATATCAAATTTCTTCGGTAGATTGATGTGGACCAAACCTTTCTGCCTAACAGTCTAGATGTCTAACAACAATGCCTTGATAGGCTGCTTCCCATGCACTTCCAAAGGCTAAGATGGAGCAAAAATAAAAAATTACAGCAAGATCAGAGAGGTTTATGGGACCCCATGGCAACATCTGAAACTGAACCTCTCCCTCCTCACCTGAGACCTGGGAGAGGGTGGCAGGGAGAAGAGGAGGCAGAGAGCGAGCTTGCCCCACACTCACCCTGCAGAGGCGCCTCCTGTCCCGCAAGACTGGGCATGGTTCCCTGCTCCAGGCAGTGACCTGGCACATGGGATCACTGCTCACTCAAATTTGGCCCAATGACCTTTCCATCATCACAGAGGAGTGGCTGGGCCAAATCAAAGTGGCACTGTGACCCTGTGTGCCAGATCAATACTAGGTGCTCACTTCCACAGGTTTGGGAGCCCTCTTAAGCGGGGGCTGGGGGGGTAAACTGCCGTTTTTGCACATGCCCCATCCCAGGCATCCCTGAGCAAGGTTTACTCAAAAGTGCCTGCCATTCACCTAAAAAAATAGCTCCGTAAAAACTGCCAAACACCAGCCTTTTGCTTTATTTTTTCCTTTTTAACATTTTTCTATCTCTGTCCCTCTTTTTCTCTTCTAAGGTAGGCTAAACTGTGGCTTAATGACTGTAGCAGAGGGAGCGAAGTCTATTCCCAGTTTTGCCCTAATTCCCTTCATAACCTTGTGCAACTCATTACCTCTCTTTGTATATCAGTTTACCTATCTGTATAATAGATTGCACCCTAACTCACAGGTGTTTTGTGAGACTGATAAGCCCGGTCTTGATACACAAAGAGGGTGTGTTTTTTTAATCCAATTAGCTTAACATAACTGAAAAACTGAATCAAGACACAGACTGACATATCTGAAGCTATATTAGCTGGCCATATTTTAGGCTAGACTCCTAGAGGAAAAAAACTGCACATATTCCTTCCAGTGCCTGGGCATAGTCAACAAGATAGACTAAAACCACCATAGAATCTTTAATCAGAATAGAGAAAAATCTTGTTTTTCTAAGATCTCATCTGACAGACCCTCCTCACATGGTAAAACTGTATGGAACGCAAGCTCTCTCAACCCCGCTAAAATGGGAACCTATGGCTCTAGGGAATCCAGGCTATCATATGACCAGCCATGGTGTAGTTTATACACAGAGTTTAAGGCCAGTAAGGACCATTAGATCATCTAACCTGACGACCTGTTTATCACAGGCATTAAAATTTCATTGTATTGAGCACTATATTTTACATTTGGCTAAAGCATAATTTCCAAAAATGCATCCAGGACTGATTTGAAGATATCAAGAGATGGAAAATCTGCTACTTCTCTTGGTAGTTTGTTCCAGTTTCACACTGTTAAAAATGTACTTATTCTGTCAGTGTTATTGTATTGGTCCCAGGATAGTAGAGAGAGACCAGGTGGGTGACATAACATCTTTTGTTGGATCAACTTCTGTTGCTGAGAGAGACATGCTTTTACAGAGATCTTCTTCAAGGCAACCCTAAAGCTGTCTCTCTCAGCAACAGAAATAGCCAACAAAAGATAATGTTTTCACCCCTCAGCCATAAGGCCGCATCACCCACCTTGTCTACCTTATTTCTAGTTAAAACTTACTGGCTTCAGCTTGTTGCACATTTGTCCTCTAGTACTCAGTATTTTCTCCCTGGGAAAGGTACTTAAACATTGTAATCAAGTCACCTCTCAATCATGATTTTGATAAACTAAACAGATTCAGCTCTCAGTCATTTTAATCATTCTTTGAGTGTTTTTCCATGTACTATTATTTCATTGTCATGATCCGAGGGCTTTTTATTTTTTTAAGAATGGAAATTTGGTTGTTTCATCAAATAAGAACCAACTACTCAATCACAGACAAAAAATAAAAATTCAATACTAGTCTGATTATTAGACACAGCTTACAGAGAATTATTGATATATTTGTATTTCATATGAAATTTAATATTGCAATTCTCAAAATCTTTAAAATTCAGTAAGGCAAAAGAAACTTCACACATGTTTAACTTGGCCATATCACAGTAATCTCCAATGACCAATTTAAGGGTCAGATGCATTTTACATTTCATTATGTTAATAAAATGTATACAAAATATTTGTATTTCGTCTTCACACATGCTATTAAAATCTTTTTTGAAAAGATTTTGAACCTCATCATGCTCTGATGAGTCAACATTCCTTCAAATAGGATTTTCCTTTTAAGAACTACTTCAGTACCTACAAAAATGGAAAATGTAGTACTGTCAAACTGTCAGTTATTAACATCTCTTCATAACAAATCATACCTGTTTCTTTTCTTGAGCAGCTCTTAAATCGAGTACAATATAGCCTATATTCTCTTTAGTTGAAGATACAGGATCCAAAGCAAAACACTGGAGTTTGATAGGTGTACGCTGTAGCCTGGAAGAATACCACAATGAACTCCAATTTGTGCCAACAATCCCTGTAATCAGACTTAACTGACAAAAAATGCCACAGCACGGAAGGATGACAGTATAAAATAAATGTGAAAATATAGCAACTTTTTAACTGGTTTACATCAAGTTATGGTACAAACTGAATAGATTGTAGAAGTTTAACAGTACAACACTTTTATAAATGATAAGGAGTAGATAAACCCACTTAAAAGAAGTTAGTTCACGAGACCCTCCTAAAGCACAAGCGATCATGGAAAATATATAGTAGTATTATATGAACCTGTTCCTCACCAGAAAGAGGCGGGTTCAGATTCTACTCTCAGACATGTAACATTCATCACTTCTTATTTTTAAATCTTAAGCTAACAGTTGGATGTATAGTATTAAACTGACACACAAAATAAGCAGCACCACTCATTACAATTGGAATTTCACCTCAGTGTTAATTCAGTGGTTAAAAAGGTATAAATACGTAAAACAGACTGTTGAGATAAATACTTGATTACGTCCTTTGGTTATTTTCAAGTATGTCTTCAGAATGTAAGTTTAACTACATCATTAAAAACAGTGGCCTCAAAACATTTGAAATTATTTTCCCCTCCCCCCCATATACAACCATCAAAATAAAGATGGCTACAGCTGCACAGAAAATGCCCCCTAGTGGTTTGTGCATTATCAATATATTTGGGCAGAGATGCTCATGCACTTGTCAATGGCAAGTGTGAAAAAATTTCTCTGATGATGGTGGTACCACTACTGAAAATGCATAGTAGCTAAGTGTGATGAGTCTGTTACATTGAGCGTTAAGGCATAAAATTTATGCCACATATGATATTATATATGCTTAAGTAGGCTAAGTGACGTTGCTGCAGAAACCATAACTCAGAACTGTAATAGAGTTTTTTTGCATTTAATGTGGTGTAGGATTACGTTTTCTAGTAATATATTCTAGTGTATACCGTATGTATTGTAGCGTAATGCTCTTCTGCTATAAATTTTTTTTTTTTTTTAATTAAAACTCATGTATGAGTTTTAGACTCCTTCAATGTCACTCACACTACCACTTATTTGTGCTGTAGCAGCAATGCCATGGTGGAAAACTTTCAATATATACTGTAATTATACATAGCAGACTATACTACTCAGGGTGGATAAAAATCATTGATTTTTAAAAAATAAAAATAAAAAACCTAGTATTTTATTTAAATTTTTTTTTTTAGAAAATGCTTTTTGTGGGGAAAAAAACCTATCTAAAGATAGTTTTAGATAAGATATCTTTGAGTTATAATATATCTCAGCATGGAATAGGGATTACAAATCACTTAAGCACTTAGATTCAAAGACTGTTGAAGTGATAATCTCACTTTAACAGCAGTAGCTTCTTCTGCCAATGTAGAAAGAATATTTTCTTCCTTTGGACTAATTCATTCCAAATTGAGAAATCGTTTGGGACCTGAAAACGCAGGAAAGCTTGTTTTTCTTTTCCAGATTATGAAAAAAAGGAAAATGAAGGTGAAGACGACGGAGTTAACTGCAGAAACCAATATTTTAAGTTTCTCATGTTGACCTGACTGACACAGTCATTAATTTTTGTGGTTTTTTTAAATATTTCATTTAACTATTTTAGTTTAAAATAATTTTAACAAAAACAAACCTGATCTTAAAAAACTTGAATGTTTAACTAAATTCAAATGCTTATTTTGTTAAAATATTATGTTTGCTGTTGAAGAAAAAAATCCAGAATACATAACGTTGTTGTTTTAGTTAAATAAAACAATTTAAATGTCTGTCTGGTGATGTTCTCCTCCTAATACAGCATGGCAAGAAAATCCTCCAAATATTAATGATTAACATGTTGAGTTGGAGATATTTATGAAGTCATCGGGAGGTAAACTATCTGCTTCAATTACCTTTGGTAAATGAAATAACCAAACAATTATTCATTTTCTGATATAGCTGTAAAACTAATCTGAAAAGTTTTCAAAATAAGTCACTTTAAAAATGTATAGTGTGTACCTTCTAAAAATGAAACCTACATCTAGCTGAGTTCTGAAGAATATGTATTAAAGTTGTAACAACCAAGAAGAATGCACTTTAATATAGAAATGCATGATTAATCGAGTCTTCCTGACTAGTGATTTAAATCAAATCTACCTTGGTACTACTGTCATTAAAATTTTTAGAAGCCAAACACACAGCTTTCATTGGCTGTAAAGATAAAAATAATGACAAAATTGCCAGTTTTATAATGTAACCTGTGCTGGTGAAGTGCTTTCCTATCAAGCTCCCAAGCCAATTCGGTGGCAAACTCTGGCTGGTCTGCATGATCCACAGGATCCGTAGCTAGCTGTTCACCATCAAACTTTGCTTCTACCACAAGCATATGCTTTGCACGTCTGGGAAAATGGCGTCCTGGAAAAAATACAAAGGCACAACTATCAGGCATCTGCTAAAAACACAGAAGAACTTCTTTCTGTTTTCTGACAAAAAACTGTACAAATAAGTTTCCTGTATCATTCTTCTTGAAGTTGTTTTAATATGTATTAATATACTTTCCACATCTTAATTTTAGGAAGTGGAAGGTGGACTTCAATACATAAAAGGTAGAAAAGTGTCCTGAGTAAATATATGTGATAAATAAATTTCTATTAAGAAACTGGCTTTTAATGCATTCGGTCCCAATCTTGCAAACATGTATGTCAGCAACTTTACTAGTGAGTAGTTTTATTAAATATAATGGAACTACTCACGTGAGTAATTTTACTCTCCCATGTATATGGGATCAGGCACTTACTATGATATTTTGATTTTTTTCCTTTAGTTCTGGAAGTTCATTGGGTTGTTTAAATGGGTATAATATGCAATGTTTTCTAACTTTATCTCAAGAGCCAGGGCTGAATTTTTACATTATTTGTTGTACACCAATAGTGTCCTAGTACTGTCATAAGAAAGGATAATTCACTGCCTGCCATAAAGAGCTTGCAATCAAAGTTGGACAGACAATACAGTCAGATACATAGTAGGAATGTTGCTGGTGCAGATTTTTATTTATTTGTAAGTGGTTCATTACAAGCTGCCATTAAGCTTTACACCAACCTGATGTGAGGTTCTTATTTTTTTAAAACAATAAGGGGTAGAGGAAATGAAGATGGAGTCATACCTCTTGTGTTCGTTTGTTAATTTTGTGATTTGGGTGCTCATAACAGCAGGATATTAAAAACACTCAGCCAAATAGGCATTGTGCAATTTCCCCCCCAAAATTTTCATAATACTTAATTTAGGGATTTGACTAGCATCTATCTGAATGTGGTATACAAGTTTTCAGCCCAGGAGCATTACCTCTAAAGATGTTTGAGTTGTATTATTGGAATGTAAAAATGTAGAACCACCTCCTAAAGTAAGTATAAGCTGAATCTTGAAAGCTATTGGTCCATAAAGAGTAATCAGTCTTACCAAATTTTTATATATACCTGGAAAAGGAACATTATTACGACCGCAAATATTTATATACATCCTAAAATTCTCAACACTTCATAAAAAGTAGCCTACATTTTCAAATGTGACAAGTTATTTTGAAAGTACTACTTGGGTCTTTTAAAGAGGTGGGAGCTCAGTACTCTATGAAAAGTAGGCTTCCTTAAGATAAACTAAATTGGGTACCACCAATTATCTTTTTTTGAAAATTTAGATCAGCATGCCTCTCTCAATTAGTTACTACATAGCAGTGACTCCTGAGACAAGAGAGATAAGAAAGCAGTCTGAATCAACACTCTTCTGGCCTAATGGATTTCTCATTTTAAAGAAACAAGACAGAGTTTTTCTCCTTATGACTGTGAATGTAAATCAACATGTATTTTGTATTTACTGTGGTTATGTCTCAAAAATTTATCATCAGACTATTGGAAAAGTTATTTCAAATTATATACTGTAGTGCTGGGCACTTTACAAATAACATTTAGAACAATTTCTGGAAAAAGATCTTCCCAAAGTCATTCACTGAGAATCTAATGCTGAAACCACAGACAAACACACAAAAGTACCCCATTATGATGATGTAATCAGATATTTTCAGATAGAGTAGAGTAACATTAATTTAGGACAACCTGCAACTGAAGCATAAAAAAGTCCGAGATATTTATTTAGCCGTCCTTTCCCCACCTACCAAAATTTCTGAAAGTTAACAGAAGGCTGTAAATTACATTTACAAAGTGTATGTCCAAACTGACACGATTTTCAGAAGAAAGCTCTCTCCCGAGTAAAGACATTTTGTGTAGAGAAATGAGGTGTGGATACACCTGTAAGGAACATGTGTCCTGCACAGAATTTAACACAACACCTAAACCTTTCAGCTCCATTTGTTCATTTATATTTTAGCTTTTGTCTTTATATTTTAAAGAAATTGTATTTCTATAGGGTTTGGTCAGTCCAGGTATCAAACTTTATTTGATTATTATTTTGTTAAAAAAATTAAGATATAGATCATTAGGATATGGCAAATAAATGGACATACAAACTTTTTAAAAAGTTGAGTAGAGTTGAGTGCCATGAGTATATCAAGAGTTTCAAGAATTATACCTGTCTTTGAGTTACATCTGTAAAATACACAAAACTTTGCAGTCACCCTGTTTGGGTTTCTCTCCCCCCACCCCTTCTTTTTTTAAAAAGTCCCCTCCTCCATTCCCTGTTTATTTATATGCGAAAGTGCTGTGCAAATGAAACCATCAAACTGATCATACACAAACTGCTATCAAATGTTCTAACAACACTGAAAATTAGCTCCTCCTCACCCAATTTCTTTCTGTTAAAGTAATCATGCAAACAGCAGCTACAACACTGAAAATGTTGTTTCCCTTTTACTGTTTCAATTCTAACATACCCGAAAACTTACTTTCCCTCAAGTAAACCAGAATCAGAGATTAATCTAAAACCCTGGAATTGATTTTTACATCATCTAATTTCATGGTGTTACATGAATGAATGTTTTCTTTCAATATTTTCTGTAATTTAAAATTGGAGAAAAAGGGAGCACCACCATAAAACAAATGAGACTAGCAAAAGTTTAATACTTCTACTCTCCAATACCTTAGAAGGAGTACCCTGTTATTTGCATGTACCCTGAATTAGCCACAACATCCAGGGCAAGCAAGCAGAAAAAGGGAGGAAGTTCTAAAAGACTGCACAGTTGTTACCTCAACACCTGCTTCACCTTCCCAGTGGAAGGTAGTGGCTAGGAGACCCTTAAGATATGTAGGCCCTACATCACCCTTACCATTAATGTTAGTCAGTTGCACTGAGAAACATGCCCATTTAAATCAGAGTTGAATTTGGTCAACAGAGCTTTCAACAAAACTAATGAAAGTTTGCTCATTCATTTAGATTTTAAGTAATTCTGACTTTATTAAGGGTATGTCTACACTACCCCCCGGATCAGTGGGCAGCGATTGATCCACCAGGGGTAGATTTATCGCATCTAGTCTAGAGGCGATAAATCAATCCCCAAGAGCTCTCCCATCGACTTCTGTACTCCACTGCACCAAGAGGCGCAGGCGGAGTCAACGGATTCATCGCAATTATGATATTCACATTAGCTGAAGTTGCATAACTTTGATCGGGGTCGGCAACCTTTCAGAAGTGGTGTGCTGAGTCTTCATTTATTCACTCTAATTTAGGTTTCGCATTTGAGTAATACATTTTAAGATTTTTAAAAGGTCTCTTTCTACAAGTCTATAATATATAACTAAACTATTGTTGTACGTAATGTAAATAAGGTTTTAAAAATGTTTAAGAAGCCTCATTTAAAAATTAAATTAAAATGCAGAGCCCCCCAGACCAGCGGCCAGGACCCGGCAGAGTGAGTGCCACTGAAAACCAGCTTGCGTGCCACCTTCGGCACACATGCCATAGGTTGCCTACCCCTGACTTAGATCTATCTTCTCCTAGTGTAGATGGGCCTTAGATGGAGACTATGCCTCTAAGGAGTAATGTAACTTCAGTTCTCAAACTATTCTTGTATATTCCTTATGAAGTACTCCCTGTTCGTAATAAAAAGAGAGAAATCAGACAACAACAACAACAAAGACATCAGTTGTAAGGCAAGCCCATATACGTTACTTAAAGGTAATTCAGTCTCACATCCTGGCATGTTATTACAAGAATTACTAAATCCATCATCGTGGTATTTTAGCAAAATTTACACAGTCCAAAGACAAACAGAAAGTCTATGGAAAGAGTACAAAGATGTTAATGCCAGGAGACAAACGTGTGCGGAGCAAGAGCCAGCTCTGGGCTCAGAGGACAGCGTCGGGCTCAGCACTTTACCTTCCAGGATGGAGACAACGATGAGAAGCTGGTCGGATTTGGAGACCATTTCTGCTTTGGGGCTGTCTGTGAAATCGGGGATCCGGGCTAAGGCTGGCAGCCTGGGGGGTCCCTGGCCCTGCGGAGGGGCGGAATCTGAGGCCGGGACGAGCTGAGCCCGGTTACGGGGAAGGGAGTCTCGGGCCCTGGCGGGGGGTCCCCACATGCAGCGTCTCCAACCTCCTTGGGGACAGAGCAGAAAGCCGCCGCCGCTGCCGCCGGAGAGCGAGATCCGCCGCGCCCAGCTCCGCTCGCGGTGCCGCCACCCGCAGCCCTTTGCCGCCTCGGACGCGCTTTAAACCAAACCGCTGCCTCCGCCTAGCAACCGAGCCGCACCGGGCAGCCTGGCGGACAAAGAAACACAGAGACTGGGGTGGAAGAGGAGAGAGCGCCGCTTCCGGTCTGGGGTCACTCCCGGCCAACCTACAGCCCAGCGTTCACAGCGGCGTTTAGGGTGGGAAGAAGCGGCGTGTGTGGAGCAGCGCCACCTGTGGCTGAGGCGGGAGAACGACACCACCAGCGCTCTAGATGGGGGCGTGCAAAAGCAAGAGAAAAAGGGGCGCGTGCAATTATGTTATCCGTCCTCCTAGCGGTGCCATAGGGCTGGAGTGCGAGGAAAATGTTCGGGGGGGCTGCAAGGAGTGTTGGCGGTAGCCTCAGTTGCATACAAATCTAACAATCCTGGGACTGCCACATTGCACTGAAAGTGGTGTAAGCTGAAGCAGGAAAAAGGAGTGCTAGGTTAGAAGGCCCGATCTACAATTAAAGTTGACATAATTACAGCACTCAGGAGTGCTGAGTACTATAGCTAAATTGACCTAACTCCCACTGTAGCAGGAAGGTCAACAGAAAAATGCTTCAAGGAGCCTAGCCGCTGCTGCTCAGGGAGGAGCAATGGAAAAACCCCTTCTGTCTCTACAGGGTACACTTGGCCTATGCTAAAAAAAACAAACAAGGAATCCAGGGGCACTTAAAGACTAACAGATTTATTTGGGCATAAGCTTTCGTATGTAAAAAAACCCTCACTTCTTCAGCTGCATGGAGTGAAAGTTATAGATGCAGGCATTACATGACAACACATGAAGAGAAGGAAGTGCCTCACAAGTTTGCGAACCAGTGCTGAGAGGACCAATTGGATCAGGGTGGATGTAGCCCACTCCCAATAATAGATGAGGAGGTGTCAATTCCAGGAGAGGCAAAGCTGCTTTTGTAATGAGCCAGCCACTCCCAGTCCCTATTCAAGCCCCAATTAATGGTGTTAAATTTGCAAATGAATTTTAAGTTCTGCTGTTTCTCTTTGAAGTCTGTTTCTAGTTTATGCTAGCATAGTTATGGCAACATAGGTATAATCCTGGTAGTGTAGATATAACCTCAGAGCATCCACGCAAGGTGCTATCCCAGTATAATGAGAGCAGTACCTTGATAGCCGTATATAGTTATGCTGGTAAATGTCCATATGTAGACAAGCTCTTACCATGAGGGAACAAAACCTGGTTTTAGAGTCTCCAGACTGTTGCAGACTTCCTTAAGAAAAGTAACTTAAATTTCAAAGTAATTAAATTTCTATTTGTAAAATTCCATGCATATCCTTTTCTTTATTTATATTTGTTAATAAAATATAATGGATGTAATAACTGCAAAATATAAACAGAAGAGGTGAAAAACAATTTGTTGTATCTAATAACTTATTCCTATCATTTACTAACTTGGCAGTGAAGTGCTATGAGAAACTATTTTAAAAACATGCAAATAATGCCAGTGCTACAGAAGCTGAGAGACACAATATAATGTAAAATTGTTTTTGCCAGGAACAAAACTGAAATATCTTGAGTCTCAAAATTAAATAGCCTCAGGTCACTATTTTTCACCCTTTTGCTCCATATAGCATAGATGATACCCCTGTCTGTATACCAAAATGCAAAAATAAGTCCAAAGACCATAGAAGTTCTTCCAATAACTTAAATAGGAAGTGGATGCAGCCTTTAATTTGCTGCAAGTTTTATGTGCTTGAAATTTGTTAATTTGTTCATTTTTAATGCTAATCAAAAATGCAGAATAATATCTCAAAAATGAAAATTGACTGTAAAATAGTTGTGCATGCAGATCTCTGACATACACTCCATACCATCTGAACACATCAGGTCAAGAAAAAATAGCCAAAAGCTTTTTTTTTTTTTTTAAATGTACATGTAGACAAGTCACCATTAAAAAACAGTGTTGTCCAGGTAACAGTTGCCACACAGTGGTATCTGAAATATCACAGTTATCCATTTAAATGTAGAATAGAAGGTATCTGTGGTAACAGTTGACAAACATTGACTATGGAAAAGCAACTGCAGTATATATTATATTGTGCCCCACTGAAGTCAGAGCTCAAACAAAGTTGTTGTGGGTTCAGTGAATTTTTTCACTATGATGAGGAGCAGCTATTTGCACACATATAGTTGGTCCAATAAAATACTTTACCTCACCCACCTTGTCTCTAATATCCTGGTACCAACAAGGCTACAACAAACACTGCATACATATATAGTTGTATCATGCATGCAGCATGGCTGTGGTTGATAAGGAAAAAAAAAAGGCATGATGGACCTCTAACATAAATGTAGAATAAATAACGGAGAGCAAGACATAAGTGATAATCTTAAAGAAGGATTATTTTTACAGCATCCAAAGTATGCTAGATTTAATAGATTTTAAGTCCAGAACAACAACAAGGAGTCAGTTTTAAAAAAAAAAAAAAACCCACAAAAGCTTATGCCCAAATAAACCTGTTAGTCTATATGGTGCCATCGGACTCCTTGTTGTTTTTGTGGATACAGACTAACCCCCTGATACTTAAGACCAGTTATGGACCCTTAGATCATCTAGTCTGACCTTCATTATAGCACTGAACCTAATAACTTGTGTTTGACTAAAGCATCTCTTTCAGAAAGGCATCCAGTCTTAATCTGAAGAAATCAAAACATGGAGAACACACTATTTCCCTTGGTAGCTTGTTCCAATCACCCTCACTGTTAAAAATTGTGCCATATTTCTAATTTCAATTTGTCTGGCTTTATCTTCCAGCCATTGCTTCTTGTTATGCCTTTCTCTCCTGAATAAGCCACATTCCATCACACTAAGTCACCTTCACATCCAGCACTTTAGTCATTCTCAGTTTTCAGTCACTGGAAGCCACTTGAAACCAGGCTATGGGCACTTGCTTTGCCCCAGTCTTCGATAGAGCCTGGAGGCAGCCAACACAGTGCCTAGGAGATGCGGAGATAAGCTGAATAAGCACATCTCCACAGCATCCTTCTCTGGATCTTAGCTATTGATCCCCCTTAGAGCAATTGCTGGGGAAGAATGCAGTCTCAAGGGCAATTACTTCAAATCAGTTGGGTCCAGCCATCTGGAAGGCTATACAGAATAAAAAATAAAGATTGAATTTATTTATTCTAGAAATCAAAGTGAGTAGGTTGTTTGGCCCAAAAATGTAATTAGATTTAGTCCCATTGTGACTCAAGGACTTCTCGTGTGAACTGGCAGAGGACACCGGGACTCCTTGTATCTGATATTTACATGCAGGTTCCACCAGACAAGAGGCACTGACTGGCCATTGTGTATTGTGTGTCTTACAATGGAAGTCTATTTGCATACTTAGTCAATGCTAATGAACATATTGCAGAAACTTCAGGAGAAGAAATTAACAGGAAGAGATGAACAGCGGGGGAGAGGAAAGTGAAGAATAAAGAACTGGTGTAATACACATAGGGGTGCAGAGACAAACCTTGGCATCTTTCATCTGGGGAGAAAAGCAGCCAGTGGGCTTGGGCACATGAAAGGAGGGTCTCAGCAATGTTGGTGAAAAAATGCTGTAAGAAGGACTTTGGGTAAGCAAATATTTCTATTTTGGTTTCCAGTATTTCTGTTGGTTTCCAATATTTCTACTTGCTATCACTAGAATGTCTAAGCTTTGTTCAATAAACATTCTTGTTTTTGCTATAAACAAATCTAAGTGCTGTGCTTTAAGTGGAGCAGTGATCAAGAGTGTAACAATAAAAGCTGGGGTGTACTGTTCTTTTGGGAGCATAAGGTATGGGAATTCTGTCAATGTTTAGCGGATCAGTGGCTGGGCACTCCAGGGGGAGGCCTGGAGCACTCAGGGGTGGACTGTATCTATTGCTAACCTGAAAAGGGATGGCAGAGCCTTCAGATGCTGAGAGGAGAATACTTGTGTTGCCTGTGGCTGGTGGAGTTAGGAATCTGAGCTCTGACATATGCAGACAAATCGGGGAGGTGGTAGCAAGATGCTTCAAAACCCTGGGAAGCACCACACACATTTAGGTTTCAGAAGGGTAGCCATGTTAGTCTGTCTCATTGTTTTTGATGATAAGTCCTTGTGGCACCTTAAAGACTAACACTAAATTTGTTAGTCTCTAAGGTGCCACAAGGACTCCTCATTGTTTTTACACACATTTAGGTTTCCCTCTTCCTCAACACTGTTCAACTTCTGTGTTTCATCATGTTTCCCACCTCAACTTCTAACCTTGTTCCCTCCACTCATATTCTTCCATTGTCTTCTCTAATATTCACAACTTTGCTACCTCTCATTTTCACATTGACCCCTTTTCACTTCTTCCATTGTGACAGAGTGTATAAACCCCCACCAGTGACAAAGGGGTTAAAGAGCTACTGTGGACAAAGCTGATTTCCTCCTACCTTCTCCCCTCTCCCTCCCCCATCATGTCAAGGATGGAGTAAGGGTTTAAAAGCAGGAAGTTCCAGATAGCTGGACAGCTCTGGGGGGACAGACTGTAGCTCTACAGCTCACAGAGAAACCCCCAGGGAGCTTCAGGGAAGCTGCCCTCCACAAGGCCACTCACTGATTCCCATGCCTACTGATCTACCGACAGTGGAATAATCTTGGCTGGCTCCATGGTAGTGAATCAGACTATGCTAAGAAGGAGTTGGGGAGTGGGAGCCAGGGCCCTCCTCCCCCTTTAAATGAAGGCAGATTGTTTAGCTTAATTTAGTATAGGGGAGTCTTGTTTTTGTGGATTGGAGTGCCCCCTTAAGGGTTTAACCAGAGGCCAGACAACAGGAGTTCCCAGTCAGTAATCTGAGAATTGTGACACCCACCCCACTTCACCCACATTGATCTGGTCTGATTTTCCTCTTTGGCTAGTCTTTATAATAGTTTCCTCTCCACACTCCAAGCAAGTCTTTTGGTAATAGAAATCATTTACTCTAGGAATGAAAATTCATATGGCTAAATTTCTGCACATTTTTTATCTTTGTGGTTGAAAGGTTACCAGGATGGAACAATTTAATGGCCTTAAGACTTTAACAGGAACACAGGAGCTGGAAGGGGACCTAAATTAACACAATGTAAAGCAAATGACAGCATGAGTAATATTTTTAATGTTTCAGTGCAGCATATTTGTTTTAGTTGACTGAGTGAAATAAATAAAGGTGTCTGAAAATGAAAACAAAACTTCACATTCTAAATAAATTGAGATATAATTCAGACTGAACCAAATGTATGTCATTACAATCACTGAGAACAGCCAGTGTTTTCTTCAATAAGTAGTCAACCTCTGCCCCATTACAATTATTGGTTTCTGTGTGACTACTGAAGTCACCACATAACCTAGGTATTGAAGTCTTTCCACTTCATTGATTTAATTCTCGTTAATGCACATGCTCTACAAATTAAACACAAAATCCCCCATTTAGTAATGGGATTAGAATTACATGAGTTTCAATATCCATCTATCATTTTATAATGAAATTTGCATGTAGTAAGTAGTCCATCCACTATCCCATGTCTCACTTCTACCTTAACTCCACAAGGAGTCTAAGAGGAAAAATATGTATTATAAATAGTAAGCATTGATTATATTTAATTTTCTACTACTTAATGTACTTCATACATTGTATTGCTAGACTAATTATGGCATAATATGTAAATTATGGCTGATTGGTATTGTTAAAGTCTATAATGTAAATTAACTTGTTTTTCCTTCCAGTCCCAGAAACTGTTCAGCTACAGTAGCTCTCTCTAATCATTAACATTCCCCTGCAATTTCAGTTTTCACTGATCTCTCACATTCTAATTTTGCACCTGTGCCCTAATTTATCCCTCATTTTACAAGGTTCATTACATAATTCACAATCTCTTCTTCCTTCACTTCAATAAACATTTTCAATTGCTTCTCCATTAGTGGTGTTGTTGCATCATGTTTTTACCTTATGCACTCCTGTAACCTAACTCAACCCCTAAAGGAACAGTTCCTTCTATAATTACATTTTAGTTCATTCTATTCCTCTGTTCTTTTCTACAGAGGTTCTTGTACCATGCCTATCACTGTAGTATCTAAGCACCTTCCCATAGTGCATTAAGCAATATGACTAACATATGACACATATTTGTTCTCTCATTCTCTCCCCAGGAAGAGAAGTGTGTTCAGTGGAGTGGGGAATTTGGGATTTATTTTTTATTTTTCAATAATAGAGGCAATGGCCCAAGTTCATTCATCTCTGCTATAGTTAAGGTTGAGAAGCCCTTTCTGTTTGTAGCTTGACTCTTCAAAGTGCTATAAAATCTGCACTGTTACTTGAATTGTCTTGAAACAGTGTGTGATTCAGCTGGACATGGGGTATGGTTGGTGGTCCAAATTTGAGGCCATTTGACCCAGAGGTTCCACAGATACAGCCCCCTTCCAAAACACAACTTTTCTTCCAGTTGATACATTCTAGCAATGGTTTTTTGCTCACTGGCAGAGACCAAACTGGGGCTCAGATCATTGTGCCAGGTTATCAGATGTTCCAGGGTTACCCCACCACAGTGCATGGCACCCAGCACCCTTTGGGGGAAATTAAATTAAAACAATATTTGAAAAAGAGTTGATGCACACCTATCTGGAGAAGCAAAGCGACTCTGAGCCCTGGTCTACATTACAAACTTATGTTGGTATAACTATGTCACTCAGAGGTGTGGACACAGTTATGCTAACCTAACTCCGGGTGTAGACACCACTATGTTGGTGGGAATGCTTCTTCTATCTACATAGCTACCACCTCCTGTCATCTTAGGTAGCGTTTTCACTAAGCGCTGCAGCAGGGCTTGTCTATACTTACAGCTGCACTGCTGTAGTGCTGTAAGTATACAGAAACCCTATGGTTCATATGCCTAATCATGCACCTAATGGATTACACTGCACATGTGCATAGAGAAATTTGGAAAATTACCTCTAGATCACAAGACCTGGGTGGCTCTAAGGTATGTTATAGTCATTAAATCCAAGCACCAAACCATGCACTGAGTGCAAACCTACCGCAGGACAGAAACCTGAAATAAAACATAGCAGCCTTTGGTTCCAGTCTTCGTCTATCAAAGGGGGGAGGGTTATTTTGAGGAACTATAATCTAAGTACAGCAGAATATTCAGAGGGTGCTGAAACCATTTTGGAAAGAAAATAAACTACACCTGCAAATTCTCATTGGGACGGGAAGGTGTTGGGGTGGAAGAGTAGGTGAGAATAGGGGGAAAGGAGGTTGAGGGGTAGTGAGGACAGGAGCCATTATGGGGAAGGGGGAAAAGGGATGGGTGGGGTGTCAGATAATAGGAGGCAGAAGGAAACTGGGAAAAAAGACATGGGTGAGAGTGGCAGTGGGACTAGGAGAGAGTAGGGACAGGGATGCCAGTCAGCCCAACATTCTCCCCTTCTGTGCGCGCGCCAGGATCTAGTGTACCTCTGCCCATCTGAGGGGTTCTAGAGGGGCTTGCCTTTCTAGGGGTGTCTGAGCCCCTCTCCGAACTGGGATCTTGGGTGCTACGTCCCTCCAAAGGGGGTCTGAGACCATCTGTGCACCCACTTCCCCCATGTGAGTCAATATCAGGGGAAGCTGTGTCTTTCAGGATTTGGAGCTTAGGATGGTGCATGCTCAGAGCATACACCAAGAACACACTGATGACACTAGAGTGAGGAGCTGAGAACTGGCACGCTTAACACATATTACAGCCTCTCCAGCAGTGGGTAGGGAGGATGGGAACACCCACTGACATGAATGGAGCAATAACAAATCTCAGAGCTGTTGTTTCAGGCTATAGGCGTTGCCATGGGGTGTTCTCTTCCATCTGAGAGCATCTCACTAAGACTAATGGACCATCTCACACTTCTCTGCACCTGCTATGCTACTGCTGGATGCATAGAGCCCCTCCTCCTTCTAATTTCATACAATATTATAGCCAAGAAGGAACTGTCACTAGCTAAGGTTGGAAAGCCTGTCCTGTTTAAAGGATGACTTCTACACATGCGCTAAAATCCTGCTTGCACACATTGTCTTAAAATTTCCTATGCCTCATGGGAGCGTAGATAGGGTTAGCAATAGAGTGTGGGGGTGATTTGAGCAATGGGTTCCCGAGATACAGCCCCAACAAGAAAAACAGCATTTTATTAAGTTTACACATTCTTTAAAGTTGGAAACCAACTCTGAGCAGAAATCTGAGAATGAACTGTACACTTTGGGGAAAATCTGTGTGTGTTAAGGATTTGTTGTTAGTGGTGATTGTAAGTGGTGAGTTTGTTTTGTGTGTGTGTTTGTGTGTATGTATGTATTCGTGAGAAATGTAATCTGAGTATAGCAGAATATTCAGATGGCACTGAAACTATTTTTTAAAAGAACATAAATTATACATACAAGTGCTTGCTGGGAGGCATGGTGTGATGGGGGGGTGCAAGAGTAGGTGGAATTATGGAGAGAAGGGTTTGGACTCTGGCACAATGATCAGAGCAAGGGAAGGGAGTATAATAGTGAAGAGGATTAATAGGAATGGGTAGTTGGGAGGGAAGAGGGGCTGGAGGAAGAAGTAGGGATTACGGTGAGTGGGAGGGGTTGGAAAATGTGAAGTGTAGCAAAGGAAGTTGGGGGCGGGGGTGGGGAGGGATCAATTATTCTTTCCTGCAGTGTGTGCTTTGGGATATACCGGAGCAGCGGTATGATCCCCTCTCCCTGCCATTTGTTCTGGGGACCTCTGCTCCTCTTGAGGTGTCTGTGTCCCTGTCCCTCTATGAGAGCTTGGATTGGGGGTGGGGAGTGGACTAAAGACAACACAAATATAAACATCTGAAAGCCAGAAAATAAATATTTAAGATACACATCACCCCTGGGTGGGGTGAGGGGAACTACCAGGGAGTGTGTGGGAAGGGCCCAGTTTTGAGGCACAGTGGACTGGGTAGACCCGGGACATGGCTAGGGAACCTGGCTGAAGCAGGAGCAGGAGTCCCAGCTGGGGATGGGCAATGGGAGTGAGGGGCCCAGCTCAGACTAAATAAGCATAAGGAAGGTAGTGTGCAGCCCTCCTGTAAGCTGCTGCTTGTGATATGTATACACAGTAGCACAAGGCAAGAGGCAGCAAGGAGCTGCCTCTTAATTGTTAAAGCTGCAGTGCCAACTAATGGTTTTATGGGACAGGAAGTAGAGGAGAACTGAAAGAATTGGTGGGAGGGCTGCATATTTGAGGGAATGGTGGGGAAGAGGGTAGAGGAGAAGATACACACCAGTCCTACTGTAACCATTGTGGAATAGAACTATCAAGGTTTGGGGACCTAGAGCATGGATGAGATTTCTCTCACCAGCCCTGTTAGTCGCTGCATATTGCAAATACTTCAAAGCATGACCACTGTCCCCATTCCAATATAACAAAATGTACAAGGGGGATGGCGGGGGGGGGGGGGGGGGGGGGGTAGAGCAAGCATGTGACCTATGGAAAGACAATTGCAGTGGGACTATTACTAGCTCTGCCACTGGCCTGCTGGGTGACCTTGGGCAAGTCACCTCACCACTCTTGTGGCTGATGAAAAGCACTATGTGAAAGCTGGGTCTTTTTATTATTACCTAGCCACAGCAGGCATATCAACTGCAAACCTAGGTGAGAACTGTCTAAATGGCTACTAACTACTACCAACAAACATTTCTCTTTTTGTTTAAAAAAAAACCAAAAAAACCACCCATAAAACACTAGTAAATCAAATGACAAAAATCCCCAAATAAACCCTTTATTAACACAGAGTTAAGGTTGTCAGTGACGACAGTGATAGCAAGTTCAGCAAGCTCACACTTCTGATAGCCAGGAAATAGACTTAAGGTAAAATAGCCATATAACTTTAACACCCACATACCTGCCCTCTTTAGTGATGCCCCACAACACCCATACTCCCACACTGCCTTTTCACTGTAACAGACAGGTGCTTCCTGAACCTGTCCCATGCTTAAACACTCCTTCTACCACACTTGTAAAATTTAACAATCACTTCATACTCTTTTGTAATGCTTCACACTTGCACACAGGATACCAACTAAACCCATGCTTTCCCCTACCCATCATTAAATTCGCAGCACAACCTCACTACTGAGGATATCTGTGGCAAAAAGAACCCATTGCCCTGTTACTGACAACCTACCTAAATCTGTATTGAAATGATGTGGACTGGAACCTCTTTATTTTGAAAACACTTCTTTCTTTTGATTAACTTCTTTCCGTTGATCACATACCTGGGAGGACTCCTACCCAGATCTCCTCATATCACAATCACAACCTTTCCAAACTGCTTCAAGGTTTCTCCACCATTCAACACAGCTATGCCTGAATGCACCTGGAGTACATGAAGATAATTCCTACTGGCTATTGCCAGCTCTGGGGGTTTGTGGGCATGTGCAGAGTTAAGGTGGCATGGACATTTACCTCAGCTCTGTATTTTCTGTTTTTCAAAAATTTGAGTTTTGCTGAACTTGATGTTCTGGAAGGGCTCAAGCAACCTTAACTTGTCAACAAAAATTGTTAATGCTATTTAATTCTATAGACAACTTACCCTTTCCTTACAGACCACACTTATTAGTTTGCACAAATTAGAAACATTGCTCTTGTCATAGCAGATGAGATCATTGATCCACCAGCTGCAGCGTTGTGCCCCTGCAGTGGGCAATAGCTGATGCCTCAAAAAATTGTGAATTAGCTACATGGATACCCTGCTGACAACTTTAACTTACAATTAGGAACGGAATGTAGGAGTTTAAGCAGGATAGAAGATGATAATCCTTGTGATCTTACTTAACAATAGGTAACTTACAATTTTAAACAGGGCTGAATTAGTCTCCACTCACATCTCATTTCTTTGTAGTTAGCCTTATAGCCCTTTCTGCTTTGAAAGCATACACAGTTTCATTCAGAATGAATGCCACTGATATTAGCATTTAAAAATCTACATTGAATGCTGATACTTTTAATTTTACATTGTCCCCCACTATTTTCAGCTCCAAGATTGACTTTATTTGTTTCAGAATGACCTAGTAAATCACTACTGCATAGCTATTGACTGACTATTGTCTGCTTATCTCTTATTTAAGCCTGCCTCGGGTCCCTTTAATTTTTACAGATCACTTTACCTAGTAAGATTGGTCTGTCCTAAACTTAAATAGCCTTGCACAGATCATTGTAAATTGCTCTGTCCTCTGGTGCTTATGAATAGAGCTGCTGATAAAAAAATTGGAGGACAACTTTAGTTCCTTTGATCAGCCATGGGTTGTTTACAGTTATAGGAAGTAATCAGATGTTTTGTTCTATTTCTTCATAAAATATAGAGAACTTCAATAACATATTAAACTGTACTTTATATACAGTTTGTATGTGACAGGGAGTAAATACTATCCTTGAGCAAAGAACTAAAAATAAAGGTCTGTCCTCACTGCATGACCTGCTAATGCTCAGGAAGAGCAAACTGATCATTTAGGGAAGGGAAAAACTGAAATAGGAGAAAGATGGTTTGAGAGTATTTTTTTGCAGAGTTTGGACCAGCAGAGAAATAAACAGTGTCCTAGGAACAAGAGACCCGAGCTGTAGGATACGCTCCTTCAAATGGATTTGATCCAGCTGTACTGAGCAATAGGCCTGTTGAAAAGTTTATACTTAAAGGAGCTAGTATTCAGGTTGTAAGCAGCAGCAAGGGAAGTTTACTAAAATAGACAGTGATAGCTAGTAGGATTCCACCCCTTTGACTTGCTACTAAGACACTGTAGGTCACTTATGGCAAATTTCAAAGCATAGACATGACTGGGAGGGGACGGGGGACCAGTGGAAAATTGGTTGTTTATTTTTATATGAATATAGTATTTGAATAAATTCAAAATACCTAAGGATAATATTCCTCTCTCACTATCCTGGTTGTATTTAATCAGGGTTGTGCCTGAGACAGAAACTACCTATCTCCATGGTATGCAGATGTCTCCTTACTCTATGACTAGGGCCCTACAAAATTCACTGTCCATTTTGGTCAATTTCATGCTCATAGGATTTTAAAAATCATAAATTTTATGATTTCAGCAATTTAAATCTGAAATGTCAGTGTTATAATTGTAGGGGTCCTGACCCAAAAAGGAGTTGTGGGGTGGTCACAAGGTTATTGTAGAGGGGGTTGCATTACTGCTACCCTTACTTCTGCACTGCTGCTGGCAGCAACGCTGCCTTCAGAGCTGAGCAGCTGTGCCATAGGTTTATTCCCCACTTTGAACTTTAGCGTTCACAAGATGGGGACCTGCATAGGCTCCTCTAAACTAAAATCCTAGTTTAGATCTGGTAAAGCTGCCACCAACTAGAAATTCCAGTGTCTAGTACACTCCCTGTTCCCCCAAACTTTCCCTGGGGAACACATATCCCAACTTCCTTGGATCTTAACACAAAGGGAAATAATCCATTCCCCCCACCTTCTTCCCCCTCCCCTTGTCCTTGGGAGAGATACCTTGATTCAAACTCCTTGAATCAAACAAAGAGGGATTCACTTTTCCCCCTCCCCTTCCCCTGAAAATCCAAACAAGGGAAGAAATCACTCAGGTTCTAAAAGAAAAGATTTTATTAAAGAAAGAAAAAAAGTACACTATCTCTGTATCACCAGGATGCAAAAATATAGGGTCTAACTTATAAACCTGGAGAGGCTCTCCCCGCCCCCCCGCCCGCTCCTTTCTCAGAATAATCAAAGTAACAGCAAACAGAAATAAAGATATTTCTTCAGCAAACACACAATTGCAAATGTAGAAATCAATTATAAGACTAAACCGCCTTCTAATACTCATTATACTGAATAGAAGAAAATACTTCAGGAAACCTTGGAGAACTTGAAGAATATGTCTGGCCTCTCTTAGATCCAAAGAGAGAACGGCAATCCAAACAAAGGACACAGACAAAGCCTTCCCTCCACAGAGATTTGAAATTATCTTGTCCCTTGATTGGTCCTCTGGTCAGGTGTTCCTCAGGTTACTGAGCTTGTTAACCCTTTACAGGTAAAAGAGACCTTAACCCTTACTATCTGTTTATGACAAGCTGGACAGTGGCAGCCAGGGCCGCCCAGAGGATTCAGGAGGCCTGGAGTCTTTGGCGGCAGGGGGCCCCCTGCTTTGGCAGTAATTCGGTGGCGAGGGGTCCTTCCGCTCTGGGACCCACCACTGAAGTGTCCTGAAGACCCAGACCTGGCACTTCGGTGGTGGGTCCCAGAGCGGAAGGACCCCTGCCGCTGAATTGCCGCTGAAGACCCGGAGCAGAAGAAGAGAGTTTTCCTGGGCCCCTGGAGCAAGTGAAGGACCCCGCTCTGAGGGCCCCAAAAAACTCTTGTGGGGGCCCCTGCGAGGCACAGGGCCCAGGGCAAATTGCCCCATTTGCCCCCCCCCCCGGGCGGCCCTGGTGGCAGCTGCTGGCCAGGAGCAGCGCAGATGTAAGGATGGCATGGTATGGTATTGCCACTCTTTTGTCTGTGCTGCTGCTGCCGGGGCGCTGCCTTCAGAGTTGGGTGCCTGGCCAACAGCTGCCACTCTCTGGCTGCCCAGCTCTGAAGTCTGTGCAGAAGTAAGGGTGGCAATACTGCTACCCCCTTAAAATAACCTTGTGACCCCCTGCAACTTCCTTTTGGGTCAGGACCCCCAATTTGAGAAACACTGGTCTCTCCCATGAAATTTGTATAGTATAGGGTAAAAGCACACAAAAGACCAGATTTCACAGTCCGTGACACATTTTTCATGGTCGTGAATTTCATAGGGCCCTAGCTGTGACACTAGAATCTCTGTGTTAATACATAATTTACAAGAGTTTTATTAGTGAACTGAACTGTCAGTGATCTTTAAGAAACCTGTTAGAAAAAGTGGAAAGAGAATAAAATGGAGAACTATACATGAAAAGCAACTGCAATATACTGGAGATTCAGGTCCCAATTCTCATTTACTGTGTTCCTGCATTGAGTGCAAGAATGGTGTCTTTGTGCTTCCATTTTTCCGAGCCTTTCTAGGGGGTCTGTTCACCCCACAATGTAAATTAAAATAGCCTGGGGACTTGTAATATACTCTTGGACTGCTCATAAATCCCCTTGTGCTGGGGCTGTTCCCCAGAAGCTGTTTCTGTCTGCTTTAAGACCTTTTCAGGAAAAGGAGAATTGGGCCCTCACTGTTAGATGTCCTAAAAATTGTGGAAGGGATATCCACCTTGTTGGTAAAGAGAAACTTGGGCCTGAGTTCACCTCCCTTCTGCTCTGGCCCCAATTCCTTAGAACCACCCTATTAACTTTTTAAAAATATCTATTAAGTGCCCAGTTAGCACAAAAGGGGAGAGAAAAGAATAGCAGCAATAAAAAAAAAAGTGCAACTTCTGTCTCTAGTGCAACCTCAGTGCAGGAAAAACACAGGTCTAGCACGGGGTTGTGAGTTCAATCCTGGAGGGGGCCACTTAGGGATCTGGGGCAAAAATTGATCCTGCTAGTGAAGGCAGGGGGCTGGACTTGATGGCCTTTCAAGGTCCCTTCCAGTTCTAGGAGATTGGTATATCTCCAATTATTACCTTTATTATTACATGGTCTTATCAGCCACTCCAAGCCCTGGCAAACTTGTACTAGCATTAGGCTCTTTATGACATTGCTTTTACTTACCTCTCTAGTCACAGGCTCCCAGCAGCATTACAAAATATGCACTATTGACTGGCTAAGCCAGAGTTTTAATAGGCAGAAAAAGTAAGAAAGTAGTAGTAAGGTAGGGAAGGAAAAGGATAAAAGGATTGCAGGGAGACAAAGTCTCACATCTCAGGTGGTGGTTGGGATTCAGCTAGAGCTGTTGGAGGTGGCAATTTCATCTGGCACCCGATCTGGTCAGGGTGGAAATAGAGGAGGTCTGGTGTCCCAGGAAACAGCAAGGGTGGCAGCCATGAAGGTGGAGTTCACTTCAAGAGCCAATTTATTTCCCAAAATCTATTTAAGGACCCCAAAAGGAAATGATGGTTAGTTTAGCCCAGCCCATCCCCTTGTTGGTGTCCCTAGGCCTAAATAAACCAAAGTGGTAACCAAAGGTCTTCCATGCTGTGAACTTTAACCAGCCTAAGATGCTAACAGACAGCAAGCAAAATGTGTAACTATCAGCTGTCTCAGCTTGCAGCTGTAGGACAGTTTGAAACAGCAAAAAGCGGCGGGGAGGAGGGGGAGGAAAATCTGCATGTGTCTGTGCTGTGAAGGCCATAGATAAATATGTGAATGGGAACTTTTCTAACACGCTGAAATGTAATGTTTAAAGTAACTGCTGTTGGGAAGGGAGGGGTGAGGGGGAAAACGAAACAAAAGGCTTACACAAACAAGGGGGGTATAAATGCTGGGACCCCGCCTACGCGCGGGTGTGCAGGATTTGAGAATGCTTTTTCTCCCTGGCACCTTATTTGGGCTCAAATAAACTTGGTTTGCTTCTCCACCCTGGTGTGTTAATTAGTGCGACGCACACCGGGCAACGAACCCCCGCTGTTGCTTTTCCTCGGGCCCTTTGAGCCGGCAACAGTTTTGGCGTCCCTGGGTGGGCTCGAGGCAAAATTGTGCCTTGCCCGGACTCCTCCGATGGCCGGTGGACGATGGTCACAGCCGACACCCAGCGCGCACCGGTGCCTTTACCGGGGGCCTCGGCAGAGACGCGTCAGGCCGACCTTGAAGGACACAACGGTGCAACGCACTCAGATAGTGAAGAAGCTGTTGCGGGCGACGGTGAGGAACCGGTCCTGTGGATAAGGTAGGAACAGTCCAGTGGTGTGGACTTTTGCCTGAGGCTGGGGACGCCCAGCCGTTGTAATTCTCACTAGACGAGAGAGCGTCCTATAGTGGGTCAAGGGCAAGCCCATAGTATGGGGCAAGGACAGGGTATGGTTGGTAGGGCAAGGTGTACGCCCCTAGAATGCATTCTAGCAAATTGGAAGGTATTTGGTTTGGATCCAATGGCTAAAAGTAAACTGAAAAGATTTTGTACAGTAGACTGGCCTCAGTACCAGCTAGATAGCCAGGAAAGGTGGCCACCAGAAGGATCACTTAATTACAACACGATCCTTCAATTACTTCTGTTTTGTCAGCGAATGGGTAGCTTCTGAAGCTGTTTGTATAGAGAGCTCTTGTAAAAAATCCCCCATCATATGCCCCAGAGCTGCACTGGGAGGAGGACTGTCCGTGGGAATGTCTGTCTCTGTTGGGCTCATGCCATCTGAATTTATTGACTGTGCAGCAAGATAAGATGCATCGTGGTAATAGGAAATAATGGTCTTGGTGTGTGTGTGTGTGTGTGTATACCAGTGTGAGTGGCTGTTACCGGAAGACGCCCAGAATACCCTGTGAAGCAAAAGCTAGTGATCAGGACTACTCTAACGCAAGCCCGGTAACTAGTGGATCTTTAGGAGATCCGACCCACGGTGGGCTGACTCGGCCTGGCATCGTCCGGCGAGGAAGCTACCTGGGTCTAGGAGTGTGTGAACCCATCTTCCCTCCCCCCCCTTCCTTTCCGTGTGGGCTATTGACAGTCTGATCATCTCACTGGATGCAATCAGAGTAAGCGGCGCCGTCTCCCAGAGACTAGCCGACGCTCTTTGCTGAAGGGAGGTGTAGGAGAGTCATGGTCATCCCCGTTAGTCTCTCCTGTGTGAGTGCCCTGTAGGGAGAGATCCTTAGTTTATGAGCCGCTAGTGCGGACAGGGCACCCTCTCTGTGTGTGTAAGTGGAAAATGGGTAAGGGACAGTCTAAACATTCCACCTCACCCCCTAAGGGTACCCCAGCATAGTACATGTACGTACATTATGGTCCTAAAACCTGCAGGTATTTAGAGAATTGGAATCTTCACACGCGTGAAAATCCATCTAAACAATGCCCATTAGAAGGTACCTTCAATCTAGATAAGATCATATATCTCAGAGGAGCTTTTAATCACCAAAGAAGAGCCTCTGACACAGTGCGAGCAATTTGTCTAGGAACGGGTTAATTTGAAATTCAGCTTGTCCCAGAGATGAAGGGAAAAGTTGCTTTGTGTTCAAGGTCAAGAACCAGCGCAGACTATGCTAAGTGCAAAGAAAAACTGCTTTCAGCCCCAGCTGGTTGTGGAAAATAGAGACAGAGGCAAACCAAAGGCAATACAAGTTACAGAACTGAAATTACATTTGCAAAGCTTAACTTTCCAGTGAGACATGTGTGAGTATTAAAGTGGCT
The DNA here is from genome assembly GCF_020497125.1 of Mauremys mutica. Taxonomy (NCBI): domain Eukaryota; kingdom Metazoa; phylum Chordata; order Testudines; family Geoemydidae; genus Mauremys; species Mauremys mutica. Next base: position 74,183,333 of record NC_059077.1, read on the forward strand.
TAAGGCTTGGGGCATTCATATTTTTCCTGAGTGAGGTGGGAGCATACCCAACACTCTCCATTGTTGTTTTATTATTTTTAATGAAGCTTTAAAATTTGGTTATATGGTGTGTTTTCTTCCCCCAACCTCCTGCAGTGTCAGCCTGATCACCTGACGTGAGGGATAAATTGGTAACAGAAATTTGTCACAGTTTGGTGAGTAATTAAGAATGGGGGAGCCCTGCAGAATTTACACCATCTATCTGTTTTACCCTTGTTATTTTATGTTTGCTTTGTTTGGTACTGTTGGTGTTATATGTTAAGAATTGCATGATTAAAGGTGAGCCCTAATAGAATAAGGAAACACTATCTGGTTTTGGTGCACTATCTGGTTCTGGTTCTGTTCTGTTTAACCGGTTACTGTTGTTTTTCTGCTCTGTTCATTTGGGCGTTAGGTGTGTGGGTGGAACTGAACTTCTCGTTCGTAATTCCTCAGGGTGGAAGCCATGTGTGCGATGAAGCTCTGAGGTTGTATTGAGATCCTTTTGTCCCGCCCCCTGTAACGGACAATGTAATAGAAGTGGAAAAATCTGGCTTAGACTGTAATTTTCTCTGCTCTCTGTGTAATTTTCTTTTCTGTTTAAGTGTCAGCAGACAAATGGGTGGGTCTCTGGGTAGACCCCCTAAAGGGGTTTGGATTGTGTGTTAAGTAAATGGCCTTTACGCAATGGCCATGTATTTTTGCCCAGGTGGCAAGCCTCACAAGGGAGGACTCGGGTAGTCTTGTGAGTAGAAATGTTTTAGGGAAAAGACCAGAAGGGTGGGGGCTAGTTGAGAAGCCCACCCTCCTAGCTAAACTGGTAGTGGAACAAGTTTGTGCCCATGGAAGTGACGGTTCAGCGAGAAAAGCAGGATCGGGCCCAGGCGGGCAGGCAACAGACAGAGATTGGAGAACAGGTTGGAAACTTTTAAGGGTAGTGGGAAAAAAAAGGAGTAAGTGAGTATAAGCATGGGAATTTCAAATACTCAGAAGGATATTTGGAATGGTGATTTGAATCGGTAAGTGGCTGTTGGAAGGCAAGCAAGTGATTTAAGGGAAAAGCAAGTGATTTTTAAGGGAAGGTGAAGAGTTAACTCTGTAGTTGCTGGAGGGAACAGCAGTTGAACTTTGTAAAAATGCTAAAGAGAAAAGTTTTTGGTGTCTTTGAAATGTTTGTAAATAAATTCAGGCAAAGAAAATATGGGGTAATTCCCCTGTTTTGCCTGAAATCAACAAGAGTATTTGTATATTTTAAGTAATGATTGACTGCCCAGAAGGCAGTCTGTTTTTGTCTTTCAGATAATCAAAGAAAACTAATGCCAGCTGAACAGTATTCAACATACCATGCATTTACTGACAGAGTAAAAATTATGTTTTGTGTTCTATGTTCTGTCTTGTGGTGTTTGTCTTGTGGCCAGAATTGATGTGTTTAATATTTTCATGGGATGGTCTGATTTGAAATCAAGCGGAAGGGTTGGATTGAAATGCAGATACTGGTTCTGTTCAACTTAGAATACAAAGTGTTTGGATACATCAGAAAGAAAATGTGATATACTAAAGTCTAATACATTTTCTTAAGTAAGAGAAAGAAACTTCATTGGCTAAATCTTTTAAGTGAAAATTGTTATTAAAATTTGCATACTAACAGTCTTTAAAAGCAAGGGCTGGGGATTGTGGGAAACTATTGGACTAGAGGTTATATTAAGTAAACTTCTCAAAGTGGGTGTGCTTGTCCTGGTTTGTTGTTTTAAACCTCTGTAATAAGGTTATTTTAGTGAAAGGGTATATGTGGCATACATTAAATAATAAGACTAATGTACTGTATAACAGCAATGTGTATGTGTTCATTGTTAACAAAAGGTGTATAAGTAAAAGTTTCCTTTATAGGTTAAAGAAGCCAAAATGGAAAAAGAAGAAAAAGAGTTAACTGAGAAAAAGAATAGCTAACATGCTCAGTCTAAGGATAAGGCGCTGGCCCCAATCAAGGACATTGCTCACAGCTAAGACTTGGCTGACTACCAAGGAAAGGGGGGATGGTTGCTGCAGTTAAACGAGATTGGTGTGCACCAGGCAGCCCACCCTCCTCCTTGGGGACCTTTTGTAAATATTCAGATTGATTTTATTCAAATGTCTAAATGTTGTGGTTATGAATATGTATTAGTTTTAGTTGATGTATTTACCAATTGGGTTGAAGCTTTTCCCTGCAGGAAAGCAGATGCCAGGACTGTTGTGAAATTTTGCTTAAAGATTTTGTACCACGTTTTGGCATCCCTGTGAGTATCAACAGTGATCGTGGAACTGATTTTACTGGACAGATGGTAAAGGAGTTATGTGCAGCTTTGCAGATCCAACACAACCTTCACTGCCCTCACCTGGGACAGTGGAACGCCAGAACGGGATTTTAAAAAATAAACTGGCCAAGATTTGTGCTGAGACAAACTTAAAGTGGCCATATGCCCTTCCTTTGGCACTGATGAGTATGAGAGCCATTCCCAATCGAAAGACTGGACTCAGCCCTCATGAAATTTTGACAGGATGCCCAATGCGACTACCAGCTGCACCCCCACTAACCCTAGCTCAGATGGACATTCATTTGATGGATAACATAATGCTTAAGTATTGTCAGGCACTAATGAAATGTGTTAAGTCTTTTTATACACAGGTGAAGGAAGCATTACCGAAGGATCCTGTGCAACCTTGCCACTCGTTGGAACGAGGAGACTGGGTCTACATATCAGAGGGGTAGCCGTGTTAGTCTGGTTCTGTAGAAGCAGCAAAGAATCCTGTGGCACCTTATAGACTAACAGACGTTTTTCAGCATGAGCTTTCGTGGGTGAATGGCATCCGAAGAAGTGGGTATTCACCCGCGAAAGCTCATGCTGCAAAACGTCTGTTAGTCTATAAGGTGCCACAGGATTCTTTGCTGCTGGGTCTACATAAAGATCCATCAACGAAAGACTGCCTTGGCTCCACGCTGGACAGGCCCTTTCCAAGTCCTGCTGACTACCAACACCGCTGTGAAGTGCCAAAGACTGACTGCTTGGACCCAGGATTCTCACTGCAAAAAGACCCCTCCACATCAGAATAATTTTCCTACTGATGATTAGCCTATTCTTTCGTCTAGTTCTACTGTGCTTCTGGACAGCAGGGGAAAAGGACAAGGTGACGTGCTTGTAACCTCTCCCTTGTCCACTGACAAATCTACTGTGCCTTTAAACTTTTCTAGAAAAAGCAAAACCATTACAGGATGTCCTGGTAATCTCCCCTGTAGGATGCTGAACCACGACTGCTTCGGGAAAGAAGAAGAAGAAACACTCACTCCACTGACATTGCCAAAGTCCAGGAATTCCTGACTAAAAAGGACATCGAGAACTGACCCTGGTGAAGAAACAAAGAATTATACACTGGCAGGAAAAATTTTGTGGGACCCACGCTTGGGAATGTGGTATTGATTGGATTTTGGGGTTTAATCTACAGGCTGCGCCCTGTGTTTTGGATAAATCCTTCAGTATGTATTGCCCTCCCTAATTGGATTTTAAATGACATTGCCCTTATCCAGTTTTCAGATCACTTCTACATACCCAAATTGCTCACAAGGGACTGCCATTAGATTAGCACAACCGAGGGCCTGGGTTATTTCCTCTGGAAAGAAAGAGAATTAACCAGATCCCTGTGGGCTAGGGGCCAATAGTACAGCAGCCATTTGGAATATTCTTAAAAGCCAAGAACATGATAAGAAATTGGGCCAACTAGAAAAGGCTACTAGCCTTATTTTTGAAGCTCAGCTATCTTAAGTACAGGCTGGAGCTGGTGAGTTACATGTCATTTCCACCCTATGACCCAGAAGTTACTGACAGAGATGGTATTGAATATCACTGAGGCTGGGAAGGCATTGCAGTGGGATCTAGTATGTTTAGAAATTCAGGATTTCCTGAATGACCAGCTGATGGCCATTCCGAATGATCTTTTGCACCGGACTTGGCCCACTGCCCTTAGAGACGCATCAGAAGTACCATCTGATCTGTGGTCATGGAGACATACTTGGACACTTTCTGGATGGAAGTGTGGACATTCACAGTGCTCCTTCCAAGCATATGGACCGGTTAGGGTGGGTGTGGGCTCCCACATACCGAATCCTGCTGGGTCCATGGGGAGCATGCATATGGGACTGAATTATTCACTGAGACATCTGGGAAATTAAACCACTTGGTATACCTACCTGATTTCTAGTCAGTGCCCCAATCCCTTAGTTGTTAAATGAACATTCCACTCTTTTGTCCATGCATTCATTCCTGGGTTGTGGGTGATTAAGCTCAAAAGAGCAGTTGTAAATATTTCTGCAGAGCTTGCTTCATTGCTTTTTTGTCTTTAAAGTTTGAGAAAACTCACCAAAAGTTTGTTGAGTATTCTCAAAGGGGGGAATTGTTGGTGTCCCTAGGCCTAAATAAACCAAAGTGGTAACCAAAGGTCTTCCATGCTGTGAACTTTAACCAGCCTAAGATGCTAACAGACAGCAAGCAAAATGTGTAACTGTCAGCTGTCTCAGCTTGCAGCTGTAGGACAGTTTGAAACAGCAAAAAGTGGCGGGGAGGAGGGGGAGGAAAATCTGCATGTGTCTGTGCTGTGAAGGCCATAGATAAATATGTGAATGGGAACTTTTCTAACACGCTGAAATGTAATGTTTAAAGTAACTGCTGTTGGGAAGGGAGGGGTGAGGGGGAAAACCAAACAAAAGGCTTACACAAACAAGGGGGGTATAAATGCTGGGACCCTGCCTGCGTGCGGGTGTGCAGGATTTGAGAATGCTTTTTCTTCCTGGCACCTTATTTGGGCTCAAATAAACTTGGTTTGCTTCTCCACCCTGGTGTGTTAATTAGTGCGACGCACACCGGGCAATGAACCCCCGCTGTTGCTTTTCCTCGGGCCCTTTGAGCCGGCAACACCCGTATTATTTTGTCCACCGATTAGACCTAATTTCTGATACCAATTTTGATTCATTGATTTCCACTTTTCTCAGGAAATGTAGACATGAAAATCAATATATAAGTAGACCTTTTTGCTTGGACTAATTTAGTTTGTCTCCCTTTTGCATCTTTTTCCAATCAACATTTGTTGTTACAGTTTACTATGACATCTTCTGAACTTATACACTCACTTTTTACAGCTGAGCTCACAATTAGGGTACATTTGTAGGCCCGATTATTACAACATACCCTTCTATAACTAGAAATATAGAAGGAGGAGGGGGAGCAGAAAGGGTATAAATTAATATACTTTTATACAGTGCTTTTCATTAGCAGATCTCAGAGCACATTACAAAAAAGGGCAGTATCTGTAATACAGTGAAAGCAGCAAAGAGTCCTGTGGCACCTTATAGACTAACAGACATTTTGGAGCATGAGCTTTCGTGGGTGAATACCCACTTCGTCGGATACATGCTCCAAAACGTCTGTTAGTCTATAAGGTGCCACAGGACTCTTTGCTGCTTTTACAGATCCAGACTAACACGGCTACCCCTCTGATACTGTAATACAGTGGCAACCACCCTCTTGTGGCCAGGGGTGCCTCAACAGTGCCCTGCTCCTGTTTTTCCTCCTCTTCCTTAAATAAAACTCCACAGCTTTGCTCAATTGCGGCCCTTCTCAGGGTCTGGGTATTTTATTATATTAATACAATACCCAAAAGACACTCACAAAATGCATCTTCCATCCAGCCTTAAACTGGACACAGCCTCTCCTCCCTGAGGTACTGTCCCTTCCTCAGGGACTCTGCAGGAGACTCTCTCTTGCTACAGCTTTATCTGCTATTCCCTTCTAGCTCTGCTTCCTTTGTCTTCTCCTTATTTTCACTCACTTGATCCTTGTATCTACTCCCCGCATCAATCCCAGCTCCACAGTTTCTCAAACTTGCCCAGCCTGCCCCCTGGCCTTGCTGCCTTTTATATTGGAATCACTTGATTCCTGTCAGCTGGGGCTCCTCTTGTACTCAGGGCTGACTTAAGTCCAGGCATTCCAGCCCAGGGGCAAGCCCCCCGTTACACAATTGTCTTCTCCCTGTTACAGATAAAGAAACAGACATAAAATGACTTGCCCAAGATCACCCAGCAGGCCAGTGACAGAGCCAGGAATATTGGTGTTCTGAGCCCCAGCACAGTGCTCTATCTACTATGCTACACAGTTTTAGGTATAAGGGGTTAACACCTGTTATGCTTTAATGAAAGAATCCTCAGCTGGAGGGGGAATATTATTTAAAAGTTTTTAAATTACAAAATATATATTACTTGCAAGGTCCAAAAGGTTTCCCTTCTTCTATATCACTGTAAAGTGCATGGTAACTGCTTTTTGACCTTCTATGTAAAGTTGTCAAAAACATGCACACACTTGTAATTACTGTCACAACTGGGGTGTGTTCCCAGTGGTTGTAACAGGAGCCAAGAACAAGAGTTATGGGTCAGAGACAGTACTCCAGTGTAAGAAGGCCTGGAGCAAATGAGGAACAAAGCTAAAACAAGGCAAATACCACCCCCATACACAAGGAGTAACTAGTGAGTTGCTGCTGCAGCTGAGCTTAAAAGCAGGCCTGCTGTCTCCCTTCAGCCAATCAGGAAGGCCAGGCAATCAGGTGGTCCTACCACAGCCCAGCTGAGCTCATTAATGTGCCTGGAGGCTAGGCTGCCTAGTCCTCAGCCTCAGGCAAAAGAGCTCATCCCTGACAATTACAATGGTCTTTTCCAAAAAAAAAAAAAAAAAAAAAATTATGTAGTTAATATCTAAGGGTGTTCACAAGATATTTGTGTATAGAATTGCAAAGGGTCACTCCTATTTCATTCCTAGGGTAATGCTATTTTTGTCTACCCATTTAGGACCCAACTTGATGCTCACTGAAGTTAATGGGTTTCTTTCTATTGACTGGAATGCTCATTAGATCAGGTTCATAATGCAGCACTCTTTTTTCTGTACATTATTATCTGAAAAGGAAGAACGCTGTCATTGTGTTTTCTAGATTTTCAGTTCTGGTCTATGAATCATTCAGAAGGTGATATGTTTTAGAAATGTTGTTTCAGCATTGATAGCTTAAGATGAGGTACCAAGATTACATTAGTAAAAGTATATGACCTCTCCAAAGAAAGCTGTCAATACAAATGTTTTAATTGACTTTTTGGTCATTAAAGAGATTTACAATGATGTCAATGAAATTTTGAGTCTGGTTTGGTTTCTTGAGCCAAGAAACAACACTGTAGATCATTGGTCAAATGCTTAGCTGATATAAATCCATGTGGCTCCATTGACTTCAACTGAGCTATGCTGATTTACACCAGTTGAGAATCTGGCTCAGAATCTTCTTTATTTTAAACAAACCAGATTAGTCTACTTTATATGACAGGGGTTTTCAGACTAAAGTAATTAATGTTATGCTGCAAGTGATTGAGCAAACTGTAAATCAGTACTATAGCCTATTGATTCCTTCATAGTTGAGGTGAATTTGAGGTCATGAGTTCCATATGAGTTCATGAGAAATGACTGAGCAAGAAGATATTAAACCGGGATTATTTTAAAGGGGACTTCAAAATAATCATACAGTTGTTAAATTCTTTGTTTAAATGGAAAAAAGTTGAAATTCTTACTCTTATTCACATGAAATTATAAAAGGTGTGTTAGGAAGCCAAGCAGCTCCACTAGTTCAGTAACACTGATTTGCACACAGTACAGTTTTCTTTCATGTCATGATTTCGTGCAGATGATTATTAAGCTATCCAAAATCCATCTAGGTATTTGGCACTACCAACAGTTCACAAATGTATTTCCTTTCTTCTGTTTTCTCATAAAAGGTTTTCTGTCAATTTATTTAGCAAGAACTCAAAGTCAAATTTCAGCAAGGTTACATGGGTTAAATGTGTGCCTTGCTTTGTTTTAGCTAACACATGGATTTGTTATCCACAAAAAATGGGTTAGTTTGATAGCTGTGTGCAGTTTGCACCAGGGGAATATTTGGAGTCAGTTCATAATCTCTATACTGTAAAGTTAATGGCAGGTCAATGCAGGCACTGAAAAATTAATGTAATCCTAGATTTAATCAGATCTAATTACTAGGTTGTATAAACAGCCACTTGAAACGTGAAGTCCTCATAACAACTGATTCCTGCAAAGACAGTAACAAATACCCTTCTTATAGCAATTGGAGTGTCTAAAGTGCTGTGTTTATCAAATATGAATTATCATAAATTATATAGACTGTATATTTTCTAAAATATTGAAGAATTTTCTTTGTGTCAATACCTGTCTGTCAGAGGATTAAATCCATCTAAGGTAGGTAGCAAAATGGCTTAGGATACCATGTGCAGGGCTTGCTTAAGTTAGGATATAAGGTGGATATTTAAAATGTTTCAGAGACATTTTAGAATTTTAGTACAGAAAGGTCAAGTTATATTTTAACACCTAGCTGGTTGAGAAAAACCCCAAAGCTCCCCCTTAGAATGAGGTTTATCTTTAAAATGACTTTCCATTCCAAAATCCCTAATCATAAATCAATAATGGGGTTTCTTAATGCCCTGTGGTTATAAACATGTTATAACACTTACAATGAACAAAAGCATTTATTTATGACTTAATTTGAATTGTGCACATCTGCATATTTACATCTCCTGACTTCACAGCTGTCAGAAAAAAAATTGGACTCCAAAAGTGGGTTATTTCCTCATTGGAAAAGAAATGAGATGACAAAATGTGAGATGCTGTATTCCTAACCTAATTTATTTACCAGATGATCCCTTGTTAAACAGGGATATTGCAAGATGTAAGCAAAGTGTAGCTTATCAAATATAGCATCCTGTCTTAGATATTTAACTAAAGCAATACTGTTATTGATTTCATATTTTTACCAATTTTGCTACATACCTGGACTGCACATAATGTTTTCCTCTGAAACTAAGTGCTGTATATATAGCCTGAGACCCATGTACAAATTGCTGTGAAACAGTTCATATATAATTTATCATCTAATCTATTATCTAATGAATTAGTCCCTACTAGTCTAGTTAATTAGGTGGCTTTGCAACCTCAAAAATTAAATCAGAATTTAGAAAAGAAATTTACAGACACATTGATAGTAACTAAATGGATTATGTGATTGGTGGGACCAGGGTGGAATACAGACTGGCCTACTGGGGTTCCTCACCCTCTCTCTGGCCCAATTTGGTCAGGACATCCTTCAGCATTAGGCTGACAAAGGCCCAGGGTCCCAAGAGATGGTAGGGGTAGTAACCATGATGGTGCAGCTTGCTTCAGTAGCCTACATCTGTTCTTCTATCTCCTCTGCCTCTGCATCTCTTTCTTTAACGAAAATGGAAATGATGGGTGGAATCACCCATCTCCTCATTATGTTGTCCACAATTAGGCCTAATAGTTGACACACCAATTTAGGTTAATTAATTTCTGGTTTTACATTTTCTGTTACCAAGCATAGTCCTGGAATTATATCAGTAGATCCTTTTTAATTTAAATTAATTCAGTCTCTTTGCTCATTTTCTTGCACCTTTTTAATTAGTGAGAATAACTTGGCTTATTTTTCACCAGCATTGGTTATTATAGGTTATTGCAACATTGTTACAGAGTGCTGTTTACAGGGACCCAGTTCCCCGGTTGCTGAGATCAAAAAGAGTACTGGGCATAGTTAGAGTAGGAGGGAATGTGGTAATCTCATTGGGTTAAGAAGCTGAGTGGGGATTGCTTGCATTTGTAGGGAGTCCAATGAGCTAATTAGCTCACTAGCTGAATAGCTCAGAGGAAAAAGCAAGCCATATAAAAGGCTGGGTCAAGGAGCAGGAATGAGGTCCCCTCTATCTGCTGCTCTCTTCTGTTGTACCAGGAGCATAAGGCAAGAAATAATAATAATATTGATTCTTGGTTAATGTACCCTGCTAGGGTGATGAGACAGCAAGTTTGAAAAATCAGAGGGAGTAATAGGTGCCTACATAAGACAAAGCCCCAAATATTGAGACTGTCCCTATAAAATCAGGACATCTGGTCACCCTAGTGTGTGCTGTTAAATCACCATGATGGCTTACCTCCCAGGGCTGAAGAGGGAACCTGCTTACAAACATCTTATGACTTTCACATACTTTTTACATTTGAGCTCACAATTAGAATACATTTTTAGGCCCAATTATCACAACACACCTTTAAGGCATTTTGTCAGGCATATAAATACTGTTACTTCAGCAAAAGGTTTAGATAGAAGGGTATTTCTGGAGAGGGAAGATTGAGTTGAACCAGGAACTGAGGGGACTTGAAAAGGTTCTGAGCTAAGAAAGGGTTGGACTGGCAGGATTGAATAAAGGGGGAAACTGAGGCAGTTGGTGAATGATGTATTGGTGAACTGGTAGCATACATGGAAGGGAGACAGAGAGATGATAGGGTGAAAGCTAGATTGACAAGACAGAGACTAGAAGAGAACAGAAAAGGGGTCACAGAGCAATAAATACTGTTTCCTCCCACACTGCCCTTTAGTGAGACATGTCCCAGTTTTTTTTTCATTCTGAGGAGAAAAAAAGAAGCAGCCCTTTTCCATTCCACTTCACCACTAACGTCCTTTATCCCCCATCAACATGTTCCCCATGATACCCCAGCCAGTATGTCAATTTTTCACTTCATAAAATTTTCACAAAAGGGGAGCTCTGGTTCATGCAGCACTGCTACTTATTTTGGGCAAAAGCCCCTCCCCTCTTTGTTTAAATGGAACTGACTGCCCATGATATCTAATGTGTTGCTCTTTAATGCTCAATATCCAAGCTTCAGCAATTTCAATTCTTGCTATCTAAGAAGTAAAGTTGATAGGAATTGTATATACTGGCTTGGACTAATCACCTACTTAAATAGTAATATTGTGTTTACATGAAGATTCCAGTAACCAGCAGCCTAACAAGTTTTCCATCCTAACAGTTTGGTAGTTATTGATCTGATTCTGAAAAATGTCTGTCCTACTCATCTTTGAAATTGGTGGCAGAATTCCAATGAGTATATACTTATTTACATATTACATTTTCATAGTTGCTCCCTGGTCCAGGAAGCAAAGAGCATGCTTTCATCACTAGTACACTGATATTTGTCATTTTTTATTACATTCCCCTTTGCAACCTTTAATGTTGTACCTTCCCTCTTCACTGATTTCTTGCTTATATAATAATAGGGAACCATTTTGAATCTACTAAGATGCACAGACCTGCATGGCAGAGCTGTAGCAGCAATAAATGTAAATATTAAAAAAAGCATCACTGCAGGTGCATTATCTCCTTTAATTAGAGATTTATAATTTTGTGTTTGAGATAAGACTGTGTCTTCATGGCTTTTTTATTAATAAATTATAAACAATATCTTAATCTGGTCTAGGAATTTTAAAAAGTTTATTTTTAGCACCCTTAAATGAACAGGGAGGCAGATGAAGTATTTTTTAAATGCAGGTGACCTTGTAGAATTCACCTGTCATATGCAGTTCAACTATAAGGAAAAATTATGATGACTCCAGGCTGATTTTATTGTAGCTCTGTACGCCAGACACATTTGACATGGATATTAGATTTGGAGGGAAGAGAACACTCTTAACTCTACTGCTGTCATCTCTTATTTATGATAACTAATCTGCTAGCTGTAGGAATAAAAGCTGGATGCAGCCTCTTCAAAAATCATTATTCACAGGGGTAGGATAGTTGTGGTAACTGGGCACATCCTGGCTCTGTGCCAACTTTGTCTTACATCCAGTGAAAATGGCATTGGTAAAGCTTATCTCTTCAAAATTGAAACATATCAAATACATTTATTTCTCTGCATAGTTTATGTTAGAAAGCAATAGGACTCTTGTTCCAGAAGAATAAAGGTATTTTTATCACGTGGGAGGTAAAAATAAGTAATGCAAGAAGGATTTCTGCATTAATAATAGGGCACAACAACAATAATAATAGTAAATGTAAAGGTGGAGCACTCTTGCATCTATTTCTCTTGAATATACAGAATCTCAGTTGGCTATTCTGATTTTTAAATCTTTTTAAATGTCAAGCAATTTTTAACTTCCCTAGTAGTATATTTAAAAAGACTGTTAGAATCCTTCTTGTGATCTCGCTGGGATTCAGGAGGAGGACCAGGCAACCCAATAGACCTGTTGCTCTGTTCTAAACACCAGTTGTCAGCTGGAAGTAGGAAAAATCAGCTGGAAATTTACAGCTGAATTTTCCACTCAGTTGCTTTTTACAATAATTTATCAATAAGAAAAACTCTAGGAAATCAGTGTATAAGTATACTATGCCATCGGTGCCTCTCAGTAATTCATAATCTGTACCATAAACCACAGGAATGTATCATTAATATGAAAATGAATGGTATAGTCAAGTGGTCTGAAACAGAAGTGTCTGCACTCTATTCTCCTCTTTGATGCAGATTCCTTCTGTAGCCATGGGTTGCATCACATACCAACACATTTTCAAAATTGGCTTATTTTGGGGGGCCTCATTTTTGGGCCCCCAATTTCAGACACTTTGTCTTTCATTTTTCAGAGGTGTGCACCCACAGCTCTCACTGAGCTCATTGGGAGTTGTAGGTGCTCAGCCTATAAGGCCAAGGCATCTCAAGTTTGGCACCCAAAAACTGAGGCACCCAAAAATTAGATCCTGCTTGTGAAAATGTGTGCTTTAACCTGTCTGCTTCCGACCAGCTTTAAAATGGAGATAATAAAAATATTTATTTACCTGCCACCTGGGGATGTTAGTGTTTATAAAGCAATTTGAAGATGTGATGAGTATTATTTTTATTACATTAGTTTGGAATTGTATTTTTTTGCTTGCATGGGACAGTCTTCATGGAGCTCTTATGGTGATTTACATATCTTATGCCATCCTCCGTCATGGTGTGACCACCATCTTACTGGATGGATCTCTTCCCAGGTGAAAGAGACTGGTCATCAAGCTTGAGCTGGAATTGGGAGTTGAAGTCACTCTAGCACTTCCAAATGGGCTCTCAGCATCCTGTAGAATTGGCCCCATGGCAAGGACAAAGGACTAAGAACCTGAATCCAGCTCCCACTGAAATCAATAGGAGTCTTTCCATTGTATTCATAGAATCATAGAATATTAGGGTTTGAAGAGACCTCAGGAGGTCATCTAGTCCAATCCTCTGCTGAAAGCAGGACGAACACCAACTAAATCCCAGCCAAGGCTTTGTCAAGCCAGGCCTTAAAAACCTCTAAGGATGGAGATTCCACCACCTCCCTAGGTAACCCATTCCAGTGCTTCACCACCCTCTTAGTGAAATAGTGTTTCCTAATATCCAACCTAGATCTCCCCCACTGCAACTTGGGACCATTGCTTCTTGTTCTGTCTTCTGTCACCACTGAGAACAGCCTAGCTCCATCCTCTTTGGAACCCCCCTTCAGGTAATTGAAAGCTGCTATCAAATCCCCTCTCATTCTTCTCTTTTGCAGACTAAATAACCCCAGTTCCCTCAGCCTCTCCTTGTAAGTCGTGTGCCCCAGTCCCCTTATCATTTTCATTGCCCTCCGCTGGACTCTCTCCAATTTGTCGACATTCCTTCTGTAGTGGGGGGACCAAAACTGGACACAATACTCCAGGTGTGGCCTCACCAGTGCCGAATAGAGGGGAATAATCACTTCCCTCGATCTGCTGGCAATGCTCCTACTAATACAGCCCAATATGACATTGGCCTTCTTGGCAACAAGGGCACACTGCTAACTCATATTCAGCTTCTCATCCACGGTAATCCCCCGGTCCTTTTCTGCAGAACTGCTGCTTAGCCAGTTGGTCCCCAGCCTGTAGTGGTGCATGGGGTCTTCCATCCTAAGTGCAGGACTCTGCATTTGTCCTTGTTGAACCTCATCAGATTTCTTTTGGCCCAATCCTCCAATTTGTCTAGGTCACTCTGGACCCTATTCCTATCCTCCAGCTTATCTACCTCTCCCACCAGCTTAGTGTCATCCGCGAACTTGCTGAGGGTGCAATTAATCCCATCATCCCGATCATTAATAAAAATGTTGGACAAAACCAGCCCCAGGACTGACCCTGGGGCACTCTGCTTAATACCGGCTGCCAACTATCCGTTGAGCCCGACAATCTAGCCAGCTTTCTATCCACCTTACACTCCATTCATCCAATACATTCTTCTTTAACTTGCTGGCAAGAATACTGTAGGAGACAGTATCAAAAGCTTTGCTAAAGTCAAGATATATCACATCCACCGCTTTCCCCATATCCACAGAGCCATCATATCTCATCATAGAAGGCAATCAGGTTGGTCAGGCATGACTTGCCCCTGGTGAATCCATGTTGACTGTTCTTGATCACCTTCCTCTCCTCCAAGTGCTTCAAAATGGATTCCTTGAGGACCTGCTCCATGATTTTGCCAGGGACTGAAGTGAGGCTGACTGGTCTGTATTCCTCAGGTTCTCTTTCTTCCCTTTTTAAAATATGGGCACTATATTTGCCTTTTTACAATCATCCGGGACCTCCCCCGATCGCCACAAATTTTAAAAAATAATGGCCAATGGCTCTGCAATCACATAAGCCAACTCACTCAGCACCCTTGCATGCATTAGATCGGGACCAATGGACTTGTGCATGTCCAGCTTTTCTAAATAGTCCTTAACCCAGGGGTTCTCAAACTGGGGGTCGGGACCCCTCAGGGGGTGATGAGGTTATTACATGGGGGATCATGAACTGTCAGCCTCCACCCTAAACCCCGCTTTGGCCCCTGCATTTATAATGATGTTAAATATATAAAAAGTGTTTTTAATTTATAAGGGGGGTTGCACTTAGAGGCTTGCTATTTGAAAGGGGTCACCAGTACAAAAGTTTGAGAACCATTGCCTTAACCTGTTCTTTCCCCACTGAAGGCTGCTCACCTACTCACCTGTGTTGCCCAGTGCAGTAGTCTGGGAACTGCCCTTGTCTGTGAAGTAATAAAAATACCATAATGATACATAATTAATAATAAATAGTGTATAATAAGCATGTCATAAAAACAAATTTTATATTTCCAAGATCAATGCTTTTATAATTTATCCTCAGGTAAAGGAAAAAATCCCTGGAAATATTCATTTGGGGGTGGGGGGTTCGCAAGACTT
Source organism: Mauremys mutica (assembly GCF_020497125.1). Classification (NCBI taxonomy): domain Eukaryota; kingdom Metazoa; phylum Chordata; order Testudines; family Geoemydidae; genus Mauremys; species Mauremys mutica. The sequence continues at coordinate 74,198,471 of NC_059077.1, forward strand.
GACATTTTAGTGAAAGGGGTTCACAGGTTGTTAAAGTTTGGGAACCACTTGATGGGCAAGATCTCCTGGGAGGCTAATCTGAGGGGGCAAGGAGTCCAGGAGAGCTGTCTGTATTTTAAAGAAGCCTTACTGCTCTAGCAATATTTTGCTAGAGCAGTCATCTGTCCAAATTTTCACTTCTTTTAAGCTTCCTTTTTGAGTTTAAGCTCACTGAAGATTTCATGATTAAGCCAAGCTGGTCACCTGCCATATTTGCTATTCTTTCTGCACTTCAGGATAGTTTGTTCCTGCGCCCTCAGTATTTTTATTACATTATGAAAACCATAACACTCTTTCAAGATCTCACTTTTATAGCTTGTATCTCTTTGAATAAGCCTGTTATAAGACAAGGCTCCTATGTTTCATCCAGGAGTGTCAGATGTGAAACAGCATGAAGGTATTTAAGAAGCCAACTCAAAGAGTTCCTCGTAAACAAGCATTAAGGTCTCGAGCAGTCCAGGCAAACAACACACGTTACAAGAAAGCTTAAACTTGTTCTTCATAATAATTTTAAAAACAATACTAGCTGCCTATTTAATTTTAAAAACAGCAAAAACTATCCACCTCCCTTTCCATTTCTTATAAGGAGTCCTGAAGTTTAAATCTCCTCAGTGTGATAGATATGCTTTCTTTGATCTGCTTAGCTCTTGGCCCTGTGCTGAATAAAATTGGCATAATTTCTCCTTCCATTTAGTCAGAAAAATGGGTGCTTAACACACCCATTAGCTTTAACCAGGTCTGTGATTGTCTGTAGATCAAAAACCTGCTTGATGGCTGCCACTAACATCTTCCAGTATAAGAATATTTACCTATTTCACAATTCCCAGCCTTTTATCAAGTAAAGTTCTACTCTGAATTAAATATATTAAAAGTATATAATGGAATTTACATGTTTTTTCATTTTCTTCAATAGTGAGCCCGCTCAGTTTAGAAGTTAATTTATAATTTATAGGTGTTACTATCTGTCTGTTGGGTGGTTCCTACTGGATTCTGAGTCAAATAGCCAGGGAGCATATAGCAAAAATGCAAAAAAATAAAATAAAATAATAAAATAATAATATTAATAATGTAGATCACTTATAAAAATAGGGAGAGAACTTAATGAGTGAAAGTAAAATTAGATAAACCGGTATTTTTCATAAATCATTTATCAGCTTAGAAGGAGAACTCAGAATATTAAGATGGAAAAAGAGATTGTCCAGTTCTTCTTATCTTTTCACGTGGTAAAGAATATATTTGTAAACAGTATTCTTTAATTATGACAATGTTGGATATATGGACTTCAGTTTTTTAAAATTTGGCACACAAGTTAACTCCACTTGTTCTAATTACTGAACTTATAGTGTTTAAACAAAGCATTTAAATGACAGGTAAATGAGTTTACTAGAAAGTGGTACAAAATACAACAGTAATCTATTTCAGAATGGATAATAAACTGAAAGAGGAAAAGACTTCATAATTTACCCTAATACTTATAGTTCCAGTTGTTAGTTTTGCCAGGTGAAAAAGATAAGACAAATATCCAGTGGAATAGCTAAGAATTTTGTTTCTGGACTCTTAATGGAAATGGATTATAGGTAGAGTATTATTCAAAGTATGTAAACTTTTATATATTAACAGATGCTATCAAAATAAATGAGAAATCTTTTGCCTTCCAAATGGAAGAGAAAGAATGGAATGAAATAATATATATTAGGAGCAGTGCACTGCCTGCAACTTGCTGGAAATACCATATACACTTTTACAGAGTCTAAGTACATGACTGCAAGGCGGTGGCCCATGAAATTAGTGTCACACAAGTAGCACTGGAGAAAGTGCAGTGAGAATGCCCCAAAATATAGAACTAATGGTAGAAAGTGTTACTAAAAGTATAGTTGGATTAAAAAATACTAAGTTCTTTCTGGAGCAGTTAATCTTTGGAATAGACAATACTGAAATGGCACCTAAAGAACCACAGTAATTGTAAGGATGTTACTTCTAGCTGGGAATCATGCTATATAAAGAAAGTGGAAATCTCCTTCTTTTAGTGATTTGTTATGCAGCCTGGGGAGGAAATGGAGTTTTGGACTTACTCATTTCAAAAACTAAAAAACTTTGAAGACGTGTCCTCCTCTCTTAAATTGCATGGTAGAACATGCTTATGCTCTGTGGAAAAACAGAAGAGAAAAATAAACATCTGACCAATTTAAATGTAGTAGTTTGAAAAGAGTAAATCATTTGTGTGTCAAGTGTCAGAATACATTGGAGAATTCTTCAGTTGTTGGTTTCATAATGTACAATACCAATAATGGATATTAGAGAGATTTCCTGTTTTATTATGTAACTTCACAATATTCTATTTAAATACTTTATTTTACAAAAGTATGGGTAATATGGCAAAAGATGTACATTAGTTTATGTTGAATATAGCTTGTAAATATGTATTAACCTGATTTGTATAAGAGCTGGTCCAACTTCAATAAAAAGCTACTTTTACCTTCCTCTGCAGCATGGGTCACTTGAAGGTTTAAACTAGGGTAAATGGTGGATTCTCTAAAACTTGCAGTCTTTAAATCATTATTTGAGCACTTCAGTAATGCAGAGGCTATGGGTCTATTAAAAGAGTGGGTGGGTGAGATTGTGTGGCCTGCAATGTGCAGGAGGTCAGACTAGATGATCATGATGGTCCCTTCTGACCTTGAAGTCTGAGTCTAATGAATCTTTGTTGGACTCTGCAACTCCATTGGATAAATAATGGAGTAGCTCTGAAATGTGGAGTAGGACTGTTTTGTATAAAGGCCAAGGGCCTGATTATCACAGATGCTGAGTGCTTGCAGCTCCTGCTGACTTTGATGGAAGTTGGTTTTGCTCAACAACCTTTATATCTTTTTGATGGTATTTCTTAAGGTAGGATTCCAATGAATACAAAGGAATTATAATAAATCTTACCAAATTAACTTTCTTAGCTGAATGGGGAGTTCATCCATGGAAATTCACTAAAGGGAGAACTCTCTCTTTTTCAGATGAAAATAGAATGCATGCAGTGATTCCTCCAGGCAGCAATGTATTAGTCCTGAGAAAGCCAAGGGGGAAAAATAGTATAGGCATACGTTAGCTACCACTATTCATATGCTTCATTTGATCACATAGGACTAAAATCCTTCCTCATTTACACCTAGGTGGCCTTATGGAACAAAGTGAAATTTTGTCCATAGTTGCAGAGGGAACTTTTAGACAATGTTCATTAAAATAACTAAACTCCTAAAAGAGAAAAATCTGTATTGATTTTTCTATAAATTCACATATAGCAACCAATTTGTGAAAGCTCACAACACTCATCTATCTTTTTTCCAATTTGTTATATAGCAGCTGTCACCATTTATAGATTACAACTCAAGGTTTTTCATGGAGAAACAATTCATAAGTATGTCCTTGGCCTTGGCACAGTGCTCATTTTCCCCTGTGCTTAGCATTATACTGAAAATATTATGATCTTGCTTATTGTGAATGAAGGAGAATATACATCTGGGTTCTGTGGAAATATCCTTCACTGAAAAACATCATCCTTAAATGTTGTGACAAATTTAAATAGCAGCAGCAACAGCACAGAATACACAAACTTTAAAAAGCAGAAGGTTTTATGGAATTAATCTCATTCTCTTTATTTAAGGGAGCAGAGAAATTATAATCTCATTCCTCATGCTCTGCCTGGCAATCTAAGAGACTCCTGTTGCTTGGCTGGAATGAGACCTTTCCTGCAAAGTCCTGGGTTGAAGAGTTTCCATGATTCTAGACTGGATAGGCCCTGAGTCTTCGTGTAACATGCTTCCTGAAATCATCTTGAACATTCATGTCTGAAAGTCATAGATTTCTTCAGATCCTTTGGGTTGGCATTTCTTTTAGACTAAATGTAAGTAGACCAAATAAACTTAGACCTATTCTAACTTGTATGGAAGAAGGAAGGAATGTTAAAGAAGCTCCTGGTAATTACTAGAGTAGATATTAACATAATTAAAATCAGTTGATTCTTCTCTTTGAAGGCAGGCTGGCAGCAGGACTCACTCTTGGGGCTAGATTCCAGCCTGATTTACAGAAGAAGCTTCCTAAGAAGACTTCAAAAATGAGTATAATAGTATAATTACAGTTGGATGAGTAAATCAAAGGAACCCTGAATCTGAATATACTCTGAATTAGACAGTAGTCTTGCAAACCTATTAGAACAAGATTTATCTCATTATGGATGTAACTTCCCCCCTCCCCTTTATCCTCAGTGCAGAGACAGAGTATAGTCCTATGTTTGCACAATGCCTAGCACATTGTGGCTTGGAGCCTCTGAATGCTACTGCAATACAAAAAGTTAATCACAACATATTCTTGATCATGCTAAATGAAAAAATAATCAGTAGTTCAGAGGAAGAATTCTGTTGTGATATTCTTAGCAATCCAGTTCAATATTGTTCTCCCTAAACCCATTTTTCTCAGATTTCCCTCCTGTTGTATTTGACAAAGAGCTCCTAGCCATATTCAGTACACCTTAGCATTATGTAGGGTGACCAGATGTCCCGATTTTATAGGGACAGTCCTGATTTTTTGGTCTTTTTCTTATACAGGCTCCTATTATCCCCCACCCCCTGTCCTGATTTTTCACACTTGCTGTCTGGTCACCCTAGCATTATGGAACATTTTGCTCCATCCCTCAGCTGGGGAACCTTTACTGGGAGCAGAGAGAAGGCAGGTAGAGGTGGGAGTAGAAGAGAGCCAATGGGATTTCCTCTGGAAAACATTAGAGGCCATCATCTGCCATATGGGAAAGAGCAAGAGCACTTAAGGAGTTGATGTGAGGGGGAGGTGCCTACATGAAGGAGCTGAAAAAGTGTAAGGTTTTTGTTTTTTTCCTGAACTTCCCTGTCAGTGCCTGGCTGTTCATATTACCTATATGGGGAATGATTAGGAGATCCTGTGGGTGGAATCTTTGAGGAATAGCAGTGGAAAGAATGGTTGGATAATGCGAAGTTTGGCATGTAAGACAGTTGCTCTGTTAATATACTTTTGTGGTGCTTTTCACATACTCCTTCTCTGTAGTAGAATCCAAGCTTGGTTAGTGGTCACTGCAGTTGATTTAATCAATAGGGAAACAAGAGGTGGGTGGGGGAGGAGAATACCAAGATCCAGGGTAATGGAGTGAATGGTTAAACGTAACATCCTCCTTCCAGGGGAGAGAAGAGAAATAATACAATACACAGTTTGATCTACAAAGCTTGAATTCTTCTTCTTTGACGTAAGCAGAAAGATCAACAGCATACCTTGTGATGAGTCAACAAAACCAGGAAGGAGCAAAGCTGTAACTTGAATAATGGCTGTTATAAAGGCAAATGGAAATACTGCAGAGTAGCCTGAAATACCTTGTATTCCTGATCATAAACCATGTATGTATCTATTACATCAAGCAGGTGACAAGAGTATGAATATATGCAAAGGTGCAACGTGAAAATCTATATAAATATTAGATTGTTTAATTTTCTGTTATAAAGAAACATTTATATTAGATGTTTAATGCATTTTGCAGTCAGATTAATAGAGACTCTTCCAAAAAACAGTACTGAAATATAAAATATTTAACAATTATATTTTAACATCTGAACAAAGTACAAAAGCTAAGACACTTTATAACCCTCTGGCAACTGCAGCTGAAGACTCCCCAGTGCAAAACAATGAATAATGAAACTTAGCAGTTGAAGGTCCTGGTGGAGAATTACACTTCTGGTGCTTGTCAACTTTGTGATAAAACACTTCATAAAATAAAATCTTTGCAAAATTAAGGGACTTGTTATACTGACAAACTGCCATATTACTGTATGCACAAGATATTTTCAAAACATTGAAACGCCATGAAGGCAATAATCGGCAGACTGGGATTTAACTCTTGAAGCACTTTGCTTCACTTTGATAAGCATGCATGAATGAAAATCAAGCAATGACATCTTCTCTATTTTATGTACTTGATGTATGGTATGTCTGTATGTTCTCAATGATTTAGGGTGTAGACACATTCTACATGGAGCAGTGATCCACTTCTTCCATTGTAATCAGTAAACAGTTTCATTCAATTTTATGCCACAAACCACTGATTTATTTTTTTATACCAGATTAAGACAAGTGAAGAATTATACAACTTTGCCACTCTGTCTCCTGTTCCTTTACTGACTGACACCTGACTGCATTCTAGAATTACAGGTTTTACTGTATTACTGATTAAGTGAACTATTGGGCCAAAATAAAGAGTAGTGAAATACCTTGCATTTTTGTTAGAAATCTACAGCTCTTACCTGCAAAATTCAGATTTATGAAAGTTGAGTTCAACAACCTGTTCAGAAAAGCAGTGTGTAGATATCAATACCTACAGTAACTCTGTAAGAATTTGTTCATGTATGATTGGGAATTGATAAAGAATTTGAGGAAAGATTCTGCCCAATAAACTCAGAATTGGACTGAAGCAAGACCTTTATTTGCTCATGACAGAACCAGTTCTTTCTTCTCAACAGAACTTTATTTTATTTGAGGGACTGAGGTGGATACCTGCTGGTCAACCCAAAGGCTGACCAATTCCCCATAAGTCTATAGTTACAAGTTTGTCTTGGACAGAACTCTGACTGTATACAGCCATTGCAGCTGTACATATGCACCCTTGAAGTACTGAGCTGTTTTGATGAAATTGTATTTTTCAGCTGTAAAACTTTTTGTACACAACACTCTTCAACCAGCTCTACTTCTTCTGTGACTCCAGAGTCCCCGTCTGAGGTGGTGAGGAAGGAAACCTTTGGATTTCATGGAAAAAAGCCATTCCAAGGAAGAATCTCTGCTCAACAAGGTAATAGGGGAAGATTCCCCATGCATATGAATGAATGAGACTCAGTGGCATTGAGGTTAGCTTCACACACTCACCTTCTACAGAGTAGTCAGTATGTTTCACAACTGAGAATTTTGTACCAAGATGGGAAGAAATGATGTGATTTTTCTCTCTCAAAGGGAGAAGTCTGTGTCATCCTCAGCACCAATGCTGCCTTAGTGCTGTCTGGAGTTAAACTGTTGGGGCTCCAGAGGAATGGTGATGGCCCTTTACTCCACAGCACTAAGAGGGTGTCTAGTGGGACTGAGTCACTCTGATGCTTAGCCTAAATAGACTCCTCCTCCTGACCTTTTTCATCCAATGTCTTACTGGATCTCATTCACCGCTATTCCCCTACTGATAATTCTGAGGGTCAGTCAGTGGAATTGCTTAAAGGTCTTACTTAATCAGGAAGGAATGAAGTATAGATTCTGTCCCCTTGAACTCTTGCGGTGCTCTGTTTTGCATCACCTTCATCTCCCCAGTAGCTCAGTCTCGCTAAAGCAGAGCTCTAGAAATGTTTGTAGTAGATATTTGTATTGCACAAAAGATGCTATTTCAATCCAGTTAACTTTCTGGCCATCCTTCAGTACCAACTGGCAATGTCTTTTGGAACTAAGACCAAAATAACGAACTTAAAATGAAACTGAAAAATAGAATATAACTGACCACACAACTACTCGAAATCTACACTAAATTAACTAAAAAACATTGAGAACATGGAAGGGGGAAATAACAAGAATAAAGTGAAATCTATAAACAGCTAGAGCTGGGTTTTACCTTTGATGGCTAAAACTGAGGGGAAGGCCCTGTTGTGGTGATGGAGGTCTACAAATTTACCCAAATTGTGAGTTCAACTGTAAAAAAGAAAAAAAAAAGTTCATAAGATGTTATACATTGTTGTGACCAGTATTGATTGTACTGAATTCCTTCCCCCCAAAAATGAAGACAGACTGAATTAGTCCAAGTGAAAAGGCCTACTGATGCAACTCAGGCTTGGTCTACACTGGGGCGGGGGGGGGGGGGGGGCGGGAAATCGACCTAAGATACACAACTTCAGCTACGAGAATAGCATAGCTGAAGTCGACGCATCTTAGATCGAGTTAGAATCACTTACTTCGCGTCCTCGCAGTACGGGATTGACAGCTGCCGCTCCCCTGTCGACTTTGCTTCCGTCTCTCATCGAGCTGGAGTTCAGCAGTCGACAGGAGAGCGATCGGGGATCAATTTATCGTGTCTACACTACACACGATAAATCAATCCCCAATAGATAGATCACATCTGCCGGATTGGCGGGTAGTGTAGATATACCCTTAGAGACTATTAGGATAATGCCTGGTAAACAGAAAAAGTGTTGAAACAGAAATCTGTGAACCAAAATTGGTGTGTTGGATTTGATGGCTAATTCGTGGACAAAATAATGATGGTAGGGGGTTATTAAGCTGTCTGGAGTGGCTCACAGGCATAAGTACTATCCTCAGGGCAGACTGTTAAGAAGCAGGGCATAAACCCCATATGGGTTATGAGCTCTGTATTTAGATTTCCCCAACCAAGTACAAAGCATGAACTCGGGCATTCTAACAGCCTAACCATGGAGTCAGACAGTCTCTTTAGGTACTCCGATCTATTTAGTCACCCAAGTAAGCCTACCCTTGTGATAGATGGTCCCTTACTCCAAAAATCACAATACTCTAGGTTACTCCCAGTCCCAAAGAATCAGTCACTTGCCCCAGAACAGTTATTACCATCTGAGATTCTGTCACACCATGGGGTTTTTCTGTTGGAAAAACTCTTTCCAGCTAAAGAGAGAGGGAACAAGGGATGTTCAATAAGGCTTTAATTTTAATACTCTACATTTCAAATGCTTTAATTGTTTTTCCTATTTGCTTATCTTTCATAAAAGATTAAAAGGATTTCTAATGGGGTGGTTGCCATGGTGCTAAGCAGGCTGAGGTCTCTGTCACTAAAGCCTGGACCTTGTTTAATGTTGGACAGTGACTGGACTATGCTGACATCTTTGGCCAATTTATGCTATCTAAAGTAATACAGCAAGCACCAGCTCCTTGCATACCCTCACATTTGAACACTTCTCCTGTATTTCTAAAGTTTTCTGGTGAACATGGGGAATACTCGTGTGTTCCACTACACTATGGTTTTGTGCAAGCAATAAGATGTGACAGCTGCCCCTATCCCATTTACATGTTCTATCTAATCCTTTATGCATTTCTTAAAACTCAATTTTATAATACCAATATATATGCAAACATTCAAAACAATTACTATACTTTCTACCTTCAGGTGAGGGGCACAGCAGATGCAAGGAGTTTTTGATTTTTCCTTCCTTTGTTTCTCTAAAGTCATGAAGGTCAAGGTGTTGAAATAGGTATTAGTTACCTCACCTGCTCAAAGCTCCATCCTCCTACCTGGGCAGGTGTGGGGGAGGGATGGAATAAGAAAAGGGCCAAGAGCAAAATTCTTTCATCTGCACAGGTGTGAGTTCTATTATAGTGTTTATAAAACAGAGCCTAAAGGCTTCAACCAGGACAGCGGTTTTGTTTTGCCATGTTTGCTGTACAAATGTAAAGTAAGGAGTAGTCTATGACAAGAAGAGCTTGCAGTTAAAACACAAGACAATGTATGTGTTGGGAAGGGAAAGGGAGACATTTGCTTCACTCACCTTACTTGTGTATATCACTATTTCTATGTTTCGGTTTAGGCAGTATTTTAATATCAATGTGTACATACACTTAATGTGTTATGGGATGAAGGCAGGGTGGGATTAAGTCTTAGGTAAGAAAGAACGGGACAAGGAATACTGAGGGGCAGAGAGGAGGTTGGCAGGGAGCATGGAGGAATTGATGGTGGAGAGTGGGAATGGTGGCAGAAGGGACTATGACATAGGAGGATAGAGCAAACACTAAAGGTGAAAGAAAGTATACAGTAAACTGCAGAAGGCCCCTTACAGCAGGACCTGATGGCATCAGGATGCTGGACTGAGATGATGCAAAGGTGTGATGCTTCTGATAGAGGAACCTTAGAAGTGGCCCATAAATTAAACACTCCATGGACCAATGAAATGTACACAGAAGGCCATCTGCAAGAGGCAAATGCCCCCCTGTAAAGCAGCTAATTTTACATATATACCTTTCCAGCTTCTGCTGCCCAACTGGGGAAGGCACTATGTGTCAGTCCTAATACTGAGGGCACAAATAAATTACTGATGCAGGAAAAATTAAAAGGGAGAGGATTCCTTCCTTCCTGAAGTGTAAATACCTCTATAACCTGCTTAATGAGTTTCAATTTCTGATCTAAATTTTCCAAGAGTAGAAGTGAAGGGTCCCCTATTATCAAATCCTATGATCAAAACTAATTACTCAGAGCTCACAACACCACAAGTCTGGTTTAAAAAGGAGACAACACGTCCCCCCTTTCCTCCAAAAACTCAAAAAAACCCAACACACCACCACCCCTCAGTGGACCAGACAACTAGCACTCTAGGTGAACAACAGTGTAAAAGAAGTAGAGACAAAGACATCCTTTAAAAACTGAAGTAAAATCCTATTGAAGAAAATAGGAGCATAAACTCTGGCAAGTCAAGTGTAAAAGTATAACTAAGCAGGCCCAAAAAAGAATTTGAAGACCAACTAGCAAAAGACATATAGGCAAACAGATTTTTTTTTTAAATACAGTAGGAGCAGGAAACCTACCAAACAATCAGTGGGGCTAATTCAAGTAAGGATTCAAGGAAGACAAATCTGTTGTGGAGAAGCTAAAATCCTTTGCAGCAATCTTCACTGCAGAGGATGTGAGGGAGATTCCCACACCTGAGCCATTTTTTAGGTGAGAAATCTGAGGAATTGTCCCAGATTGAGGTGTCAGTAGAGGTGGTTTTGATAAATTTTACAGGAATAAGTCACCTGGACAAGATAATATTCTCCCAAGAGTTCTGAAGGCACTCAAATATGATATTGCAAATTAACTGTGATAAGTAGCTTATCACTTAAATCAGTTTCTGTACCAGGTGACTGGAGGATTGCTACTGTAATGCCAATTTAAAAAAAAGGCTCCAGAAGCAATCCTGGCAATTACAGGCTGGTATACCTAACTTCAGAACCAGGCAAATTGGTTTGAAATTAGGAACAGAATTATCAGACACATAGATGAACATGATTTGTTGGGGAAAAAGTCAACACTTTGGTAAAGGGAAATCATGCCTCACCTATGTATTAGAATGCTTTGAGGGGCTCAACAAATTTGTGGACAAGGGTGATCCAATGGATATAGTGTATGTGGATTTTCAGAAGGCCTTTGACAAGGTCCCTCTCCAAAGGCTTTTAAGCAAAATAAGCCATCATGGCATAAGAGGGAAGGTCCTCTCATGGATCAGTAAATGGTTAAAAAAAATAGGAAACAAAGGGTAGGAATAAATGATCAGTTTTCACAATGAAGAGACCTAAATAAAAGAGTCCCCCCAGGATTTATCCTGGGATTGGTGCTGTTCAACATATTGATAAACAATCTGAAAAAGGGGGCAAACAATGAGGTGGTAAAGTCTATAAACAATACAAAATTACTTAAGACCGTTAAGTCCAAAACTGACCATGAAGACTTACAAAGGGAGTTCACAAAACTGGGTGACTAGCAACAAAATGGCAGATGAAATTCAATGTTGATAAATGCAAAGTAATGCACATTGGAAAGCAATCCTCGCTATACATACGAAATGAAGGGGTCAAAATTCAGTGTTACCACTCAACAAAGAGATCTTGAAGTTAGTGTGGCTAGTTCTCTGAAAACCTCTTCTCAATTGCAGCAGCATTAAAAAAACTTAAATGTTAGGAATCATTAGGAAAAGGATAGATAAGACTGAAAATATCATGCATTATATAAATCGATGGTAGGCCAACACCCTGAATACTGTGTGCAATTCTGATCACTGATCTCAAATAAGATATGATAGAATTGGAAAAAGTACTGAGCGGGGCAACTAAAATGATGGGGGGGATGGAACAGCTTCCTGTGGAAGAAAGATTACAAAGACTTTGCATTGTTCAGCTTAGAGAAGAGATGACTAAGGGGGATATAATAGAGGCCTATAAAATCATTAATTATATGGAGAAAGTGGATAGGGAAGTGTTACTTTCACTGTCACATAACACAGAGGGTCACATAATGAAATTAATAGCAGATTAAACCAACACAAGGAAGTACTTGACACAACACACAGTCAGCCTGTGGAACTGGTGGCGAAGAAATGTTGTGAAGGCCAAAAGTTTAACTGGATTCAAAAAAAGAAGTAGGTAAATTCAGGGAGCATACATAGGTGCATCAATAGCTAATAACCAAGACGGCTAAAGAAACAATCCCATGCCCCTGGGTGTCCCTAAACCTGACTGCCAGAAGCTGGGACTGGATGACAGGGGATGGCTCACTTGCTAATAGCCCTTTTCTGGTCATTCCCTGTGAGGCTTCAGACACTGCCTCAAGTCAAAGAGCAGCTACTGACCCAGAGGCCTATTGGGCAGACTCGACATGGCTGTTCTGCCACACCCCAATGGGACTGCTTATTTTCCTTTAGGGGGTCACATTACCAGACTGATCTTCGCAACCCACTGGTTGGAACCGCAGGTTTTTCGGTGACACCTCGCTGCGAGTCTCTTGTGGGTAGGGTAACCAGATGTCCCATTTTTTGGGTCTCTCTCTTATATAGGCTCCTATTACCCCCCACCCCAATTTTTCACACTTGCTGTCCGGTCACCCTACTTGCAGGAGGTGCCGGGACTGCAGCGGGAGGCGGGTGCCCGCAGCCTGCCTGCCTCTCCCGGCGGCAGACAGCGGGAATGACGCTCTCTCGCCAGAGGGGCCTCCCCGCAAGCAGCGTGGGCAGCGTAGCCTGCCGCTGAGCGGCCGCGCCAAGGAACGGGGGAAGAGCGCCGCTTGCACTACAGACCCCACGTTTTGTTGAAACGATTAAGGCTGCGATCACGCGAGTCACCCAACGCTTCTTATTGGCTTGCTCCTAGTTGCACCGGTCTCTTCGCTGATTGGCTGAGAGGCCTGTCGCTCTCTATTGGAAAAGGGAGTCTTGGAAAAGGGGTGGCTCCCGAGACCGTGGTTTCCCTCTTTTCTCCAATCACATTTCCTCTCCTTCCTCGTGTCATTCAGGCCCCGCCCACCCGCGAGCGTGGCCTCATGTGCCCCCGCCCCCTGCTTTCCTTCGGCCCGTTCCTGCGGTGGAGTCCGCGCCCCGCCCCTCCTCCCCGTCTCGCTTAGCCCCGCCTCCTGTGGCTGGCGGGGGGCGGGGCGGGAAGGGGCGTGCGCTGTGTGTGTGTGTGTGTGTGTGTGTGTGTCGCGGGCGCCGCTCCTGCCGAGGCGGTTTCCGCCGCCGCTTCCCTCTGACTCGGAACCCCTCTCGGGCTGCGCCCTCCCCCTCTGACCCCATTTTTTCCGCTCGCACCGCAGGCGGGGAGGGCGCCGGGCAGGATCCGAAGGGGTCAGCGCGCTGGGGGCACTCGCCGCCTTCCGGACAGCCCCAGCGAGCGCTCCGGAGCCGGCTCCTCTCCGCCCCCTGCAGCGGCGGCGGCGGCGTCTCCTGCCCCAAGTGCCCGGGAGGTAACTGCCCTCTGCTCCGGGGTGTGACTCGCATCCCGGCCGGCGCCGCTCCCCCTTCCCCCCGTGTGGGCTAAGCAGCGAGCGGAGGGCTGCGGTCGGGGGACTCGCCCGGTGTCTGTGACGTGAGGCGCTTGCTGGAAACAAGCTCGGCGTGGGCAGCGCCTCGGTGGGGCGGGTGGAGGCTGCGGACGGGGAGGTAGCTGGGGCCGGGTGGAGAGCGCGTATTGTGTGGCAGGGGGGCGTGCGTATGCGGGCCGGGGCGCTGGGAGGTTGCCTGGCTTCTCGGGTAGGCGGGAGCAGGGCATGATCGTCTGGTTGTGACTCAACAGGCACCTCCAGTGTGTTGCTGCGTTGTGTTTGTGTGTGTGTGCGCTCGTCTGGGGGACGTGCTTGTTTGCTCCTTTTACACGGGAGTGGAAATGACACCGAGACACATCTGTCCTTGTGGAGGAGGCGTGGGGGGAAATCTGGGCTTGACTCCCCGAGCCAGGAGGGAATCGAGAGTCTAATCTCATCCATGAAGGGACACGGCTCAACAGACCAGAATCCAGATTTAAGGCGCTGGGGGAGAGAATATTGCTATTGTGGCTGGCACTGCCGTGTGTTGTGCGTAACCCTTCCCAGCTTCGGGTGGTCAGACCTCACTACTTCTTTTGCTTTGTTTACTGTTTGCTGCAAAAGTCATTCTAAATAATCTAATTGGAGAAGCATTACTGACTTACTTTTTCTTTTCATTACTTTAATCATTCCTTGCATACTACTGATAACTAATATCCAAGAAATGATCTGTTTTTGTGGGAATAGGTCAATATTTTCTGTCTGTAGAACTGTGTTAAGTACATTATATTAGGTTGTTGAGTAAAGCGAGTCCAAGTGAGCTAGTGTTGATGTTTTAAAAAGTCCCGATTAACTTTAGTAAACAGGGGTTCTGTCAACTTGATTTTTTTTAACTCACTGATTTTAAAAATAAATAAATAATTGAATTTCTATGTGACCACCTTTTAAATGCCCTAGATAGGGTCATTTAAGAATAAGAAAGCAGAATACATCAGATCTTGAGTACTGCTTTAATGCTTTGAGTTCTGTTTTCAAAAATATTTGTCTTGGGAGTGTTTTTTGGGCTGGACCAAGATGAAAACACTCATGGGTAGTCAAGTTTCTACTTGACCTGCCTGATCCTGAAGAATTGCAGGTCATGTTTTTGATGACAACTTAACACTTCTCCCACAAAATACACTTACCTTTGAAAGTGCCAGTCCAATGATCTACTTGCTACAATACTAATTTGGCTCATTGTGATCATGTTTCACTAGCTATTAGATTGTCCCATAATAACTTTTTGCAGGAGTAATGTGGTTACTGTTTTTTTCTAATCTTGCCAGTACAAGGCACCAAAACATAAAAAATTCTTAAGTGCATATTGGGGAAACTTGCATTTGTAAACGTAAGATTGTTGCCATACCCATCTTTATTTTTTTAAAAATAGCTGCATTAAGTAATCCCAGGAATATTTGTAACCAACTTGTAATATCTAGGTGTTCTGGGGTCAAATTGTTTTATTTGTATTTCTTAAAAAAAAAAAAAAGAAGCTCAAAATTTGTTTTGAAGAATCATATCCTGGTTTAAAAAAATTCTTAAGTCTTGAGCCATACAGCATTAGTGTGTGTTTATTAGGATCCAGGTGTATTAAGGGTAGACCATCCAGGTTGAAGAGTAAAGTGGAGGTAGTTGCTGCCTACTAAATTTTCCAGATGTATCAAATTACAGAAACAATCATGCTAAAAAACAGTATACTGATCAGTTGCAACATTTAATAATTTTAAATGTCTGCCTCTAGTGGGGTTGCTGTAGTGTTCAATGGGGAAAAAAAGTTGTAGCACAGTGTAGTTCATTCCCACTTAAAGGACCTTTTTAAAACTTCTAAAAAAAAAAAAAGATAAGCTATTTCTTATCACTTAGCTTTGATTTTTTAAAAACTGTTATTTTGAAATGAGATACAATGCAAGTATTGCAGTTATAAGAGTGACCACAAACCATGTGAAGAAAAGAATTTACATGATGAAACTCAAAGTTAGCAATGAATCTGGGAGTCTTGCATGTGAATAGTTACTGTATATACACGTTCATTAGCCTGTTCGTTTATAAGCCGACCCCAAAAAATTGATAGGTAAAAATAGCAAAAACTGTATGACCCTTTCATAAGCCGACCCTATATTTCAGGGGTTGGAAAACTTTGGCTCCCGGCCGGTCAGGGTAAGCCACTGGTGGGTTGGGATGTTTTGTTTATTTGAAGCACCTGTAGGCATGGAGTCCATCAGCTCCCTGTGGCTGTGGTTTGCAGTTCCCAGCCAATGGGAGCTGCACCACTTCCAGCAGTTCCCATTGGCTGGGAACGGCGAACCGCGGCGACAGGGAGCTGAGGGGCTCCATGCCTGCAGGCGCTCCAGGTAAACAAAATGACAATGTATTAGATCAGGGATTGGCAACCTTTGGCCCGCGGCCCACTGGGGTGAGCACCCAGGCGGGCCAGGCCGGTTTGTTTACCTGCCACGTCTGCAGGTTCAGCTGATTGTGGCTCCCACTGGCTGCGGTTTGCCACTCCAGGCCAGTGTGGGTGGCGGGAAGCGGCATGGGCTGAGGGATGTGCTGGCCACTGCTTTCTGCTGCCTCCATTGGCCTGGAGCTGCGAACCGCAGCCAGTGGGAGCTGCGATCAGCTGAACCTGCAGACGCGGCAGGTAAACAAACCGGCCCGGGCCGCCAGAGTGCTTACCCTGGTGGGAGCAGCAAAGAATCCTGTGGTACCTTATAGACTAACAGACGTTTTGCAGCATGAGCTTTCGTGGGTGAATACCCACTTCTTCGGATGCAAGAAGAAGTGGGTATTCACCCACTCTTGCATCCGAAGAAGTGGGTATTCACCCACGAAAGCTCATGCTGCAAAACGTCTGTTAGTCTATAAGGTGCCACAGGATTCTTTGCTGCTTTTACAGATCCAGACTAACACGGCTACCCCTCTGATACTTGATACCCTGGTGGGCCGCGGGCCAAAGGTTGCCGATCCCTGTACTAGATATTCAATTCAATGATTCCATGGAGTTTAAAATCATCAAATGTTGGTGTAGACCCGTTTATAAGCCGACCCCCGCTCTTTGATGTGTCACTTTTACCAAAAATATTCAGCTTATGAATGAGAATATACGGTACATTGCTGGGAAACCACAAATGTACACCACAAGAGCAAGCAAAAGTGAGAGGTGCACTGATGGCAATCTATAATTCATTCAGTCTAAGGTGTCTATTTGTGTATCTTTCACGTTCTGGTATTGATTTACTTGTGATTTTAGAGAGATATGCAGTTGCCTTTCCCCAAATTATTAAATGTGAAAAATTGAGGCAAATATTCAGCTAATTACCACATGTTTATATTTGTAGCATGTGTGTAAATGGATTGGTAGCTTAAGTAAACATATATTCATATTTTCTCCTTCAGTTAAAATAAATGGCTCTATTAAATCTTAGTTCTGTGGAAATAGGATAGTAAGAAAGCAGTCTGGAAAGATGGGCTTGTGGTTTAAAGTACAGAGCTAGTAGGCAGAATATATGGGTTCTACATTGGTCTGAGCCAGCTTCAGTGCCTCTGTTTCCTCATTTGGAAAATGGAAACACCAATCTCTGACAACAATACTGCAACAATCTTAGTTCCTCTTTGTTATAGAAGCTCAAAATGCTTTACACCATCAGTTCAGCGTTCTCCAGTCAATTGACAAATGCTTTAATAGTGAATAGTAAAATACTGTGAGCTGAGTACTCAAAAACACAGATGAGCCAGATTTTTTTAGCTCATCTGTTTTGTATCTTTTTAATGGTAGATGTAGTAGTGTATTGGTATCTGCAAAGTAAATGGATAAATATTTTGCACAAAAAAACCTTTAACGGGGTATTGAATTTTGATATGCATAAAATCTATTAATTTACCTAATTAATTCTTTTACCACATCAGATGAACAGCATTTTATCTCTTTATGTATTGAATTTATTTTTAAACAAGTCTTCACTATAATTACACATTTTTTTTTTTGCAAACTTATTCCTTTACCAGGTATTTTTAAAAAGGATGCCACTATATATATGTGCTTAGAGTATACATATTATATATCTTGAGAATGTTAAATTTAATAATACAAGAAATTGAGAAGTAGCAGCATAGTTACCAGTGGGCAATGGAAGTCATCTTCAATATAAAGTACAGTAGAACCTCAGAGTTACTAACACTAGTTATGAACTGACCTGTCAACCACACACCTCATTTGGAACTGGAAATATGCAGTCAAGCAGCAGCAGAGACTCCTACCTCCCCCTCCCTCAAAAAAGCAAGTACAGTACCGTGTTAAATGTAAACTAATAAAAAAGGGAAATTAAAAAAAAATTGACAAGGCAATTGATTGATTTTCATTTAACTTAAGAAGGTTAAAAGCAGCATTTTTCTTCTACATAGTAAAGTTTCAAAGCTGTATTAAGTCAATGCTCAGTTGTAAACTTTTGAAAGAACAATCATAACATTTTGTTCAGAGTTATGCACAACCTTTATTTCTGTGGTGTTCATAACTTGATACTTTCCAGATCTAGCTGCTATTCGATGTATATAAATGTCTATCTTCAATATTGTACCTTAAAAAACACACACATGCATTTAGCCACTGATGCTCCTAGTGTTCTTTTGCTGCCCTGTGTTTAGGAGATAGCCTTCATTGTAAAAGAATAGAAACAAAAGGATGCCTTATAAAAGCAGATGAATAATGGGTCAGAGAATTGTCTTTACATGAACCTGTGCATCAGTTGATAGTAGCACAGTGAGCTTTATGGCATAGATTGCAGGGAGGATATTTAAACATTGTAACTGTGTTGTAAAATTCACATACTGAGTATGTTGTAGTTAGATTCATTTGACAAAGCTGCTTTTTTTTCATGTGCCAGTGACTGCCTCTCCTACTGTTTGCCTATTAACCTTTGTCCACCAGTTCTACTTCTAGCATTCTAAGCCTTTCAGTTTTATACAGATGCTGTATGTCACAGATTTGCACTTGTTGAGCCTCAAACCAAAGTAAATTGGGAGTGATAGAGGGGGTTCCACATTTGGGGAAAAAGGAGGAAATTTAATCAGAAGCTGGAGGTGATTGATGGCAATTTACATCTCTCAGGTTGTCTGCAGGCTCAGGAAGACAACTGTGAAACAGTTTTCATGTGCTTCATCTTTGGAAGACTGCAAGGGTTAGAATAATGTTTTAAATGAAAGCTTAGAATCTGCTGCACAGCTTCAGGAACAGGCAGATTCTGTTGTAAATTTTGTAGCTTTGCAGTTGGAATGCACTGGGGCCTGGGTATAAGGCACTTGTTTCCCGGTCTTTTAGGGAAAATATCACTTCATAAAATCAAAACATTATGTATGAAAAAGTTCTTAAGTAACTTGGTGTTTTTTAAGCTGTTAGTAAAAATTTTCCTTTGAGGTCTGTGCAGTGAACTTGTGGTAATGAAGGTAGCTTGACTTTACAGTGGAAGGATATGAAGGATTTTTTTTATACCAATAGCTTTTTAAATAATTTTATAAAACTCTTAAAAATGACAAATAGAACATGTGATGGGGTACTCGTTTGTGACCTGAATAACTGAATCATGGTGCTGTCACACATGAAGAAGCCGACAAGCTGAAATGATGATAAAACTTTTTTCACCCCATGCCATTCTTGATTTTCATGTATATTGAGGATATCCACATCAGATCTCACCAAATCTGAGAAATTGCTGAACCTGTATGATAGTGTATTTTGTGCCTTTGACTGCCTCGCCTGTGCACTGACCACTAAACATTCTTATTTTTCTAATAGCTTTCAAACAGGTGTAACTTTTTGGTTTTAATGATCTGACGCAAAAAGGCCTTTTCCTTTCCCTTCAAATGTAAGATTTCCTCATTCAATTACTCTGGTTTTAAGTTCTGGAAATATTCTATCCTGGGGCCTTTGGCAGTTCTGAGGTCTGATAGCTGATGATATGGCTAGAAACTCATGTATCACAGTTGAGAGTAAGGATCCCGAACACTAATTATATTTAGTATTTGTTTCCAGACTTGATAGGTTAAGATCTGTCTATCTATGGCTTTTGATAATAAATAGTACTTGTAAATCCAAGTTGTATAGTATAACAATAAATAATACTAATAAACATAAAATAATTCCTAAACAGATGAGGTAAAAACAATGTAGGGTAAACATTGTCTGTCTTCCTAAGCTTTTTTTGTAAGTTTTAACTTACACAAATATCTTAGCTATCTTTTTTAAAATGTAACTTGTGATACCCTTTTGGAACTTAAAAAACTTTCAGCCTCTACTTCGGAGCTGTTAGGTTGCATTTGAGATTTTTGTTCGTCAAAAAAAGGGGATGTAATATGTGACAAAGTTTAATTTTTGTTTGTTTAATCTCAAACATAGAGGAAATGTGCAAAGTTGTAACTGGTTTTCGAAGCTCAAACTTGTGTTCTGTTTTTCCTTAAAATCAGTGGACATTCTGGGTGAAATCCTGATCCTATTGAAGCCAGTGGCAAAATTCCCTTTGTTTTCAGTGGGATCAGGATTTTGTCCTTTGTGTTTACATTGGCAGTGTTAGTAATAATAATAAAAAAGGTTTAGTTCATATTTACTATTGTAGTTCAGTTTAATATAAGTTCTTAACACTTAAGAGAGAGAACATGAGAAAACTCTTTTAGGCACTGATTCAGCAAAGAACTTGTGTGCTTGTCTTAGGGCCTGATTGAAAACCTACTGAAGTCAGTGGAAAGATTTCAATTGATTTCAACAGTAGAGGACCATCAGTAATGGCTGGGTTCTTTTGAAATGGAATGTTCAGAAGGTTCTCATATATCGAGCGACTAATTGGCTAAAATAAAGCAGGTTTCTGGTTTGCTTATTTGGTGCCAGTGATTCCTTTTACATTTTACTGTTTTACTAAAGTTAATTAGGTTTATTTTCCATAATCTTTTAATATAAAAAAGTTTAAATGTAGGAGTTACTGCAAAATGTGACATTCTGATGCAAATGGGTTATAATAAAGAAATGTTTTAAGTGAGTATTGCAAGGTCTCGGGTCACAGCTGCAAGAGTGGAAGTCTGATAGCAATTGGGATGTTCAGCAAAGGAGTTGGTGCGGTTGGTAGTATGTACATAATTAAAATAGGTAAGCTATGATTGAAGACGCATCTTGGAGATTCTTATAACGTCAAGATCCATTTGATTTTCATGCTGCTTGTTTGACATAATCAGAAACTGATAATTATAGTTCACTTGAAGTTCACTTTGTCAGCTTTTTTCCTGTAATGTTGTGTCTCAGTCACATTTTTTGTGCTGGTCCTTTCATTGTAGGCACAGCAGCAATGCCTATAGTTAAGATCGCCTAATAGTTTCCATTGTCAGTGCCTGTTTTCAGTTGCTTTGTCAGTTTGGACTTAAACCTTCCATGCCAGGTGTCTGGCTGATTTTTTGGAATTTCAGCAAAATCAAATTGAGCTATCTCTGAGAGTGAGGTTAGGGAAAAGTACATGGTTCTTCCAATGTTTTAAAAAAATCTCTCATCTGTTTTATTGAGAAGTTCTAGCACCTCCCTGCTTTGAAGCAGGGACTGGAAACTTGACATGGAAAGGCCTAAGTTTAGGAGGTGCCTTTTACTGTTTCATGAAAATCCACCCACATTTGGATGAGTTTTAAGAATATTGCTACTTGTACATGCTTAGTAGAGGTTTGTTAGAGTTTAGCAGCTAAATTCTCTAAAGATCCAATATACATTGAGCATGCCCCAATCCAGGGTTCTAGAGCTGAGCAATACGTTTTCTGCAAAAGCTATGGTGTTGACGTAGCTTACAGGAAAGCAGCACAGACCCCGGTGCAGCTCCTGTTCCGGCTGCCTTGGGCTGGCAGCAGGGGCTCACAGCTTTGTCCGCGAATCTCAGCATCTTCACTTTCTGGCTGTAAGTGAGTACCCTGTGTGTGGGAGTGGAGGGGTATGCAATACAGGCACAGTACAGTATTTGCATTTTTTCTGTTCCGCTGCTGCCTGATTGGTTACTTCCAGTTTCACATGGTGTCTGGTTCACTGGTCAGTTTGTAACTCTGGTTCTCATATCTTTAAGGTTCTGCTGTAGAACCCAGAGTTTGTCCCAGTATTCCTCTGCTGACAGCAAGTAGCAGTAAAACACACTGGCTAGCTGTCTCATCTCCTAAAGGCTGGTCCTCATAGAGCAGGGGTGGGCAAACTTTTTGGCCCGAGGGCCACATCAGGGTTGCGCAACTGTATGGAGGGCCAGATAGGGAAGACTGTGCCTCCCCAAACAGCCTGGCCCCTGCCCCTTCCCACTTCCCGCCCCTGTCTGCCCCCCTCACAACCCCCAACCCATCCAACCCCCCCTGCTCCTTGTCCCCTGACTGCCCCCTCCCGGGACCCCCGCCCCCTATTCAACCCCCCTGCTCCCTGTCCCCTGACTGCCCCAACCCTTATCCACACCCCTGCCACCTGACATCCCCCCCCGGGACTCCCACGCCCTATCCAAGTGCCCTCTGCTCGTTGTCCCTTGACCACCCCCTTATCTGACCACTCCCTGTCCTCTGACTGCCCTCCCGACCCCTATCCACAGCCCCGCTCCCTGACAGCCCCCCCGGGACTTCCACTCCCAACCCTCCCTGTTCCCCATCCCCTGACCACCCCCACAGAACCTCTGTCCCATCCAACTGCCCCCCAGGACCCCCTGCTCCCTTACCCAACCCCCCTGCCCCCTTATCAGCATCAAGAGCTCGCAGCCGCGACACCTGGCCAGAGCCAGCTGTGCTCCCCACGCTGCCCAGCGGGAGCAGTGGGCTAAAGCGCGGCCCGCGTGGCTATGGGGGAGGGGAGACAGCAGTGGAGGGGCCCGGGACTAGGCTCCCTGGCCGGGAGCTCAGGGGCTGGGCAGGATGGTCCTGCAGGCTGGATGTGGCCCGCAAGCCGTAGTTTGCCCATGTCTGTCATAGACCCGAAGAAGTGGGTATTCACCCACGAAAGCTCATGCTGCAAAATGTCTGTTAGTCTATAAGGTGCCACAGGATTCTTTGCTGCTTCTACAGAACCAGACTAACACGGTTACCCCTCTGATACTTCAACTGTTCTGTTAGCTTAACTGGTAGAGATCTGTCAAGGTACCATCACTGCTGATGATCCATGTGAGGGGCCAGTATAAATTCATTGATGGGAATTTTTTCAGATTGCTTCCCAAAAATGTAGGAATTACTGAAAAACAGAATGCCAGACACTTTTTGCAGATACAGACTAACACGGCTGCTACTCTGAAACCAACATTTAAGGTTTCCCATGCAACTTCTAAGTTTCGGTCCTCTTGTTCATATGCATGATGATAAGATCTTTGATTACATGATGACGTGCTGTTTTTCCCCCACAGGATCCACCCAGCTCATTCAGTACCTAGGATGGCCGGTGCTCACTGAATGGGTAGAAATATATTATTTTGTCATCACAATTAAGTGTGTGGCCCCATGTCGTATTTACCTCAGACCACCCAAACCCTATGCGAAACACAGAATTATTAATTCCCTTTGGATGCTCATCATAGTATCAGAATTTCAAACAGTAATGATTTTCTCTTCCTAACATACTTGTGAAGAAAGTACTGTAGAAGCTGGTATTATTCCCATTTTATACTTCCTAACATGAGTGTTTGATTTTTGCACGTTTGGGTTTTTTAGCATAGTTTTTTAATGTGATGATTTAGACACTTTAATTTGCTTTGCTGTGTAATGAATTAAACACTGGTAGTACAGTGACCATTGTAGAAAAATGGAGCATGCATTATGTAGTATTAGCTAACTCAGCATTAACTTTCACTCAGCATTGGACGTTATAACGTGTTTGGGAGAGAGGTGCCTTTTCTGACTTTGGAGAAAATGATTGGCTTTGGTGTATTGGGATCCTAGTTTTTATGTTGCTTCTGATATTTCAGATATAGGGCTGTGTAGAGCAAAAGGGTGGGGGTGGGGGGTGGAACTGGAGCTGGCCTTTAATGTTGTTTTAACTTTGACCTGTGCTGCAACAATTACATTGTCTGCTCTGAATCACTGATGATCAGAAAATACTATATAAAAATGACAAAATTAGGCATGACAAATTGGGATACTAACATTTGGCTTAGATAGATCTCTGAACTTCTAAATTTTAACTTTAGACCTTTACATAAGAAAGTTACAATGATTTAACTAAAAATGAGATTTTTAAACTACTGCAAAAGTCTGTGTGCACACCTATTTTGGCTTTAAACCAGCTCAGTTTAAATTGATTAGGAATTGGTTTAAGCTAAACTAAAATAACAATGTCCACAAAGGGGTTTGCACAAGTTTAACTAAATCAGTAAAATCACTCCTTTAGTTAAACATTTGCAACTTTCTTCTCTTGACAGACCTCACCGTGTTTAAATAAACTGTCTTTTATTATATAGTTTACTGACAATTTTTTTCTGCACAAAGGGCTGCATAGGATAGATTAAATATGTGTATGTTATCTCTGAAAATTTGAACTAATTATATATTTAGAAAACGCTATGCTTGGCAATTAAATGTTGGAGGAGTTTAAACATAATTTTGGATTAAATTATGTAAATTTATGTGGTTTGGCAGATGAAATCGTCTGTGCCTTGGAAGTGTGTAATTTTTTAAAAAAAAGGCTTAATCCTGCAGTACTTATTCAGGTGAATAACTTTCTCATGCAAGTGGACCAGTGGATTTCAATGGGGCTGCTCCAGTGAATAAAGTTGTTTTTTTATCCGTAAGTGTTTGTAGAATCTGACCCAAAGTGTGCACTTGTAGGTTTTTTGTACAAACTACAGGAAATTATTCTTAGTTCAGGGACGTGACATAAGAATATAGAGTCTATGTTGCATATAGATGTAATAGGATGAGTTAAGGTGACTGGCCTTGATTTTAGAACTCCTTTCTGGTAGTTTGGTCTCATCACAAAAGTTGTTGGAAAGCAGTACCTGCTTACATAATTAAGCATCTCCGTTCTAAATTCTGTTTTCAGTTAATTTTAATTCTGAAGCTTTCCTCTATTGTGTTGTAATTTCTCAGAGTTGGTCTGTGACTGCACGGAAATTCTCACGTTAAGCTTGAGCAGAAATGCTTCATAGATCTTTCAATTAGCATAGCAAGGGCCAAATACTTTCCTTATAATAAACAATCTGATCATGTGATTTTGAACAGCTCTACAGTCTGGATTAGAAAGTTTAAATTTGGCATTGATGCTGTCATTGACAAGTCTGTTTTCATATGGAAATTTGGTTTGATTTCGCAGGCATATGGTGAAAATGGCTGTTAGGTTGTGAAAGGGATTTTCTCAGTAAGCTCCTAATGATCTGAGAGGAAGTGGTGCACTTGTACGCATAGCTGAGGTAGATGCATATTTTAAAAGTGCACTGAAGTGCCCATTACCTGAAATAAGGCCTGTTCAGGAGGCGCTTAATTCCACATGCACCTGGGAAGGTGCTGAGGGAAGGCTCCTGGAAGTCTGTAGAAGAGAAATGTTGAAACGTGTTTACGCAGGACAAATTAAAATTTACTGTGTGAAACTAGTTTCAATTTCATTGACTTCTCCAATTCTCATATTACTAGATTCTGTAAAGTTATAGGAAACTTATGTATTATAGTAGTATGAGGAATAGTAGTATGTTATGTAATTAAACTATATGGTAATGCTTATGCCCAAGAGAGCAGTTAAGATTACATGTTTTGTTTTAATTTAATCACTTTCTGATTCTGCAATGTTTTGTTTTTCAGTCTTAATGTTTTTAATAGTATTTTATTCAAGTTTAAACTGAAAGTGCATTAGCAAGGATAAAAGAAAGATCAAGTAACCTTTATAATAAAGGTGATCTGCAGATTTGAAGAAATATTAGTATTCTCTGGAGTTATTCACTAAAAGTGTTCTCTGTTATTGGATCCATGCTCTTGTGCAAAATCAAAGTTCTAACGCTGCAGTAGCAACTGTCTAAAGCTATGTATGGACTAAAAATGTTGGTTGCCTAAATTGTGTTGGCAAACGTGTTTTAAACACTAGTGTAGACATTTAAAAAATGTTACTAGTTACGGTCAGCCTTAGGCTTCACCTAGCTAATTTTTTTAGACATCTATTTTTCTGGTCTAGACATGGCCTAAAGATGTTGGTCTGGGTGGGCTATTGTGTTATTCCCTGTAATACACCTGTACCCCGATATAACGTGATCCGATATAACACAATTCGGATATAACGCGGTAAAGCAGAGCTCCAGGGGGCGGGGCTGCGCACTCCAGTGGATCAAAGCAAGTTCGATATAACACGGTTTCACCTATAACGCAGTAAGATTTTTTTGGCTCCTGTGGACAGTGTTATATTGGGGTAGAGGTGTATAATGTAAGCTTCTCTTGGTGGTTCAACCACCAGCTTTTCTGACAACAGTTAGACCCCCAATCCTGAAATTGACTGCAGGACTGAAGCTTTATTCTTGCATGGACCCCATTGACTTCATTGAGGATCCACAAGAGGATAGGAATCTGCCATTCTCGTTGTTGTATAGAAACTCCCCAGGGTTGTAAAACTGGTTAATGTTGCTAGAAGCTTAGTATTGTTTTTGCTAGAAAAGAGCATCTTGGATGGATGGAAGAGTATTTCTTTTTCCTTGTTGGTGATGTAGAACATCGGACATTTGTGGACATTGGCACTCCATGCAATTGTGTAAAGATTGTATACACCACCAGAGCACTGAATGGGAGCTATGAAATATTGTGTGATTATGTAATTGAAGACTATTGCATCATAACCTTACCTCTGCTCTCCCGTGATTCTTATTGCTCATTGTCTGTTTTGCCGTATTGCTTATTTTTTTTTCGTTTTCAATACTATATATACTAGACACACACACATATATGGGTAAAAAGATGAGAAGGTTAAAAAAAATCTTAACTCTTGCAGCACACTCTGAAAATATTACCTTCATGATAGTTCTATAGACCGCCTACATACTCATCTACCATACAATGACATGTATGCAAGCAAGTGGGGTGGTGTACCAAGGAGGAGTAATAACAGTGCAGATGCTCATAATTTCCCCAATTGTGTGTCATGGACATGCATTTAAATTAGTCTGTGCTGAATGTTCCTTTCACTGTGTTTTGTTTGGGTTATTCATCATGTACAGTAACTGAGAGTGATTTCTTTTGATTTGCAGAAATTTAAGAACACTTTTAAATGGTGGTCTGCTTATAGGTCACCATATTCTTGGGTGATTTATATCCGTGTTTATTGACAAAAATAATGTGAGTCATTTGTAGTGGGTATAATACTTCAGCTTAGTGTAGTTTTGCTCTGAAGTGACAATAGATCTGTTTAGTAAGGTCACTTTTGCGATTTAGGTATTGTCTTATCTAATTTTTATAACTAGAATATGAAGTTTTCATTAGCTTTTTAATCCTTAACCTTCACGGCTTATAGAGCTATGGGAAACGGCAGGATTCTGCTTTCAATAGTGTATCTATAAATGAATTTTTACTAAGTTTGATTTGCAAGGACCTCTGCCCTCTCACCTGTACAACCCCATTAAGTCAGTTGGGTTGCACAAGGTATAAGAGAGGGTAGAATTTATCTAGTAGAATCTGTTACTTGTGGTGATGCAGAAATAGCACAGCTGGAATTTCAACTTTCAGACTGAATTTTCAGAACTATCTGCCAGAGGAAAACATCTTTTTACCTGTTAATTAAGCAAATTTGATTTGGAAGTCATCAAGACCAAGAAAAGAGGCTGAAGTGCAGTTTTCACAGATACACCTTAATTTTGGCATTTTCAGACTTTTGAGTGTTTGTCTTTTCACCCGTAATCTTTTATTATAGTTTCCCAAGTTAAAATTTAACTGCAAAAAATCCATCATGTGGTTTTGGCTCCATCTTCGGCCTTTGACAGTGTTCAGACATTTAGATCCACAGCAAAGACTCGTATCACTTGAGCTAATTTAGTAACTGGCAGCACTGTAAAGCTGTTATCCTCTATGTGGGCCAGTTACTAGAGGTGGACAAAACACACTTTGCCGTGGGTTTCACACTATTTCCTGACAGCAAAGTAATGTAGAGATTGAAGACTCCTGGATTCAAGCCTAGGTCCTGTGGCATTGTGCTTTAGTGGTTATAGGCCCTTATACTTCTGTGCTTTTAGTGTGTCAATGTCCTCCCTCTGCTCTTGCCTCTCTTGCACTTCTGTTATTAATCAGACCCTCCGACCAGCTCCTTTTCCCCCTGCTGCCTCATCAGGCTTCTGTCCCACTCCTCCTCTGTTCCCCCCCTCTGGCTCTTGCAACCTCATTTTACCTTCCTCCCTGTAACCCTTCCTCACATACATAATACATAACTAGAGAATATCCTTATATTGCAGCATGGAATCCAGTGTTCTAGAGGCACATGGTTTCCTAATCTATACCCATATTCATGTAAATTAAGGTTTACATGAATATGGGTATAGAATTTTTTTCTCGGATGCATTTTATGGGTTTGTATGGGAATTTTTTGTGTATGAAAATATTTTAAAACTGTTTTGAGAGAGACTGATTCAGAAATGGAAAGAAATAGACCATTCATAGAAAGACATGTAAATAGGCTTGTATATCACCACTTTACAATGGTGTCACTGCACAAAGGGAGGTTTTCTGACAATTGGAGATACTGCATTCTCTGTGTTTCTATGATGGCTTTCAGTAGGGTCTAAAACTATATTTTAATGAAAATTGTGATTGACTATGTGTTATAATACCTTTTTGCTTTTGTTTAAAGGACTGTATTGTAATAACTAAGTATAGCTGTGTCTCAGAGTGTTTTACTGTGTACTTAACTGATATGGTCCACTAGCAACATGGCCTTAAAACATTGATACTTAATTGAGACCTGCCATGGGGCAGCAATGGAAGTTCATTTTCCTCCATGAACTGGCTGTGATAGACACTGAAGTGGCCCTCATACTGCTTCTCGATGATGATGTTAAATCCATAAAAAATATTTTAGGAATGGAATTAATGCAAGTTTTCTTAAGTTTAATTATGTTTAAACTTTAAAAATGATTTTGTGTATTACATGTAGTTCTGTTGCCGGAGATCAGTAACTTAACCCTAACGTGGCTAAAACTGAATTCCTGATTCTTCTCTCTCCTTTCCTGTTCTTTGTCACTTTGAATACATCATTGCACTTACCATCAACTTAGGCCTGCTACTGGGGCATCATATTTGTTTCCTCTCTTACTGTCTTCCCTGCCCTATGCCTAATCTTCCAGGCAGTGTTGGAACTTGCTGTTTCTCCCTTTACAACACTTGAGAACATAGGAACATTATCTTTCTGGAAAATAGCTAGAACTTTTCTTACAGGCCATTGTCATCTCCCTTCTTGATTACTGGCCTCCCTGATGCCCATTTCACCTCCCTATCTCAAGTCAATACAAATTGTAGCTGTTAAGATCCATCTTTCTTGTGCAGTATTCTGACTATAACCCCGCTATTGGAATCTCTCCTGGCTTCTCTCATTGGAACCAGACTTAAACTTTGTTGTGTTTATATTCAGGGCCCCCTCATTACTCAACTCTTTGTCTTGTATAATATCAGTGCCCTGCCCTTTCCACTTCATCAGTGATGTCTTTTTTTTTTTTTGTTTGTTTTTTTTGCCTTCATACTGCTCCCTAATTACAGAATGCTTTTCCTGAGCTGGTGGACAAAGCAATTGCCTCTCATTTAAATCCCTCTCTTCTTTCATGATTTCTACAAGAAACAAAATAATCAAAGTTATCTGTTTTTATTTGGTTGAGCTGCTTGTTTGTGTAGAGGGAGAGTAAAAAACCTAATGGGAAATTGCTGTGGTGGCAGAAGAGTGGGATGAATTGTGTAGCAAATCCAGCAAAACAAACAAAGTAGCAAATGTAATTTATAAGACACTTCCATGCTTTCGTAATCATCTTGCTTGTATGAATTATCCCCTTACCCTCTCTTAATATGTCATTTTAGTTGGTACGCTTAGTTTGGTGAAGGGTATGACTTCCTTTATATTTAGAAGGCTTCTGGTATATATAGGACACATTCACACTTACAATATTAATAGAAGCCTGCTTTCTACTTTGACTTAGAAAAACAACAGTACTAAATCTTTAATTTATATAAAATCTGAGTAAAGCATCAGAAATGTTTACATGCATGAATGAGTGCCAGTATTACATATGTATTTCTTTACTTTTAGCATGCTGTTTACATCTAAAACGTGAACATTATGGTGAAGAAAAGGCATTGCCATGAACAGTGTACCGCTTTCTTGGGTAAGTGTGATTTGTGAATTCTAATACCACATTATGTATGTGAGGGAGACATGATCCACAATTTGTTATAGAGGGGGTTCTTGGCAAAAAACACCCCAAATATTCTGTTTACTTCAGATTAGATGGAAATTGTATAGTATAGCAAAGTGGAACATTACACTCAAGACCAGAGATAGGAGGGGTGGGTGTCTTCCTTTCTGACAGTAATACTAACATTGTTAAATATTAAAAGAACTTCCTGTGTCTCTGCAGTAGGTATCCAGTAACATCTGTTGAGTCAACAAATGAAAAGTGACAAGCCTATAAATTGCCACATAATTGAGAATTTTTTTGAAAACTAAAACTTGTAGTTGCTTATCTTTGATTTATTACTATACATTCCATTGAAATACTTCTAAAGGGTATTTCAATGGAAGTGCATGTGTTCTATATATACACTAGAACACCAGAATAATTTATTTTAATGTTATATTTTAGAAAAATATTTAATAATAATTTGCTCACTAAATATCCTACAAGTTTAAACATGTGATTCTTACAGTTCTGTGAATGGTGGCAGCATTAACCAAAAAATTAGTACATTATATGCTATCTAACTGCTGATCAGATTGTGAAAGCGCATCCAAATTTTCACCAATATATAGCTCAGTGGTTTGAGTATTGGCCTGCTAAACCCAGGGTTGTGAGTTCAATCCTTGAGGGGACCATTTAGGGATTTGGGGATTGGTCCTGCTTTGAGCTAGACTAGATGATCTCTTGAGGTCCCTTCCAACCCTAATAATCTATGATTCTATTATCTTTGAGTATAAAGTTACTTGTCTGTTGCCTTGGGGATTGTGACTGTTGTAAAAATATGTATCTGCTTAGCGTGTTGTAGCGTCTCTGTATGTGGTCCCACTTTTGAATCTTCATGTTAATGGTTTTTTTAAGGCTGAAATCTGAAGTGTTCTGATATTGATTCTGGGACCTCCTTTATTTAGACACAACTATTCCAACAGGGGTTGGTTAGAATGGCACTAATGTTGGTAGCTGTAAGTGCACAGTCTTTTTCTAGTCATTCCTTTGAACCCCCTTGGCCTCTTGTGTGTGCTTGTTTCACAGATAAGAATTTTTCTACCAACAGGCAGAAAATGGTGGTAGAGTCAGAAAAATAATTTAAATTAGCTGTCTCATTTACTTAAAGAGGAATATTTTCTTGATCTCTGTGACTGAACAAAGTTTGTCTTCGACATAATTTTTAGAGTAGAATTTCTGACTATCCTGTTTATTCATGTATAAATAATTGACATTTGACACTTTTTTAAAAAGCAAAAATAGTCTTTTCTACTGTTGGATATTAGACCTATGTTTGTGTTCCTCACAACTTTTTTCCTTTTGCCAGAGAAGTACCAAGATGAGGTTATGCTAGATTAAGGAAATACATTTTAAAATTACTTTGATATATTCAAACAGATCTATTTTGTGTGTGTATGAAGGTTCCATGACTGTCACCCTCCACCCCAACCCCCACTTTGCCTCCAGCATTTCTAATGGTGTTAAATATATTAAAAAGTGTCTTTAGTGTATAAGGGGAGTCGCACTCAGAGGCTTGCTGTGTGAAAGAGGTAACCAGTACAAAAGTCTGAGAACCCCTGTTCTTACTTCTTGTGGTAGTGGGACAGAACCTGGGCTGTGCTTGACTCTCACAGGTGTTTGTCCAAGCTCCAAATTTGTCTGAAGAAATACTCTGCACTTCTGTACTTCTTTTTAGTTGAATGTTCTCCTCTTGCCCTCCCGCGCCCCCCCACCCCCCAAAAAAAAGTAATAGAAGAGAGAAAACGGGAAACCTCCTGTACGGCAAGGCAAAGTAGTAAAATCATTGAAGGCAGACGCTAAGTCCTTGGGGTTTAAACTCTGGCCTGCCATGCTATCTTGATGGTCTGGGCATCTTGGCTACAGGTGTGATACATCCCGAAGAAGGTTCAGGTGACCACCAAAGATATGCTGTTCAAGGGGATGGAACCCAGTCTGGTAACCGTCCCCTCAGAGGCAGAGAACACTATTTTCCCCCCAGACTCGTTATTCAGACTAACCATCCTGGATGCAGTGACCACGATACTGTAGAAAGGTGTCAGTCATCCATATACACCTAATTCCATTTCAGACTCAGTAGGTTTCCTGTGACTGTCAGGAGCCATGCTAAGACTAGGATCCTACAGTTGACTTTTTGGAAACTCTCCCCCCTGCTCCCTTTCTATTGGACTTGGGCAGAGATTTTGGCTAACAAATGGGTACTAGACATTGTTACCCATGTCTAGGCCATCCAATTCCTTTCCATACCCCTAAACCCTACTGCCCCTCTTCCCATCCCTTTTTAAGGATCCTTCTCATGAGAGCCTTTTACAAAAAGTAGCCTTGTAGCTCAGTCTTGGAGCAATTGAAGAAGATTCTCAATAGAGGGCAAGGATTTCTTCTCCCACTATTTCCTCTTCCAGAGAAGAAAGGGACACTTTGTCTTATTCTGTATCTGAGGAGACTCAATAAATACACATGCCACCTCAGATTCAGGGATGGTAACACTTGTCTCCATCATTCCATTGCTTCAGGTACAGGACTGGTTTGTGGCTCTTGACTTGCAAGACACGTACTTCACATTGCCATTCACCTGGCCCACAGGAAGTTCCTCAAATTTACAGTGAGGCTGAATCCATCAGTCCAAGGTACTGCCCTTTGGGCTCTCCACAGTATTGTGTCTTTACCAAGGGCCTTACTCTCATGGCGGAGCACCTGAAGAATCAAGTTATCTTTGCCTACCCATACCTAGACAACTGGCTTATCACAGCTGAATTTTATCAGGAAACTCTGACAAACCTTGGCAATGCCCTATCCCTGCTTGCCCCATTTGAACCTCCTAGTAATCTGAGAAATTCTCTCGTCACAGCACAGTAATTTATAAGACTCAGAATTCACTCTGTCAGCTAGGTCATACTTACCTCAATATAGATTACTTTCGTTTCAGTTGTTAATAAATGGGGTAATTGCTTGCCTGATTATGAGAGTATGGACTTACCTCACATTATTAGGCCATCTGTACATATGTGACACACTGCTTGCCAGGCTTTTCCTGAGATCCCTATGACTTTGTCTCAGGTCAGTCTATTCCCTGGCAAAGCATTATGAGCAAGACAGTTGTGACTTCATCTCACATCCTCAGGGAACTGTCTTGGTCTCTACACCCTAGCAGTGTCAACAAAGGAGTACCATTCAAGATCCCTTCATTGTCTGGAATGTTAGTGATGGACATGTCCAAAATGGGATGACCCTTAGAAGACATGAGGCTATACATAAAAGTCTTGGAACTCAGAACCATCAGGCTAGTGTGTGAAGCATTCCTCCTGGTCTTCTGGCAATTGATAGTATAGATACTGACAAATACGTTGGCAATATACCATAAAAGAAACAAAGGGGCACCACCTTCGGTCCTCTCATCCCCCACTCCCTGCACTCCAGAGAGGGAGTCATACTATAGAACTGGTGTTGCCTGCATGACTTAATCCGGACAGCCTTGCACTTCCTGGGAACCAGCAACAATTCAGTGGATTTCCTGAACAGTTGACAATTAGTTGCAAGTGGTTATTGCTGCAGTCCCTCACAAACTCCTATTTCATCAACACAGGAATCCTGGTAATAGATCTGTGTGCCAACAGAAACAATGCAATGTGTCCCAACTTCTGTTCCCAAGTCTGCATGAGTCTGGGATCCTGGTTGGAAGCCTTTCTACTGCAGTAGAAATAAGGGCTGCTGTATGCCTTTTCTCTGATTGTGTTAATCCTCTGGATGACTGCTTGGGCCAGACTCATCCTCATAGCTGCCTACTGTCTGAAAAAGTTCTGGTGCTGAACTTGGTGAACACATTCACCACGGCCCCTAAATCAGGCTCCCAGACCTGTTGTCGCAGAACCAGGGACAAGTGTTGCACCCAGATCCACATCATTACAACTAACTGTTTGGATGCTGGCTGGATGAATACCATGGAAAAGGACTGCTCTTTGCATGTTCAGGACATCCTGGCACAAAGTAGGAACCAGTCCACAAGAAAGACTTACTTTTTTCAAGTGGAAGAGATTTTTCCATATGGAAGACCCAATATGGCCTAGTGCCTGAACAAGTGTTGATAACTAAAATTCTAGATTACTTATTGCAGTTGATCAGACCAGAGCATCCAGACTGTTTCAGGGCACACCTAGTAGTAATATTGGCGTGCCATCTTCTGGTACAGTTGGTCTTGGTCTTCTCTTTTCCAACCATATTGAAATTCCTCAAAGGTCTAATGCATGCCTACCCATTGATAACAGCTTGCATGGGATCTCAACATTGTCTTTCTGAAGCTAATGGGGTCCCACGTGGAGTTGCTCCCTCCATCATATAACCCTTAAAATAGTCTTTCTAGTGGCTATCACCTCGGCCAGGAGAGCGAACAAGTTTCAGGTACGCACAGTCCAATCCCTATACTCCTTGTACCCCCAAGGACGGGGTGGTTCTGAGATGTGCAAAGTAAATCCCCAACTTGGTGTCTGAATTTCACTTAAACAGGTGAGTTAGTTGATTTTTTTTTTTCTTCCTTAAGCCTCATTCCATGCACGAGTTAAAACTGCACATGTAGGATATATCTCATGCCCTATATTACTACACTGACAGGACTAAGTATTTCCTACTATCCCCATGGCTGATTGTGACTATAGCTGGTTGCTCGAAAGGCCAGGCCACTCACACTGAATTATCCATTTAGACAGTTGGAGATTCTCACTGTTTTTTCCAGCTGGCAGAGAGGTACCACTCTTATTGATGATCAAAGCTTATTCAACCAGAGTCCAAGCAACCTCCTCAGTCTGTTTCAAAAATCTGCAGGGCCGTGACATGGAGAAATCTGCTCACACTAGTAAAGCACTGGATGTGGCTGCTAGATCTGATGCTAGATTTGGGATAACAGTGCTCAGGTCTCTGATGCAGCTGGTACTCCAGATTACTGCCATGCTGAAGAGGACACTGCTTGCCAGTCATCTACAGTGGGACCCACACTGACACATGCTTGAAGAAGAGAATGGTTACTTACCCTTCAGTAACTGTGGTTCTTGGAGATGGAGATGTAATTAGTGTGGATATTGTAACCCTCCAGACCCATTTTTGGAGTCCTCAGCTAACATTGACTTTGAATTGTGAAGAAACTGAGGGAAGGTTGTGGCCATTCCATGCTTTATGCTTGTGCATGTTAGCGTGAGGAGGCACAGGTATATGCGTGACCCTGACGGACATGGCTGTGCAAAAGATTGAGCTTCGTGGTGTGAGGCAGTTGCGTGCCCGCAGCGACTAAAATATCTCAAAGAACCACAGTTTACTGTAGGGTAAGTAATCATTCTTTCCTTTGTCTATGACAAGTGCTTGGCACATACTTTGTTTGGGCAATAGAGTTTACATAGCCTATCTAGTGGGGGTGTTGGATTGAATTTGTTGATTGTGTTTGAGGCATTTCTCCAGTTTCTATAGTTAGATGTGGTTGAAGCTGGTGATAAACGAATCATGTTCTGTCAGTTCCTCCTTTGCCCCTCCTCCCCCCACCCGCAAATTCTGTTATCTTAGACCTCCCACAGTTGCTCCAGACAACCTATGGCAAAAGACATGAACAGGAATAACCTTGCAGACGATACTTAAATGCTGACCCAAAATGACCTTATGCCAAATCCTTTTGGGCTTTTCTGAATGAAGCAGAGACCCACTCTGAGTATCTAATGTTTTAGAAAAGCAGATTGGAAATAGGCCTTTGTTTTATTCCTGGTCCAGAGGATGCCTTTTATACTCTCACAGGTACTCTTGAGAGTTAAATTATCCGGTATCTTCCCTAAGCTGCCCATGTCTTATGTACTTCTTTCTGAGTTGACATGGTCAGACCAATTGCTGATTGATTGGTGCTTAAAGCCACCACTTAAGATCATATCAGAAACAACCATGATTTTATTGTCAGAGGTCAACAGTGGGGAGGGTATTCTCCCTTGCACTCTTGTACCATCTAGGCAGGGAGCGGCAACATGGCTCTTCCTTTCTGTACTTGCACTTTGATTTTGTAGCATCATGATAGTTGTCATGTTGATTTAGTGTAACAGAACATAGTGTTACTTTTTGTATACGCCAGAAGCAGATGAAAAATGTGACATCTGTTCTGCTAAAATGGTGTTTGAAAACGAGGTAAGTTAAACAAAGGACAATATTCCAAAACCAATGTGTTTTAGAATGTGATAGTTATAAAGTTTGCTTTAAAAAGAGACATCTTGAGTTTAACTTCCAGGTAATCCTAACATTTAAAATAGAATATATGTCAAAGGATATTGTTAAATAGTCTTGGGACCAGAATTTGACCTTCTCTAAGATTGTTGGTATGTGATGAGTAAATGTCATCTGAACTTTGGGGTTTTTAAATGACTTTTATCAAGTGATTCAAATAGCAAACAATAGCTGCCATTCATGTAGGGACTAAATAAAGTCCTTTTTTGATCCTTCTACTGGACTTATGACAGCAGTACACTAACACTTAATATCCCTTTTGATAAAATTCTTGTTTGAATAGTGCCGAAAGCAGTGAAGTGAATTGAACCAAAAAAGTGTGTGATGACTAAAATATTCCTTTAATAATAATAAAAGATAAAGTTGGTAAGGAAATAGGTTTTATTTTCAAAGTAGCCTATACTAGAAATAATGGAGAACAATATATTAAAAGTACTTGGCACTCTTTGTTAAGCTTTACATTAAGCATCAAAAATAAGATGTCTTACCATTCAGAAAAAGGAAAAGAGACAATTGTAGTTTTGAATCTTTTTTTTCCTTTTAAATTGAATGAGTTTATCAGCTTCAGAGAATGAGTATATATGGTGTTTGCCTGAAGTGCTATATCAGTTGCTTATAACTTTTGAGAAATAAGTGAATTTCTTCCCCGTTCAAAACTGCGATAACTGATTTTGAGATTTGATGGACATTCTTTAAATTACAGTATCAAGTTTGTACACTAGATAGTTCAGGCTGGATATGTTTTTGCAAAAAGTAATGTATTAACAATCTGTATTAAAATTCTGCTTTCAGATTTTTCTGCACAACTCTCATTGAAATCAGTGGGAGTTGCGTATAGGAATCTGAGGACAAAAATTAGTCACTGTGGTAATGTTGTGCAACAAGGGTATATTAAAGTTATATTTATTATACTTTAATCATGTGACACTCTAGGAAGATACCTTGTTCCAAATATGTATACTCTGTTTAATTTTCTTTTTCATTTACAGAGTCTCTGTAAATCCTGCTGGTAGGATACACACTGAGTATATATTTTGCTTCAAAGACTACCAAGGAAAACTATTTTGCGAATGGGATGAATATGCAGCCATTGACTACTTACCAACTACAATTTAGTGACTGATCAACCAGCTGGAGCACTTAACTAGTGATGTTTCCATTCTCACATTATCCCGTTTGAGTTTGCTTGTCTTAATTAAAAAAAAAAAAAAAATTCAAAGTGGAGTACCGTAAACTTGATATGGATGGTAAAAAGAAAGACAAGGACAAACCAGATGATAGAATGGCACGGCCTAGTGGGCGTTCAGGTCACAATCCACGTGGCACTGGCTCTTCGAACTCTGGAGTGTTAATGGTTGGACCTAACTTTAGAGTTGGCAAAAAAATTGGATGTGGTAATTTTGGAGAACTACGATTAGGTAAGACTGGTATTCCTTATTCCACTCTATCTAATTCAAGATGTACATGCAAACTAGACATTCACAATATGTTTACCTTCCATATATACTATTTTTCCTATTACTCAGATTTTTTGTGTTGCAGAGATAACATCTCATCGCACCTTATGAAATATTTTTTCTTACAGAATTACCTAGGCTTTAATGTGTGTGCGCTCGCTCTCGCGCGCGCTCTCTCTCTCTCTCTCTCTCTGTGAAACAAGTAAATAATTTAGTTGAGTATGTCAGTTGAAGTCATTACTTTGTCTACAGTATTACTATGCTGAGCGTGTGAACGCTTTTGTTTCAGACTAAGTTAAATTCGCAACTTTCTGACCCAAGGGAAGAATAAACAGAGATCTACGCTTATGTAAAATGGACATCTTGTATATTTAAGCACTTATATTAAATGGCTGAGCTGAACATTATAAAGGTTGCAGTGTTTAAAAGTTATTTTATTTGCCTTAGGTACACTGTTGGGTATTAATTTTTAAAATCTAGCTAAGTAAAATAGTTCGGTTTTGTACAGTAGCCTTTGTGTTCTAGGTATCTCAGATTGAGTTTGACTATGCAGTTAGCGCAATACTAGTGTTAAAAAAACAACCATTTTGTGCTCAGCCGTGACACAAGCATGCACTCTGTTTGACACTTGCATCTGTTTTGAGATAGGTTGCTGTTCAGGCCAACTTATTTTCTGAAGAGTACCATGGAGTACAGACAATCTATGAATAATCACTGCAGGGCAGAACAGGGGACCACAGTTTAACTTTTTTGTCATGAGGAGGATAGCTTCTGTAACAATATCCAACCCTTGTAAAGCACGTTACTCTGGTTTAAGTCCAAGAGTGCATTTTTCTCAATGTTTTCATTTTCCAATATGTTTATTCATACTAAGAGCTTATAAACTTTTGGTATACTGTATGCACTTCTAGATTATCCAGTGACTTAACTACAATTCAGATATGTTACTGTTTTTTTTCCCCCTTCCTCTTTTGCGCTCTCAGCAGGAAACACTATGTGTTTAGTTGCGTTCTAATCATTTGTGGCTGTAATAAAACAGATAAAATAATACTGAGGGTCTAAATTTGTCCTCATACCTATGAAGTTCAGAATTTAGGCTATAACTCTATCCTTAACTTCTCTTTTTGCTAGATTTTTTTCAATGGATTTCATACATAGTATGAACTAAATTGAACCAGTGTATTAACTCTCTTAAATACCATTTGTTAAGACAACTATAAGAAATCAGGAAGTTTATTTTTTTTCCAGACATTTCATAACAGAACTTATTTTTGTCTGGTCTCTTTTTTCCTTTTTTGATAAACACAGAAATGAAAAATAAGTTCTGTGAAATTTGACATAGCCTGTAGGAACCTGTTATCTGTCATGTAAATATATATTTATTATTGTGTATCTGTTTTGATATATTTTTACAAGGTTTTGGTTTTCCTAGTAAGTAGAAATGGAAGCAGGGAGAAATAGACTCAGTACTTGTAAGTTTTTACTTTGCTGCTTGTGGTGATTGGGATTTCCTAAGTGCGAAAGCAGCTGAAGGTAATAGAGAAGTCAACTTCTATCTCAACAGCTCAGCTTGCAAGTGTGCATAACATGAAAAGTTAGCAGTGGATAATCTGCTGATTTTAGACATAGATGAGTATGAGATTGAAACTAAAAAAACCCATCGGCTGCACTCTGTGAGCGGTACTTATCTGAATGTACTGTATAAAATCATTTAAATTTGTAGGTCATTCACATTAAAAGTTATGATTAAAATTAGATTTGTCATAGACTCTGTTTTAATTTAAAACAAAAGCCTATGATTATTTGACACTTAGAATTTTGCATGTGTGAATGTGGTGACAAATAATTTAGGCCCCCATCCTACAAAGACTTATGCATGGGCTTAATGTTATGCATCTCAGTGAAATTACTTACAAGTCGTAAAGTTGAGGCACATACATATATCTTTACAGGATTGGAGTCTTTGGCCATGACTGCACTTGCAGATGTACAGCACTGTGAGTTAAACCTGCCTTCATACAGCTGAGTAGGGAAAGCGCTGCAGTCTGTCCACACTGACAGCGCACTGTTGTGGCCACATTTGTGGCACTTGCAGCGGCATTGGGAGTGGTATCTTATGGGCAGCTATCCCACAGAATACCTCTTCCCATTCTGCTGTCGTGGGTTGTGGGAAGGAGGCGTGTGTGCGGGGCATTCCGGGTCCTGTCCTAACGCCCCGTGATGCATCACTTCTCATCCCAGCAATCCCTGTGTTTCTGTCCACATTTGGCGCCATCTTTCAACGGTTTCTGTGCAGTGCGATCTGTGTTCCGTTTCGGTCTGCGGGAAATGGAGCCTGAACTGCTGAGGAGTATGCTGATGAGTCTCGCCAGTACGTCATGTTTGGCAGTCGAGCTATTTCTTAAGATCCAAAGTGACAGTGAGGAGTCCGATGATATCGAGTCGCGTAATGCATTTGACACGAAATTGCTTGTGGCATTGACAGACATGCTCAGCACTGTGGAACGCCACTTTTGGGCTCTGGAAACAAGCACTAAGTAGTGGGATCACATCGTCATGCAAGTCTGGGATGACTAGCAGT
Organism: Mauremys mutica; assembly: GCF_020497125.1. NCBI lineage: Eukaryota > Metazoa > Chordata > Testudines > Geoemydidae > Mauremys > Mauremys mutica. Next base: position 74,238,731 of record NC_059077.1, read on the forward strand.
GGCTGCAGAACTTTCGGATGAGTAAAGCCACCTTCATGGGACTGTGTGAGGAGCTTGCCCCCACCGTGCGGCGCAAGGACACGAGATTGAGTGCTGCCCTGCCGGTGAAGAAGCGGGTGACTATTGCAATCTGGAAGCTGGCAATTCCAGACAGCTACTGATCAGTCGTGAACTAGTTTGGAGTCGGAAAGTTGACCACTGGAATCGTGTTGATGCAAGTTTGCAAGGCCATTAATTGCATCCTGCTCAGAAAAACCGTGACTCTGGGTAACGTGCAGGACATTGTGGATGGCTTTGCACAAATGGGTTTCCCTAACTGTGGAGGGGCGATAGATGGGACACACATTCCTATTCTGGCACCACCCCACCTGGCATCCAAGTATGTTAATCGGAATGGGTATTTCTCTATGGTTCTCCAGGCATTTGTGGATCACCGTGGGCATTTCATTGACATTAACGCAGGCTGGCCTGGAAAGGTGCATGATGCACGCATCTTTCAGAACACTGCCCTGTTCAGGAAGCTGCAGGCTGGGACTTTTTTCCCAGAGCTGAAGATCACAGTAGGGGAAGTTGAAATGCCCATTGTGATCCTTGGAGACCCTGCTTACCTGTTAATGCTGTGGTTCATGAAACCCTACACAGGGAGCCTTGACAGCAGCAAGGGAACAGTTCAATTACAGGCTGAGCTGAATGACTGTGGGATGTGCTTTTGGCTGTTTAATGGGCCGCTGGCGATTGCTGTATGGGAAGCTGGACTTGGCCTAACACAGCATCCCTGTGGTTATATCCGCATGCTGTACCCTCCATAGTATTTGTGAAGGGAAGGGTGAAAGCTTCACTCAGGCATGGACCTCCGAAGTTCAACACCTGGAGGCTGAATTTGCACAGCCAGAGAGCAGGGCTATTAGAGGGGACCAGCATGGGGCTGCAAGGATTAGGGATGCCTTGAGGGAGCAATTTGAGGCTGAAAACCAGCAGTAATGTCTGGTGCCTTGCACGGGAGTCAAGTGCAGTGGTTCCAATGTTAGTAAGAATTGGTGTTTGCTAAGCTGACTTGCAGTGCCTGTTTCTTTCCTGGGCTAAGGTATCTTTTACTTTATGCAATAATAAAGAATGTTTTCAAAGCCAAAAAATTCATTTATTGAAAAGAAACACAACTGCTTGGGAATCAGGGCAAGGGGGTGGGGTGGGGAACGGTACAATCACAGATTTGTGTATGTCCTGTCTGGAGTGCTGTGTAATGAGTGCTGCACTTCAGGATGGCTATACTGCATAGTGATGGGGGTTGAGTGCAGAGGGTAAGGGTCATAGTTTTCAGGACTGGGTGGTGAAGATACAGGTGTTGTGCTCTGCCTGCATGGCTACAAGCACCTGGGCAGACTCCGCTTGGCTCTCCATGATGCTTATCAGCTGATTCATGCTTTGCTGCCGATGCTCCATGCTTTGCCGCCCGTGTGCTGCGTTTTCCTGGCGGATCCTGCTTTCGCTCTCCCTCTACTCCTGCGCTTTTTGATTCTCTTTAAGAGATTGCTGCATCACTTCTTGCAGTATGTCGTCTTTGCTTTTTCGTGGCCTCTTCCTGAGTCTTTGCAGTCTCTCAGCTGGTGATAACACGGACGGCTGAGATCTCAAGGTTGCATCTATAAAGGCAAAATGCAACACTTAACAGAGGCAGCATTGTTTATACCAGACAGAGTAATGATTCCCCCGCACTTAAGGAGGGCACACACAGTCAACACAATAGCATAATTTTCCCATTCCAAAGAGAGCGCTCATAACCCACAGGAGCCCCAAAATGGTGAGTAAGGGGGACTGATTGTTTCATGGCTGTACTGTCCTCTGGGTTTCTGTCCCTTGGGGAGAGCCAATAGCTGCAGGGGACACTTACATTGAACACTGTCCCAACATTTTCCACAGGAGTTCGTCCTGGAAGATCTCTCACTGCTGAGGGTGACCTGGGAAGCAAGGGAGGGTCTTCTGCTGCAATGCAGTTTCCGCCCTGGCCCGTATGCAGCTTGCCTGTGTGCAGCAATGGCACAGTGGCGCGGACACGTTAGCCTGACTGAGACAAGGACCACGGTGGCTCTCCCAAGAAACCTGCACAAGCGCATTGCCCACATTCTGGATGAGACTTTTGAAGAGATTACCGAGACCGATTACCGTGATGTGATAGACCACATCAGTGCGCTATTCTGCATTTAGGCATGCATGCAGCCCTAACTCTCCTCTCAGAGAGAGCCTGCACTGAAAAAATTCCTTCCCGAAAAAAAAGCCACTTACCAGGAACCTGCTCTTCTGTTTGTCCTCCACCAAGCACCGGCCACTGCAACTGGCTACCTGCCTCCTGGCTCGAGAAGAGCTCCTGGCTGCATGCCTCCAGGGGTTCCGGGGTGTCTCACCCCACCCCAGCACCCTCACTCCTGCTTTCCTCCTCCTCCTCCTCACGCTCTGAAGTGTCCATGGTGGTGCTCGGAGTGGAGGTGGGGTCACCCCCAAGTATCGCGTCCAGTTCTTTGTAGAATCGACAGGTCGCGGAGGGAGCACCAGAGCAGCCGTTTGCCTTGTGGGCTTTGCAGTAGGCACTCCGCAGCTCCTTCACTTTAATCCTGCACTGCAGTGCGTCCCGGTCATAGCCCCTTTCCATCATGTCCCTTGATATCTGCCCGAAGGTATCATAATTCCTACGGCTGGAGCACAGCTGAGACTGGACAGCTTCCTCCACCCAAACACTGATGAGGTCCAGCAACTCGCCATTGCTCCATACTGGGGATTGCTTGGCGCGTGGTTACATGGTCACCTGGAGAGATTTGCTGATAGCACTCCATGCCTGGCTGAGCAAACAGGAAGGGGATTTTTAAAATTCCTGGGGAATATAAAGGGCGGGTCTGATGGTTGGTCACCTGAGGCCAGGACAGTAGAGTTCGAACTAATGACCAGAGTGACTAGAACAGGCGTGGGATACTGCCAAATACTTCTGGAGGCCAATCAGAGTGCATTGGGCAGCCACACTGGGGCTGCAGCGCAGCAGTGGCAGCACAATAAACTTTATTCCTCTCGGGGAGGTGGAGTACCAGCAGCGCTGTCGCCGCGGAGACACAGTGCTGTACATGCCTTGCTAGTGTGGATGGGGAGTGAGGTACAGTGATGTGGGTGGCATTACTGCGCTGTAACTCACAAGTGTAGCCAAGGCCTCAATGTAGAGCAACAAAGTTAAGGCCTGAGATAAATGGGAGACTATTAGATAGACAGTGGTTCTCAAACTTTTGTATTGGTGACCCTTTTTACACAGCAAGCCTTTGAGTGTGATCCCCCCCGTTAATTAAAATAACCTTTTTTTAAAATATATATTTTAACATTATTATAAATGCTGGAGGTGAAGCAGGGTTTGGGGGTGGAGGCTGACAGCTTGTGACCCTCCCATGTAATAACCTCACGACCCCTTAAGGGGTCATGGCCCCCAGTTTGAGAACCCCTGAGCTTAGCAACAACTTGGAAGCTATTGTGGTCTGTCTATGCTGGAGAAAAAAGATGTTGCCATATCTTTATGGTGGCTTATAGTGGTTAGTGGCATGGTAAATTGATCAGGACATGCAAGTGTATGAACAGACACACTGGATGCATTTATGTGGTAGGCCACAACTGGATTAATTTAACACTGGGCAGTGTGCCCACTCCCCTGCTCTCACATATCAGGCATTTAACTGATTCTAGTGTGTGATGACAGGGCTCCCATCATATAACCCATAATGTGGGGTAGATTCCCCTGGGTTTCTGCACACTTTGTAATCTTCTCTCCCCTCCTCCTGATTGGTGTGGGGAGTAGAGGTTACCAAGAGGGAAATATCAGTCTACAAAGACTTCAGGTCTCCTCTCCTCTTACAGGCACATGGTCCACCAGCAAAATTCAGAATATTACTGACTTTTGGGAGCTGGGGCTTTTAGCCTTTGTAAGCACTAGACACTGTGTTCAAGTTGCAACAAACTATACAGTCTTATTTTTCTTAATAGGACTTAATTTGCGGTTCCTATTGTTTTCAACTCAACCGTGCCTCCATGATGCTATGAGGGAGAACTTATGTTGCTGCTGCCAGTGGTACATCGTGTGCCTAAAGAGAGGAATTAACTCTCCAGAGTTGTCAAATCTGATGCCTTTTATAAGTTCAATAAGTTAATTTTTCAATTTAATTTGAGTCAATTTTCTGATAAATATATATAATTCTATAATTAGTTGTCACAACATTTTTAGTGGAGAATTAAAAAAATTCAGTACTGACAGTCAGCAAAATAGTGAAAATGTGCATCTTACAGCATTTTGTATATGAAGTAAAACTGAAAAAAATGAAATAATTTTGTGGTCTTTTTGCCATATTAACCATCCAGGTTTGTTGCATTAATAGTTAATACAAAATTTTCCTGATTTGAAATGTGATTTTTCAAATTGATGGTATCTTTAAAATATCAAACTCCTCCCTAAAATATTGGCAAAAGGTTGTTTTAGGTGCTAATGAGCTTTTATCCTCTTTTATCTTAACTCTGTTAAAATTTTTCATGACAAAACTGCAACCGTTGTTAGTTTACCTCATGCAATTGGCCGATATTCATCTTTTAAAACAAACCCCAAATCTGAAATTATTTGCACTAGTAAATTTAACTGTCTCAGTATCATGGCTGTGGACTTTTTCTTCAAGCATGTTTTTCTGTGAAATAAACAGTAATCAAATGCACCCCACTGTTCCTCTTTAATACCAATTTTTCAGACTTTTTTTCTCTCACCACCTCTTCACTCCATCTCAGTGTTTTTACTTTCCTCCTGTCTGTTCAGTTTCTAACTTTCCTTTCCCAAGTAGTAACAAAGATGTTACGAACTGGTGCTAACTAACAAGGTAAGGTCACTTTGGGCCACAGAATAGCCTTGGAATCCTGTAGTGCTTTCTGTACAATTGGTCAGTGACCCATATTGTGTCTCAGCAAAATTTCCAGCTTTTGATGCTCTTCAGGGCATGTTCTGTGTGAAATGCATTCTCTTGATAATACAGTATTAAAACCATTAAATTCACTTCTTTAAATCTATGCCACTAAAGTTTAGCAGCTTAGTTAAATATATTTTTAAAGAAATAGCAAGAGGAAACTAGCTTTAAAAAAAAATCTAAACCTCCACTGAGTTACAAATCACTGAAAATAGGAGTTGGTAGAGCACAAATGTACCCTTTCTTGCAGCTAACTTCTTTTTGAGCTTTCTGTTCGAACAGTGCCTGTTGTTTGTTTAATTTGTTTGTAGGTTGCACAGGAAAGAAAAATCAATGCAGTTTTCTTATTTGAAAAAAAATCCATATTAAATTGTAATCAAAATGCTTAAATCTGATTTAAAATTATAACAGCATTTGATTTCCTTAATCTAGGCGTGCATAACACTGATGTGTTCTTCAGACAGCTTGTTTCATTAATTATCTGTATAAATATTTTCTTACTGTGTTGAAAACATTAATTGTTTTTTTCTTTCTTTCTGTGATGGCATCTACTCAGTCATGTATTTAACAGAGATCGGCCTGGAATTTTGGATTCAAAGTAAACAGTAGCAAATCTTGTTAGTTGTGTTAATGAGTAAGTTTTATAGCTGTTTCTGCTTTACTTGGGGTCTGCCAATATTGACACTGCGAATTTATCTTTGATAAAATACACTTTAAAATCAATTATGTATTAAATTAAAAGAATATTTCAATTTAATTGTTGAAATCACCCTTTTGTCAACCTGTTGGGTAAATTGCCATTCATTCTTTGGTCATGTGTTAAGGTCATGTGTTACTTCAGTGCAATGAAAACACAACATAGGGTGCTATTTAAGCTGGTCACAAGCCTGAGTGTTACTTTGTCAATAAGCTCTTTGGCAAGTAGTGTGTTTAGTTGCTGAACCAAATAGGCATAGTAGAGCCTCATTAATGTTTAATGTGGATGTAGTTTTTGGCAAAAGGGATTTCTTTCAATGCTGTGTCTTTTTAAAAGCAACTCCTGGCAGAGTCTGACATTCTTGTTTTTGTCTTTCTTTAAGGAAAAAATTTGTACACAAATGAATATGTGGCAATTAAGCTGGTAAGTTAATATTTTTTGTATTCAGACTGACTTTTCTCAATATTTGAGATGTGAATTTGGTTAGAAATTTATTTTCAAATAATGGTTTGTTTATATGCAATTAAGTCTACTTGTGTGTATACCACTGAATTATACTAGTTTCAACTGTTGTCACTAGTTTCATGGGTGAACCAGACTGACTACTATTTTACGAATCTGTCCACCAATCATACTAGGTGGATTCCTCTTTCCTGTAATAGCAGTAGAGGATTGAAAAATGTGACATCAGAGGAAAGCTCCAGAAATTCTGCTTCTGTCCAGCAGGAGAGCAGCAGTGGAGATCCTGGATGACTATTTTTCCAATTAATTCCACTGCCAACTTTTCAGTTTATCTTGTCTGTCATGATTGCTATTCTTGCTTCTCACTGTGAACAGATAGCTATAGAATGTGAGATATTTGATGTAATTTACTAATGAATGCTTATAATTTCCATATCAGATGTGATATGCTTATGACCATGACATTCTTTCCCAAACCACATTTTAAGGACTTGTCTGCATGAGGAGTTTAATTCATAGCTTTTTGCTGTCAGGTAACACATGTTACAGAAGCTGCAGTAATAGCTTGCACCCAAGGCACTGTAACCTCTGTCAACAAGCATCACTGTGTACACTTGGCAGTGATTTGCTGTGAACTGTGTGTATGGCACTCTGTAAAGGTGCTCCTTTGCTTTGCTGTTGAGCAGTGTGCATTCTGGGATTTTTCTCACTGTGTTTTGTGGGATGCATAGCAGGGCTGGTTCTGATTATTTTTTTAAAAATCCTGTGATTCATTTGTCTCTGCCCTTGCCATTTTTAAGGGTTGGTAGCACCATTTTTGAATTGCTGTGGGGCAGCTTGGGCCCAAAAATGCTTGGCGCCAGTATGCTGGCAACCTTGATATACGCATAGCCTGTTTGGGCTGTATTTTAACACTCAAAGCTGGATGAATTCAGTTTTGATTTGCCTGACACACCATCAAGCAGACAATGTGGCAGCAGCTCCTCCAGCAGCAGGAGGATCTCCAGTGGTGGCAGAACAAGGAAGTGAACAAGGAAGACACTGAGCAACTGAGTAGAGGACCAGTTCCTGGAGCAGCTTCACAGCAAGCGGCACTACTTCTGGGCTTGGAAAACCAGCATGGATTGGTGGGAAATGATTGTTCTGCATACCTGGAATGACCAGCATTGGTGAAAGAATTTCTGGATGGGGATGCCAACCTTTTTGGAGATATGTGCTGACTTGACCCTGCAGCTACAGCAGCAGTGTACCAACTTGCAGTGCTCCATAATGTGGACAAGCTTCATACCTATTGGGGCCATTGTCAGGCAGCTGTGTGATGCCGTGGAAAAAAGATAGTGCTCCCCTGGGTTATAAAGCTTGATATAATGCTCAGGAGGTTATTGATTTTTGTACTCATATGATTCTCAGATTGTATTGGGACAGCTGATGGGCCCATGTGCCTCTTTGCCTCCTCTTCCTCTCCCCAAGTCATGGCTCAAAATTCATAAATAGAAAGGGGTATTTCTCCATGGTGCTCCGAGGGCTTGTTGACTGCCATTGCAAGTTTATAGACATAACTTCAGGGTGGTCTGGAAGAGTTCACAGTGTTAAGATCTTTTGAAATTTATGTGTATTTAAATTAATAGAAATAAGACTCCTTGGCCCTGGGAATAGTGTGGACATTTCCTCCAGTTTTATCCTGGGAGACCTGGCTCACCCTCTGTTTCCCTGGTTAGTAAAGCCATTCATAGAAGCATAGGACTGCAAGGGACCTCGAGATCCTCCAGTCCAGTCCCCTGCACCCAAGGTAGGAGTACATAATAACTAGACCATTCCTGATGTATTTGTCTAATCCATTCTTAAAAGCCTCCAATGACAGAGATTCCACAACCTCTCTAGGCAATTTGTTCCACTGCTTAATTGCCCTGACAATTAGGATGTTTTTCCTAATGTTCAACCTAAGTCTCCCTTGCTGCAATTTCAGCTCATTGCTTCTTGTCCTGTCCTTAGAGATCAAGATTTCTTCACACTCCTCCTTGTAACAACCGTTTATGTACTTGAAAACTGGCATCGTGTCTCCCCTCAGTCTTCTCTTCTGCAGACTAACAAACTCAGTTTTTTCAATCTTTTCTCAGATTATTGTTTTCTAGACCTTTAATAATTTTTGTTGCTTTCTTCTGGACTTTCTCCCATTTGTCCCCATCTTTTCTGAAATGTGACACCCAGAACTGGACACGATACTCCAGCTGATGCCTTAGCGTGACGTAGAGTGGAATAATTACTTCACATCTTGCTTACAACATTCTTGCTAATGCATCCCAGAATAATATTTGCTTCTTTTACAACAGGGTTACACCGTTGACTCATTTAGCTTGTGATCCACTATAACACCTACATCCCTGTCCGCAGTACTCCTTCTTAGGTAGTCATTTCCCATTTTGTACTTGTACAATTGATTGTTTCTTCCTAAGTGGAATACTTTGCATTAGTCTTTATTTAATTTCATTCTATTTACTTCTGACCATTTCTCTAGTTTGTCCAGCTCATTTTGAATTGGCTGCTTAGAAGATAGGAACTGTTAACTACTGTCTCAATAGTTGCAGAAAGACAGTTGAGAATGCATCTGGCTGTTGGAAAGGGATATGGCTTTGTTTGTGGAATAGACTAGAAGCAGCAGAAAAAAATCCCAAATGTTGTATTTTCCACAATATTTGTGAGTGTAAGGGAGAAAACATTATCAATGGGTGGGAGGCGGTGATGCAGAGATTTGCTCAGCCACTTGAGAAGCCAGCAAAGTGTCCACGACAAAATGCAAATAGTGAGGGTGATATTGTCAGGGATTGCTCTTATTTTGAACCTCAGGCCTGAAATTGCAAAGCTGAATTGTATTGTTTTATGGGTGTTGAAAATGCAGTGTTGTGGCAGTTCCTATTGCACCTTGTGTGTTTGCATGTGGTTGCAAACCCTGATGAATTAGTGCAAATGTAATTATTTGCTGTGTAAAATGAACTGTTGATTTCTTTAAAATTTCATTTGTCGGGTTCTTTAATAAATGTATTACATAACAATTATCTAATGACAAATAACCTTTTCATTAAATCAGCAGTGAAACAAAACAGTAAAGTGCAGCAGTTCAGTGCAGGGAACAATACAAGGAGCAGGGGCACTTAAAGTCACAGCCGAGTAACAGCTAGGCTCTGCAACTTCTGAAGTGGAGTGCCAAGGCTCAAAAGTTACCTGGGGTGATAGAGAGCTCAAGAAAGGGGGTGCCAGGTGCCCTGTTCTCTGGCGTCCGGGAGGGGAATGGCTTCTGGGAGCAGTTCTGTGGGACTACAGTGAGGAGGAGTTGTTCCCAGTAGCCAGTGTTGTCTGTGGCCTACATAACTTGGCTAGATGCTGGTTTGCAGTATTGTATTGCCTGCTGCCCTAATAGTAACGTGCTGTAATGGGACCTTTTGACTTCCTATCTTCTCCAGGAGTTGCCTCTGCCATCTCCCTGTTTTTTCCATACTGACTTTAGCCATGGCAGTGCAACTGCCATGCTGTCCATTGCCGCTGCCTGGAGAGCTCCTTGTCAGATTCACTCTCTAGCCTCAGATACTGCCTAAGTAAGTAATAGTAATAAAGTAATAATTGGTATATCTCCAATCTCCTAGAACTGGAAGGGACCTCGAAAGGTCATAGAGTCCAGCCTAGTCCTTCACTAGCAGGACCAATTTTTGCCCCTGATCCCTAAGTGGCCTCCTCAAGGATTGAACTCACAACCTTGGGTTTAGCAGGCCAATGCTCAAACCACTGAGCTATTCCTACCCCCTCTCTTTTCTTCATCTCTTTTCTCTTCTCTCTTTTTGGGGTTGGGAGGGGGAATGGAGACTCTCTAATGATATCTATGAAGATTTCATCACAAATTTTCAGTTTTCTTCCCCTCAGGTTTGCCAGCCACTGAGCCATTGACAAGGGCCTTGTCTTTGAGGGTCTGGCCAGTGCAGGTGCTGTAGCTTTGGGGTATTAAAAAATGAGAAGGGAGTATTATTCATATTCTAGAGAGGCTGTGATAGCATTTTCATGCATGTCTGGTTTTACCTCTCTGAGATTCTTCCAAGTCTTGGGGGAACCTTTGAGATAGTAAGCAGTGTGTGCATTGGGAGCTGGGAGTCCTGGTGCCAGTGGTGAAGAACACAGAGCGCACCATCATCACTCCGAGAGCTAGAATCATGCTGGAGAGGACCCTGAAGGATGCCATCTGCTGCCAATACGTGGAAAACCTGAAACAGAAGCCAGACCAGGGCAAGGCCTTTGAGGTGACATGCAGGTGGGACACCAGCAACCACTTCCTCCCTGGGGGCTGCTTTACCTGATTTGCCGACTGGAGGTTCATCCACCGGGCCTGGCTCAATTGTGTCCCACTGAACGGAGCCATCCGCCACAGGAATCAGGACAAGCGACGCAGGAAGTGCGGCTATGCCAACGAGACACTACCCCACGTCCATAGGGAAGGTCACCGTGAATTCCACCGTTCTCTGAACCGACAGCCAACTACGATCGTCATAACCAACGGGTACTGGAAGAAAAACATCATGGTGGACGTCACAGTACCTTTTGAAAACAGGAACCCAGCTTTCCACAACTCCCAATCTCTAAAGCTGGAAAAATTTGCCCCCCTGGCTGACACTCTGAGAGCTAGGGGCTACGAGGTCCAAATTCACGTGCTGATTGTTGGAGACCTGGGTGCATGGGACCCCGGTAATGAGCGAGTGCTGATAGAATGTGGAGAATGTGAATGTGGAGTCAATCAATGCTATGCTCGGCTGATGCGGCAACTCATGGTGTCGGATGCCATCAGGTGGTCAAGGGACATCTACTAGAGCACATCACCGGACATTGGCAATACCAGGAGGAATGAGCAGAAGTGCAGCTGGGAAAGTAACTCAAATACTTTCCTGATGGACTGTTGTTGTTTTTTTTTCTCTAAATGGAGAAAAAAAATTTCCCCTAAATTCTCAGTTACTGAGGGACAATCTTCACTCATTGCTATATTTTGCTTTCCGCCACCAACTCTCTGTATAACTTTTTTCATCAGTAATGTACCTGAATGCATGGATGCTAAATATCTAAACTGCATTCTTTAATTCATTCACCTAAATTTGGGTTATTGCTGATTATGTAATATATTGATCTTATGACTTTAAAAATAAACTTTGTATGTGTGAATAATCTAAGCACTACAGTGGAGTCGCATCATAGGTGCATTTAACTTACCCGATTTTAACTATACATGCTCATCAAAACAAAAACAAAAAAAAGAGAAAAATAACAGTTTAAATACCTTGGAGGATTGAGGGTAAGGGTGCAGGGAGGGGAAAGGAGGTTGGGATTGGGAATTGTGTTCTTGTTCTTGCTTTGCAGTTTTGCTATGCCTTAGAGGTGCTTATTTGATGTTGGAGGGGTTAGCAGGGAGAATCTGCATAATAAACAAACTGCATAATAATTCCCTCTACATCACCAGAAGGCTGACTCTGGATGATATTGCACTGAGGCAGGTGACTAGGATGCAGAGAATGATCATATTCAAAAAGGGAAAGGGCAGACCAGGGAGATACACTGTGAAGTTATTCACTAAGATGATCCCCCTAGAAGTGTTGCTGGAGTGGAAAGGAGTTGCAAACTATACCATTGGGGAAGGCTATGCAGCTATTCCTTAGTCTCTGAACAAAAATTGAACAGTTTCTTAGCTTTAGATTTTGCTTTCTTACCTGAAGACATGTTGAAAGTACAGAGTAAAATAGAAAGGGTTCTGCAATGATTGTTTGAAGCATTCACAGTTACCAATCTGTAAGAATGCATATTACTGAGCTTTTACAGGGGAGTTGTACTCTTTATACTTTTGGGCATGCACTTTTGATGTCTATCTTATGAAAAGAGAATGCTTCTTTTCTTGTAATCAGTGTTTCAATAAACTTCTGCATTTTTCACAAAATAATGTTTTCCTTATTTGAATCTGCTGTGGGATGGGGTGAAGGAGAGACTGTAGAAGTGCCATGCTGCTGGCTGCCATTTTGAGGTGGCAAATGGGGTTTGGAGCGGGGTGGGGTGGTATTGGGTCGGACATCTGAGGGAAGAGAAAAGAAAATATGTATATGGGTGGGGGCCCAAAAATGTTAGGTAGTTGGGGCTTTAACTTGAGATTGGAGGCCAATTACCTGGCTTCAGTAGCCACCATTTTGGAACAGTGAATGGGTTGAGGGGGAGGGGGAGGCGTGGCGGCAAATGGACAGTTTGGGCTGAGGGTAGGAGGGAGATTTTGACCTCAGTCAGAAAGGCTTCTATCTCACATCAACCTACAATAGCTGTTGCTGTGGGGCACCCAGCATGGAAGCTAGTATAGTATAATAACAAATTATAACTTAAATAGTACATTTTTTTTGTTTTGTTTTAAAAAAGTACATGCAAAGGTTCTTCCCATAGGATCAGCCTCAGTCCTTCTCTGGATCGCTGCCTGGGATTTAGGGTGTCTTGCTGGTGGTCCCTTGAGGAGGCAGCAAGCTCAATTCGTTTCCTGGGTTGGGTGGTTATGTAGTTATGTAAAATCCTATTCAGCACCTTAAAAAAGGACAGGTTATATATAGGTATATCTCCAACCTGTCCTTTTTTAAGGTGTTATAAAACCTGTCCTTTTTTAAGGTGCTGAATAGGATTTTACATAACCACCCAACCCAGGATATATATATATATATATATATATATATATATATATATATATATATATATATATATATGGAGATATACCTATCTCATAGAACTGGAAGGGACCTTGAAAGGTCATTGAGTCCAGTCCCCTGCCTTCACGAGCAGGACCAAGTACTGTCCCTGTCAGGTTTTTTTTGTTTTGTTTTTTTTTAAACACGTTTCCTACTGGAGTTTTTTCCTGTTTTTCCTTATTTTAATGTAGGTGCTTCTGAGCTGTTTTGCTGTGTATCTGGCACTGTTCAGCATCCCAGCTGTGGCCCCTCATGGACATCTGCCCAGCAGTGTTCACAAAAATGTCTTAATTGCGGTGGGTGGCTACACGACTTTCCTGCACTAATGCTTCTGCCCAGATGGCAATGAGATTCAGGGTGTTGTAGGGCTTCTGTAGTATTATTGCAGGCATCCAGGAGTGAATGGAGAAGATGGTGCTGTATGCCAGTTGTAAAAAGGGGAGGGGACAGAGAAGGGAAGGGCATGCAGGTAAATAGATAAGTCTGTAATGGTCATCTGCAAAGTGATGTGGGATAGCCATTGGTTGACTGTCAAAGTAGTTCTCAGCAGCATTCCGTGCACATGAAGAATAGATGGGACCAACTCACTTTGCAGCAAAGTTAGTTCATTTAGAAACGAGACTCTGGAATTTGCTATAAATATGGAGTCAGTGCACTATAATGAATTGCATTGTGTTATATACAAGTATTTTCAGAGTGGATTAACTGAAAAAGCTGTGGATTAACACCCCCATGAAGAAGAGCCCTAAGTTTCAACCGTTATTTAAATTGAAGTTCTACTGTGCTTGTGGATGTGACTTAGTAGGCCTTGTCTACAGTAAGGGGAAATTGGATCTTAGCTACTCAACTTGAGTTACGTGAATAGTGTAACTCAAATCAACATAGCTTAGATCTACTTACCCAAGGGGTCAGTGCTACGTGATGTTGACCCAAGATGCTTTCCTGTCGACTCCGTGTACTCTTCTCGATCCGGTGGAGTACAGGAGTCGATAGGAGAGTGATCTGCGGTCGATGACCCATTAAATCGACTGCCAATGCATCGGTCGCTGCTCGTCGATCCCTAGTAAGTGTAGACAAGCCCTAAGCTGTGGGTAAACCAATGATAGTTTCTATAATAATGAAGATATTTCAGAATGGATTGAGGTTTTTAAAAACAAACCAACCAACCAAAAAAACCCCCAACCTTATAAACAATGTATGAAGGTGTAAAGCGCTGTAACTTTTATTGACACTTTTTTTGGAAAAACTTGCGTAGCTGTCTCTTGGCTCCACTAATGAATGCCATGGAGTTATTCCAAATCAGTTGTTGAATATTTTTTGCAGCACCTTATATATTGAACATTCTGGTTATATAAAATGAAATTTAGACTATGAAAGCCTGAGTTGTAGAATAGAGAAATAAAAAATGGCAAGTATAAAAAGTAAATGCTTTAAATATAATTATATAAGCAGTTTATGAGAGGAACTTCTACCAAACTACTTGGTGGTTAAGTCAGGGTTGCCAAATACAAAGTTCATTCCACAAGTAGAAAAAAAACATCCCAAACTAACTTTTTTTCCAAAGAGCAAAATTGTGTATCCTTATCTTAAATTAATTTTCCTTTTAAAATATGCCTGAAACTCTTTAAGTCCAGTACAAGTCGAGTTCTTTCTGTGTTCAGAATGTGATAATTGCTGAGGTAGTGTAATCACAATAAACCTTTATAGTGTCTTTTGGAGCACTAATTATATAGTACTCCAGATTAAGAAAAAATGTAAATGTGATACTGTTTGGTTCATTCATGGATTCTTTTGAGCAAGTTGCCACATTCATAAACATTGCCACTTTATGAATTATTTATAGAAATAGCATAGTAATTTAAACTCAGTATTTTATATTAATTTCATTCAACCTCTGAAGTGATTGTGCTTTGGCAATTTAGTTTTAGCATTTTTATTTGCTAATTCCTCTGAATCTTACAACAGCATCACTTAAAGCTGTGTAAAAAGCTTTAAGAACCATTTTCAAATAACTTGTTTTAGAAGTTTTGAAAGCGTTCTACTACTGGTAAAGCCCTAGTGTGTGTTACTACAATGTGCAAGACTCAGCTATAATAATTACTTGACCACTTGAAGCAATGCAAAGGAAGTAGTGTGTTAACATATAATAAACTAACAAAAGGCAGGAAATTCAAAGTTAAGGCCAAAACTCTAACTTTCAGTATTGTTGATGGGTATAGACACCTCTTGCAAGCGTCCTCTTGTCCGAATGTACGTGCCTGCACTTTCTCTCTGGCTTGCAGTTGAGTCTTCAGCAACTCAGCCCTTTGGGCAGTCTGTCTGTGAGATAAAAATCAAACCCCTTCCAGGGTATAAGTCCAACGGGGGGTGTTGGGGGGGAGGGGCTTTCTCAGCACCTCTGTAATGTTGCTTTATTTGCAACTCTATCTCTGCGCTCGCTTCTCAATCAGTCCAGCAGGGCCTATTGCGGTACCCTGGTTCGATAGTCTCTCAGCCCCTTCTGGGCTCCCTCAAATTGTCCCTGCTCAGGTGTAGAGTGGTGCCCCAGGGCTTCCTCCTTGGAGGCAATGTCTTTGCCCTTTTGGGGCTGCTTAGACCCAGGCTCTCCAGCTGGACCACCACAGTTCAGTTCCTCTTCCAGGGATGCATCAAAGTCCAGGCCACTTCGTCAGTAGTTGGCATGGGGGCCCTGGGCCTGCCCTACAGAGACCCTAAAGATAGCAACCATCCACCATGTCCCTTCAATTTAGCTGAGTCACTGCTACAATTCCCTGAGCCACTTCCCCGTGGCCCCAGCACTTTCTTCACCCTTATCTCAGGGCCTGGCTCTTGTTGAGTCCCAGCGGCCAGCCCAGAGCTCCTTCTTGGCCTCTACTCCGCCCCAGACATGCCCAATCTCTGCCAGCACTGCTTTGTTCGAGGTCCTGTAGCTCCCTCAGCCAGTCAGGCACACCATCCACATTCCTCCAGCAAAGAACTGAACTCTGCTCTGCACTTCAGCTCCTTTTATATGGGCTTGCTAAACCCGGATTGGCTGCTCCTTGCTGCCCCTCTCTGGCTGCATCCCACGCTGCCACGCTAAGCAACTTGGAGGACTCTCTCCACTGCCATTTTCTGGGGTGGGGTATGGCAGGGCTGTGAGGCATTCAGCAGGGGGAGTCAGGGCCTAGTTCACCTCATTACACACTGATATTCAAGAGGGGATGGTGTTCTTGGCATGAAGTGCGTTTTTAACTATGTGTGGTTTTATGCTTTAATTTTCACAAGGATGTTTTATTATGCTCTTTATGTAAGCAAGGAAAAAATTTGCAAACTTTAGTGTTTTAAAATGTTACATACACCATTGTACAACTGGTTAAATGAATTAGTTATTCTAACCTTCTGAAACATCAGGTATTTGCGCTCTCCTGCAAGCTACCTGTGGTTGACAGTAGCAGAAAGTGCTTTTGCACCCACAGTCTCCTGACTTTAGGGATTCACGAATTTTTCATAGTGTGGACCACATCTTAATAGGTTCTCATGAGCAGTCTTCTTTCCTGTTCAGAAATATATCACCACCTTCCTTCCCATTTATGATCCCCCACATCCCTGTATAAATTGCTGGAGTTCTTGTATGGGGAAAAAACTGGGTAAACATTTCATGTAGTTTTACTTTTCTGTAAACTTGGGCCTTATCTATACAGAATTTTTTTTTATAACGTAAGGTGTGAATTAAACAGATTGTTTCACTGGTAACCCAAAGATAGATATGCTCTTCTTATTCTATCTCTCTCTCTCCCTCTCCCCATCCCACTCAAGTTAGTTTACTTGGGAAGAAGTTTAAATTTAAAACTGAAAAAAGCCACTCTTAAATCTGAATGTGTGTTGTTTACTTGGGGGATTATATTGATATAACTGATCCTATGTACACACAGCCTCAGTTTAAGATCTGAACATAACTAGCATTGCGTGACCAGTCAGTGCTCCATTGACCACAGTTTGAGAACATCTGAACTGTGCACTCCTTGTCTTGTTAACATTTTTATTCATTTACTTTTATTTTATTATCTTGCAGTCCCTCTGTGGCAACCAGATTTCCTTTGTTACCCTGCTACATGTCATACTTCACTCTCCCACTCTTTCCATTATCTCCTCTTTGCTCCCACAAAATCACCCCCTCTGCATGTTAAACCACCAACCAAATAAGCTTCCCCCAAAACTTTATTCATAAACATCTATTACAGTTCATAACAAACATTCTAAAAAAATAGACCCATCAATATAAATACACAACTACCTAAAGCAGTTCCCCACACTCAGTAGTTTTTCCTTTGCCATGCTGTATCTAAGCATACACTGTAAGCTATTTAGGGCAGGGATTATTTTGTCTGAAGAGCCAATGGAGCAATTTATGTAATAAAGTAATAGTAGGATATGTGACTTTATAGCCAATTAGTCTGATACAGTATGGCAGATCCTCTGATTAGACCATATTCTAGACAATTATTTTTTAAAAGCTGAAGTTACACTAGTAGAAGAGGATTGCTACTTAATGCTCCACCCATCTGAAAATAATAATTCTTTCCATCACTAAATGATCAGATTGCCAAAATGATTGAGAGGAAGTTCCTGCTATTTTGTCCTCCATAGCCTTGAATCAGTTTATTCAGTCTCCATTCAATCGCTGCAAGATATGATTTCCCAAGGGGAATGAAGAGGAAACAAAAGTGCTGTGGTGTAGTCAATCCCAGAAGTTGGCAGAGCCCTTTGGATACAGGAGGCAGAAAGGACATTTAAGTTTTTAGAGATGAGATCATGAGTTACTGCTGCCCAGAATGACGATATACTGAAATATCTGCAGAGAGAACCTGGATTAATTTTTATTTTATACTTGTAAATACAGACAAAGTTAACAGGCTGGTATGGTTCCTGGAATGAGTGGGCAACAAGAAGCAATACTCATGTGATGACCCCTGTCTCCAATGGGAATCTGCTCCCGGAAACCATCCTGCAGTCAGACTGGTGCATTGTTAGAGTATACAAAAGAGACTGAAGGAATACAATGTAGCAGCTCTGTAACAAGTAACAGTTACCATTGGACTGTGAGGCTGTAGTGGAGATAAAAATTGTTGAAACAAAGTGATTTGCAGCTGAGTACTTTGACATTGTCATAGGACAATGTTTTTCATAGATCCTGGGTCTTTGCCCTTATGACTAGGGTGAGCAACTGTCTTCTGCAATGCTTAAATTCTTTTATCAAATTGTTAAATAAGGTAATGATATCTTGTTTCCTGGTGTGTTTTGTGTATACAAATTAATATGCAATAAAAACACAGCATTCATAAATATTTGTGACAAGTGTATCTGTTTAACATAGGAAAGTCTCTTCGCAACCTATATGAGCATCTCACAAAAGCTGTTCATATTCAAACAGCATTCCTTTGAGGTAAGGAACACTTCCTGTTTCTCAAATAGGGAACTGAGACAGAGATTAAAGTTGTGTAGTAAACCTGCAGCAGAGCCAAGAATTCAGCCTAGTCTTAACCACCAGACTGTCCTTCAGAGGCAGACCTATTCTCATCTAGGGAAAACAAGGAACACTTTCCTTTTGTGTGGCAACTTGAATATAATTTAAAAAATCCTGGCCCTGCCTGGATGTAAAACTGACTCCGGTGAAAGCCTTCACAAAAAACTAATGATCTAAGGAATGCCGCAAGGCTTGTGAGGCAACTTTTCAGATGGAAAATAGTGAAGTCTTGTGCTTATATATTTGAAAAAGCTCACCTTGACTCTTTTGAGAGAGCACAGTGTGCTGTTTGGATCCGTCAGCATTTGAACATCAAGAAAAAGTTAGGGTAGTGGCAAATACTTCAGCAGCATACTCCGGCAAATCTCTGGGACTGTAGTTCTAGGTCTTGGCGCAGGATGTCTTGAACAACTCATAAAACAAATTACATTTTTCTGCTTTTAAATCTTGATTTCTTACTTAAGCATTCTTGTATATAGTCAAAATTGTTCTTAATTGCTTTTAGACTATTAGTGCAAATTTTATTAAGATGGAGTTTAGATAGTAAAGAAAAACCTTCTCTACAATAATTAAATTCAAAGTTCAAGGACAAGGCAAGATTATCCTTAACTATGCTCTTGTATCTTGCCACAGCCAACTGTGTATGTTCTCAAAATTGTTACTTATGGAAACAAAATACACTCTGTAGATTAGGGATCTCAAACTCAAATGACTACAAGGGCCACATGAGGACTAGTACATTGGCCCAAGGGCTGCATCACTGACACACACATCCCGCTGCCCCTAACCTCCCCCCACTCCACCCCTTCCCTGCTCCCATTCCAACCCCTTCCCCAAATCCTTTTCTCTGCCTCCTCCCCTGAACGCGTGGCTCCCTGCTCCTCCCCCTTCCCTCCTGGAAAGTACTAAGCGCTGCCAAACATGTTTGGCAATGGGAAGCACCTGGAGGTAGGCAGAGGAGTGGGTATGCGGCGCGCTGGGGGGAGAGAGGGGTGGTGGGTGAGGGGATCTTGGCGGCCGCAGGATATAACTCAGGAGGGTGGCAGGGAGCTTGATGGGCTGCAGCAAATAACTCGGGGTGGTGGGGTGAGGAGGAGCTTGGCAGGGCACAGCAAATAACTCCACAGGCCGCATATTTGAGACCCCTGCTGTAGATAATTCTGCATTGTCCTCTCACTGGAACCACTTGTTATGTGAAATGAACTATGGTAGGAATTGCGTTTAGTGTATGAAGCAGAGATAGTTGAACATTGTTCATCAAATATGTTATCCAATTTTTTTCCAGTATTAAAGCAAGTCTTCAACTGGTAGAATATTATGTTACACCTTATTTGATGGATAATTAATCCCTTAAATCATCCATCAGATAATGGTGTAAAATGCACTAAAGCTGGAGAACATGGCCACTGGCCACTTCCTCTTGACTAAGGGAATTTTCAGCTGGTATAGAGCTTTCAGATTGGTTTGCTTGGCTGCTTTGCACTTGGCAAATGCATTCCATTCTGGTGGTTTCCCAGAACTATTCTATCCCAGCAGTTCTCCACCATTGAACTGGAACACACCTATTTATTTTAAGACCAATCTCTAAATACTCTATAGTCTAATAAGTAGGTACATGCACTTCATTTAAGCGAGTTCCTCTTCCCAATGAAAATGCAGTTCTGTACTGAGTGAGCAGATCAGACGCACATACCTTCTTACCCTCAGAAGAGGAAGATACCACATAACAGTTCATGGGACATTAATATTGCATTATATAATACTAGTTACAGCAGAACTGCATAGTTTATAAAAACTTCTATCACAGCAAATTTCAACTATATTATTTAATTTTGTGTATTTGTGATCCTAAATTTGAATCCCCATGCATTTGAGAGAAAGCAATATTCTGTACAACTGGATTAAAGACCAATATACTATACATTAGTCAGTGATACTCCAGTATAGCCAAGTTTTCTATCTCGTTTAACTAAATATGCCAGTTAGGTAACAGTGATCAAGTGATAGGCTTTATTGGAAGGCTCCGAATAACCCATAATTGAAAGATGACTTCTAAAGGATCACAGCTATTATCAGTTTCTTGTGCTTTGCACATTTTTTTTAAAGAACAGCATTTTCACTTACATTGAGTTTATATTAAATGTGATACTATCCCAGATCTACCAAGTCATCTGGTAGTAACCCCTGTATTTAGATTGCTGAACCCTTACAATTGTTAAAGGATTTTGGTACCTTTCCTTTGAGAAACTCTTTCATTCTTCCATTGTTTGCAGGAGACCTTAGATACTCAAAGGGAGAAGTATCCTTGAACTAGGGAAATGCTTTTTTTGTCATGAAATTTCCTTTCAGCTTTTGCTGAGCTATAAACTGTGTTAAAAAAAAAATCATCATTCCTCTTCTTTCATGTGTTCCTCAAGAAAATTTTGACAGCTTGCCAAAATAACCGAACACACAAAAGGGCTAAGAAGCTGCTGCTGCTGCACATGCTGTACTGGGAACACCTGTGAGCTGTATGGAGGGATTGGGTGGAGAAGAAAGAAGAAAGCCGAGCTGGGCTCTCCACCCCCTGGACACAGCCCCTGTCACTGGTGGCCGATGTTGCCCCAGGGGACTCAACCTGGGCATGTTCTTCCCAATTTTCCAGGGAGGAGGTGGCAGGAGAAGGAAAGAGAAGCATGAAGCGTAGTCATTCTGGGCTACTCCTGGATTCAGGAGTCCTGTGTTGTTGTCCTCCCCCCCCCCCCCCCCCCCCCCCCCACACACACACACACACTGGGCTAACAGCATTACCTGCTATCAGTTATTGTAGTTGGTCCTGTAGGTCAAGAGTTAGTCTGTGCTGTAATGATGAAGGTTCAGGCTTCATTACTCACTGATGCATAATGAGGGGTTGTTCATTGCACACTGTAGAACTTTATTTTAAAAATAGACAAACAAACCAAAAAAAAAAAAAGGTAAATGTTTAGTTTGCAGAAACGGGCACTCAAAAGGTAGGAAATGTCAGATTTATAGTTAAACTTTACATCTTAATTATGCCCCCTTGTGCATGTGAATAAGTCTTAATTACATGATCACATACTTTTTTCCTACATAATTCCTGTCTCCTTCAATACACAGAGGTCAGAATGAAGATTTCATGGGCAACTGTAAATCTGGCATTTTCAAACTTTCAAGTGCTTGCCTTTGCAACCCAAATAATCCTGTTTTGACAGTTTTTTTTTAAAATCTAATATAGAATTAGTTTCGGATGGGTACTGCTTATCCTTCTGTAATCTGTTAACACCAGTTCATTTCACCGTGTACATTTTCACTAAGTATTGTCAGCATAAAACTGTTTTTTTGGTAAAGATGTCTTAACTATATATTGATGATTATTAGAACAATGGATAGTAAATAATTCAAAAACTGTAATTGAGATAAACTGTCTTATTTTAAATGTTAAATCCTTATTTTTTTTTTTTTTGTTAAATCAGGAGCCAATGAAATCCAGAGCACCACAGCTACACTTGGAATACAGATTCTACAAGCAATTAGGATCTGGAGGTAAACATACATATAGTGTATCAGACTATAAAATAATGTGAAAACTGACAATGGATTAAACATGAGTTGACTGATCTTGGAGTGTGATTGTCCTTTAAGAACATCTTTTTAAATTGGTAGATAGCCATAGCAGCAAAACAAAAAATAGACTAAAAGCTGTTTGGTTTCATATATAACTTTATTGTTGGAATATTTTCATGTCAGTACTGGCCTATTCACTCTGATGGAAATGTATTATGTAGTCTATTTATACACTTTTTTTTGCTATTGTGAGTATATGTATTTAACTTAGATTTATTGTAAATTGATATTTTTTTACCTATTGAAAATATAGCTTCCAAATACTCAAACCTTTGATGTTATAGATGTTGTGGGTGTGAATTGGTGTGCTAAGGGCTTGTCTATACAAACACTT
The DNA here is from genome assembly GCF_020497125.1 of Mauremys mutica. Taxonomy (NCBI): domain Eukaryota; kingdom Metazoa; phylum Chordata; order Testudines; family Geoemydidae; genus Mauremys; species Mauremys mutica. Next base: position 74,261,061 of record NC_059077.1, read on the forward strand.
AGTTGTGGAAAGCTTGTGTGTAAATCTACTTCTTACCAAGTGTCCACATAGCTCCTTCTGATACACACTAAAATTCCGTAGTACAGTAATCTACCCTTTCTGAAATGGGAGCACATTAAAGTGCACAAGGGAACTTTTAGTGCATGCCAGCAGGGCTTATATGAACATTTAGTGTGTGGCAGGAGGAGGCTGTTCCAGAATTTTACTCATCTGATGGTTAGAAACCTTCGTCTAATTTCAAGTCTAAACTTGATGATGGCCAGTTTATATTCATTTGTTCTTGTGCCAGATTGGCCCTTAACTTAAATGAGTCCTCTCCCACCCTGACGTTTATCCCTCTGATGTATTTATAGAGAGCTATCATATTTCCCATCATTCTTTGTTTTGCTAGGCTAAACAAGCCAATCTCCTTAAGTCTCCTCTCTGAAGGTTAGTTCTCCATTCCTCTTATCATCCCAGGAGCCCTTCTCTGCAGCTGTTCCAGTTTGAATTTATTTTTCTTAAACTTGGGAGACGATTGCACACAGCATTACAGATGAGGTCTCACCAGTGCCTTATATAATGGTAATAACACTTCCCTATCTCTACTGGAAATACTTTGCGTGATGCATCCTAGGATTGCATTAGCATTTTTCATGGCCGCATCACATTGGTGGCTCATCGTCATCCTGTGATTGACCAGTATACCTATTGCTTCTGACTGATGCATCCCCAGTTTATAGCAAAAATTCTTTGGTCCCTAAGTGCATGACCTTGCACTTTGCATTATTAAATTTCATCCCATTTCTCTTTATTCCAGTTTTCAAGGTTGTCCAAACCTTCTTATATGCTCTTCTGGTCTTTCTCCATAATGGCAATGCCTCCAACTTTGTGTCATATGCAAATTTTGTGCCAAAGTCATTAATGAAAATGTTGAATAAGACTGGTCCCAAGACTGATCCTTAGAGAAACTCAACTAGTAACCTCCTTCTGGCGTGACAGTTCACCTTTCAGTGTGATCTGTTATAGTCTTCCCTTTAACCAGTTCCTTACCCATCTTTCAGTTGTGTAGCTACAGTGTATCTTGATTATAGTAAGGATTTTGATGTAATCCCACCTGACATTCTCATTCTGAAACAAATGAGGCCAGGGAAGTTTAGACAGCAGCCTCATTCAGTATACACTGTGATGAATTCCAGAGCACTATTCATCCTGTGCACTGAATGAAGCAGGATTCCTGTGGAAAAAAATATGTGATCATGTAGACTGTCATAATGCAGATGAACAAGGGGTCTGAAGTAAGGTTGTATGGACAATCTTAATTCTGGCATCTCCTAAATTTTGACTGTTTGACTTTGAAATCTTAATCTTTTAATATAACTTTTTGTATGTAATTTCCTTTAAAAAAGCAAGCCGAAAAGAAATTCCATCATGTAGAACCATAGCGACTTCCTCCTACTTCAACAGGAGGTTAGAACTTCCAGATCTAGAGTACAGTTCAAATGACGGCACAATTCTCACAGTAACTGAAAGCCACAGTAGGTTGTCCTCTTCTGTGGACCAGCCACTAGAGGTAGATGATACACATTTTGTCAGTGGGTTTCACATATATTTGCTGACAGCAGAGGATTGTTGAAACTGAGTTCTTTTCCATATTCGGAGGGGAGTGTACTCTCAGGGTTATAGACCCTTCGGCCCCTCCAGCCTGTCCTTTTCCCAGTCTTCGTACCTCTCTCGCTTTCTCTCGCTTTAAAAAAAAAAAAAGGGGGGGGGGGGGCTTGAAAAAAATTATACACAAAATCCAGAACCCGTTACAATGTCTGGGCTGATTTGCTCTTGTATGAATCCATTATGTAATAGTGAAAGGACATGTGGATTAAATTTATCCAGTACCTCATTAAGTTTCAGATTCACCACTCAAGTTGTGCTTTTACCTTGTTGGCAAGCAAGGGTAAATGTACTCTTACTTGCTACTTAAACTTTTTAATTATAAGATATGCTCCCAAAATAATCTTTAGTTTTGTTAATGTGAATTGTGATGTTGATAATCAGATTCACAGGGTCAAATTCTACATATTTTCCATACATTAGATTGGACTATGTTTTCCAGCTTTACATTAGCAGCTACCACTATCTGATGCTCTGTGGAAAGTGACTTCCCACTCCCCGAATATATATGCCCAGTCAGTTGTGCACTGAAGTGAGATAAGGAATCAGTTCTTAGTTAATGCAAGTGATTTTATTCTGAGGCATGCCATTTGATAACTCTTACTTTTGCTTGTCCTATTACAGTTGTCAATGGTTGTAAAATTATCCAGCCCTTAAGGGAAGGTGGGGGGAATTTCAGCCATAGCATTTGAATTAATGGTTTCCTTTGTCAATAAATTCTGCAGGATGACTATACATTATGTAATAGTACTTCCTTTTTCATTGGTTCTAAATTAACTTGCTGCTAAGATCATTGAGCCCTTGATCTTTTGTTGTGGAACAGAGTAAAATAGAGGGAACTGATCAGTTTATATTATATAGGCCTTTCATAACTTAAATTATCGTAAGTCAAGTCTCTTATGCTTTGCTTTCCAGGCAAATGTTTCTTGTTTTTGCAGTCTCTTATGTGTGTCCTGCCATATTTCAGAAGTCAGGGGTAAGAAGGTACGAAGCCCAGAATGCTTTAATGCAACTTGCATCTTGGCAATTCTTGGGGGATAAGTAATGGGGCAAAGAGAATGGGATGAATCTTCTAGATTGTGGAGTACTCTTCATATAAACAAGATGGGAATCTTGACCCTAAGAATAAGATGCTCTAGAAGAGTAGTGCAAATGGGTCCAAAGATCTTTGGGTGCATTGACACAGTTGGTGCACCTCTTGCTGCTTTCTGGAGTGTAGAAGAAAAAACATGGACTTCTGTTGGTGTGTACACTGCTGGTGGCTATGCATTCCACCAGAGCTGGTGCTTTAGTGAAAATTAATTGGGGAAACTAGTTTTCTGAAATTAGATTAGTAAATATATTTAACACGATTTAAGGAAATTAGTTAATTTATCGATCTTTCACATAGGTGATGTGCTTTTTGTTTAGCGTCAGACCCAATTGAAGAGTTTTGTGAAAACACAGTCACTCCTTTTTACACAGTCACAATTCAAAAGTAAGAATAACTCAATGAACTATTGGCAGGAAAACTTAACTAAAGGAAATACTTATTTACCCAGCAAGCGATCAGTCTGTCAGCACTGTGGCAGTAAATTGATAAAGTCAATTTTAAAAGGTAATTTAATTGTTGTTTCTAATACTCAAAACTACAGGACAAGTAAATAAAACTGATAGGCATAGGTATACAATGTACACTTACTGCAGTCCAGAACACTTTACCTTTCAGAAGTTCCCTGTATGTATTGTTACCAGTTTTTATCTGAAATTAAACTAGACACAGGTGCATGACTGACACTCAATCAGTGCATATTACATTTTCTCAGTGCATGTCATATCTGTATGGATGATATGAGCACCATCCATCACTGTTCAGGCAGGTTGGCTTTGTGGCCCTGTACCTTCGGAATCTGTTCTCGTCTTGGTGTATTAAAGGAGGAATTGTGCAAGCTAGGACCCAAGGCCTTTCTTTCTGAAGGCTTGTTAGGCAGCCAACATTCTTTTCTCTTTCCTCACATGCCAAGCTCATGGAATTGTGAATGATTTTAATTGGACTTCTAACCAGGATATAACACTGGTTAGAAGTCCAATTCAAAGCCCTGGTAGTATGTTTCATTTTCCCCAAATGCAACCATCACCACTAACATGTTGCAATGCCTACAAGAGACTAGCTTCTGGATGAAGAGCAGCGGGCTCAAACTCGTTCTAGGCAATACCGGTGTGATGCTGGTTGGAAGAGGAGATGATGCTTAGAGATAATTTGTATATTGTTCTTCCCAACCACTGGGCATATGCACCACATTTGTCAAAGAGGTGAAATACCTTGTGGTCATGATAAGCTCATTACTAAGCCAATGTGTTTGGGTATCATTAGTGATTAGCCTTTTTTTAAATTTCCAGCTTGCTAGGAAATGTTGGTCCTTCATCTCATTTGAGGACCTGGTCACAAAGGTCTATATGTTTATCACATCCAGGCTGGATTATTGGAATTCACTGTATCTGAAGCTGAAAAGGAAAACATATAAGGGATCCTGCTTCTGCACAATGCAGCTTTCTGCTGCCTCCACAGGCTAAACTACCTTGAGCACATCACCCTATATTCTAATCTCTCTGCCAGCTCCCAGTCCTTTTACACTGTAAATTCAAAGCCTGGGTTCTGATTTTCAAAGCCTTTTATATGTCTGTTCCTAGCTATATTACAGAACAAATCTCCAAGACAATTCAGCTCCTCTGGAAAAACCTCAGGATGAAGCATGTGAGAATCTGGGACAAAACGTTCAAGGCTGTGGAACAAACTTCAAGAGATGAAACTAATCCAGGGTTGTCTCACATTTAGGTTTGACTGAAAGACCTTTCTTTTAGATAAGTTTCCCACTATATTTGGAATATTTACAACTACCACCCTCATCTCCTACCACTAACATAAAAAATCTACACAAAGCAGAGTGTCCTATAACCAGAGAAGGGAAAGGAGCTTGAAGACTCTGTTAAAGACTCTGCTTGGCCTTTGCAATAGAAATCTAACCTGGAAGATGAATGTTTTATGGTGGTAAACACCTGTGCAAGAACCTAGAGAGACTATTTTTCTACTACTGAATTGAAAAGAAGACTCACCTTGAGGCCTGTCTCAACGGGACCCTGTAGATTGAGATAGGTACACTTGTAGAACATGGTTTGAGAACTGGCTGTCCTGATCACTAATATTACTTAGAAATGTCACCACTCCATATTCTCCAACATCTGGATAAAATACCAAATTCCATTCAAGGATTATGTGAGCGTACAGTAGTCAGAAATACAGTATATTCAGCCATCACACATTTTTTTTGCTGTCTGGCAATCAACATACAAGACTAGGAACAAAAGAGGGGTGGAGACAAATGGTTAAAATATAAAACAAAATAATAAAACTTAAACCTGGGTCTACACTGATTAATGGTCACCTTTCTTGTCTAATAAACTAGGTTCTCCCTACCCCTCACCCCAGAAGATCAGTCTGGTATATAGCTGGCTGTCTTCACAGGAACGAGGATCCAATTTTTTGTGAGAATATACCTGAATCCCGCAAGACATCTCAGAGTAAATCTTCCTTTTATACTGAAACAGTCTTTTTTCATAGACGAAGCAAACTTCTGTCTGTAACGTTCCTTTTTGTACCTCCTTGTGGCTTTGCTTGTTTGCAGTTGCCTCTGATAGTTTTTTCCATTCATAGTATTGGGATGGAGCAAGGCTAGACAACTGAGCCTTGCTTTACATCACTGGCTAAACTGGGAGGAGTGACAACTCCCTTCTGTGTGAATGAGCTATCACCAAAACACATTATCCCCTGGTGACTAACTTTTACTTGAAGACTATAAAGATACTTCCAATGTAGTTACACATATAGTAATATTTAAGGAATAATGTGTCTCACAATGATTGAGTCTAGATAAGTTATGAGCTTTCTGTATATACCCTACATCAGTGGTGAGCAACCTGCAGCTCGTGGGCCACATGCGACCCATCAGGGTAATCTGATTGCGGGCCAACAACATTGCTGATGTTGACCTTCCTCAGGCACAGCTGCAGGGACGTGCTGGCCGCTGCTTCCCACAGCTCCCATTGGCTGGGAACAGAGAACCGCGGCCGCTGGGAGCTGCAGGGGGCCGTGTCTGCGGACGGTCAATGTCAGCAAAATGTCTTGCGGCCTGCAATCAGATTACCCTGATGGGCTGCAGGTTGCCCACCACTGCCTTACATGCTACTCTTTATGGATAAGTACCCTGCACAATGCATTTGATGTAGTGAGTTTGTTAGGTCTGAGATGAGAGTTGTTTGCACAGAATGGGCGACCCTTTGCTGAGTAGCCTCTGTCACAACTACCAAGAGTCAGCCAGAAGATCTGGAGTGAAAAAACAATGGTGACTTTAGTTGCTCTGTTTTGGCTAAGAATGCCTTGGTTTTCTGGTATTTTCAATATTGCTTAGACAACTCCCCAAACTCTCTAAAGCAAGATCTACTGTCTCTGATCAAATTATCAGCCAGAGTACCTTCCTGGTTTTTTGAGGGACTTGCACAAGTAGGAAAATAATATATTTAGAGGGTGTTGTCTCTTGTCATGTGTAAAAGCATTTCTACCCATTTTTCTTTCCTCAGAATACGAAGTTCAAACAATGATTCAGAAAATTTCATGTTTCACAGTAGACTTCTACATCTCAGATATTAGATTGCCTGAACACAATTGTCATAGTTTCCCCCTTAACATGTCAAGTAGCTATGCTAATTTTGTATATTGAATGCTGCATGCAGAAGAAGGATTTAATTGAATGCAGGTATCAGATTCTTTCTCAGAGTTGTCATTATTCTTGTGGCATCTTAGGCCTGGTCTACACTACGCGTTTAAACTGGTTTTAGGAGCGTTAAACCAATTTAACGCCACACCCGTCCACACTAAGAGGCCCTTTATATCGATATAAAGGGCTCTTTAAACCGGTTTCTGTACTCCTCCCCGACGAGAGGAGTAGCGCTACTATTGGTATTACCATATCGGATTAGGGTTAGTGTGGCCGCAAATCGACGGTATTGGCCTCCGGGCGGTATCCCACAGTGCACCACTGACCGCTCTGGACAGCAATCAGAACTCGGATGCAGTGGCCAGGTAGACAGGAAAAGCCCCGCGAACTTTTGAATATCATTTCCTGCTTGCCCAGCGTGGAGCTCCGATCAGCACGGGTGGCGATGCAGTCCGAAATCCAAAAAGAGCTCCAGCATGGACCGTACGGATGTGATCGCTGTATGGGCAGACAAATCTGTTCTATCAGAGCTCCGTTACAGATGATGAAATTCCAAAGCATTTTAAAAAAATCTCCAGACAGAGGGCACAACAGGGACTCAGCACACTGCTGTATGATAAGCGTAACGGAAAGCCAAAGAATCAAATGGACGCTCATGGAGGGAGGGAGGGGGGACTGAGGACTCAAGCTATCCCACAGTTCCTGCAATCTTCGAAAAGCATTTGCATTCTTGGCAGAGCTCCCAATGCCTGTAGGGTCAAACACATTGTCTGCGGTGGTTCAGGACATAGCTCGTCAATTTACCGCCCCCCACCCACCCCCAGAAGGAAAAGGGAAAAAAATCGTCTCTTGACTCTTTTAAATGTCACCCTATGTGTACTGAATGCTGCTGGTAGACGCGATGCTGCGGCACTGAACTATAGCATCCTCGCCCCCCCGTCCTTGGTGGCTGATGGTACAATATGACTGATATCCATCGTCATCATCAGCCTTGTGGCAGATGGTATAGTACAGAAGGACTGGTATCCATCCTCATCATCAGCCCATGAGTGTTACCATCTGTACCATCTACTGGGAAGTAGTAACCATCTTCATTATAGCAACAGGGGGCTGAGCTCCATCAGCCCCCGCCCTTCATGTGTAAAGAAAATATTCTGTTCTGCCTGGACTATCATAGCAGCGGGATGCTGGGCTCCTCTCCCCCACACTGCTTAATGTCCTGTCTGGACTATCATAGCAGCTGGAGGCTGCCTTCCCCTCATTTTATCTCACTAACCAGTCACTGTTTCTTATTCCTGCATTCTTTATTACTTCATCACACAAATGGGGGGACACTGCAATGGTAGCCCAGGAAGGCTGGGGGAGGAGGGAATCAACAGGTGGGGTTGTTGCAGGGGCACTCCCTGTGAATGGCATACAGCTCATCATTTCTGCGGGATCTGACACGGAGCGGCTGTGCTCGCTGGTTCTCTTAATACACTGGGTCTCTAGTACAGTTGCCCCATGTTCTAGGCAGGACTGATTCTATTTTTAGATACCATAAAGGAGGGATTGACTCGGGGAGTCATTCCCATTTTTGTCTTTTGCGCCCCCGGCCGATCTCAGCCAGGGGCACCTATGACAGCAGCAGATGGTACAGCACAAAAGGACTGGTAACCGTCATCTCATTGCCAATTTACAATGGCATGGTAGATGGTACAGAACGGCTGATAACCATCTCTGCTATCATGCAAAAGCAAATGAATGCTGCTGTGTAGCGCTGCTGAATCGCCTCTGTCAGCGGCATCTAGTACACATACGGTGACAGTGACAAAAGGCAAAACAGGCTCTGTGGTTGCCATGCTAATGGCGTCTGCCAGGGCAATCCAGGGAAAAAGGGCGTGAAATGATTGTCTGCTGTTGCTTTCCCAGAGGAAGGAGTGACTGACGACATTTACCCAGAACCACCCGCGACAATGATTTTTGCCCCATCAGGCACTGGGATCTCAACCCAGAATTCCAAGGGGCGGGGGAGACTGCGGGAACTATGGGATAGCTACGGAATAGCTACCCACAGTGCAACGCTCCAGAAATCGATGCTAGCCTTGGACCGGGGACGCACACCACCGAATTAATGTGATTAGTGTGGCCGCGTGCACTCGATTTTATACAATCTGTTTTACTAAACCGGTTTATGTAAAATCAGAATAATCCCATAGTGTAGACGTACCCTTAGAAACTAACAGATTTATTTGGGCATAAGATAGCTCACAAAAGCTTATGCCCAAATAAATTTGCTAGTCTCTAAGGTGCCACAAGGACTCCTCCGTTGTTTCTGCTGATACAGACTAACACAGCTACCACTCTGAAATCTGTCATTATTCTGTTTCCCAACCCTCTCTCCCACTCCTGGATTCACTGAGTTCCTTCATGGAACTTCAGGTTGGTTCTTAATGCCCTGACTGGACACCTATTCAAACCTCTCAGAAAAGCTTGCTTGTATTTCTTGCCATGTGGCCTGTCTGATAGATGTTATTGCTATCTGTTGAGATCTGTGAAAAGGTGACCTTGTGTTTAAACCAAAAATATATTTTTCACAGAATTGAAGTTGTTGTGCAGCCCTCTTTTGTCTCAAACCATTTGATTCCATCCCTGGCTTAATCTTGGGTGTCTGCAGAACCCTGAGAATCCATTCCAACCTTCTGTTTGTTCTTTATTACCCAGCGCGTGAGCGAAAGTACTTAAAAATCTATTTCAAGATGATTGAGATGGTGTATTCATGAGGTTTAAAAGTCCGAGCATCTTCCCAACATTAAACATGACAGCCTAGTCTCAGGCTACATCAACACTACAAGCTAGGGATGAGATTCCCAGTTCATAGACCTACGGGTGCTAGCTTTCATCTGAGATAACATTCTAAGAATAATAGTGTAGCTGTGAAAGCACAAGCAGTGGGAGCAGTGTCACTGTGTACCCACTGGGTTAAGGTGGGTTTGTGCTTGGGGCTGCTAGCACATGCTGCCACAGCCCATGCTACCATGGGTATGCTGCTATTTTTAGCATGCTGGTTCAGCTGATAGTAAGCAGGAGTATGTCTGCTTGAGCAGGGAATCACACCCCTAACTCATGGCAGAGACATAACTTTAGAGTGGTAGCAGCTTCCTGGGCTGGGACATCTTACACAGCATACAAAAATCTGTGGAGCAGTCACTGGGTTAGTTCATAACTTCTGCAAATTTGACATGCTGCACATATAGGCTTCTGCTAATATTGGCTTTGGTAAAAAGGTGTTCCACTGTGCCATCTTACAGGAAAGAATATATTAAGAGAATAAAGTTGGCCATTCAGTCTTAATTCAGACCCTTTGTTCACATCCATTACAGTGTTGTCTTTAATATTAATGATTACACTATTTGTTCTATCGGATCCCTGTTTCATTCTGTGCACAAGATGGACAGTGAATGAGATAGAGGGTTGCAAGTAGAAAGGAATGTTGTCTTTTATGTTTAAGGCACTAGAGTAAGACCCAGCAGAGCTAAGTATTCTCCCTGGTTCAGCTGCATGTACATTATACATGATTGTTGGAAAAGTCTGTCATGCGCATGTGCAAGCGAACTGAATTAAAGTTGCAAAGAATCCTGTGGCACCTTATAGACTAACAGACGTTTTGCAGCATGAGCTTTCGTGGGTGAATACCCACTTCTTCGGATGCAAGAAGTGGGTATTCCCTTGCATCCGAAGAAGTGGGTATCCACCTACGAAAGCTCATGCTGCAAAACGTCTGTTAGTCTATAAGATGCCACAGGATTCTTTGCTGCTTTTACAGATCCAGACTAACACGGCTACCACTCTGATACTTGAATTAAAGTTGTACAGATTACCTTAATTTGGGCATTTCCTAACTTTTGAGTGTTTGACTTTGTAGCCTTAATGTTCTTTTAATATAATTTTTGTCTAATACCGTATAAGGCATACAGCAGGATACAGTTTCATGGGAAAAGCTACAAGATGAGTGACATAACTTATTATTTTACTATATACATGTTGCCTCCTGTACATTAATTACTGTTTACTGTTTATGTTCAGCTGACATCACTTTACTGGGATTAAAAAAAAAATTCTCAGTAGTTTAAATCCTTCCTCATTTGAGAGGCAGTAGTTTATTTATAGATTTGACACTACATGTTGTTAAAAGCAACCTTCAACTAGATTGCTGTTAAATATTACGTAACCGATATGCTCATTTTTTGAACATGTTCCTAAAATCTTTGGGTATGGTTAAATATCTTGTTTATTACCCAAAAGGACCTTGCTTATAATAGGAATTAATATCCTCCCACTTCTCTATTTAAAAATAAAAACATTTTGAATAATAGGAATAAACATAGTTTGAAACTGTTAAACAGATGAGTGTTTTTCTTCCACTTAATGTCTTAATGGAACGTTTAGCTTGTCTATTTGTATTTTAAAAGGCTAGTGTAGATAATAAGTAAACAATCAATAATTTGTCTGTCAGTAACCAATTAATTGATAACCAGTAATTGACAGATAACATTTTAAGTTGCTTAACCTATTGCCTATAGGGGAGATAGGGGGATGGAAAACCGGTCCCTTCTGGTACCTAGCAAAGTGGCCAGTTGGGAAATAGGTTTCTCTTGGCTCTTGAAGTGGCTAGTTGGAGAGTTTGACCCTGCCTTTTCTTCTTTGCAACTGGAAGGGGGAACTGTGTGCTCTTAGTGGTACTGGTCATTGGTGCAGAGGGGGTGTTCCCCTGGTCGCAGTTGCGACTGCAGTGATAGGGGTCCCTATGCCATGATAGCTGCCTGAGTGAGCAGCATTCAGCTTAGGCTTCTTAAGGCGTGGGATGCTGTTCCTGGAAGGAGGACTGCTGGGAAGATATGGGATCCATGTGACTAAGAAAAGAGAGGCCATCTTTGGACAGTGACTCACAAACCTAATGAGGAGGGTTTTAAACTAGGGGCAAGTTGACAAAAGCCTACAGGTAAGAATAAAAAAGGGGTAGATTCCAGGAAAGACATGGCAAATTACAATAGTGTTGTAGGAACAACAAGAGGGAAAACAGTGGGAGAATCTGCTCAAAATCTTAGTTGTCTAGGCACAAATGCAAGGAGTATGGGGAGTAAAGAGGAAGAACTGGAAGTATTAGTGCATGAGCTAAATTATGATTTAATTGGTATCACAAAGACTTGGTGGTCTCATGACTGGACTATTGGTATAGAGGGGTATAGCTTGTTCAGGAAGGACAGACAGAGGAAAAAGGAAAGAGATATTGCAGTATAGGTTGAGAATATATACACTTGATGTGAGGTCCAGAATGAGTTGAAGCAGACCAGTTGAATGTCTGTGGGTAAAGATAAAAGAGGGAAAAATAAGGATGACATCATAGTAGAGGGTCCGCTGTAGACCACCAAATCAGGAGGAGGAGGTGGATGAGACATTTTTAGAACAAACAGAAATATCCAAAATGTAAGACCCAGTATCAATGGGGGGATTTAACTACCCAGACATCTGTTAGAAAAGTATAAGGATCTGATAAGTTCTTGGAATGTATTAGGGACAGATTCTCATTTCAGAAAGTGGGGGAAGTAATTAGAGGGACAGCCATTTTAGACTTAATTTTTGACTAACAGGAAGGAATTGCTAGCGAATCTGAAGGTGAAAGGCAATTTGGGGGAAAGTAATCATGAGTGGCACACATCATGGTCCTGAGGAAAGAAAGGAGTGAGAGCAGCTGAATAAAGACAGTGGACTTCAAAGAAGCAGATTTTAACAGACTCAGAGAACTAGTAGATAGAGTTTTCTGGGAAGAAAATCTAAGGGGAAAAAGTATTCTGGAGAGCTGGCAGTTTCTCAAGGAAACAATATTAAATGCACAACTGTCAACTATCCTGATGAAAGAGGGGACGAATAATAAGAGATCAGTTTGGCTCCATCAACAATTTGATGATGTGAAAATAAAAATAAAAAATCCTATAAAAAGTGGAAACATGGGCAAATTGCTAAGGAAGAGTTCAAAAGAATTGCACAAGCATGTAGGGACAAAATCAAAGTCTGTGGCACAAAATTAGTCACACCTAGCAAAGGACATAAAAGGCGTTAAGAGATTAGCAGTAAGAGAAAGATAAAGGAAAGGTTTTTTTTAATTATTATTTTTTAACTGACCTTTACTTAGTGAAGGAGAGCTAACAATGGGCAACATCAACAAGCCTGAGGTGTTTAATACCTATTTTGCTTCCATCTTCATGAAAAAGATTACTAGTAAGCACATACTCAATACAATTAATATTAACAAGGGTGAAGGAATACAAGCCAAATTAGAGAGAGAACAGATTGAAGAATATTTAGATAAGTTAGATGTATCTAGGTGAGTAGTGCCTGATAAAAATTCATCTTAGGGTACTTAAAGAACTAGCTGAAGCAATATTGTGACTGTTAGCAATGATCTTTGAGAACTCAGAGGGGGTGAGGAAAGGGTGAGGTCTCAGATGACTGGTATAGGGCAAACACAGTACCTGTCTCTAAAAAGGGAAACGAAATGGACCTAGGGAATTATAGATCAGTTGGCCTAACTTCAGTGCTTGGAAAAATGCTGGAACAAATGATTAAACAATCAGTTTGTAAGCACCTAAAGGATATCAGGGTTATAAGGAATAGCCAGTATTGATTTGTCAAGAGCAAATACTGTCAAATCAACCTTATTTCCTTCTTTGACAGGATCTCTGGTCTAGTGGATGGGGCAGGGAGGGAGCAATAGGGGTGATATATCTTGATTTTAGTAAGGCTTTTGACACAGGTCCCACATGACATGCTCATAAGCAAACTAGGAAAGTGTGGTCTAGATGAAATGATTATAAGTTGGGTGAATAACTGGTTGAAAGACTATTAAAAGATTCAGTGGTTTGCTGTCAAACTAGGAGGAGGTATCCAGTCAGATCCTGCAGGGGTCAGTCCTGCATCTGTTACTGGTCAATATTTTTATTAATGATTTGGACAATGGAGTGGAGAGTATATTTATAAAACTTTTGGGTGTCACCAAATTTGGAGGGGTTCCAAACACTTTGGATGACAGGATTGGGGTTCAAAACAGCCTTGACAAATTGGAGAACTTGTCTGAAATCAACAAGATAATTTGAATAAAGGCAGGTTGAAATACTATACTTATAAAGAAAAAATCAAAGACAATTACAAAATGGATAATAACGGGCTAGGTGGTAGAACTGCTGAAAAGGATCTGGGGTTTTATAGTGGATCACAATGGGAATAGGATGCAGTTGTGAAAAAAGCTTTTATCTTTCTGAGACAGCAGTGTCATATATAAAACACGAGAGGTAATTGTTCCACTGACTCTTATCCACAGTGATGAGGCCTGAGCTGGAGTACTGTGTCCTATTATGGGTACCACACTTTAGGAAAGGTGGACAAATTGGAGAGAGTTCATAGGAGAGCAACAAAAAATGATAAAAGTTTTATAAAACCTGACCTATGAAGAAAGGTTTAAAAAAAGGGCATGTTTAGTCTTGAGAAAAGAAGACTGAGGGGAAACTGCTAACAGTCTTCAAATATGTTAAGGGCTGTTATAAAGAGGATGGTAATCAATTGTTTGCCATGTCCAGAGGAGACAGAATAAGAAGTAATGTGCAGCAAGGGAGACTTAGGTCAGCTATTTGGAAAAACTTTAAAAAGGGTAGTTAAGCATTGGAGTAGGCCTCCAAGGGAAGATGTGGAATCCCCATCTTTGGAGGTTTTTAAAAATAGATTGAGCAATCACCTGTCAGGTATGATCCAGGTTTACTAGGGCCCGCCTCAGCATGGGGAGCTGGACTGGAACTCTCAAGGTCCTTTCCAGTCCTACATTTCCATGATTCTCTTAGTCTCAGCCCCAGAAAGGGCTGAAAATGTTAATGAGTGTTAATAAGTTTAGCAGTTTGGGGTCGACATATGAAATAACTTTTTGTACACCTCCCTCTTCAGCATAACTGATTCTTCTGGTGGTCATTCCACTGTGCATAAAACTATCCCCAGGGATTTTGCAGTGGGCTAGAGAGTTAGTACTTGGGAAGGACCCCAAACTCAATTGATTCATTTTACTTTTCGGGTGTGAGATCCCCAGCTTCTTGCTGCCAAAATGTTAAGGGCTGTTATAAAGAGCTACAGATTTCCTTCAACCCACGTAAATGTCGACATCAGTTTGCTTTTTCATGGTTATCATTTCAAGGAAAAGAGATATAGACATATGACTTCTAGTAAAAGATTCTGCTTCATGGTGACCAAAGGACAATTTTGTTAACAAGGGGCTTTCACAGAACTACTCCAATGCAATGTTTAACAACACAAATATAGTATAATGTGGCTGTTTTCTTAATTTTTTTTCTACAACCTTAGGGAAGCCATAGTCAGCTTACTGAAATTGGAAATCACTGTCATACCATCAGATGGTTAGTTCCTTATGATCACTTCTAATCCAGGTGTGCTATGTACATTTCTACAAAAAAAATCTTGTTTTAAAGACAAGAAATTTGTAGGAATAAATTATGGAAGTAGCAAGTCTCATCTGAATAGTTAAAAATAAACTTAGTTTTCGTATGTAAACACAGTTTTATGGGAAAAATACTTTTATGGCATGGCACATGGAATGTTAATATTAAATGTACTTCAAGATAAATGATTGGCTGAGTGAAAAAGTACCTGACTGTAGTCCAGGGGTTCTCAAACTGGGGATCGTGACCCCTTACAGGGTTGTGACGTTATTACATGAGGGGTGCGAGCTGTCAGCCTCCACCCCAAACCCCACTTTACCTCCAGCTTAGTGTGTGTGTGTGTGTGTGTGTGTATATATATATATATATATATATATATATATATATATATATATAAAATATGGGTGTGTTTTTAATTTATAAGGGGGGACACACTTAGAGGCTTGCTGTATGAAAGAGGTCACCAATACAAAAATTTGAGAACCACTGCTGTAGTCCATGTACTGATTCCCATTAGGTTAGTTTTTGTGATTAGCTTTATTTGGGACAAACTTGTATCAGTGGTTTAAACCATTAATGTTCTTTCTTTAAATTTATAAATTTGTCATAATATGTACAATTTCTATACCAGGAGGCTGGGCCGTTGGTATTGTGTGCATTAACAACAAGGCTAGTGTAGTATTCACTTTTACTCAAAACATTTCTGTGGGGCTGTAAATTTACACAATGGTTTATAGAGAAGACTGGGTATTGTAGATGAGTCACTAGGGACACAATTATCAGAGGGCTAGCCATGTTAGTCTGTGTCCACAAAAACAATGAGGAGTCCGGTGACACCTTAAAGACTAACAGATTTATTTGGGCATAAGCTTTTGTGGTAAAAAAAACCCGACTTCTTCAGATGCATGGAGTGAAAATTACAGATGCAGGCATAAATATACTGACACATGAAGAGAAGGGAGTTACCTTACAAGTGGAGAACCAGTGACAACAATGCCAATACAGTCAGGGTGGATGTGGTCCATTCCCAATAATTTATGAGAAGGTGTCAATACCAAGAGAGAGAAAATTGCTTTTGTAGTGAGCCAGCCACTCCCAGTCCCTATTCAAGCCCAAATTAATGGTGTTAAATTTGCAAATGAATTGTAGCTCTGCAGTTTCTCTTTGAAGTCTGTGAAGTTTTTTTTTTCTTGAAGGATAGCTACTTTTAAATCTGTTATAGAATGTCCAGGGAGATTGAAGTGTTCTCCTACTAGCTTTTATATGTTACTATTCCTGATGTCCGATTTGTGTCTATTTATCCTTTTACATAGAGACTGTCTGTAATTTTCACTCCATGAATCTGAAGAAGTAGGGTTTTTTACCCATG
Organism: Mauremys mutica; assembly: GCF_020497125.1. NCBI lineage: Eukaryota > Metazoa > Chordata > Testudines > Geoemydidae > Mauremys > Mauremys mutica. The sequence continues at coordinate 74,277,305 of NC_059077.1, forward strand.
AAAGCTTATGCCCAAATAAATCTGTAGGAACACAATTACAAATACTTGTTTGGTTAGCTGCTACCTTTACAAATAAAATCCAATAAAAATAATAAATAGAAGGAATGTTACTGATGTGGCAGTTTATTTCTCTGCCTGTTGTTGGTACTTCCACTCTGTTGTGTTTTTAAAAAGAAATTCCTCGCAAAATTTCTTTTCATACAACATGTAAAATATAGCTACTTTATTAAAATCAAGATGAGTGATGTGGTACTTTTGATGAGTGTGCTTCTACTTGATTCTTCCTTTTTAAAGTTAAAATTAATATTAATTCCCCCTCCCCCCACCCCGAATTGTATAGAGCTTGTTATAGCAGGGTTTGATTCTTTAAATTATAAATACACCTTAAAAATGCAATTACTTCAGAATTCATTGTACAAAATGATTATTATAGTAAATGTGGCCCTCTAGGCTAGTCTCTACTGCAGGTTGTCTTGTCTAATATAGGTGGAGCCTAAGCCAAATTTAGACTAAAAAATGTGTATTAACTCTTGTCTGTCTCAAAATGAATATAGCCCTTTTTTGTTTTGTTCTACTTATGGTTCTAATTTTGCAAGGAAATTATTAGGTTGAGTTTGTGCTATGAATGGAAAAATGGGCTGCTTTACCTTGAATGGTCCTCTACAGTAGGTGCTAACTAATTTCCTGAACAATCTGTTCCATCTTGTGTTTTGCTGTGATGCTAGAAGTTCCTTTCCCAGACATGAAGACCTGTGTGTGACTTGAAAGCTTTTCTCTCACCAAAAGAAGTTGGTCCAATAAAAGTTATTACCTTACCCACCTTGTCTCTTTGGGCCATGAGGCATTTTTAAAAGAGCTGATCTGAGCTCTTGAGCTCTTTCAGAATGCTTTTTATCTTAAACAACTTTCACAATCCATTAAACTTTTTAAAAAATGTATGGACAAAATTTTACTTTGCCGTTATTAGTTTCCTTTGATGCTACTGGAGACTTTTATTTTTATAACAGCTTTCTCCATCTTGTCAACTCCTGTTCTTCAGTAAAATTATAATCCTGTCATCATATTAGTCTCTTGCTATGGGAATTAGTTGTCTTATTTGTGGGAGCACAGTACAGGCTGTAATAGGAGTTCAGTGGATTTTTACATACACAGCATCTTGTTTGGTCCTATAACTTTAGTTAGAAGTCAAATAATGAAAGATGGGACACGAGCACAAATTACATGGTTTAATACACTGTTAATTAGCAAACATGGTAGAAACACTGGCAGTATGAATTTAAGATAGGTTTGAAAGTTTCCCGTAGAACTACAATGGTTAAATACTGTGTAGGTGAAGGGGTGGGAGTACAGAAAAGAGAGGAATTTTATAGGTGTAGTATTCTGGCCTAATCTGACAGTTTGGATTTTTTTAGTACAAGGCAGTAATTTTGTGAGGAAATTTTTTGATAGTGTTAGGATGCAATATGAGTGTTGTAATTAGCAGCTGCATACTAAGATTGGGTTTTTTTTGTATTCAATTAAGAACTCTGCAGTTGTTAATAGTTATTTACCATCTTAATGTAAAACAAAAGGTGACATTCCATGCTAGTTCTATTCTAAAATACGATGTGGGATGCATTTTCTTCTATAGTCAGATGAATTATGTATTAGTGTGACAAATTATGCAGTTACGCCACTGAAATAGTAAAGTGGAGTTGAAATAAAATTATCATTGGCAATTTAGAAATGTTACTTTTATATTTGTGGTGGTATATACAGTTTCATTAGCCTTAAGACCTAAATTGAGACTGAAATGACCATTTTAAAAGGGAGGAAGAACTGTTTAAATGCTTTCTATGACAGGATATTCTCTATAGATCTTAGGCTAATTTGGACTGACTTGAAAACCCAGGAATTGTACAGTTCTGTGTTCTAACTTTTAACCTTGTAGGGGAAAAAATAGACTACAAAACTATTTGGGATCAAGTAAGGATTATTGACAGTTTGGATTGGGCCCTTGGTAGATGCCCAAATTAAACAAGCCATGAAAGAAATTATTATTACAGTTTTAAATAGCCTATAAACCCTTTTGCTTTGAAACATTTTTCTTCTATTCATTTTAATATGCACACTGATTACAAGTATATTGAAGAATTTTTAATTTAAAAAGTAATAATACCTAACTCTTATATAGTGCTTATGCAACTATGTCTGCTAGACAGGGAACCACCTCCTTGGAGTTTCAACATTGTGCTGACAAGTTTGATAGATCCACCTTTTGAATCCCTAGCTACATGTTCCCTCTTCCATCTAGCCATCAAAACAGCCTTTTTATTAGCAATAACATCTGCTAGAAGGGTGATGGAAATACAAGCACTAATGGTAGGACCACCTTTACACTGCATATATGTACAGGGTGACGTTGGGACTTCACCTGAAGTTCTTGCCAAAGGTAGTCTCGGGCTTCCCTCTCAACCAAACAGTATTTCTACCTTTTTTTCCGAGAGCTTTTAAATCTGCAGAAGGGAAGGCTAAACTTCACACCTTAGATGTATTTAGAGTTCTCGCCTACCTTGGCAGAAATAAGCCATTTTAGGTGTCGTCTAGATTCTTTGGAACCTATGGCTATAGGATAAAATGTCAGGCAGTATCAACTCAGAGACTTTCTCATTAGGTTTCTACATATGTTAAGTTTTACTACAAAATAACCAATTTAGACACACTGTTGAGGGTTATAGCCCCTTTACCAGAGCTCAAGCAGATTCTACAGCATCTCTGAGAACTGTTCCAATAATAGAGATATGTCGGACAGTTACCTCAAGTTCAGTACATACGTTTACGCAGCATTACTCTGTAGTAGAAGCATCAAGATCTGGTGCTTATTTTGGTGGGGCTGTCTTGCAATCATGCAGGTACACTCCTAGCACCCCAGTTCTTTTCCATCCCCAATCTAGATCACTGCTTGTGGTCACCAACAGTGGAATATATATATGGATAGGCACTGAACAGAAAAATTACAGTAACTGTGGTTCTTTGAGAAGATGTCCATATATTTTCCATGATCCACCCTCTGTCTCAGCTACTGTGTAGTATTGTAATGCCTGGGTTCTGTACTGGCAAAGGAAGAGGAATAGTTAAGGTTTCTCGTCCTTTATGGCTTTGGTTGGAAGGCCCGAGGATGCTCGAGGCACTGGTGCAGTTCCAATAGACGCTGTTGGCCAAAAGAATCTGAGCTCCAGTGCATAGGGAGCATGCACACTAACAAGTGGAATGTATAGACAACACATCTGCAAGAACCCTGGTTACTGTAGAGTAAGTTTCTCTTCTTTCTACGGAAGTCCTCTGCCTCGACTGAACCTTCAGAATCTGTCTCATCCTGTTTAATCCCCCTCTACCAGAGCTAAATGACACCGCTACCCTTCTTGTAGTCAAGGGCCATATGTGACTGAATGTACTATCTGTAAGTGTAGCTCTCTACTTAGCAACAGAAATTTTCCTCCTTACTCCCACTGTGCATCCTGAGAACAGGCAAGTTAATGAGGAAGGGTTAGTAGTAGGTGCACCTTGAAGGCAGAGGGTGAGTTAGATGCCAAGGAGGGTGGGTATGTATGAGACTGAAAAGGGAATGGAGTGGAGGGTACTGGGGCCTCTGTAGACTTAGGGAGAGACTTGGAGAGGCTCCAAGCTACTGTAATGATCAGGAAATTGGAAGGAGGAGCTGAAAGTTTATAAAAATTGTAGATTATTTTCTAACACAAAAGGTATTATACCCAACATGAGAGAACTCTATTTTGTACCTATTTATAATGGATAAAGATGAATTAATCAGTCACTGGACTGGAAGTTAGTTGTGTAGTGATCAGTGGTTATGACTTGATTACATTGCATATGAGCAACTTGAGGATAGCTCCGTCCAGTAATGCATGTACTTGGTACTTCAAAAGAGAGGACTTTCCAAGGCTGAGGAGATTTATGAGCAGGATTAATTATGAGGCCAAAACTAAGAAAAACGTGAATGAAAATTTGGAGTTCTCGAATAGTTTATGACCTAGCCCAAAAGCCAAAATTTCATAATGAAGCAAGAAGGGCAGCAATGACTGAAAGCCCTTACTGGTTCAGTAGCAAAGAGAAGGCAGGAATTGGAGGTTTAAAAAAAGTAGCAAATAGAAAAAAGAGGAAATAGCAATCAATATAAATTTCAAATTCTGAATTGCAGAAAATTGATAGGGGAAGCTGAAGACCTGAGGGCAAAAATCTCTGAGTGACAAGAATAGGGACAACAAAGAGTTTTTAAAAATGTTAGAAACAAAAGAAATCCTAGCAATGGCATAGGCCTGTTTAATAGATGGGGATGGTAAAATTGTTAATGATGTGGAAAAGGCATAAGTCTTTATTTCTGTTCTGTATTTGGAAAGGAGTAGCATCATGTACTTGTATCACGGGAGTATGAAGAAGTACTTTTGTCTGTTAGTAACTATCCAGGATGCCAACATTTACTAGAGGTAACCATTTTGAAATTAGCAGGTTCAGGTAACTTGCTCCAGAGAGTTCTAAAAGAGTTGGCTGAGGAGATCTGTTCTGCTGATATTAATCTGTAATAAATCTTGGAATACCATGAATATTCCAGAAGAGCGCTAATGTTGTGCTAGTATTCAAAAAGAGTAAGTGGGATGACATGGGTAACTATAGGCTGGTTAGCCTGATATCAGTCCCAGTCAAAATAATGGAAATACTGATATGGGATTCAATTTAAAACTAAACAATAGGAATATATTTTAATGCCAGTCAACATGCTTTTGTGGAAAATAGGTCTTGTCAAACCTGATTTAATTCTTAGAGATTATAAATTTGGTTGATAAAGGTAACTGTATAAATGTATTAGACTTTGGTAACACATTTGACTTAATGCTGCATGAAGTTCTGATTTTGAAAATTAGCAATATACAGTATCAATAAAATACACCAAGTGTAGCACTGGCTAACAGATCCCAAAGTGTTTGTCAGTGAAGAATCCTCATCAAATAAGTATGTTACTAATGAGGCTCTGAAGGCATTTATATTTGGCCCAATACTATCCAACGTTTTCATCAGTGATCTGGAAACATAAAATCACTGCTGATAAAATTTGTGGATTATGTAAAACCTGAGGGAGTGGTAAATAATGACAGAACAGCCATACAACCAAATGCAAAGTTGTACACCTAGGAACAAGGAATGTACCCCATACCTACAGAATGGGGAACTCTGTCCTGGAATGAATGGACTCTGAAAAAGGTTTAGTGGACAAGCAGCTGAACATGAGCTCCTAGTGCGATTCTGTGGCAAAAACAGCGGACGTGATCCTTGAATGTAGAAACAATAGTAGTGAATAGAAGTAGAGAGATGACATGGCATTGGGGAGACCAGTACTAGAATACTGTGTACATTTCTGGTGTCAACATTTTAAAGAGGATGTTGACAAATTTGAGTGGGTGCAGAAAATAGCCACCAACATTATTTGAGGACTGGAGAAATGTTTTACAGTGCGAGACCTAGAATTCAATCTGATTATCTTATAAAAAAGAGGATTGAGAGGTGACTTGATTAGTATATAAGTACCTTCATGCAAAGACAATACTAAAGGGCTTCTTTATTTAGCAGAGAAAGGCATAACAAAAAACAGTGGTTGGGAGCCAGATAAATTCAAATTGGAAACAGGCACAAATATAATAGAGGGAGATTAAACATTGGAACACATTGCCATCTACCCTGGTGGATTCTCCATCTCTTAATGTCTTCAGATCAAGACTGGATGCCTTTCTGGAAGATACGCTTTAGCCAAATGCATGATACTGGACTCAATATAAGAGTAACTGGGTGAAATTTAATGAACGATACAGAGGAGGTAATCTAATTATCTGGTCTTAACTCTGAGAATATGTGAAAAAGGCAGGTGTTATAGGGGAAGCCCAAAAGATGGGTTCAAGTGGTGTAGCGGAGGCAGCTGCTGAAAGGGGTAGTTATCAAAGCTTGCAGCACCGCAAAAGCAAATTACTTGAGATCTGCAGTCGCTCACCAACCAAGTGTCTGGCACAGCGGAATTCAGGGTTAATGATTGACTGTAGTGAACCTGAAAAGGGTTATGTAGGATTTGGAAGACTGATTTTCATGGTTGAGTCTTGAAGTACAGCAAGTAAAAATCAAGAGTATCCCATCTCCATACACAAGAGATGCTTGATGCATTGTCTGACTAAAGGAAAAAAATTGTAATTCTAAAACAACTTGTTAGAGTGACTGCTAGAATTATGTTACAGTTGAGAGTGGGAAAGAAGGTGAGAAAGTAGTCACAATAATGGGTTTTAATACCTCTAACTCATCCCTTTTCACAGCTAAAAACTCTTTGGTGGACCAGCATAAATGTACCAATAAACTTTTCTAAGTACTGATCTTAGACTAGTGATCAGTAAGAAAAATTTCAATTCTGGACTAAACAAATGAAAGATAGTTCATAAATATAATCTGATTTATTTTGACAAGTGTACTGTAATTTAGTTTTAATTTTTGATACTTTACTGTATATTAATATACTACAATATTTTTTGTGCTTATTACAGCTGCCTGCTATTAATCTATGCTGAGAAGTGAGTTGTGACTATCAAGATTGGTGGAGAGTTAAGGGATTATCAAAATAGTGATGATGTAGGGCATATTTTTCCCTTTTATCTGCAAACATTGAGATAACAATACCCCATTGACCTCAACAATAACTTTTACCCATGAGGGCTCTAAACCTCAGCGCAGGTAGTTATTCCAAATGGGAATTCTAAAATAACTTGGGCTATCTTCACTATTTAATCTCAACTTTCCCTATTATAATCCTTTTATCAGTCTCCTTAAATTGAACCTTCAGGGTCAAACAAATAGCTTTCATTCTTGTATTCAGATAACTTTAAAGTATGTAGTGAACAGTTCAAAAAAAGGAAATGTGTAGCTCAAAAGGATTTTTCTTTTTTAAATAAGCTTCAGGAAATTAAATATAAAGAAATTGAAATGTACTAACATGTCAACAATAAACATGAACCAAAACATGATCTGCATTATTGGAGTTAAATGCTTAAACCTTTAAGTCAACAATTATAAACAAGTAAAGAATATTATAAAATAGGCTAAACATAAGTTGAGTATTTAAGAACATTATGTCCAGACATAGTTAATGCTTACTACACATGCAGCACTATGCTTTATAGTCAGTACTCTCTTGTTATAAATACGTAATAAACCAACTTTCCAGAGCAACTGGTTGCTTATGTTCTTTCAGATTCATTATGGTAGGCTGTCTGATCATTTGCTTGCATAATCACTACTATACTTCCTGTGGCACCTTATAGACTAACAGACGTTTTGCAGCATGAGCTTTCGTGGGTGAATACCCACTTCTTCAGATGCACTTCTTGCATCTGAAGAAGTGGGTATTCACCCACGAAAGCTCATGCTGCAAAACGTCTGTTAGTCTATAAGGTGCCACAGGATTCTTTGTTGCTTTTACAGATCCAGACTAACACGGCTACCCCTCTGATACTATACTTCCTGTTTACAAACAAGGATCTCACAAACTTAGAGCTAAGACTACTGAAATAATTGGTGTAATACTTATGCAAAATGCATAGTCAGTATTAGCTATAAGAAGCCCAGAATGTCACCAGATTCAATCATCATTGGGATTTGTGGACTGTTATCATCCATCTTTTAAGTTCTCAACCATTTTGACTTAATGGATTACATGCATGCAACAGCAAGCTGTGTATCTATGCCACGCCGAGAGTCCTAGACCATTGTGATATCAAAGGTAACTCAACCAATAACCACCCTTAAGAACATAAGAATAGACATACTGTGGGTCAGACAAGTGGTTCACCTAGCCTGGAATACTGTCTTCCGATAGTGGCCAGTACCAGGTGCTTCAGAGGGAATGAACAGAACGGCAATTATCGAGTGATCCATCCCGTCATCCAGTCCCAGCTTCTGGCAGTCAGAGGGATGGTGACACCTAGAGCATGGGGCTGCATCACTGACCATCTTGGCTAATAGCCATTAATTGACCTATTCTCCATGAACTTATCTAATCCTTTTTTGAACCCAGTTATACTTTTTTCTTTGACAATGTTCCCAGCAACGAGTTCCACTGGTTGACGTTGTGTTGTGTGAAGTACCTCCTTATGTTTTTTTTTTTTTAACCTGCTGCCTATTAACTTCATTAGGTAATGCCTGGTTCTTGTATTATATGAAGGGAGTAAATAGCACTTCCTTATTCACTTTCTTCACACCATTCATGCTTTTATAGACCTCTATCATATCCCCCTTAGTCATGTCTTCTCTAAGTGATCAGCTCCAGTCTTTTCAATCTCTCCCCATATGGTAGGTGTTCCATCCCCTAATCATTTTTATTACTCTTCTCTGTACTTTTTCTAGTTCTAATATATTTTTTGAGATGGGATGACCAGAACTGCATACAGTATTCAAGGTGTGGATCAGGGCCGCCCTATGTAGTATTATTAGACAGGTGCCCCTATGCTCCACAGCAGCCTGGGCTCGCAGCCTGGGGGGAGGGACGAGGCAGCAAGGATACCGAGCTGCCCGGCTGCCTCACGTTGGTGGAGAGTCACAGTTCCCTGTAGAGACCCCCGTACCCTCTCCCTCATGCAGAATGTGCGGCGCCTGCGCATTCGACTCTTGAATATGGCCCCTGCCTAAGGACACTACAGTGCGCACTGGGTGTGCGGGAGCCAACCCGCTCTTACCTGCTGTTGTGGGCAGTAGGTGAAGCTGCCTCTTGAGGAGGCTGTGGTCTCGCCCATACTCCACCCCTGCTCTGCCCAGGCCCCACCCTCCCCCACTGTCTCCCTTCTCTCTTCTCTTCTCCTCCTCCCTGCTCACCCCCTTCCAGCCAAATCCCTGAATCCAAATAAAGCAAAGGACATTAGAAAGAAATTGCAGAAGAGTGTTTTTTTCCCCAAAAGAAAATGGAACATGTTTTCAACTACATGCCAGATGGTGAAGACTGGACATGCAGAAGGTACCTAATTAAAAACACTAAATTTAGGAATAAAAATGTCAGTCACAGGTATTTTGATATATCCTGAAGTTTGTCAGAGATTTATTTGCAAAAACTTCGTAGTAAGGGCAAGTCAGCTATCCTGCTGAATACATGATACAATTATTCTGTTTTACGTTTTCTTAATCCATATTTCTAAGCTGATTTTATATTTGAAATGTACACTTAAGCCTTCATAAAGTAATCATTGCAGATTACTACATATTTAACTCACTGAAACAAAGACATTATTTTAAATTAATCAGTCACAGAGGTTTAGTGTGTTCATAACAATGTTCATTGCTTTTAGAAAAAGGGAACACTAATTTTCTTTGTGTGACCTCCATAACAATAGACATGTTTATGAAATTTCACCAACTTTTAAAAAAATGTTTCCAAAGATTTTAGGCATAACAAAGGATATTTTAAGGATTTTTTTTAGAGATGTGATTTTATAATCTTAAGCAATCTTGTAATGAAATATTTTAAAGCAAATTTCAAACTAAGGGCCTGTAGACTAACATGTTCTGAGTAAATATTACAGTCATGCACAACTGTTTTTATCAGTAAATTCAGAAACTGACAGTATATACTTAGGGGTTGGCAAATGCCTGTTAAATGGCTTCATACCACTTGAATGGCTCTTTAACAGTGTCACTGTTGTGCTAATAGGTCTGGCAGGCTGGAAGGCTTTTTCACTTTTAACAGGTTTCAGAGTAGCAGCCGTGTTAGTCTGTATCCGCAAAAATACAGGAGTACTTGTGGCACCTTAAAGACTAACAAATTAGCTCACGAAAGCTCATGCTTAAATAAATTTGTTAGTCTTTAAGGTGCCACAAGTACTCCTGTTTTTTTTCCACTTTTAAGTTACTAGATCCCCTCGGGAGGAAGACTCACCAGGCTGCAGCAACTAGCTGTGGGAACCTGCAGCGATAGGAACGGTTGGGGGGAAGGGAAAATGTGGACACTAAGACCCAGGGGTGTCCCAAATTTTTGGGTGCGCTACGCAGCCACTTACACTGTGTAGGGACAGCCCTGGTATGGATGTACAATGGATTTATATAGTGGCATTGGGATATTTTCTGTTTTGTTATCTATCCCTTTCCTAGTGGTTACTAATGTCCCATACTGTGCAGCTAATTTGTGCACAACAATTTTACTGGCTGCATGAAGGAGACTGCATAGATGGTGGATTATTTGGCTTAACTGTCAGACCCATGAAACAGCACAGGGTTTCACGTACTAGTTTTGTAAGCAAGAGAAATCTGACCTCTACATTTAAAAAAAATGAGTCACTTGTAAATTAATAAAACTCATGAACATTAAATTAATTAACTTCAGATTTCCCCAAAATTCAATCCATATCTTTAGAATAAGTGATGCTGATCACAACCAAAATTACACTTGTCTTGTCTAAGAGGGATTTAAAGCCTGTTTTTAACTGGAAAAACGGACACATCCTTATTGTATAGTGTCTGCCAGTGCCTCCATAACATTGTGAAGTAGAAAAAAAGTTATGCACATGTTTTGGCACATCTCCCGTGCATGTCTGCCATTGTTAACTCTGCCTGCATACCTGCCAATGCAGCCAAGCAAATTCCATTCTACAGCTGTTTCCTTCGTAACCAGCATGTAGCTGTAGAAATGAACTACATAACTCTAAAGGAAACCCAAAAAACCTGCTAGTTTCCATAGGATTTTTTACAAGTATTTTGAATGCCTTAAAATATTACAAACAGATTGAAAAAGCAGTATTTATGGGCAACAAAGATGGCAATGGAGATGAACAATTCCTGAGACTTTGGAGTTAACAAATCTCTTGCTTGTGATCCAGTGAGGATAAAAATAGTTCTGTTTTTCACTGTGGTGGTGTACTCAATATTTTTTAACAAGATGTATCTTCAATTCTGAGAAGTGTTAAACTATATTAAGTACTTTGTGGACCATCGGTTTCATTATTCACAACCTTTCTTTTCCCCACCTTCAACCCGTTTGCTTGCAACAGTTTTACCTTGCACTAAACATTCCTCAGCTGAATGATCATTATGGAATGTTCAGTTGCTGCATTTTTTGTTAGAAAAAAGTACTTGATGAGAAAAATGTGTTTTCCAACTTTGCCACTCTTGTATGCACATATACAGAAATAGACAATTCTAAAGGTATGTTGTGTTCCTTGCCAAAAACATGTTTTCCTTGCACGTAAATTTGTCCCACTACAGTTATTCTTTTTTTCTTTTTTTATATCTCCAACTGTCTGTGCCTCCTCTTCCTATAAATCATCTGGCTCTCATTCTTGGATTTCTGCACCTACAGGTCCATTGGATAAGCCAGAAGTTTGGGTTTGGGTTTGGGTTCCAGAAAATGGAAACAGAGCACTTAAAATTTTGAGTTACGATATCCTTTTGCATATATATAAAGCCGTAGACTTGGGTCTGGTCTATAAGCTAAGGGTATGATTTTTTTGTTTGTTTGTTTTGGTCACTGCAGTAGTGTGTGTACAGTTATAATGGTATAAATGTACCTTATGCTGGTATAGCCTATTCCCTTTCCCTTATGTAAATAAGCTATACTGATATAAACACTTACGTATTGGTATAACTGCGTCCGTACTAACTATAGCAATCTAGATAAATTGGTACATTTGTGAGTTGATAAAGCCCTTAATTGTCTTCAGAAGGTGGAACAGCAACCAAACTGGTTTGCTGTTATGGTCTAGCACAGAGGTCGGCAACCGGTGGCTCGCGGCTCGTCAGGGTAAGCACCCTGGCGGGCCGGCCCGGTTTGTTTATCTGCCGCGTCGGCAAGTTCGGCCGATCGCGGCTCCCACTGGCTGCGGTTCGCGGTCCCAGGCCAATGCGGGAGGCAGGAAGCCGCGGCCAGAACATCCCTCGGCTCGCGCCGCTTCCTGCCTCCCGCATTGGCCTGGGACCGCGAACCGCGGCCAGTGGGAGCCGCGATCGGCCGAACTTGCCGACGCGGCAGATAAACAAACCGGGCCGGCCCGCCAGGGTGCTTACCCTGGCGAGCCGCGAGCCACCGGTTGCCGACCCCTGGTCTAGCAAAATGGTTCTCACTACAACCACCAGTAACAAGCAAAAAAGGAGGAAAGATGCTTTCAATGGGGCACATATGAAGGGTGGCAGCTGCTTCTACTGCTACTTTTGTGGCACCCACAGTCAGCTACTACCCACCCACGCCCACATGCAAGGGCCTGCTACAAGGCTAAAGACATTTAAGTGTTAGACCACCTGCAAAGGATTGCTGGATTTTAGTAGCAGGACAGCTATTTGTGGGTTCTGGGTCAGAAAAGATGGGTGCATAGTTAAGACACCTAAACAACCTTAATTCTATCTCGTAGTGACATCACGAGGAAAAAATATGAACACTATCTAATGTGCCTTTAAAAATCAGTTTAATTCTAGATCACAAGCACTAATATGCAGCAGTCATAATTGTATGGTTATTGTGTGACGTCACTACAGGGCAGATTTAAGATTGCTTTGATGTTAACAGCATTTTTATACCTTCACATGTTTGGATTTCTTTTGAGTTTATCCTTACCTCTTAAATTTCATGGATTTATAATATTTGTTCTTGGGATAATTACATAATCCCTTTAATGGATTTTTACCTCTAATTACTGATATGTACTCTCAACTGTAGCTCCATCTTTATGTAGATTTGTCTGTGAAGATGGTAAAATTTTCCAGGAACACTATCTCTCGTAAGCCACATGTTGGTCTGAATTTTTTACTTACTGTTGAAAGTATTACTTAAGAGTACCATAACTGAATGATTATAAAGAAAAACTTTTATCACTTTGTGTGTATTACAGTATTTCATGCATGATGTTTCATAGTTTCCTATGTGTAGTCAATTAGTCATTTTTATGCTTTTTATGAGTCTTTAACAGTGACCGACAAGAAAAAACATTAAACAAAATACGAAAATGTTACTATAAAATCACAAAAATTAGTAACAGAATTTGTGAGCATTTATAGTACATGCGTTAAAGTAATTTTTTAAAAAGGAATCTTCAAGTAGATTTCAAGTAGACATGAGTGTCCCTTCCCCAGACATGTTTGTTGTACCCAGCTGATGATCTCTAAGGAGATATATGACCATGGCTGCATTATTGCTCTGGATAAATCATACTAAGCTAGAAAACATATTGTTTTTTGAGAATATTAGATATATAGATATTTTTAATCAAAATTAGATATTTTGTATTCTTGTATGCCAGTACTCAGAATGCTTTTTCATCTAACAGCTTTTTAATATGGTCCTGGTGTCTGAGATTTGGGATCAAAACAATAAATTTGGGTGTATTCTACGTAATACTTAAGTGAGAATAATGGAGGACTTTCTTCACTTCTAGTCTCAATGTCTTGACAAAGACTATGTTAAACATCCCATAAAGAGTTAAGTTGAAATGCCAATAGACATTTCTTACCAAATTTACCACTCAAACAAAGAAAGAATTGGAAAACGATTAGGTGCAGTGCATTTTGAATACAGTCTAGGTTAACATAAAAATAGTCCTATTAGCATCCCAGTTCTTGAGTTTGGCAACATGTGCTCTAATTGTAGATCCCAGGAAGATCTCCAAGAAGTGCAAAGGATCACATTATTCCATTACCATCCATAGAGTCTATGTACTATTCTTAGTGCCAATAAATTGAAAAGAGATATGAACGAGAGAGAGAGAACAATATAAAGATGCCAAATAAGCTGTAATTACAGTTCTGTAAGGGAGAGTGAACACCATTTTAAAGTATTAAAAAGCGGTTACAGTCTTCATTTGATTTCTAAATTTATTCTATCAAATGTTTCCATTCAGAAAGTACATTGATTAAGTAGTTAATTCTTACGTGAATCAGTAATTTAAGGTATTCATGTGGCCAATGGAAGGTAGTCATGTCTACACTGCAAACTTCTGCTGGCAAAGATATGTCGGTCAGGGGTGTGAAGAAGTGTGATGCCCAGCTGACAAAACTGTGCCAGCAAAAGCCATGATGCCAGCCATTATGTAGTTGACAGTTATACCAGTAAAATAGCAGTTTGCTTATATAAGCTGCATCTACACTAGGAGCGCTTTACTGATATAGTATATTGGTATAGCTATACTGAGAAAGTGCTTTTAGTGTAGACGTGGCCAGTAATGCAAACTCAGTAACAGATTTTCTCAACTCCTCACATAGGGTTTTATTAATGTAATTGTGTTACTTCCAAAAGATACTTTTATGGCTACAGCACTGGATGCTGTTTTGAGAAACGCATATTCCTGTGTATGTTTTCTGTTAATGTTTCTCATTGAGTGAGATGAAGAACTCTAGTAGTCACCAAAATTAATTATTTTGAGAGAGCCTACCTGGCATTAATGGAAAAAAATAATAGGAAAACTGTATGCCTAGATAAATGCACTTTTTTGTTTTTAAGGTATCCTTACACTATTCATTTTCCTACAGATTTTAGAAAAATATTTTACTAAAATGGATTTTTGTAAAACAAATAAGACTTAAGTTAGATACTAAATGTCAAAAGTGAGCAAGATCCATGCAACTAAGACTTTCGTCATGTATATTAAATTCATAACATTGAAGAGATATTGCCAGAACACATTTGACTTTAACTTTAGGTTTTGTAAAAACAAGGTTTGCAAAAGTCAAAATGTTTCCATGAACTTAAATAAAAATAAATCATTGGGAAGGTTTTTCTAACAAATATTTCCATACATATTTGCAATCCACCATTGCTATTTTGTGCTAGTGCGTAAAGAAACCAGAAATGAAATGGACTAGGTATTGGCTTGTTTCTTCCTGTCTAAGCTAAGAGAAATGCAAAATATCAATAGCATAAAGTTTAAAGTTTAGTACTCCAGTTTTAATGATGAAAGATATTAACAGCATAAAAGAAACTTTAAAAAAAATCATGGTTAGGTGTCTAATTCCCATTGTTTTCCATTGAACATCCCACTAGGCACCATACTTTTGAAAATTGGTAGAGGGAAAATAAGCTTTCCTGCTTTTTCAACTCGCAAGTGATTTCTCACTAGTCCAGATGAAGGAAGTGTTCTCTGCACCTGCTAGCTAAACTGAAACCAAAAATAATTAAGGCAAAACCTTTTGTGCACAACAGCAATTGAAAGTACTTAACATTTAGAAAAATTTAAATACTATCATTCACTCTGTTGTAAAGAGTGAAAATAATATAGATATTTAATGCAGTACATGAAATTGTGACCTGTTATAAAGCCTGAGTTGACCTGAGAAATTAAGTATGTTTTTCTCTTGATTTTTTTTTATGTAATTAAAAAGAGCAGCACCCTGTATCTCATTATTATTTGAGGAGGGCTCCTTGACGCAGTACATTTTATTTATGTAAATAATTTTAATAGATTATAATGTTTAGACCTTAACATAGCTTGTCATAATTTCAAATTAAATTTTAAACACACATTATTAAAAAAGGAAAATGTATTTGAATTATATAAAAAATCCAATTTAAGAAAATCTAATTTTTTTGTTTAAAAAAATAGTACTTTTATCCATTCTGAACTAAAGAACAATAGTTGAAATAAAGTACAGTTTCATGAACTGAATCTGCACTTACTGTCTAATGTGTAATGGGTAGCTCTTGATTTTTTTATTTTTTTTTAAAAAAAGCTTTAATTTTTTCAAAATTGTCAAATACCTAGTTTCCAGAAGAAGGTATGAAATGGATACAGCAGGCATAATGAAGTTAACTGCTTTAACACTAATAATTTTTCATACAGCTTTAATATTAGTTCTTTTATCAGACAGATACGTTTTAAAGTGTAGATCCAACTAATAAGCCTTAAAATTAATATTGCTGTAAGCAAGAAATAAGGTATATGTTTACATTTAGGTAAGTACTCTATAACTAATTACATATACATATTTTTTTTCTTTTCCAGACGGTATACCTCAGGTTTACTATTTTGGCCCTTGTGGCAAATATAATGCCATGGTGCTAGAACTACTGGGACCTAGCTTGGAAGACCTGTTTGACCTGTGTGATAGGACATTTTCTCTTAAAACTGTTCTTATGATAGCTATACAGTTGGTAAGTATAAATATATGTGTATTTATATCTATTTAATAATCTGAGCGTGTTTGGTAGACCAGTATGTGGACAGTCTTTGTACTAGATTAAATACTAATTTATCTGATAAGGGATCTATAGTATACAATCTGTTAAATTGTGTTGGCTTTATTGCAATCCTTTTTAAAGGACACCCAAGAATGAAGTATTGCTTAGTTGTCATTTTTTTTATGTGCCATAATTTTTCCCTTAGTCTTTAAGGACAGTTGCATAAATTCAGTATCTGTTTTGAAGAGCTCATTTAATTGTAGCCTAAAGTCATAAGGCTCAGTTTGACACACTCATTTCCATTAAAATAAGCAGATTAAACTCTTAAGTAACATAGGCATTTGCCATCTTACACATTGTCTTAGTCATAAAATTAGGAAAGGGCAATACAAAAATACATGGTACAAGCAAAATTGTTTAAATGGAAAATCTGAGGTTTTGAGGCATTTTTTCTGAGTAGTCTGCCATAAGACTAGATTAGAGTAAAAGCCAAATAATATTGTTTTTATTTTCATTGGCGCAGATTTATATTTACTAAGTAATTGCATCTTTTAAAATCCAGATATATAGCGCACCACTTTTTTTTTTTCCACCAGGGGTACAAATTTTAAATGCCACTTGGACATTTTAAATGCCAGTATTTCAGTAATAATAGCATTTAAAATGAAATAATTAGTATGAACATGTTACTTAAATGTCAGTGAAGAGGGGGATGTCCATTTTATGGCATGAATGGCAAAGATTCTATTAATCAATAAAGGCTTATAACATCACAAATACAAAATCATTTAACAAGCATTCTTTTCCAAATATAAAAATCTTTTTCAAACCTTAATTTATACATCTAGGAGGAAAGTCGTATTCATATTGGCAATGCACTGGCTAAAATTTATATGTACAGAACATTGCATGTCCTTACAGAGCCTTGATTCTGATAGCAAGACAGTGTAATTTCAGGTCTTAGTTTCATGTCCAATAATGTGCACAAAAATGCATTCATTACAGCTTGCTCACTATCGACTTTACTTTGTTTCTTTTTTTGTGATTCATATGAAGCTGTAAGTATAGATTTTTTTTATATGCAAGTGGTGGAGTGTGTTTTCCTCTATTCACGTGCTCATGTCCCATCAACATTAAGTGGAATTTAGGCACATGTTGAGAGGAAAATAGTTGTCTATAGTTTGTTTTAAAGGTGATAATACTTGTATATAGAGAGAGAAAAAGCTGATGTAACAATACTTGTTTGCATCTACGACGCTTTCTTGTGGTAAACTGAAGCTTAAACTAAACTCTGTCCTTTCTTCTCTTTAATAAAGATTTCTCGTATGGAATATGTCCATTCAAAGAACTTGATATACAGAGATGTAAAACCTGAGAACTTCTTAATAGGACGACCAGGAAACAAAACCCAGCAAATTATTCATATTATAGATTTTGGTTTGGCAAAGGAGTATATAGATCCAGAGACAAAGAAGCACATACCATATCGAGAACACAAGAGCCTTACAGGAACAGCTAGATACATGAGTATAAATACACATTTAGGAAAAGGTACGTTTGCATTTTAAATGCAGAAACTAGAATTCAACAACTATACTAACTTTGTATGAATTAGTATTTACCTCTGAATCATCCAGTTTGCAGATGGTTAAAGAAACAAATTCTAATCTGTGCTCATCAAAAACTGAAGACTTATGCACTGAATCAAATCGTTATTAAAACACTATAAAAATAGGTAATAAAAGGTAATAATTAGAGATATACCAATCTCCTAGAACTGGAAGGGACCTCGAAAGGTCATAGAGTCCAGCCCCCTGCCTTCACTAGCAGGACCAATTTTTGCCCCAGATCCCTAAGTGGCCTCCTCAAGGATTGAACTCACAACCCTGGGTTTAGCAGGCCAATGCTCAAACCACTGAGCTATCCGTCTCCCCAGGATTCTCTTGGTTTTAAAGTCATCCTACCCCATATCATCTCAGATCATGATCAACTCTGTTAAAAATATTACAGTATGTTTTGTCTTATGGAATGGTTAGATAACAAGGGTGGCCAAACTTCCTGACACTCCCCTCTCGCCCCCCGAGCCACATATGACTATCTTCAGAAGTTTGAGAGCCCGGGCACACCTGCTGGGGCTTAGGCCTTCAGACCTGAGACTGGGCTTGGGGTTTCAGCCGCACTCCTGCTGAAGCCCTGAGCCCTGGCAGGTGTGCCTCACTGGGCAGAAGCCTCAAGTTCCTCCCCTACCCCCCCCGGGCAGAGACCTCAAGTCCTCCCTCCCCACTGGGCAGAAGCCCCAACCCTATCACCCGCTGCAAGGCAGAGGTCCTAAGTTCCCCCCCTCCCCCCCAGTCTGGTAGGTGGAGGCTCTGCGAGCTGCACTTTAAGGGTAAAAGAGGCACATGTGGCTCACGCCACAGTTTGGCCATTCGTGTTATATAATGAGGATGAAGTATGTGTGATTAACTTTCTTTTAAAAATGTGTTGTTTAGAAGTATCACAATTTGTTGTTTTTTAACTTACAAAGTGAATATATTGGATGTGAAAGGATTGATGTTTTCTAAATGCAATAATAGGTACAGCTTAGACAGCAACACTACAGGATTTCCATGCTATCTTGCCAGCTTGCCTGATCCCTTACTTGGAGAAAGACCACTCATTGGTGTCAAAGGTAGTTCTAGTTTTGATGCCAATTGAGTCCTTTGCCCTTCTGCTCAGTAGGGGTGTGTCAGTTATGAAACGAACACTTTCCATAAAGAATTGTACTCTTTGATTAAATTAATTTAGGTGACTGAAATACCTGTATATGGTCACAGCTAATTTTAGGTATTAAGGATTATGCATTTAACAATTTTTTTATTTTACTTGTGTTTGTGCACACTATAATGTAAATGGAAAGAAAAAGAAAACTTTTGGAGAGCAGTCCATAGTACAGAACCCAGCTATTAATGTATTAACATACACAGATCCAGCAAACAAAAGTAATAGAAATCACATGACTAGCAGAGACCAAACATCCAGTGTTGTCTGAGAGAGAGCTTCTTCAAGAAGTAATATTGAAATAACCTATGTGACTTAATTAACCTTTGTCTTCCTGAACACATTCTTAAATGTTATCTAAAGAGAACCTGTTGCACATAGACACATTAAGCCTTTATCCTACTTTTTGTTTCTGCGAAGAGCATTAGGCTACCATTTCCATAGGCACAGGTTTTTAAGCCTCTCCTCCCGCACCGCCCCCCTCCCCCACCCCCCAACTCTTTTTTTTCTTTAGTTCCAAGTCTGTACTTGGGTTTTAGGAATCAGAAAAAATGAAGGATTTGGGTAGGCTTCAGTGTCATACTTTAAAAAAACAAACACTACACAAGACTACAGTTTTATACTTTAACAGAAGCAGTATAACAAAAATGTGTGTTCAGTGCCCTGCATGCTTCACATACTTCCTTGCTTAGAGTTCTGAGGGGAATGACTGCAACTGAAATTCAGTTCTTTCTGGCAGCTAACATTGCAGCAAGCCCAAAATACTGCTCTCTTCTGCCTCTTTGAGTACTCTTTCTTTTTTGTGTGTATAGTCAGAGAGATTTTTGTGTATTAAAAAAAAATATTGTGCCATTGCAGGCATCATCTGGGACCCAGCCATTTGGGGCTGTTTCCTCTTCACCTAAAGCAGTCCTAATAGGATTGCTCTTTTTTGCAGGTGTTTTTCCTTGTCTGGGTCCTCTGACTCTGCAGGTAGCATGGCTGAAGTAGCTAAGAAAATCCAGTTTAATGTACATTGTTTTTTCATAGAGTTAAGGCCAGAAGGGACCATTAGATCATCTAGTCTGACCTGTATAGCACAGGCCATTAAATTTCACCCAGCTACCCCTGTATTGAGCCCAAAAACTTGTTTGGCAAAAGCGCATCTTCTAGAAAGGCATCCAGTCTTGATTTGAAGACATTAAGAGATGAGGAATTCACCACTTCTTTTGGTAGTTTGTTTTATGTAAACTATTACAGATGACCTTGTTTAGTATCTCCAATGCTGGGCAAAAGTCACAATTTAAGCAGGCACATGCTTTCCTTCTCTTTCTTCAGGGGAGCCTGCAAAGATTGGAAGTACTGCCTCAAAATCTAACTGATTGGTGGGGGGGAGGATTTTTAAACTCCTTGTCAATTGAATTTGGCACCAAACATACATCACCAACATTGAGGCATGTTGATTTTGAAGACTTTGCTAACCTGACTTGGTATTGAGCACAAGCAGCACTGAGATTGTTGCTCTCACCTGGGTTAAAGGACATTGAAGGTTGGTGTCCTGATTTTCCTGGTTCGAGCCCAGCTAAGCAGGCTGGAGATTCCAAGTTGCTATCAGCTTCTGAGCATCCAGGACTCTGTCCCTGGATGGAAGGAGAGGTAGAGGAAGAAGAACCATGCTTCTGAGGGAGGTTTAGCCTTTGTGTCCTGGAACCTCAATCTCGGTCTCACTGTATCAAGACACTCAAAAGGTGGTTTCAATATTTTTACTCACTCTGGCTTCTCTGGTAATGACAGTGGTCAGTGAGAAAACTCAGCAGGCTTCAGATCTTTGATCTGCTTTGCTCATAGTAGATGAGGATTGCAACTTACCAAGAAGTGCTGGAGAAGCATGAATTCTTCACATGGGATAAAATGTTGGCCTTTCTAGATCAGCCCAAGAAGAACAGAAAATGGATTTCCGCTCCCAACTCCAGAGGCAAAGTTCTTCCTGACTTCAGGTTTGACAGAAATCTTCTTTACTGTTCAACTGGGAGCAGCTGATCCTTCGCATCAAGTTTCAAGCAACTGGTTAGCTGAGACAGTCCTGAAAGACACTTGCTTTCACATTATCTGTTTTGGCTCATTAAATATACCCCCAGTCCTGTGTAGCGGTGAAACCTGTATGAATATTGTCCTTTGGTATTTGTATGGCACTGAAAACTTTCACTAAATGCCTAATTGTCATAACTGCTTTTTTCAGACAGTTTGGCATCATGTCTGCTTATATTTAAAATAATAAGCTGAACAGATCACTTTCCCCATCTTCAGCTCTCAAGAAAATGTGCACAGTTTTCCAATTCTAATAAAGAAAAATCCACTTTCATCTTGGCACAAAAGATGGAGTTAAGTGGAGACTCCATCACTGCAAAAGCTTTCTTGAGAGAGGATATGTTTCATACCATCATGGAGACAGAATCCTTTTGTAATTCCAGTCTGAAAAGTATATTGTGGCTTTTTACCAATATTAGGCCTTATGATTCCATGTGCTTATGTGACACCATTGCCCATTCTGGATCTTAGCTGCTACAGGGAATGCTGTATATCACTGAGTATACTTGCAGTGCAGGCAGAACTCAGCATCAATGGCAGATATGTCTCTCCTGGACTGGGGACAGAACTTTCTGTACTCATTCCCTCAAAAGATTATTTGGAAACTTACAGGATAGCACCAAGATGCTGTGGCTTGGGCTCTGTAGTTTTGATCTTCTGATCTACTTGAATTGATACCACCACTGTAAGTCCTCATGTATCATATCTTCTGTCTTTTGGGTCTGGGATGAGATTCTTCACTCAGCTCCAGTCTCTCTCAAGTATTCTGCTGAGGTACAAAATATGCTATCAAAAAGCAGGAAGCTTTCAAGCAGATATATCCACTTGATGAAGTGGAAGAGAGATTTTCATTTTGACAACTTAAAAGTGAATAGAACCAATATGGTGATCCATTGCTTTTATCTTCGACTGTTACACTTGGAAGAATATGAACTGTCTTACATTATGCTCACTTGGCTACCATCTCTGTTTTCTTCTCCTTGGTTGAATTGGTTGGAAAAAAAATCTTTTTCACTCTGCAGCTATCAAGTTTCTGATAGGATTCCTCCAGTTTTGTGCTGGTGTATGAACTAGCTCTACCATGTAATTCTAATTTTGTTCCCACAAAACTTCTGGAACCTCTATTTGAACACTTGTGTAACTGTTCTCTGTACCATTTGTATGAAGATGCATAGCTTTCCTCCACGGATATGACGTGTTCAGTGCGAACGAAATACAGCATGATTGTACTGTAAGGCCCTGCATCCTCACCCCCAAATTCTTACCTAAAATGGCCTCTGATTCTATCTCAATCAGGTCATTAACCTGCCTCTTTTTTCCCCAAAGCCTGATTTACAGGTAGAGAGGTCACTTTCCATACTTTAGATGTCTATATAAGAGATCACATCTATCCACAGGTTCCACAGACATCTTGTGACATGTGGTGTTAAGGCCATAGATCAAGTTACCAGTTCTGAAAGGCTGTTCCAATGGATCATGCACATGATTATGACTTAAGTGTTCAATTTCCCAAGAGTGGGTATTTGTAGGAGCAGTTTTCAATATAAAAGTTTCTTTGCCTCTGTGTTTGAAGATCATCCATATGAATTCAGACTTTCTGCCCATCTTCTTATAGAAGCAACTCTGAAGAAGAACTGTATTGAATTAGTGAAAGTAATTGAAGGGTAGGTGGGGCCACTCCTCTTTTTAGGCCATTGGAACACTGTATGAGAGAGTCTAGTACAGGGGTGAGTGGCCTCACCTGAGACGCCGGTCTAGAAGATTGTGTGTTCACGTACCAGGAGCGCACTTATTTTGAGAATGGATCATGTGGGCAATCATCTTGAAGAACCACAGTTATTATCATAAGTAACTGGGTTTCTTGGGGTGATTTGGACTTTTGGCACCTGGAATGCCTTGTAAAGTGGTTTGTGATTGTGTGGATAAGCAGCTAACAGCACTAGATGTTTTGCAAACTGTTCTGTTTATCGTCATTACTATATTGCCCACTCTCTGCTTTTAATTTAGTTATTTTTAAAGGCTCACACAATTGAATGTGTCAAAAACATACAAACATGAAATTTACCTCTACTTCTACCTTACTTGTACTAAAACTGGTCATCACATAGAAACAATGGTAGCAGATGAGAAATTATCTTTTATTTTGCCAGGGAGTGGAATCTTGGAGCTCCGTGGAAGACATTTATAGTCACCAACCTTCCAAAGTTGTTGTTCTGCTGATTTAATCCAGTCCTGGGCATCCATCAAATAAGCAACTCCCTGGCAGGGAGACTCACGAACAAAAACGCTGAGGACCATAGGTTTGCTTGGAGTGGGGCAATAGAGAAGGTTATCACTCAAGGCTTTCTGTGTCAGGGCTAAGAAATGGTATTGTACAAAACACTTGAGGCTTCCACTTTCACAGTCCCTGAGTCCATGGAAGATTGCCAGCTCATTTTAAACCTAGCTGCGGAATTAGTTTATCCTCTTCTAGATGTACCCTCTTTAGATATCCTTTAAAACAAATGTGCCAAAGGCAGGTTGGAGGAGCCTTCTTTCTTTGCACAGTAAAAAGTAGACTTTACGTCTTGTCAGAGGCCTTCTCAATATAAACAAGTTAGAGCTGCTACTTGTCTCAAAATTCTTAACCACAGTATAGATTTTTCAGAGCATCTATTTATAGATACTGTCAGGAAAACTCTGCAGTGAAAACTCAATTGATCATGTCAGCTGTCTCACAATTCTTTTGAAAGATTGACTTTGAGAAAGAGATTATTTTGAAGACTGAATTCAGAATAGAAAAAATTCAACTTAATTCTCATTCATATAGGGACTTGTTTGTAGCTTATAAAGAAGGCTGCATTTTAGTCATGGGTATTTTTAGTAAAAGTCCTGGACAGGTCACAGGCAGTAAACAAAAATTCACGGCCCGTGACCTGTCCATTACTTTTACTATATACCCCTGACTAAAACTTGGGGAGGAGGGGGTGGCGCGGGAGGTTGGCAGGGCTGTGGGAGGTTTCCTACGCAGCTCCTGGGAAGTGGCGACCTCCAGCTCCTAGCTCCATGTGCTGCCTCCACTCCACCCCAAGCCCTGGGTCTGCAGCTCCCACTGCCTGGGAGCCGCGGCCAATGGGAGCTGCAGGGGCAGTGCCTGCAGGCGGAGGCAGCATGTGGAGCTGAGGGAGGGGAGTTCCTGTCGCCCTTCCGGGGAGCCCCCCCCCCCAGATAAGCACCGCCCTGCACCCCAATCCCCAGCCCTGAGTCCCCCTATACCCAAATTCCTACTGCTCTGGGATAGGAGGGTCCGAGGCTGCCCCAGCAGCTGTTGGTGCGACTGCCCGGGGCTGCCTGAGCTGCTTAGGGCACTCAGGCCAACCGAAGGGGCCATTGCAGAAGTCTCAGAGGTCACAGAAAGGAATCTGTGACTTCCATGACCTCCGTGACAAACATGGAATCTTACTTGTAAGAGAGAAAATCCCCTCTAGAATTTAAATCTGTTTGTCATCTGTCTAACTAAGGCAGCAGCAGCAGATGGAAAATTCACTGCAACTATTAAGTTGTGTGCTTCGCCCTAGCCTTAGTACTCCCAAGTGTTTCCAGGACCACAAAATATAGTATACTGACCTACATAGCCTTGATCAAAAATATTAACTCCTAACAATTAATTTATTTTGTGATCTCATTGTTTTATTAAACTAATTTCTACACATAATTCCTCTTGCAGCTTGAACGATCTAGCCATGCTTGTTAGTTGTCTGATTGTCCATGGTGTCTGAACTGGCCCTCCTGAAAACCAGTGAGCTTTGGATGAGGGAAAAATTGTAGGCTATGAATTGTCTGTGATCCAAACTCCAGATTATTTATAGCATCTTTTGATCTACACTGAAGGATTCAAGGAAAGAAGGTTTTAGTTTACTCTTTGACAGATGCAAATCTGTGCAACCTAGTGAGATCTAATACAGACAGGTTGTCGATTAAATCTCATATAAGCAATATGGCGCCCGCTCTTTCACAGGGGTATACATTTTACTTTAGTTATGAGGGGATGTGAAATTGCTAGTGTGCTCTGAAGGCTGGAAGCTCTCAGGGTACCTACATGGGGACACTCCATTACATCAGGCCTGTACTTGAAGGTTCTCTTTCTCTGAAGAGGACCCTTTCTCATGTAACACAATGAAAGTTAAAATTACAAATGTAGAATTCTGTGTTTAAAAAAAAAAGGGGGGGGGTGTTAAAATTTTAGAGCCTGAAAATCCACTCAGTCCTACATCTTGTTCAGCCAATCACTGAGACAAACAAGTTTGTTTACATTTGCAAGAGATAATGCTCTCCGCTTCTTGTTTACAGTGTCACCTGAAAGTGAGAACAGGTGTTTTCATGGCACTGTTGTAGCCGGCGTCGCATGATATTTACTTGTCAGATGTGCTAAAGATTCATATGTCCCTTCATGGTTCAACCACCATTCCAGGGGACATGCGTCCATGCTGATGACGGGTTCTGCTTGATAACAATCTAAATCAGTGTGGACTGATGCATGTTCATTTTCATCTGAGTCAGATGCCAACAGCAGAAGGTTGATTTTATTTTTTGGTGGTTCAAGTTGTGTAGTTTCCTCATCGGAGAGTTGCTTTTTTAAAGCTTCTGAAAGCATGCTCCACACCTTGTTCATCTCAGATTTTGGAAGGCACTTCAGATTCTTAAACCTTGGGTCGAGTGCTGTAGCTATATTTAGAAATCTCATATTGGTACCTTCTTTGCGTTTTTGTCAGATTTGCAGTGAAAGTGTTCTTAAAACAAACAGTATGTCCTGGGTCATAATCTGAGACTGCTTTTACATGAAATATATGGCAGAATGCAGGTAAAACAGAACAGGAGACATACAGTTCTCCCCCAAGGAGTTCAGTCACAAATGTAATTAACACATTGTTTTTTTTAACAAGCATCATCAGCATGGAAGCACGTTCTCTGGAATTGTGGCCAAAGCATGAAGGGACATATGACTCTTTAGCATATCTGGCATATAAATACCTTGCAATGCTGGCTACAAAAGTGCCATGCAAATGCCTGTTCTCACTTTCTGTTGACATTGTAAATAAGAAGATGGCAGCATTATCTCCTGTAAATGCCAACAAACTTGTCTGTCTGAGCGATTAGCTGAGCAAGAAGTAGGACTGAGTGGACTTGTAGGCTGTAAAGTTTTACACTTTTTTTTTTTTAGTGCAGTTATGTAACAAAATAAAATCTGTGTTTGTAAGTTGCGCTTCTTTGAGTGCTGTCCCTGTGGGTGCGCAACATCAGGTGGAGATGCGTCCCATCCTTCGTCTAAGAATACTCAACAAATTCAAAACGGTCACCGTGAGTTCAATCATCCCTATGCTGGAGGAAGGGGACTGGTTCGCAACCCTCAGCCTACAAGACGCATACTTTCACATTACAATCCATCCAGTTCACAGATGCTTCCTAAGTTCACAGTAGGACAAAAACATTTCCAGTACATATTGCTACCATTCGTCCTCTCGACGGCACCAAAAGTATTCACTAAAACACTTGCAGTAGTAGCAACTTACTTACGGAGATGAGGGATACTGATATCCCCTTACTTAGATGACTGCCAACTCAAAGGCACCACAAAGACAGAAACAGAATGAAGCATTCAAATAACCATTTCTCTCTTTCATTCCTTGGGACTGCAAATCAATGAAAAGAAATCCACCCTCACTCCAGTACAGGAACTACAGTTCATTGGAGCTCACCTGGACTCTCTCATGGCCAGAGCATCACTACCAAGGCCCATGTTAACAACAATGACCTCCCTGATATCAGTGGTCTCTCACAGTCCATGGGTAGATGTACGAACATGCCTACCACTATTGGGACATATGGATGCTACCACATTCATTGTAAAACACGCCAGGCTACACATGTGATGCCTTCAGAGATGGCTGAGTGAGTATATATCCCACAAAGACACAGTCTAAACGAGAGAATGACACCCACCATAAAGTTGATACGATCACTATGCTGGTGGACAAACCCAATGAACATTTGCTCTGGTGTACCAGATCCAACAGGATCTGTTCAGATCACAACAGATGCCTCCCTGATTGGATGTGGGGCTCACCTGAACCAACATACCACTCAGGGCAAATGGTCCCCTGTGGAAACACATTTTCACATAAACCTACTAGAACTACACGTGGTACGCAATGCATGCTGCCACTTCCTTCCTCTCATAAGAAACAGAATGATACAGATCCTAACAGACAACATCGCATGTACTATATCAACTACCAAGGTGGAGCACGATCCCGCTCCTTATGTGCGGAATCTCTAAAACTATGGAACTGGTGCATAAAGCGCAATATCACTATCACAGCATCATACCTACTGGGCCGCCTGAATATCACGGCGGACACACTAAGCAGACAGTTCTCACAAGAATACAAATGGAAACTCAACGACGAAATAACACATCATATTTTCCACAGATGAGGAACTCCAGTGATAGACCTGTTTGCGAAATGAACAAACAAGAAATGCCCAAAGTTTTGCTCATGTGCAGGGCAGGAAGCACAATCACTGGGAGACGCATTCTTTATCGAATGGAATGCCCCTCTCCTATATGCCTTCACACCGATTCCTCTGATCTTCAGAGTCATACACAAAACATGAACCGACAGGGCCAAGTTCATCCTTATAATACCAACATGGCCCAGACAGACTTGATTCTCTTGACTCGCAAGGCAATATGCAAGCCATTCACTCTCTCCCATCTACACAATCTCTTGTCACAGGACAACAGTCTAACCCTCCATCCAGATCCAGGGAAACTCCACCTGAAGGCATGGCTCTGCCCTGAGGAATTAACCTGTTCTGACCAAATAAAATAAGTACTGATTAATAGTGGGAAACAAAACACGCTCTACTTACCTCCAAAAATGGAAAAGATTTTCCCTGTGGTGCCAAATGAAGCAAATATCTGCACAACAGGCATCACTTCCTATCATCCCGGATTACCTACTATCTTAAACTCAGGATTGGCTACAAACTCGATTAAAGTTCACCTTGCAGCCTTCCACCAACAGATGGATGGGATATCAGTATTCGCCCATCCCACTACTAAGAGGTTCGTAATGGGGCTACAGAACATGTACCCGGATATCCATGAACCCACACCAGTATGGTATTTAAACATGGTATTCAAATGCCTAATCAGAAAACCATTTGAATCCTTAGCATCGTGTTCTTTACTTCACTTATCTATGAAAGTGGTATTCTTGACAGCCATCACATCGGCACAAAGAGTGAGTGAGATAGGGGCACTCATGGCTCACCCCCTATACACACTATTCTACAAGGACAAAGTGACTCTTAGGACACATCCTAAATTCATGCTCAAAATATCATCCTCATTCTACCAATTCACTTACCTACATTCCATCTGAAACCACACAACAACTCCCAAGAGGCGTTGTTACATACATTAGATGTCTGTCGCGCCCTGGCCTTTTATCTGGACAGAACAAAGACCTTCAATAAATCTTACAGACTATTGATATCAATGACAGAAAGATCAAAGAGTGTGGCTAAATCCACGCTAAGACTATCTAAATGGATATAAAACTCCCTATATAACAGAGAAGCCCCAATTGGCATCTGAACACACTAGAAAAGAGCCGTAGCGGCTTCCATAGCATTCCTGCACAACATACCTATTCTAGACATATGCAGAGCAGCTACATGGACATCTGAACACACATTCACTAACCAGTATGCCGTTATGCTCATCATGAGTGTAGACACAAGGGTAGGCTTCATGGTCCTAGCCGAAGCTACAGGCTCAGCTCCGAAGTCCCTTCCATTTTCATGAAGGCACTGCTCTCCATTCACCTGAAGTAGAGCACCCACAGGGACAGCACTCGAAGAAGAAGGGAAGGTTACTCACCTTGTGCAGTAACTGAGGTTCTTCAAGATGTGTGTCCCTGTGGGTGCTCCACTACTCACCCTCCTCCCCTCCACTTCGGAGTAAGAACTAAATGTTCCACGAGAGAAAAAGAACTGAAGGGGTCGGGGTGTGTGCGGGCCAGAAGAGCCACCAGCAGCACTGCGAGACAGTTATTCCACATGCGTGCCCCGACGAGACACTGCTAGCAAAAATCTCTAATCAACTGTGCCAGGACGCACTCCACCTATAGTGGAGTACTCACAGAGACACACATCTCGAAGAATCAAAAGCCTGGTCTACACTACACGTTTAAACCGGTTTAAGGAGTGTAAAACCGATTTAACGCCACACCCGTCCACACTAGGAGGCACCTTATATCGATTTTAATGGCTCTTTAAATCTGTTTCTGTACTCCCCGACGAGAGGAGTAGCGCTAATATCGGGATTAACATATCGGAATAGGGTTAGTGTGGCCGCAAATCGACGGTATTGGCCTCCGGGCGGTATCCCACAGTGCACCACTGTGACCGCTCTGGACAGCATTCTGAACTCTGATGCACTGGCCAGGTAGACAGGAAAAGCCCCGCGAACTTTTGAAATTCATTTCCTGCTTCCCCAGCGTGGAGAGCTCATCAGCACAGGTGACCACACACAGCTCATCTGCACAGGTAACAATGCAGTCTCCTGAGAATCGAAAAAGAGCCCCAGCATGGACTGCACGGGAGGTACTGGATCTGATCGCTATATAGGGAGAGGATTCAGTGCTAACAGAACTGCGTTCCAAAAGACGAAATGAAAAAGTATTTGAAAGAATTTCTAAGCCTATGACGGATAAAGGCCACAGCAGGGACTCAGTGCAGTGCAGAGTGAAAGTTAAGGAGCTCAGACAAGCCTACCAGAAAACCAAAGAAGCAAACGGAAGGTCCGGGGCAGGTCGAAAAAATGCCGCTTCTATGCTGAGCTGCATGCAATTTTAGGGGGCTGCGCCACAAGTACCCCACACCTGACCGTGGATTCCGAGGTAGGGGTAGTAATCTCTGCCATGGCTGAGGATTATGGGGACGGGGAAGATGAAGATGAAGAAGAGGAGGACGACCTAGCAGAGAGCACACAGCACTCCGTGAGCTCCAGCAGCCAGGAGCTTTTTCTCACCCTGACGGAATTACCCTCCCAAGCCACTACCCGAGACAATGACGCCATGGAAGGGACCTCTGGTGAGTGTACCTTTGCAAATAGCAAACATTGTTTTTTAAGCAAGCGTTTTTTAATGATTGATTTGCCCTGAGGACTTGGGATGCATTCGCAGACAGTATAGTTACTTAGAAAAGTTTGTTAACATGTCTGGGGATTGAGTGGAAATCCTCCAGGGACATCTCGATGAAGCGCTCCTGGAGGTACTCCAGAAGCCTTTGCAGAAGGTTTCTGGGCAAGGCAGCCTTGTTCCGCCCACCATGGTAGGACACTTTACCACGCCATGCATGTAGCAAGTAATCAGGTATCATTGCATGGCAAAGCATAGCTGTGTATGGTCCCAGTGATTGCTGGCATTCAAGAAGCATCCGTTCTTTATCTCGCTGTGTTATCCTCAGCAAAGTGATATCGTTCAGGGTAACCTGGTTAAAAATCAGGAATTTAAGTAAGGGGGATGGCCATTTTCCTACTGGGTTCGTGGACTGCAGCAGCTTAAAAAAAAATCCTTTCCTGCACGTAGCTAAGCGGGGGGAGGGGAGGAGTGAAATGCCGATGATCTTTTTTGTGTTTGGTCAGCGGGGATCTTCCTCAAGCTACCAGCCACGCAGTGGGTGGGGGTGGGTGGGAAGGGTGTTGATTAGCAGGGAGCTAGCGTGGTATTAGCCATGCGTTGGGGGGAGGGGTAAATCACTGCAGAAGCCAAAAGACAGTGGCTTACCATGGCCGCATGCAAGCTGAATTCTGATGCCCGGACCTGTGTCTGTGAGATCTGTAACTCCAGAGCTGCAGGCACTCAGTATTGAGATGAAAAATGCGACCTTGTAGGGAAATGACATGTGCTATGTAAGGTGAATAGTGCTGTTCACTGTGAAAGAGTATAACCATTGTTCTGTAAAATGTATCTTTTTAAATATTTCTCTCCCTCATGCAGCTGCAAATTTTTCAAGCATCCCTCCTCCATCCCAAAGGCTAGCACAGATAAGGTGGAGGAAAAAGAAGACGCGAGATGAAATGTTCTCGGATATTATGGAAGTTACACGCAAGGAAAGAGCTCATCTGAATTAGTGGAAGGACGTGGTATCAAATTACAGGAAAGATGCCAGTGAACGTGAGGACAGGAGGGACACCCGAGATGAGAGGTGGCAGCAGGAAGACCGGCAGGAAAATCAGCGGTGGCGGCAGGAATATCAGCGGTGGCGGGATGCAACTCTGGGGCTGCTGCGTGATCAAACTGACATGCTCCGGCGTCTGGTGGAGCTTCAGGAATGGCAGCAGGATCACAGAGTGCCGCTGCAGCCCCTGTATAACCACCCTCAACCCTCACCATGTTCCACATCCTCCTCACCCAGACGTGTAAGAACGCATGGGGGGAGGCTCCGTGTACCCGCCCACTCCACCCCCGTGGACAGCCCAACCAGAAGGCTGTCATTACTGTGAAATTTTTTTACTGGCCTTCTCCATCCCTCCTATCCT
Organism: Mauremys mutica; assembly: GCF_020497125.1. NCBI lineage: Eukaryota > Metazoa > Chordata > Testudines > Geoemydidae > Mauremys > Mauremys mutica. Next base: position 74,308,885 of record NC_059077.1, read on the forward strand.
CCTCCCAAACCACACTCTTACTTCTCTCCCTCTTTTTATAATGAATTAATAAAGAATTCATGATTTTTATACTATAGTGACTTTATTTGCATAAGTAAGCTGTACTCGAAGGGGGAGGGTGAGTTGCTTACAGGGAATGAGTCAATCAAGGGGGGTGGGTGTTCATCAACAAACACAGCAGTCACACTGTACCCTGGCCATTGATGAAGCTCGTTTTCAAAGCTTCTCTGATGCGCACCACTTCCTGGTGTGCTCTTCTAATCTCCCTGGTGTCTGGCTGCGCGTAATCAGCGGTCAGGTGATTTGCCTCAGCCTCCCACCCCGCCATAAAGGTCTCCCCCTTATTCTCACAGAGATTGTGGAGAATACAGCAAGCAGCAATAACATAGGGGACATTGGTTTGGCTGAGGTCTGAGCGAGTCAGTAATGTGCGCCAGTGCGCCTTTAAACGGCCAAATGCACATTCCACCACCATTCTGCACTTGCTCAGCCTGTAATTGAACAGATCCTGACCACTGTCCAGGCTGCCTGTGTATGGCTTCATGAGCCATGGCATCAAGGGGTAGGCTGGGTCACCCAGGATAACGACAGGCATTTCAACATCCCCAACTGTTATTTTCTGGTCTGGGAAGTAATTCCCTTGCTGCAGCCGTTTAAACAGAGTAGTGCTTCTGAATACGCAAGCGTCATGAAACCTTCCTGGCCATCCCACGTGGATGTTGGTGAAACGTCCCTTGTGATCCACCAGTGCTTGCAGCACCATTGAAAAGTACCCCTTCCGGTTTACGTACTGGGTGCCCTGGCGCTCCGGTGCCAAGATAGGGATATGGGTTCCATCTATCGCCCCCCCCACAGTTAGGGAATCCCAGTGCAGCAAAGCCATCCACTATGGCCTGCACGTTTCCCAGAGTCACAACCTTTCATAGCAGCAGCTTAGTGATTGCTTTGGCTACTTGCATCACAGCAGCCCCCACAGTAGATTTTCCAACTCCAAATTGATTCCCGACTGACCGGTAGCTGTCTGGCGTTGCAAGCTTCCACAGGGCTATCGCCACTCGCTTCTCTACTGTGAGGGCTGCTCTCATCTTGGTATTATGGCGTTTCAGGGCAGGGGCAAGCAAGTCACAAAGTTCCATGAAAGTGCCCTTACACATGCGAAAGTTTCGCAGCCACTGGGAATCGTCCCACACCTGCAACACAATGCGGTCCCACCAGTCAGTGCTTGTTTCCCGGGCCCAAAATCGGCGTTCAATGGATAGAATCTGCCCCATTACCATCAGGATCTCCAAAGCACAGGGGCCCGCGGTTTGAGAGAATTCTGTGTCTATGTCCTCATCACTGTCATCACCGCGCTGCCGTATCCGCCGCCTCCTCGCCTCGGTTTGAAGGTCCTGGTTCACCATAGACTGCACGAGAGTGCGCGAGCTGTTTAAAACATGCACGATTGCAGTATTGAGCTGAGCAGGGTACATGCTTGCTGTGTTATGGCATCTGCACAGTTCACAAAGCAAAAAAGGTGCGAAACGGTTGTCTGCTGCTTTCAGGGAGGGAGGGGTGAGGCTGTACCCAGAACCACCCGCGACAATGATTTTTGCCCCATCAGGCACTGGGATCTCAACCCGGAAATTCCAAGGGGCGGGGGAGGCTGCGGGAACTATGGGATAGCTACGGAATAGCTACCCACAGTGCAACGCTCCAGAAGTCGACGCTAGCCTCGGACCGTGGACGCACACCACCGATTTAATGTGTTTAGTGTGGCCGCGCGCACTCAATTTTATACAATCTGTTTTGCTAAACCGGTTTATGTAAAATCGGAATAATCCCGTAGTGTAGACGTACCCTCAGTTACTGCACAAGGCGAGTAACCTTCCCTTTCACAGCAAAGAGATTGAACTACAGTATTTGTATGAGGTGAATTGAAAAGTACTATTTCATTTATCTATCATTTTTATAGTGCAAACATTTTGTAATAAAAAAATATGCAATTTGATTTCAATTACAACACAGAATACAATATGTATGAAAAGGTAGAAAAACATTGAAAATATTTAATAGATTAATGGTATTCTATTGTTTAACAGTGTGATTAAAACGGCAATAAATCGCGATTATTTTTTTTTTTAGTTAAACGCATGAGTTAACTCCAGTTAATGGACAGCCCTAGTAGAGATAGATAGCATTCATGGAGAATATATCAATATCTCCTTGGACTTTCTAAGACAAACTCCAGAATTTACTTGTGTGTGACAAAATATGAACTTTATAGCCTGAATCTTGAATTTAAATCTCTTAATTTGTTTTTTCCCCCTCTCTTGAATAAAAACTTCTTTCTTCAAAGTAAAATTAATCTACCTCTACAGTATGTTATAGTTTGGGGAATATTTTCTAAAATTGGTACCTCTCTTGTGACTGCAGTGTGAAGAAAATGAATGTCAATGTTTGTCTTTGTCTGTTAATTAAGGGCATAACAACCCCCCTTTTGAGCCTTTGCTAGAAAGTTGCTTTTTTTTTTTTATTATTTCTGAAAAATGTTTCTGGTGGCCATCACATCCTTCTGGCTGACTCACATAGTGTTTAGTAATTTTTGATTCTTACAGTTGCATCTTGGGAAGATTCTTTCTGGAGAAGTACTGCAGATTTATCATCATAGAATATCAGGGTTGGAAGGGACCTCAGGAGGTCATCTAGTCCACCCCTCTCTCTGCTCAAAGCAGGACCAATCCCCAGACAGATTTTTGCCCCATATCCCTAAATGGCCCCCTCAAGGATTGAACTCACAACACTGGGTTTAGCAGGCCAATGCTCAAACCACTGAGCTATTCTCTCCCCCCCCCTTTAGAAAAAGCCAGATTAACAATTAATCTAATAATGATAATAATAATAGTGTAGAATACGACAATCTTAGTAAAATGTGATAGTGAGAATAAGTTACCAAAATATTTAAGCTTCGACATGATCTAAGTGGGGATCCCTGCTGTGCATCTTAAAATGTTTTCAGAAGCTTTTTCTAACTTTTATTTCTGTGTATAGAGGAGGCCTTGCTTCCAGAAGCTGCAGTTCCCTGAGCTGACTGGTTTTTATGAGAAAACCAACTTATATCTGAAAGCAAAATTACTTTATTCTCTAAAGAATGTTATATTGTCCAATGTGATTTTAGTATATTACACATGAATGTCCAGATTTCATCATCTCTGAAATTTCTGACGCATGCAATTAATTTTCAACCTTTAGGTCTTAGTAGTGTAATGTTTTATAGTCATGCAGTACAATAAAAGTTAATTTGAAATTGAATGCATGATGGATCAACTGAAGAAAATGTGTTTTGAATGTAAGTTCAGTCAAGTTTTCTTGATAATGAACTACTGATTTAGGACTAGGATGTGATCTTCCTTATAGGAGCTTTTAAATTTCTGCCCTCTCATGTGCCCTGAACCAGGAGCTGATCCTTGCAAGCAGGGCTAACTCACCCTTTCTCTAGTGCAGGGGTAGGCAACCTATGGCACGTGTGCCGAAGGCGGCACATGAGCTGATTTTCAGTGGCACTCACACTGCCCGGGTCCTGGCCACCAGTCAGGGGGACTCCACATTTTAAATTAAGCTTTTTAAACATTTTAAAAACCTTATTTACTTATATAACTAAACTACTGTTGTATGTATTATAGACTTATAGAAAGAGACCTTCTAAAAATGTTAAAATGTATGACTGGCACGTGAAACCTTAAATTAGAGTGAATAAATGAAGACCCGGCACACCACTTCTGAAAGGTTGCCGACCACTGCTCTAGTGTTTAATTTGTAATGAAAGGGGTGCTGGGGCTCAAGCAACTTTACTTGCATAACTGATGCAGCAAGCCCAGACGTGCCAGGGCTATGAACTGTCAAGTCTAGAGCTGCTGGGGCTCAGCCCTGGTGCAAATTAAGCACCACAGTTAGGAGACAAGTTCACGTCCTCTTACTGCACAAGCCTGCAGAGTAAGGCTGGCACACCTGGTGGAGCAATCTGCATTATCCTAATGCATGATGCAGTGTGTGTTCTTTCCATGCCCACTGAACAGCTCTGGAAGAGAATGCTTCTTGCGCCTTTCCATTGTCTAAGGCTTTGTTCATCTTGCACAATTACAAATTTATCTGAACTGCTAATAGAGCTTCTCCTTGCTGTTTTCTTTTAAACAGGACAATTGTTAAACTTTATCTATGCTACTAAATGTGGTGATATTTTTAATTTTGTCTGCTTCTCATTGTGAACATTTTAATCTCCTCTTATATTGACAAGTACTTCAAATCTACCTTTTTCAGACAAACTATTATTTAGAACACATTAAATGGGCTTAGCTGTTGAATACCATATGAACAGCATATTCTCTTCTACGAGTTATGGCCATTTAGCTTTTGTCTATAAAAGGTCCACTAAAATGAGTGGTCACTCTTAGAGTGCGGCTTTTTCTAGTTAAATTTTAAACAAAAAACTGCCCTATGTTCTACACAAATTACTTCAGATTAAAAATTTTTTGTAGCAATGTTTTTCACATTTTCTATAACCTAAGAAAAGATGGGAAAAGAAGCATTAATCGCTGCAAACTTTTTTCTTTATTTAAAATACATGAGTCATAAAAACAACCATTAATAGGATCCTTAAATAACTACTGGCATTGCTTAGACAACTTTAATAAATATTCTATTTGGAAACAGTTGTCGTCATACTATGGTCTGACACCTCTCATTTCTTTGCTTCTTTATTACCAAGTGCATTTGCAGGGAAACAGAAGAGTTTATTTAAATTGTTGCTTTCCCATCTGTGGACTTAATCATGTTCATGTTCATGGAAATTTATTTCATCATAGGAACTTAGGAAAACCTGTCAGGAAAAAGTACACCAACTCAGAAAAGTACATTATCTTCTTGCAGCTGTTCTTCATGACAAATGAGGGGAAAAATACAGCAAATCTGAATTGTGAAACACATACTATTTAGAAACAAAGCATCAACTGCTCTTTGAAAGAGAACTCCAAGTTAAGCAGTTTTGTCAAATTCAGTTGTAAAATATGCTACCTATTTGTCAAAATGCTGTTTCTTTTTAAGGTCAAGTCCTTTTAAAGGAATAAGCATTTTTAAAAACCGGTTCTGTTGGGAAGGGAAGCAACTGTAAAATGTAAGGACATCACAATGCAAAGTAAATTCACAATTCCCTAACTGTGTTTAAGATTTGGTCTGTAAAGGCAAATTTTGTGCTATGAACTTCCTGATCTACTATAAGGAGTAGACTAGATAAGTTTGTTCAGCCATATCTATACTCTCTTCATAAAGATAAGTAATAGTAGTAATCTATTATTGCTTTAAAACTGAGTGACCAAACAACATTATACTGTTGAGACTGAGGAGTTACTTGTGTATATATGGAACTTCTTTCAATCCAATGAATCACCTCAATTAAAAAAAAAATCCTATATAATTGTATGCCTCCATCTCCAATAGTAGAAGGCTAATATTGCTGACTTGCAGCAGTAATTTTTCTATTGGTTATAAGATCTTGGGGTATCATATTGTATAATTGAATAATCTGAAGATCATTGAATTACCTATATTGAAGACTCTTAAATATATTGATATCTGTAATTTTAAAATGTGAATAATACTTTGTCAATAAGAAATGTGTTTTCACTTCAAAATAGTCAGATTTTCAGAAACCGAAGGGCACTTGTGAATTTTGCAAATTTGAATCACTTGAGTTCTCTTTTGGAATTTACTGTTGTTGGTTTTCTTATTTTATTCTCTTGTAAACTTAATGGAATACTGTGGCTTGAATTCTGGAATTCTAATACACAGACTAGCACTTCATTAATGTAAACAAAAATTGTATTACTGCAAAGTAATTCCATTCACAGTTCTTCTCTAAGGTCAACTAGATAGGGGAATAAGCTACAGCTGCTTGCTTCCTCAATGGTGCTTTTCGACTGAAAAGTCAGTTTTCCATGTAAGACTTCTTTCATCCCCAATAAAACCTTCGGCTTCCTACAAAACTCCATTAAGTGGATAGATGGGGAACAAATATTACTTTTTCCACGTATCACATTAATTTTCATCATTTTAAGAAGGAAATTTGTTCAATGACAGACTTAAATTGTTCTAATTTAACATAGTTGAAAAATGTGGACATGTTTAATGAAAGTATAATTTTAAATATCAGATCAGTTTCCTTTTATAAAAAAAATGACTTGTATTAGTAAAATGAACATAGCAGTATTCTGCATTGGCATTTTCTGTTTAACTCTGCTCTTAATAGGATCCACAATAGGCAAAAATGTGTACTACTTTAATATAAAATTTTACATTGTTAAACTTCTAAATATATTAAAACTTTTTCTAAATCATGTGAAAAATTAAAGTATGCATTAAGCAGATGTAATAGTCTAATAACCTTTTTATTGTATGTTTCAGAACAAAGTAGAAGAGATGATTTGGAAGCTTTAGGACATATGTTTATGTATTTTCTCAGAGGGAGCCTTCCGTGGCAAGGTTTAAAGGTAGTGCTTTTAATATCCGCATCTCTCCTTTTTTAAAAAAAAGTCGTCTTCTCTATGGTGTTTCCTTAGTAAAGTTGTCTCCTAAAATACTTTCTGAAGTTATAAATTTATATCTTTCACATCATAGGCTGATACATTAAAAGAACGTTATCAGAAAATTGGAGACACAAAACGAGCAACACCTATCGAAGTATTGTGTGAAAACTTTCCAGGTAATGACTGCGTTACTGAAGAAGAATCTATGTTTAAAATCACGCTGCAGTGACTGTATACGTTACTAAGAAAAATGCCTTTCAAATACATATAATATAATGTGGTAATGAATGTAATTTAAAATACAATGAAACATCGCAGAGTTTTGTCACTGGCTGTTATTGAAGGGGATTAGGAGAGAGGCCCAAAACCACTAATTGTTCAATATATTGACATTTTATGGGGAGGAGAGAAGAGAGGAGGAAGTTTATTTCCAGTTCCAGGTAGTGATCAGTTTGTCATGAAGCATAAAATTTTGGTCTCCCTTTCATCTATAAGAAAGCAGATAATATTTAAAAAAAAATACTCATTGTAACACTTTTCTTATTGGTAGATGGACCATCACTTTGAAGTTGACTTACTTTAAACTACTTGTAACTCATTATTTTGGGCATTACTCCTGCCTCTGAGTCCCCGCTAACAATTTTTGTGGTATTATAGTTGCATTTTCCTATACAAAAAGATATTTTATTTCCCTGGTTTCTCTGTAAAAGACTCAGGTATATGAAACTGACTTGCTACACAGAAGCACCCATGAAATTGACTAAACAGAAACTTCTCTCAAAAACACAAAATAAGGGGGCGGGGGAGGAAAAAAAGTTTTCTGGTATATTAACCTCTCGGGTCTAGTAACGATAGATTTTAGCATGATTTTTAAAAGTTGATATTTTTTTGGTCTATTTGGCTCCCATCCTGCAAACATCTACACATATGGCAGTTCCATTAAATTCAATGGGATACTCATGAACATAAAGTTAATTGGTGCATAATTGTTTCAAAGGGAAAAATGCATTAACTATTGTGGAACATGAAAACTAAACTGATAAGTAAATTAACATGACATAAAATCAATCTGAATTTTATATAGAAAGCTAAAGATTTATTTGGTTTGTTTTTAAGTATCAATGATTAATGTAATTGTTTAACCATTAATAAAACAGAAATGGCAATTATGAATATTTCTCATTTGTATAGAGGAAATGGCTACATATCTGCGTTATGTAAGAAGGCTAGATTTTTTTGAAAAACCAGACTATGACTACTTAAGAAAACTCTTTACAGACTTATTTGATCGGAAGGGCTATATGTTTGATTATGAATATGACTGGATTGGGAAACAGCTGGTGAGTTCAGTTGAGCAAAGATGCTGTATTTTTGTCTAACCAGTTTTTTAACTATAGTAGTTAGTCTTAATATTTGTATGATTTTTCTTGTATATTATAAAATTTACTAAGATTATGAGTCAAGCTACTTTTGTGAAAGCTGCAGAATAGTTTCCATTGTAATCCCCTGTTTTTACGTATTGTGAAATTTATGAAATATCACATTTTGGTCTGAGATTTTTTTTGTACCGGGTCTCTTCCCAAAGGTGTGGTGGTGTTTTTTTAAACATCAAATAAAATTCCTTCCTCTGTTTTATAATAGGAGGTTGTAGGAATTCTAATCATTTTTTTAGCAGAGTAACAGTTTGTCATTTGAAACTTTGCAAGGACAGAGTTGTCATTGGGAGTGTGTGGTTGTTTCATTTTGGGGAATTTTTTCCAAAGTTTTAAGCAACTGAGAAATCACTTCTCAGCATCTGAGGTTTATAGCGGAAACTATACTAAAGGCCTCGTTCCCTTTGTGACATCAAAGTGCACATCTTCCCTCTCCAGCCTGACAGGCACATGAGCTGCTGCTTTCAAGCTTTTCCTGAGACGGGTATCTTGAAGGAGATTCTAAGTACTTCATTAAAATACTCAATAAAAATGTCCTTTTTAAAACATTTTTTTACTACTGTCAGGAACAGTAGAAAAGTTTGCGTGTGACTAAAGGATTAGACCCCAAAGTTAGGGTCTCAGTTGATCAGAAAATGGTGGGGGATAGTATCTGTAAAAAATTCTGACTTTTCACTGAAAAATTAAAAAAATTCATTTTTTGGCCAAAAAGCCCCAAACTTTTTTGAGAAAAGCCAGACAGAAAGTCAGTCAAAGACTCACGGAAAATATAGTCTAAGTCATGCTCCAATATTCTACAAGTTCTAAGCTTTCATTTTACAAAATTCTGTATTTGGGTTATAGAATTTTTTTCTACAATAATCTTGTAACACTTTCTTCTCTTTTTACTTACACTAAATTTAATGTCATACTCCTGTATATACATATTCTTATCTACTTACATATTTTGATAACTTATTCTCACTATCACATTTTACTAAGATTGTCATACTCTACATTATTATTACTATTATTATTATTAGATTAATTGTTAATCTGGCTTTTTCTAATTTTTGAGGGCTTGGCTTTGCAACCCAAATAACATTCAGTTAACATTGTTTTGTTTTGGGTTTTTTGTACATAACAATTATTTTGTATTGCAGTAGTGCCTAGGGGCCCTGTCACGGATAAGGTTCCTGTTGTGCTAAGCAGTATAAAAACACAACTAAATGTGTTCTCTGCTTAGAAGAGCCAACCATCTAACATGAGAGACAGCAGGATATATATTCTCTTCATCCTTGCTTACATGCAATAATGTATACAGGGATGAAACAGTGACTTCAAAGCTAACCTTGATCATGTGCATAATTGATTCTTAAGTGTAGGAAAGTATGTGTCAGTTCCCTATGAAACAACTGTGTGCTTTTTATATACACGATTTTATAGGATTATGGCATATACATAGTACTACAGTATGCAGCACATAAAGTTATAGCAACAAATGTAGCTTTTAACAAAAGTTAATATTCTGTAGCACTCAGAAGGGGACAGTCCAAGTTTGAGGGCATCTGAAATCTTTTATTTGGCACATTCTGTCTTTGATTACTTAACCATGCTTGTTTAACATTGTACAAATATACTCTTTCAATAGATTTTCTTTACTTAAAGTAAAAAGGTAGGAGCTTCCCTGTTTAGGATTTGGAAATTCTGTTAGCTTCTACAAATTTGAAGTGTGTTTAAATTCCACAATCTGGAACTATTTATACATCACCAGAATGCCTTCTCCCACACATGCTTAGATGGTGTATAGGAAGGAACACCTTCCTTGGGCATGATCAAAGTGAAGCTCCCTGCTGTGCATCTTAAAATGTTTTCAGAAGCTTTCCTCAGTCCCTACGTACCTTCTGTCCTCAGCAACTTTATAAAGCTTTCACTACTTAGCTAAGCTGGTCTTGCACATAGCCTCAGTGAATCATTCCTTAGTTACACATCTTACAAACTAAGTGAAAAAATTCCATTGTGAATAGTTGGTAAATAATTTTTAAAAAGCGAATAAGATGGTGAACTCAGATTTCCTCTAGAACAATGAAATGCACTGCTTTTCAGTAAGCATTCTTCCCAGACAAAATTGTATCTTTCAAGCCCCTGCCATTTTGATTGTCTGTTTTAAAAATAAATAAAAAAGAGTATAAGAAAATTTGTAAAATGGTAATATCTTTCATTTACACTGTGTTCACATTCAAAAGTGACTTAATCTTATTTTTCTTCATACTTCATACTTTCAAAGATGGCAGAGATTAGTCATAGAAGATTTCAGCCTGAAATCTTACAGGAAGCTATCAGTAACTGGAATAGGTTAAAACAACAAGGAGTCCTTGTGGCACCTTACAGACTAACACATTTATTTGGGCATAAGCTTTTGTGGGATATAACACACTTCATCAGGTGCATGGAGTGGAAAATACAGTAGGCAGGTATAAATATACAGCACGTGAAAAGATGGGAGTTGCCTTACCAAGTCGGGGGGTCCGTGCTAACAAGTCCAATTCAATCAAAGTGGATGTGGCCCATTCCCAGCAGTTGACAAGAAGGGGTGAATATCAACAGAGGGAAAATTATTTTTTGTAATGACCCAGCCACTCCCAGTCTTTATTCAGGCCTAATTTGATGGTGTCAAGTTTGCAAATTAATTCCAGTTCTGCAAGTCTGCACGTTCTTGTAGTCTGTTTTTGAAGTTTTTTTGTTGAAGAATGGCGACTTTTAAGTCTGTTATTGAGTGACCAGGGAGATTGAAGTGCTCTTCTACTGGTTTTGAATGTTACAATTTTTGATGTCTGATTTGTGTCCATTTATTCTTTGCATAGAGACTGTCTAGTTTGGCCAATGTACATGTACAATGATAGTCTATTACAAAAAGTAATTTTACTTCTATTGATATTCACCCCTTCTTATCAACTGTTGGGAATGGATCATATCCACCCTAATTGAATTGGCCTCATTAGCACTGACCCCCTGGTTGGCAAGGCAGCTCCCATCTTTTCATGTGCTATATATTTATACCTGCTTACTGTATTTCCATTCCATGCTTCTGATGAAGTGGGTTATATCCCACAAAAGCTTATGCCCAAATAAATTTGTTAGTCTCTAAGGTGCCACAAGGACTTCTCGTTGTTTTTACTGATACAAAATAGGTTAGAATGGATACTTCATGCAACTTTAACTGTAGTGGGACCAACACTTCTAGCTGGAGTAGTGGCAAACTTTTCAAATTAAAATTTAAGAAAACAAAAATTCAAGGAACTCATCACAAAATGTACTTTCTGCTTTTATTTGGACCATTTTACAGTAACTTGTCATGTCCTAAGCGTACTAGTGAACGCATTACAGCATAGTCTAGTGAAGTCTTCATCATTGGGCATCATTACAGCAAGTTGCTCCTAAATTTTTGAGAAGGGAGAGCATGTTACTGGTTTTCGTGAGGGAATTACCAAGTTTGAGAATTAGTGAGGGTCTGCTTCATGACTTGCTGTTGGTTTTGTATGGCCAGATCTCTGTACATTTCCATGGCAGGTTCAGAAACGTTTTGGATTACAATTCAATAATTGTTGGTATGTAGAAAACTTAAATATTTTTTAACAATTTGCTACATAATATATTATGTTTGTAGCCTACTCCAGTGGGCTCAATTCATTCAGACCCCGCACTGTCATCTAACAGAGAAGCACATCAGCACAGAGATAAGATGCAACAATCCAAAAATCAGGTATGCTGCTCACCTAAGATTTTACCAGCATTATTTTATGTCATCATTTCTATAAAGTTTGTTCTTTATGTCAAAACAGCTTTGCTATTGCTTGTGTTACACAATTTCAGATTGACTCCAGTTTCTGCTGTCCATTTTTCTCTGTTTGCTGAAGGTAGCCTTTATTAATGCATGAATGTTTTTGGTTTGTAAGCCTTAAATAAAGGTCGTAAAGGGCTGTCGTGTTTTTAAGTTGTAATTATAAATAAATGGGAGCCTTTTGTCTTTTTTGATCAACTGCATCCTAAGGAGCATTGCTTGTATTTTCTTCCTTAGTTTTTCTGTTTAATCTTATAGTCTCTTACTTTGCACCCAGTACAGTGACTCACCCACTAGTGTTAAAGGGTTCATTTTCCTAAGATTGTATTTTTGTCCCATCATATTTATAATTCACTGCCACCTTAGTAAATTCAAAAGGCAGTAAAATTTGTGAAAATTCTAGATTTTCTGTTTCAAGTATTCTTAGGATTTTCTTAGAGAAAATACTTAATGCACAATCATAGGCTGTAAGAACAGATGGACTGCTTAAGATTTGAATTCACTGTTACCTGGTGGTCATAGCATGTACAATTCTGAGGTAATATTACCAGAATGTTGTCATGAGAAAAATGTATTTTAAGTACTTTCTTACAGATCAATAACGGTTTTATGTAAAGGTTGAAATAGTATCTGAACAAAATTTATAAATCATATTTTACTTTGATATACTTCACCCACCCTGTGTGTGCGTGCGTGTGTGTGCATATGCACATTTGGTTTATTCTGGTATTTAAAAAAAAGTGTATAAGCATGTAGTTACCCACTTTATACATACAAATGAGATTTGCATACATAATTTAGGTGGCTGGTTTCAAAAGCTTCGCCCTAAAAGGTTTATGGTTTCTGTACAAAAATCAGTTATTTTAAAGGATATACTAGTGCCAAACTAGTGGAGAATTACAGTATGCTGATAACTTTGATCAGTATTGTGATTTTATACTTTAGTTTGTTTCTCAGAAAATTTCAGGCCTTTGTTGATGCAAGGGTAGGAATATACAATATAGTAATTGTGCACTGCATTTTGTGTTGCATTTGCTGAATGTATATTTTCAGTTAATATAACATGCATGATGTGCAATTGGAACAGATTGTATTTTAAGCATATGTAATCATGAGTTCTTGTTTTCTTCTGGAGTATCCATGATACTTTTAATTATATTGCTGTGTTTGAGAGAAATTTTGCATACCCCAAATGACTTTATAACCATTTTGAAGTTACTTAAAATAATAAAAACAGTTTGTTTGTTTTTTAATTTGTGTTTATTGTTTTGCTTTCTTCTATTTCCAGATTCTTAATCTGTCTGGTAGTTCATGTTTGAGTGTATACATTTTTGTTCATTTTTAGCCACTCTACAACTTTTAGCTATAGTAAATAGCAAAGTTTAAACATGTATCTATCTACATTCATGTGCATATATACATAGGTGGTTACATTCTGTTTTTGTGTTGTATTCCTGTAGGATTTTTATTTCACATTGTAATACAAGCATGAGATGTTTAATATGTTTTGGGTTTTTTTTTCCTCCTCTTCCATGCATGCTTAATGCATTATATAATTGGCAGTCGGCAGACCACAGGGCAGCTTGGGACTCCCAGCAGGCCAACCCCCATCACTTGAGAGCTCACCTTGCAGCTGACAGACATGGTGGCTCGGTACAGGTATTTTCTGCTTCTTTGCATGACTGATTATTTCCACATTCTGCAACCTATTCCTCTGTAACTCCTGGCATGATTCTTGTTTTCAGCGGAAAAGTTTGCTTCATAGTTGTGTCCATAATTACATTCCCTTGTTCCTTTTGTTCTACAACTGCCAAATTGGAAAAGAAAAGTGCAGAAAGTTTGACTTTTTGTATGTTGAATTTCTACAAAGGCCTGTTGTAGTTTAGCAGTATAGATTTCTAAAATTTATATTAACTAAATTAGCTAATGTTAAGACTTTAGTTCATTTTAATTTTAGATATAGTTTAAATAGATTTTAACTACTCAAGTTTATTTAATATTAGCCTGTTTTGAGAACTTGGCACAGTGCAGCACTTCACACTTTTTAACCAGGGTAAAAAATGAGAAACTAATGAATATTAGTAATATTTAGTTAAGTACTTGATTTCAACTAAATATCTGTTTTAAATAGTCAGTTTCTACACGTAAGTATAACGGCAGCTTTAGATATTATACTTGTCCCTACCAAACAAATGTATTTTCTCCCCTCCTCATAGAGAGGCCAATGCAAAAAAGGGAAAACTGGTTATCTGACCAGACATGGTGAATTTACATCTACACGGCACTGTGAAATTCACAAAGTAGAAAACTAAAAATGGGGGCGGGGTGTTCTGATCATTTTTCACTGTCTTAGATTTTGCTTTTAAGAACAGTAGTTTAAAATATTCAGACAGTAATGCGATTTATGGCATCCCTTTAAGATGTTAGAGGAATGTAGTTATACATAGTGACTAAAGAGCCTCCAGAAAGCTAATTTTATTGCACTTCCACTTGCAAGTGAAAAACATAATAATAATTTCTGTTTAACAGAAGTAGGTTATCACATCAAAGCTTGAACAAAGTGGTGTACTCAAGACGTTTTTGAGTTCGCTAATTTGTTTGCTCAGTTGTGCGCAGCCGTAACAGCTATATGTTTCTTTGCCAGCCACCAAAATGCTCAAATGAAGTATGATTCCCAGTCCAGTAGCTTGAGGGGATTAATTTACTAAGGTTGGCCAATTTAGAGTTTCTGTCTAAGTTGAATGCTGACTCATTCTCTCATGTTAATTCCCCACCCAGACCCTGTTATAGTCCAAACTTTCTTTCTTCCTGAATGCTTAATTTCCTTTATCAGATGTTTGTAACTTTCAACCAGGTTTTGCTTTGCTTGTGTATGTGATGTATGTGGTTGCAGTAATTCTTGGGAAATTTAAGCCACAAGAATCAAGAAGATACTTGTCACATCAGATGGCTTGAAAGCTGCCCCGTTTATGTGCATGCACTCTATTCTTTGTACTGTATATACTCATTCATAAGCCAAATTTTTTTAGTAAAAAAGGGAAGCACCAGGGAAGGGGGTCGGCTTATGAACGGGTATAGAGAGGGAGAGGTGGGACACAGCCCCTCCCCACAACAGAGGAAGCAAGGAGAGGCAGCACAGCTAGAAGGGAAGAGGCGGGGCCAGAGTTTCTCTGCTTCAGGCCATGCTGCTATCCCCCCAGCTGCAGCTCCGGGACTGGCAGGCTGCAGCCATGCTGCTCGGTCCCGTCCCCCAGAGCAGGCTGTGGCCACGCCGCCCGGCCCTCTAGAGCGTGCTGCGGCTGCGCCACCCAATCTGGCCCACTGGAGCAGGCTGTGGCCGTGTTGCCCAGCCTGCTGGAGCAGCTCCAGCCAGATCAGAGACATCCTCCCCTGGCCCTCCCCACATAAGGTGAGAAGAGATAGGATGGGGAGAGCATGGGGGTCCCGGGATAGGGATGCGGTCATGTGGGGGGTGGTCACAGGGATTACTCCCCTGACCCCCAGCTTCTCCCCCACAAAAAAAATTTCCCCACCAGTTGCTGTCCTGGTCCGTCAGGGTAAGCAGCTGGCGCACTGGGACACTTTGTTTACCTCCGTGCCTGCAGATGCTCGAGGTAAACAAACCATCTCGGCCCACCAGTGGCTTATCCTGACGGCCCAGAGGCCAAAGTTTTCTGACCCCTGAATTATAGGGTCGTCTTATGAATGGGTTATAAAAAATTTCCA
This sequence comes from Mauremys mutica, assembly GCF_020497125.1. Lineage (NCBI taxonomy): Eukaryota > Metazoa > Chordata > Testudines > Geoemydidae > Mauremys > Mauremys mutica. The sequence goes on from NC_059077.1 coordinate 74,324,421, forward strand.
TTTTTACTTATCCATCTTGGAGGGGGCGGGGAGGGTTGGCTTATAAACGAACCAGTTTAGGATCAAGTATGTACGGTAATTCATTTCCATCAAAATCATAATAATTTAGCATTATAACAACAAGTTGTATGGAACATGTGTATTTTCCTTGGAGCTGTATTCAATACACTTTTTGAGAATGAGACTGAGAGCTCCATCTATTTTTTATATTTTAGTTTTTTCTAAATTATCTTTTGTTTTTTTCTCCTCTAAGGCAAGGATCAGGAATAAAATTGCATACTTCACCCTGTTAATTCTATACAATACGTTTTTTGCACCTTTAAAAAAAATCTGAGTCTTGAATTGAATTGCAAAATTCTAAACTGATGCTTGGAAAGCTTTTGTTTGTTTAGAATAAAATTAATTGAATAAAATAAAGTGAATTTTGCAACTCATCAAAGATTTAGTTGCGCTAAACTTTTTATAGATATATATAGATATATATATATATATATATATATATATATATATATATATATATATATATATGTTAAACTACATAGCTTCCCGGTAACAAGCAGTTTGAATGTCAGACCAGTGTTCTGATCACAGCAACTCTTTTATATCAATAAAATAAATTTAAAAAGGAAAGTAGTTGATTTGTCTCCTTGAACCATATTAGAATGTGAAATTAGCATTGGATTTGAGTTTAAACTGGATAAAATTATGAGATTTCTTAAGTACCTTCTGGCTACATTAAGAAATATTTCTATCTATGTTTAACCTATCAGTGGAACACTTCAAATAGTTTATGAACATAAAAACAGCCATACTAGGTCAGACCAAAGATCTATCTAGCCCAGTATCCTGTCTTCCGACAGCGGCCAATGCCAGGTGCCCCAGAGGGAATGAACAGAACAGGTAATCATCAAGTGGTCCATCCCCTGTCGCCCATTCCAGCTTCTGGCAAACAGCAGCTAAGGACACCATCCCTGCCCATCCTGGCTAATAGCCATTGAAGGACCTATCCTCCATGAATTTATCTAGTTCTGGCGCATTTGGTTTATTTAGTTTATGGCACATTCAGTACTTCATTCAGAATAATTATTTCAACAATCCCAGAATTTACTGAGAAAAATTTCAATATTTTGCTTTTTCTAACCCCAAAAAACCATGACCACCACCAGAACAGTTTTTAATTGATCTTAACATTTTGGTCCATTTAAAGCTACAGGGCAAATTCAGTATTTACCTTTAAAAAAAGAAAATATTTTTTTAGGAAATGGTGACAGTGTGCCTTATAAATACAGAGCAATAGCAAATTTTTATTTAATTCTTTAATAGTGGAAGCAGAAATCGCAAGAGTTCAGACCTTTTAGGTCACCTGGCAGCAAAGTTAAATTCCTGCAAAAAGCTTAGTTTAAAAGTGAAACTATAGTATTAAATTGTCCCATTGCTTTTAATCTTAGATGTTTGGCTGAGAACTACTGTTCTATACGAGGTCCGGGGCCCCATAGGGAGCCTCAAGCAGGTTTCAGTGGCACCTCCAAGCAGAGCCATCATTAGGCTTGCTGGGGCCTAGGGCAGAAAGCCAAAGCCTCACCACGTGGGGCTAAAGCCCAGGTCCCTGAGCCCCGCCACCCGGGGCTGAAGGTGAAGCCTGAACCATGTAGCTACATGGGGGCCCTGTGGCATGGGGCCCCAGGCGGTTGCCCTGCTTGCTACCCCCTAATGCTGGCCCTGGCTTTTATATGCAGAAAACCAGTTATTGCGGCACAGGTGGGCCATGGAGTTTTTAATCGCATGTTTTGGGGGGCCTCAAAAAGAGAAAGGTTGAGAACCTCTGGTATAGGAGATATCTGCACACCTATTGAATTATGGATTGTTTTTGTAACATAGTGGCAAAGGATTAGTAATGTTTGTTAGTAGCAGATACTGTGAAATAATGTAAGATGCTAATTATTTTTCTTACGGTAGAGTTTGATATTGTGAATAAGTGTTGTCATGTATATCTTTCAGTTATAACTGAATTTTTTAAATCAAATTTGGCCAATAAATCAGGGCATTGGCTAGTCGAGTACCGTAACCTAGATTCCTTTCAACAATTAGCTATAGTACTTTTAAGGCCTGTCTACACTGAAAAAAAATTGAGGAGTTAACCAAAGGTTTGGAGTTAAAATGCATTAAAGCCTTGTATGGATGCTCTCATTCAGAAGAGAATCGGCTATGTTTTGCTTCAATTTAATCCCCTGCAGGAATGAGAATATCTGTGCAGTTGTTTAATGCATTTTAACTTCACATCTTTAGTTGACTTGTCCTAACTTTCCTGAGTGTCTTGTGTGACAAAGCCATAAAGTTGTATATTGTATGACAGAAGCTATAAAGGGTTCAATGAAGTTGTACAGTATTTCTTTACATTGGATTTATTGCTCTGTAAGGTGCTATAGGAGCAGTGGTGGGAAAAGACTTACCTTATATGCACTTTGTACTCTGCCAAATCACCTTATGCATTCTAGAGGACCACCTCTAAACTAGTTCACTCTTCATGACTCATTTTTATTCTTGGTACCTCTGAGATGGCAAACAAAGGTGCTAATTGTGGAGGTGTATTGTTTGTGTACAGAGGAGTTCTGTAAGAATTAGGACTTAACAAAGTGAATATTGGATAAACTAATACAAGTCTGCCTGTACATAGCTGTGAATTCAGATATATGCTTTTGACTTCTTTCTTGCTTCTGAAATATATTTGTTTGCTTTAGCAATAGGATTGTTGATATTCAGTGGCCGACTGCTCTTGTTACCACTTTATTGGAGACTGAATTAAGTTCGTGTTAATATGAGAGACATTTTATTGAAATGGTGGGAAATGCTTTGTACCATATACTGAAATAACTTAGTGTCAAATATGATTTCTGTTTTGCCCTGCAATATTTGACAGTCCAGTATACTATAACTTTGTTACTGTTTCAGCATCTGAAAATTTTAATTTTGCTTTAACACACTTTTAAATTTACTACTTCTAAGTCCTCTTAAAAAAAAACGAACCAAAGATGTTGAAATTTGAAGGAAGCTCACCTTTATTTTTTAAAAACAGTTAAATACTGAAAAACATTAGGTTCGTCTTCCAATGCTCATGTCAATTCCATTCTAGGTATGTGCGTACTCATTTGCACAATTGTCGGAGACTTTTGCCTTAGCGGTATCCATAGGTCGGCTGTGGCACCCTCTGGAGTGCCGTGCTCATGTTCCTTCTTACCTCCCACAAGTGTTCAGCGGTTTCCTTTCTTCACTTTGTGTATTAGAACTGTAAATAGTTTCGTTTACTGTAGTTAGTTAGTAATTACTTAGTAATTTAGGGTCCTGGCAGGGACTTTGCCCCAGGCAGGGCATGCCCCAGTCTCCGGGTTTTAAGCCCTGCACTGACTGTTTGTGACCTCCATGGCAGCTGTCTGAAGTGCTAGGGGCAATCTCATGTAAAAGAAAAGTGTTACATCTGTAAGAATTTTCATCCTAGGACACAGTAAGAGCGTGACAACCATTTGAGAGCCCTCCTTGGAGCCATCTCGGCTGGACACGACTCCCAGCACTTCGGTCTCAGTGCGTACTGCACCCCTGGCACCAGGCTCTCCCCAGCACTGTTTCCCTTCAGCAGTGCCCAAAAAGAATTCGAAAAAGTGGGACGCAGCACCAAGCAAGAAGGACCAAGGGGCATCAGGAAAGGGCCCTGTTCAGGCTGCCCGCCCACCCTAGAGCCACATGGGGGTACATTCCCTAGGGGACCTCCTATCCACCACCACCTCCAGGGAGCAGTAGGGGACCCAAACTTACGGCATAGTCTGCGCCTTCCCAGTGCTCAGAGTAAAAGACTCTCCCAGCGCAGCCAGCACCGTGTGCTGCGATGGACCCAGCAAAGGCTCCCCACGAGGGCAAGCCAGCTGTGAAAGCTTCCCAGATGGTGAGTGAATGCCGCCGGTCTCCAGAGCCAAGGCAGAGCTCTTTGTCGCCACACCCCAGTCTCTGCGTCAGCTCAGGTTGCCTCAGTTCGCTGGCACCGCACTCCCAGTCTCTGCCCTCTCATCGAGACTCACCCACAAGGAGGCGCTGGTCACCATAGGTTGGCACTGGTCTTCCTCTTGCCGACCCTTTCTACGACGTCAATCACCGTCACCTAGATCCTAGGAACATTCCCTAACACAGTGCTGTTCCCCCTGCTCCCAGCACTGGTCTGCCTATTCAAGTCGCCGTTCACCCATGGTGACAGTTAGCTGCCAGACTCAGGCGTTGATGGCCCCGCCGTGGTCACTGGAGGCAGGATTCTTCCAGCATGGAGGGGAAGTTCAGCTCCTTGCCAAAACAACAGCATGGTGACTGGGCTCCTGAGGCAGCATCCATCTCCATGATGCCATCCTGGCAGCAGGCCAGTGGCCAGCAATTATGCCAATGCCCCCTTCACACCAATTTCAGTTGCTGCTTCAGATAAGCATCAGACAGCACCGTCTCGGTGCGCAAAGTGCAAACGGACGCTGTGGTGGGTGGAAGGGCAAGTGCCCACTCCAAGACCCTCCTCCCCCCTGGCGGATGATGCCCCAGGCCCTCTCCTGATCCAGATGAAACTGTGGCGGGACCCTCTCGCACTAGCTCACCAGACGATTTTAAGGGGCACCAAGCCCTGCTCCAAAGGATGGCCATAACTTAAGCCTAGAGGTGGAAGAGATGATGGAACAATCAGACACTTTGTTTAACTTGCTGGTGATGGGTTGGGCCTCCCTTCCGGGGTGACACCTATGGTGCTGGGGTCCAACTGAGCCTACCCATTCCACCAGTCTGGGTTCCCTCACCCTGTCCTTCTGCACGTACACATGCAGGTAGGGACGCACCCTGCTGTAGAATCACATAGTCTGCAATCGTAACTGTTGTTCTTCAAGATGTGTTGCTCATGTCCATTCCATTACTCGCCCTCCTACCCCTCTGTTGGAGTTGCTGGCAAGAAGGAACTGAGAGGGCATAGGGTCGGTGGCACCTGATATACGAATGCAGAGAGCGCCACAGCCGACCCTACGGATACTGTTAAGCCAAAAGTCTCTGACAGCTGTGCACGTGGCACGCACACACCTAGAATGGAATGGTCATGAGCAACACATCTCAAAGAACAATAGTTATGAAAGGTAGGTAATCGTTTTTCATATTGCAAGAAATTTTTCTCCTCCAGAATATCTAATGATAGAGAATTTTTAATTATTTCAATTTTTTTTAAACAGGAGCATGCAGCCAGCAAGAATTCTATAAACTACAGTTTTTTTGCTGCATCCCTAACTTAATCTGAAATAGAAATTTTCTGCAGCGTGAATGGTGACAGCTGAATTTTAGCAGGAAAGTAAATTAATGAGTCAGCATTGATACTTGAAATCAGCTATGTTTTGAATCATCAGTTTAAATGTAGGTTGCTATATTTTGTCTGCAGAAAATCTTCATTTTAGTTTACATAAGAGTGCCAAGTGCAGTAAGAAACTTCTCTGTTCCTTTGAGATTCCTGATTGATTACTGTGTGTTACGTCTCAGCCACACAACAGCCCACTGCGATCACATTAATGTTAAGTAACACTGGATTATTTTAGAGAAGCGAAGGATTTTTCCTTCATAGATCACTTCACATTAAAGACAGCTAGTAATTTGATCTATGAAGGAAAAATCCTTCGCTTCTCTGAAATAATCCAGTCATTGTATATGTGAAAAAGGCTGAATCCGTGACAGTCTGTTTTCTTAGTTTTTATAACTTCATTAGTGGAAAGCAACCTACTGTTCATTGCTTCAGTTCATTAGTTAACCTCCTACGTCCTTGCTTCATAAAAGTGTGGGTCAGTTCCCGAAAATGTCAGCTGAATAGCTGATTGTTTCCTTCTCTTCTTGGATTACTAACACTTTATGCACTTGTAAAGACCTTATTAAGCTGTTCATTATTTTTTTGTTCATCATTCATTATTGTCCTGTTAGCCAAAAGACCTGCTTCTTACTGCTGGAATTTCATTACATGTAAGAACATAAGAATGGCCATTTTGCGTTATACCAATGGTCCATCTAACCCAGTATCCTGTCTCCCGATAGTGGTTAGTTCCTGATGTTTTAAAGGGAATGAACAGAATAGACAATAATCAAGTGATCCATCCCCTTGTCCATGTCCCAGCATCTGGCAGTTAGAGGCCTACAGACACCCAGCGCATGGGGTTGCATCGCTGACCATCTTGACTAATAGCAATTGATGAACCTGTCCTTCATGAACTTATTTAATTCTTTGTTTGAATCCAGTTGTAGTTTTGGCCTTCACAACATCGCCTGGCAATGAGTTCCACAGGTTGACTGTGCTTGTGTGAAGTACTTCCTTTTATTTGTTTCAAACCTGCTGTCTATTACCTTCATTGGGTGGCCCCCTGGTTGTTATGTTATGTGAAGGGGGTAAATAACTCCACACCATGATTTTGTAGACATATATCATATCCACCTTTAGTCATCTTTTTTTCCAAACTGAATAGTCCCAGTCTTTTAAACTCTCCTCATATGGAAGCTGTTCCATATACCTATTTTGTTGCCCTTCTCTTTACCTTTTCCATTTCTAATATCTTTTCTGAGATGGGGCAACCACAACTATGTGCAGTATTCCAGGTGTGGTCATACCATGAACTTATATAGTGGCATTAGGATATTTTCTGTCTTATTATCTATCCCTTTCCCAATGGTTCCTAACATTGTTAGCTTTTTTTGACTGCTGTTGTTTTGAGAGAACTAGCCACAAAGGCTCCAACATCTCTTTTTCTGAGTGGTAACAGTTAATTTAGACCCCCATCATTTTGTATGTATAGCTAGGATTATGTTTTCTAATGTGCATTACTTTGCATTTATCAACACTGAATTTCATCTGCCATTTTGTTGCCTAATGACCCAGTACTCTGTAACTCTTCACAGTCTGCTTTGGACTTAACTATCTTGAGTAATTTTGTATCATCTGCAAACTTTGCCACTTCACTGTTTACCCCTTTTTCCAGATCATTTGTGAACAGATACAAAGGAAAACAAAGGGTGCTAAAGGAGTTCCGAGGGTGCTAAAGGAGTTGGCGGATGTGATTGCAGAGCCATTGGACATTATTTTTGAAAACTCATGGCGATCCGGGGAGGTCCCGGATGACTAGAAAAAGGCTAATGTAGTTCCCATCTTTAAAAAAGGGAAGGAGGAGGAGGATCTGGGGAACTATAGGCCAGTCAGCCTCACCTAGTCCCTGGAAAAATCATGGAGCAGGTCCTCAAAGAATCAATTCTGAAGTACTTAGAGGAGAGGAAAGTGATCAGGAACAGTCAGCATGGATTCACCAAGGGCAAGTCATGCCTGACTAACCTAATTGCCTTCTATGAGGAGATAACAAGGGGAAAGCAGTGGATGTGTTATTCCTTGACTTTAGCAAAGCTTTTGATATGGTCTCCCACAGTATTCTTGCCGGCAAGTTAAAGAAGTATGGGCTCAATGAATAGACTATAAGGTGGATAGAAAGCTGGCTAGATTGTCGGGCTTAAGGAGTAGCGATCGATGGCTCCATGTCTAGTTGGCAGCTGGTTTCAAGCGGAGTGCCCCAAGGGTCGGTCCTGGGGCCGATTTTGTTCAATATCTTCATTAATGATCTGGAGGATGGCATGGACTGCACTCTCAGCAAGCTTGCAGAGGACACTAAACTGGGAGGAGTGGTAGATACCCTAGAGGGTAGGGATAGGATACAGAGGGACCTAGACAAATTAGAGGCTTGGGCCAAAAGAAACCTGATGAGGTTCAACAAGGACAAGTGCATTGTCCTGCACTTAAGACGGAAGAATCTCATTCACCGTTACAGACTAGGGACCGAATGGCTAGGAAGCAGTTCTGCAGAAAAGGACCTAGGGGTTACAGTGGACAAGAAGCTGGATATGAGTCAATAGTGTGCCCTTGTTGCCAAGAAGGCTAACGGCATTTTGGGCTGTATAAGTAGGGACATTGCCAGCAGAGCAAGACACATGATCATTCCCCTCTATTCAACATTGGTGAGGCCTCATCTGGAGTACTGTGTCCAGTTTGGGGCCCCACACTACAAGAAAGATGTGGAAAAATTGGCAAGAGTCCAGTGGAAGGCAACAAAAATGATTAGGGGGCTGGAGCACATGACTTATGAGGAGAGGCTGAGGAAACTGGGATTGTTTAGTCTGCAGAAGAGAAGAATGATAGCTGCTTTCAACTACCTGAAAGGGGGTTCCAAAGAGGATGGATCTAGACTGTTCTCAGTGATACCAGATGACAGAACAGGGAGTAGTGGTATCAAGTTGCAGTGGGGGAGGTTTAGGTAGGATATTAGGAAAAACTTTTTCACTAGGAGGGTGGTGAAGCACTGGAATGGGTGGGGTGGTGGAATCTCCTTCCTTAGAGGTTTTTAAGGCTGGGATGATTTAGGTGGGAACTGGTCCTGCTTTGAGCTCCTGAGGTCCCTTCCAACCCTGATATTCTAATCTATGATTCTGTGTTGAACAGCACTGATCCCAGTACAGATCTATTTCTCTCTCCATTCTGAAAACGACCATTTATTCCTAACCTTTGATTCCTGTCTTTTAATCAGTTAGTGATCCATGAGAGGACCTTCCCTACTATCCCATGACTGAATGCTTGCTTTGCTAAAGAGCCTTTGGTGAGGGACGTTTCTGAAAATCCAAGTACACTGTATCAGCTGGATCACCCTTGTCCACATGTTTGTTAACCCCCCTCAAAGCATTTTAACAGATTGGTGAGGCATGTTTTTCCTTTACAAAAGCCGTGTTGACTCTTCCTCAACAAATCATGTTCTTCTGTATGTCTCATAATTCTGTTCTTTACTATAGTTTCAACTAGTTTGCGTGATACTGAAGTTAGGCTTACTGGGCTGTAATTGCCAGGGTCACCTCTAAAGACTTTTAAAAAAAATTGGAATCACATTAGCTATCCTCCAGTCATTTGGTACATTTGGAAGCTGGTTTAAGTGATAGGTTACATACCATAGTTAGTAGTTTTGCAATTTCATATTTGAGTTCCTTCAGAACTCTTGGGTGAATAACATCTGGTCCTCTTGACTTATTACTGTTTACTTTATCCCAATACCTCCTCAATTGGCCCTTTAGTCTGGGAGAGGTCCTCAGATTTGTCACCTAAAAAGAATGGCTCAGGTATGGGACTCTCCCTCATCTTCTGCAGCAAAGATGAATGCAAAGAGTTCATTTAGCCTATTCACAACAACCATGTCTTCCTTGAGTGCTCGTTTAGCACCTTGATTGTCCAATAGACACACTGATTGTTTGGTAGGCTTCCTGCTTCTTGTGTATTTAAAATATTTTTTGCTGTTAATTTTTTATTCTTTTGCTAGTTCGTCTTCAAATTCTTTTTTGGCCTGCCAAATTATATTTTCAGAATATTTTTCCAACCAATGTTGTTTTGCAGAGCTTCAAAATCTGCTCCTGTTTGCCCTCGTATTTTAGTACAGGCTGGACTTTGAAGAGAATACGAAAGAGAAAAGGTTCCCTCCTCCTTTTTTCTTTCTCCATTTTTTTTTACTAGGAGAACCACTAAAAAGAGATCTGGGATAAAGGATTGGATTCAAGAGTCCGAAATTTGGAAGATCTGGAAAGAGTTTAGGGAGTAAAAGCATTTTTGGAAGTTTATATAACTGATGTAATAGGAATAAGTACTTTCTCAGTTGCAAGATGCTAATATTTCAAGGGGGAGAGCTATTAGCATGTTAGCTTACTGTACTAACTTCCCCAGATTTTTACAAATTCAAAAGCTTCTACATGAATTATTACCTTGTCTCCTTGGATTGCGGAATTAGTTTTGTATTGATGTGTATTGAGTGAGACATAATGAGCTATGATGCCACTAATGAATTGCTCAGGTATATTGACTGACTTCAGTAATGAACTTTTTAGACAGGAGAATGCAGTGTTTCTTATATTTGCAATTAAACAAGGGATTGCTTGCTATGTTTCCCTGTCTTTCATAATTGTTTATTGTGGTGCTGAACACAAAAATCTGTCAATGGTTTTGTGAGGCTTTTTCCCCTAAACTTAGAACATCTTAAAGAGAAAATGTTATCAAACCATATAGTAAAATGAAAGCATAGGACTGGCCTGAAGATGTGCTGCCTTTTGGAGGATCAGTATTCAGGACTAAACTTGATCTCTTATTCATTGTAGGGGGGCGATGGAAGTTTGGTGGAAATCTAAAGGAGTCAGTGCTTGGCCTCATGTTGTGATTATATACATAATGATTATGCTTATTAAGTAGCTCATTAATTTGTTCCATATATCCTCTGATGTGTAGAATCAATGCAGAATATGGAGATTAAGACATGATAAACATCTGATGTTAGTTTTGATAGTTGTGTAAGTCTTATTGTGAGGATTCACAGAGCTGCAATGTTTGAATATCTTACAAAGCTGTATTAAACCTTAAGTCATTTAACCCTCTGTCAATCTTTTACCGGAATATAGCTCTAAAAAGTTCTCTTCATGTCTTAGTTCTGGTAATATTAGGCCATACCTAGCCTCATGGGTTAGAGGAAAACCAGCACCATCTAATCAGAGATGTATGTGCCCCCATTCTATGCTCTTATTTTGAATTAAGACCCTTCATAATGCTAGAAATAGGTTCATTTTTAAGAATTTCGATCTAAATTAAGGACAGGGATGAGATTTTGCCAGGGTATTAAATGCTTAGCTTGGACCAAGTACCATATCTTATAGGAGTTTCGTAAGTGGGGATATCTGGAAGACAATGACCCATTTTTACTTATAGGTGAGTAGTTTGAGTTCATTTTAGCTATCCATCTTGACACCACATTTGATTTCAAACCTTACTTTTTAAGGTTTTGGTAAAAGTCATCCTGGTAGACCAAAACTATATAGCTCTTGATGAAAGTCTTTAATGTTTTGCTGGAATACATCAAGCTGCAATATGTGTATCCATGTTTATGGGTACAGAGGTGTCTTAATTTTCTAAAATAAATAAATGATTGTGCTATTTTTATGCAAATTATTCAGGAAAACCGTGGACTTTTTTGTAAATGGAATAGTGATATCGAGCTGCAGTGGGTTAGATTTCTGTATATAGTTTTTGAGTAGTATTTCCACCTAAAGGGTTAGATCAGGGGTCAGCAACCTTTCAGAAGTGGTGTGCCAAGTCTTCATTTATTCACTTTAATTTAAGGTTTTGTGTGCCAGTAATACATTTTAACGTTTTTTTAGAAGGTCTCTCTCTATAAGTCTATATAGTATATAACTAAACTATTGTCGTATGTAAAGTAAACAAGGTTTTCAAAATGTTTAGGAAGTTTCATTTAAAATTAAATTAAAGTACTGATCTTACGCCACCAGCCCGCTCAGCCCACTGCCGGCCTGGGGTTCCATTCACCTAGGCCGGCAGCGGGCTGAGCGGGGCCTGCGGCCAGGACACCGGCTGGCAAGGGGACGGTAACCAGAACCCTAGACCGGAAGTGGGCTGAGCGGGACTGGCAGGCGGGACCCCAGACCAGCAGTGGGCTGAGCGGCTCAGCCCGCTGACGGTCTGGGGTTCCGTCCGCCAGCTCCTGACAGCCAGGGTCCCAGCTGCCGGCCCCACTCAGCCCCCTGCTGGTCTGGAGTCGGAGTCCTGGCCCTGCCCACACAGAGTGGGTACTTACCTTCTTCCTGGTTTTAGCCCATTCTCTTCTCCTCTCTCTCTCTGCACTGAGCTCAGGGTGGGAGTGCACTGAGCACAGGGCTGGGGGTGAAGGAGCAGGCTGGGGGTTGGGGTGTAGGGTCTGGCCAGGAGCTAGAATGAGGGAGGGGGCTCAGGTTTGGGGCAGGAGGTTTGGGTGTGAAGCGCTTACCTGGGCAGCTCCCATTTGGTGTGAGGGGTGCAGGTGGGAATGTGGGGAGGGGGGTGCAGGAGCTTCCATTTGGTGCTCAGGGTGGGGGTGAAGATGTGGGTGGTGCAAGAGTCAGGGCATGGGGTGTGGGGGGGTGTGAAGAGGGTTCAGGAGTCAGGGCAGAGGGCTGGGGGGATGTTGAGGGTTCAGGAGTCAGGGCAGGGGGTTGGGGGTGTGGGCTGGAGTCGTGGGGATGCACCTAGCCCCCTGCCCTGAGCGGCTCACAGCAGGGGGCTGGAGGGGATATGCCCTGATTCCACTCTCCTTCCCCAAGGCCCCAACCCTGCCTCTTCTCCGGAGCAGCGAGCTGCAGTTCTGGCTCTGCTTCTCCCTCTCCCTCTCCAGGGCCATCAGCTGTTCGGCGGCAGGGACGGAGAGGAGGAGGGGCAGGAACCCAGCATGCTGGGGGAAGAGGCGGTGGAGGAGGGAGCATGGCTGCCAGTGGAGGCTGCCCTACAGCAGCAGCCAGCAGGACCAAGCTTCTGCCCCCTGCCCCCGCAGGAGAGAGCAGTGGGCGGAGAAGAGCAGGCTGGGCTTGGCATGATTTTTAATGGCACTCTGCCACTGGCCGGGACCCCTGCAGGCAGCAGCGTGCCATTAAAAATTGTCTTGTGTGCCATCGGTTGCCGACTCCTGGGTTAGATCCTCTGTGGTGCAGCCACTTTGTACCCTTAGCTCCAGGAGGTTCTGGCTGCATACTTTTGGTGTATCAAGCCCTGGGAGGATCACTGCAGTGCAGAAAGCATCCTCCAGTGTCATAGAGCAATCATGAAAACTCCTGTACTACCCATCATCTCTGCTGCTGGCATATTGGGCAGTGCCAGGTGACCCTTTATACTGTGCTTGTCCCTGGGGCCATTAGCAAGCCAGTATTACTTGGAGGACCAACCGAGCACATACCTGCCCAGGATCAGGAAAATGCAAAAGTTAACTTTATATCATTTCACTGCTCCTGCTCCATCAAGCTGTGATATGTGCTCCTGCTTTTTTTTTTTTTAAATTTTATTTTTTAGTATTTTACGGACATTAACTTCCTTTGAAATATTAGTCCTATAAGTTGTTTTGGGACTGATGGGAAGACTGAGTCAGAGTACTTATGGTTTGTGTAAGTCCACAGAAGAAGTCAGTACCAGCACAGGTATTAGAACTAAGGAGCTCTTGGCCTAGGTGCAGACTTTTCCCATTAGGTAGGTCTTTATGATGACTTTAAAAAAAAAAATCTGCAAGGAGCCCACCGGTCTGATATCTGGGCTGCTGCTCCTTGTTACATTGCTGCGTTACTTTCAACCAATAGCTGGTTGCAACGCGTTTGGCAACCATCAGAGTCCCTCCTGCCTGTGATGTGTGTTCTCAATCCCAGTCTGCTAGTTTATGGTCAAACCAAAACTCTTGTTGGAAGGTTTACGATGACTGAGAGCTCCAGGAGATATTCCATTCCCTGCCTCAAATCCATGCCAGAGAGTCCTCAAAAGTTCTAAAAATGTCATATGATCTCCTGAAAGGGAAGGACCCTCTCCTGCTTCTGGAGCAAGTCCTCAGGGATTCACTGTCCTGAATTTGATCTGGGGAAGACGCTCAAGAAAATAATCACAAAAGAGGCTATTCTAGTCTCGGAAATAGCCCTGTGCCTACTCTCTTTCCACAAGTACAGCAAGGAAATTGTTGGGGAATACTTGAAAAAGTTGCATGCTTTCCCTGCTTTAGGTCAATGTACTCTCTTTGCCATCTGCTCAAGAATAGGATCATTGCGTAGCTGAAAGATACGTAGCTTAAACTCTTTGATCAAACTCTTGAGGGGCTTCAAGTGGGAAAGAACATTCTGCCAGAGCACAAGAAATCCTCCTTTGCTCATTAGTATTGTTCAAACCCTGCCGGGTTCTTTGTTTAATACTGCTACCAGGGATTCTGGAGCTCCTGCCAGGCAAGAGCCCCTAAGAACACATCCAACTGGCAGGAACCAGCCCGTGGAGAGTTTTTGATGCCATGGAAGCAAACCTTCCTTTTTCCTCTTCCTTTTTTCTGGGCACTAGGCTGCCTTTTTCTGCTGGCAAAGTAGAGCAGATCAAAAGCACTACCAAGTATTCTTTGATTTTCACCAGGATGTTTTGTCTGAGTTCCCTCAGATTTTTCCTGTCTCCATATCTTATCAGTCAGAGAGCCAGGAAGATGTAGGGCAGACTGTAATTTTCTGGCTGTCAAAGTTGTTTTGAGTGCTATAGCAGGAGTGCTTTGAAGAGGTCGACTCTGTTTGCTTTGCTAAAGAGATAAAGGAGATCTGTCCAGTTTTGGTCGTGATATCCCAAAGGCTGAATTACTTTGTTGCCTACAGAAAATTAAAGGTAGACAAGTGATAGCAGCAGTAGAACCTAGAAACTTACTTCTCTCCATCTAAAAGTTGCCTGCCTGCATATACTCTTCATACAATTACATTAAAAAAATTTGGGTTGTGCATTTTCAAACCTAATTTTATCCTTTTGTTCTTGTTGGCTACCAGAGTTTCACATCTTAACACATCTCCAACATATGGCAATTAACAAGGTAGTTACCTTAGCAACTCAGATCAGGAAGTCAATTGGATTTAGCACATGCTGGGCATTATCATCATTCATAGATGTGGTCCTGTGGGCTAGAAAATCCACTTGTTCCTTGATTCAGCTTCTTTTGGCTTTGTGGACCCCACTTGAGGGAGAATTGCAGGCCAAAACCATACTATTTCTGCAAGTCCAGCACTTGTGTTGTGGAAGGACCACTACACATCTCTTCAGAGGGGGTGTCTTTCCTCAAGTCCATTCCTCAAGTCTAGCAGGTGGTTAGCTCTCTGTGTCCTGTCTCAGCCCAAGGATCTTGATCCATCGGAGAGATTCCCTTTACTCTTCAAGCTGTGGACAGTGAGATTGGTCCTCCTAATCTTCAGGTCACATGTAACAAACCAGGGCTGATTGTTCAAGCAACACAAGGTTTATGTCATAAATCCATTTGCAGGGTGACAGGTTAGCATGAAAATCACTTCAGAGATCTCAGGTGGTACTGACCTGGTCAGGATGTTCAATCTTCCAAAGGACTGGCTGAGCCATATGTCTCTTCTCCCAGGGAAATGGGAGCTAAGCCAAAGAGATTCTTGCAAGTGTTCAGGTAAACTGACATCAGATCTGTTTGTAACTACCCAGAATGCCAAGCTTCATGGCTTTGCAGTCTCAGCAAAGAGGAAGAGATGTGATGTACACCTTTGCTATCTCTTAGCAAAGGTCTTTAATTCCATGATTACACCTCTATCTCGATAGAAAGCTGTCCTTGGGAGCCAAAAACTCTTATAGAGGTGAAACCGCTTTATATCTAACTTGATATGATCCGCCGGAGCACGCAGCCCTGGCCCCCTGGAGAGCTGCTTTACTGTGTTATATCCAAATTCGTGTTATATCGGGTGGCGTTATATTGGGGTAGAGGTGTATATACTTGTTTTTTTTTCCACTAGGACCCCTGCCTCATTCAGTGCACAAGATGGATGGTCTTCACTGATTGGGTTAGCTGTTCAATATTTTATTTTATCCTCATGTGGCTCTGTGCCCTATTTAACACACACCTCCAAACTTTGTGTGGAATACAGAATTATTAGTTTCCTCCTGAGCTTTTATGTGATGCTTATCACTGTAGCAACAAAGAGCTTCTGATGTACTTAAAAAACATTTTGTTATTACCTTTTGAGTTTTTGGCTAGCTGTTCTTCAAACTCCTTTTTGGCTTTTCTTATTACATTTTTACACTTAATTTGGCAGTGTTTATGCTCCTTTCTATTCACCTCACTAGGATTTAACTTCCACTTTTTAAAAGATGCAAAGAGTCCTGTGGCACCTTATAGACTAACGGACTTATTGGAGCATGAGCTTGTCCGTTAGTCTATAAGGTGCCACAGGACTCTTTGCTGCTTTTGCAGATCCAGACTAACACGGCTACCCCTCTTATACTTTTTAAAGGAAGTCTTTTTATCTCTCACTGCTTCTTTTACATGGTTGTTAAGCCACGGTGGCTCTTTTTTTTTAGTTTTTACTGTTTTTTAATTTGGGGTATACATTTAAGTTGGGCCTCTGTTGTGGTGTTTTTGAAAAGTGTCCATGCAGCTTGCAGGGATTTCACTGTAGTCACTGTACCTTTTAATTTCTGTTTAACTAACCTCCTCATTTTTGTATAGTTCCCCCTTCTGAAATGAAATGCCACAGTGTTGGGCTGTTGAGGTGTTCTTCCCACCAGAGGAATGTTAAATGTTGTTATATTATGGTCACTATTTCCAAGCGGTCCTGTTAGTTATCTCTTGGACCAGATCCTGAACTCCACTCAGGACTAAATCGAGAATTTTCTTTCCCCTTGTGGGTTTCTTTACAAGCTGCTCCAAGAAGCAGCCATTTAAAGTATCGAGAAATTTTGTCTCTGCATTTCGTCCTGAGGTGACGTGTACCCAGTCAGTATGGGGATAATTGAAATCTCCCACTATTATTGAGTTCTTTATTTTGATAGCCTCTCTAATCTCCCTTAGCATTTCATAGTCACTATCATTGCCCTGATCAGGTTGTCAATAATAGATCCCTACTGTTATATTCTTCTTAGTGCATGGAATTACTACCCATAGAGATTCTATGGAACATGTGGATTCATTTAAGATTTTTACTTCATTTGATTCTACATTATCTTTCACATATAGTGCCATTGCTTCCCTACCCCACCCCCAGCCCTCTGCACAATCTGTTCTGTCCTTCCGCTATATTTTGTACCCTGGAATTATTGTATTCCATTGATTGTCCTCACTCCACCAGGTTTCTGTGATGCCAATTGTATCAATATCGTCCTTTAACACGAGGCACTCTAGTTCACCCATCTTATTATTTAGACTTCTAGCATTTGTGTACAAGCACTTTAAAAACTTGTCACTGTTTGTTCGTCTGCCCTTTTCTGATGTGTCAGATTCTTTTTTATGTGAATGTTTCTCGTCTGATCATACTTTATCCTCTTCCATTCTGTCCTCCTGACTAAAACCTAGAGAATCTCTATTAATAGTCTCTCCTCTAAGAGAAGTCTCTGTCTGATCCATGTGCTCCTCTGCAGCAATTGGCTTTCCCCCATCTTAGTTTAAAAACTGCTCTGCAGCCTTTTTAATGTTAAGTGCCAGCAGTCTGGATCCACTTTGGTTTAGGTGGAGCCCATCCTTCTTGTATAGGCACCCCCTATCCCAAAAGTTTCCCTAGTTCCTCCCTTCCTCGTACACTCATCAATATCTTATATGAAAATGGTGTAATTTGTTAGCTTTAACTGTATACTGTGTTGGCCAAGAATGCAGCTGTCTCAGAAGTGGGATACAATTTTGAAAAACGGAGATTTTGGTCTCACTTAGCTTTCTTTGGAGAAAGTCATTTGACTGTCAGTCTAGAATCTGGGCTGCTGTTCCTCATCACCTTGTTATGGTTTGCTCCACTCCTACTTAGTTGCTTAACAGACCACTCTCCTACAAGCAGCCTCTGATCTTCAGTCAAAGCTTCTTGAGCTTGGAACACTAACTCAAAAACCTGAGAACTCTGAAATTAGCCATTGTATAAAACTACAGGTATATGATAGGAAGAGATGATAGTAATACTTGAAGTTGTCTAGCATTTTTCATTATAACTAGTTGCTGACAACTTTGTAAAAATAAATAAATAAATATACAACCATGTAATTGAGACACTCTAGCACCTCCATACTTAGTGGTGGGAATTTGAAATTTGGCAAGGGAGCCACTTGGGGGTCAGAGGTGCCTTTTGTTGTCTTTGTGAAAATCCACCCACATTTGGTTTAATAAGCCTCTGGAAACTAAAGTTTGCATAGACTCAGTACTGGACTGAGCAGCAAAATTCTCCTAAGATTCCATCTGCAAAGGGAAGCAGAGGGAAACCTTCCCATAGTTAGGACCGTCCTTCCAGATGATTTTGGGGTATCCTCTCGCACTGAGGTTACCTCTCCGGTTGAGGGAACTCCAGGCATTAGGAAAAGGCAAGTGTTAGTAATGGGAGATTTGATCATTAGAAACATAGATAGCTGGGTTCGTGATGACTGGGAGAACCGTATAGTGACCAACCTGCCTACCTGGTGCAAAGGTTGTGGATCTCTCGAGGCATCTAAATAGACTTATGTGTAGTGCTGGGGAGGAGCCAGTGGTCGTGGTATGTGTAGGTACCAATGACATACGGAAGGGTAGGGGAGACGTCCTGGAGGCCAGATTTAGGCTGCTAGGAAAGAGACTGAAATCCAGGACCTCTATGGTGGCATTCTCAGAAATGCTTCCAGTTCCATGCACAGGGCCAGGTAGGCAGGCAGAGCTTCAGAGTCTCAGTGCATGGATGAGACGATGGTGTGTGCATACTTAATGAGCCACACATATTTTTAATATTTTGCGCCAAAAAAAGCTGCCAAATTGTTGCTGCAATTCCACCTTTTGCCCACCAGAGGGGGCTGTGGCGCAAGAACAGCAGCAGCTCCCAGCAGAAAATAATTTCTTTGGTTACACCTTTTGCCCACCAGCTCCCAACCATCTAGGGAAGAGAGAAAGAGCCTGCCTTCTTTGCAGCGCCTGTCAGGCCAGCTCAGGAGACTGGGGCTATGGGGAGACAGACAGCGTGGGGTGCTGGGGGGAGGGTTGTCATTCAGGGCTTCATAAGGGCTAGTGGAGGAGGACAGACTGGGGCAGGGGCTGAATGGGAATGGAGTCACAGGGCCCGGGGGGGCACATGGTGATAGGGGAGGAGGTGCAGAGCTACATGGGGACAGAGGGTGGCTGAGGGGGGCATGGAGACAGGGGGAGGAATTACAGGGAAACATCGGGACGGGGTGGCTGAGTGGTGGCACAGAGATCTGGGGATGGCAGAGGGAGTCACATAGAGACATAGTCACATAGGGACTCCAAGTACACAGAGTTACATAGGGACAGGGGAAAGGGTGCAGGGCCACATGGGGACGGGGGCAGATGTTCCTGACTGAATGGGAGAGCCTAGGGGTCAGCGAGGGTCTTCATGGAGGAAGCTCCCTAATAATCCCTCCCCGCCCCCAAAAAAACCTGTTCCATACTTTTCCCACCCATAGGCAACAACCCCCCAAGTTCACACCCAGGCTCCTTCCCAGCAATTTACTTCCCTCTCCATCATTACCCCTGATTTCCCCAACCCTTTGCACTGCTTCTGAGGGATGCGGGAAATATGGTTCTATATTGTAGCTTAAATGAATTGTTACTCAGAGTTCTGTATTAATATGCCTAGTAAGGAATCTATTTGTCAAAAAATATTTCTTGAATCTTTTTTGTCTGTATTGTTACAGACATACTTGCTTACAGGTATTTTGAAATAAATGACCAAAAATAATTAAAACTGTTGTGATTATATTGTGTTACTTTGACAAATAAAATATGCAGAATTTTGCAAAATTTTAAAATATTGTGTGCAGAATTTTAAATTGATGCAGAATTTTTTATTTATTTATTTTTTGGTGCAGAATTCCCCCAGGAGTAAAATTAAGTAATTAATTCTTCAGATTTGTTCATGTTTTGCTTTGATTGCTGTCTTTCCATATCTGTAGTCAGTGATGGGAAAGGTGCAAGAGCTATGTGGGTGCTCATGCAGTAGAGTTCAGACTAAATCTGGCTGGCTTTAGGAACATCTGGTAAAATTTTTACACTGCATTGTTATCTTATCCAACAAGTCTATATCAGTTTCGAAATCGCATAATTTCCCCAAAGTTGAATGATGACATGCAAGCCATATGTATTTCTATTACATGTTGTCGAAAAGTGGCATGAGCTAATACCCATACATAACCCTATCATCTTCCCCAGGTGATCAAATCACAAGTCAGCTGAATCCCACTCCAGGAAAACACTAGGAAGGAAGGCTAAAGATGTGAGTGCATAGTCTACTGAAGAGTTGGATGTACAACTGGGAGCAAACTGAGTACCACTTGCCAGCCACCCAGACAACTGCTTTCAAGCACTGGCAGTGAAAGCAGAAGGGATGGATATTTTAGTAGGAGCTCCATCAGCATTAAGGATTCTTCAGAAT
This sequence comes from Mauremys mutica, assembly GCF_020497125.1. Lineage (NCBI taxonomy): Eukaryota > Metazoa > Chordata > Testudines > Geoemydidae > Mauremys > Mauremys mutica. The sequence continues at coordinate 74,344,407 of NC_059077.1, forward strand.
GAGTTGTCAACCTTGGTTGTCATGCCTACCTTTCATTCTTTATGGCCATATGGGAAAGAGGTTCTTCAATTCTTTTTGGTTGTAGCATGAAGTCAGAGTGTAGAAAATATAAAAAACCATTGGTCTAGAGGATGACAAGCAATCAGTACTGAGTAAAGAGGGAATCTCATGCTCAGTGAAGAAAAACAAAACTTTGACACAGAAGTTCTGGGTTTACCTGAATACCCTTTTGCTCTGTTTTTGAGAACCGGAAGGGAGACTCTAACTTGCCCCATTCCAGACATAAATATCTAATCAGTGGGATGCCTGCCAACACACACCCTTCAATGCAGGCCACCTGATGAGGCTCTTCAGTCACTGCAGCCTGCTTGCTCATCCAGTAAGCCAAGAGGAAAAGATCTCCTTAGGATAACAATCATTCAGCAATGGAGCAAGCTTAGCGCATGGGCCTGTAGGATTCCCAAGTGATGAGGAACCTTTTGTCTCATGTGGAGCAATAATTTCTAGCTAAACCCTTCCTGTTTCTAAAGCTGATAGAGCTACAGAGTTGAGGGTTCAAGGCTTTCTGCAAGAGAAAAGGGAAAGGCCACAGAGTGAAAGTTGGAATGTGAGAGTGCCTGCTCACCTATAGCCAGAATGTACTGCCCATTTATGTATTTGAAGAACTGGCCATACATTATCCAGTTCCGCTGATTACCTGAAATGTGCTGCTACCATATGCCCTTCTTATATTAGTGATGGTTCCCCAGGCTCCTTATCCCCATGTCTCCTTGCCCAGCTAGTACAAGTCCCCCCACCATTTCATCATCCATTCAGTCTTCCCCTACAAGCTTTCAGTCATCTCACCCTGTTTATCCCCAGCTGGCTCTTAGTCTCCCTAGTAGTGGTCCTCAACCAATTTTAGTCCCCACCATCCCAGCTACTAATTTGATTTGTCTTCCTGTCTCACAGTCTGTCTACTGGAGGTAATTATATGGCCCTCCTGAATATTGTGTGGGAAATGTATTTACCCTCACAACACCCTTGTGAGGTAGGGAAGTACTATTATCTCCGTTTTACCCAGTCCCAGTTTCTCTCCCTTCCAGCCAGACTCCAGACCCAGCCTATATCCTCTATCTTGCTCCCAGGCTCCTTGTCCCAGTCTTTTCCACCCTCTTCCTATATCAGGCTCTTGGCCTTTCTGCATTCTAGTCAGGTGACTTCCTTCTCAATGCTTCCTGGGTGCAGCGGCACAAACATTGAGTGTACAGGAGAGAGTCTCCCTATTCTCACTTGCCATGCCTGGCCTCACTCTAGCCTGCAGCACCTGGGAGCAGCCATTGTAAGGGAAGTCCTTCTCATCCCCTGCAGCCCTGGACCAGAGCATGCTCAGAGCAGATGGAATCTTTGCATAATTTAGCTATATTGTAGCAGGGCTCTGCTAAGCACATGCATCTGCGATTTTTCAGGGGCTTGTAGCTTGTCCAAAATTGAATGGATTTTTATGAGGATGCAAAATATACATCTCTTCCACAAACATTGTCGCCTGGGGAAATTTCAGACCCCTGTTCCAAAACATGGGCGTGCTAGAGTTTCTCAAAGAAAAGGTCTTCATTTTTTTTTTAAACATTGGCAAAACCAATGTATTTTTTTCCTAATCTCATTCTTGGAAATGGCGGACCCATTTTTTAAGCAGACACCTGGCATAGAAAATATCAACCCAGATGGTTAAAGATTGGCAAAGTTATAAGCCATTAAAAACAGGGTTTTATAGTAGGAAGTGTGGGGCCACCTTAGCAGGTAGTGCTACCAGCTCTGCCAATAATTCCACAGTAGCTACAGTAATACAGCTTGTGAGAGTAATCCAGTAAATGGCACAATAGGGGTGATTTTCTCACCTGGCTTGTCTCCCTATATAACCCTTAATCACAAGAGGTTAAGAATCTTCTGAAGTATAAGCTCTTGGGCCATCTTCCTATTCCCGAACCATAATATTGACTTGGTTGGTGACCCCTATCTGTCCCATCTAGTTTTATCCTACCTGCTGTTCTGGGCACTGACTGCATGCTAAGTTTCACCTCTGTGTCCTACAGGCTCCTGCCACCATATTATCCCAACTGGAATTGTATCATCATGCAGATACAGCTTTTATGCACTGGGCTGGTAGGCCTGCCCTTTGCCTTACAGGGTGGGGTCACCTGATCTGATGTACACTCTGTCTTCACCCACCCTCAGTCAGCCAACTGCCTGGCAAACTGTCCAAAATAAAATCAGGGAGAAGGCTCTGGAATGGCCTCATTTGCCCTGTTGGTGGCTAGGGAAGTGATAATAGTTGTAGATGGTAGTTGGCTAAAAACCAAGCCAGGGGTCCTGAAAGCCAGGATGGTCTGGGAAGTTGGGAAGGAGTTTGGGAGAAGATGGGTGTAGAAGGTAAGAGCATACCTATTTAATGGATGGCAGTTAATGCTCCTGTGTTGCAGGGGAACTTAAAGCAAACACTTTGGGCCTTGCAGCCAACAGTCTTTCCACCCCTGGTGAGTGCTTTTTGCAGAATGACCCACCTGGTTCCATCTGGGGCAAGGGTTGGGGGCGGCTAAGCAACTCAGAGCCTGTAGATGGCAGAGCTAGGGTAGGACTGCACTGAGTCTCTTGGTATCAGGCAGTATCGTACATCAGGCAGAAAACAGGCTTGACTCCTGCAAAGTGCCTGCTCTTGGGGCAACCAGGAACCATTAGAGAGGCCTGCAAGCTTTGTAACAACAGTGACCACTAATCAGGAGGGGACAGCCACAGCATTGCCAGTGCAATCTTGCCTTCTCTGACCTGAAGTCCTGGAGATCAGCTGGCCAATAGTGAAGGTGACGTTCCAGGAAACTTCTGAAGTCATATGAAGATTGGCAGATGCCCTGGCTGCCTCCTCTGTAGCTCCTAAGTATACTGCTAGGTAGTGGGAAATCAACAGAGCCTTGGCTCCCTGTGTTCTCACCTGCTGCTCTTGCCAAATGGCCAGAACAGTTTCTTCCTTAATATCATCATGTTCTTGCTTTGTCTTAGTAATTGTATCAAAGAAAGCTGAGATCTGGGGCTATCGGTCCTAAATAGGGAGGGGATAGCTCAGTGGTTTGAGCATTGGCCTGCTAAACACAGGGTTGTGAGGTCAATCCTTGAGGGGGCCATTAGGGATCTGGGGCAAAAATCTGTCTGGGGATTGGTCCTGCTTTGAGCAGCAGGTTGGATTAGATGACCTCCTGAGGTCCTTTCCAACCCTGATATTCTATGAGTCTAAATACTGTGGTGCTGCACTTAGGCTATGTCTACACTACGGACTTTACCACTCTCCCGCTGACATAGTGCTGTCCACAATGGTGCTTTTGTGGGTGAAAGTTATGTCGTCAAGGGTTTGTTTTTACCACACGCTGACCAACAAAAGTTTTGCTGACAAAAGTGCTAGTGTAGACAAAGCCTCAGTCTGCCATGTTTAAGGAGTCAGTCTTGTAGATTGCTTTTCTTCTAGCGGCAGGAGAGTGAGTGCATGGAGCAAAGTTAGTAAATAGTATTAGAAGAATGATGGTCATGATAGTATCTAAAATGGTAATATATTAATAACACTAATCTGGATTTTTCAGTATGTTATGCAGTGTCAGAATCCTACATGTGCACTTGCATGACTTAAAATACTTTTGGTAATTGCAGGTTGTAAGCTCAACAAATGGAGAATTGAATACAGATGACCCAACTGCAGGCCGTTCGAACGCTCCTATCACAGCCCCTACAGAAGTAGAAGTAATGGATGAAACAAAGTATGTATTGTTCTTATCTATTAAAGTTTAAAAGGCAGTGTTTTGATCTCCAGTACTGAGCTAATCAGCATTTCATTTACCAAGTTACTTATAAAAAGAACCTTGCACACTTGTACTAGGAAGTGGCAAGATACTTCAGTATTTTTGAGCTTTAATTATGTGGGCTTCAAATAATTAAATATTAGAATATCTGTTATCCTTAATGTTGACTCCATTAGTTAAAGTTAAAATAACACAAATTGTTCGCTTTACAGTAGTGAAATCCATACTTGATTTTGACATGCTAGCTAACAGCTTGGTAAGAAATTTTACTGTCTTTTAAAATCACTATACTGAATACAACTCTCGTGAGAATTGTAGAACTTTTGCATGGTATATGGTGTTCTGATTCTCTTTTTTCCTTTATTTTTTTGTGCATAGCTGCCAGAAAGTGTTGAACATGTGGTGAGTTCCAAAGTGTAGGCAGGCAGAAATAGCTCCGTTGGTTTTGTTCTCATTGCGTGGCTTAAAACTTTATGGAGGAAAAAAAAGCCTTAAAATGGCAATTACAATTGGAAAACCTATGCAAAAGGATTTGAAGTACATAGTACCATTAGACAGCCTGTCTTGGAGGCAGGAAGAAATACCAGCATGTTAAGGAGCTGTTTTGCCTGCTTCAACTCTTGTTTGTTTCAAGTGGTGTAGTCTGTGTGTATTTTCTCTAATACTTTTAAGTGGACAGTACAATATCAATGTTTTTTTATATATTATTTGCTGTGCTGTTTTAGTGGAAAAACATTGATGTTTTCAGATGTTTTCATATTCGGCTAACAACTTAATATCTAGAAAATAACTAATTTATCTGAACTGGCACCAAATACTAGAAGATGTTTGAACTTTGCATATTTTTTTTAAACAGTACTTACTAAATTATTAGTCATTGACAACTTGCTAACTAATTACAAAAACTTAACTGCAGGGTACATAAATCACAGTGAAAGGGAAAAGTATTTGTTGATGTACAGTAACTCCTCACTTAATGTTGTACTTATGTTCCTGAAAAATGCAACTTTAAGTGAAACAATGTTAAACGAATCCAATTTTCCCATAAGATGTAATGTAAATGCAGGGGGTTAGGTTCTAAGGAAATTTTGGAGGGGGCAGACAAAAGGCATTATATACTGTACAGTACTGTCCTGTGGTTGGGAAGTGCCCCTGGCTTACCCCACACAGGCACAGCCTACCCGGCAAGGATGCTAGGAAGCACCTTTACAGCAGCAGCGGCAGCTTCCCCGGAGAAGAACAGGCTTGGACTTTGTCGGGAATGCTCCAGGCCCGCCTCTTCCTGTCCCCGCTCCAGTCCAGGCCCACCTCTTCCCACCCCCACTTCACCTTCTCTCCGGAGAACGCCACATCTCCCCCCCCCAAGTCCTAAGCTTCCCTGCTCGTTCCCCTCCCTCCCAGAAAGCCCTAAACTTCCCCCACTGCCAAACAGCTGTTTGACAGCGCTTAGGACTTTCTGGGAGGGAGAGAAAGGAGTGGCGACACAGCACTTCCCCGCTCCTCCCCCTCCCTCCCAGAAAGTCATAAACACCGCCAAACAGCTGTTTGGTGGCAGGGAAGTGCTGGGAGGGAGGAGGAAGAGCAGAGACACGGTGCTTCCCCACTCCTGCCCCTCCCTCCCAGAAAGTCCTAAGTGCTGCCAAACAGCTGTTTGGTAGCACTTAGGATTTTCTGGGAGGGAGGGGGAGGAGTGGAGATGCAGCGCTTTCCCGCTCCTCCCTCTCCCTCCCAGCACTTCCCTGCCACCAAACAGCTGTTTGGCGGTGTTTATGACTTTCTGGGAGGGAGGGGGAGGAGCGGGGAAGTGCTGTGTCGCCACTCCTTTCTCTCCCTCCCAGAAAGTCCTAAGCGCTGTCAAACAGCTGTTTGGCAGTGGGGGAAGCGCTGGGAGGGAGGGGGAAGAGGCAGAGAAGCGGAACTTGTGCAATGCTCCCTTGTAAAGTCGCTTCTCTTCCACAGAATCTTACAAGCAGGCAGCCAAACGACGTTATAAGGGAGCATTGCACAACTTTAAACGAGCATGTTCCCTTAATTGGGCAGGGACATAACATTGAAACAACGTTAAGCAGGACGACGTTAAATGAGGAGTTACTGTATAGTATGTGGGAATTAAATACATCCATCTGAGTAGTGCAATTTGTAATAAAGAATAAAACAGATTTTCCTTGATTATTAGAAAATAAATATGGGGTTTTAATTGACATTTTTGTATTGCTTTGGAGAACGTGATTTCACAATGGTGTGTCCAGCTGGTCATCAGATGGAGACACTCATGCATGAAGGTGGTGGTACATTATTACTAGTGATAATAGAAGTATTACAGTAGTGCCCAGAGGTCAGACACAGTTGCACTGAGGCCCCGTTGAGTTAGGATCTCTAGAAAGAGATACAGTAGTTCCTTCCCCAAAGAGTTTATACTCGCATGTGTTTCTTCTTTGATATTAGGACTACCCAAAACATTCATTCAAATAGTGTTATCAAGATGGGAGATATTAGGGAGAGGTAGGCCACTTGTAAAGCCTTACAATAAATCTCAATTTATAACATTTCTTGGACTATACTTGCAGTGGAAAAATCTCTTTTGAAAGTCCATCACTATATGCTGAAGGTATATGCTGAAATGACTCACTGTACAAATAAATTTGCCTTAGAATATTATTCTTAATGGTATGTAGTAGTATTTAATCACTACTATGACCTTGTTTCACCAAAGCACTTTTAAAGACCATAGCTTCTTTCTGACATATTTCATAGACATATTTCTGATGTTACTGATTTTCCGGGCAGCTACTTAAAGTTCATTATGTAATTTACAAAACACTACTTGCCTCAATAGTTGACGTACTAGATGATTTGTAGATTTGGCTTGACTTATACTAAAGCTATTGCCAGGTGCTCATGTCTGGAAAAATGATGACGAATAAGGCCAAAATTTTCAAATGTAGAAGCTTAGAGTTAGACAATTAAATCCATATTCAGGCACCTAAAAAAATGAAGTCCAGGCAGTTTTAAGAGATGCTCAGAAACTGCTGCTTCCTTTGACTTATAAAGCATTTATCTTCAGCATCTCTGAAAAAAATCACTTATTTAGGTGCCTATCTTTGAATTTTTTTGCCTCTCTTTTTTTGCTGTTGCATCTCATATACTAAACAAGTGAATCTTAACCTGTCTCTTTACATCTGACTCCTATTAATCTTTTTGATACATGGGAATCTCACTTTCCCAGAAAGGACAACTATTTTATTGCCGATGGAATCTAAACCACACTTTCTGCTTCACCATCCTTTTAGAACTGGTTTTATGTTTTCTTAGTAATTAAAGGCAAAAAAAAAGCTGCTTCAAGCAGCACTATATTAGTTGTATGCATTAGGGATCCTTTCAGGTATTGAGTGCTTTATAACTATATATTTCAAGAATCTTAAACAACTACAAAAATAAAATAAAACTTAAGTTCATAGGGTGTTGTGATGATTACTTAATGTTCAAACAGCAATGTAAAATGTAAGTACAACTATATTTTTCATATCTGGACTGAGGACAGACATATGTAACTTTTTTTTAAGGAAACTTGGTATTTTGTCAAGAAACTAGTTAATTACCTTTTGTTCCTTTGCCTAGTCTTTTCTCCCTCTGAAAATATGAACAAAGTTAAAGCTTTCCAGAAATTTTCATTTGTAATATTTTCCCATATTCTAGGAGCATGACTTTAGTATTTGCCCAAAATATCATTAGTCTCTCAGTTTACTGCCAAGACAGAATTTATTTTTGGTTTCAGAGACTTTTTCAGATTGCAGAAAAATTGCTCTCACAGCTAGCTGCCAGTGATTTATGGACACAAGAATAGTTTAGCCAGATGTAGATATACCACTTCTGTTTCAGGGTTAACCTTGTGAATCTGGTAGCTTGTTTTCCTGTAAGCATCCGATTGCTAGCAAAGGGACACTTTATAATTGTCAGCCCAACAGTATTTTTACTGTGCTTTCTGTGTGTGTATGTAATATAATGTGTGTGTGTGCACACAAAATATACATATATTAAAAATATACAAATATGCTTTGATATCACAAAACTAATGTGATTGTGTTTGTCATGTATTTAAAATCAGCGCAGTATTTACACTCACCCTAATTTTGAAAAATGAAATACTCTAATTTTAAATTAAATTTTTTCTATTATGTATGTGGCTATTTAATTATTTGATAGTGCCATAAGTTTGCATTATGTTTTATAGCTTTAAGACCAGGTTCCTGTCCTAGAGAATTCACAATCAAATTTTAAGAGCTAGTCAGGGATTTTGTCGGTGTTTTTTCTGTGGAAAATAGTTTCCACAAAATCAAAGTTTTCTGCAGGGAAAATAAAATTTTGGCAAAAGTGACAATAAAAATGTTTTGGCTCAGGTTGTCCTGAATGGCAATACTTCGATTTGTGGAACCAAATCAAAACATTTCATTTTAGCTCAGTTCAACATTGAATTGCATCTGCCTAAGCTGTTGCTGTGCTTTATGGGAGTTTGTTTCAGATGCTGCATGTCTCCACTGTCCATTGTGGGTTGGATTCCTTAACTATGTTACATATCCCAAGATGCAGCACAGTCTGTCCTCCGGTTGAACCACCATGGGCACCATCACAGACGATGTATTCTGGCCAGGGAGTCTGGTTTATAGGGAAGATTGGGGACATGAGGATCCCGAACTACAACTCCTATGAACCACTGCAGCAGCTCAGGCAAATGCAGTTCAAAGTCAAACTAAGCACAAACTGAGTGTTTTGATTCTCTAATGGCAGTGTTCCATCTTGGTCAAAATGTTCCAACATTTTGAAATCAGATTTTTTTGCAACATTTTATTCTGTGAAAATTTCAATATTTTAACGTTTGTTCTGATTCAGGTAAACTTCTTGGAGTGATTGCTCATGTCCATTCCATTGTGGTGTGTGTGCTTGCCACATGCACCGGTGCCCGAAGTTTTTCCCTCACTGGAATCCATAGGGGATCAGCTCTGGCTCCCTCTGGAGTGGCGTGTGTATGTGCTGGTATAAGGGGCACCACCAGCTCCCCCTCCCTCAGTTACTTCTTACTACCAGTGATGGTGCTGGAACATCTCCTTGCCTCGGCATTCTTTCCTTCTCAACTGTGACTAGTTGTGAATCTCTTGTATATAGTTCTTATAAAGTTTGTATAGTTTATTATTTCCCTTAGTGCATAAGTTAGAAATAATTAGTTAGTCCCCTATGGGACTTAGCCTAGGGACAGGGCATTCCCCGATCCATGGGCTTCAAGCCTGGTGATGGCTACAGAAAACCTATGGCAGTCAGTGATCACTATTGCTGTCCGAGGTGTTTGGGGGAGACCCACGTGAGTGACAAGTGTCACATTTGTAAAAGTTTCAAGTTGCGAACCAGAAAGGAGCAGGACATTCTAATTAGAGTGCTTCTTAGGGAGTCGGCCGTTGCACTGGCCTTAGAGCTGGCTAGATTGGACTCCGCTCCAAGCACTGCAGCATTGGTGCGGAGTGCACCGCTGGCACCAGCCTCTGACGACACCAATCTCCATGCCTGGTACCAGCTCAAAAGCAAAGAAAGGCCGGGATAGGGCATTCTTCTATGTCCCATAAAGGGAAGGAGAGGGCTGGAGGAAAGCAAAGACCAGCATGGGGCAGTTCCTCCCCTCCAGACAGTGGCCAGACTCCAGCACCTGTTGAACTGTCAGGCTCCCTTTGAGACCTGCCTGCCACCCCGGGAAGCAGCAGAGGTACTTGGCACCTAGTGGGCCATCCACGCTGGAGGCCTTTCAGCACCCCTGCTTTTTTCCAACCACTTGTCTTCCTTCCTCTCTGCCTGGGCCTCTATAACATCGGATTAGTGGGTCCTCAGCACAGCAGCAGGGGGGATACTCTCTAGTTTATTTCTATTGCCCCCTCCCACCCTCTCTCCCCATCCCTCTTCAGGGACCCTTCTCATGAGCATCTGCTCACTCACTAGATGCAGGGCCTTCTGCGGGCGGGAGCCGTGGACAAATCCCTCTGCACTTGAGGGGGAAAGAATTTTAATCCCACTATGTTTTTATCCCAAGTGCGGGGTGTCTACGCCTCATCCTCAACCTGTGGAGCCTCAACAAGTATCTGAAGAAGTTGAAGATCCGCATGGTCTCCCTGGCCTCCTCCATTCCTTCCCTGGATTCGGGAGACTGGTACTCCACCCTTGACACGAAAGACACTTACTTTCACATATCGATATTTCACGGACACAGATGATTCCTAAGTTTCATAGTTGGGACCTCCCACTACCAATTTGCAGTGCTCCCTTCTAGCCTAGCAATGGCAACAAGGGTGCTTACGAAGTGCATGTCGGTGGTGGTGGCCTACTTCAGATGTCGGGGTATCCAGATCTACCTGTACATCGATAACTGGCTCATCAAGGGGTGATCCAGGTCCAGTGCAGCGTCGAGATGTTGCCAACCACTTCTCAAGCTCGAGGCCTGTTGATAAATGAACAAAAATCAACCTTGGTCCCAGTCCAAAGGATATAGTTTATCAGAGCGATACTCGACTTTACCCAAGACAGAGCATTCGTGCCAGAGGCCAGGTTCAAGGCAGTATCCGATCTGATTGTCAGCATCACTTCCCATCTGCTCACCACTGCCTGGGTCTGTCTCAGACTATGGGGGCACATGGCAGCATGCACGTACATTGTCCGGCATGCGAGACTCAGGCTGCGTCCCCTCCAGATGTGGCTGGCATTGGTCTACTCACCGGCCAGGTGTCACCTGGACAAGCTCCTCATGATCCCGCCACAGGTACTTACCTCCCTGCAGCGGTGCTCCGACACAAATCTCGTGTTGGAAGGTGTGCCATTCCTAAGTCCGCGACCCACAGTCTATCTGATTTCAGATGGTCCGACCTTGGTTGGGAAGTGGATCTCAGTACACTGTGGACTCAAGGGTTATGGTCACGAGAGGAGCTCGCATTACATATAAACGTCAGGGAGCTCAGACCCATCAGTCTGGCTTATGGAGTGTTCCTTCCCTAACTTTCTGGTCAGGTGATAACAGACAACGCAGCCTCCATGCTCTGTGTCAACAGGCATGGGGGAGCTCATTTGTCGGCTCTGTGCCAGGAGGCTATCCGTCTGTGGACTTCTGCATTCAGCATACAATCCACCTGTAAGCCTCGCACCTCCCCGGCATCTGGAACATGCTGGCAGATTGCCTCAGCAGGTCCTTCGTCTCTCACCATGAGTGGTCCCTTCACTCTTCCAGAAGTGGAGAGCTCCCCGAGTGGACCAGTTCACCACCAGACAGAACAGAAAGTGTCATCAGTTCTGCTCTCTGCAAGGCCTCAGCAGAGGCTCACTTTCTGATGCCTTTCTCCTGTCATGGTCAGGAGATGTACGCTTTCCCACCAATTCCACTCATCAGCAAAGTCCTCTTAGAAATCGAGAGACAAAGCATAGGTCATTATGATTGCTCCAGCATGACCTCACCAACATTGGTTCGGCATCCCAGCTGTAGCAGCCCCATGGCCTACTCTTGCAGGATCATGGTCAGCTCCTACACCCCAACCTTGCCTCTCTCCACCTCGCAGCTTGGATGCTGCATGGCTGAATCCAGAGGAACAAGCCTGTTCTAGTCAGGTACAGCAAGTTCTCTTGGAGAGCAGAAAGCCCTCTATCAAAGCAACTTATCTGGCAAAGTGTGTGTCCTGCTGGGTGTTGGAGCAGAGTATCTCCCCAATCCAGTTGTCTCTGAGTCCATTCTGGATTACCTGCTTCACTTAAAGCATTAGGGCCTTGTCTTCTCTTTGATCAAGGTTCACTTGGTGGCCATATCAGCCTTTCACCCTCGCGTCCAGGGTAGATCAGTATTCTCGCATGAGATGACTTCCTGAAAGGCCGTGAAAGACTCCACCAGTCCGAGACCTGGTCCCCCAATGGGACCTCAGCTTAGTCCTCTCCAGGCTTACGGGACCGCCCTTTGAGCCTATGGCTTCTTGTTCCCTTTCCCACCTGTCATGGAAAGTTGCATTCCTTGTAGCTATTACCTTGGCAAGATGAGTCTCTGAGATTAGAGCCCTTACTTCAGAGCCCCCGTATGCAGTGTTCTATAAGGACAAAGTTCAGCTGCAACCCCATCCGACCTTCCTGCCAAAGGTGGTGTCGCACTTCTGTGTCAATCAGGATATTGTCCTCCTGGTGTTCTATCCAAAGCCTCATATTACCAACAAGGAGAGCCATCTGCATACTCTAGATGTCAGGCGTGCACTGGCTTTCTACTTGGGGCGCACCAAGTTCTTCCACAAATAGACTCAGCTCTTTATTTCAGTAGCTGACAGGATGAAGGGCCTTCCTGTGTCCTCTCAGAGGATTTCGACCTGGATCACCACTTGCATCCTGTAGCGATGCGGGACTCACACCTGTGGCGTCTCCTGCTGGTTGTCTCTGGGAATTAGCTCGTCCAGCCTCCAGAGCGCCCTCTGCAGGCCGGTGTCTCGCTGACGCTCGGCCCCCATGTCCCTCCCGGACGCGGTGCCCCGTTATCTGGGGTGCTGCCTCTTGGCAGTAACCCCTCGCTCTCGGTGTCTCCCCTTCCCGGGGAACCCCTAACCCTCTATCCCCACCTTTCCTCAGTTGTGGGCTACTGCCAGTCACCAACTACCCCCCGTTCCCTGGGGCAGACTGCAGTGTCAGCCACTCATCACTGGCAAGGTTGGGTCTAGACCTGCTGCCTCTCTCTGCAACCTAGTGCCTCTATGGGGCCTTGGAGAAGGCCCCGCAGCCTGGGAGTTGCCAGCCTGGAGCTCCCCAGCCCCTCTCGCCTTTCCCCAGCCCTGCCTCACTCTAGGCACCCTGAGCTTCCCAGCAGCCAGGCCCCTCCCTCTCCCAGTCTCTTGTATAGGGCCAGCTGAGGCCTGATTGGGGAGTGGCCCAACTGCGGCTGCTTCCCCAATCAGCCTATTAGCTGCTTTCCCTTCCACAGCCCTCTCCCAGGGCTGTTTTAAGCCCTTCAGGGCAGGAGCAGGGTAAGTACCCCGCTACACATCCGTACTGCTGCGAGATAGCAGGGGCTGTGCCTCCACCAATAGTGAAGGCTTATTCGACAAGGACACAGGTGTTTTCAGCTGCTTTCCTAGGGCATGTCCCTATCCAGGACATCTTCAGGGCCGTGTCGTGGTCTTTGGTACACACATACACGACACATTACGCCGTTACCGAGCAAGCCAGAGATGACACTGGATTTGGTAGAGCTGTGTTGCAATAGACTCATCCATTAACTTGTACCCGCCTCCATAGGTATTGCTTGGGAGTCACCTACAATGGAATGGTCATGAGCAATCACTTGAAGAAAAAAAAACGGTTACTAATGTTTTGTAACTGTTGTTCTGCGAGATTTGTTGCTTGTGTCCATTCCATGACCGACCCTCCTTCCCCTCTGTCAGAGTTCCAGCAAGAAGGAATGGGGGGAGCCAGCAGCGCCCCTTATAGCAGCGCATACACATGCCACTCCAGAGGACGCCAGAGCCGGTCCCCTACAGATACCACTGAGAGGAAAACTTCCGGCACCAGTGCATATGGTGAGCACGCACACCTACAATGGAATGGACATGAGCAACACATCTTGAAGAACAACAGTTACAAAAGATTAGTAACTGTTTTTTCCCCTGGAATGGAACTTCCGGTTGTTGATCAGTTCCACTAATTTTTTGAAATTGTAAGCCCTCCAGGACAGGGTCTTTGTATGTGCAGAGCCTAGCACAGTGAAATGCCAATCCTGATGAGGTCAGTGGGAATGATTGTAATATGAATATTAAATAACAGATAAAATGCATACAGATATCAAACATGAATGAAATTGGAGTGATGTTAAAAAAGGGAGACCAGGGAAAATCTCTTGGGGGTGCTTTATTATATTTGTTACAATGGCTTCATTAAAATATAATCATATCCTGGATAAGAATAGGAGTGGTATTTGGGGAAGTACCTGAGTGGAGGATAGTGTGATAGCATCAGAGCCAAAGGAGAAAGTTTAATATTGCAGCATCTTAGAGGCAAATTGAAGGAGAGTGAAGCTGCTTGGTACACTGGAGGTAGGAGGTTATCCAAGGTATAGGGAGCAGCATGAGCGAGAACATGATTTGGAGGGAGGAGATAAAAGCAACAAGAAAGAATGTAGAATTAACTGAGTGAAGGTTATGTGAGAGGCAACAGCAAAATAACAAAACACTTTAAAGGTGGAGATAGGCATGAGAGAGAAGTGAAAGGAGACTGAGCAATGAGAGACTTGAGAAGCACAGTGATATTATCGTAGCAATAAGGTAGATACATTTCTTGACTATAAACACTTTGGATAAACTAGACTAAAGTGAGGTGGAACTCTGTGGTCAGAGAAGATGACGTAGTGGCAGTAAATAAAGGGGGAAAGAATAAAGGCTTGTCTATACAGGGAATAGTTAATCCTGTTTAATTAGGAATAGTTAACTCCATCTGTGGACACTCTGTGGACAATCCAAAATGGATTAAGCTAATTTGGAATTAAGGACTCTTATTCTGGAATAAGAATTTCTGCACACAGAGTTAATCAGTAATAATTAATCCTCTTTAAATTCACAACCTAAACTGTTGCTTTCCCTTAGGTATGATAATCACTGTTTATGCAATAGATGAAAGTTATTACACCCACAAGCAAAAAGTTTAGAAAACATGATCAACTTTTGTCATATAGAAAACATTTTTAAATGCATAAAATATTTGTTAGTACATGAGAACATGCCTTGCAGATTGTGGATACCTTCCTTCCTATCAAGTATAATAGTAACTTTTAACATTTGTGTGCATACTTAAAGTTGTGGTAGCTGTGTGTTTCAAACACTTAAATGCACAGAGAATTTGTGTGCTATTAAAATTGTTTTATAGCAATTCAGTAGTATGTTTGATAGTGAGGCCCTCTAGTGACAGCACATTTAAACACTGCAGGATTTTTGTTACAAATTGTATTCTTCAAGGGGTTGTAAACTGTCTGTATACATTTAGGGCTAGTCTACACTTACCTGCCGGGTCGACGCGGAGAGTTCGACTTCTCGGAGTTCGAACTATCGTGTCTAATCTAGACGCGATAGTTCGAACTCCCCGCGCGCTCCGGTCGACTCCGGTACTCCACCACTGCAAACGGCGGTGGCGGAGTCGACCTTGGAGCTGCGGACTTCGATCTCGTGGCGTCTGGACGAGTAAATAGTTCGAACTAGGGTACTTCGAGTTCAGCTACGCTATTCACGTAGCTGAACTTGCGTACCCTAGTTCGACCCCCGCCCTTAGTGTAGACCTGCCCTTAGAGACACAAGGTGGGTGAGTTAATATATTTTATTGGACTAACTTCTGTTGGTGAAAGAGACAAACTTTCGAGCTTACATGGAGTTCTTCAGGTCTGGGAGAGGTACTCAAAATGTCACAGCTAAATTCAAGGGTGGAAGAGATGAGTTAACACATTTTGCAAGAATCCATTCAAGGTAAAGTGTGCGGATAACAGCTCTATAGTCGTAGGATAAAGAAGGGTTAGTGGGTTATAGATTTTGTAGTGAGCCATAAATTCAGTGTCTTTATTCAATCCATGATTTTTGGTGTCTAGCAGAGTTATCTTTTGCTGTGTTTGTGCAAGTTTCCTTTGAGGATAAAGACAGAGGACTTGACAAGTGTTCAATTGCGGGTGATATGGGGTTTTTTTTTGGTCATTTATTATTTTCTGTGTGAGTTCTTTTGAGAGTGTAGTGACTGTCTGTTTTCAATCCATGTAGTTGTTGGGGCATTTGGTGCACTGGATGAAGTACACCACATGCTGTGATAGGTATGTGTAGGACCCAAGGATCTTGAAAGGTGTGTTGTGGTATTGACCATCATATCAGTGAAGATATGTCTGCAGGTTTTGCTTTGCATCCGGTGTTATGGGAGAGGCTGGTGTTGCTTTGAGTTGGTGTCCTGGTCTGTGAGGAACTTGCTTCTGCTGAGGAGCTGGAGGATGGGGGGAGGCTTGAAGGCCAGAAGAGAGGTTTCAGGAAAGATCTCTTTCAGGATAAGATCCCCATAAAATATGGAGTTGTAACTGTTTAGTGATAACCTGTATATGTTCCAGTATGGAGTGGTAGGTGACAACTAAGGGTGTACAGTCAGAGGGGTTTTTCCTGTATTGAAGTAGGTTCTGTTGTGGTATATGGGTTGCCCGTTCTGATGCGATCTACTTCTTGGTGTAGTGTCATTGAGTGAAGGTGGGGTTAGGTCTGTTAAGGTGTATATTAAAGTATAAATTTAGCTCTATGCTAAATCTTGCCATAAGAGCTTTTATGTTAGGAGATTTTAAAATAGATGTCTACATTTTCTTACATAAATTTAGATTTATTTAAATGACATTTGTTAAAATTAGAGGCTTTGAGAGTTCCAACACTTTAGATGTTCATGTATATTAGTAGTATCGGAGCTTCCAAGGCTGTTTAATGATATGGAATGTATATGTATGTTCCTCCAACAAAAAACATTATTAATACATATTAAGATTCAAGGATTTATTTCCTCTTACCAATAGCTTTTTGACTTCAGCATTATATAGTGAAATCCTCTTAATTGGGATACCCTGTTAGATCACATTTATCACAATTAAGATCAATATCCATTAGAAGAGATCTTTGTAATAGTAATACTTCGAAGCTCATGAGGTTCATGAAGTTGATGGGAGACACTGTCTGGATTGGTTAAGGATGGAATTTTTCTGCATGCCCAGTGCCAGTTGTATTGGCAGTTGTGCAAAGTCCACATGTAGTTGGCATGGAAGGAGCAAACTAATAGTCAGGAGCAGGAACTAGTGAAGCATTACATGCATAACATATAGATCACAACTAAGGAAGGACTGAAACCTGATAGGGAAGGAAGCATACAGAACCAACGTCCCTAGATCAGCTTCAGCATGGTCCACATGGACTGTTAGGCCATTGCAGGCTATTCTGGGGTAGATTCATGCCCCAGTTTGTCACAAACTAAATATTTGTGTAGACAGGCCCTAAGTGAACCTATAATACAAGACTAAATCCTTCTGAGAGCTGGAAACATAAACTGAGGCAGTAGCCCAAGTGGCATATCACCAGAACCCTAAGATTAAATGTCCTGGTATTATGCCATGGGTTTTGTCAAACAGTGCATTGATGAGTGATTGTGCCATGCCTCCAAAGGTGTGATAGCTAGTAGTGAATGGTGAATGAAAGCTTGCAAAGGGATTCAGTGAATGAGGAGTTGGCAGTGAACCAATTTCTGCAGATGTGCTTTCAGGTTCAGAACCTAAGCACAAACTGTAGAGGTCATAGCTTGGCCATTCATACATGGATGACCAAAAAATCTAAGGATTTATGAACAGATTTTAGGTGCATTTGTTTTTCTTCAAGATCTGCCATGTTCTATTTTTTCATAAGGACTATATAAATAACATTATATTGCTGGTACCTATTTCTTGAAAAGAATTCTTTAATCTATATAGCTTCTTCTTGGTCTTCTAATTGTGGGTTTCCTCATTATCAATAACTAGTGCTTTTTTTTTTCTACTGAAAGTCCTGTAACTCTGACCAGCTTTGGTCTGAGTCTGTCCCCCAGTTCTGTTTGTGATTGAGCTACAGAGTGCCCTTGGATAATATTTTGAGACAGTGACTCTCCCACTCCCCTCTCACTATGGATGGATTCCTCATCTCTCTTAGAACACTAATGACCCTCATTTTTTCTCCCTTTCAAAATCCACATCTCAACCAAGCAGGCAGGGTTCCTTTTAGAACATAAGGAATGCTGATGCTTGATGAGCGGAAGGACTGCTGAGATACTGAAAGCACACCAATCCTCTTAAGTGCAGTAACTATAGAATATGTCACTTCCACAGCACTTCTCACCTCGAGGAGGAGACACTGTGGATAGCAATCCTTACCTAGTGTGCAGCACAGTAGTACAGAGCACTACCAACAAATCATCAAACCTGTCCTGGGCAAGCTATCCTATATTCTAAAATAAAGTTTGCCCATTCACTTCTGAAATTATAATAAATAAAAAAGATAGTGTGGCTATTTTCTCCATTGTTCATTTTAACCTTAGAGCAGATATCCAGGAAGTCAAAGCAGCTTTTATCTTGGGGTTTTAGAGAGAGGGCTAAATTCCTTTATGCTAACATAGCAAAGAAATGCCACAAGTGTAGTTTCTTCCATCTGTCTGTTCCTTCGGTCCTCTTTTTGTTGTCTTCTCCCAGTATTTTTTCTCTTGTTTAGTCTTTGATTTTTAAAAACACTTATCTCCTTTCTTCTGTTTTTCTTTCCTCTGCATCTTCTGTCTCTCCTTTTTTAGCTTTTTATTTTCCGTCACTTTTTTTGTTCATCTGTATTTGTTTGCTCTCATACCCCGGTCCCCTTCATTTATGATGTTTCTTCACAGCACTGAATCAGAACGTGAATTTTAAAATTATTATTAAATATTGTTTTGAGACCTTTTTCTTTTTTTTTTTAAAAAGGTCCTTTCCCAAGCTCTAAGTGCTTAAATGCCTTTAAAATTATCTTGGGCAGCAACAGCAATATTAGTGAATTTTAGTATAGTGGTTTAGTATATAAATATTTAAATACATTTACATTCTTGTTTGTCATACTAGCACTTAATGAAAAGTAATACACAGGAGATCAAAACACTTTTATTTCCAAAAATACACCTTTCATCCTCAATACATAATGCTTTATTATAACTCTCAAACTAATACGACTGTTCTGTCTTGGCCTGAAACTATAATAGTCACTTTTATTAGTAATTCTCTTGTCTATTATGTAGCTTATTTGACTGTCTCCAAAGAAAGGGTGAAAAGAGTTGGAAATGATTCTGCTGTAATTTTGGCTTCAGTAATGTGTCAGTCACCCTCAATGGAGGTTAATATGTACCTTGCAGTGGTTTATAACTTTATGGCATTTTAACTGCATATTTTAAATTAAAGAAGTATGGCATTAGATATGATTTATTTTTGTGCTTTCATTTTTTTGTTAAATGTCGTATTTCCTGTCACACTTGCAGGTGCTGTTGTTTTTTCAAGCGAAGGAAAAGGAAAACTATTCAACGCCATAAATGACTCTGGAAGCAGGCAGAACATGGGGAATTACTTTCTTGTTCATCTGCTGTCTTGTGATTTAAAAAAAAATCATTTCTGTAATGACCACAAATTATTTTCAAAGACTCCATCTTAAACAAAAATGTCGTGCCTCCGTGCTTTGGTTTGGTTGTCCTTCATTCGTATTTTATTTTTCATCCATCTCTTCTGGAAGCTTTAAAGTTTTATGAAACATGAGTGCTTCTTTGACCATCAGTAAATGGACCAGTGAAATGGTACAAATGAACACTGCTCTATCTTCAGCAAAACTAAACTTCAAAAGCATTTCTTCTGTCCTAGAAAGCAATTAGCAGTGTCTTAGCTGAAGATCAGATATGTCATAAATCTGGTTTTTGATTAGTTCTGTAATAGCAAGTTGAAAGCAGTCTTTTCAAGTGGATAATGAAGAAGAAAAATATAGTTGCCCAAGCATTTAAAAATAATAAAAAATCTTACCTTAAGATTTCCTATTGTCTGTGACATCTGCATTGATTGTTCAGTATTACTGATGGTACTGCAGTCCCAAATTGTATTGTATTAACATAAAATCCTCTCCATGATATCATGGTACAGTCACTACCTGGAGATACTGAGGAAGAAGCTAGATGGATTCTGCTGATGGCATGGTCTATGCTGTAGTTGCTAACGAACAAATATCATCAGTAGACTCTGGGTTTGAAAATATGCTTTTGTTGTGCCTCTAATGGAGTTGCAGTATAGTAGAAATGGCAACGATGCTTGTACAAAATACAAATGTTTGTATAATGTAAGTTGTGCTTCTGGTTACATTAGACAGGAAGATGAAATATCTTCAAAAGAGAGAAGATATTTAAGAGTTATAAAATACACTAAGAGGAAATAAATGTGAATCTGCTTAAAGTGGAATGGGAATTAAAGCCTACAATTCCCATGAAGGCTACTGCTGAATGGCAACATCCTCCTTAAACTGAAAATTTGGATGTGCCATGTAACTGTTAGATCTTGTTGGTAAATTATTTTACTCATTGATTAAAAAAAAAAAAAGGCAATGGAAATGGGTTGAACTTATACTGCCTTCTGTGTACTAGACTGTAGTACCTAAAACTTTGCTGTAGTTTTCTGGAACCTTCTTAACTTTCTGTGTAATATTGCAACTGATGTAAGATATTAGGGAAAGGATGGATCAGGTACTTTCCCCCACAGTCCTTTGAAGTGCCTGCAATATCTATAAACCAGCTGTTCTGTAGAAAAGGCAGCCCATTCCATTTTTTCAAGTCTGCTTCATTTAAAGCCATAATGACAGAGATGTGCTTTTGTCATATTTAGCTGCAAGTACTTGGAGAGATGGAATAAAAGGACGGAAGTGGCTAGACAGACTTGTTGACCAAAACTCAGATTAATTCTCACAATTTTTAAAAAAGCCTCCAAGAGCTAACTTGTAATTTTTTTTCTGTCAACATATGCCTTCTGGCATACTTATTTATTTTTTAATCTGTTTTGTGGTAACATTCAAAATGTGTATTAAAATAGATAAATGCACACCTTTGAATTCATTATTGCATTTACAGGGATTTTAGTTGTATTTTATAATTTATTTTTTCTTATCTGCCAAAACTGCAGTGCATTGTTTTGATGAATGATGTGCTCACATGAACACAAAAATGTGTAATCTGGTCATTGTCACTGTTTCTGTTAATAATAATAA
This sequence comes from Mauremys mutica, assembly GCF_020497125.1. NCBI lineage: Eukaryota > Metazoa > Chordata > Testudines > Geoemydidae > Mauremys > Mauremys mutica. The sequence goes on from NC_059077.1 coordinate 74,365,042, forward strand.
TAATAATAATAATAATGTTAAATTTTTCTTTTAAAAACCTGAACTTGGCCTACAAAAGTATATACTGTATAACTGGGTCAACAGTTTCCACTCAACCTGTTTGTATTACTGATTGTCTTAAACTCATGGACAGTTACACAATGTTCTTTATTTTGATTTGAGCTGAAGAAGTAAGTTGACTTGACCATTCTAATGTGAAAACCTGACTGTCTTTGCAGTATTTGACCAAATTTGTCACTCCATAATATTTGTAAATACATGCAGTATTGTATTTCTTATCATCCAGTTTAGTTTAATTCTCAAGGGGTGTTTGGCCTGTACAGTGTTTATATGATCTGAGCTCCTTATACACATCAAGATGTGTATATTAATCCAATTATGGACTTAAATATAAAAAAATATAAAATCTGTTTATTTGCTGCAAAGACCATTATTTAGGCATTTTTCTTTTTAGCAATATTTTTAAGTGCTCTGTTTTAATGCCAAGGATCATTTCCTTCTGGCAACACACACTGGTCAATAATAAGTAAAGCAGGTATGTTCAGGTTAAGCCAACAATGTTTTGCATTTGTATGCTTTTTCCTTTCTAAACTAATGAAGTCAACATTGCCTGAATGTCAGAATAATGAAATCCCTGTTTAAAATTATGTAACTGAAGAAGGAAAAAAAAATAAAGGTAGTTTTTTTAACTTGTCTTTTCCCCCCCCTTTCCGACAGGGTTGGATATAATAGTGGAAGTCATTAGTCTGGGGCCTCCCAAGCAGTTATAATCAATCTATTTGGACTCCTAAAGCATTGCTTTTGTAAAAGAAAGTCACTAAAAATAGCAGCCTGATGATGCATTTACACAGCAAATGGATGGAAGTACATAAGCCTGATTGGAATCTGCTCGGTGATGTGGTATTCAATCTTTGGGAGCTTCCCATGGTTGCAATTAGGGTATTTTCCACAGTGTCTGGCATATAATTTTAAGAAGAATATTCTTGTGGAGTTGACTGCCTATCACTTTCCTATATAATACCATGATTTCAGTTGCTTATAACGTCTCCAAACTTTAACTGTTCAGGCTGACATTTTTCATGCAAGGTGCCTGTCTCAGGTGAAATTTTTTAAACATTTAAGATAAAATAGCTCCACAGTTTCCAAATATGAGATTAGGGAAAAAATACATTGCTTTGCCTTTGTTGCCCAGACTGAAAAAAAACTTAACCATTTCATCGAGAAGCTTCAGCATCTGTATGCTGTCGAGCAAGGACTTGAATTTTAATTAGGGCTGTCAAGCAATTAAAAAAATTAATTGTGATTAATCGCGCTGTTAAACAATAATAGAATACCATTTATTTAAATATTTTGGTTGTTTTCTACATTTTCAAAGAGATTGATTTTCATTACAACACAGAATACAAAGTGTACAGTGCTCACTTTATATTTATTTTTATATAACTAATATTTGCACTGTAAAAAAACAAAAGAAATTGTATTTTTCAATTCCCCATTGCAAGTACTGTAGTTCAGCTCTTTCTCATGAAAGTTTAACTTACAAATGTAGAATTATGTAAAAAAAAAAACTGCATTAAAAAATAAAACAGTGTAAAACTTTAGACCCTACAAGTCCAATCAGTCCTACTTCTTGTTCAGCCAATCACTCAGACAAACAAGTTTGTTTACATTTGCAGGAGATAATGCTCCCCACTTCTTGTTTAAAATGTTACCTGAAAATGAGAACACGCGTTCTCATGGCACTGTTGTAGCCAGCATCACAAGTTATTTACATGTCAATTGCCCTAAAGATTCATATGTCCCTTCATGCTTCAACCACCATTCCACAGGACATGTGTCCATGCTGATGATGAGTTCTGCTCGATGACGATCCAAAGTAGAGCAGACCGATACATGTTCATTTTCATCATCTGAGTCAAATGCCACCAGCAGAATGTTGATTTTCTTTTTTGGTGGTCCAGGTTCTGTAGTTTCCGGATCTGAGTATTGCTCTTTTAAGTCTTCTGAAAGCATGCTCTATACCTCATCCCTCTCAGATTTTGGAGGGCACTTCAGATTCTTGGGTCGAGTGCTGTAGCTATTTTTAGAAATCTCACGTTGGTACCTTCTTTGCATTTTGTCAAATCTGCTGAGAGTGTTCTTAAAATAAACAACATGTGCTGGTCAACATCCAAGACTGCTATAACATGAAATATATGGCAGAATGAGTAAAACAGAGTAGGAGACATACAATTCTCCCCCAAAAAGTTCAGCCACAAATTTAATCAACAATTTTTTTTTTTAATGAGCCTGATTAGCATGGAAGCTTGTCCTCTGCAATGGTGGCCAAAGCATGAAGGGGCAGACAAATGTTTAGCATATCTGGCATGTAAATACCTTGCAATGCCAGCTACAAAAGTGCCATGCAAATGCCTGTTCTCACTTTCAGGTGACATTTTAAATAATAAGCAGGCAGCATTATTTCCCGTAAATGTAAATAAGCTTGTTTGGCTGAACAAGAAGTAGGACTGAGTGGACTAGTAGGCTCTAAGCAGTGGTGGGCAGCCTGCAGGCCATACGCTTCCTGCAGCTCCCATTGGCCGGGAACAGTGAACTGCGGCCACTGGGAGCTGCGGGCAGCCGTGCCTGCAGACGGTCAATATAAACAAACTGTCTCATGACCCGCCAGCGGATTACCCTGATGGGCTGCAGGTTGCCCACCACTGTTCTAAAGTTTTACATTGTTTTGGTTTTGAGTGCAATTATGTAACACAAAAAAATCTACATTTGTGAGTTGCACTTTCACGATAAAGAGATTGCACTACAGTACTTGTACGAGGTGAATTGAAAAATACTATTTTTGTTTGTCATTTTTAGTATGCAAATATTAGTAATCAAAAATATATGAAGTGACCACTGTATCCTTTATATTCTGTGTTGTAATTGAAATCAATATATTTGGAAATGTAGAAAAACATCCAAAATATTAAATAAATTTCACTTGGTATGCTATTGCTTAAGAGTGTGATTAAAACAGCGATTAATTGTGATTAATTTTTTGAGTTAATCACGTGAGTTAACTGTGATTAATCGACAGCCCTAATTTTAAATGAGGGCCACCCTTCTGTCAGGTATGTGCCTTTTATCATCCAGTAAGTAAATAAAACCCGTCCAAATCTTGCCAAGGTATAAGCCTTTGAATATCACTATTCACACATACTTGGTATAGTTTTGCTAGAGGCTGGCTGCATTACTCTGTCAAGATTCTCACTCAGCCAAGTGGATTGAGTATGCGCCCTTCCCACAGAGCAGCTGGGCATTCCGCATCCTGCGCAGCATTTTCCATACAGTTCTATTTCGTGCAAGCTAATGTGGTGCTGAGCACTGGAATTGAGAGCAGGGAGACTCTTCTGTGCTCTGAATGGTCCTGCTTCTTGAACTCAGGCACCATGATGGTGAAAGTAGTTTGATTCTGATGCAGAGTAGTGGGAGACATGCAGGAGATACTCTAGTGGTTAGGGCCCAATTCCGTACTCCACCACAAACTTATTTCCTGTCATTTAGTCTTTCTGTGCCTCAATTCCCTATCTGTAAAATGGGGATAATAGTACTCCCTACCTCACAGAAGTGTAGTGAGGATAAATACATTAAAGATTGTGAGGCACATTTAGAAAAGAGCTATGAAACCCACTCGCAAATTTTTATTTCCTGTTAAATGGCTGGATCACACAGAACGTAAATCTGCTGCTACCAGTTAATCCACTAGTTCATGTGGTAGAAATCCGTACTGTGGATCTAAAGATTCCATCTATGGGGAAGACCCACATGGAGGTCAGTATGATTCCAATTGATGGAATTTATTTTTTCAGTTTACTTAAAAAAACAAAACAAAACAAAAAACCCCCAAAAAACCACTCAAAAATCAGGAAATGCCAGAATTGAAGTTGCACGTACAACTTAACTTCAGCTCCCTGTGTGCATATGCATTATGATAGCCTTTAATTCCATTATCACATTTTTCCCCACAGGAACCCTGCCTCATTCAGTGCACAATATGGACCATATTGAGGGAGCAACTATTCCAGATTTTGCTTTCCCTTCATGATTCTGTGGGTGGCCTCAGGCCTTATTTACCGCACACTATTCAAACCCTGCTCTGAATACAGAATTACAAACTTCATTCTGGGGATTTCTGTGATGTTCATCATAATAGCAACTGAGTACTTCATGAACACCAATGAATTTATTTTCACAATGCCCCAGTGGGGTGATTTTACATGGGGAACTGAGGCACAGAGGTGTTAATTGTGAGAAGCATCCTACCACTCAAGAAAGAGATCTTGGAATCATTGTGGATAGTTTTCTGAAATCATCAACTCAGTGTGCAGCGGCAGTCAAAAAAGCGAACAGAATGTTGGGAATCATCAAGAAAGGGATAGATAAGACAGAAAATATCATATTGCCTCTATATAAACCCATGGTATGCCCACACCTTGAATACGGCGTGCAGATGTGGTTGCCCCATCTCAAAAAAGATATATTGGATTTGGAAAAGGTTCAGAAAAGGGCAATAAAAATTATTAGGGGTATAGAACGGCTTCCATATGAGGAGAGATTAATAAGACTGGGACTTTTCAGCTTGGAAAAGAGGCAACTAAGTGGAGATATGATAGAGGTCTATAAAATCATGAGTGGTATAGAGAAAGTAAATAAGGAAGTGTTGTTTACTCCTCATAATACAAGAACAAGGAGCCACCAAATGAAATTAATAGGTAGCAGGTTTAAAACAAACACAAAGTTTTTTCGCAAAAAGAACAGGCATACTTGTGGCACCTTAGAGACTAACAAATTTATTTCAGCATAAGCTTTCGTGAGCTACAGCTCACTTTTCTCGGATGCATAGAATGGAACACACAGACAGGATATATTTATACATACAGAGAACATGAAAATTTGGAAGTATGCATACCAACGGGAAGAGTCTAATCAATTGAGATGAGCTATCATCAGCAGGAGAAAAAAAAACTTTTGAAGTGATAATTGAGATGACCCATAGAAGGTGTGAGGAGAACTTAACATAGGGAAATAGATTCAATTAGTGTAATGACCCAACCATTCTCAGTCTCTGTTTAAATCTAAGTTAATTGTATCTAATTTGCATATTAATTCGAGTTCAGCAGTCTCTCTTTGGAGTCTGTTTTTGAATTTTTTTTGTTGCAAAATTGCCACCTTCAAGTCTGTCACTGAGTGGTTAGAGAGGTTGAAGTGTTCTCCTACTGGTTTTTGAATGTTATGATTCCTGATGTCAGATTTGTGTCCATTTATTCTTTTGCATAGAGACTGTCCGGTTTGGCCAATGTACATGGCAGAGGGGCATTGCTGGCATATGATGGCATATATCACGTTGGTAGATGTGCAGGTGAACGAGCCCCTGATGGGCGTGGCTGATGTGATTAGGTCCTAAGTTTTTGTTGTTGTTGTTTTTTCCACACAACGCACTGTCAAGCTCTGTTGCCAGAGGGTGTTGTGAAGGCCAATACTATAATGGGGTTCAAAAGGGAGCTAGATAGATTCATGGAAGATAGGTCATGATGGGCAGGAATGGTGTCCCTAACCTCTGTTTGCCAGAAGCTGGGATTGGGTGATGGCATGGATCACTTGATGATAACCTGTTCTGTTCATTCCCTTTGGGGCACGTGCCATTGACCACTGTCAGAGGACAGGATACTGGGCTTGATGGATCTTTGGTCTGACTCAGCATGGCCATTCTTATGTTCTTATCCTCTAATTTTGGTGCCCAATTTGAGAGATGTAGGACCTGATTTTTTTTCAGAGTAGTTAGTTTTATAGCACTTAATATGTTCAAAGCACAATTCCCAGTGACTTCAGTTGTAGCTGTAGGTGCTCAGCCCAAGAGTCTCAAGTTGGATTCCCAGAAAGTGAGGAACAGTGAGTTACAACTGTGAAAAGTTTGATTTAAATGACTTGCCTAGCATCACATAGGAACCATGTGACAGGGGCAGGGATAGAATCAAATTCTCCAGGGAGATGTTCCACTGTCTTGGACATATCATCACCTCATTAAGGCAATGGTCAAAGCTCTTCCAGCTCCCAGGCAACAAGATTCAAGGTCATGATTCTACCAGGAAGATTCAGAAACTCCATCAAATTCCAATGCCTGCTAAAGGACTGCAATATTCCACCCACAGGTTGAGGATTTGAGGATCTGATTAATTGTATGCCTCAACCATCAACAAGTTGGCCAGCAAACAGCCCCTTCCTCCCCACTGCCCACAAATCTCCTTGGTTTTCTGACACCCTGTGCCGGAGGGGCAGAAATTCCAGCACCAATGGTGGAAAATAAAGACATGCAGACAGGATGAAATAACCAGTTCCTCCAAGCCTATGCTGAGACTGTATTACAGACCAAGAGACCTTCTATCAGCCTTCATTGAAGCTGCCAAATACTGCCCCAATGTGCTATCCAGGGTGGGAAACTGCTTCATCAAACCTAAGTATCTACAGCTTGCATTAGAATAAAGTATCAAGAGCTGCAAAGAGCTATCTTCTGACTTCCCCAGACAGGCTATGTACATTCAGGAAGGCTTCCTAAACAACCTGGATCCATCCCACCTGCACCCACTAACCAGTAGCCTGCCTGCATTCACAGAGTTTTGTACATTCATTCATCAAGAAGTTCTGGCTACCCTAAAAAACTTTCCCCTCAAAATTTGAATTCTACCCATATCCTTCCTGGCTTATGACCTTCTTTCATGAGCAATTGTTTGCACTCCTGACTGAAATAGCCAATGCCTCATCCATGAAAGGTACCTTCCTTTCCTCACTCAAACATGCAGTATAGCTCAACCAACATTGAAGAAACCCACCCTGAATACATCGGTTCTAGACAACTATCACTCAGTGTCAAACCTTCCATTCTTGAGCAAGCTCATAGAAAAAGTTAGCCAAAGGCCAACCTCAAGCTCATCTAATTGAAGCTAATATCCTAGACTGGGCACAGTGTTGATTTAGGCTAGAATATGGAATTGAAACTGCTTTACTGGCCCTGATAGATGATCTGCTGCTGTCAATGGATAGAGAGCAGACGTTCATTCTTATCCTCCTGGCCCTCTGCAGCGTTCAACACTGTTGATCATGAGGTGTTGATGTCTCCCTAACAAAAGTAGAATAAGCCAGGGTAATGCACTAAAATTGTTTGAGTTCCTCCTTGAGGGATGCACCCTATGAGTATTAATGGGAAACTGCACCTCTACTAGACCTCTCGCTTGTGGAGTCCCATGATGATTAACTTCCTGTATTCAACATCTACATGAGCTACTAGATGAACTGGTCAGACAACATGGCCTCAAGCACCAGCAATTTGTAGATGACACATAAGTCTGCCTCTCCTCTTGACCATGCTACTACTACAAAAAAGGTCCATTGCTTAGAAGAGATCAGTTCACAGATGAAGGATAACTCTTTGAAGCTGTACACGAGCAAGACAGAGTTTGTGCTGGTGGGCAGAGGAAAGCATTTTGAAGAGTTTGCAGGCACAGGGAAGTCTCCTCTGCTTGAAGATACACACCCACAATTAGGTCAGTCTGTAGCGTATGAGTGCTTCTTGTTTCCTCGCTGACTCTAAGCTCCTGCATAGTAGCATCTGTGAAACGCTTTCCATCACCTCCAGTTGGCTAGGAGACTCTCTCATTCTGGCAAATGATAATGTGGCCTCAGTTATGCATGTCTTCAGGGTTTATGAATGCTGTACTATATCTCCTCAGCAACAGGTATACAATAAATGTAAAGCTTTCTTGGGGGCCAGCCTAAGACGGGAATGAACTCCCCCAGGAACTAAGGACCATCACAAATCTCACTGCCTTCTGCTCTATGTGCAGGATGCATTTCATAGACCTTAGCTTCTCTAATATAACCATATAGCAGTGTGCCTATATAATATATATTTATATGTCTCCCCTGTGGAAAGGATGGCGATAACAAACATGATAGATGTTAGTTGCATTGTTTAATACACTGTTGGTGATTAAGCATGGCATAAGAACCTACATTGAATAGAACCATGAGACCATCCTTTCTCTTCCTGCTGTCCCCTATCTGATTTACGACACACTTTCCCACTTCTGTAACAAATGAGGCAGGGATCCCACAGACAACTACTTCCATTCTTTTTTGAGTGCTCATGTCTGTTCCAATGTAGGTGTGTGCTTATCCTGAGCATCACAGTTGGAAAGTTTTTTCCCCCACGGGTATCCGTTGGGTCGGCTCTGGTGCTCACTCATATCGCCAGTATAAAGGGTCCTGCTGACCCACAGTCCCCTCAGTTCCTTCTTACCACCCATGGCGGTCTCTGGAACTACCTTGTCCTTGTGTTCTGCAAGTACTCCCTCAGTGGACTTTTTTCAAACTTCATTGTATATAGTTATCTTGTTCTTATAAGAACATAAGAATGGCTGTACCGGGTCAGACCAAAGGTCCATCTAGCCCAGTATCTGTCTACCGACCGTGGCCAATGCCAGGTGCCCCAGAGGGAGTGAACCTAACAGGCAATGATCAAGTGATCTCTCTCCTGCCATCCATCTCCATCCTCTGCCAAGGCTAGGGACACCATTCTTTACCCATCCTGGCTAATAGCCATTTATGAACTTAGCCACCATGAATTTATCCAGTTCCCTTTTAAACATTGTTATAGTCCTAGCCTTCACAACCTCCTCAGGTAAGGAGTTCCACAAGTTGACTGTGCGCTGCGTGAAGAAGAACTTCCTTTTATTTGTTTTAAACCTGCTGCTTATTAATTTCATTTGATGACCCCTAGTTCTTGTATTATGGGACTAAGTAAATAACTTTTCCTTATCCACTTTCTCAACATCACTCATGATTTTATATACCTCTATCGTATCCCCCCTTAGTCTCCTCTTTTCCAAGCTGAAGAGTCCTAGCCTCTTTAATCTTTCCTCATATGGGACCCTCTCCAAACCCCTAATCATTTTAGTTGCCCTTTTCTGAACCTTTTCTAGTGTTAGAATATCTTTTTTGAGGTGAGGAGACCACATCTGTACACAGTATTCGAGATGTGGACATACCATGGATTTATATAAGGGCAATAATATATTCTCAGTCTTATTCTCTATCCCCTTTTTAATGATTCCTAACATCCTGTTTGCTTTTTTGACCGCCTCTGCACACTGCGTGGACATCTTCAGAGAACTATCCATGATGACTCCAAGATCTTTTTCCTTACTCGTTGTAGCTAAATTAGCCCCCATCATATTGTATGTATAGTTGGGGTTATTTTTTCCAATGTGCTTTACTTTACATTTATCCACATTAAATTTCATTTGCCATTTTGTTGCCCAATCACTTAGTTTTGTGAGATCTTTTTGAAGTTCGTCACAGTCTGCTTTGGTCTTAACTATCTTGAGCACTTTAGTATCATCTGCAAACTTTGCCACCTCACTGTTTACACCTTTCTCCAGATCATTTATGAATAAATTGAATAGGATTGGTCCTAGGACTGACCCTTGGGGAACACCACTAGTTACCCCTCTCTATTCGGAGAATTTACCATTAATTCCTACCCTTTGTTCCCTGTCTTTTAACCAGTTCTCAATCCATGAAAGGACCTTCCCTTTTATCCCATGACAGCTTAATTTACGTAACAGCCTTTGGTGAGGGACCTTGTCAAAGGCTTTCTGGAAATCCAAGTACACTATGTCCACTGGATCCCCCTTGTCCACATGTTTGTTTACCCCTTCAAAGAACTCTAATAGATTAGTAAGACACAATTTCCCTTTACAGAAACCATGTTGACTATTGCTCAACAGTTTGTGTTTTTCTATGTGTCTGACAATTTTATTTTTAACTATTGTTTCGACTAATTTGCCCGGTACCGACGTTAGACTTACTGGTCTGTAATTGTCGGGATCACCTCTAGAGCCGTTTTTAAATATTGGTGTTACATTAGCTAACTCCCAGTCATTGGGTACCAAAGCCGATTTAAAGGACAGGTTACAAACCTTAGTTAATAGTTCCGCAACTTCACATTTCAGAACTCTTGGGTGAATGCCATCTGGTCCCGGTGACTTGTTAATGTTGAGTTTATCAATTAATTCCAAAACCTCCTCTAGTGACACTTCAATCTGTGACAGTTCCTCAGATTTGTCACCTACAAAAGCCGGCTCAGGTTTGGGAATCTCCCTAACATCCTCAGCTGTGAAGACTGAAGCAAAGAATCCATTTAGTTTCTCCGCAATGACTTTATCGTCTTTAAGCGCTCCTTTTGTATTTCGATCGTCAAGGGGCCCCACTGATTGTTTAGCAGGCTTCCTGCTTCTGATGTACTTAAAAAACATTTTATTACCTTTGGAGTTTTTGGCTAGCCGTTCTTCAAACTCCTCTTTGGCTTTTCTTATTACACTCTTGCACTTAAATTGGCAGTGTTTGTGCTCCTTTCTATTTGCCTCACTAGGATTTGACTTCCACTTTTTAAAGGAAGTCTTTTTATCTCTCACTGCTTCTTTTACATGGTTGTTATGCCATGGTGGCTCTTTTTTAGTTCTTTTACTGTGTTTCTTAATTTGCGGTATACATTGAAGTTGGGCCTCTATTATGGTGTCTTTAAAAAGGGCCCATGCAACTTGCAGGGATTTCACTTTAGTCACTATACCTTTTAACTTTTGTTTAACTAACCCCCTCATTTTTGTATAGTTTCCCCTTTTGAAATTAAATGCCACAGTGTTGGGCTGTTGAGGTGTTCTTCCCACCACAGAGATGTTGAATGCTATTGTATTATGGTCACTATTTCCAAGCGGTCCTGCTATAGTTACCTCTTGGACCAGCTCCTGCGCTCCACTCAGGATTAAATCTAGAGTTGCCTCTCCCCTTGTGGGTTCCCGTACCAGCTGCTCCATGAAGCAGTCATTTAAAGTATCGAGAAATTTTATCTCTGCATTTCATCCTGAAGTGAAATGTTCCCAGTCAATATGGGGATAATTGAAATCCCCCACTATTATTGGGTTCTTAATTTTGATAGCTTCTCTAATTTCCCTTAGCATTTCATCATCACTATTACTGTCCTGGTCAGGTGGTGGATAATATATTCCTAATGTTATATTTTTATTAGAGCATGACATTTCTATCTATAGAGATTCTATGGAACATGTGGATTCATTTAAGATTTTTACTTCATTTGAATCTACATTTTCTTTCACATATAGTGCCACTCCTCCCCCTGCCCGACCTGTTCTGTCCTTCCTTCTTAGTAAATAAGTTTCAGTTTTTAGATAAATAGATTAGCAGAACCCTGCTCAAGGGGGTTAGTCCCTGCCTGGTACAAGGGCATGCCTCTCTGGGGTTTAAGCCTTGTGCCACAAGCCTATGCCTGTGAGTGACCCCCATTCCAGCTGCCTTAAGGGCCTGGGGAAGCTCACATGCGGGAGCGCTGTAAGATCTGTAAAGACTTCAGGCCCTGTACCAAAAAGAATAGAGACAAGCTAAGATTTAAAGCTAAAATTTATCCTCATGGAGGCAGCACTATGATCTCCCTTGGATCCAGATCACTCAGACTCTGCACCGAGTATGTCAGCCTCAGTAAGGAGCACCCTGACTACTCTTCGACATACTCAGCGCCGTCCCTCATCACCGGCACTGAGAAAATATGCTTCTTCTGCTTCTCAAGAGTCTCGGCACCATCTGCCATCCCCAGCACCAAAGAAAAACCTCAGCTCCAGTCTCCATCACCAGTGCCAAGAAAAAGGCAGAAAAAGACTGATAGAGGTTGATCCCCAACCCCGAGTTCGGTGGAGCAGAGAGATGCTAATAGAGTGCGACCCTCAGCAGGCCACTCTGTGGCTCCAACAGCCCGTGCAACTCTGTTGACTAGCCCTGGCACGGGTACCTTTGTGTCCGACACTGATGGACTCTTCACCACAGGAGAGCCACTGGAGTTCCAGTGCCCTGGTGGTATAATTGATGCCAGATGCATTTGCTGCAACAAGAGATTTACTCTCTCTGCTGGTACCATCAGGGAGCTGACAGATGTGGCACTGGCAAGAAGGAACTCCATGGCACTGAAGCCCTAGGTACCTTCAAAGGGGAAATTGGCCATGATGGCCCATCCCCATCTTCTCCCTCATGGCACCACTCACCAGCAGCAGTCAGCACTGCTCCACTCTGGTCTCCAGGAAGGGAGTCTTCAAAAACAGACTCTTGAGTCAGAGTCATATTCCTGTGGCAGGAGATGTTACCATCACTCCACTTGGCAATATATGGCCAAGGCATCCCACCCACGGCGTGGTCCCTGGGCCAGTGGCAAATGCCAGTACAGTGGCCTTTCTGAAACCATAGGGCTTTCCCACTGATGCAGGGGTCACAGTCTAGAAGGTCATACTCCATGGTATTGGAGTCCCGAGCACCACTCCACTTAAGGCAAGATCCAGGTTCCAGTATCAAGGTTGGTGCCAAATATCAAGACCCGGCACCAGGAGACCTGTCCAGTGCCAAGGGTGAAGAAGTGCCCTCTCCTGGTACTCTTTTTCTCTGGATGAGACTGTCACAGGAGCAGACATAGCACCCTCCCAGGATGATTACAAGGCACATCGGGAACTCCTCAAGAGAGTAGCTCAAAACCTGTGGATCCAGGTAGAAAAGATAAGAGACTCCTCCGTTGCCCTGTTAGACATTCTAACAGCAACAGGCCCTTCAAGAATAACATTGCCCTTTAATGATACTATTATGAACCTCATCGAGGCACTGTGGCAGACTCCAGTGTCCCTTCAGCCAACAGCAAAGAAAATGGAAAAGAAATACTTTGCCCCGGCTAAGGTTTACGAATTCCGTTACACATGCACACCACTGGCTCTTTGTTTCAGCAGCCAATGAGCGGGAATGGCAGGGGCCAACCCCCAAGGCCAAGGACACCACAGGGCTCGGGGGGATGCAAGGTGGAAATTTCGCCTAGGGCGTGAAACATCCTTGCACCCGCCCTGTTCACAAGGTATTTCTAGGGAGCAGAAAACAGTCCACTAGAGCTACTAACCTGGCAAAGTGGAAAATGTTCTCAATCTGGTCTACGCAGAAGGGTTTCTTACCTAGGCAATCAATAGTACCATTCATTCTAAACTATTTACTGTCCCTGAAACAACAAGGGCAAACCGAGTCATCTATTAGGGTCTATCTGGCCACATCTCAGCTTTTCACCATGGGTGAATGGTCATTTCATGTTCTCAAACACCATCTGTAGACGTTTTCTTAAGGGCACTGAGAGATTGTGCCCCCAGGTACGGCAACCAATCCTTCCCTGGAATCTCAACCCGGTATTGTCAAGACTGACAGGACCCCCATTTTAGCTGCTGTCTATGTTCTCTCTGTCCTACCTTTCCTAGAAGGTGGCCATTACTTCTGCAAGAAGGGCCTCGGAGATCCGGGTCCTGACTTCAGAACCACCATACACAGTGTTCTTCAAGGGCAAGGTCCAATTGCATCCTCATCCAGCTTTCCTTCCAAAGGTGTTCTCTCAATTCCATAGTAGCCAGGATATCTTCTTGCTGGTTTTCTATCTGAAACTGCATGCCAATAGAAAGGAATGGAGGCTCCTACATAAAAAGGACTAAGTCATTTCAGAAATCTATTCAACTATTTGTGGCCATTGCAGACAGGATGAAAGGTCTTCTAGTCTCAGCCCAGAGAATTTCATCATGGATCACTTCCTATATCTGCACATCCTACGACCTGGTGAGGGTCCCTGCCCTGATGGCACATTCCACAAGGGCCAAAGCATCTTCAGCAGCATTCGTGGCACAAGTCCCTATCCAGGATATTTGTAGAGTGGCAACATGGTCATCAGTTCACACTTTCACCTCTTACGACACCATCACCCATCAGGCTAAAGATGATGCTGGATTTGGCTGAATGATGTTACAATCAGCATGTCAATAAACTCCAAACCCTGCACCTGCACAACTGCTTGGGAGTCACCTACAGTGGAATGGATGTGAGCAAGCACTCCCCATATCCCTCTGTCGGAGTTAGCCAGGAAGAAGGAACTCTGGGTGCTGTGGGTTGGTGGGACCCTTTATACTGGCGCTACGAGCACGTGACATCAGGGAGCAGCAGAGCCAACCTGATGGATAACACTGGAGGGAAAACTTTCCAGCGGCGATGCTCAGGGCGAGCTCACACCTACATTGGAATGGACATGAGCAACACATCTTGAAGAACAAGAGTTACAGAAAGGTTAGTAACTGTTCTTTACTACACAATCTTATTTCTTCCCTAGAGCAGGTGCATCCTGTGCAAGGAATGAAGCAGAGGTTCTGTGAATAAAATGTGATCATGCAGTTAGACCAGGGGTAGGCAACCTATGGCATGCGTGCCAAAGGTGGCACGCAAGCTGCTTTTCAGCGGCACTCACGCTGCCTGGGTCCTGGCCACCGGTCTGGGGGGCTCTGCATTTTAGTTTAACTTTAAATGAAGCTTCCTAAACATTTTAAAAATCGTATTTACTTTATAATATATAACTAAACTATTGTTGTATGTAGACTTATAGAAAGAGACCTTCTAAAAAACATTAAAATGTATTACTGGCACGCAAAACCTTAAATTAGAGTGAATAAATGAAGACTCGGCACACCACTTCTGAAAGGTTGCCGACCCCTGAGTTAGACTGAAGCATAATGCATATGTACAAGGGAGGCAAAAGTTAGATAGGCAACCATAATTCTGGAACTTACTAACTTTTGAGAGCTTGACTTAAAATCTTAATATAATTTTTGTGTATAATTTGCTAGGGTTTTTTTTGTTTTGTTTTTTTAAAGCAAACTGGAAAAACAGGATTTGTTTATCAGTAAGGTCGGAACCTTTAGATTCATAGCACAGACTTCTGCCTCTTGAGTTAACAGCATAACTGAGAGCAGTATCAGTTGTCATTCCTATATGTAGATCAGCTATTAGATGGCGACAAGACCCACTTTGCGAGTGGGTTTCACAGATATTTTGCTGACAGCAGAGGAATGATCACATCAGGAATCTTGGGTTCCATTCCCAAATTTTGGAGGGGACTACTCTTCAGTGGTCATCATCCCCCTTTCTGTCCCTTTCCTCTCTAAGCCTGTCCCTCTGCCAGTCCTTGCCTCAGATCCTCATCCCACTCTTTCTCCCCTTACCTCTCAATTCTCAAAGCAGGGTTCCAGGGAATTTGAGAGCAGAGGAGAGTCTCCTCTTCTTCATTCCTGTGCTCGGCTCTACAGAAGCCCCTGGCAGCTATGAGCAGCACTAGCAGGGAACATTCTGCACAGCCCAGTAGCCTGAGCAGAAGTATGCCAGGTATAGACAATATTGTTAGCTGCAAGACTCAGCAAATATGAACTGAGATTTTTCAAAGGATTATAACTAGGGCCCTAGCAAATTCACAGCCATGAAAAATGTGTCACGGACCGTGAAATCTGGTGTCCCCCCATGAAATCTGGTCTTTCGTGTGCTTTTACCATATACTATACAGATTTCACAGGGGATACCAGCGTTTCTCAGATTGGGAGTCTTGACCCAAAAGGGAGTTGCAGGGCGTCTCAAGGTTATTTTAGGGGGTTGCAGTATTGCCACCCCTATTTCTGCGCTGCCTTCAGAACTGGGCGGCCAGAGGGTGGTGGCCGTTGGATGGGTGCCCAGCTCTGAAGGCTACATGCCACCAGCAGCAGTGCAGAAGTAAGGGTGGCAATACCATACCATGCCATGCTTACTTCTGCACTGCTGCTGACGGCGGCTCTGCCTTCAGAGCTGGGCTCCCAGCCAGCAGCTGCCACTCTCCAGCCACCGAGCTCTGACAGCAGCACTGCTGCCAGCAACAGCATAGAAGTAAGGGTAGCAGTACTGCAACCCCCCCTACAATATGCCTTGCAACCCCCCCCCCCACTACTTTTTGGGTCAGGACTCCTTCGGTTACGCCACCATGAAATTTCAGATTTAAATATCTGAAATAATTTATAATTTTTTAAATCCTCTGACTGTGAAATTAACCAAAATGGACCACGAATTTGGGAGAGCCCTAGTTATAACTTGGCCAAATATGGACAGTTTTTCAATGGGACTACAAAAGGCACCTCCCTGACACAAAGACAGCCCATCTACACCTGCTTATAATTTTCAAGATTTTGCTCCAGAGCATGGAGATGTTGGAGCATCTCAACAAAATGGTTGTAAGAATTTTAAGATGGGCAAAATGTATTTTTTCTTAATCTTGTTCTAAAAAAATGGCTGAACCATTTTAGCTGAAATTTAGCAGAATTTTCATCATGGGAAATTTAGGCCCAGACTATTAAAGTTCAGCCAAATTATAAGCAACTGAAAACAGGGTCTTAAAAAGGGAAGTATTGAGTAACCTTAACTATAGATGGCATTACCAGCTCTGCCTACAATACCTGTGAGGAACCTATTCTGCTCCACCTGCAATAAAATAATAGAAATTATTATCATTGATTGGTCATGATCAGAGAGTTGAGAATAAGGGTAGTAAAGATGATTGTGTTCCATTGGCTAAACTTTCCTGCTTCCTAGATGTCCAATGCCAAGGTCTTAGATAATTTTTACATTTGGAATATGTAAGCCCTTTTAATTTCTATTTCTTTTAACTATCAGGTATTCCAAAACTGCTGGCCTTTTTGTCATTCAGTGTAAGTATCACATTATTTGACATAGGGTCCCCCCTCAAAATGGGAACCTGTATTACTGAATCACCTACATCATGCTCCCTACGGATGGTATGAAGCCAGGGAAATTAAACCTCACCTGCCCCAAGTACAAGTTCTGGATTTCATTTTTGAGAGACTTAGAACAAGTTCCCTAAGTGAGTGCATGCATCTGTTACTTAGCCTTCAAGTTCTCTTGGATGAATGAGTTTGATTTTTTCCCCTTTAATTTCTAGAATTTGATCCACCATTTTTGAGATTCTTTTGTGCCAATAGATGAGATTTACGCATTGTCCTCGGTTAGTAGATTTCTCCTGGAACCTTGAAGTAGAGTGACTCAAGTTAGAGCATTAGGGACCAATTTTCAGTTGGGCATCCCTTTTTGGAGTTGCAAACCTTGTCACTTAGGTGGCCAAGTACAATCATAATCAGATACTTAGCAGGCTTAATTGCACACAAAGTGCTAAATTTTGCTGACAGAAAATTGCACCAATGAAAAAAGGATGTTGCCTTTAGAAATCAGGGCTTCAAAGTCAGGTTTCCATAATCTTGGAAGGAAGATTGTCTTGTCTAAAGTTCATTGAGTTAGGGATGTTGTCTAGACACCCTTTCCTCCCATCTTCAATTCTCTCTCATGGGAACAGTTTTTATTTGCCTTCAGACTTGCTGACTTATTTACCTCTGTTTCAGATTACCCAATTTTATCTAGCTACGTAAGATCTTCAGCTAAAGGCTTTGCTAAGATGGGCAAAGAGGTTGGTAAGGTCAGACTTCCTCAATAGTTAAATAATATAAAGGGTTGTCATTAACTTTAAATCTAGTCAGTTTCAAAAACTTAGATAAAAGTAGTGAAAAATGTCAGTTAAAAGTAGTACTGTATGTGCCTCTGAGTCCCTTTGTCAATGGCCCTAGCTTTATATTTATCATTAAAAAATGTTTTTCTCTCCTCTGTTGCTGTATGTAAGATCCGTGACTAAAACCAGGGAGACTGCCAAATGCAAAAAGTAAACAAACTTGGAAATATGGATTTTTTCCCCTTAATCTTTCATTCTGGCTTAACCATCTTAGATGCTGTAACAACAGAAGTTTAAAAAAACTTCAGAAGGGTGTGGTTTTTTTGTTGTAAATTGATTAAAAAATAATAATAATTAGCTTGAAAGTGAGTAAAAACTTATCTGAGCTATTCAGGCTTATCCTGTAATAAATCTGTGTTCTTGGGTAAAAGCTGAAACCACAACGGATAAAACATGCAGAATAGCTATACATTCATTGCTTGCTACAAGCAATATTTGTCTGCATGGGTATGTGTGTGCATTTCAAGCCCTTGGTTAAAGTAAAACATTTGCTTGCATGGCTTGCTATAGCAGCATGATGCAGTAGTGTTCTCTTTATAGGATGAGGAAACGGTGTGCAAAAATGTATTTACCTGTACTTGTTGTTGGTCTTCTCCTCTATCTCATCCTACTTCACCCTGCCCCCCCTTTCCCAGTTTTATGGTTAAGTGCTTTTTTGCTTTGGAAATACTCAAACTAAGTAGGGTAGGGGAGGCATTGCTACTTACAGAGGAGTGATGAATTTTCTTTGCCTCCTGCTCCTAAGTGGGTTGAACCATATAGCCTGATGTAACTGTTTGCAGGATGAGGAAAAGGAGAGAATTACAATTTGCCTGTGATATATATTGCACTGCGGGAGAACCCTCTTTGCTTGTATAGTTAAAGCAGCAAAATCCCTAGTATGGATGCAGTTGTACTGGTATAAAAGTGCTTATGCCCATATAGCTTATTCTGGTTTGGAAACTGAAATAAGCTGCACTGATGTAAGCACCTGTATTCCAGTATAACTGTATCCACAGAAGGGCTTTTACTGGTATAACTATGTTGATTTTAAAAAACTCATACCCCTAACTTGACATAATTATACCAGTAAAACTTTATAAGTGTAGGCCAGTCATAAAACACAAAACTTGCTGTTCTGAAGAGATTACAGTCTAGCACACCATTAAGTAACTCTTCCTTTAGGATGAAATAGAAAAATAAAACATTAATGAAATACAGAATGCAGAACTTACTGCAATGGCATCTGCTGTATGAACATCAGTGTTGGCATTCAGTTTAATAGAAATTATACATTAAAATGTGAACCTCATGCTCTCATTGCTCCAGGTGGTCTTCATCAAAGTAGTAACCTGCCTTCCTGGGCATGAGCTGAAATTTTTAATCCTCATGCCTGACATCTACCTATTGTGCTTTCTTGATCCTCTGATTATCTATAAATAGATAATGTGGAAACCAGTGCTGCTTCCTTTTCAGAAAGGCTCTGGATCTCTTGAGACTTCATGAAGGAACAGGAAACATGTTTGCTGTAAATTGTCATTTTTAATGGTTTTTTAATGTCAGTGGAATCATATGCAGAAGTGGTTTGCATGCAGAGATGCCATCTTTCCTTAAGAGAACTTTGGATTGTTCAAAGGCCTGGAGAAATTCAAGTTCACTGAAGGGTAGTTTCTTTGCCTGTTCATCCATCTAGCTTTAAAGATAGTAGCTCCTTAGCAGCTTAGGTTTTGACTATAATGTTAACTTTGTCCTCGGCAAAATCCTCCTCATTCTGAGCTCTTAGCATGAGAGCTATAGCTTTAATTGACCCATAACAGGCACTTGATTCACCAAAGATTGGAACAATGCAGGGATCAAAAACTGCTGCTGATTCTGTGCAACAAATTGAGATTGTTTTCTGTATTTCCTTCCCCAAATTACATTATACTTTGCTCTTCAATAGACTGTTTAAAAAATTACTAAGCAAGAACAAAAAAATGCACCTACTGTATTTGCTTGCCAAGTGCTACCGTCTCCTTCCTTGGTTGATGTTGCTGGAAAACCCTATTGTTTAAATGGGATGATGAATGAATGGCTCCTCGCCCCTCCTGTTTGCAAGTGCTCGCACTTCTGGTAGAAGGGGTTTATCAGAGTAAGAGGGAGCCCTTTATTCAAGTATCTGGCTGCATATAACCATGCACAACGGCTTCAACCATTGGGTTGTGGGTGATTTCAAAACTCTTAGTTGGGGATATTGTGTGGGTTTGTCAGCTGGGAGATGGACTGGGTGCTGTTCTAGCAGTTGGGATGAAAATGATTGCCAAGAGAAACAGTTACTGACCAATGACTGTGCAACTTCAAAGAGATGGTCAACATTCCTTTCCCCACATTCCTATTCCTTCAGAGTGTCTGTTATGGATTCTGAGTAAGTGGAAGGAACTGAAAACTAGGATTTGACTCTTTTACCCTTAGATTGAACATTTGGTTTGGGAGAAATGGGGGAAGCAGTTGTATGCCAGCAATCACTGCCTTCTAGAATGTTCTAATTAAATACCCTGGGTGCACGTCTATCCCCAGAGTATGGATCCACACTGACAATTTATATTAACTGACTGGTAAGTAGCCTCTCTACATATACTGTTTCCTTAAAATGATATAAGGACTGCTATAGCAAGCCTCAAATCTATGACTGCAGTTTTAGTCTCCTGCAGCTATATGTTTTTTCATCAGACCATACAGGTTAAGGTTTGGTCGGGGACAATACTTGGAAGGAAAACTTAGGGGGCTACAAGAAATGAAGTTGTTTCAGTAGGTAGCTCTCTTTTCTCAGAGTTGGTGCTAAACCAATGCATCGGTATGATCATAAGGGGAACTTTATTGCTAGCAGTGTTTCTCAGAGATGCAAAACTCATTAAAAATGTTCGCATCTTTTGCAAGAGATGGGCTTTTTAGGCCCATTGTCTTAACCAAATTGCAATTTAAGTGATGACATTCTGTGTACCTAATTTCCACTGTACCTTCAAAGGAGTAAGGTATGTACTTTGTGCTAATGTTGCTGTAACTGTCAGGCAGTTAGAATCATTTCACCCCAGAGATGGGTGCGTTTCTGTGGTGAGTGATGTTATTCAAATATATTGCTATTTTGTAAAAACTGTAAAGCACTTGAAGAGCCATCATGAGACAAGATATGTTGTTTTTCTTCATTTTTCACATAAGCAAATTCTATGTTGTCATAGCATACAGTGAAATACCTCATACATTGAAAATTATATTTTGTTTAGTCTTAGCCAATACTTTTTTTCAATATCTTCTTTCCAAATGTCTGGACAGCTCTTCTTCCTGCATTTTTGTGCTTGTTCATGATATTCATTGCCTGCCTTCGGTAAGCATCTTTAATGTAACTCAGAAAATAACATGCTAAATTAATAATTAGTTAGCTGCAGGAGTGCTCAATGGAAGAATTACTCATACTTTGTTTAATGTGCCTCTGAGGCACTATACTGTTATGAAGTTTTAACGAGCAAAAAAGTGACTACCTTTGCCCGCTTTATATAGAGATGGTGTGACAAATCACAGCCCAGACATGTTCTGGTTGTAGATTCTAAATAAATTGATAAAGATTAGATGATAAAAATAAAGTGTATAAACACAATTATTTTTAATGCTGTGTACTGCATTTGTTTTGATTTCCCAGATTAAACATGGTGGCTGATTTCACTCTGAATAGTAACACGCTTCCCATTAATCTTTGTTATTTTATTAGAAGGTAAATTGAAGGGCTTCTACCTGCCAAGGTCAGACTTCAAATTTCTATTTCACAGCTGGTGGCAGCATGAAGTCTTAAAGCAAAAAAGGAGATTGTGTTGCTTCCCTGCTTTACAGGAGATGTTCATGTGAAGCCATCAACAATAGGAGGGGAAACAGAATCTCAAACTAAGCTCTTGGCATGTAAATTAAAGAAGGACTGATTTTGAATATATTATTTTAAAATATATTTTTTAATTTTTAATAATGGAGATATACCTATCTCCTAGAACGGACCCCGAAGGGTCATTGAGACCAGCCCCCTGCCTTCACTAGTAGGACCAAGTACTGATTTTGGCCTAGATCCCTAAGTGGCCCCCTCAAGGATTGAACTCACAACCCTGGGTTTAGCAGGCCAATGCTCAAACCACTGAGCTATCCCTCCACCCACTCTCTTGGCATCTAAATGCATTTTTGTGATTCATTTGTGCAGTGCGGTTTGTTTTTATAGTTTATCATTAACAAAACATGGAGTAGCCATTTTATATTGAAAAGACACAAGAGACCATTTTAAATATGAAATAAAGGATGAGATCTGATATTCTGTAAAAAGACTGGGGCTTTAAAAAGTACTAGTCAATTCTGAAGAGAGACTCCATTTTTTAGCAGATGTATTAGTTCAGAGTGAAATCCATTGTGATGTGATGGAGCAATGCAAGGCCCCCACACCACTTAGGGCAGGTCTAGGCTATGGGACTCAGTCAACCTAAGTTATGCAACTCCAGCTACATTGATGTACCTTAGGTCGACCTTCTGTGGTGTCTACACCATGCTGGGCCAACAGAAGAAACTCTCCCATCAACTTACCTTATGCTTCTCATTCCAGTGGAGTACCAAAGTCAACGGGAGAGCGATCAGCAGTCGATTTAGCGGGTCTTCACTAGACCCACTAAATCGACCCTAGTGGGTCAATCGCCGCGTGTCGATCCCCCGGTAAGTGGAGACAAGCCCTTAGAGTGAGTGGTGGGGCTGTGCTGGGTGGTGACATGAGAGGTGGAGGTGATGTCCTACTTTTTCACAAGAAATAGAATCCTCAGTACCCTGAAGGGGAACATGGTCCAGCAGGCTCTTGGAAGCCTTTTCCTCTCCTAGCCAGCATCACCTCACTCTTGCCTGGGTTAAGTTTGGAACACTTCCTTTTATCCAGCTGATCTCTTGCAGGCATGTCTGTGGCACCTTGCCACCTCTCCAAGTTGTAGCTGTAGAAGAGCAACTGAGAGAGAATGGATTCCACAGGTGAGGACTCTTGGAGGAGAAGGAGCAGATAACCACCCCTCTCTGAGCTCTGTTGTAGAGGAATGATTGGAATCATTGTGTAGCTATGCCATGTAT
Source organism: Mauremys mutica (assembly GCF_020497125.1). Lineage (NCBI taxonomy): Eukaryota > Metazoa > Chordata > Testudines > Geoemydidae > Mauremys > Mauremys mutica. The sequence goes on from NC_059077.1 coordinate 74,387,666, forward strand.
TCCAGATACGTCATGTAGATTGGTCAGAAGCACTGTAAATTTAAAGCGCATTCAAAAAGGGGGAGGTTGCACACATTGAATAAGTGATACTGCTGCTTTCAGTAAAATTTAATTAATATGTTTTTATTTTTTCACAAAATGTAAAAATTAAAGATGCTTTGTAAAAGCGCAAATTCTGCGTTTTTTTGCGGCAAACTGATTTCTAGATCCATGCTCATAATTTAGTGCCAGAAGGGCTGTCTTCATGCTGTGCCTCATTTGGAATCCTGATTGCAAAGCATCGAGGATTTTGGCAGGTGTCACGCTTGTTGAAATTTGGCTGGCACCACTAGTAAACCTGACTGATACATTAAGGAAACAATCATGCAATGTTTCTGGATGAGATATCTGGATTATTTGGAATACAAGGACTAAAATCACTTAATATGGAACCTGAAGAAATCAGTGAATAACTCCTTCACGCCACCACACCCCACAGTGATGAGCTATTCCACTACAAAGGCCTTTACATATTCAAACCCCTTCTATAACTACTTTCAAATTGGATTTTTACCCGATGATTACTGTATAATTAAATTGTACCCTGTATAGATTAACAGTCCATTCTTCTTCGAGTGATTGCTCAGGTGTATTCCACAGTAGGTGTGCATGCTTGCCACGCGCACCAGTGCTGGAAGTTTTTCCCTTAACAGTACCTGTACTGGGGGAGCGCTGCTGCGACCCCTAGAGTGGCGCCTCTATACTGTGCTATAAGGGGAGCTGCGCACTCCCCCCACCCTCAGTTCCTTCTTGCTGCCAGTGAAGGTAGTTGGAACTTTGTGCTCCAGCTCTGCTGCAGCCTTTCTACTCGACCTTAGTGGTACCGTTCCTGGAATTGTTACTTCAGTTTTTAGAGTGAGCTCGGGGCATGCCCCATGCCCCAGGCTTCAAGTCGTGTGACTCCTGTCACCGTTCTATGCCTAGGAGTCACCCACACGCTCAGTGTGTATGCTGCTTGGGTGAGACTCACATCAGCGAAAGTTGTAAGATCTGCAGGTCATTCAAGCCGCGGAACAAGAAGGAGAGAGAGACATTAGACTCTGTGCTCTCCTCATGGAATCAGCGTTGGTCCCAACTCAGGCACGCCGGGCGGACTCGGCACCCACCGTGCATCGTCGGTGCATAGTGAGGCCCCCTTTACCAGCTGGCACTGCTCCCCCTCCAAGAAACAGGGAAAGGGTCTTACCTCGCAGTGGCACCGAGACAAGGAAAGAGGGAAGGCTGGTCCCATGTCGGGCAGCCCATGGCTCCCCCCGGGCTCAAGGCCTCCGACTCGTGTTGAGTGGAGCAGCCCGGAGCCGTCCGCTCGCACATCTTTGCCAGTACGGATGCGGTTGATGCTGGAGGTGATGCAGGCTGCAAAAGACATTATGAGTCTGCCGGTTCCAGGTGCACAGCCAGTGACAGCTCCCTGGTCTCAGGGCAAGCCCCCACTGGGTGCCCATCAGACCTCTCCTGCGGGTTGCAGTTCCCGCTTCGAGGGCCACTGCCCGCACCATTTGGCGCGCAGCGACTGATCATCTGGCAGCTCGCGCCCTTCCTGCACGCCGACCAGGCCATCCCGGTCACCACCCCAGGTGTCCGCAATACGCAAGCGGATCACCTCAGCAGGGTCTTCTCCCCCCAGTAGGTCCACTCGGAGGTCGCTCACTGGCTCTTCTGAGAGTGGGGAGTTCCCCAGATCAATCTCTTTGCAACTCACCAGAACTGGCGTTGGCCCTGGTTCTGCTCCAGGGGAGGGATGGGGAAGGACGCAATCTCTGATGCATTCCTTCTGTGGTGGTCAGGCCGGCTCCTTTATGCTTTTCCACTGTTTCCCCTCATTGACAAAGTCCTGCAAAAGGTAAAAGCAGCCAAGGCAAGAGTCAACTTCATAGCCCCGGCGTGGGCCCACCAACACTGGTACAAGACCCTCCTTCACCTCTTGGCGGCCCCCCCGAGGACGCTGCCGCTTTGCCCAGACCTCCTCTCCCAGAATGGGGGCCGTCTCCTCCATCCCAATCTAGCTGCGCTCCACCTGACAGCGTGGTTGCTCCCTGGCTAGACGAGGAGGAGGGCAGGTGTTTGGAGCAGGAAAGGCGAGTCCTCCTGGAAAATCAGAAGCCGTTCACGCACCGTACATACGTGGCGAAGTGTCCAGGTTCTCCAAGTGGGTGAGTGAGCAGGGAGTCTCCCCCTCCTCCGCACCTCTTCATCTTATTCTGGACTACCTCCTGTCCCTTAGGATCCAAGGACTGGCACCCACCTCGGTCAGGGTACACTTGGTGGCCATGTTGGCCTTCCACCCGCCGGTGCAAGGGCACTCAGTCTTCTCTCATTCTATGACCTCCCGCTTCCTGAGGGCCTTGACCATTCATTCCCATACGCTAGATCCCCCGTGCCACAATGGGATCTGAACCTGGTTTTGTCACGACTCACGGGTCCTCCCTTTGAACCCCTGGCCACGTGTTCCTGGTCTCGCCTCTCATGGAAGGTGGCCTTCCTTGTAGCAATCACATCGGCCCGCCGTGTCTCGGAACTCAGGGCCTTGACCTTGGAACCCCTCTATACGGTCTTCCACAGGGATAAAGTCACACTTGGCGTTCTTCCCAAAGGTGGTCTCCGCCTTCCATATGGACCAGAGCATATTTCTCCCCATGCTCTGTCCTAAGCCCCATGCCCCCAGCAAGAAACACCAAGCATGTGAAGGCGATGTATGTAGAACACTGGCATTTTACCTGGATCGGACCAAACCATTCCGGAAATCCTTACAGCTTTTTGTTGCCTCGGCTGAGCGGGTGAAGGGGCAACCTATCTCCACCCAGTGTCTTTCCTGCTGGATTATCTCATGTATACACACGTGCTATGACCTGGCAGGGGTTCCCCCGCCACCAATTGTTAGGGCACACTCAACGAGGGCTCAGGCCTCATCAGCTGCCTTCGTAGCCCATGTCCCGATCCAAGACATTTGTAGAGCGGCCACTTGGGCCTCAGTTCACACATTCACTTTGCATTACACGATCGTCTCCCAATCTAGGGATGACGCCGGGTTTGGCAGGGCGGTACTTGGTCCCGGTCTATCGTGAACTCCTACCCACCTCCAACAGGGAGAGCTTGGAATCACCTACTGTGGAATACACATGAGCAATCACTCGAAGAAGAAAGGACAGTTACCTGTTCCGTAACTGGCGTTCTTCGAGATGTTTTGCTCAGGTGTATTCCACATCCTGTCCTCCTTCCCCTCTGTCGGAGTTGTCCGGCAAGAAGGAACTGAGGGTGGGGGGAATGCGCAGCTCCCCTTATAGCGCGGTATAGAGGCACCACTCTAGGGGTCGCAGTGGTGCTCCCCCAGTACGGGTACTGCTAAGGGGAAAACTTCCGGCACCGGTGCACGTGGCGAGCATGCACACCTACTATGGAATACACTTGAGCAACACATCTCGAACGCAGGTAACTGTCCTTTTCTCATTTCTCCACTTAGGCCTGTCTAGTAAGCCACTAAGTTTTAATTTATTTTGCAGTTTTTGTTGGGGTATTTAGTTAGAAAGTAGTTTTAAAACAATTTTAATGAAAGGTTATGCCAAAAAATTGGACTGCCCAACATGACATTTTAGCTTAATCTGTACAGACTGATTTGGTTTGCTGTTATCCTGAAACAGTTTTCTATGTCACTCTCCTTTAAGAAGAAAGAAAAAAAAAAAGGGGTTTCTGAGTTTAAGAAATCTGCTACAGAGAAGCAGTAGGGTTAGTTTACTCACAGTGTGAATCCAAGCAGAAGTACTTTTCATGTCTGCATTAAAGGGAAGTAAATTATTTATACAAATAATCATGAATGTTAAATACATGCATTATCTAATTTCTTTTAGTGGATATCTCTCTGTTTCTTTTTCATTTGTCAGTTGTGTCCCTCAAATGTAAAATTAGCCTTTGCATGAGAGGAATCCATTTGTTGGGTGTGGTTTTGGGAGGAAGGTTGTTTGGGAGGAAAGGGCTGGGTTATACCATTGGTTTGTTGACATTACATTTGTCTATAATTTCCTGTGTTCAGATTTCCTACCCTGTTAGTTTAAACAAAACCACTCAGGGTGGAATGCCCACCCACAGTGTTTTCACTGTCAAAGGATATGTCTGCACTCATTGCAATTAGACACCCGTGGCTCGCCAGTGCCAGCTGACTGGGGCTTGCAGTGGTTGGGCTAAGGGGTTGTTTAATTGTGGTGTTCTGAGACCCTTGCAAGGTCAAAGAGCCCAGACTCGATCCTGAGCCTGAATGTGTACATTGCAATTAAACAGCCCCTTAGCCTGAGCCCTGTGACCCGAGTCTGCTGGAACAAGCCAGCCATAGGTTTTTAATTGTAGACATACCGTGTGTGTGTGTGTGTGTGTGTGAGAGAGAGAGAGAGAGCGCTCAACTGATTCGCCTACTCATTAGTCTTGTGTATCTCCTATTCTTATAAATAGGATATTCCAGGTTTCCCTGTAAAGCTTTCTCAGGTGCTAAACCCTGCACTCCCAATGGGAAGACTGTTGTTTCCCCTGGTGAAGATACTATTCATTCTTTAATCCTCCTGCAGTGTTCCCATAAGTTTCCAGAGATCAATGTGCCCTGTGTAGTCTGAGGGCTGCTGCCTAGAAGATGGTGCCCTTGCCCAGAGACGAGTGTGTGTGGTGTCCCTAAGAGGAAGGAATTATGGTGTATATGAGAATTAATGTCATCACAAAGTCTTTGTCATGTATACTGTACACATACAGTGTTGCGGTTGAGGCTCAACCTTAACTTGAGTATTGAGTATGCTGCTTTAATGGTGCCTTAAGGTAGTTTTAGCAGATATATCTATAATCAGTTTTATAGATGTCTAAAATGATTTTACATCTAAAAATTCCAGCCCACCAAAAGATGTTCTAGTCTACAACCACTAGGTCACCAAAATCATACACTGTTTATCAGTTTCTAATTTTGATGAGTTGATAGTTGGAAGAGGTATTACTCCTGGGTAGGTCTATTGGCAGAAATTGTCAAATGTGCTGGAGAGTGGTGGCATGCGGGAATTGTGTGATGTGGACAAACGTCCACTAGAAAATAGGTTGTGACTCCATCAAATACTTTATAAATGTGATCCAAACAAGATATTTATACTCTGCTTTTCAGAGGTAAAACACTAATATATTGATCTACTATGCTGCTCAATTCCAGGGTTCTCTGTGTTTGGAGTATAATTGTAATGTAAAACTTGTTGAATTAACCATCCCATGCATAAAGGGAAAGATTAGGAGGCAGTAGGATAAAGAACTTTGCACACAGGAGATATTTAAAAGAGAAAAACCTAATCCCTATATGTGTAGTTTTCAAAAAAACATATGATACTGTGTAGTCTTGATTTGAATGATCCAGAAAATTAAGCCCTGTTCAATCCTGTATTTTTAGGATTAGCAATAAAGGCCACACATCTTAAAGTGTGGTTTTGATTGATAGGTATTATTTTTATGCTCCACTGAAGATAATTATATTCAAGCTTTTAGCTGGTCAGCTTTTCTTTATGATATTCCTGCCATAAAGGATCTTTTTCTGAGTACCTATTGCATTTGCTGGATGAGTTACTGGCACATTAGATAACCACATTAGATGCATCCATGAGAAGGCATGTTTTAAGATACATAACTGTAACAGCTAATTTGAAATGGGCTAGTCATATGTGGCAGAGTCCTATGAATTTGTTTTTTAGAATCCATGTTAGTTAATTTATCAGAGGGAACTGTAGAGGTGATTAAACATGTATGTTATGGAAACTTTACTGAAATCTGTAGATAAAATGTCATTTGGGCCAATGATAGTTTACGGTATGACTGTGGTCTGCATTCCTTTAAGGTAGAGGCTCAAATTCACAGCTGGCATAACTGGGGACATCTTCTGTAATGAAGTTACAAACTTTTGCCAGCTTTAAATTTGGTCTTGGTAGTCCCATTTTAATCGTATGTCACATCATGGTACATAAACACTGATGCCAGATTTATTTTAACCTTATTTTATTACACATTGCACTGATATGTAAGCCTACATCTGAGGATATCAGTGTTTCATCAAAATGAAGCCTCAGCACCCACTTCTGTAGTAGGTACTTGCATGTGTGGTTATTTTTATTGGTAGGTGATTGCCCAAAATCACACAGCAAGTTAATGGCAGAAACAGGAATAGAACTTAGGAGTCTGAACTTCTAGGGCCCAGCTGTAATCCCTATGAAACACTGGCTCTCAAATTTTAAAAGTTTGAGTTAAATAACCATGTAAAGCAGTAATGTATTACTTTGCTTTGAAAATGTGAAAAACAATATTTGACAACTGGTCCCCACTTGGTATGTCGGCAGGAATTCTGACTATGGACATAACTATCAGGTATTTGATTAGGGCAGTTGATCCACCAGACCATGACTGTGTGTTGAAAGAACTATGTATACAGTAGCTTGAGAGATGTAGACTACACATCTTTGACTAATAATCTGAGCATGGGTGCAAGAAATGGGCTTCTGTATTCTGTGATTACTTGAAATTCTCCTCTCTCCTTTCTTGAAAAACAAAACAAAAAAGACCCTTTGTAGCAATTTTTTTTTCTTTAATGCCTAAGTCTACAATGTCATTTATTAAATTAAAATATCTGGACACAATGGGCATGCTTTAATAGTGGTACTGTTAGAGTTCAGGTCATTTCTGTCAAGTAACGTCATTTATCTCATTAACATTTATTGAACACTTAATATGGACTCAGACACAAGATACCTGTAGTGTAAATATTTCATTGTATTAACAGTATTAATGTTATAGCTCACTAACCTCATGCAGCTATCAGTGAGCACAGACAGACAAATTTTCACTCTTTAAAAAGAATTATGGATGTCCATCATTCTTAGTCCATCTGATACTGAAAACTCAATACAGAAGAATAGAGATTAATATTCTGTTTTTTCTTAAATAGCAATTTTGAAACCCTGTATTATGATACAGTATTTTACTCTCTAATGAGATAGGGTTTCCCGACTTGTTGTTTAAGAAGATCACAATATTTATCTTCATATATAATATATGACAGCACAGTAAATAAAACTAAATATGTTGACACTGAAATAGTTTATGGCTCAAATATAAACTATACTTCCTAAAAAATCCCATAGTCCAACAGACAGCATGCAGCATATAAGTATGGCTATAACTGTTTTGGAATGCATAAAAAGAAATTTTATATAAAACATTCTGGCCAATATTTTCAAACCTGGGTACCTAAAGTTAGACTTCTAAATCCATATTTATATTCCTAAATGAAAGTTTTGCCTGTTTTTAGAGGTGTTTTTCTTTAGAAACCTAACTTTAGACATCATACAAACAAACATACAACAGTGTGTGCTGCTTGATGTTTTAATTTGGGTACTGGGACTCTACTCATGTTAATATTGTGATACTGGAAACGCTAGATAGAGCTTAAATCTTTGTAGTATGTGATTGCTTGTCCATTATTTCTACCATATAGCATACATACTTAATAGCTGTAATTAACATATGTCATAATCTAGATTACTAAAGCAGTTTCCAGATAAAATATATGTAATCAGGCACCTAATGAAATAAGTAATAATTAATAAAATACTCTATTTCCCTAATCTAAATACATTTATTTTTTATCTAATATTAATTTCAGTGTTTTATTTTAAACACTTAAATTTTGACATCCTTATGTACATTTAAATAGGTGTCCCATAATATTGTAACTATCCCATAAGATATAATTATAATAGATGTATTAATTTTATCAAACATGTCACCAAATGTTTGCAAATGGATTAGGGCAATAGTCTAGATGAACCAGGTTATATAATTACTTTGACTTTAAAGCTTCCATAAGGAAGCTTAAAATGTTAGAAGATATTTTTCCATAATGTATTTTAATTACAAAGTTGTATTGCATTGTACACTACAACAATATTGAAGTCAATGGCACGCTTGTGGTAATCTTCTTTACTCTCTACTGGTATCTATGATGGAAACATGCCTACAATATATATATAAAACATAGCAATTCTAAGTGTTCTTGGCATAGAAAAAGTGAATGAGCTCAAATTAGTTGCAGAAATCATTTATAATTGCTCTGATTCCTTGTATCTCCTAATTACCCATGTATGTTTTACGGTTTTTTTAAAAAAATCTATGTCCCAAAAGCTAGTACAAAGAGCAGTAGCTATAGGCCTGGTCTACACAACGCGTTTAAACCGAATTTAGCAGCGTTAAACCGAATTAACCCTGCACCCGTCCACACAACGAAGCCCTTTATATCGATGTAAAGGGCTTTTAAAACCGATTTCTGTACTCCTCCCCGACGAGGGGAGTAGCGCTGAAATCGGTATTGCCATGTTGGATTAGGGTTAGTGTGGCCGCAATTTGACGGTATTGGCCTCCAGGCGGTATCCCACAGTGCACCATTGTGACCGCTCTGGAAAGCAATCTGAACTCGGATGCACTGGCCAGGTAGACAGGAAAAGCCCCGCGAACTTTTGAATTTCATTTCCTGTTTGCCCAGCGTGGAGCTCTGATCAGCACGGGTGGCCATGCAGTCCCAAATCCAAAAAGAGCTCCAGCATGGACCGTACGGGAGATACTGGATCTGATCGCTGTATGGGGAGACAAATCTGTTCTATCAGAGCTCCATTACAGAAGACGAAATGCCAAAGCATTTGAAAAAATCTCCAGGCTATGATAGACAGAGGCCACAGCAGGGACTCAGCACAGTGCTGTGTGACAAGCGTAATGGAAAGCCAAAGAATCAAATGGATGCTCATGGAGGGAGGGAGGGGGGACTGAAGACTCCAGCTATCCCACAGTCCCCGCAGTCTCCGAAAAGCATTTGCATTCTTGGCTGAGCTCCCAATGCCTGAAGGGTCAAAAACATTTTCCTGGGTGTTTCAGGGTATATGTCGTCAATTTACCCCTTTCCCCCCTGAAAGAAAAGGGAAAAAATCATTTCTCACCTTTTTTCAATGTCACCCTATGTCTACTGCATGCTGCTGGTAGACAGGGTGTTGCAGCACTGAACAGCAGCATCCGCTCCCCTCCCCGGTGGCAGACGGTGCAAAATGACTGATATCTGTCCTCATCATCATCCCATGAGTGCTCCTGGCTGGCCTCGGTGAGGTCGGCTGGGGGCGCCTGGGCAAAAATGGGAATGACTCCCTGTTATTCCCAGCAGACGGTACAGAAGGATTGAAAACCATCCTCATCATAGCAACTGGAGGCTGAGCACCTCCCCCCCCCCTTTAATGTCTAATGAAGATTCTGTACTGCCTGGACTATCATAGCAGCGGGAGGCTGTCTCCCACTCATTTTATCTCACTAAAAAGTCAGTGTTTCTTATTCCTGCATTCTTTATTACTTCATCACACAAATGGGGGGATAACTGCCATGGTAGCCCAGGAGGGGTGTGGGAGGAAGGAAGCAACGGGGGGGGGGGGTTGTTGCAGGGGCACCCCCTAGAATGGCATGCAGCTCATCATTCCTGCAGGATATCTGGGGCTCTGACCCGGAGCAGCTGTGCTCTCTGGTTCTCTAATAGACTTGCCCCATATTCTAGGCAGGACTGACACTATTTTTAGACAAAACATAAAGAAGGGAATGACCTGGGGAGTCATTCCCAGTTTTGTCCATGCGCCCCTGGCCGACCTCAGCAAGGCCAGCCAGGAGCACCCATGACAGCAGCAGATGGTACAAAAGGATTGATAACCGTCATCGCCAATTTCCAATTGCAGATGGTGATATAGGGCTGGTAACCGTCTCTGCTACCTTGCAAAGGTGAATGAATGCTGCTGTGTAGCACTGCAGTACCGCATCCGTCAGCAGCATCCAGTACACATAAGGTGACAGTGACAAAAGGCTAAACGGGCTCCATGGTTGCCATGCTATGGCGTCTGCCAGGGCAATCCAGGGAAAAAGGGCGCGAAATGATTGTCTGCCGTTGCTTTCACAGAGGAAGGATTGAGTGACGACATTTACCCAGAATCACCCGCGACACTGTTTTTGCCCCATCATGCACTGGGATCTCAACTCAGAATTCCAATGGGCAGAGGAGACTGCGGGAACTATGGGATAGCTACCCACAGTGCAACGCTCCGGAAATTGATGCTAGCCTCGGTACATGGATGCACACCACCGAATTAATGTGCTTAGTGTGGCTGCGTGCACCCAACTTTATACAATCTGTTTTAAAAAACCGGTTTCTGTAACATCGGAATAATCCCGTAGTGTAGACATATCCATAGTTACTGTATACTAATGACCACCCAGAAACTGAAAAGTTGGTGTTTACATGGAGCCGAATTGGAAGTAGATTACAGGTCTTTCATCACGGAACTAGACTTGTGCATTTATTAATATCGATGTGTGTTAATAAGAACATAAAGGTAACAGCTTATAAATCTCTATGGGATCCTTTCATTTGTTTGCAAGATTCAGAAAGGGAAAAATTCTTTTGTCAAGAGAATAAATACACATGATTAGAACTCAGCCACAGCAAAAATCCTTAGAGTTCACAAAACAGTTCCATACATTTGCCTGTGCGGCTTACTACATTTTGAATGGCTGCATGTGGTATCTTTATCCTGTAGGTGGTGCAGTGCTAATGATGATAAACAGGACACCCAACTTAGAGGAAAAAAGGAGACAGTAAAAATAAATAGTGGCAAACATCATACTGCAAGCGATTTTTAAAAGGCATTTAAATTCTACAACACAATTGAAAAACATGAAGCATTTCATTTCCTTTCACATGAAGCTGGTGTGACCTTCACGGTTCTGAAATAACAGGAAATATTATTTCTCCAGTACATTTGCAGCCTGATGGTAGTTAAGCAGAAAGCTCACTATGAATAAATACAGATAGAAATTGTCACGTCACATTTCAATGAGAGTTCATGTTAAGCAGTAACATAAATGTAAGAGCTCACTATGAAATGAAATTCATAATGTAAAGGTCAAACCTGCCTATAAGAGACATTTTAAGGCAAGCTGGTGGATTGAAAAGATGATTCCAATTTTGTTTTAATAGGTGGTAACGTATTACAGTTAAGGTGATATGTTTCTACTGGATGGAACACGTAGCATAAATTGGGCCGATTTAGCAAAAACTGTGTTTGGTTTCCATGTGGGTGATTCTTCCATGCTGCAGAAGTAGATTTATTCTTCCCTGAATGTTGCTGTTAGATATAAACAAAGCAACATCTGGAAGTATAGAAACAGGCTGGCTGTTCTTGCTTTTGAAATATCTATTTTATAATGGAACTTGATGGATATTTTGTAACTTTAGTGGTTTAAATTCAAACATTACAAATACCTAGAATAACTAAAATATTAAAGATCATTTCAGATGTTACATTTGTTTCTGCCTTGCTTTTAGTAAACATAGTGCTTTGCCTGCAAAGTGTATGTTATGTACACATCACTCAGGATTCTGTATATATATAAATAAATAATGAAGCTCAATAACTTCACAATCACGTAAGAGGGGTCTAGCCTATATGAGGAGATGGAGAGCCAAGGCCATAAATTGTCAGGGACGGGTCATGAGGAGCCAGAGTTTACATTCATGAAACAGGAGTTGAGAATCAGCTGGGTCAGGATACTGGGAGATCAGAAGCAGGAGACAAACTCGAGATCAGAACCATGATTTTCGAACTGGAGTCAGGCCAGCTTAGGATGCCAAGAGGTTAGAGATAGGAGACAACTGAAGGTCAGAACTACGAGTCAGATGGCAGGAAATCAAGCTGGGGGAGCAGGAAGCACAAGGCGCACAGTCTAGAACAAGGAGGAGCCCAGTTGTTCAGGCAGCTTCCTGCTGCTGGCTTAAGTAGGGCCAGTGGGACAATCAGCTGCTCTGTGACTCTGCCAATGGGGCCTGAGGGGTGGAGCCTCAAAGTGGGACTGGGCTTCATGGATCCTAGGTAAGTAGATGTCAGCACACTGCCAGATGGAAAATTGGATTGTGACTGCTTCCTTAAGCACTACAGACCTGGATTCGAAACCTGCAGGTCATGACACAATTTCAGTTTGCAGGGAAGCCCAAAAGACCATCCCCTGATTAGAATCCTTGTCACCCCTGATCTGTCAGGGACAAGAACAATCAATCTGCGGGCCTGTTACTCAACCATCTTGATGAAAACAGCCAAACTATGAGAACTTAGCAGGAGTCCTGAGCCTGACTGGTGGTGACTAGAGCTGTGTGGGAACCTGAATTTCCATATCATGGGAAATTCTGCAATTTCAAAATTGGTTTTTGTTCCAGTAAGAGCTCTTGTGTAGACCAGGTGAAGGAGGCTAACAGCATTTTAAGAACTATGTTGTCTTAGATTGGCAGTGAGCAAGGTTAGATAATGCACTGTTAAGCCATTGCAGGTCTGACTCTGTTAGCACTCTCACTATTGCTATCCACCGTGAAAACAGTGGTGGGGAAGTTTACATATGGACCCACCATTAGTTGTAGTGGTATTTCCTGAATGTTTTCACTTCCCTAAGCTTCCAGACCAAAGATTGCTGCTTTTTTTCTTTTTGATTAGACAAATCAATTATTTCTGTTGCAGCCTTTAATGACGTTCTACCCCTGTCTCCCCAATAACAATAAAAACTAGAAACCAACACTGCCACCTGTCTCCTCATTTATGGTCCATTTTTACCTGAGTCTGTCCCAAGGCTCCCCTGGCTTGTGTTTTTGGTGTTTGGATTTTCATCTATGCTTCTGTTTGCATTGTATGGACCACCTAGAATTCTCCTCATTTGGCACTCAGTAATTGGGGAGTTGATCAAATCAATTTTCAATAAACAGTGAATTTCTCTATTAGTAACTAATAAAAGATAAAATGTGGGCTGTTCGGTTATTTCCCCTTAATTATAGACATCTCTGTTTAAAATAAATGTACATGAGGCAAAAATAAAAAAGGTCAATATACAAATAGCTGATGTCTTGGAGCACTCGAAAGAAGAAATTTTAATAGTACAAGCTATGTACCACATTTTAGCACAAGAGATTTGAGGGTTGGTTCCCAGTACCCCTGCAGGCCTTCAAAGCTGAAGTTTGATTGACTCCATTTTAATTGTGGAAAGAACTGTGTGGCCTATATCCCAAATACCTTTCCAAAACAGTTCTCTCAAACTCTAAAATAATTAATTCCCTTTAAACAAGAATTTAAATAAACAATGTAACTAGCAATCCCCTCCCCATTAACTTAACATTATGCACACACTGTACCAGTTAGGCAGCCCCGTAACCTTATTCTATGTAATCCTTCCTTGCTCTTGCCTGATATCTTTCCCTAGTGTCCTGTATCTCTATCAGTTTAGATTGTAAGCTCATCAGTGCAGGGGCTGTGTCTTTATTTGCTATGTAAAGGAGCATGCTATAGTGTTAGTAGTTTTGGTGGAAACCATAGAATTGTAGGACTGGAAGGGACCTCAAGAGGTCATCTAATCCAATACCCTGCACTCATGGCAGGACTAAGTATTATCTAGACCATCCCTAACAGGTGTTAGTCAAACCTGCTCTTAAAAATCTCCAATGATGGAGATTCCATAACCTCCCTGGGCACTTTATTCCAGTGCTTAACCACCCTGACAGGAAGTTTTTCCTAATGTCCAACCTAAACCACCCTTGCTGCAATTTAAGCCCTTTGCTTCTTCTCGTATCCTCAGAGGAGAACAGTTTTTCTCCCTCCTCCTTGTATGTACTTTTATGTACTTGAAAACTGTTATCATGTCCCCTCTCAGTCTTCTCTTCTCCAAACTAAACAAACCCAATTTTTTCAATCTTCCCTCATAGGTCATGTTTTCTAGACCTTTAATCATTTTTGTTGCTATTCTCTGGACTTTCTCCAATTTGTCCACTGCTTTCCAGAAATGTGGCACCCAGAAGTGGACACACTACTCCAGCTGAGGCCTAATCAGTGTGGAGTAGAGCAGAAGAATAACTTCTCATGTCTTGCTTACAACACTCCTGCTAATATATCCTAGAATGCTGTTTGCTTTTTTTGCAACAATGTTATATTGTTGACTCATATTTAGCTTGTTGTCCACTATGAACCCAGATCACTTTCTGCAGTATTTATTCCTAGGCAGTCATTTTCCATTTTGTATGTGTGCAACTCATTGTTCCATCCTAAATAGAGTACTTTGTATTTGTCTTTATTGAATTTTATCCTACTTATTTCAGACCATTTCTCCAGTCTATCCAGATCATTTGTCCAGAATTTTAATCCTATCCTTCAAAACACTTGCAACCTCTCCCAACTTGGTATCGTCCACAAACTTTATAAGTGTACTCTCTATGCTATTAATGAAGATATCAAACAGAACCAGATGCAGAACTGATCCTTGTGGGACCCCATGTGATATGCCCTTCTAGCTTGACTCTGAACCACTGATAACTACTCTCTGGGAATGGTTTTCCAACCAGTTATGCACTCACATTATAGTAGCTCCATCTAGGTTGTATTTCCCTAGTGTGTTTATGAGAAGGTCATGCGAGATAGTATCAAAAACCTTACTAAAGTCAAGATATACCACATCTACCACTTCCCCCATCCACAAGGCTTGTTACCCTGTGAAAGAAAGTTATTAGATTGGTTTGACATGATTTGTTCTTGATAAATCCATGCTGACTGTTATCACTGTATTATCTTCTAGGTGTTTGCAAATTAATTGCTTCATTATTTGCTCCATTATTTTTCTGGGTACTGAAGTTAAGCTGACCAGTGTGTAATTCCCTGGGTTGTCCTTATGTTCCTTTTTATAGATTGACATTATATTTGCCCTTTTCCAGTCCTCTGGAATCTCTCCCATTTTCCATGATTTTTTTGGAGATAATCGCTAATGGCTTATATATCTCCTCAGTCAACAAACTGAGTATTCTAGAATGTATTTCATCAGGCCCTGGTGACTTGAAGGTATCTAGCTTGTCTAAGTAATTTTTGACTTGTTCTTTCCCTATTCTAGCCTATGATCCTACCTCATTTTCACTGGCATTCACTATATTAGACGTCCAACCGCTACTAACCTTTTTGGTGAAAACTGAAATTAAGAAGTCCTTTAGCGCTTCTACTCTTGCCACATTTTCTGTTGTTGTTCTCCCTCCTCACTCAGTAATGGGCCTACCCTGTCCTTTGTCTTCCCCTTGGTTCTAATGTATTTCTAGAAAGTTTTCTTGGTACCCTTTATGTCTCTAGCTAGTTTAATTTCATTTTGTGCCCCGGCCTTTCTAATTTTGCTCCTACATACTTGTGTTATTTGTGTATATTCATTCTTTGTAATTTGATCTAGTGTTCACTTTTTGTAGGATTCTTTTTTGAGTTTCAGATAATTGAAGATCTCCTGGTTAAGCCAGGCCGGTCTCTTGCCATACTTCCTATCTTTCCTATGCAGTGGGATAGTTTGCTCTTGTGCTCTTAATAATGTATCTTTGAAAAACTGCCACCTCCCTTGAACTGTTTTTCCCCTTAGACTTGCTTCCCAACCCACTTACCTACCAACTCCCTGAGTTTGCTAAAGTCTGTCTTCTTGAAATCCATTATCTTTATAGTTCTATTTTCCTTCCTACCATTTTTTAGAATTATGAACACTATCATTTCATTATCATTTTCACCCAAGCTGCCTTCCACTTTAAAATTCTCAACCCAGGTCCTCCCTATTGTCAAAATCAAATCTAGAACAGCCTCTCCCCTAGTTCCTTTCCCCACCTTCTGAAATAAAAAATTGTCTCCAATACATTCCAAGAATTTGTTGGATAATCTGTGCCCCTCTGTATTATATTCCTAACAGATGTCTGGGTAGTTGAAGTCCCCCATCACCACCAAGTCCTGTGCTTTGGATGATTTTGTTGTTAAAAAAAAAAGCCTCAGTCACCTCTTTTTCCTGGTTAAGTGGTCTATAGTAGACACCTACCATGACATCACCTTTGTTTTTACTCCTTTTATTCTTAGACAGAGACTTCCAATAAGTCTGTCTCCTCTTTCCATCTCAACCTCAGTCCAAGTATATACATTTTTAATATATAAGGCAACACCTCCTCCCTTGTTTCCCTGCCTGTCCTTCCTGAGCAAGCTGTACCCTTCTATACAATGTCCCTGCTTGAACATCCACAGGTTTGTGAGAGGATGGCACTATATAGTCTCACAGCTACCTTGTTCCATCCCTTCTCAAATAATCCCACAAGGTTCCTTCCACACAGTAAGGCAGCGCTCTCCACTTCTTCATGGACAGCATCCCTGAAGGATCACCGCAATGAATCCCGTGGTCAAGGAAGCCAAATGTATTGCCATGAGGTATTATGTATGCAAATGTTAAATAATCAAGGGTTAGGACATAAGTTTCTTGCCTCCTGCCTTAATACCATTACTTACAGTTTATGAACTGTTTACTGCAACATTAGGCACATGAAAACAACATGCTGGAGTCATAACAGTTGAGTGCAGTATAATCAGCCCTTTAGCCATCTGGGCTTGAGCCACTGGCTATTCTCAGTAAGTTCTTGCTGTTAAAGCTTTGCAGAACACCGACCATGATATAGCCTGGCAAAGATTGTGATGGCACCTTTTTGGTTCTTTCATTACCTGATACCTCTCAAAGAAATAATAAAAATGAGTGTGGTTCCCATTCTACCAAGTGTGAGATTTCAGTGGCCGATGCTTACAATAGGTTGATCATTAAATGGTTGCACACCTGGAAAAACAATTGGCTTGGACCATCCTCTCTAGTCCTTGCAGAGGACGGGATCCTTCAAGGATGCTGTCCATGAAGAAGTAGGGAGCGATGCCTTATTGTGTGGAAGGAGCCTTGTGGGATTATTTGAGAAGGGATGGAACAAGGTATCTGCTAGGCTATATGGTGCCATCCTCTCACCAAACTGTGGATGTTCAAGCAGGGACATTGTAGTTAAACATTAACTCCTGCTGTGTCACCTGTGTAGATGCTACCATACAGTTAGCGGGTGACCTGGCCACTAATATGGTTCCTACTGGGATCGAGCTGCCAGGCTATGGGAGAGCAGCAGAGGTGTAATGATCCATGCAGATCAGTTGCTGACTTCATAGATCTGGGGTTTCTTTTCCATGCCTTGACCCCTGTGAACTTTACCTCCTTTGAAGGATTATTTGCAGGAGATCTTCTAGGTTCACCTTGCTGAACTGTCCCCTTTGGCCCCTTCATGTGGGTTTCTTCTATGCATGAGGAGGCAACCTGGTTCACACAGAGCTCTCAAGTGGGCCTGAGGTAGCTTGATGGTTAGGAAGCGTGCAATAAGGTAGAAGCTAAGTCTGAGGGAGCACTTCTCAGTTTAAATGGTGAGCTATAGCTCTTACTGCCCAGCCTCCTCAACTCTGGAGTACTGTTACCTATTCATTTGTAATGCCCATCCTTGAGGTAGAGGCCTGTGTATTAGGAACAAGGCTGATGTGTGTTTCAGGTTGGACACAAATCTAAGTATATTTTGATTTGACTTCTAGTAACTGGATTCTGTGTTTGACAGTACAGCCATTTGCTAAATGGGGAGCACTAATCAAAGTGGTTGTGATCTAGGATCATGCCCAGCTGTTCTTTCTTTCCTTAGACAATCAAAACACTCCACTCTTTTCACCTTGTTACCTGCTCTTTTACTGCTCTCTGGTGTTAACAGCCCTTCCCTCCTCTCACACCTCTCGCACTTCCATGAAACAAAAGAAATTAAAAAAAAAAAAATTAAACTAGCTGCCTGACCCGTAAAATGTTGTTCCAAATTAACTTGCTTCATTGTCTGCTAATGCCAGACCCACCACTTCTTCCAGAGAATTTTCTGTCTTGTCAGAAGCTAAATTAAATTGAATGTAATTGAATTAAGCTTCTATTTGTTGGCTATTGTGTTTGTTTATCTCACAGAGGCATTGTGAAGTGTGTTGTTTGTGAAGTGCTTGGAGATACTCACACTGATAGACATTATAGGTTCTATCCCTTGAGCTCTTCAGGATCCTCATCTCTGAGCTTACTGGGAGGTAAGTGTTCAGCACCTTGGAGGATCAGGCCCCATGTAGGGTGCAGACTAGGCATTTCATTCTTTCTCAGATGTCCATATGGACATGATGATGTTTGCATGGGGAAAGGGTCTCTGTGGTCGTTTTGTGAATTGGGCTCTGCCAGGGCATGAAATGTTTTTACTGGAATTTCATTCTTTACCCTTGTGCTGAGGATTTGGGGCTGGATCATAGACATGACTACATGGAGTTGTAAGGGAGAGTAAGCCACCCTTCCTGGTCTCCCTAGACCTTGGGGCTAGACCCATATGGACAGGTGCTCTGCCTTTGCTACTCTCCCCCACATCCTGGGCCTGGAGGTGGGGAGTGGGCTGAGTTTGGTCTCTGCCCTTGCAATGTGCTGGCCGTAAGTGCCCTTGGTAAGAGCCAGTAGCACATTAGAACCTGTGGGGCAAGGTAGGGAGTGGGAAAGGAACTACGCCAGGCAGGCCTCTGTGGTGTTCCTGGTGTGGCAGACCAGGGCTGGAAAACCGCAGCATAACCATTAGTGGAGGGAACTTTATTGGCCATTCTGCAACTTTTAGTTTGGCCACGTGATGGCAGCATTGACTACGGATTCGCGCGGAGCTTTATTGCCCTAACGCTAGACTGAGATCTTCTTGTTCAGCCTCGTTTAACATCCGCCGTGCAAAAAGATTGATAGCAATGCAAATGTATTTATAACCACTAGAGATAGTCACCTTCCACCCCAATTAGCCTCTGAATTGATTTAGTGAGAAAACACATCTATTACTGAAAAAGTCTTACAGATTAGTGGGGCATTATTTCACTACATTTGAAATCTCTGTAGGGAAATGGCCCTTACAGGCATAGATAAGCTTTATTATATGAAGGTGCTTTTTGCCTACATCTGAAAAAAATGCACAAAGGTGAAGGTTTAGTCACGGCGTAAAATACAACACCAGTTAGACCCAGTTTTGTTGGCTTATGCGCCATTTGCAGCGTCTGTCTAATAGAAAGTTTTTTCCTCTAATGTTTATAGTTTTGAGAGAGATTTATTTATGAGAAGTTGCTTGGAATGAAACCCCTGATGTGCAGAAGCAATGTGTGTTTCAATCTGCAAGCTGGCAGAAATCAATTGTGTTTGGAAGAAAAGGTTGTGTCTTAAGCAAGCTCCCCTCCCCCCGCGCTCCCCCTCCAGCCTGTGCGCTGAAAATGGTCTCAAGTGCTTAGCGCGGCAACAATTCTCTCCTGGGGACAGGGACACATTCTTAACAATCCTCCAACCATGCTGGCGGCAGATCTCTTGCTGGGAGGGGCCAATCAAGAGTGGACCTGTGTTGTATGGTTTACATGGAGCCAGAGCAGTGATTGTAGAAGGCAGTGGCAGCTCAGTGCTTCTACTCTGAAGGAAGTAAAACATATGTTCCTGTTTAGAAACAAGCACAGGCGAGTTGGGGGGCAGTTATTTGACTTTTTTGATTACTGGGGAAAGTGCTGTTTCTGTGCGGCACGGTATTCTCCTGGTGTTCTATAGCAGTGAACCATTGTAGCTGTTTTCCAGCTGTCTTGCTAAGAAATAGCGGGGCATGAACAAACAGGAGACTCAGACAATGGGACAGGCAACGTAGCTGAGCATTTCCTGAGCTGTATTTTCTTTTCACTCACACCAGTTTAAAAGCCATGTAACTCCCGTTTTATGTATTTAGATTTATGCAAAGAAGGAAGGAAGTCCATGCTCACAGCAGTATGTACCTAATGTGAGACTAGATCAAGGCGTGTATGTGTGTGTGTGAGAGAGAACTTTGAACTGCCAGCATTCCTGCTCCTTTCATTATGCTCCAGTCCATTTTCCAATATATGCTCACAGTGTTAACGTTATTAAAGATTAAACACATTTTGAAATGACCTTTTGTGTCCTTTTAATTTTTTTAGTCCAAAATTATGAATAACTGTGGGTTTTATGATGACCGAAAAATATTTCATATAAACCAGCTATTTTTTCCCCCCCGGAACTCTAAAAATACATTTTTTTAAACGAATAGCACATTGTGCCCAATTCAAGGCATACTCTAGCAAGGACCTGATTCATGAAGAACACCTGGCTCCAGATGGCAGAGTACTTTGATTTTATTTTTAAATAAAGCTCTACATGAAGTTGTTACTTCACTTGAGATATTTGTAGTCAAGGCCCGTTTTCCAACATTACATCAATGGTGATGTGAACAAAGAAATGACAATACAAGCAGGGAACACATCTGCAACATTCGCAGAGTATTTCTGTGTAATGAAGGAGAAAGATTTGCTTAATCCATGCCGCCCTGTGCAAACTGAAAGTAAAGTGTTACTGAATAAAGAGCCCTCCTTTGATGTTCTCTTGAATACCGGTATTAAATATGTTTGATGCACTGAAACATTGATATCAGATAGTACAATATTATCTCTACTTAGACAATGCAAAGAGCGCCCAACAATCAAAAATCAGCTAGAGGCCAAAATCTCACTAAGGCAGCCATGTTTTAATGGGATTTATATGTGCATAAGTGTGAGAGGGAGACATGCAAATTTTTGATCCTGAATGACATGCATACCTGCTATACTAGGATTAAAAACATATATTGTGTGGTGAGCAAAGGATTTGCTTTTGCACATGCTTCAAGCCTTGAGAAATAACCAGCAGTTCAATAAAAAATATCCAGGGAGTTGAAATTGGCATTGATTCTTAATTTATACAGAAGTTATTACAAATATATATCAGTGTCAATTAAAACAGTTTCATTGCCTACTACATATAGGAAATCAAATTCCATAATTATATTTGCCACATGGACAGAAACACTATTTTCAGAGTTTAAAGGTCACGTCAATTAGCATAGGAGTTAAAATTAAATTATATTAAATACTATTCACTTGCATTGCTTACAAATTTGACAGGAAATTATGGCTGTTAAATATGAATCATATACACTGGCACAAAACATTAAGTATTTTTTACATTTGCATTTTTAGATGTTTAATTTTATATTCAATACATATCAAATGCTTCTATCTTCCCTAGGTAACCAGATAGAGCCTATTTACCATACAAACAAGGGTTTATGCAATATATGTGGTCTTGGAACACAACAGTGCTGATAAGACTACTAAAAATGCAAAGGTAATAATCTGGCCATGGTAACACATTTCACAGGATAGCAACAAAAGTAGCCAGAACCAATTGATAACTCTAGGCTTAAATTAATATTTTTTTAGCCTTTTTATCCATTTCCCCTTCCTCGAACGTCCTTTGTTGGATTCCTTCTCAAGTTGCATTATGTTTTCTAATGATTAAAACAATGTGCACACTCTAAAGTCTGATTGATGTTTTCCTTCTAGAAAGGGAATGCTAGTGTTGAAGGTATTTGAGAAGAGGGATACTTATGGAGGGGCACATCTGAAAATACGTCAATTTACTTTGCAGATCAGGCTGATTGATTGGCTATAAGAACTGCTGCTCTGGAGCAGTTTTAGTGGTATCAAGGCAGGAAGGGATAAATGCAGAGTCTGCCCTAATTGAGTCATATCCAGTGTCCTACTCAGAGACTGTAGATGCACTTGGAAGATCTGCCTAACCATATGCAAGTTGGATCTTCAGTGCCCTTTGTGGATGGTGAAACCAGTAGGGTATATTTCTGGGCCTATTGTTGGCAGGGATTGTTAGTTAATGTGTCTTTAAGTCAGGGCAAGCTGTCAGCAGCCTTCAAACATGTGAGAGCTGATGGCTCCGTCTTTAAGAAATGTTCTGTTGAGGTGACTTTCCTCTCTATTGCCTGGTCTCTGTGTTCTGTATGCTGATAGCATTCAGTACTTTGTGTGTGGCAAAAATAGGGACTTGGCTGAGAGTGAGTTGGCTTAAGTTCAACCTGGACAGGAGGGTAGTGCTTTGAGGAGGTGGAAAGTCTATGATGGCACCACCATTTGAGTGAATATGTTTACTCATTGTCAAAATGGACCACAATCTCAGGGTTTTACTAGCTACATCTCTGCTTCTTAAGATCCCCGACGACAGCAGAGGCAAGAAATGGCCTTTCCCACTTCCATTAGGCCAAAAAATCATGTCCTTTCCTCTCTGGTGAAGACCTTAATAGCCCTGTTGCAATAGCCTGGCCTGGAGGGGTAACAAAGGGCTTCACCACAAAGGCTGCAAGGAAATGTCACATATTGAAGAACATGCCTGGCAGCCTTCTGAATATGGCAGGCTCAGGGGTGGCTCTAGCCATTTCGCCACCCCAAGCACGGCGGCACGCCGCGGGGAGTGCTCTGCCGGTCGTCGGTCCCGCGGCTCTGGTGGACCTCCCGTAGGCGTGCCTGCGGATGCTCCACCGAAGCCGCGGGACCAGCGGACCCTCTGCAGGGACGCCTGCGGGAGGTCCACTGGAGCCGCCTGCCGCCCTCCCGGCGACTGGCAGAGCACCCCCCGCGGCATGCCGCCCCAAGCACGCGCTTGGCGTGCTGGGGCCTGTAGCCGCCCCTGGGCAGGCTGGTAAGTGTATTACATCTACGCTCCACACTCTGGGTAAGATCTTCACCCCTACTTTGGTACCTTTGTGCTGGGCAAAAGGGCTGGAATTATGTAAAAGGCCTCAAAAAGCATGCTAAAGATTCCTCCTATGACAGTCTCTTTAAAAGGCTGTTCTTCGGAAGCAAAAGGAGTTGTTAGTATTAGAGATTTGCATAATATAACTGGTGTTTGTGATGGATTTTAATGAAGCTGGAAAACCAAAAAATAACGGGGGCATAGCGTGCACTAACTCTCTCTCGCTTTCTCTTATAGATAACAATCATACGAGTGGAAACTGGCTTTGTATGTCACCTCATATGAACGACTAGTGAGGCCATGCTAACAAAAGGTGATGTTGCGGTTCTATTGGGTTTGGTTTCATTCTGGATCTGGCCATAGGTCAATGTAGTCTAGAATACTGCTTCCAGCAGTGACCAATCTATAAATGATACAAAAGAAATTGAAAACTGTCACAATACACCTAGCCAATTGTGTGAAGATATATATGGGGAGTGTGTATGGAATTTCTTCCTGATCAACACGGGTCATCAGTTTTCTCTTGATTATCTTAAACTCAATAGCTACAGATGCTCATATTTGTAAAATTATCCAGCTCTTTAAAAAAAATACTGCCACTGTATTGGATTTAAGAGCATATTAACCCTCTGGTAGCTACTGTACACCTTTTTTGCATACTGAGAGTGTTTTTATTGCATGGCAAAAAAATGAAAGTGTAATAGGTAGACTAGGAACTTGATCCTGTAAACCATTACTCACCTGAGCAGTCCTAACGCATATGGATAATCTCATTGACTCCAGTAGGACCAGGACCTCTCTTCGTAGCTATTTTTGTCCTCAAGGAACACCAGAAATCTTTCTGCAGTGTGTAGTTTAAAACAAATTCCATCCTCATTGTTACTATTACCCTTTCTCTTAGAAAAGAGAGACAGGTTCTTTTGGACAGCTGGTTGTCTTTTTTTAGAAAGCTGCTTTTATTTTCTTTCCTCCTCTGCTGCGAGTATTAGCTTCACTTCTTTACAAATGAGGCCAAAGACAACAACAATATTTTCTGTCTGAGAACGTTCCAAGATAAAAGTATTAAAGAGTAACTTGTATTTTTTTTTAAAATGCTTCATTTATAGTTGGGTGCTTAATATTTTTTTGGCAATTGCAGGGGAAATGTTTAAATATTTGCAAAATGGTCCATCTAAGAAAAACGTTTAAAAGCTCCTCATTGTCCTTCAAATCTCTCTTGAAACACGCCTCTGATTTGATGGAAAACTCAACAATGATGAGACAGCTGGTGTGCTGTGACTACTGCTTTTCAGGCTGACCCGCATTGTCTTATTGTCAGCTTGTACTCCCC
The DNA here is from genome assembly GCF_020497125.1 of Mauremys mutica. Lineage (NCBI taxonomy): Eukaryota > Metazoa > Chordata > Testudines > Geoemydidae > Mauremys > Mauremys mutica. The sequence continues at coordinate 74,411,604 of NC_059077.1, forward strand.
GTTCAGTCTGTACCCATCTGTTGTTTCTTGTCTTCTAAGCTCTTTAGAACAGGGAGTGTCATTTTGTTATGTTTGTACAGCACCTGGCACAGTGGGGCCCTGATCCATGGTTGTGACCCCCATAGGTTACCTCAGTACAAATAACAAAAATAACAATATAATAAAAAAACTGAGCTTTTCAACTACATTTTTATATCCTATTCAATATGCTCATTATTTTTGATATGCAGAGGGCTCCAAAACCCATTGACTCCAGGTCACTGTTTCAAATGTGACTCAGACTGAAAGTAGTTACCGTCTCATGACTGTTCAGTGTCCTTCGTGCTCTCAAACTAGTTCTTAAATGACAGGAGTTCACATGACACTAACCGTCATTACAACTGTCACATTTGTTGGCAATTTCAGTCAGCTCAAAGGATGGGATCAAGTCTGGGACTAAACAAGTTAAGGACCAACTTAAGAAGTGGATAATGAGTGTTCTGGCGAATGAACTAGGTGACAGACTGAATTTGAGGGTGATGCCCTGCAATTGCGGATAATTTGAGAAAAAGGTCAGCTGTTGGCAGGAGACTTTTTGGGAGCAGCTTTCCCACATGAGAACACTTTCTGGTTCACCCTGCCCTTTACAGATGACAAGCAGATTCCTGTGGTAAAACCCTGACCCCATAATTCAGTGGGTAACTCTGATTGACTTCAGTAGAGCCAGGATTTCTCCATAGATGAGTGTGCACTGGACTCCCAACACCTCGTCTTTGAACTTTAATGCATTCTGGTGCCCAGTGCACTCTGAAACATGTCAAACTCTAGTAAATAATAGATCCCAGGAGACACATCTTTTGTTTTGCATGAAGTCACCTCTAAAGAGTTAGGGGCAGGTTCCCTTACCAGTTATGGCCCCTTCACACTGCTCAGAGTTTATTGGCCACTTTCATGAAATATAAACAGAACGTTGTGTGACAGGCTGTAATAAAAAAATGTCATACTTTAGGCTACCCTTTAATACATGTGCCTATCTATCTAGATATCTCCCACCACTGTAGGATCTGACCACCTCACAAACATTAACAGAATTATTCCCCCAACACCCTCTGTCAGTTAGTAAAATTATCACACCCATTTTACAGATGGGAAACAGAGGCAAAGGGAAGTTAAATGATTTGCCCAAGAGAAGGGTATAACACGATCCAATGGCTGGAAGTTGAAGCTAGACAAATTCAGACTGGAAATAAAGTGTACATTTTTAATTGGGAGAATAATTAACAATTGGAGCAATTTACCAACGGTTGTAGTGGATTCTCCATCACTGGCAATTTTTAAATCAAGATTGGCTGCTTTTTTTCCCTAAAAGATATGCTCTGGGAATTATTTTGGGGGAAGTTCTATGGCCTGCGTTATACAGGAGGTCAGACCAGATGATCACAATGGTCCTTTCTGGCCTTGGAATCTATGAATAAGATCACACAGGAAGTCTGTGTCAGAACTAGGAATTGAACTCATAGCTTCTGTAATACCTCATCTATAAGATCAGCATTCCTATCCCACTCCAAAATGGGGTTTATGGGGTTGCCTATGGTGTGGTGGCTTTTATTTTTATTACACATTACCAGTAGCAATAACATATTAAACTCATTGCACATATACTATAAATAGTGGTTCTTTGCAGTGTATAGTGTGTTTTTTTAGTATTTGTTCTTTTCTGTCTTTTTAGGGAACTGGACTCCTTCTGCATTTTGGTTAGTTTTAGCATTTGGCTCCTGTTTTCTGTTGGTTGCTTTTTATACTTTGTTGAGGTGTAATTAATGATTTCATCTTTTTGTTTTTTGCTGGCTCCTTTGATTGGTGGAAGTGTGGAATTTGTTACCATGGTAACATTTAGGCTTCAAGGCTTGTGGGAAGAAGAATAGTAAGTGTATGATTTAGGTTATAGCTGCTGAGTTTAATTGTATTTAAAATGTGGTTAAAGTGGGGCAGTTAGAGGAGTGAGATTTCAAAGGTTTGACCAAAACACTTTGCAGATTCCTTCATTGCTCTGAGGTACAGTTGATACAATGAGAGTTGACTCACTTTTATTAAGTGAAATGCTGATGGAATGCTTACGTTTGTGGACTGTTTATAGGTCTGGTGAAGTGGTGCTTGCCCACTAGTGTTACTTTAGTAACAACTGATTGCAATTTGTATTTGTTTTGGGAAAAGCAGATTGTGCTTTTATTAAACCTCAGGGTCGAAGTTGGAACTTTGAGCCCAAACTAAATGTGTCATTTCAGGGCATATCCAAATTCAAAAGGGACCCATTTCCTGAGTTAATTCAATTGTACCAGAAATCTTGTAACAGCAGCTGTTCCTATGAGATTTCAGCTCAAGGTGGTAGAAATCTCATGAGATCACATAATCCTGAAAGATTTCTACAATTTTGGCCCCCAATCTTTTGAAAGTTCAGTGCTGTCAGATCCGAACATGAACCCTAACTCTGATTCAACCTCAGACCCTAGCCTAAATCTGATTTACAGAGGAATGCTACCTTCTTGAACCCCATTCTATTATGTAGTCTACATTGAGTGGTTTATTATTGTTTTTCTTGTTAGGGCTGGAAGATGTCTATGAAGGATTACTCTGGGGCTGTGCAACTTGATGGGACTTAGACCACATATCTGTATTGTTTTAATGCCACTTTCAATTTTTTTTCATGAGCTTTCAGTTTGTGTCTTCACTTAATTTTTTCTTTTTTTGGTCTGATAGTGACAAGCTGCCTCTAAAGGTCTCTGTGTTCTTTGTGGATTTTCTAATTATCAGACTTCATTAATTGTTGAAGGGCCTTGCTGTTTTGATAGTAAAGTAGAAGGGGGTAAATGACATAAAAGGTTAATAAACCTCTGTTGGCCTCTGGAGAGCTAAGTTTCAATCCTGAGGTCACTAATGAAAATAAGTTTAGTCTTTTGATCCCAGTAATTTACTGCACATTTAACTACCTAACAAAATAATCACACAATTTGGTACAATTGGTAAGCCCCTCTCAAAAAAGACCTAGGGCTGGTACAGCAGAGATGTTCTAATTACTGAATACTATCTCTGCCCTTGCTGGATTAGGTTACTGAGAAAACAGAGATGAAATTGAAGCAAAACCTGTTCATCTTCATAACAAACTGTTTCCCATCAGTTTCCTGTAGCCTTTCTGCCATGAGTGAAGTCAAAGGTTTACTGACATTCACCAAAAGATCAAATAAATGAAAATAAGGAATCAAAGCTTCCTAAAATCTAGGAAAGTCAATGAGCAGAATTCATTATATTGTGTCCTATGGAGAAACCTGTGCAAATCTACACAAATGTATGTAGCACTCAGATTTAAATATTTTATTAAAGTTAATGTTTAAAATTAAATATACACAAGTTAAAAGGGAAGGTACTGTACATCTGGGGTCAGGCTTGAGTTATGAGGGATTACAGGTATCGCTTACAAGGATCACAAGATACATACATATCACATAACCAGCATAGACCCAGATTTGGGTGCGGGAGTTTTTAAAGCGTCAGTGGATAAATGGGCTCGGGTACGCCACCCATGGAATGTATTAAGAGTCCAAGTCAGTATCAGTGTAACAATAAGTACATGGGTGGGGTGTGTCCCTTGGTTCGTCAGGGAAGGAAGTTGGTTATTTCGCTGGTCGATGGTCTCGGTTGCTCAACCTGGTATTGACAGTGTCCCGTGATATGCTCTGTATAGATGTCTCTGGACCACCCGATGGTGTCGGACACCATGAGCTGTCTCATGAGCCGGGCATAGCGTCAACTGACTCCGCACGCTTTCAGTACCAGCTCATTGTGGGGGTCCCACAAGCCCAGGGCTCCCAGGATCAGGGCATGTATCTGGACCTCATAGCCCTACGCTTTCAGGGTCTCGGCCAGTGGGGTGTACTTCAACGCCTTCAATGCTTGGGCCTCGTGGAAGGCCGGTGACCTGTTTTCAAATGGCACTGTGACATCTACCATGAGGACCTTCTTCTTTTCTGCATCCGTCACGACAATGTCAGGTCGCAGTTGGCTGTCTGTCCTGGGGATGGTGGAGTTGACAGTGATCTTCCCCAGGGACAGTGGGATGGCTTTCACCAGCCAGTTCTGGATGGCATTGTGGTGTGCCATCAGGCTCTGGAGTGCTGTTTGCATCCACACAGGATGGGGCAGGGCAGGGTCTCATTGGCATAGACACACTTCCTGCAGCGCTTGTCCTGGTTGCCATGGCGGACGGCTCCGTTGAGGGGAACACAGTTGAGTTGGGCCCAGTGGACAAACCGCCAGTCGGCAAACCTGGTGAAGCTGCCCCCGGGGAGGAAGTGGTTGCTGGCATCCCACTTGCTGGACACCTTGAACACCTTTCCTTGGTCTGGCTTCCGCTTGAGGTTCTCGGCATAGTGGGCACTCCTAGAAATATCTGAAAGGGAGCGTACATAAATGAAGAAAGGTTGTGATAGATCAATGTGGCTTCTTTAGGAGTCCCTAACAGTCTTCTAAAGAGACTACATTAGTGTCCTGTGCCAAGAAATGCTTTCTGGGAGTGAATGAAAATGAGGTGTCTCGGTAAATTTTTATTAGCTCAGCAGCATTTGATACCATTGACCATGAGGTGTTGCTGACTTTCCTGTCAGATCTGGATTGGGTTGTTCTTTAGTAGCTTTGTTCTTTCCTTTATGAGAGGTCTCAGAAAATGGTACTGGGTAATTGCTCACCCAATCTGTGGCTCTTCTCATGTGAGATCCTGCTGGGTTATATCATCTGTTAACCTTCAAGTTCAATGTGTAGGTTCTTTGGGAGGCATTTGGGGTGACAGTGACAACAATATGTTGATGGCATTCAGTTCTATGTCTCCATTTCCTTAAGATCCAGACAGAAGAATCTCCTTGTTTTCCCAGTGCCTTACCGATAGAAATATGTAGTTGCACTTGCAAAATGGATAACTAGCGAGCCCAACAGCTACTGGCATGTGCAAAACAGGTAATCACGTATTTTATAAATGCAGCAACCTGTGTCTGAATGTGTCTGAAAAAGTGGCTCTTTTCTCATCCCCACCTACTTGGTAACTGGATCTCTGCAGAGGAAAGGTCACACAAACAAGACCATTTTCCGCAACCCTTTCCTTTGGCAAGTTTTCTTCAGAACAATGGTCTGCTTCATATTCCAGTCTCAGGTGATGAGTCCAGTAACAGGATCTTCTGGACCTTATACTGTGATCTCCAAACTCTCCCAGACTTTGCAGACTGTGGATTGGATCCCCTAGAATTGGTTCCCTGAAATGTCAGTGGCATTTGAATCTCCAGAGCCATATAAATCCTATAAAAAGCGACAAAGAGTCCTGTGGTACCTTATAGACTAACAGACGTATTGGAACATAAGCTTTCGTCTGTTAGTCTATAAGATGCCACAGGAGTCTTTGTCGCTTTTTACAGATCCAGACTAACATGGCTACCCCTCTGATATAAATTCTATGTGAGACTTCAGAAGTGCATAGACACTAGCCTGCAAACTATTGGATGTGTATTATGCTTCAAATTGATGCTTTCTCATCACTTTTAGTAATGGATAGGGAACCAAAAACTGCAGTAGGTGTGACTGGTATAACTGTACTTCCTGGTGTAAAAGAACATGTAGTTGTACCATGCTTAATACTATTGGGTCCTGTTCCTGATCAGGCCTCTGAAAGCTATTGCAATACAAATAATAATAAAAAATACCTTTGCAAAGTGTCTTCCTCATCATCAGAAACACTGGCTCATGAGTTTCTCCAGAAGAAAATGGCAGAAATTATGAAAGTGAGTAGATGCAAACAATTTACCAAAATGAGACATTTTATAGCTGTGTAATGAGGAAATCCATGCAGAACAGATGAACAATTACATTTAGGAATATCATTTTTGTACTTAAAAAGTCCTGTGAGTAAAATAAGTCTGAAAAGAGAGAGGAAGAAAAACTTCCTTTATTTGTGGTGGTAGATCATACAGATGGGCCCAAACCAAAACCCAATCTCCCCTGAACTTAGAAATGTTTGAATCCAAAGTTGGTGATTTGCAGGGCCATCCTTAGGATTTATGGGGCCCTACACAGTATTAATAAACTGGTGCCCCTATGCCCGACTTGCTCTTAGCAGCACAAAATGAATACGACCCCTGCCTTCTGCCTAGTAAGGAGACTGCAGTGGACGCTGAGTGTGCGGGTGTCAGGAGCCGACCTGCTCTTACCTGCTGCTCCTAGCAGTGGAGAAATTGTAACAGTCATAGGATATTAAATGAAGATAGTTGTGATAGCAGGTTATAAACAAGTGGAGAAATTGTGGTTGTATTTATTTACAGGTTACAGGAGATGTTGAACCTTAGAATTTATTTGATGAATGTCTACATTAGCTTTGCCTGTCCAAACTATATTCCACCTCAGCTGATGGAAGACCCATCGTTTACATGGCTTGTCAACATGGGCCATATTCCTTGCATAGACAGGGCCTTGGACAATCTGACTTAATAAATACACCTCCTCGAGCAATGGTTTCAATTTCTGCACCTTACGGTCAGCCTAACCCCTTCCAGTTCCCCCAAAAAACAAACAGAAAAGGTGTTAAAAATAGAATAATCCACCATTGTACTTCATAAAGAAGTGGCAAATGGCACAAGTCATATTTTTGTCTTCTAGACTTTAAGGCCAGAAGGGACCTTCATGATCATCTAGTCTGACCTCCTGCACATTGCAGGCCACAGAACCTCACCCACCCACACCTGTAAAAGACCCATAAGCTCCGGCTGCATTACTGAAGTCCTCAAATCATGATTTAAAGACTTAAAGTTACAGAGAATCCACCATTTACATTACTGTAAACCTGCAAGTGACCCAGCCCCATGCTGCAGAGGAAGGTGAGCCCCCCTCCTCCGGGGTCTCTGCCAATCTGACCCAGGGGAAAATTCCTTCCCAATCCCGAATATGACGATCAGTTAGACCCTGAACATGTGGGAAAGACCTTCCAGCCAGACACATGGGAAAGAATTTTCTGTAGTAACTCAGATCCCTCCCCATCTAGTATCCCATCAGCAGCTGCTGGAGATATTTGTTACTATCAGTCGCAGATCAGCTACATGCCGTTGTAGGCAGTTTCATTATATCATACCCTCCATACACTTATCAAGCTCAGTCTTGAAGACAGGTTCTTTTGCCCCATCTGCTCCCCTTGGAAGGCTGTTCCAGAACTTTACTCCTTAGAAATCTATGTCTAATTTCAAGCCTAATCTTGTCAATGGCCAGTTTATATCCATTTATTGTGGGGTCTACAATGGAACTTAATTTAAATACCTCCCTGGTATTTATCCCGCAGATGTTTTTACAAAGAACAGTAATATCTCCTCTCAGCCTCTATTTGCTTAAGCTAATCAAGACAAGCTCTTTGAGTCTCCTGTCAGAAGAAAAGTTTTCCATTCTTCTGATCATGCTGGTAACCCTTCTTTGCGTCTTTTCCAGTTTGAATTCATCTTTCCTAAACATGGGAGGCCAGAATTGCACACGGTATTCCAGATAAGGTCTCAAGAGTGCCTTTTCTAATGGTCTAATTGTCATGGAATAAGAGAGAAGGTCCTCTCATGGATCGGGAACTGGTTAAAAGATAGGAAACAAAGGGTAGCAATAAATGGTCAGTTTTCAGAATGGAGAGAGGTAAATAGCTGGGAATGGGTGATGGGATGGATCACTTGATGATTATCTGTTCTGTTCATTCCCTCTGGGGCACCTGGCATTGGCCACTGTCGGAAGACAGGATACTGGGCTAGATGGACCTTTGGTCTGACCCAGTATGGCCATTTTTATGTATGAACACATCCCTATCTCTACTGGAAATACCTTGCCTGATGCATCCTAAGATTGTATTAGCCTTTTTCATGGCTGCATAGGGTGACCAGACAGCAAATGTGAAAAATCTGGACAGGAGGTGCGGGGTAATAGGAGCCTATACAAGAAAAAGACCCCAAAATTGGGACTGTCCTTATAAAATTGGGACATCTGGTCACCCTATGGCTGCAACACATTGGTGAATCATAGATATCCTGTGATCAACCAATACACCCAATTCTTACTCCTCATCTATTACTTCCAACTGACAAGTTCAAGCTTATAGCATAATTCTTGGTATTAGTCCCTAAATGCATGACCTTGCACTTTGCACTATTAAATTTCATGCCATTTCTGTTACTCCAGTTTTCAAGGTCGTGTAGATCTTGTGTGATGTTCTGGTCCTCTTCCATACTGGCAATACCTCCCACCTTTGTGGTCATTCACAAATTTGATAAGCACATACTCATTTTTTGTGCCAAGCTCATTAATAAAAATAAATAACATTGGGCCCAAGACTGATCCCTGAAGAACTCCACTAGTAACTTCCCTCGAGCCTGAAAGTTCACCTTTCAGCATGACCTGTTGTAGTCTCCCCTTTAGCCAGTTCACATTTAACAGATGGGTATTTTGATGTAGCAGTGTGTGTAAAGTCTTAGGTCTGGTTTCATATTCAGGAATTCACAAATGGTTGAAATTAACCCCTGAGCAGAGGACCAGCATGAGGCCTATGCCCTATGGGTCAAGTGAGATGTAAGTGGGACATAGGCCCATTGGCTTAAGTGGGATGTAAGTGGGACATGAACATTGTCCTGGCTGTCTGCACAGGTGTGAATTGAATGCACTTGTGAATATTCAAATGGTGGTCTAGAGAGGAAATTTATAGGTAAGGTAGAGGTGCTGTGCCTTTGTTATTACATTTCATAGCTTGATTTGCTTTGCAAAAGCCCACACAAGTCACATATAAGTCAGTACTAACATTCTGCCAAACTTTTTAGATCTTCTCTAGTGACCATATGATCCATGGATGTCTGTACCTATGTAGGTAAACTAACAAAGGAACTGGTGAAGCAGAAATGGATTCTAGCAAAAGAGCTAATGTGATCCTGGGATGTATAAACGGAGGAATCTTGATAGAAGTAGAAATTATTTTACCTCTATATTTGGCAATGGTGCTACTACTGCTTGGAATATTGTGTCCAGTTCTGGTGACCACAATTCAAGAAGGATGTTGATAAATTGAAAAGGGTTCAGAGAAGAGCCACGAGAATGATTAAAGGATCAGAAAACAAGCCCTATAGTGATAGACTGAAAAAGCTCAATCCATTTAGCTTAACAAAGAGAAACTTAAGGGGTGACTTGATCAGAGTCTATAAGCATCTACATGGAGAACAAATATTTAATAATGGGCTCTTCAGTCTAGCAGAGAAAAATATAATGTGATCCAATGGGTGGAATTTGAAGCTAGACAAATTCAGACTGGAAATAAAGTATACATTTTTAATAGTGAGAATAATTAATTATTGGAATAATGTACCCAAAGGTCATGGTGGATTCTCCATCACTGACAATGTTTAAATAAAAACTGAATGTTTTTCTAAAAGATATGCTCTAGAAATGATTTTGGGGAAGTTCTGTGGTCTGTGTTATATAGGAAGTTGACTTGATGATCACAATGGTCCCTTCTGACCTTGGACTCTATGAATCAACAAATTTCAGATCTGTAGCCAGCTTCTGAATACCTCTGTTGTTTTGGGGTGTTTGGTTCTAGGGAGGCTGTATTTTCCCCTCTTTGCACATGCATAATTCACAAATTACAAAACATGTGTAAAGACGAGGAAAATAGGAGGAGTTAGAGCCATTTACATGGAAGAAGTCCTTGAATGTTTTATAATAAGGTCACACAAAAGAATAGTTGGTGAAAGTGAAATCTGACATGCTGTGATATGAAGTGAAATGCTGTAAATCTTGAATAGGTTTGGTTTTTTTTTCCCCTTGTAAGAACCAGAAACCTCAGTGACATTCACTCAACTTCAGATCAAATCCTTTGGACCTGAGAAACAATTATTCTTGTAAATATGCCCTTTACTTTTCCTCTCAGTTGTTTTGGGAACTTTTCAATCCTTCTTGCACTTGGTATCTTAAACATAAATGTCAATGTCAATCATCAAAAAGAGAAGAAAAAAGTAATGCACCATAAAATATTGTAAGTCACATGCATGTCAGCATTTCCAGGTGTTTGAGCAAAACTTTCCTGAAATGAATGTAGTTACTCATTTCCAGTCCAACTTGATACTCCCTCTCCCCTTTTTTTATCCTTTATTGACTTTTAAAACAATTTTCAAGTTACATTTCAAGGAGGTGGAAAAAGCTGCAAGACAAGCCAATGAATGAGTAATTATTGTAACAATAACTGAAGTGACAGGAATTCAGTCTCTTGGTGTTGCTTGCTAACCCTAGAGGCAAAATATAGATGCAATTAGGGCACAGGGCCTGTGACAATGATGGTTACCACAGGAGCTGCTAGTTATGGAGACCCTCTACTCAGCTTCATGTCAGTCAGTGCATAGTACAATTTTATGGTTATGGACAGTAGTGTTGGATAACGATTTTTCAGGTAGATTCTGTAGTCATATATCAATTTGTAGGACACTTAGGGGAAAACCACAAACAGGCAAACATTTAGTTCTACAATTTTTTTTTTTTTGCTGATGTTATGTTTTTCTTGATGGATTACATATCTGGGAGAAAGGAGATTTCGAGATAAGTAGTGCATTCTTTCAAATTGAAAAATATGAAATGTGTTAAGAGTTTCTGGGGACCTGACTGTGAATAATCATTTCTAGGAGCTTTGTCTGTCTATAAGACCCAAATTTGCTTCCCTGCACGTGTGTATTGGTCCTTGGGGCCTAAAAGAAGCAAATGTTGACAGCAGAGCTTAAATCAGTGTGGTGTTCTTTACTGCAGGCGTTTTTTGCTTTGCAGAGACATAATGGTCATGCTGTTGTACATTTTTTTTCTTCATTGTAGATTACATTTGCCAAGTGAACAGAACTTCAGACGTTCAGAAGATATAGTATCTCTGCAAGAAATTATGTAGTGGGGATAGAGACCTCTTCCTGAATAATTACAAAATAAACCTGCTCTCCCAAACCCATCCTTACGCTATTGTTACCATACAAGAATAAGTTATGTCATCCAAGTTTTGTGTCGCTTTGGTGTCAGGCAGCACAAAATAAGCTACTGGCTTTTTTTACTTCTGCATGCTTTGCATGATTTATCCAAAGGGGAGACAGGAAGAGCGTCTGCTTGAGGCCAGAAGTGCCTTGGGCCAGCAGTAGGGAAAATGCACTTGTTTTGCTGGAGGGAGTATTCAATATGCACATTTTCCTATTAGAGTACACAAAACACCCATGCCCCTGGCCTAGCTGTGAAATTTGGTTGTCTGTTTAATCAGTAGGCTATGTGTTTTGGTAACTGCTGATACAGCATTCAGCATCATCAGTCAAGAGGAGATTTATTTTGCTTAACCTGCTGCTCTGTTCCATTCCACTTCTCTATCCTCTTTCAATCATAATCAGGAAAGCAGAGTTCACCAGATCAAAATCATATTTTTTTAAAATCTGCTAATTTACAGTATTTTAAATATTCCTGGAAGGTTCCTTACTCCATTCTCTAAATCAACTCCCTCTTACTACTTTAGTTAAATTAAGATATTCAGGGAAATTCAATTGTACTGATTACTTGGCTGCTGGGATCAAAAATTACTTTCCCAAAGCCTTTTCCAGTTGGTGCTGAGGTTTTCCTTTTTAATATTGAACAGTTGAGCATTTTATTGTAAGCATCAGGCTGGAAGTAATTTCCTTGATTTTCTTGGATCTCCAAGTATGCCAGAAATCTATCCTTTTTGAATGCTTCTTAGCTGCGACTTCTGCGAGTGCCAGTTAGGGATGATGATAAGCTGACTGGCATTGATATTACAGTGCCTATCTCAGCTTGTTCTGTCCTTGGTAAATGGAAATTTTGCTTCTAAGCATGTATCTGAAATGCTTGTTGGACCTAGAAATAGTGATCATTTAGCTATGATAATCAAAATTGTTTGCCCAGATCAATCCTTATAACAGGATTCCATGGCAACACTGTGGATATTGGTATATTACAATAAAATTGTCATTGCAATGGCTGCACTGGCTGAACCCCTGACCTTGCAATGAACTCTCTGTGTGTAGAGTCTATACTTGTCTAATCACTGGCATTTTCACAGCCTGTTGAAATGAGCTGGCAAAAACGCTCATAGGCTTGAAGGGCAGCAGGAAAGATTGCTGTAAGACTGATATAAAACTGGAAAAGAGTAGGGTAGAGGCAATGGAATACAAAGCAAACATTTTAGGATGTGCTGACTGATACCTCTAAACATATTGTACTACTCGAATTATTGGCTAGTGGCTAGGATTAAGTAAATATGATAAATGCCATAGACATTGGGACATATTCACTGCTGATGTAAATGTGGAAAACTCTAATGAGGTAAATTGTGGCCAGTTAGGGCCCCAAAAGACTCCCGTTGACTTCAGTGAGCTTTGGTTCAGGCCCATACACTGACAAAGACTTGAACCCATAATATTTTGTAACAGTCCATATTAGGGTGACCAGATGTCCCAATTTTATAGGGACAGTCCTGATTTTTGGGTCTTTTTCTTATATAGGGTCCTATTTCATAAGAACATAAGAACGGCCGTACTGGGTCAGACCAAAGGTCCATCCAGCCCAGTATCCTGTCTACCAACAGTGACCAATGCCAGGTGCCCCAGAGGGAGTGAACCTAACAGGTAATGATCAAGTGATCTCTCTCCTGCCATCCATCTCCACCTTCTGACAAACAGAGTCTAGAGACACCATTCCTTACCCATCCTGGCTAATAGCCACTAATGGACTTAACCTCCATGACCCCCCACCCCCATCCCGATTTTTCACACTTGCTATCTGGTAACCCGAGTCCATACATTTAAAAGAAGTGAAAACCTAAGTGTTCTTTTAAAGATAATTTCAATAGGTTATGCAGCCTTATTTCCCCAAACTGAACCAAAACAGCACTTGCTTTGGCCATTTAACTCCATTATTTAAATAGAAGCCTTGTGCGATTACTTATTATTTGACTAAAAAATCTCCTCCTGCTTTTAATCTAGGAGTTCTGCAATTTGTGAGCTTATTTTGCAGGTTTGGTTTTCTCTATGATTTCCAATTTGACTCAAATCACAGTCATCACTTGATTTAAGCAATGTTGACATTGCTTCTAAAATGACAAATTTACGGGTCCCAAATGTATTGGAAGTTTTATTGTTAAATGCCTTGTTAGCAGCATACCTTGTTAGCTGCTATCCAGTCCTTTTTAATGTTTATAGAGTTTTGATTTATAGCCAATGCCATTAATAACCATGAGAAAAAAGGAATGCATAAAAGAGAGATGAAAGTTATTTCAGAAGTAGTAGGTGAAGTTGATGACAGGCAGATAACGAATCGATGTTATGCTCCAAGTGGAAAATTTCTTCTAAATAAATAAATAAATAATAAAAACTATTAATTCATTCAAGAAGCAACGGGCTTAAACTGCAGCAAGGGAGATTTAGGTTGGACATTAGGAAAAAGTTCCTAACTGTCAGGGTGGTTAAACACTGGAATAAACTGCCTAAGGAGGTTGCGGAATCTCCATCTCTGGAGATATTTAACAGTAGGTTAGATAAATGGGATGGTCTAAACAGTATTTGGTCCTGCCATGAGGGCAGGGGACTGGACTCGATGACCTCTTGAGGTCCCTTCCAGCCCTACAATCTATGAATCTGTGAATCTAATACAAAATATCACTTTTTTGTCTTAGACATCTGTATTACTCTTTGCATATGTGAAACAGCAAAACATTTATCAGCAGTAGAAGATGATCAAGTCAATGATTGTTTTTAACTGTTATTACAAGGACAAGGAGTTCAAACCTTTCCGTGTACAGGATCATTTTTTATCCATAATGAGCACATTAATGGAGTTAGTATCTTAAAAAGAGAATTCTACTCTGAAACCAAACTTAAGGGATATCTCCAATACAGTGTTAAAGTACCATCTTCTCAGAAAGGACTGAAAGACTGAAGAATGCTTTTGAGCACTCTTGTATGTATTGTGCTAGGCATTGTACATACACATAGTAAAAGACAGTCACTCACTGAAAAGAACTTATAGTCTAAGATTCTGATAAAGCAAAGGCATCTTTGAAGTCAATGGGACCCACTCACAGTGCATAAGGTTAAGTCTGTAAGTCTTTGCAGGATTGAGGCTGATATAGACGAAGGCAGAGTGGGAAGAGAAACTTGCACAGAGCATTCAAGTGACTTGTGCAAGGTCGTACAACAGGCCAGTGGCAGAGTGAGGAATAGAATCCAGGTCTCCTGAGCAGGGGTGAAAGTAACTTAAAGGACTTACCGGTACTCCGGAGTCCTGCGTGGGGAGAGGCCTCAACTGGAAGAGGCGTGGCCTCTGTCGGAAGAGGTGGGGCCTTTTAATCCTGGGGCTTTTAAATCAGGATTTAAAGGGCTCGAGGATTCGGCTGAAGCTAGGAGCCGGGCCCTTTAAATCACCCCCCGGAGCTACCAGCTGCAGAGGCGGCTGGGAGCCCTGGGGTTTGGGCAGAGGTGAAAGTAATTTACATTTCTTACCCATATGGTCCAATCGCAAGCAACCCACCTCTCCTACGTACTTCATGGAACCCTCCCATTGCATGAAATAGATAGAGAAAATAAAGCTACTATTACTACTACCACCAGTACTGTCTGTAATAAAACTTTACTATTGGAATAAGCCTGAAAAAGTGAAACCCCGCCCCCCGTCACATTTTTCTCCGTGTCTTCCCTCCTCCTCCAGCCAGGCTGCTGACACTAGGCTCCATGCTTTCTCCCTGCCTGGCACTCAGCAGCTGCAGGGGCTTTCCTCTAGCTTGCAGCAGGGAGACTGGCTGAGGGACGGAGAAGCCTGCCTCCTGCATAAGAACAGTTTAAACTCAGTTGTTCCCTGCGCGGTTCAGTAACGTTTCAAAGAGGATCTGCAAGCAGTTTGGACATCACAACCATGATCCTCTGCTGGGGAGGGAATGGGATAGATTTGAACTTGGAAATGGTTCCTGATTTTGATTGTGTTTTTTGTGTATAGGAGATCCCCTCATCCCGGGGGCAGAAAAGAACTGCCCCTGCCATGGTCACACACACCCTCCCCCCACAACAACAACAACTGGGAGTGAAATTAACAAGGATGCCAGAAACGACTCCTAACCCTGGGGGCTGAACTGCGCAGGGAACAGCTGAGTTTAAACTGTTCTTATGCAGGCAGCAGCAGCAGCAGGCATCTCAGCCAGTCTCCCTACTGCAAGCTAGAGCCTAGAGAACCCCTGCTGGGGGGAGAGGAGGGAGGGAGGAATGCAGAGCCTTGTCTGCAGCCTGGCTGCAGGAGGGGGAGGGAGGACAGTGAGTTTTCCCCTTCCACCTGCTTTTATTAGTTCTGGATTTAAGCTGTGCAGCCAAATGCTTGTATTTGTTGTGTATATTAGTATTGGAGAGATCCCCTCATCCCGGGGGCAGACAAGGACTGCCCCTGCCATGGTCAAACACACCCTCCCCTCTCCTCCCAGCTACTGTGAGTGAAATTAACAAGGATGCCAGAAACCGCTCCTAACCCTGGGGGGCTGAACGGCTCAGGGAACAGCTGAGTTTAAACTATTCTTATGCAGGGGGCAGTCTCCTTTTCTTACTAGTCCTCCATACCGGCCCGTACCGGCTTACTTTCACTTCTGCTCCTGAGTCATATATTCCAATGCCCGCACCACTTGGCCCTGCAGCCTCTCACTGAATAGCTCTAGGGCTGGACAGTAACAGCAGTCTATCACAGTTGCAGAACTAGTTGCACTGCTGTCCCCTCCTTGGTCTCTCGGTGAGTGCCCCACTTCCAGTGTTAGACCTTATGGGCTGGGATCATGCAGTTCACCTCTCCTGGCAAAGAATCATACAATTCTCTCACTCTTTGATTGATCCCTGGCCTACAGGTCCCTGTGGATCCCCTGAGTTTACACACAAGGTCTGACTGACTTCAACACCTTTGGTTCTTTCCCGTGGTAGTCTGTGACCAGTATTGACTAGAGTGACCAGACAGCTAAAGTATTGTTTAACCTTAATACGAGCAACAAAGCATAATATAAAAGAAAAAAGGATTTAAAAATAACAATAAATAGAGGCAGGCCTCACTTTCCCACGCTCTCCTAACCTCTGGCATCTGGGTGTTCAGTCTCTTTCCTTTAAATGTGTCTCAGATAATTACACACCCTTCCTGGAGAGTGTGTCACTTTTATCCATCCAGAAGTCCTCTGTTATCTCAGTTTCTGTGGCTTTTGGCTCTACTCTCCAAAACCAGTTTGGTGAGCTCAATGGGAGTGGCTTGCCCTCCTCCCAGAGTCAGTGGTTATCCCATTGTCTTGTTACAACCCACAAGTGTTTGATGGGTGTGGGTGTTAGCTTCACTCATTGGTTCCCCTACCAGGCTGTTTCCCAACATCCCTGTTGATCTAAGTCAATATAGTCATACAGTGAACATCCCAATAACTTGGTCAACATACAGTTTTCATAAATTATTAGAGTAGCCTCTCTTCTGCCACACACTCTATGAATGATGTGATAATGAACAAAGAAATAACAGTGACTCTAGTATTGTTCCTTTGAGGATGGGGAGAATGGGTTTCAAAAAGAGATGTAAGTAAAACTAACAAAAATATGTTTTGTGAGATGTGATTATGGCCTGAAGGGGCATATCCAAAGGTTTAGCCTAAGAAGAACACTGTTTAGTAGCAAAAGGGAAACCACAATCTTGCTTGTAGACATTGCACTGCACAATATCCTTCCATACACAGCCTTTGCACTAATGAGAGTAAATTCTGTGCAGTAAGAATGTCTGCCACTTTTTATAAAGTGCTGACTTCTCTGTTTTAAATATAGTAAAAACAGTTGTGTTAAATCACTTAACAGTAGTTGTTTTTCAAATAATAGCATGTTTCTCATTCCACAATGGCCTATTTTGAGAACCATTCTCCCAAACCACCAAAGGGTGTTTGATATAATTTCTCCATTTCTTTTTGGCCTGTATTACAGTTGTCAAAAAGTCAAAACACAAACACTAGTTTCACAGACTCGGTTACATTTCAACAAGGTAATTGTTAAATCATTCAGGAGGAAGAAAACCAAAGAGTAACATAAGTAGTTATTATTATGCATGTGTATTCTTAATGTCTGATTCTCAGCATAACCTTAGATTACAATGCAGGTTAAATTTCCCTTGCTGATTTATAAGTATAATGTAAACTTTAGGCACAGTTAATGATATTGCAATGTAAAACAGTTCTGTTGCAAACTAAAGACCTTGCTTAGCACCTCAAAGCTCTAGGTTCATTTCAATGTAATCATTCAGGCACTATGTAGAGATTATGCTTTTACTGTATTTTTTTCATGAATACATGAATGAATAATAAGTTCAACAAACAAGAGTTTCCTACTGGGTATGTCAAACAAATCATTCTGTAAGGTGCTCTGAATTTCAATCAATCATCCTCAACACTTCTTGTCCTGCTGAGGCCTCTGCATTAACGAAGTCAGCATTTGGAACCACTATAAATGGTCTTGAGCAGAATGGGTAAGATCTGCACGTTCAAAAGGAGTGCAGGAAATCAATGTTCCCCCACGTTCATTTGTATTTTGGTTGTACCTGCCTTTCCATCTTTGAAAAATGTTGCCTGAGTTAAATTTGCATGTCAAGGGGATGATGTGTTTGCATTGTGTGGCTTTGCCTTGAATGAAGAATTTACCTTAAAAGCTATGGGATGACAGAGGCCATTTTAAATCTGTAAACACACACAATAAAAGTTGGCTAATTTGCATCATGTGTTCTTGTTTATATTAACACACAAACTCAAGAAAGGTGCCTAGATGATCTCAATGGTCCCTTATGGCCTTGAAATCTATGAAATTAAGGTTGCAGGCACAAAATAGTCTTTTGAGTGTCTGTTGGGGCTGTTCGTAAATTACATAACACATTTTTGGTAATATTTTTCAAGACACATCCGCCCCTTGTAACATTTTGTGACACTGAAACAAACATGCAAAATTAAGGACCCTCCCAGCCTCCAATGTGTTATGTAATTTATGAACAGCCACTTTCCACTTAAGAAAATTAGAGTTAAAAATAGACACAACAACAAAAATACTAGAAACCTAGAAAATGCTGAATTGGGGGTCCCATTTTTACAAGAAGCTGGACAATCACTGCTCACATAACCACCATAACCTTAACTACTTCAGTAGAGATGCAAAAATTGAGTTGAGTAAATGTGGGCCCTAGGGTGGTACACTAAAGGTGAAATCCTGGTTCCATTTAAGTTAACAGCAAAACCCCCACTCATTTCAATGGGGCCAGGATTTCACTCCGAATGCGGTAAGTTGTTGGTGAAAGTTGCACCTCAGGTTTCATCACTGAAAGATAATATAAAAAAGACGAGAGGCGGTAGAAATTTTTTTGACAATTTTTTTGGTAGAAAAATGCCATTTTGTCGAAACTGAAATGTTTTGTGGAATCATAAGTTTTGATAGCAATTCTATGGAGGAAAGAAAGATAAAGCTTCATCCCCAAAATAGTCAATAGCCTGGTGGTTAGGGCACTTAAATGGGATGTGGAAGACTCAAGTTCCTATTCTGCCTGATTTGGCTTAGAGACTCAAACTGGGTATACCACTTCCCAAAGATGACCCTAACTACCAGGCTCTTCTGGGGTGGGTATCTCTAACACTTTAGGTTTTTCCCCCCCGTGGAAAAATTTCTCAAGGTCTCTCTTTCATTCTGCATTGGAATGAAACTACATGTCAAAACCTCAGTATTTTGCGACATGGAATTGCTGTTTTCTGGCCAGCTCTTAAAAAGATACACCTAATTTATCATCAGGCTCCCAAATGGAAAACCTGAGGATGACTTTCAACCAGATGCCTTGCCCTCAAAAAAGTCACAATTCAGCTCCTTCCTTACAAGCACCTTTCAGGTCAGTACTAAAACTTCTCAATATATAGTTGTTCTTTCCCAGCATGTTTTTGTGCTAGCTGGCCCTTTAAATTTGACAGAGACAAGCAGCTTCAGCCCTACAGCAGCCTGGTAGCTGGATGCTTTTGACTTATCTTCCTTCCCTCCCAGCCAGTAAGTATTGCTCTTATGTCTTCCATTTCTTTTATCATTGTGGGGTTGGCACATCCTTACAGTACCGTTCTCAGATTGGAGAAGTATTGCACAATGTTATTTTTGCAGTTCAGCTAACGGATGTCTGTGTTTTCAGCTGGCTATCTTCACGTGTGAGAGGTCAGTTAAGAGTGACGGTGAAATTGCTGACTTGATTTATGTGCTATCTGTCAAACTCAGTGCACGATGTCAAGCATGGAAGCATTTGAAAAATGTTTTCTGTCTGTAAATACCAACATAAAAAGTTTGCTGCCTATAACTTTGAAGATCTGTCTGCACCTTTTAACATTGAATAAGTGGAGGAATGGCACCATAGTTGACTTCTTGATTTAGGACCATATTTATATACAAACACTATGTTTTTAAAAATGCTTTAATAATGTAAGACACTTTGATAAGATAAAAAGAACAGGAGTACTTGTGGAACCTTAGAGACTAACAAATTTATTTGAGCATAAGCTTTCGTGGGCTACCGCCCACTTCATCGGATGCAAAGCCCACTCATCCGATGAAGTGGGCTGTAGCCCACGAAAGATTATGCTCAAATAAATTTGTTAGTCTCTAAGGTGCCATAAGTACTCCTGTTCTTTTTGCGAATACCGACTGACACGGCTGCTACTCTGAAACCTTTGATAAGATCGTTAATCGTATCTAATTTTTAAATTAGAACCAGACAATCATTTTGCATCTGAAGTTCTGAAAAGGAGCAGATCATGTGACTATGTTGAATTTGAAAGTGGTCTTGCACAGTGGCAGAATGTATAAAGCTGATATTTTGGATGTGTGTATGGAATCTGCAATGGAGTGCATTGGGAAGTGTATTTATTGCAGGTGCTCCACAGGGAGCCATCTTCCTACTTTAGTAATACAGACACTTTACATCCTGATGACAGTTTAGTGTAAGGAAATTCTGTGTCCACCGTCCCTTCAGATATGAGTTTTGGCTTTTGCTGTCTTTACTGGGGCAGAGTTAAGATTTTGGTAAATATTTGATTGACTGTGGCTAGTAGTGGAAATTCAAAATTTAAAAAAACTCGTGTTCTTGAAAGATGAAATACGGGTATCTTCTTGTGACTTTAACATCACCATAATTATTTTTTTTGCAGAGCATTTCCTTTTCATTTTTTAAAGAGGTTAAGATGTGTTAGATAGGAACCTAGTTCATACAGTCCCATGGGGGAGGAGGACCACAAGAGGACAGTCCCAATCCAGAAAATGACCTGTGAGCTCAAGGCTGGAATTCTACTACCAATTCCCCGGATCCAGCTATTTGCTGGCTTTGGGAGAAGAGACCACAAATCCAGGATCAAGCTTGTGTTGCTCAACACATGATCAGTAATCAATAAAAGCACTATCATCTATTATCTATTTTCAGACAAGTCTGTGATGCTGACAGGTCAGGTGCCAGCTCTTGCCAAGGCTGCAAGCATTAGCTAAGAACTGACAAACTCACAGCTGTCGACCAGACCAATTCACTTTTATGTGTTAGTGTTGCTCAAAATAGGTATTAATCTTATAAGAATCTTTTAAGTGTTTAGACTCTATAGAATGTTTTTAAGTTGCTGTGTGCATTAATCTTACTTGTAATGTCTATAATCCATGCTCTAAGGAAATATCTAAGATTTGCTTCATAACTTTGAAAATGTTTGCTCTGAACTTGTGAACTCAGGCACGGGATTGATCCCTGCCACCAATCCAGGAGGACTATCAAAAATTAAGTGGGCCATCATAAGACAAAAGTTTTGTTAATTGCCCCATCCATTCAGGGAGAATTATGTGCAGAAGGCCTCACCCCATCAGTTTGAATGCCGGAAGAGGGAAATAAAAATAGTGGACATGAAGATTTTTCATCTTTGCTGTTTGAACATCTGTCATCTTTATGAATGATAGATGATAATGTGTGTGTGTGTGTTTGCTTGCTTTAATCTGTAAATAACTATCATTTCTTTTTCTTAGTTAATAAACCTTTAGATAGTTTATTACAGGATTGGCTACAGGCATTGTCTTTGGTATAAAATTTATGGTACCAATTGATCTGAGGAAAGTGACTGGTCTCTTGGGACTGGAAGCAACCTGAATGTTTTGTGATTTTTTTGTTTGTTGGTGTAATGACCATTTATCACTTCATCCAGTTTCCTGGGTGGCAAGATAAACTGGAGAGTCTAAAGGGACTGTCTATGACTCCATGGTAAGACTGTTACAGCGATCCAGGAGTTCATATTTGTCAAAAACGGGGCAGACATCCAAACTAGTGGTGTGTTTTCTAATTAGATTTCAGCAAGCCAGTAACAGTCTGCCCTGAGGTTCGCACTTTGAGTCATGAGCCACTCTAGACAGTGTGATAAAGTCATTTCCAGCAAGGATGGTTTAGCAGTATTCATAAAAGTGGGAGATACTAATCATCAGAAACAGGGAAATTGCAACAACACTTCTTTTACCTTGGTGGCAAATTTAAACAAGGGGATTCTGGGATCCCTCTTCAGCACAACTTTGGTCCACTCTAAGTACCAAACCTAGCCTATTGATTTAGACATGGCTTCAATGTTTTGTTCTAACTACAAGCCTTTCAGTTCCCCCAGTTTGGAAGTACTTGCATGTCATAATCATTTTGGTCAGGCTGTAACTCAGTGTCCCCTACATTTTTGAAAGCTGAGCCTCCCTTCGGCAAATTTAAACCATTTGTACCCCCTTGAGTTCCACAGTGTATCATTAAAGGTCTACATGCATTAATTTATACATCTCCCACATCCCCTCACTCCCCAGCTAGTCCTTCATACCCTACACTTTAGGAAATGCTGCTGTAACTGTTATGTAATAGAAACATAGTATTGCTGCAGAAAAATACTACATGATCCAACCTTGCCCATAAAACCTAAGGAAATGACCTGTGGCTCATCATCTATTCCAAAAGAGACCACTTAATGACTGTACTAACCGATTCATTCCTTCTCCAGAAATGTTTCAAACTCCCTTTTGAATTGATTTTCACCACTTACTGCTTTTGCTTACTTTGGCACTTTCTTCCATACCCAGTCAATGTTTATGTACAGAAGTTCAGACTGGTCTTTTCTTTCACAGTCATCCATAAAAACAGCTTATTTTTAATCAATTAGTATTTTGAACAACTTATTAGTTTGATTCCATTCCCTGGCTTTCTGGTTCTTTCATAGTCTCTCACTTGGCCCTTTTCCCTTCAGTGCTGGAAACAAAGTCTTAACCTCTTAACCTCTCCTTGCAACGTGTACCCTCAAAACTCCTGGATAATTTGCCCTTTGCAGTCATGGCATTGTCCATTCTGCCATCTATTGACCAAAATGCACACAGTATACCAGATGTGGTTTCAATACCTCTTTTTGCAATTTCATCTGTGCCCTTCCCACCATTTGGAACTTCCTTTTTCACCCAGAAACTTTCCTCTGAATGTTCAAAATATTGTCCTCCAAGTACAGATCTTTCCACCAGCCCTAAAGATGAATAGGTCCCATACCTTAGGCTTCGATCCTATGAACCCGTACACATGTGCCTAACTTTATGCACTGCGACTAGTCTCATTAAGTTGACTTCCTGTCGCATTGCAATCTGCTGGCATTGGCCCTCAAGCTCCTGCCATGCCCAATTCAAGGATTAAAATTAAAAACAAGACCCAACAAATGAGCATAACAAATGAGAGGTTACAATGTGTCCAATGTGACATTTCCAAATAATTTAACGTTGTCCATTATTTTTAAATCTTCCTGTCACTTTGTAATTTTATGTACTTCCTTAACATTTCCCCTACCCTTGGCTCAAAGCCTATTATATTTTATTTTATTTTTTCTCCCCTTCTATACAAACTATCCCCAAATGCCCAATTCCTCAGGAATGTTTGTCCCGAGAGTTCTGGTGCACTCTGCAAGAGAGAAGGAAGCTGACTACCGCATGAAAGGCAGTTTGCTGTTGTTTTTATTAGTTGTGTCTCAATCTCTCGGTTCCCATTATGCACTGTACATATGCATAATAAGAGACAGTCCTTGCTAGAAAGAGATGACAATCTAATTAGACCAGGCAGACAATGCATAGGATAAAGGAAATATTATCCCTATTTTATAGGTGGGCGACTGAGGCACAGAGAGATAGTGATTCACTCAAGGTCACACAGGCAGTCTGTAGCAGACAGTCTGTAACAGTGCCTTTGCCAGAAAACTTCCTCCCTCTCTCTGATAGGAATCGTAATGAACAGAAGAAAAATAATAAATGTATTTAAAATTATACTCACCTGCACTAAGCATACATGTATCTAACCATCAGAGTCAATACTTTAGCCATTTGGTACAAAACAATTGTATTTGGTTAATGTCTTTATGGATTCACACGGGTTATTTACTTTTTAAAAGGTGTCCAGAGTATAGTACATTAATTTAAGAACCAGAAGAGCTTATTATCTGGCAAAGTGTAAGACAGGGATGTGCTGTTATGCCCCTGTGAACTGTTCATTTTCCAACTCATCTTCAGGTTCAATAAATTACACATTTGTTTGTTTTGGTGGTTTGAAAAATCCTTCTAGTTCTTTTTCATGTCTGAAACGGTTCATATTAAAGCTTTCATAATACCCTTCAGTTTCTGTGTTAAATTGATGTTTAAATTGGAATGAAAGTAGGAACCTTGGCAGTTTAGATAATTCACTTCATCTGGTGGCCAGCTATGTTAACAATCACATCATATGCCAGCACTTACACTAGATGAAAGGAGTCCCTGGGGCACTGGAACTGCATTTTAGAAGCTGAGTGAAAATATAGTTATAGTCTTTGTTCCATCGTTTTATTTTGTAAAATGGTAAATTATTTTAACTGGAATTTTAAAGTGTTAGAAGAACAATTTAAAGGTTATGCTGAGGGTTATTTTGGGTGGCTTAGCCTTGGAAACTGAACGACGATTGTTGATCAGTATTCTGGACAGGAAGTGTTTGGCACAATGTCAGCAAATTATGTCTTTTTATTCCAGTGTACTGAGCACTTGGAGGAAATGGTATATTGTTAGCATTTGAATAACATTAAAGCCCCACATTGCAAGATACATTTCAGTTTTCTGAAATAAAATGCATGGCCTCCCCTTCATGTATTTAAGTGCCTCCCCTTGTAATAGAGTGCACGCTTGAACCAAGAGCTTTTTCCTTCATAGTATGGGCAAGTTGAATTTCAGGACTCAATTGCTGGTGCATGACTGCACATTCCATCACTTAGTAGCAAGCATTTTCAACAGCAAATTGGCTTTTCTACATGGAGGCTAGAAAGTATATTTGATTTAAAAATAAGGTTTGTACAGGAAATGGAAGAAAAAGGGACACTTTTGGAAGAGATTCCTGAAGAATGACTTTATATCTGTATATCCCAATAGTTCCAGAGTGGTCTGTAAACACGTACCATTAAAAAAAAGTGTGTGCTTAGCCAATGCATCATTTCAAGGGGCAGACGTGAATTTCTCTTTCACTACATCCTTATGCAATTTTATTTGTACATGCAAACAAATAAAACCACACATGTCCCCAAATAAATGTCTCTCCTTGTCTTCCCCACCTCATCACAATCCTAAGCAAACCCCTACCCCAACCTGCTCCCAGGTTCTGTTTAATGCAAGAAATGCTTGCATCTTAAAAATCATAGAGTCAAATAGGCCATGGGATGGGAGCCTGTTTGACAGCTTATCACAGACAAAGTAACTCCAGATGCGTAGCCTATTTAGTCTATTAGTTCAAGGGTCTAGGTACGAAATAATGTCAGTTTCCATTACTGTTCAACCAATGGAGATGCTGGCTTATGATGCCACTACTTATTTTCCATAACAGCTTTGTTTTTCAGTGGAATAGCACAGCATTTTAAAATGAGGTTCAGTAGAATTTAGGTTAAAAACTTTGTCTCATATGAATAAATGGAAGTTGGGGGTTCACTGTCTCTCAGGATGTTTGAGGCTATGCTGATTTGCACCAGTTGAAACTGGTTCAATATATATTTTTAAGTATCAAATTATTATCAGTCTTTGCTGTCATACACCAATTTTCATAATGTATTGGACAAATGCCTTTGCAGTCTTATTCATCAAATTAGAAAATGGTGGCGGGGACGGGGGGAGACAGTTTCTGAAATACTATACTATGAATATAGTTGTAGTTATATAAATAATGAAAAGGCTATATGCAGGGCTTACTTCTGCCATGCTTGCGGAGGAAGGCTGTTATCCAGTAAAACACTTGAGTACATATTTAACTTTAAGCCCATTGAAGCTAATGAGACTATGCACATACTTAAGTGTTTTGCTGAATTGGGGACAAAGAGTAGTACTTTACTAAATGAACAGACTCCATGGCTTCAAATGGCACCACTCACGGAGTAGGTACCATTCAGCATGATTAAGAGTGGCAGAATCTGTCCCACAGTTTAGTAAAAATGGTACTGTGCACAGTTATTGAAGTGTGTATATGTTCCTTCCATATTGACACTTAGTTTAATGAATGCCTCTATCTAAACCAGTGATACTCAGACTGAGTTTTGGGAGCTGCAAGTGGCTCTTTAATGTGTCTCCCAGGGCTCTTTGCAGCACATGATATTAAAAGACGTTGTGATTTTAATTATTAACCAATCTGGATGCTTTTACTATATTATTAACCAATTGTAGACTACTTTGTCAGTTATTTTGCTGTGAGATGAATATATATATATAATACACACACACACACACACACACACAGAATTAATTCACACTCCTGTGGCTCTTTTGGGTAATGTTGATTGCTAATTTGGCTCCTGAACCACTGAGGTCTGAGTATCACTGATCTAAACAAAGCTTTAATAGAAAGAGCTAAGGCTTCAAATCACATAGTTACCACAATGGGCATGATTTAAGTTCACAATCAGTCATGCTCTCTCTCACTCACGCACATCTGTAAACAAATCACTGACATTGTCCAGACTGTTTTTACACTAAAGGCATCATTTTAGCATCATGCAAGGCACACAGGAAGGTAAAAGAAAATTCAATTAATTCTAGAAAAGATCCATCAATTTGGTGTGCACACATGGCCTGGTTTAAAAAAAAAAAAGGTCATTGTTGTCTTTCCAAGTATTTCTCTATCACTTAACTCATTTTTATTTTTAAAAAGGCAGCTGGGAAAAATAGTTCCCTGAAATGAATCTATAACATTAAAAGATGGATCAGCCAATGATGATGACTACGTATTTGGGATTATTGCTAGTCCATCTGCACTTAAACATGTGCTGAACATTTAAAGACATCTCAGGTGGTCTGAAACTCTTGCCACCCAGCCTGATTTTGGTTTTAGTATACTATAAATAAATGTCAGAAACTGCACATTGTTATTAAACAGTGCTGTGGTTACTCTTAGGACCGGCAATAAGTCAGTAAGAATGGTCTGTTAACATGAGCTGAAATCTAGAGTTATGTTTTTTTAAGAAATAGCTGCCCATCACAATGGCCTAACTGTGCCCCATACATCATTTGGTGATGGAGTGGTGGGATTAAAGACTCTATGCTAATTGGCTGCCAAGTATATTTGTAATATATGACAATAAGAAAATGCAGGCTCCAGTACTCTTTAGAGGTTAAAACATTTTGTAATATTATCCTGTAGTCCCATTTTCTAATGCTCAAAGTTGTGGTGAGTTGTCTTAGCCAGAAATTCATAGCTATTACCAACAGGACCTTGTCAAACGCTGGAGCCGTTATAAAGGTTTAAAACGGCTGTAACTTGTTAAACACTGAGTTTTCGTAATGAATCCCAATCCCGGAAACACCTGTACTAAAGAGCTTTGTGTTGATCTGCTGTGGAAAATTGGCAGAACATTTTCACATTTGCTGAATAAAAGTAGGGATGTTGGATAGAAACCTCTTCAAGGCCTTTTAAAGACATTCTCTGACATGTACGGTACATTTTTGTTTTTAAAAACTGATCTAGATGTATTTTCACCCCCATATTATGTATTTAATATTTACAAACGAGCAAAATACTACAGCTAAAATATTAATGATATAGCTGAGTGTGGCATATAAAAGGGCAAGGACTCAAGCTCATCTGAAGGGAAAAAGGTCTGGAGATTCAATACAGGCTGGTACAAATATGCAGGAAGTAAGGACAAGTTACTGAGACAAGGTTTTTAAAAAAAAAAAAAATTTTACTGCTGTAGTGCCAAGGGACCACATACATGGATTAGGACCCCATTGTACTAAGCACCATACAAACAAATAGTAGAAAGATTGCCCTGCTTCAGAGAGCTCACTAGGATTTAGACCGGGGTGGGCAAACTTTTTGGGCTGAGGGGCCACAGCTGGGTGGGGAAATTGCATGCAGGGATGGGGCAGGGGATTGGGGTGCAGGAGGGAGTGTGGGAGGGGATGTGGTGTGCAGGAAGGGGCTCAGGGGAAGGGATTGGGGCAGAGGAGGGTGTGGGGTGTATGAGGGGGCTCAGGGAAGGGGGCTGGGGTTCGGAGTGCAGGAGGGGGCTCAGGGCAGGGGAGCGCACTGCGGGAAGGGGCTCAGGGCAGCGGTTGGGGTGCAGGAGGGGTGCGCGGTGCAGGCAGGGGGCTTAGGGCAGGGAGTTGCGGGGTGGAGTGCAGGAGGGGTTCGAGCCCCCTGCGCCACTTACCTGGGAGCTGCGGGGGGCGGTGCCTGGAGGCAAAGGCAACATACGTGGAGCCCTCTGCCCCCCTTCTGAGAGCAGTGCGGGGCCCATGGCACCACAGGGGGCAATCCTGTGGGCCCAATCCAAAGCCCTGAGGGGCTGTAGTTTGCCCACCCCTGATTTAGACAATACAAAGCAGGTGAATAAACTCACAAACTGGAGGGAGAGGGTGGGAGGACAAGATAACGAGGACAGTGGGAGGACAAGATAACAAGGCCCATGATTACTGGCCCATGATTACTAAGACCATTCAGTATGTTTGTATTATGGTATCATTAAAGACTGAGGTGAAGTATTTGTTTACATATTGGGCCATGCCTAGATTATCCTTAACCTCCACTCCATCCTCAGTGTTTAGTGGTCCCACTTCTTCTTTCTTATTTATATGGCTATAGAACCTTTTACTATTGGTTTTAATTCCCTTTGCAAGGTCCAACTCTACATGGCTTTTAGCCTTTCTCACTTTATCCCTACATTTTCTGACCTTAATAAGGTAGCTTTCCTTGCTGATCACTACCATCTTCTACTCCTTGTAGGCTTTCTGCTTTTTCTTAATCACCTCTCTGAGATACTTGCTCATCCAGCTTGAATTTTTTCCCCTTTCTTGGGATGCAGGCTTCTGATAGTTTCTGCAACTTTGACTTGAAGTAATTCCAGGTCTCCTCCACCTTTAGATCCCCAAGTTCTTCAGTCCAATCCACTTTCCTAACTAATTTTCTGAATTTTTTTAAAGTTAGCCCTTTTGAAATAAAAAACCCTAGTCACAGATCTATTTTGTTTATCCTTCCATTTAATTTAAACTGAATTAGCTCATGATCGCTCGAACCAAGGTTGTCCCCTGCAACCATTTCTTCTATGAGGTCCTCGCTACTCACCAAAACCAAATCTAAAATGGCATCCCTTCTTGTTGGTTCAGCAACTAGTTGGTGAAGGAATCCATCAGCTATTGCATCCAGGAAAATCTGAGCCCTATTATTACTACTAGCACTTGTCCTCCAGTCTATATCTGGGAAGTTGAAGTCTCCCATTATCACACAATTCCCATTAGTATTTACTTCATTAAAAACATTAAAAAGGTCTCTATCCATATCCAAATCAGATCCCAGTGGTCTACAGCACACTCCAAGCACTGTCCCAGAGGAGGCTCTAGTAGCTTTCTTCCCAATGTGATTTTTGCCCAGATAGACTTTGTCTTATCTATTCCATTCCTTCTTATTTCTTTACAGTCTACCTCATCATTGACATACAATGCTACTCCACCACCTTTGCCTTTATTTCTGTCTTTCCTAAACAGCACATACCCTTCAATACCTGTACTCCAGTCATGACTACTATTCCACCATGTTTCTGTTATCCCTATAATATCCGGTTGCACCAGTAACTCTAGTTCCTCCATTTTGTTACCTAGGCTCCTCGCATTGGTGTACAAACATCTTATTTTTCGCTGTCTGGCTTCGCTCACGTTCTTTACCCGATTAGGCCCAGACATTCTACTGCCAATATCACCTATTAGACTGGTATCTACACTACCCTTCCTCCTTATGTCCATTCTCCTACCCACGGCTGTATCCTTTCTTGCTTCGTTTTTTTCCCTCTCAATGTTAAAATCCGGCGTGGAGATTACCTGGACATCTCCCAACCATTTCCCCCAAATTCTTAGTTTAAAGCTGTCTTTATCAGTTGTGCCAGCCTCCATCCTAGAAGGCTGACTTTTAGCTTGAGAGCACTAAACATCAAGTATTGGCTGAAGTGTAATAGTAAGAAGATTTTACTACTCAGCATTGCATATCCTGTCTATTTTCAATTATTGTTACCACGACATAATATTCTACCTGGCTGCTAGTATATAAAGCTACACCAGTTGATGTACCCTAATGGTTTAAAGGTACTTTTGTGGTTTTAGATGCAAGTCTGGGACCCAGGAGATCTGGGTATTTTTTCTGGTTATGCCGCTTAATTCTTATGAGATGTTGGGTTAGGCTCTTGGACACTAATCCAATTTCCAGGGAAGTTAGTGGAAGGCTTCTATTGATTTCAAGGGAAGCTGGATCAGGACCTTAATCTCTTTTCTGTGCTTGAGTTACCCTATCCATAACACAGGGATAATAGGCATTTATCTTGTAGGTGTGTGTGAGGCTACATTCATTGTTTGTACAGCCAGTGGAGATCTTTGGATGGAAAGTGCTATGGCAGTGTAAAGTATTATTTTTTTATTGCACCACAAATATACTGAAAGGAAATAAATACAGCCACTTTGGTTTTTAAGAGAAGGTAGATGTAATTATCCCCATGTACCAGGTATTTTGTCACTACCCACAGACTAAGCAATAATGGTCTTTTTGCTATCAGCTTTCTCTAATTATATTTGCTATTGAGACTTAATAGTGTTGCTATTTTATTCTGCAATAAATTACAGTTTCACTAAATCATTAGGGCTGGCACCCACAGCTATAAGATTATTGATTTTTGTGTTAACAAGCAGAAAATGCTAATCGATTGCATAAAATAGTTTAATGGTTTATTGGTTGCTTTTATGATGGTTACATTGCTTCCAGGAGGAGAATATTGACCACTGGATATAGTTGCAGGTGGGATATTAATGTATATTCCCCCTTTTACTTCCATCTGAGGAGGTCTGAGGTAAGTTGTACCATTTCTGACTCTTGGAAAAAGCCAGAAATAGTGTCACTAAAATTAGTAGTAGGGGAACTGTGTACCTGATACAGTATTACATGATCAAGTAGCTGCACAGTGGATTTTATAACATGGAATACACTATGAAAAGTATACCAATAAAAAGAAAGCCTTACTCTACAGGATGAGGCTCATACTTTACTACTGGTAACGCATACAAAATGCAGGAGCTCAATTGTTACAAAGTGAAAACTAATACATATCAGTGGTCTTCAAACAATGGTTGTACTATGTATGCTAAAGTCTGGAATTTCTACTGCAAGCTTCCATAAAGATCTTTGACCTTTAATACAGCATATCCCATAAATCAATAAGGTTTAAATAATGCTGCCCTCTTGAACACCTGCTTATCCGTCTTGAGAAAATTCTGTAGTGTTTTAAACATCATTTTATGACACTAAAAGTAATGCCTGCTTTAGAAGCACTTGGAAGAGCCATTAAAGTTAAGGATCTAGCAGCATTTTCATTATAAAGCTTGATTGAAGTGGTTTATAGCTCTGTCGTTAAAAAATGCAGTGGGCTGAAATTTGGTATACAGCATAAAGTTTTCTTTCTCTTTTTAATGTCAGACAAATTGTTTCAGATGCTTCCCCCCCAACATAGATATAAATATTTTCATTTATCAAAGACATTTAATTTTTACAGACTAGTAGCCCTGCATGTGTATGTGGTTCCTCTTCCACATATATATTAAAAATGACTTTCATAGGATTGTGAGCTCTCTCTCTCTCTCTCTCTCTCTCTCTATTTGAAAAATAACTGAGAACATGAACTAATTGCTTGCTTGCCATATTGTGTTTTAATATATGTAGACTTAATTAGACCCCAGATTTAGGCACTACTGCGATCCACAAAACCCTTGCTTAGCTATCACCTAACTCTGTAGGTGCCTAAATTTCTGCTGTAAAAGTTCTCTGGGCACTTAAATTTCTGCATCTGGACATGCACGCTGCTGCCACAGGCAGGTGCCCAGATTCCTATCTCCCGTGTAAGCCCCAGTCAGATTCTCAAACCGGGGAAGATAGGCATTGCCCTGCCTATCATCTGTGCGGGGCATGATCCGGTAGGTAAGCTCTGAGCACACCTAACTCCACATAAAATGGGGAGGGTGGGTCCCTTTGTGCATGTTGCCCTGGATATTTACAACTCTAGCAATTCTGCTGTATGTAGAGATAGGCAGCCATTGTGTGTTTATATTGTTTTAGAAGAGACACACTGTGTGTTCTCCTTGGGTGACCTGATAGCAGAGTGAAAAATCAGCATGGGAGAGGGGTAATAGGTGCCTATATAAGCCCCAAATATCAGCACTGTACCTATAAAATCGGGACATTTGGTCACCCTAGTTCTCCCATGGATAATTTAACTTTTCCCCCCACTTGCTCTCTTAACTTAAAATCTGGGTAATTCTGAATGTATATTTGCGCTGTTTGTGGACCTGGGATACGTAGATAGAGTATTTTACATTTACATTCTCCTAGTGAATGACAGAGCTTGTACACAAAGGTAGAATTAGTGGCTAGTTCTTTCCTGAAAGAAAATCTGAATCTGCTTTCAGTTGATTTTTATCAATTGTTTGTTATTAGGCCAGTCCCAGCTAATTTAAGGAAATCACAGGTGCAGCACTCAGTGGTGACCAGTGGCTGAGGCAATGTGGGTGTATGTCAGAAGCCTGCTTTATTTTTCTTCAGGCAGAAGCTCCACGTAAGTAAGAGGCAATGCTCCATAACTGTGCACATAGGTGAAATGCGCTGGGAAAAATTAACCCTTAATTTGTTTTGTTAATGAATGCTTTAATTCTTGTGAATTTTATCTCCCCTTTTTTCTGGATCATTTTTCAAGCCTAACCTAGTCAGCCAGCCTAAGCCTAGCCTAGTCAGCTCTGCTGTCACAGCATCTTCCTGTGGTTAGACAGGTGATGAGTTGTAACTTTTGCTCCTGATTGGCTAAGAATTGCTCATATCATGTAGTCTAGTTCCTTCGCCTCCTCCACTCCACACTCAAATCTATGTGCTTGTCCCATCCATCCATTTTGTCCTGTCTTTTAGACTGTAAGCTCTTTGGGGCAAGAACGGTCATTTTATTACTATGTGTTTGTACAGTGCTTAGTACAATGTGACCCTAACCTGGTTGGCTGCTAAACTCTACCATAATATCGGTGTTAATAATAATTATATGATTTCTACCTTCCTGGTGCATGACTGTAATTTGTGTAGCATCCAAAAGCACTGCTGCTTTGGGTACACACATTCTCATGATGGGGAGGGATCTTGGTTTGTCTAGGCAAAGAAACCTTGTTGCTACTGACAGAGTGTATTAATTTATTTTTCCGTGATTTGCTTATAGGGTAACTTATAATCTGATCTGCTAGTGTGGGGCACCCATTGAAGTAAATGGGATGCTTAAAATCATAGAACAGAATAATAGAATATCAGGGTTGGAAGGGACCTCAGGAGGTCATCTAGTCCAACCCCCTGCTCAAAGCAGGACCAATCCCCAACTAAATCAAATGCTTGGATGTGGGTGTCTGAGCTAATGGATCAGATTGCCAGGTCAGGGTCCTGGTTTATAAACTTTGGATGAAGGACTCATATTATGTCTGTAAAGCACCATGTGTGCCCATGTGCCTTGTCAGTAATAATATTAATGTATGTGTACAATATAGTACTGCAAAAAAAATCAGTAATGGAGGAGCAGAACTTCTGATTGACTGACTTATTTTTTTGAAACTCCACTTTACAGGACCGTAAAAGGAAATCAAGTGTTTCTACATAAGTCACTGGAAAAATAAATATTCTAGAAGTCTCGCTTCTCATCATGTTTAACAGTTAGCATGTACAGCTGAACCCTCCTGTGTGTGTTTTTATAAAGGAGAATAGAAAGTACCATTGCTCTCAGAAATTCAAATGACGTAATGATTATTTTGTGTTCTGAGAATATTAGTTAGGAAAATATATGTCATTTCCTCCATTATTCAGAAATGATAAAGTGTCCCAGGAATAAACACACACAAAGAATTAAATTCAGAACTTAGTATCTCACAAGTACCACCATCTGGTAGATTTTTACTTGCACCTTTGACCCCTGGATAGCACACCATTCCAAAGAGGGTACTTTGTTCAAAGTGCTGGCTAACATTTCCCATTACACCTAAGATCACATATGGATCCTACATGGGGGTGGAGGGAACCTAATACACTTAACAATTCTCTCATCGTCTTTTTCATGTCTCTCAGCTTTTAATTTGTGAGTGATTTTAGTGCTCATGAAAATGAGAGAGTAATTGTTGATTAATAAATGAATGTCTGAGTTGAAATAGTCTGATCCTTATGATTAAGTAGCATGAGCTGATCCTGCCAGATACTGATTTCAATGGAAGCTAAAGACATCATGCAGCTCAGACTCCAAATAAGGAATAAGCCATCACCAAGAACCTTGGAAATGTTGTGACCTATTGGTTATTCAGTAACCTGAGTTAAATTTTAATAATTGGAATCTTGTTCCATTTTTAAGACAACACCCACATCACACAATATAATCTCATTAGGTAAATTAGGACTGAACTGTTGTCTGGTTGCTAGATGCCTTCATTTCAAAGGAGGGTAAATTGAAGCACAACGGTGGGGATTGGTATGGGAAAGTTTGTGCAAAGTATCTTTTTTTTTTTGTAGTCAGAATCTCAATTAAAATGAATGAATACCTAGTTATCAACACACTTTACAAAGGTCTGTATCATTATCCCCATTTTACCTATGGGGAAACTGAGGCACTGGGTGATGAAGTGATTTGTCCAATGTCACCCAGTAGGCCAGTTGCATATCTGGGAGTAAAACCCATATCTTCTGAGTGCCAGTGTAGTGCTCTAACCTGTAGGCCACACTTTCCACTGTAGCCCCATTCCGAACTGCAAAATTTCGATTAAAAAATAAAATGGGGTTAAAAAGTACTTAACGAGCCTGTGTATGAGCTGTCTTTTATATACATACATTACATACACACAAATTTTACAGACGCCCCCTCTCCCCCCAAACACACACCAAGAACACAACCGCCTGAACTTTGGGTAGTGAATTAAGTGGGGGTTGAACGAGAAGGGATCCACATGCCAAGCTGTGGGAAAGGTGTAGGGGAGCTCCCCAGCCTCTCCATTGCTGCTACTGAAGTCTCTGGGATAGAATAGATCCAGGGACTCCTGAATATCCCTTTTATGACCAGTGAATCAATATAAAAGTGGATCCAGAGAGCACATGCCCACCTGTTGTTTTGGCCAGTCCTAAATGTTTCAAGGAGGAGGCCTCCCTGTAATCCAGCTCCATGCACACACATGGTATGCAGTCTCTCTATAGCAGGAGTAGTCAATAGGCAGACTGGGAACCAGATGCGGACTACCAGATGCTTTTGAACGGACCACAAAATCTTTTTATTTACTTATCATCATAATTGTTATTATTTTTGTATTCTTTTCTCTGGAGTCTGGACCTTGACTATACCTTGATCCTGAAATTTGGACCTTGACAAAAAAACTATTGATTACTCTTGCTCTATAAGCTTCCCCCTGTGCTGAAGAACTGTCTTCATTCTGTTGCACTGGGACCTCTCTGTGGCCTCAACACTCTGGATGATCATCTCCCCTTATTGAGCATTTCTTATGTATTTGTAAAGGCAGTTTTCAGATTTTAATATGTCAGACATTTCTTTTCATAGCTGGTAGGAATATAGTACAGAAATAGCTTAGCTGCGCTCAGAGTTATTCACAAAAATTGTCTTAATCCTTAAAGCTGTTTTTAGATTATAGATTGGCAATGAAACCATGCATTTCTCAGATCTTCAATAAAAAAACAGGATGATAATCCTCAGCTGTTATGGGTAGAAGCCCTTTTTGTGTTTCGAAACAGCGGATGAGTGTGTTTTATGTTTACCTTTGCATATTTTAATTTGATATTATTATTATTACAGACAGGTTCCAAAAGCAAAATTCCAATCCAGAATTCAACCCCCCACTCACTCCAAAGTTCAGTACTGTTCCAGTCTGGGTCTTTGGTTTGGTCCTTTATAAAATAGGGATTGTTTTTAAAATTTGAATTTGAGGTTGTTTTTTAAAGTCTCCTGAATTCCAAGGGTGTCTGTAACTGGCATTTTGGTTAGAGCCAGTCTCTTTAGATTTCACTGCCTATTTTAATAGCACTTTAAATAACAAGAACAATATGCAATAGCATTTCATGTTAAGAGAAACCTATATTTTGGTAAACATATGTTTATTGCATACAATGAGATGAAGCCCATTGTTCTGTGACCAGTTTCTAGTAAATTGATTATTTTCATACTGTACAGAGACTGATCTCTGTTCAGTGGGCTCTCAGAAATAAATTGGTGATCTCAGTGCATTCCCTAATAGCCTGATGACCGTATCTCAATCTTTCCTCTAACTGTAATATCATTATTTGGCATTCTTGCTGAGACCCTCAAACAGGAGAGCAAGGAATCAATAAGATACTTGAGCCCACCTCCTCAAAGGTATGAAGGTGCCTAACTCCCATTGAAATCAACAGGAATTAGGTGACTAAATAGCTTTGAGGATGTGGCCCTTAGATATGAAAAGTGTTTTAAAAATAACTAATAGACTGATCTTTCTATTAAAATCTACAGTCATTGACTGAGGCCTGATAGTAGCACCATGCCATCATGACTGATGCTCATGATAAATTCTAGCACCACCTGCTATTATTGCTCTAATTGTGTTTGTGTAGCTCATGGCTGTCTTGCTCAGTTAGGGGCACACTTGTTCTAACATTTTTTGAGTTTGTTGCATGAACTAGACAACACAATTATAGAAATGTGTTGGGGAATCGTGTCACGGCTTTAGGTCATGTTCTGTCCACATTACAAAACCAGACTGGGATATGGATGATCTTAACTGTCCCAGACAAATATGTGTTGGCCCAGTGATAGTTGTACTGCAGATGGGTTCCAAGCAAAGCCGCAGTAGCGACTTATGTATCAGTGTCAGGGAGAATGTAGTTTCTCTTTCTTCCATTTGCTTCATGTATTAATTTGCCTATTAAAGAGTAATTAGAAAATATTAATTTTCCATAACCTTGTGCGAGAGATTTGTTTGGTACCAGTATCATACTACATGTTATATTAATGTTTCTGAAACATATTTTTTGCTCCTGTTCACTTTTTGAAACAAATGTAAATGGTCTGATCTTAACCCACACCCAGGGAATTTAGACCTGAGGTCAGAGTGATTCTCTGGTAGAAGAGGGTTAAGCAAGTAAATATAGTGCTCTTACTCTGCTCTTCACTCACTTTGCTGAGATGCTAGTATTGCAGCTTAAATGGTGTCTAGCTGCAGGCTGACAGTAAGTAATCTTCTGTGAAGGGGAGTAACTAGTATCCCTTTCACAAAGGCAAGAAACAGCAGTCTGGGGTCTACCTAGGACTGTCGGAGATTTAACGAATTATTCCAGGACAGTAGATTGTATAAAGTAATCCTCTTTCTGTCTGACATTATTCCAGTCTTCATTAGCTGCCTTTTTTCTTCTGTGTCCCTCGAAAACGATAGCCCCAATTGATGTTTCGTGGTTAGGTTAAAATTTAAATTAAAAAGAAAATCCTCCTATGCTGAAATGGTTACTTTCCTGCTAACACGTTTTAGGAGCTGCAAGAGTTAGAGACATTGAAGTGAGCCAAATTGCCCCTCTGCTAAGGCCCCTCTGTTGGAGGACTGCTCTGTTCTTAACTCAAAATTGCTTTGTTTTTGTGGGTAACTCAGTCCCATCTCCATTGATGTTATGATTGTATTGCTGTAATATGCTCCAGTGTAAACCTGAGGGGTCTTATATATCATTGTCTTACTATTATGTCATACTGTGTAGGCCTTTTTGAAGTTTACTAGTAAAATGTCAGTACTTTGGGGAGAGTATCAGCATTTCTAAAATTCCATTCCATTTTATTATTTGAATGAATAATCCCTCCCTTCCCCCTGGAAAATATAAACTTTCCAAGCCATATTGCCTAAATTTACATGTATCAAATGATCAAGCCATACAAGCTTGGACACACTGCAGACATTTTCTGCATATCCCATGACAATCTGCCAGCCAGTGATCATGAGCTTTTAATACTGTAGCCTACTCCATGCAGAAAGGAAATTTAATATAACACAGCCTAATGTTTCTTACAGCCTATTGCATCTGGTACATTGTGAATTTTTTTAAAACTCCTCTAGGGAGTTTGGATTTAAAATGATCTCTTTGCCACATATTACAGGAAAGCACACATCATTCTTGAGTGAGGAAACCTTTTGTGTTCAAAGGATTTATTAATCACAAACATCTCTCAGCAGTATGAAAACTGAAAGATTTATGGGAGTCATTCTTTAAATGTGTTTGTAAATAATTACTGCATGTTTATCTGAAATAACCTGGTCTTGGTATTTTCCTGATTTTGTTTACTTTCAAGTTTGAATTGGCTTGTTTATAGGAAGTCTTCAGATCTGTTTTGTTGAAACTATGGACTCAATCCTTCAACCTTCCTCATGTGAATAATCCTTATTCAAGTGAGTAGTCCCTCTTAAATAAATGAACCTATTTATGGGAGCAGAGGTTGCAAGATCAGGTCTTATCTGAGCTATGTTTCAGCCCTTTTCATCCTCAGCTATATGTTTTGTTTGGAGCTCAAACAAAGCCAATCAGATGACAATAACATACTGTAAAGAAGAGCCTGTCTCAATATTTTTGTCTTGTATCATGAGCCAGAGAGACAGCTGTTTTCTCTCCTACTGTAAAGAAGTAGATGCATATTAAACTGTGGTTTCTGGCTGCCTTTCAGAACAATAAGAAACTGCACACCTGTCAGCTCTTGGCAAGCAAGAATAGTAAAATTACTAACTGTGTTTCCACAGCATTCTCTCACTGACAAACACACCATTGGCTTCATTTTTCTCTCCATCACTTCTCAAAAGGCTTAGATTTCTCCCTAGAGGCACAGGAGAATTAAGCAGTTTTTACTACTGCGTCTCATAAATGGCTTACTTTTTGAAAGGGTACATTTTCATGCTAGGCTTGCTTTATTACTACTATTCCTCCTGAACATTTTTTCCCCCCAATCAGTGTTTTGCATCTGTAAGCATTTGTGTTATACGGCATCCTGCTTTCCTAAAGTCAATCCAAATACTCCTTTAGCTAAGGGCTCATTTAGTGATCAGTTTTTCAAATAATGTTCACAGATGTTTTTCTGGTAGTACAGTGCAGCTAATGGCCATATGAATGATTTCTTCTCATATGTGGCTAGATACAGAATTTGTTTTGAGAAGTGTAGCTTAGAGTTGGAGTTCTTAATCAAACTAATTACATTCATGTTTCCTTCTTCCTTGATAAGATTTTAATCATGGCATTTAATTTTAAATATCGAAATGTGAATGAGTAATAGTGAAACTCTGTGTGTCTCTAATAGCTCATGTGATCAGCTATTGGGGTCAGGGTCCTTAGAATAGTGGCGTGATCTTACATACCAGGTCAATTGCAATATCAAAGCATGAAGGGGGGACTTAAGGACAGAATTTCAGTCTTGTCTCTGCATTTCCTGGCTTTTGTGGCTTGGAGCCAGACTCTTAATGTTACGAAAACAGAGTTTTCTTTTCTGGTGCATGAATAATAATAATAAACTGAACAGAGGAAGACAAGTTAAAATGTTTTAAATACCAGCTGACATCTCTTACTACCCATCCCCAATTCCTGGTCTGCAAAAAAGTTAAAAGCACACATCAGGAATTCCACAGAAACAATCTTTTATGGGGAATGCTGAAAACTTAGAAGACATTAATCTGAAATGATCTGTCAAAGATCTAGAAGAATGGAATCCAACTGAACTTTAACTACTTTATCCTACTTAAGCTGGAACAGAACTGCTGAGCCGAGCAATTTAAGATTCCCACAGCTGCACTAGCTATGTTTTCGTTCATGGTACTAAATTGTTTCCATTAGCCTGAAAAGGGTTATAAAACCTACAATCAATTTAGTTTCTGGGGCATTGTGTTTTGAATACCATTTAATAGGGTGTGACAAAAACACATAATTTCTCCACATGTTCTTACATTGCAAGCAGATTTTGCTTGGTGCTAAGCAGTGTACCAAATGCTCTGGACAGTAGAGAAAGCTTTGCAATTGGAAATAAAGGAACAGTATCAGACAGCTAGAATGCCCAGAGCATGACAAGAATCTTAAATGGAATAGCTGAACACAAAGGAATAATAGCATCTTTATTATCCATTTGTTCATCAACTCAGCATTTGCTATGGATACAAATCATTAAATTTGTTTAACGTAGGGGAAAGAATAGGTTCACATACTGGAAACATTAGTAAACTCAACTGGACAGGAATACATTTAATAACAACATTAATAACCAGAGATGGGTTGAACGTGATGAGCAGATGTGGGCAAAAGGAATTCTTGCTCCCTTCCAGCGAGTTGAGTAGCTTACTTTCTCAACCCAATACACATTTAAAAAAAAGAATGATGGCATTCATTTAAATAAGACTTGTTGCTTGAGGGAGGGAGGAGGACAGATTGAGTTACCTACCTTTACCAATGTTCCTAATCTGTTTATATTCCATACCTCCTTACAAGTTAACTAGTGTTTAATATTCACAACATACCCTATACCCAGGCTACAACACAGATAAATGAGTCATTTTAACGGCTTTATTCAGAAAATGTGAATGCATATATTTTAACAAGTTATGTAAATCAGGCATTTCTGAAATTGTAATGTACAGGAAAATTCAGCAGCCCTCAAAAGCACATACATAATGGTGTAGTGACATGGTGCATTATTAGCATGCTGAACTGCAATAAAAAAGGAATACTGTCCATCATAAAATCTCCTAGAGTGTTTGTTTCCAACAATGGATGAACTTAATCAGCTTTCTATATGTATTTCATTTAGGGCTGTCAAGCGATTAAAAAAATTAATCATGATTAATCACTCTATTAAACAATAATAGAATAGTATCATTTATTTAAATATTTTTGGATATTTTCTACATTTTCAAATATATTGATTTCAATTACAACACAGAATACAAAGTGTACAGTGCTCACTTTATTTTTATATTTGATTACAAGTATTTGCATTGTAAAAAAACAAAAGAAATAGTATTTTTTAATTCAGTTAATACAAGTACTGGAGTACAATCTCTTTATCATGAAAGTTGAATTTACAAATGTAGAATTATGTATGAAAGAAACTACATTCAAAAATGAAACAATGTAAAATTTTAGAGCCTGCAAGTCCATTCAGTCCTACTTCTTGTTCAGCCAATCGCACATACAAGCAAGTTTGTTTAGATTTTCAGGAGATAATGCTGCTCACTTCTTGTTTACAATGTCACCTGAAAGTGAGAACAAGTGTTTACATGGCACTGTTGTACCCAGTGCTGCAAGATATTTTTGTGCCAGATGCCCTAAAGATTCATATGTCCATTCATGCTTCAACCACCATTCCAGGGGACATGTGTCCATGCTGATGACGGATTCTGCTTGATAATGATCCAAAGAAGAGAGGACTGGCACATGTTCATTTTCATCGTCTGAGTCAAATGCCACCAGCAGAAAGTTGATTTTTTTTTTTTGGTGGTTCCGGTTCTGTAGTTTCGTATCTGAGTCTTGCTCTTTTAAATCTTCTGAAAGCATGCTCCAGACCTCATCCTGCTCAGATTTTGAATGGCATTTCAGATTCTTAAACCTTGGTTTGAGTACTGTAGCTATTTTTAGAAATCTCACATTGGTACCGTCTTTGCATTTTGTCAAATCTGCCGTGAAAGTGTTCTTAAAACGAATATGTGTTGGGTCGTCATCTGAGACTGCTATGACATGAAATATATGGCAGAATGCAGGTAAAACAGAACAGGAGACATACAATTCTCCCCCAAGGAGTTCAGTCACAAATGTAATTAATGCATTATTTTTGTAACGAGCATCATCAGCATGAAAACATGTCCTCTGGAATAGTGGCTGAAGCATGGAAGGGGCATACGAATGTTTGGCATATCTGACATGTAAATACCTTGCAACGCTGAATACAAAAGTGGCATGTGAATGCCTGTTCTGACTTTTAGGTGACACTGTAAACAAGAAACAGGCAGCATTATCTCCTGCAAATTTTACCAGGGCCGCCCAGAGTGGGGGGGCAAATGGGGCAATTTGCCCCAGGCCCCCACAAGAGTTTTTCGGGGCCCTGGAGCGGGATCCTTCAATCGCTTCGGGGCCCCCAGAAAACTCTCGCAGGGCCCGGGCCCCTGGAGCTTCTTCCGCTCTGGGTCTTCGACGGCGGGGGTCCTTCCACCCCGGGGCAGAAGGACCCTCCGCCACCGAAATACTGCCGAAGACCCGGCCCTTCGGCGGCAGGTCCCACTTCGGCGGCAATTCGGCGGCGGGGGGCCCCTGCCGCGGATCTTCAGGGTACTTCGGCGGTGGGTCCTGGAGCAGAAGGACCCCCTGCTGCCGAATTACCGCCGAAGCGGGGGCCCCACCCCGCCGAAGACCCCAGGCCCCCTGAATCCTCTGGGCGGCCCTGAATTTTACCCAGACTTGTTTGTCTGAGCAATTGGCTAAAGTAGGATTGCGTGGACTTGTAGGCTCTAAAGTTTTACATTGTTTTATTTTTGAATGCAGTTATTTTTTTGTACATAATTCTACATTTGTAAGTTCA
This sequence comes from Mauremys mutica, assembly GCF_020497125.1. Taxonomy (NCBI): domain Eukaryota; kingdom Metazoa; phylum Chordata; order Testudines; family Geoemydidae; genus Mauremys; species Mauremys mutica. The sequence goes on from NC_059077.1 coordinate 74,453,824, forward strand.
ACTTTCATGATAAAAAGATTGCACTACAGTATTTGTATTAGGTGAATTGAAAAATACTATTGTTTTTTTACAGTGCAAATATTTGTAATAAAAATAAATATAAAGTGAGCACTGAGGTAAAGTTCTCTCAAAACAATTGGGCAAATTGGGGACGCTTGCATAGTCTTGTCACACAGCAATTTTTAAGATGGCACTGAGCTGACAGCTAGAGCTGAAATTAGTTGTTATAAGAAGAGCAACCATCCCAAATGTTATGATTGCCTAGTGTTTCCATTTCAACCCCCAACTTCCAGCTGTTTATACCTGTTTAAAAAAATTTCACCTCTTTGGCTGATTGTTTTCTCTCCACCCTATCCTTCTGGGCTTTGTCCCTGTCTGAAGTTGTATTTTTTTTCTCGCCTTAAAGTTTAAAACAGTTCAGCCATTTCTTAGGAGATAGCATATAGGAATTGGGTAGTGTTTCTTTCAATAGTTTGTGAGCCCTCTAGTGGCAGAAGCTACCGGAACCTTGTCAGAGCAGTAGTAAATAGCTAAGCCTTTCATGTCAGATTCAGTTAGTAAACATGGTTATTTGGACCGCACTGTGCCTGTGTGGTTCCTTCATACTAAGCGTGCTCTATAAAGAGCAAAAGACTCAATTGGTGATGAGGATGGGATTCTAATCCAAGAATACAGTAAAATAGAGTGACAGTGGAGGCCTAGTGAAACTAAAGGAACATAAGAATGGCTATACTGAGTGAGACCAATGGTCCATCTAGCCCAGTGTCCTGTTTTTGACAGTAGCTGGTGACCGATTCTTCAGAGACAATAATCAGAACAGGGCAATTTCAAGTGGTCCATTCCCTGTTGTCCAGTCCCAGATTCTGGCAGTCGGAGATTTAGGGATATCCAGAGCCTGGAGTTGCATTAGTAATGACCTTGGCTAATAGCCATTGATGGACCTATCCTCCATAAACATAAGGTAACCCGTGGGACATGCCAATGAGAGGGGTGTGTCCTAAGCTCTGTCCCTATCTGGGAGTTAGGTGCTTAAGTCAGGACTGTAGGAAGATGTCTATTTTTCCTAGAGATCCACAACTGGGAACCTCTCTCCTGGTGTCAGGCGGCTTAGGCGCCTAAGTCATTTCTTGTGAGAATGAGCTGAGTATCTGCATCCCTCCAGACAAAACAGCTGGAGGACATGGTGATGCCACTGCCCAGATTATAACTTTTAGCCCAGTGGTTAGAACACTCAACTGGGATATGGAAGACTGGGTTCAATTCTCCCCTCTGTCTGCTGGGGAGAAGTGGTTTGAACAGGGGTCTACTGCCTCTCAGAGGAGTTCTCTAACCATTGAGCTATTGGATAGTCTGATGTAAGACTCCCTCAGTGTCTCCTGTTGAAGCTGTTCCATTGTGTATAAATAAATAGTCATTAGAGCAGGGGGACCAGGCCCTGGGTCTTCCACCTCCTAGGTGGGTGCCCTAACCACCAGGCTATAGAGTCTCTCTCTCTCCTCCCCCCCCCAATGACAAAGAGTGGGGCTGTCCATGTTTGTGGTGATGTCAAGGTTATCATTAACCCAGTATTGCATTCAGATAGGTATCCATTACGTAGAGGATATATTTGCCTCATTAGCTGGTGATAAGTATTTCTCTGAGATCAATCCTGCCCAAGCCAATCTACAAATGAAGACCGAAGAAAATGACAAAAAATACCCCATGATTAACAAACACAAGGGCTTATTACAATATAACAGGCTAGTGGACTAGCATCCACACTGCAATTTGGCAGTGACCCTTGGACTGGATATTAGAGTACTCCTGGCACTTGGTGTTACTTGGCTGATACAGTGGCCATGGGAGCTAATGATGAATGACACCTAGAATCTCCGCACAGCTCTGTGAGCAAACTTTGCAAGGCTTTGTTTGGAGCAAACAAGGAAAAATGTGATTTTTTTCAAAAGTTAAACTTTCTGTGGCCATACCATTGATGAAGATGATTTGTATAAATCACAAGACAATGTTGAAGCTATCTGTACTGCAGCCCTGCCACAAGATGTGTTCTTGCCTAATATAGAGAGTGTTACATTCTCTAAATGAACTGTTACACAATGGACAGAAATTATGTTGGTCCCACCCAGTATGTCAAGGCTTTTGATGAGGCCAAGAAGTTTACAATCTCTGAAAGGGTCCTTCTTACACACTACAATGCATCTTTGCCTACAAAGTTATCTCGTGACACCTCCCCATATGGAATAGGAACAATAATGTCATGTGTTTATTTGCCATCTGTGGCTGCATCAAGGAGTAAGTATAATACATTAAATTCTTATTGAAAATGTTTCTGCCAGTGGTTGTATGTTCTTGGATCTCTTCAATCAGCGCACAAATATGCTGAATCATCGTGGAGTATGCAAGAGATCACAAGTAGCTTCTCTTTCCTCACAACTTTCTGGGTCCCAGTCCCATAAGAAGAAAAAAGTCAACTACCATGATGAGTGTTGTCTCTCTTCCCTTGAGTAAGTGTCCTGGCCAGCTATTTACTTCTAAAGAGCTGGGTTGGTCACAAAGCTAAGATTAGTTACTTTCTAAGGCTTTGTATGACATGTAATGCCTCTTGTCATCATACTTGGTCAGATGTATTCCCCCCACCTCTGGAGATTTTCATATTACTGCCTATGGAAATTGACATAATGAGCAGGACAGATAGCTTAAATCATTTTTATCACACATTCCATCCTTGTTGCATTCTCTTACAGGTTGAATAATGTTGTATTTATATTTGCCACAAGGTCAAGTGTATTTGATATAAATTATGCTCACAGTTGCCTTTTTAAACATTTCAACTCTGCAAATACACATGAGTAGGTTTACTAAGGCTAGTTGTGTGCATAAAGTTACTCACATGAGTGTGTATAAGATTGGCGCCTTGGTGTTTAAAAGCCCACTCAAAGTAGGCTATATTAATGTAAAAACTATACAGAGGTCAGCACTGCAGTTATTGACAGGCTCAATATAATGGCTAGGAAAAGAGTTCCAAAGATCTCTAATGAATAAGTAAGTACAAAGTTAATGGAAAGGAAACAAAGAGAGAGACAACCTCTCAAAATTGGATCAAACCAGAATTACTCAGGCTTGGGCTGTGGTTACTGATTGGTACAGTAATTGAGCCTGAGTATAACTAAAAGTTGATTTTGGAACCTACAGTGCTCTTTTTAACATGCAAATATGCATATGAAAAATACATATTAATTATCTTAAACTATTGGAAAGATCAATTATTCCCCCCAAAATTATAAACTCTCTTTCCTGAAATGTGACTGTGTAAGCATTTACTCATATTGTAGCTATCTCTTTCAATATTTTTACTGAAACTTCACCATTTACTTTTAACAATGACTAGATGGTGTTCACTGCAGAACGATAACCCAGTTATTTTGCTATCTTCCTTTGTCTGGCCAATCAAACAATTTGGTTTTAACAGTTAAAATATAAAGTTTACTCCAGTCATGGTATTTAGGAGTCCTTTATGCAGAACATCAGGGTCTGCAGAAATCATCTGTTATCAAATCGCTGTGCTGGTGAACCTGAATGACAAAGGGGAAATTAGTACAGAGGGGGAACTGAAGAGTGACTGCCACTATAATCTGATCATCTGGCCTTCATAAATATGAAAGATTAGACATGCTGATTGACTGTCAGCGTAACAGTTGCACTTTCCATCCCTGGAAAATGGGCTAATACTCACATCGATGCAACACTTCATTGCATAGCCAAAAGGCTTTCCAGTGGGAGTGGGGTGAACTTTTGTATAGTAAGATCAATTCACATTTGTTCACTGCTGTAATTACTTAGATTTTTATTTAAAAATCCTGGAACAGCATTCCTGAAAAATGAGGGGCAATTCTTTCTCCTAACTAGCATCACTAAACCATAGACACCTAGGTAATTGTCTAATTGAGGTAGGTTCTTGCATATAGACACTATGGCAATAATTTTCACTATTTGGCTCAGAAATTGTCCTTCAGCAGTGTTTCAAAAGCCTTGACATAAAGGTTTCTCTACACTGATAATTTGAAGGTCAGAAGGTTATAGACATCTTGAAAATGATGATCTAACTTGGAGTTATGCTGTCAGAACTGTTTTAAGATTGCTTTGCAAATAATGGAAAGTATCAACCATTTGTATTTCACTATGGTAATCAGGGTTTACAATTGAATAAACCCTAAATTTGCTAAAGAAAATCCTGTCTGAAGTTTTAAATGTTCTGTTACTGAGTTGACTTTCTTTAAGTGTTGTTAAAGAGAGAACAGTGTGTTTGGCTGTGTTACAGATGGTTGGAAATTTTTTGACAAAATTATTTTTGTCAGAAAATGCTGTTTATTTTAAACCAAATCTTTTTGCAGGAAGGGGTCAGTTTTGTCAAAAAAATTTATTTAAATTTTTTTTGAAATAAATTTTGGAATTGTCTTTTTTTGAAATTTTCTCAATGAAAAATTCTGGTTTTCTGGTTTGAAATGACTTTTTGTTTCAAAACATAAGTGAATGATATTTTTTAAAATATTTAATTAAAAATGGCTGAAATTGAAACATTTTAAAATTATCAGTATGAAATACTTTTATCGGAACCAATTTTTTTTTGTAAAATTTTGTTGAGATTTCAACTTTTCATCACAATTCAAGATGGGAACATTTTTTGATATATGAAAAAAATTTTGTGGGGCAGGAATACTATTTTCTACCGTGCTCTAGTGTCTGTCTCAAATAAGAAAAATGGATCCAAGACTCCAGCCTACCAATTTGTAATGCAATTGCAACAGAAGCTAGTGGTACACTCTTACTGGTTTAACCCTTTTTCTTCCTTTCTGTATTCCATACGTCAACCAAAGGTTTCTGTGCTGGATTTTTATTTAATTTCATAATTGAAATGAACTTTCCCATTTAGACAGAACTCCCCTGACCTCTAATTACTGAATGAATTCAAACTAGGAACTTATAGATGAAAGGGCATGTTGCCATACTGTTAATCCCCTCTCGTATTCACTTGCCCATATTGGACTTGCCTGAAATTGGCTCATTCAATACTATTAACTTTATGTTTTTATTATCATGGCAACCTACACTGTGATACTGTTGAAATGGCGAGCGAGCACAGATGGGACTGTGGTGGATGTCGCCAGTGATCCTCGTCTCGAAGGCGGTACCGCAGTCAGTCACAGCATGACCGTTGATGCCCTTCCCGCTTGGGATCCTGCTCAAAGTCGCAAATGGGGGCTCGCTCGGTGGCTGGGGCGTCGAAGCACCATCGTCCTTCATCCCTAGACCACTGAGGAAAGAGTCGACGGGACCCGCTTCCTCGGGTCCGTGCCCAGAGTCCGACCAGGTGGTGGATCCTCTGGTGCTGGCCGACACCCAAAGCACCACACCGGCCTCCTCTCTCCATCTGGAGGAGCTCATTGCGGCCCCGCCCCCCTCTGTCCCACAGGAGGACTACCGGGCCCATCAAGGATTATTAAAAATGGTGGCAGCAAACCTCCATCTCCAGGCAGAGGAAATGGAGGAGCCCTCAGACTCCCTGTTCAATGTTGTGTCCCTCTCCGCACCTGGCAGGGTGGCCTTGCCGCTCCATGAAGGGGTGGCGAAAATTTCATGTGCCCTGTGGCAAACATCAGCCTTGTTGGCGCCCATCTCTAAGAAGGCAGAGTACAAGTACTTTGTACTCACTAAGGGGCACAAGTATTTGCATACCCACCCAGCACCCAACTCCTTTTTGGTCAAGTCGGTCAACCACAGGGAGCAACAGGGGCAGCCAGCCCCGACCCCAAAGAACAAAGACTCTCAGAGTCTGGATGCTTTCAGGAGAAAAATGTATTCATCATCAAGCTTCCAGTTGAGAGTAGCAAACCATCAGGCTCTTCTGGGTCGCTACGAGTTTAATCTCTGGGCATCTCTCCCCAAGTTCGAGGACTCCCTCCGGCAGTGCAATAGAAAGGAGTTTAAGGTGCTCATGGAGGAAGGGACAGCTGCCGCAAGGGCATCCCTGCAGGCCGCTTCAGATGCAGCGGACACGGCCACACAGTCCATGGCCTCGGCAATGTCCATGAGATGGGAGTCTGGCTTCTGCTCTCTGGGCTATCTAGCGAAGTGCAGTCGTCAGTGCGGGATCTCCCTTTTGACGGGAAGGTGCTGTTTGTGGAGGAAACGGACACAAAGCTGCACGGCATGAAAGAGTCCCACACGACCCTCCAGACCTTGGGCCTCTATGTCCCTGCTCCAGCAAAACCCAAGTTCAAGCCACAGCAGGCTCCTGCCCAGGCCACCCTCCCAAAATATGAGGCCACCCATAAGAAGCAATGGGACTATAAGAAATGCCTGCAAAGACAATACGGGTCTGCCCCGCAGCCTGGGTCCTCTAAGGGCAAGCAGGCAGGTAAAAGGTGGTTTTGACGGGATGCTCAGGGATACCTTGCCAGTTTTCAGCAGAGATCCACCCCCAATAAAGCTTCCTTTTTCCAATCAGTTGTGTGCGTTCCTCCCGGAATGGTCGCGGCTCACCTCAGACTGCTGGGTCCTCAACACCATCTCCCGAGGTTTACCTCCAGTTTACCTCCTACCCACCCAACCACTCCCCATCCCCGTCCCTCTTGGGGGACCCATCACATGAGGCTCTGCTCGAGCAGGAGGTTGGGAGGCTGCTGGAATTAGGGGCGATAGAGGCGGTGCCCACGGAGTTCCTGGGCAAGGGGTATTACTCCCGGTATTTCCTTATTCCGAAGGCCAAAAGGGGGCTCAGACCCATACTGGAACTGTGAGGGCTGAACCAGTACTTGGTAAAACTCAAGTTTCGCATGGTTTCCCTGGCCTCCATCATCCCCCCCTGGATCCTGGGGACTGGTATGCGGCCCTCAATCTATAGAACGCGTATTTCCACATCGACATATTCGCTTCCTTCCATTTTGTGCTGGGACAGAATCACTACCAATTCACGGTCCTCCCGTTTGGTCTCTCCACTGCCCCCAGGGTCTTTACAAAGTGCATGTCGGTAGTAGCAGTCTACCTCAGGCACCGGGGGCTCCAGATATTCCCCTATCTGGACGACTGGCTGGTCAAGGGCACCTCTCAGTCATAGGTGAGGGATCTTGTGGCACTCCTCGTGTCCACATGCACTGCCCCGGGCCTGCTGGTAAATAACACCAAGTCCATGTTAGTCCCGGTCCAATGCATAGAGTTTATCGGGGCGCTCCTGGATGCAATGTCGGCCAGGACCTCTCTCCCCCCAAGACAGGTACAAGACCCTGAAAGACTCATCAACTCGATCGTAAGGTTCCCAGTGATGACAGCCAGATCCTGCCTACAGCTGCTAGGTCACATGTCGGTGTGCCCGTATGTAGTCTGCCCCTCCAGGCTCAGGATGAGGGCCCTCCAGCTCTGTCTGGCCTCACAGTTCTCCCAAGCCACAGACAGGTTGGACAAGGTCCTCACTGTGTCAGACTTGGTGACCGCCTCCCCATCGTGGTGGTCCACACCGAACAACATGCTCCGAGGGGTCCCATTCAGGGACAGGGCCCCGTCCGTGAAGCTGGTATCCAATTCATCGGACCTGGGCTGGAGAGCCTATGTGGGGAATTTTCAGACCCAAGGCCTGTGGTCACCGCAAGACCTGACCCTTCACATAAACATCAAGGAACTCAGGGCGGTGCGGCTGGCATGTACGGCCTTCCGCTCACACTTGAAGGGCAAGGTAGTCAGGGTTCCAATGGACAACACGGCCTCAATGTTCTATAGCAACAGGCAAGGCGGGGCCCGATCCTCCACCCTCTGCCACAAAGCCCTCAGTCTGTGGGACTTCTGTATAGCCCACGACATCCACCTAAAAGCCTTTCACTTACCGGGCACCCAGAACGTGTGGGTGGATCACTTGAGCAGAGACTTTTCCTCTCAACATGAGTAGTCCCTACACCCGGAAGTGGCCCTCCAGCTTTTCCGGAGGTGGGGAACTCCTCAGGTGGACCTATTCGAGACCCAACAGAACTGACGATGCCCCCGGTTCTGCTCCGGAGGGGTCTGGAGAGGGGCGGTATCGCCGATGCCATTATCCTGCCCTGGTCTGGCCAACTCCTTTACGCTTTCCTCCCATTCCTGCTGATCAGCAGAGTCCTATAGAAAATAAAGACAGACAAGGCCAGGGTCCTCCTCATTGCCCCAGCATGGACCAGGCAGCATTGGTATGGGACCCTCTTGGGCCTAGTGGTGGCTACGCCATGGCCGTTGCCACTCTGCTGGGACATGCTCTCTCAGGACCGGGGCTGTCTCCTTCACCCTAACTTGGCAGCTCTTCACCTCACAGCATGGTTGCTCATTGGGTAGGTGGCGAGGAGAGGACATACTCAGCTCTGGTTCAGTGCGTCCTCCTTGAGAGTAGGCAGCCCTCCACTTGCCGCGCCTACATGGCGAAGTGGTCTCGTTTTGCTAGGTGGGTGACGGATCAAGGTGTATCCACAATGGCTGCCCCAATCCATCTTATCCTCGATTACCAACTCCACCTGAGAGCCAGGGCCTGGTGCCCTCGTCGGTCAGGGTGCATCTGGCAGCCATATTGGCTTTCCATCCCCCAGTGCAAGGACACATGGTGTTCTCTCATGCTATGACCAGCTGGTTCCTTAAGGGTTTGGACTGGCTTTACCCATATTCTAAGCCCCTGGTCCCACAGTGAGACCTGAATCTGGTGCTGGCTCGGCTTAAGGGGCCCCCGTTTGAGCCGCTGGCCACATGTTCCTGGTCTCACCTCTCATGGAAGGTGGCCTTCCTGGTTGCTATCACGTCGGCCGGTCAGGCGGGTGTCAGAGCTCAAGGCCTTGACCTCTGTATACTGTGTTTCATAAGGACAAGGTCCAGCTCTGCCCACACCCCGCATTCCTCCCGAAGGTGGTCTCCACCTACCACAAGGGTCAGGACATTTTTCTACCAGTCCTTTGCCCCAAACCTCACATGACTAATAAGGAATGATGCCTCCACATGCTTGATGTGAGGCGAGCTCTGGCTTTCTACCTCGAGCCAACCAAATTCATAGGCAAGAGTTGTAGACCAAGCTGGATAAGCAAGCATCTCAGACAGGTGATTAAGAAAAAGCAGAAAGCCCACAAGGAGTGGAAGATGGGAGGGATTAGCAAGGAAAGCTACCTTATTGAGGTCAGAACATGTAGGGATACAGTGAGAAAGGCCATGCAGAGTTGGACCTTGCAAAGGGAATTAAAACCAATAGTAAAAGGTTCTATAGCCATATAAATAAGAAGAAAACAAAGAAAGAAGAAGTGGACCGCTGAACACTGAGGATGGAGTGGAGGTTAAGGATAATCTTAGGCATGGCCCAATATCTAAACAAATACTTAGCCTCAGTCTTTAATGAGGCTAATGAGGAGCTTAGGGATAATGGAAGGATGACAAATGGGAATGAGGATATGGAGGTAGATATTACCACATCCGAGGTAGAAGCCAAACTCGAACAGCTTAATGGGACTAAATCGGGGGGGCCCAGATAATCTTCATCCAAGAATATTAAAGGAACTGACACATGAAATTGCAAGCCCATTAGCAAGAATTTTTAATGAATCAGTAAATTTGGGGATTGTACCGTATGACTGGAGAATTGCTAACATAGTTCCTATTTTTAAGAAGGAAAAAAAAAGTGATCCGGGTAATTACAGGTCTGTTAGTTTGACGTCTGTAGTATGCAAGATCTTTGAAAAAATTTTGAAGGAGAAAGTAGTTAAGGACATTGAGGTTAATGGTAATTGGGACAAAATACAACATGGTTTTACAAAAGGTAGATCGTGCCAAACCAACCTGATCTTCTTCTTTGAGAAGGTAACAGATTTTTTAGACAAAGGAAACACAGTGGATCTAATTTACCTCGATTTCAGTAAGGCATTTGACATGGTTCCACATGGGGAATTATTAGTTAAATTGGAAAAGATGGGGATCAATATGAAAATTGAAAGGTGGATAAGGAACTGGTTAAAGGGGAGACTACAACGGGTCATACTGAAAGGTGAACTGTCAGGCTGGAAGGAGGTTAGTAGTGGAGTTCCTCAGGGATTGGTTTTGGGACCACTCCAGGAGTTGCGGGGGGCGCTCCCCTCTAAGGGTACTGCTAGGAGAAAAACTTCTGGCACCGGTGCACGTGGCAAGCACGCACACCTACTGTGGAATAGACATGAGCACCACATCTCGAAGAACACCAGGTACAGAAAAGGTAACTGTCTTTTCTAGTTTTTGAAGAAAGAAATGAAGTACAAAATTACTGGCTGAAGAGGAATAGTCCCTATGATTTAGTTCTCCACAATGTAACATACTGGCTAACTGATTAACCTTACCAGCAGCCTTCCTCCCTGGCAAGTTATTGCTCTGGAAATGTATAGAGTAATAGACGAAGCTTTTCATCTTAGAAGGAATGCTGATTCAGAATTTTTCAATGGGAAGCAGAAATAAACAAATTATGTATATAATAAATGGACATGCAGCTATATGCACATGTCTGTGTTATATATATTGTGTGTGCATTTCATACCTAAAATCTTTATACAGTAGGTGGGTGAAGAATTATAGAGGGTTTTAAAAAATAATCTGTCATAGGCTTCCAGTGCATTCTCAGTAAGGCATAGTCTGTTTTGACTGAATGAATACAATGACATTTCCAGACTGTAAACCACACAACTGGGATTTTTCTGCGTGTTTGTTTTAAAAATAGAACAAAATGTGAAAGCATAAAGAAAGGGACGTGAGCAATGACCAGTCTCAGTCACTTGTACAGCTCTGCCACATTCTGCAGAACAAACAGCTATTAAATCTGAGCACACAAAGCATGTAGTAGGCTTAGTAATGACAAGCAGTGTCAGCACACTATAATTAACATAGGGTGGTATAATTTATAAGGAATGTACCGTGTGGTTTAACACCAACGCAGAAGGAGGGAGGAAGGGAGGGGAAGAATCAATTGTTAGTCTGCAGAATCAAAAGTGGCTCTTATCACTGGATGTAAACATCTTATTTTTCAAATGCTCTTTAATTTATTTTTATTACCAACAAAAGGCCTCTGTCATTTTGTGTTAATGCAGTGCCAGGAAAGAGTGTGTCATGACGATGACCTCTGTCCTTGTGCCACTATATTAATCTGAAAGGGAAAGTCTCAGCAGACTGTTTTTACTGTACATAATTAAGCAATTCTGAATGCTCAGTGAAACTTGAATGGTATGGCATAGAGCCTGGTAATATGACAGTTAATGAGATGAGACTTACATTTATTCTGCCTCTATAATAAGTGAAGGCTTTTTGCCTTCAGATTGAGGGCAGACAGAAACTGAGGAATTCATTAATACTGCTAAGGTCAACAAAAAGGGGGCTGTTCTGTGGCTCTCTGTTTTATGACTGTCTCAAAAAAAAGAGAAACTAGATGAAATTACTTCTTAATTATATTTATTCAGTATCTGTAATAGCCTATGACATCTGCATTCATGGTGGAGTGGACAAGAAAAGAGACATTCAAGAAAACTAGTAAAAAGAAGGGGGATGATTTATATTGCTTTACCTTTCTTTCAGAGTCCAAAATAGTCATAAACTGTCTGCAATTACTTAATTAAATTCATTCTGTATCTGTAATAAGCAGATAATTTTGCCTTCAGAGGACAAGAAAAGGTGCACTGAGAGAAAATAACAATAAAAGGCTGTTTGTGTTGTATCTCTTTCTCTGCTTCTCATGCTCACACACATACACTCTCTCTCTCTCTCTCTCTGTCTGTCAATGAAATTGCTCTATGGGCAGAAAATTCTATTACTGGTGTTGTGTGTTTGCAGCCATGTGACCGTTATATCACTAATATTAAAACTCTATTTCGGCTTCCCCATGGAATTATAACAGTAACAATCCAGAATAGGGATCATATTTCAGAAAATGTATTCGTTTGGACAAAAAAGAATGCAAATTAATTTTGGTACATGCAACCTCTCTTTGGGTAGAGAGTGTGTCATGAATCTGCTTCTGAATGAGTATTTCCATTGTATTAACCCTGAAATCTGTGCACTTGGTTTTCTTGAAATTTCTTTGTGGGTTTGGGGAATTGTCCATTCAGGGACAGACACTCTGCCATGTGAATTAGGTGACCAATCCCACAGCAAATAAGCATACTGAGAGCAAGACTGCACTGTACTAGACACTGTACAAATATACAGTAAGAGACATTCAACTGTAACTTTTGCTCTTGACTTAACAAAATGGGCACAGCTGGATTCCAAATAACTATGTTTACTAAATATGTACCAATATGCCATTCCTAGCTACATCCATACTGCTGCTCGGGCTAATTTCAGGTGGCTTCTACAACAGAAAACACAATAAATTCCACTAGACTGCTCAAAACTATTTAAAGGGACACTATCTTCTGTAAGTACACTACCTGGTCCCTACCCCAGAAAGGTTACAGTATAAATAGAAAAACAAAAAAACAAACAAACAAAAACAAACAAACAAAAACAAAGGGTGGGAGAGGAAACAGATAGAAAGGTGAAGCGAGCTGCACAAGGTCACAAAGCATGTCAGTGGCGGAATAGGAACCAAGTCTCCTGAATTCAGGGCCGCCCAGAGGATTCAGGGGGCCTGGGGGCCGCCGAATTGCTGCCGAAGACCCGGCACTTTGGTGGCAGGTCCCAGGGCGGAAGGACCCCCTGCTGCAGGTCTTTAGGGCACTTTGGCGGCGGGTCCCAGAGCGGAAGGACCCCCCCACTGCCGAATTGCCACCAAAGACCCGGAGTGGAAGAAGCTCCGGGGGCCCGGGCCCCACGAGAGTTTTCCAAGGCCCCCAGAGCGAGTGAAGGACCCCACTCCAGGAGCCCCAAAAAACTCTCATGGGGGCCCCTGTGGGGCCTGGGGTAAATTGCTCCACTTGCCCCCCTCTCTGGGCGGCCCTGCCTGAATTTCAATCTAGTGCCTAATTCACTGGACCACGCTGCCTCTTGTACATATCTTTTGTCATTACATTTTCTAAAGATGCAAATTATACAATTTAAAAACCAGCACATTTCACTGCCTTGAGCCGTTTACAAATCTGCCAATACCTGACTTGCGAATTACTCAGAGAGGTTGGTCTTTGCTAATAAAATTAATTTGTGATCAGAAGTTCACATTTGGAGACCAAAAAGAGTTCCTACTGTGTCCTTCACTCCAAAAGCAGATATAGGGATGGGGCTCTGTTCCCTAGAGAATTGTTCTGTTTTGTATTTTTCTTGGATTGTAGGATGTTTTGGCAAAGGATCAGGAATTGCATGGCTTAAGAAATACCCTGTATTATGTAATGACTTCAATAATTCATTTTATTTCAAAGTCAATTTTGTAATTGGATAGAAAACATCATATGTTATTTTGTGTCATACCAGCAACCAAGGTTTTTAATGACACAGACATGATTTATTCAAAGATTTTTTGAGACCATGGGATTGGATGCAGAAGCTCATACCTGAGACACAACTCCTGTTGATGACAATGGAAGTTATACCTGAGAATGGGCTGCAAAACCAGGGCCAGTCTAATATTTATTTATATTCCACTGACACCACGTATACATTTCAACAAACACCCTCTCCCGTTGAAGATATTTATTATTATTATTATTTTATTTTAAAAATCATATAGAGCAAGTGAATGGGGGTGGGGTGGGGATTGAGAACGTTTCGTAATTCTTGCAAGGTTAATTGCACTATTTATAGATGTAACTGTAAAGGAAAAAAAAACCCTCAGCATGACCCTGCAGGGTCAACATAGTAATAGCAACCTAAATGGAGCTCTGACCAGTCATGAATTACTGTCTGTGATACTGAGAATGCTGACAGTTCTATCACAGCACTGTTTCAATAGAGAACTCCATATATTTAAAGCGCTGATACTGTTTTCCCTCTAAATGACAGGCGTGACAGATGGGCTGAAAGCGCTGCAGACATTTGAACAAGGAAATAGAGAGGGAGCCTGCTGGAAGCAGGGCTTCACGCAGCCAGCCGCAAATGATGAATAGAGTGTGATTGTGTCTGACAGGTAGTAATATAACTATTCATTCACCACAGAACACCTGGAGCACACTATATTAAATGGTACAAGATGGAGAGATTCTGTGACAGGAATAGGAAGTGTGAATACTATGCTGAGTTTAGGTACAGCAATATAAAAGGTCAAGGGTCATGCAATATAAACTGCCTCAGAGAACACTCTAATTAAATTATTTGCTTCCTAAAATGTTTCTCATGTTTTGCTAACATGTTGCCAGGTTCATTATTTCAGCTTGGCTGAAATGAAAGCAGCAAATGACTCTTTGCTAACTAATGCTATTTTATTTTGCATTTGGAAGCTCACTGGTGTTGTCGTTATTATATGTCACTGAGCAGGAGTGAGGAAGAGTTGAAGCCCCTACTCTCTGCATAGACCTAAAACCAGTGTGCTGTTTGATGTGTAACATTTGTGAAGCTTTTAGCTGATCTCATTTTTAGGTTGTACTGGGCCAAATTCTGCACTGATGTAATAGCCACTAAAGTCAATGGTCAGTGGAGTTGTGGTGTATATAGCTATGTATTTGTTGTGTTTTTATGTTTTGTGTACTGAGCCTTCAAATATCTAGAAATCTGCTCTCTGCTGGAGGAAGCTGCTATTTTGTGCTGCATATTATGAGACAGAGACACTGTTCTCTCTCAGGGAAAATTTATTTTTGCTTATTCTTGTTTTATTTTCTCTGGATCTAAAATAAAACGTTATTCACATTAACAGTAAATAATTGCTCTTTGTGTATAAAAAACAAAACTTCAGAGTAGAATTTTTACATGAATTGGAGTTGGGCTTGAATAACTGAGAGCATAATTTGGACTGTTTATATTAGAGGACATTTTCCAGGCAGAGATGGTTTAAAACTTGGGGGAAAAAAGTGTTTTAAAATATTCATTTGGCATTTATAAACTATTTAGTAGGTTTCCATGATGATTTATGTATAGTCTTGTCAGAATTTGATTTTTTTAAATAATTTTGATGGATAATATCAATGTTTATTTTTAAGCATTTTAAATTGTATCTATTTAAATGTTCACAGTGATGGGAAATTATGGGGAGGGGTCCAGACAACAATTATTGAATGACCGTAAATGTTTAGATAAAAAAATATAACCCTTCATAACTGTTAAAACACAAATTGTCGACATCATACATCAAAATACACAAAGAAATATTCATAAATCAAACTCTAATGGGGTCTCAAGCAGCATTTTTCATTATCAATGGAATTTTTTTTTTAGCAGTTGTGTGTGTATGGTAAAATTGACATTTACTGATATTTGCTGATAAAAGTCTAATCCTGCCAAGCTCATTTATGTTTGAGAGTGTTTATTTGCAAGAATGGCAGCATAAAATGAGTCTTGCTAATGATCACAGAAGTAGTTGTTTATGTCAAGCTTTGTACCAGAAGTGCACATGTTGGTGCTGAGTCAGAATTTAGCAGGCATGACACCAGCATTTTTTTAAAAAGTGTATTTTTTGTCCTTTTATGTGACTGTTTTGTGACTCTGAAAAGTGTCACCACAAGAGGGTCAAAGTTTTGCTTTTGAACATATGGTCACCTAATGCATATATAATTACTGGTAACTCTCCTGATTGTGCAAATGAAGCTTTTACATTTGCAAATGTAAGCTGAGCGGCAGAGATAAAACGTGATCTCCCGAAGTTTGCATGACACAATTTACAGAGGCTCACTGAAAATCTGGCTCATGCTGTCATGCTCAGAAGTATTGCCTTCAGGATTGGCGTGCTTGACATTGAGTACTTGAAGTAGAGCTGGTAAAAAAAAAATAATTAAACATTTTTCAAAATCAAAATATTTCATGGGAATGTGTAGATTTTGATGACACTTTTGTCTGGAAAAAATCTAAATGAATTCCCTGTGGAATAGAAATTCTGTTTTTAACCAGCTGTAACTTTAAGACAGTGCTGGCCACTTATAGTTTGGCAATATGTCAGATATTCAGAATACTTGACCTCTTTGTAGATTTCAAGCACTGCTCTGTTTTTCTTTTCTGGACTGTTCTGTTTTAATTTCTAGTTATAACAACAATTTATTATTGCACTCCAAAAGCTTGGCTTCTGTGATAGTTGTTATAGAGACTGAAGATGGATGACTTTATTAAATAACATACTCAGGCATTTTGACAATTATTTTAGACATCTTATCAAAAATAATCGTCAGACTCATATTTCTAAAAGTACAGTGTCACGATTCCTGACATTTCTCCAAATGTCCTTGTGAAATGAAATACTTGCTTGTTGATTTTACATGGGAGAATGTTCACTAGCTTTCTTCTCAAATTAGTTTTGCTTGTCACTTTCTTTATTCACAGAATCCTCTGACTGCATCAGTTACTGTCTTTGTGATTATTTAAGAACTTCTTCTGAAAGGAGAGACACCAGACACTTTTCTCTTTCACTCTCTCTTTTTTTCTCCACCAATTTAACCAATGAAAGAAAGACTCAAAAGAAAGGATTGAAGCAAAGGTGAAACTTTTATGCTGCCAGATTTCTTTGTAAAGAAAAATTGGAGTTTTAAAGTATCCCTTTTTAATGAGAGCAAAATATATACAGAATAGATCTATTCATCCTTTCTTAGTCCACTGCAAAGTGAAGACACTGCTCTTGTACATCCTGACAAAGGTTTTAGCTAGAACATTAACACATTTGGCCTTTGTGGGTTGGCAAAGGCATTAGCACTATTAGCTAAAATCTGTCTTCTTCTTACCACATCGTTGAACCTGTCTGGGATGATTTCCTCCAAATGGTTTAGCAGCTTCTTTGTCAGATGGTTGCTGCTTACCCATTTATTGCCCGAGGTAGTGTCTTTGACTTTGTTGCTGGCTAAATAAAAATTCCCCGAGACCATAAGAGATGACCTCAACAAATAAATAAAATAAATCAAGCCCATCTGGCATGTAAGCATGAGTTTGGTTTTTAAAAAGCAAACAAAAAAACTGCTCTAAATTTGCAAGGTCCAGAAGACTCTCCTTTCTGTCTTCCAGTCGCTGTGGGGATGGTAGTATATTTGTTTATAAATATATATTAAGGTAGCACCTAATTTTAAGAAATTGTCTGTTTAGTATAATAGATTCATTCACTACCTAGTTTATGTAACTGCTTACTGTGTAAATTAATCAGAAGCAGTCACATGTAATGTATGTTTGTGGTTTCCTTAAATAAGAAAGGAAGGATTTCTGACTATTTTGCAAAATAAGGAAAGTGGACATTATACAAAACAGCCAGCCAACCTGTCTTTCAGAGCAAGAGAGTTGGCACGGTGACCTCAATGGGAGCTGAGAGCAATTACAGCTTTCCATGAGCAGGGCCTTAATTAGTAAAGAAATAAGCAACAATGCAATGCCTGATACACAAAGGGATTTTCTATTTCCCTCTCAATGTTTGACAATTCCCATTAGTGTTAAAGGAGTTATGGGTATGATGACTCAAGAAAATGTACTTGACAAATTTGCTCTCTTTTATGGTGGTTTCAAAATGCTGGTGGCAGGAACTATGCAATGTTGTGAGTATAATTTTATTGTATTTGAGGGAACAGTCATTTGGGATCCATAGCTTGGCCTTTTATGTTGAAAAATGTGTACTCTTTCAGTTTTTAAATTATTAAGCTAAGTCACCTGAGTGCATGGGAATGGGCACCAATAGACATTTTAAGCAAATAAAATGCAAACTAAACAGTTCTTCACTGTAGGGATGAATTTTTGAAAGACATTGAGGCTGTACGTGAGTGGAGGAGCAACTTTCAGGATCAGGGCCTACGTATGTATATATAGAACAAAACCCCCAAATATAGGGTTAAATTCTGCCTATAGCTTTCTTAGAGTATGGCTGTTCAAGATTTTGTCCTTAGTTTGCACTTGTCTGTGTGTCAATCTGTCAATATCTGTAGACAATATATCCCATCAGAGAGCTATTTTAGTGCTATTTTGATTTCTTCCCTAAAGCTATAAAAAGAAAAAAGACGTTCCAGTATCAATATCTCTTACTGTACTTACCTAAATTTAATGTATATCTGTGCAAAATATAACCACGCATATAGCTCATTTATGTAATATCCAGTCAGCCACCAGAAAATATGTGAAATGATTCAAAATAATTTCCATCTGCTTTCATTTTAGCAGCCCTGCAAGATAATCATATGAAGCTGACATGATGTCACCCAAGAGATAACCTTTAAAGTTGACCACATTGATATTCAGATCTCCAGTATGTGCAGTACCTGACAGGATTGCTTTGAATAAGTTTCTAGTTCAATTTCATCTTTGTCTTTATTTGTCTCTGAATGGGATGCTAAGGTGTCTTTAGCAAATTCTCAATAATTATATAACTAATACAGAAGACTATTAGAGTTTGACTAAGGGGGAAGGCAGTGTAGCCTAGTGGACAGAGCAATGGACTGAGACTTGGGAACCTGCGTTCTATTCCCAGCTTTGCTACTACCATCCTGGGTGAGCTCAGGCAAGACTCTTAACTGCTATGTGCCTTGGTTTCCCCATCTGTAAAATGGGGATAATGATACTGACCTCCTTTAGGATCTACTGTGCATATATAAGAGCAGGGTATTTATTATGAATAATTTAATTTTGTATATGTCCATGCAGGGTATTTACATGTTGGTGCTGTCTTTTCTATCTCTTTAGGCATTTACATGCCTCCCATCACGCTAGTGTCTGAGCATCTCCTAATTATTTAAAGATAGAAATAAGAGTATCATTTTATCTGTCTTCCTTCCAAGGCCAGAAGATTAAAGAAATTACTTTATAAGGTGTATGAAAAACTGAATAAGGAAAAGCATAGGCAGAGAAATAAGTTTTGCATTCAAGGCTGTAGTCATTCTTGCTTCGTATGGGAATTCTAAAGTCTAGGTCTAGCTCCTGTGAGAACTCTCTTCCCGCGTTACTAAACCTCCTTTAATGTCCTTTTGTGGTTCCAGTGCAATGTAGTTATCATGGTCATGGAGGAAGGTGTTCCATTAGGTAATAAAGGGAACTAGCCTCTGGGTAACCAATCCTATAGAGTGCTTTGAATATTAGGACAGAGATCTTAAACAGAATTGTTCTGTTTCTGTGGTGCTGGCCACTTCTTGTCCCCTCCTCTTTATACCTGTACTGCTGTTCTCTTCCTGCTCAGCAGGGAACTCACTGGGGAGTGAGTTGGATCTTTTAATAGTGAGTGTCTCTAGCCTGGCTGATACTGAAGCTCAGCCCTTTAATCCAGAGGAATAATGGGGAATGTAGTCCCAGATCAAATGACAAAAGCTTGTGTGACTATCAGGACTATATAAAGAGCTGCCTATGGTTCTGTCAGATGGAGGGAGTGAGAGAGCTGCAAGGAGGAGAAGGATGTTAATGGAGAGATCTGCATGGAGTTGGACGATGAGGTGAGGTGAAAACTGGGGAAAGATTCTCCACAAAGAGGGCTAGGGAAGTGCTGAGTCCTGAAAGGGGTCTGTAGAAAAAGCCTGTGAGGCGGCAGGACTTAGAAGGACTCCAGCGAGAGTGATACCTCAGGCCTTTTCCTTCTTGTAATATAGCGCTGCACTGGCGTGAGCTAGAAGATCAGTATTTGGCCAGTCTTTATGAAGGAGCCTGGAACTGGAGGCTTCCAGTGAGGGAGGAAGGAAGGAAGCCTTCACTTCAGTCCTTCCACATCTGAGTGAGGAACTGTTGAGCCTGGAGAAGGGAAAGACTATTGGATTATGCCCTGTGTTAAGATAAATGGTGATCTGGGAAAGGCCAAGGACATTACTACTTGGGGTTGTCCTGACCTTGGATTAACAGAGTAGAAGAACTGCCAAGGGCTGGAAGACTTACTTATTTTGGACTGTTTTATTTTATTGATAACAAAACCTCTAACTGAGGTTTGGCTGGAGAGTTGAATCACAACAAAGCACTAAATTGCCCATTCACTGGGGGAGGCATTAGGTCACCAGTTCAAATGGTGAAGATGAGGCACAGACATGTGTCCTGACCCCAGAGATGTAAGAGACTTGTTTATACTCAGGAAGATTGAAGGATACAAATGTTGGACTCTCTAAATATACTATTTATCCCATTCCTTGTTCTTGTAATCTGTATTAACAAAATGTTTTAAAACTTTCAAACACTTTGCTTAAAAGAAGCAGATATGAAGGATTTATTTATCATAATCCTCAGAAGGCCAAAATCCTGCTTGACTTCTTCATTCTAGAAATACAATTGGCGGAAGTACTCACATAAGTACTCATGTGAGTAAAGTGAACAGAATGCGTAATGCATCTTCATATGAGGTGACTGGACTGGATAGGACATGTGGACTGGGGGAGTGAAGTTGAACTTCTATTACCTGTTTTTTTGACTGCTCGGTGTCTGACGTGTTTCATCTTTATTTCCTGAAAAGCCTCTGAGATATAGGTATCTTCTCAACATCCTCTTTGGTAAAGATTGACACCAATACGTCTTTTAGCTTCTCCGGAAAGTCTGAGATACTACTGTGATGAGTGCAGTATAAGAACCTACATAGAATAGAATTTATCATTCTTTGTTGCTGCCCTTATTCCATTGTAGTCTAGGAAATCCATCAATCTCTTGCAGACTTCCTGCTGATGATATGATTAAATAATTTTCTTATGTGTTTTTCTGTCCTTGGCTTTTTGCCTGTTAAATTTTTCCTCGACCTTCCTAATTTCCATCTTATATTTTACCTGTGATGTCTTTTGTAGGATTCACTTGAGCTGGGTTTGCATTTTTGGCAATTTACATGTTTGGATTGCATAACTTTTTGAATCTTGCTTTTTACCTGTAATGATTTTTTTCATGCTTTCCTGCTTCATTTTTTTTGTTTAAGGGTATGAATCTTTTCTGGGCCTTCCTTATGGTATATCTTTATTTAAAGATTTCAATGTTGTCAGTTTGGCTTTAAAACCTTCATTTGCTTCCTCAGCTAAAGTTCAGTATAACAGTGCTATTTTCAGTATGATTCATCCCTTGAGAATGATGAATTTAATTATACTGTGGTCACTATTACTTAGGGGATCATCTACAGACACCTCTTGAACCAACTTCTGTATATTACATAGAACTAAATTCATGATAGCCTCTCCTCTTGTGTGCTCTAGATCTAGCTATTCCAAGAGACAACCATTTACAGTGTTGAGTAACTGCTTTTCTAAACTGCGTCCCCAGGTGCTATTTAACCAGTTTATATGCAGATCATCCTTATTACTGTTTTATTGGAGTTAGTTGCCTCTTTGATCTCCCTCAACACTGTTCACTCTACAGCCTTTTCCTAACTTGGAGGTCAGCCATATAACTCCCCTAAAATATTAATATTCTTATGACTTTGAATTTGTATTCTTACTGGTCCTCTTCATTCAGAAAGATATTTACAATTAGAAGATGACCGTGACAGTGAATTACTAGGTCTGTAGTCATTTAGCTTCCTTTCTAGATGATATGATATTAGTGAGTATTTCTGATAATCCCATAAGAATTTAATTGTCATTTCTGAATTTGATGGCTGCAGAGACAATAGTCAATGTGATTTTACATGTGGAGGTGCTTTTATCTCTCGTCCTTTGTAAAATGGCATTAATTGTTCAGACAGTATGCTTGGGATCTGAATTTAGTTCATGGGCTGTAAACAAGAGACATCACTAAAGTCCATAATCAGCTCATTAACATTCTGCTCATGCAAGCTAGTGTGAGTACAATTTTCAATGGCCTAATGTGACAGGTAATCATAAATTAGTATTTGCTTTAAAACAACACCAGATTACATAGCCTGCATTCTTAAAGAGAATAACTTAGTCAGTAGTACAGCTCTATAATGAAGTGGGATCTCATTAAATAGATGCTATCTACTTCAGTGAGCTACATAAGCAGCAAACAAACCAAATGCAAATGTTTCAACAAAACACTGCAGTCAACCAGAACAAGTTCAGGTTCATTTGCTGTGGCATCATCTACAGGAATTAGTCACAGTAATAATTAAATAGTACCTTGCTAATTTATCATTTTACATTTGTTATTGAATTTGCATAATATGGTAGTTTTCATGTCTTTGGTTACATTAAACCTCCCTCATTTGTGTATATACCACTCCCCCCTGCAAGAAAACTGTGGGTGATTTTAAGATTTATCAAACTACTAGCATTCAGCATTTGGCTAGTGATGTCCTGACTGCTCAGTTCACATATTTAAAGTCTCTTTTTCTGACTCGTATGTTAGATCTTTGCATTGCTATGCCAGTAATGAGCATCCAGAAAAATGTCCGATGAAAGGCTGAGAATGTAAACGTTGTCATTTTTTTTAATGCACCTAGGTTAGAAGCATGCAGGTAGGAATAGTGCCTAAGCATCTAAGGTTTTTGGAAGTTAGCATAGGATACCTTTTCAGTAAGTGGGATGGCCAGAATAACAATCCATTTGAACAGGATTTCATGCATAATTTTAAAAGGTCAGTATTAGTTTTGCAGTGCATTAGCTGAAAAGGGCTTTAGGTGGTTTAAGAAGATCTGCAACTGTTAGGGAACAACAGTGCTTTATAGAAGTATTGCGCTTAATATGAAAGAGATTAAACATAGCTAACAACCAGAATGTTTTAAAAATTGATTCTGTTCTGGGTATAGAAGGCTCTGGTATTATCAACAGATATTCCAAACTATCCAGAAGTGTGTATGAGTTGAAGCTATTAAAATAGATGTAAATTGATTGTGTGAGTGAATTTTTATATTGGATTGTGGCTCTAATTTGGGTTTCCACCTGTCTTGTTTTTAGTCAGCCTGGCCGAATTTTGTATTGCCTTTCTGGTTAAAAGATTTAACATGGCATAGAATTTTGATCCCTCTGATAGTCCAGTTATATTGTTAACCCTGAATAAGTATTTATTTTTTCTATCCTCCCACAAAGCTCTTAGCAACCTAGACACTTGCCTAAAATTACTTTTTCTTTAGAAAAAAGAACAGGAGTACTTGTGGCACCTGTGGCATATTGACTGGGAACATTTCACTTCAGGACGAAATGCAGAGATAAAATTTATCGATACTTTAAATGACTGCTTCATGGAGCAGCTGGTATGGGAACCCACATGGGGAGAGGCAACTCTAGATTTAGTCCTGAGTGGAGCACAGGAGCTGGTCCAAGAGGTAACTATAACAGGACCGCTTGGAAATAGTGACCATAATACAATAGCATTCAACATCCCTGTGGTGGGAAGAACATCTCAACAGCCTAGCACTGTGGCATTTAATTTCAAAATGGGGAACTATGCAAAAATGAGGGGGTTAGTTAAACAGAAGTTAAAAAGTACAGTGACTAAAGTGAAATCCCTGAAAGCTGCATGGGCGCTTTTTAAAGACACTAAAATATGTTGAGATGAGTTCCTGTCTGCATCCTGTAGAACTTGCCATACCAGTATTGCCCTGGCCTCTTCTTTTGTCATTCAGTGTTGAACGCATTCTAAAACAATATGCATTTCCTCACCTTTTGGGGGCGAAGCCAGACTTTAAGGCACCTGCTCCCCTACATGGTGTAAACTTTGCTTGTGCCAATCAGAAACGAACACAAACAGGTTTTGGGCCCCGTCCCCTATGACACTTCTATGATGTCATAGTGGGTACTTTCTGGCCTGCCTGCCATGTGCAGGCAGGGAGAGGAGAAAGAAAACGAATCCTGTGTATACCCGTGTATTCTGTGTATACCCGTGTATCCTGTGTATACCCGTGTGTCCTGTGTATACCTGTAACCGAGCCTGATCACCTCAAAGCCTCTCTCTCAGCTCACGTGTTTCAAATAGAGCTTCTACGTTTGCCGGTCGTTATGCGTTGGTTTGTATTTGTAAGTATCAGTTATTACTAAATGCTGCATCTTTGTTTATAAATATTGTTAGTAGATATTTTAGTCATTGTGTGTTTTAAGTTTTATTAACTCTATTAGCTAATCATACGCTGCTCCCTTACCCCTTGTAATTATCCCCAATAAAACTTTTAAATTGATTAAGTTTAGTGTGTGTGTGTGTGTCTGCAGTTTGCATCGTGACCCACACTCTCCTTGCATCCCTTACCAATATAGTCTGTTGCCACGTGCAGCCTGGTAAATAACAGGCCTGCATTTTTCTTTCGCCCCTGCGAGTCCGTGGCAATCCACAAAATAGAGGACCAACTTCAATGTATACCCCAATTTAAGAAACACAGTAAAGAACTAAAAAAGAGCCACTGTGGCTAAACAACCATGTAAAAGAAGCAGTGAAAGATAAAAAGACTTCCTTTAAAAAGTGGAAGTCAAATCCTAGTGAGGCAAATAGAAAGGAGCATAAACACTGCCAAATTAAGTGCAAGAATGTAATAAGAAAAGCCAAAGAGGAGTTTGAAGAATGGCTAGCCAAAAACTCCAAAGGTAATAACAAAATGTTTTTAAAGTACATCAGTAGCAGGAAGCCTGCTAAACAACCAGTGGGGCCCCTTGATGATCGAGATACAAAAGGAGCGCTTAATGACGATAAAGTCATTGCAGAGAAACTAAATGGATTCTTTGCTTCAGTCTTCACGGCTGAGGATGTTAGGGAGATTCCCAAACCTGAGCCAGCTTTTGTAGGTGACAAATCTGAGGAACTGTCACAGATTGAAGTGTCACTAGAGGAGGTTTTGGAATTAATTGATAAACTTAACATTAACAAGTCACCGGGACCAGATGGCATTCACCCAAGGGTTCTGAAAGAACTCAAATGTGAAGTTGCGGAACTATTAACTATGGTTTGTAACCTGTCCTTTAAATTGGCTTCTGTACCCAATGACTGGAAGTTAGCTAATGTAACACCACTATTTAAAAAGGGCTCTAGAGGTGATCCCGGAAATTACGGACCGGTAAGTCTAACACCAGTACCGGGCAAATTAGTCGAAACAATAGTTAAAAATAAAATTGTCAGACACATAGAAAAACATAAACTGTCGAGCAATAGTCAACATAGTTTCTGTAAAGGGAAATTGTGTCTTACTAATCTATTAGAGTTCTTTGAAGGGGTCAACAAACATGTGAACAAGGGGGATCCAGTGGACATAGTGTACTTAGATTTCTAGAAAGCCTTTGACAAGGTCCCTCACCAAGCCTGTAACGTAAATTAAGCTGTCATGGGATAAAAGGAAGGTCCTTTCATGGATTGAGAACTGGTTAAAAGACAGGGAACAAAGGGTAGGAATTAATGGTAAATTCTCCGAATGGAGAGGGGTAACCAGTGGTATTCTCCAAGGGTCAGTCCTTGGACCAATCCTATTCAACTTATTCATAAATGATCTGGAGAAAAGGGTAAACAGTGAGGTGGCAAAGTTTGCAGATGATACTAAAGTGCTCAAGATAGTTAAGACCAAAGCAGACTGTGACGAACTTCAAAAAGATCTCACAAAACTAAGTGATTGGGCAACAAAATGGCAAATGAAATTTAATGTGGATAAATGTAAAGTAATGCACATTGGAAAAAATAACCCCAATTATACATACAATATGTTGGGGGCTAATTTAGCTACAACAAGTCAGGAAAAAGATCTTGGAGTCATCGTGGATAGTTCTCTGAAGATGTCCACGCAGTGTGCAGAGGCGGTCAAAAAAGCAAACAGGATGTTAGGAATCATTAAAAAGGGGATAGAGAATAAGACTGAGAATATATTATTGCCCTTATATAAATCGATGGTTGTCATAGGTCTCACCCCCACTTAGAGCTGTTGGGTTCCAATATGGGGACCTGCATGAATTTATCTCTAAACTAAAATCCTAGTTTAGATCTGGTAAAAGCTGCCACCACCCAATCAGGTACGTGGATTGGGACACAATCCTTCCCCAAAATCCTAGGGGATCCCAAGAGCCCCAAATCCATGGAGTTCTTACACCCAGGAGAAATAAACCATTCCCCCCTTTTTCTCCCCCCTCCCTTTTCCTAGGAGAGATACCGGGATTTAACTACAGAGGGATACCTCCCCCTCCCCTTTCCCTGAGAATCCACCCAAAGAAAGATTAACCAAGTTCTTAATAGAAAAAAAAAGAATTTATTAAAAGAACAAAAAGAAAGTAACTGTCTCTGTATCCCAAGATGGAACAATACACAGAGTCTAACCTATAAACCTGGAGAGCATTCCCCCTCCCCCTTTCTTTCTCAGTAAAAGCAAAGTAACAGCAAACAGGAATAAAGAATTTCCTTCAGCAAACACACAATTGCAAAT
The DNA here is from genome assembly GCF_020497125.1 of Mauremys mutica. Lineage (NCBI taxonomy): Eukaryota > Metazoa > Chordata > Testudines > Geoemydidae > Mauremys > Mauremys mutica. The sequence goes on from NC_059077.1 coordinate 74,480,090, forward strand.
GTAGAAATCAAATTATAAGACTAATCCGCCTTTCTAATTAATACTCACTATTGAATAGTAGGAACTACTCCAGGAGAACTTGGAGACATGACTGGCCTCTCTTAGATCCAAAGAGAGCACTCTAACAAAGAACACAGACAAAGGCTTCCCTCCACAGAGATTTGAAATTATCTTGTCTCTGATTGGTCCTCTGGTCAGGTGGTCATCAGGTACTGCATGTTAACCCTTTACAGATAAAAGAGACCTTAACCCTTAACTATCTGTTTATGACAATGGTACACCCACATCTCGAATACTGCGTACAGATGTGGTCTCCTCATCTCAAAAAAGATATACTGGCACTAGAAAAGGTTCAGAAAACGGCAACTAAAATGATTAGGGTTTGGAATGGGTCCCATATGAGGAGAGATTAAAGAGGCTAGGACTCTTCAGCTTGGAAAAGAGGAGACTAAGGGGGGGATATGATAGAGGTATATAAAATCATGAGTGATGTGGAGAAAGTGGATAAGGAAAAAGTTATTTACTTATTCCCAAAATACAAGAACTAGGGGTCACCAAATGAAATAGGCAGCAGGTTTAAAACAAATACAAGGACGTTCTTTTTCACGCAGCGCACAGTCAACTTGTGGAACTCCTTACCTGAGGAGGTTGTGAAGGCTAGGACTATAACAGCGTTTAAAAGCAAACTGGATAAATTCATGGTGGTTAAGTCCATTATTAGCCAGGATGGGTAAGGAATGGTGTCCCTAGCCTCTGTTTGTCAGAGGATGGATGGCAGGAGAGAGAGATCACTTGATCATTGCCTGCTAGGTCCACTCCCTCTGGGGCACCTGGCATTGGCCACTGTTGGTACACAGGATACTGGACTAGATGGACCTTTGGTCTGACCCGATACGGCCGTTCTTATGTTCTTAGAGACTAACAAATTTATTTGAGCATAAGCTTTCGTGGGCTACAGCCCACTTCATCAGATGCATAAAATGGAACATTATAGTAAGGAAATATATATACACATACAGAGAACATGAAAAGGTGGGAGTTGCCCTACCAACTCTAAGAGGGTAATTAATTAAGACGAGCAATTATTAGCAGGAGAAAAAAAACTTTTGTAGTGATAATCAAGATGGTCCATTTCAGACAGTTTGCCAAGAAGGTACCTGGAAGACACAGAACTGGAAGAAGATCATGTGGCTGACCCTGACTCAATGAGGCCTCTGGAAGAAGCTCATTACAAAAAGCCCAGGAAGGGCCTAGGGAAAAGGTCTCAGGAAAGGCTAATGGTAGGAGGGAGTCCAGGGAGGCGGTGGAAAGGCATTGGAGGTAGCAAACCTTGGCTGTTAGTCCTTAGAGTCCCTGGACTGGAGCTAAGTGTAGAGGGTATGCCTGGGTTCCCTACCAGCTGTCACACCCCAACCCCTCCCCAACACACACCTCGGGGAGTCCCCTCTGCAGGTACAAGAGGCTGAGAGGGAAGGGAGAAGAGGAGCAGAGAACAGGTTAACTCAACACGTCAACTAGCTAGGTGCTCAGGTCGATGATAAGACGCTGGCTGTAGCCCAAGGACACAGCTCACAGCCGAGGCTTGGCTGTGAGCCGAGAAAGACAGGGGCATGAAAGTGTTCCGAGCAGCCGTGAGAAAGAAGAATCCAACTGCACAGACCTGCAAGTCAGCAAGGCCAACAAAGAAGACAGCAAGCAGAGTGTGAAAACACAGACAAGATGACAGGAGGGGGAGCTGAGCCAGGATGTTGTAGGAAAGTTGAAGAGACCACAGAGAGTCGGTTTGGACTGGCACAAAGGGCACCAGAAGTCACTCAGTGGAAAATCCACCTCCCGTCCCCCCCCAAGGAGCCCAGGACTTAAAACCCTCCTGAGAGTGGGAGCAAGGTGGAGATCAACCGCAGACCTGGACAGCCTGGGCCCAGGACAGCACTCCCCTCCACCCTTCACCCACTCTTCTTTTGACATTACACCCAGGCCTGGCCAGTTTTGTGTTGTGTTGTGTGTGTGTGAGTATGAAAGTGGGTTAGGGCTTGGGGAGTTAATGCTTTCTTTCTTCCCCTGAGTGATGTAGGAGCGTTCCCAGCACTCTCTGCTGGTATTTTATTATTTTATCCATAAAGCTTTAAACTTAGACCCTTGATGTGCTTCGTCATCTCCTCCCTAAAAAGATCCTGTGACCTCAGCCTGATCAGCTGATGCCTTCAGGCAGATTGGTAACAAAAATCTGTCACACAGCCACTGGGAAGGTGGCATGAAGTCTCCTGACGTAAGGGGGGATAAGGACAACTCAGAGCCTGGAGAGCGGAGTGTTAGGCCCACTAGGCCTAGAGCCCTAACACCAGGATTGTAATTATTTGTTGGATTTTCTGTTACCCTGACAGGTGTGTGGAACAAAAATATGACCTGGCTGGAGGGCCAAGTTGTGAGAAGAGGTGCACCGCTATAGGACTGGAGTGATCATCAGCAGGGGGCGCTAGAGAAGACCCAGCTGTTCTGCCAAACCCAGCCATGAAGAGGGGCACCCACAGTATATTTAGACAGATAAATTAAAGAGCCTAATTTTTCTAGAAACATTTATTCTATCGCATCAGTTAAAATATCAACTACACAAAAACCCCAAAGCATCTTGAAGTACACTTTGAAGAGTTGTGAATGAGGAGTTATGGTTATTGGCTAAGACTGGGCCTCCATGTTCTAGCACAATTCATACATTTGGTGCAGGTGTGTTTCAATAGCTGGTATCATTAAGCTACTTGATCTGTGCTGAAATTATGTAGTTAGAAACTGATAATTCATGAGTTTGGGGAATGGTGAAACAATCTTAACTGAAGTAAGAAGTAGGTGGTAATATGATAATCTGCACATGTTAGAAATGTCGCTATCATTGTCTTGTAAATTAATTAGCTATATGAGATTTTTTTATTTTAGTCATCCAGTAGTGTCACTGAAAATTAGTATCTGTCACAGCATCAATAAAAACCTAACTGTTTAGTTCATAAAGCCTACATCTTATTGTTCATATTCAACAGCTATGAAGTTTCCAAATAGGTGCTGTGTTTAAGGAGTGGCAAGCTGCTGTCAAGACTGAAGCTTTCAGTGAATGTGCCTATCAAACGGCGGGAAACAAAGTAAAAACATGCTCATGACGCATCTTTCCTATTTCATGCAGTTTACTGATAGAGCAGCTGAAATCAATATGACTGGAAACTCTAACTTGGCATGATTCCCCATTGACCAAATCTGCTTTTTGAATATATTTGATTCAAAATATATTGAAATGGTCAGCTAGTGAGTCCATTTGGATTTCTTTCAGGAAAGCTTCTGTTGCTGTTATTAACTTTACTCTGTTTATATTCTTATTGTGCAAGTATCTGTAAACTACAGTCATGGTACATGTATTCAGTTGAGATCTGCTGACAAACTAAGTGACAAGTCAGAATCTGCTGATTTCATCAAGGCTACTGCAGCACTAGCAGTGCCTGTTAACTTCTTCAGTTTCTCTTTTACAGAAAAAAAAGCCTTAAAAAATAATTGACAGTTGCCACCCTTATTTGATGGGGTCTGGTTGCTGCTCTCCAGAGCTGATGTAACTTCATGTATAATGCTGCTCAAATGCTTTTCAGATTTGGAAATATTTTGCACTTAAGCCAACTTCTTTCACAGTTTAAAACAAATCGACTCTTCCATGAATTCCCTAAGAACAACTGCAGTTGACATCCATAACCAAAAGGTGTTAGCATGGGTGTTTTTGGACTATCAGTAATAAATTCAATCTGTATAGAAACTACATAGTGGACAAATGAAATTCTAATACTATCTTAAATTATTCTAGCTGGCAAGCCATGGTACAGTCCCAACTCCACTGTGTAACTTTAATAAACAATGATGACCTCTGATTTTGGCATCCTCCTGGCCATTTTCATTAAAGTATCAAAGTGGCCAATATTACAGTATCTCCTCCAGATGCATTGTTCTTAAAAGTGCTTCATTCCTTCTGTCATTCAGTTGCACATACTAGATTGGGATCTGCTGAGTTTAGCCTTTAAGTGATGTGAGGTCCAGGTTACCAAGTCTCTAATAATTCAGTTAAATTAATATGAATTATGGATTCTTCATGAAGTGAGTCAGATTCAGAAGTGATGTTACACAATGGCACAGGAAGTGGGTACAAAAAAGCATAAGGGAATCTAAGTTGGTAGAGTAAAAGTGAGATTGAAATGGGGTTGGCACCCACCTCTTGCAAGCGCCCCTTTCTGGTCAAAACGTGCCTGCAATCACTCAGTTTGAACAGGGCGGCACCCGCCTCTTGTGGGCACCCCCTTTCTGGTTGGATGTGAGCTTGCTTTCCTTTCAGTTCTTACAAAGGGGTGGCACCTACCTCTCGCAAGTGCCCCCCCCTTTCCACAATGATCTGTGGACACATGTTGCAGTCTGTATTGGCTCTGTGTGTTTAATCACTAAAGTTTGCCTGCTTGGTGTGCTTTAAGGGTATGTCCACACTGCAATAAAACATCAAGGGCTGGCCCGGGTGAGCTGACTTCAGATCAAGGGGCTCAGGCTTTGGGGCTGTAAAATTGCAGTGTAGATGTTCAGGCTTGGGCTAGAGCCTGGACTCTGGGAGCCTCCCTCATGAGGCTTAGGGACTGGAGCCCAGCCTCAGAGACCTCATAAATGGGGAGCATCCCAGAGCCCAGGCTCCAGCCCAAGCCCAGGGGCGGCTCCAGGCCCCAGCACACCAAGCGCGTGCTTGGGGCGGCATGCCGCGGAGGGCGCTCTGCCGGTCGCCGGGAGGGCGGCAGGCAGCCAGCCTTCGGCGGTACGCCTGCGGGAGGTCCACCGGAGCCGCGGGTCCGGCGACCGGCAGAGCACCCCCCGCGGCATGCCGCCGTGCTTGGGGCGGCGAAATGTCTAGAGCTGCCCCTGCCCAAGCCTGAATGTCTATACTGCAATTTTATAACCCCATTGCCCGAGCCCCTTAAGCCCAAGTCAGCTGACCTGGGCCAGCCATAGGTGTCTTATTTCAGTGTAGACATACCATAAGAAATCACTATATTGCTTCTATGTTCTCCTGCATACTATTTTGACTCTGTCCTCATGTTGTTTTTATTCCACCAATGCTATTTTTCTAGTTATTGAAACCTCCTATTTGGAATGTGTCATCAAATTTGTTTGCTCCCAGTACATGGCACATGAAGTAGAAGGCATTGTCTGCACTTAGGCTGTATTTAAGCCACAGGAATTTCTGAAACCACTGTGGCTGAAATTTCCACTGATGGTTTCCAAATGTACAGATAGCTGCACTGTCAATTGTGGCTCAGTCAGTCTAAATGTAATATATTTCATATGTACCCGTCTCTGTGAATGGAATAGTAACTTCCTGTGATGCCGATCGTCAGCTAACTTAATTTGATCACGAGAAATGGTCCATCTAAAATCAGATCATTGTAATTCTCAAACTTTTTCAAATAATTGACCATTTCTGAAAATAGATCTGGAACACCTTTTCTTTTCTCAAAGACCCAACACTTTCCTTATAGCAACTTTGGGACTTGGTTATATGTTGGGGGAGAGGAAATATTAGGGAGGTTAAATGAGAATAAATTCACTTTACTGCACTAGGTGTGGCTGCCTGGTTACATCCTTTGCCTTTTGTATCTCTGCTGTTTACTTCCTCTCCCTAGGTATAAGGCCTTACATTTATCATTATTAAATTTCCTCTTGTTGCAGGCCATCTGAGCCTCTCTGATCTTTCCTATTTTCATTCATCACTTAGCTCTGTCCATTGCTGCACCTCTATAAGAACCTGTGGGACTAGAACCTTGGCCCATGGGGGAGGGAATTTTATTGGGGTCGGGGTCTGGGCTGCTGAAGCTTCTGGATCACCATTGGAAGTTTAGTCTGGGTTTCTGCTATAGGACCATGTGAAGCTAAGCTCTGAAGGAAGTACCTGCAGGACCTGAGTTGACCTCTCACCGCCTATTGACTAGCTCATGCTGGTATATAAAACAGGAAGCCATCACGGGAAGCTATCTGAGCAACACTGCAGCCAGCCAGCTTGCCTTTGCTTCAGATCGTACCTTGCTGTGGATCCTAGACTCTGGCTTCTGACCCTGGTTTGGCCTGGACTCTGCTATTTGCCTGTTGTCTGTAATCAGATGCCTACCCTGATATATTGGTATCCTGATGTGGCTCGACCCCAATCCTGCTATTCGTTGCCTGAGTGTAATTTGGTAAATGACAAGTACACATAGGCTGCCCATAGCCCAGCCCTGACAACCTCCAACCTGGGTTTTGTCTACAAATTAGATCAGGGTTTGTATTTACACGGATGAAACACCTGGCAAAGAAAAACAGCGAAGCAGCTGTACAGGGTGAAAATTACATTCTGATGTTTGATTGGTATTTGGATGATTTTCCTATTCGAGTTCTACTATTTGGTTGATATACAGGCACTTTCAAATAGGAATCTAATCAGACTCCATGTATTTCCCCCACCACTGGACACCCACGGCCCCAAAGAACAGAAGACTCCTTGTCTTAGGTGAATTTTTGAGGGGATACTATGTTACACCTAACTTGGGGGTTGCTCCTATCCCCAGCCCACCATCTTGCATTTTGTTGTGAGTGCACCCATAGTCTTTTTTCTTCCCTCCCATTCTATCCCCAAACCTTCCCTGTGGCTTCTGGCAGCAGCATTTCCGCCAACGTTTTCAAAGCAAGTAGGTTCATCTTAGGAAGGCCTCTCCACTATTTCTTCTTCCACTGGCCCTTTGAAATAATTTAGACACAGAGTATTAGAGTGCCCTGGGCTATTGGCCTAGTCTCTGAAAATGGGGATTTACCAGTTAAAGTTATAATATTGAAGTGCTCAGATCTGCTATTATCATCTGCAGCAGGATGGGCAAGTGGAATATTGGACTAGGTGAATATTGGGCCAAATCCTTTCGCTGGCAAAATAGTGCTGCTATTCATGCTATATGGCACGTTAGTAATTCAGGACACCAATCCTTAATGAGTAGTACGCTTTTAAAATTCAGCATCCATAGAATTTCAGATGGTCAAGTAGTGCATGGAGAAGGCTGTGGAAGAAACTCCAGTTCAGAAGGAAAATTGTTTAAGGTAAAATTGGAATGGGCAATGAGTGATTGGAGGCTAGCAAGAATCCAGCAGTGAAAATGAATATCCGGTAAGGTAATCTAATTTATCATCTGATCACAACACAAAAATGGAGATAGAAAAAGTGGGATTCTAGTAGATAAGTGGATGGAAAGAAGTGAAGATAGTAAATCAGAATTACTTTACAGTATTAGTTTTATTATTTGTAAATTTTTGGAAAGACATGAAATGTTTCTTGTGTGTGACCCTGTTAGCTATGCCGTGGTGAAATTTTGGATCACAGTGTAGCAAAGAAGTTATAGACTCCTAATGGAAGGAAAAAAGTAAGGAGCAAGAAAGAATAAGGCTTTGAGGAACTAATAAATAATCTGATGTGAAATTGGAAATACAGCATAAGCATGGCAAAGGATAAAAGTGAATGTTGATCTGATTGAGGAAATTCTTTTTACTGGAGGTTTGTCATGCAGAACATCTACTGCAATAAACACAAATTGTGCAAAGTTATTCTTGAGACGTATAGGAAATCAGCAAAAAATAAAGAAATGAAATGAAGGAAATAATATATTAAGAACTGAGTGAGGAAAATGTAGAAGTTTCTAAACAGACCAGCAAGATTGAGTACTAAGTACCTGGAGAATACAATCTTCAGTTGGGGACAAGTGATTGAAAAGTGAGAGAGCTACTGATCCAACTGAAATTGAGTTTTGTTCCATACTTGGAAAATAATGCCCTGAATTTTTGAAGATAAAGTGTGTGTAGAAGGGTGGATGTTATTTGGCTAGCATCTTTGGGCATGGGAAAAAGCTTTAATAGCCAGTTGAGGCCAAACTGTAAACAGGGGTAGACAACTCTAGAGAAGCTTTTGTTTAAATACAAAGGTCAACGAACTCAAACCCAGGATTGAACTGAAAACTCTTCCTTGCCTGTGGTCTGGACAGTAGGTCTCTCCTGGCCAGCTATGTGGATAGAGCCAGCTCCTTCTTCTTTCTAAATGCTCATGATGAGCTCACAAAACCAGACTCTTCTTAGATAGCTGTTTTCTATAGCTGTTCCATCTGTAGCTACCCACACTCCAGGATCAGCCTTCCAAAGTATCAGCTCTCTGATGAATACAGTGTTTGTTCTACTGCTGATGGGGCTCTAAAGCCTGGGTTCAGTTTGGCAGACAAAAATGTGGTATGTTCAGATTTCCTTCCAAAGCATTATGTCAGGCTTTAACAAAAGAACAGTTCTGCAGAGCTCCAAAAATATCAGGACAGATGGAAAAATATGAGCCATTATTAATTATGTTAATAACTACTAAACCACCATTGTTAGCATCACTGAGAATGGATTTTAGTCTAAGAAGGTACAGAAGCAAAGTTAGATTTCAGACAGGCAAAAGGAGCTAAGGGAGACAAAGTGATACCAGTGTTTAAATGGATAAGCTACAGTAAGCCAAGGAGAGTGAAAATGGATGATCAGCCCTAGGTATAATATGCATAGTAGAGTTTAGATAGCTTAAGCAGAGTTGGAAAATGATGCTTATGACATATTAAAATCAGAGGAAGGAGTATGATAGTTGTTTTTTCTCTCTCTTAACATAAAGAGTAGCTTGCAAGAGGTAGGAATTGAAGAGGCTGGGTGTGACACATGGCCAAAAAGCTTGCAGGCTAATTGACCCAGATTCAAGCTACAGGGACATATTGGTAGCTACTGTCCGTGGTTTTGTGTGTTTACATATCTTGTCAGAGGTTAACAATATAATCAAACGGTCCCTGTCTATGTTGTAGTCTGTTAATTCAGGGATCAAAAGGAGATCTTAACATTTAAATGAACTGTAAACATAGTGATATCACTGTATTCATCTCTCTTTGAAATGTATAGAAAATCATCTGCGAATGGTGGAAAACAGGCAATTGCCTTATGTTAATCTCTGTAGCTAATTACCCATGATGCTTAGGAAATAGGTCTACTTCAAAGTCTCCATGATTGCCTATTGTTCACCTAAGGACTCCGAGCTGTCAGAAGAAGGCCTGGTACTGTATAAAGGTGTCTTGGGTCTTGATCCTTTTCATCTCAGATCTGCTTGATGCTTTATACAGGGGAAGCTTGAGTTGTAAGACTGAGATCTCTAGTCCCATCTGGATCACCCTGAATATGAACATTGGACTATAACCTATAGACTAATTCTGAAAAAACTCTTTGCAACTACAAAGCTCACCATCTCTCCTATGAAACTGATCTCAAAACTATACTCATGTCTGTATGTATACGGCTCTTTTAACCAATACTCTCTCTTTTCTTTTTTAATAAATTTTAGTTTAATTAATAAGAATTGGCTGTAAGCGCGTGTTTGGGCAAGATCTGAAATATTCATTAACCTGGGAGGTAATGTGTCCAATCCTTTGGGATTGGTAGAACTTTCTTATATGATGAATAATTTTTTCAGTAATCCTGATCATATTTGACTTGGGTATCTGGATGGAGGCCTGAGGCTGGGTTGCTTTAAGGGAACTGTGTTGTTGGCTTCTGGATAACCAGTAAGGTATTATAGAAACTGTTTTGTGCTGGCTGGGTAAATCTAAGTATTGGACTATCCACCAGCTTAGGGGATTGTCTGTCCCATTCTTTGCAGTTTACCCTAATTGAGTAACCTCAGTGTGGCTCCCCTGGGACTCTGATCACACTGGGCAAGTGAGATGCAAATTATGCTGACCTGAACCCAGTACTGTCAATCAGCTTTAGTTTGGGTTCATACTACATTTGCAAGCAACAGTTTGAGAACTTTTGAGGCCTTAAACCACCACTTCCCCTCTCTTTCTAGAGATCTGTGAATTATTCCATGTTGCAGTTATTTACAACTAGTTGTGAATTTGAGCATAACTTGTTGGACTAGGTCACATAGACAAATCACCCACTGGCCCTTGAATGGTATTTCTCCTATGCCTCTAATTGGTTGAGCATACCTCTTGTGTTTAAGAGGGTTCACCTAGCAGAAGACATTTTCAGCTGGCTTCTCTTGTTCTATCCCTTGCGCCTTTGTTTCTGGCAGTTACTTGTCTAGCTAATTTGTTACTTTCTGTCATTAGCTTGGGAACAGTATTTTATATTTGGTCTCTGAACAAAGAGACTTGAAAATCAGAGAGATGGTGGTTGAAACCATTGGAAAGTGTAAAGTCTCCAAGAGGGAAAGAGAGAAGGGGACCATGGACAGAACCTGAAGGAAAGCCAAGAGACAGAGAAAAGGAGGATGAGGTTTATTGGTTAATAATATCTTCAAACTTCAATTTTAAACAGAATTCAGGCAGGTACTATGTCTGCAGCATTCATTGAGTAATAAAATCATGCATGGTATAACTTCATTGAAAATTACTGAATTTGGCCCAAGGAGTTTTGAATGAAATGCAAAATCTGAATTCTGCTAGAGACTCTTGCTTGTACTGAGTGCTATATACAGCACCTTAGCTTTGGCTAAATACAATAAAACAAAAAACAAAAAAACCCCCCACAACCCTAGCAGAACAAAATTAAACAGACCTTACCACCAATGTGAAAACCAGTCTTTACTAGGTCTTGTTATATTCAAAAGAATGTGGTTTCCACTAAAAAGGAGATAGAGACTCTGTTAATCAATTCCCCTACATAGAGAGAGGCTGCAGCTCCTGTATAATATATCTTCTAGCCAAAGTGTTGTAATTGACCAGTTTTCTACCTTTTGGAGAAGTTTTTGAGTTACCAAAGGAATCTCAGAAGATGCATAGGAAATTTTTATGTGGGAAGTTGAAGAGCTTATTTTTGGAAGACAGCAGAGGAGCAAGTGCACATTGACTGAGCTTTGTCCTTACTACATTAGCTAGCTACAGACATGAAGAAATTGACAAGAACAAAACCTGCAAGGACTATATCTAAAAGTGTTACAAATTTGGTGGCTGTCAGCCAGAAAAATGGAGAGTCCGTGATTGTCACAAGAGCATGAGGGAACAAAAAAGACTTTTTTTTTTCTGCTGAGGAGAAAGATTATAGGGCTGGGAATAAAGAGTTTAGAAAGGAGCTGAAAATGAAAACTTAACCCACACAAAATGGGGACAAAGGAGAGTTGAGTGTTCAAAGAAGGTACATTCAGAGCCAAACAGAGTACAATGATGAGTGAAAACCACAAAGGATCAGTATGTCTAGGGCTCTTTAGTAAATGCACTGGTTTCATTCTTGGGGACGAATTCAGAGGTGACACATAAGTTACATATCAGTGAGTGGGTGTAAGGGAGTCTAAGTGTAACTACTAAGCTAAGAATGTGTAAGTTAAGGAAAAGAATGGTGCACTTTAACTTACACTTTCTTACATCTTTTTCCTCCATTTAATACCCTTCTCTTCCAAGCCCTCAGAGTGGAAATTACACCAGCCTCGACTCCGTAATGAGTCTGAATTAATGTAAAACTTGCAAATTGAAGGGGCTGAAAGAAGGTGTAAATTACACCAGTTTAGACTCTTCGCTGAATTAGCCCTCCGGGCCTGATTGTGTCTACAGCAGGAAAAGCATAGAAATATTTTGTAAAACCTAGGACTCTTTAACATAGAAGAGAAACCCACAATGAGGGGCAGATTCAGATGCTGTTTATCTCTTTATTATAAGAGATTTCTAGTTTAGAAATAAAGTAACCAATGCTGACCTATGGGTTGAATTTCAGGAATGTTTTTTGAAAAGGCTGTGAAGGTTTAGCAATGATATTAATGTCCCATCATTTAATGTTCTTAAATCCAAGAAAGTCTAGCAATTTAACAAAAGGAATAAAGTTAATATCATGGATAAATTAACTCCCACTAGGGCAGAGAGGCTCCCTCTCTTTCAAACACCTGAACTCATGTTTTTGGGGTTCATAGGGTTCTCATAACTTGTTCCAACCTCTTCCCTGTAACTTTAAAACAGAGCTTTTGGAGTGCAGCACTGGCTGGTCTGGACTCTCCTGCAAAACAGGAGTGGTGGTGGGGCCTTGTGTTACTACTACTTTCCCCACCAGCAGATTTTCTGCTGTGGTCTGTGCCATAGGAAGCTGGCCTAGACTCTGGAGTGACTCAAGCTCTAGTTATTTTTCAAGAGTATTCAACGTAAATAAAAACAACCACCAAAATCCACATTTTGTTAGCTAAAGTGAAAACAATGTTATGAGTTAGGGCTAGATGAACAACCCTCCATCTCTCCCTCCTCCCCCAAAAGCTGCTGGTCCGAAGTGGGTATCATGTACGATATGGGAGGGGGCGCGTTATGTGGTTTGTTTTGTTACTCTTTCCATTTCTTTTACTCTCTCCATTTTTCTCCAGCTTTTCTTGCAGTTTCTCTATATTTCTCTAGAACCTGGAGTAGTGGAAGATCCTGGGTTTCCATAGTACCCCTGGGAAAGTTGCACAGTCTGGAATGGAAAAACTGCCTGAAATGGCACTGAGACAGCTGGTCTGGTAAGATTTTGTTATTCTGGAAGGGGAAAACCATATAGTGACTTAGCTGGAGGGCCAAGCCACAAAGAAGAAGCACTGTGACTCCTAGAAAGTGAGAAGGGCTGTGGCCTGAGTGACTGAAGGAAGCGGGTGTTGGGCTGGCAGAGCTAGTCCCCAGATGCAGCCACAAGGGGGTGCTCCACTCGTGAGTGAACTCTGTGACAAGAACCTTACTTATAGCTTAACAGGCAGTATTTTAGTCCAGGTTGGACACTCAGACTAAAGGCAATCTCTTTCCTCAACAAAATTGTGCAAAATTCCCTGTTGGCTTAATTAACATTTTCCCCTGTCAGTAATCCTGAACATTTCTGTTCCATGTCTGAACCCATAACACAGTGCTAGTCAGTGTAGTATCTGGGTGTTGGTTGACTATTGCATTGTTTCGTGTGACTTCATCTAGAGAATGCTGTCCACAGTTGACTTTGAAGAATATGCAGTCTGCTGGAGAGTATAAATCCAAGATTTGTGTGATTTTTCCAATAATAATTTGCAAACTGGAAAGTCTTTTTCCATGTGCCAGAGCAAAATTTATACTGAAGCACCTTGAAGTCCTTTACAAAAAGTGTCTTTCAAAAGAGGACCAGAAGGTGAAGTACTATTATATTAAAAATGAGATATCAGTGGAGATACTAAAGATCTATGTAGAAATATAGCTTTCTGAGCAAACAAATGTATTTAATAAAACAATGGAGGCTTTTAAGGCCTATTAAAATAGATTTAAAACCACTTTTTTGCATGATGAGGATATGCATTTAATAGGGTTCTGCTGTACTGTTAAATTTCAAAGCAAGGAAAAAGTAGAAATATCTCAAGCAGAGCTGGGTAAATATTAGAAAAACTTATATGATTGATTAGATTATATTAGTATTCTCTTTTGTTCACTTGTCCATGAATACATGAGCAACTGTCACTTTTGAGGTGGTGGGGATTGCACTAATTTAAGGGAAGGAGATTTTACTTGTGCATTATTTTTAATTGTACTTCTAAGAGCATTGCATTAGAAGTGCATGCCCTGTTAACTCTTATGGATCCTTGCTTGATATGGCTGGAAGTGAGGAGCTTAGAAGGCAGAACAGAGTTGGTGATATTCAGACAGCTGACTGAACAGTCAGCAAAAGCCTCTGTGAGGAGTAGAGGATAGGAGGGAGAGGTGATGAAACAGCAAATGAGATCCTTTGCTTGGAGACAATTTTGCACATATTGTCGCCACAGAACAATGAGGAGGAAGTCTGAACTTTGCTCAGATATTGATTTGGGGGAAGAGTAGGAGTTGGCATCAGGGCACAACCACCTAATATAACCGCCTGTATAGTGAGCACTGGGTCATGTGTTCCTGTGGCTGTATGATCATCAGTGGCAAGCTTGCACATGTGATTTAATGACTGATAAATAGCCTCTGAATTATAACCTGGTCTAAAGTGGAGATCAATGGATCTAATCTATGCATGAAGTGGATAGAAACCTTCACATCCCATATGGGAACGGAGAATACACAGCAACTGTCAGAAGAACCAGTGTTTTCATGACAAAAGTTAGTTTCTAGCTCTTATGTGTGTAGAGGAAAGCTTGAAAACATGAAACCTTAAAGGCTTAATACCCAGAAGACAAATAAAAACTTTTATTGTTAAGTCTCATGAGTGTTAGAGGGGCCTGATTAATGATTTTTGAACACATAAGGCTAGCATTACAGCTGATGCATTCATATTTGAGAATGTATTTGGGACGAACGTGAGAAGAAAATGAACTGAAAGTCTACTTTATAGAAATGTGTCCTAATTTATTTCTGTAGCTAGTTTAGTAAGGAACCCACCTATTATAAAATCTTAAGATATACTTACATTGTGTAAAAGAAAACAGGAAGATATCCTACATGTTAAAATTTGTCTCCCTCCGTATGGTGTTCCTGACCCACTTCTTGAGAGATTTAACATCCCAGGCACTGTCTGTTGTGTATTTGGTTGTCATGGTTTTTGGTTCCTATGGTAACTGAGTTAGATTATTAGGGGATAGCTCAGCCAGCTTCAGCCAGCTGGGTGAGTTCTCTGAGTCTGTAAATAAAATGGTGGTTTTGTTAGCTGTCTGCTGTCTGGCCTCAAGTGATTTCTTCCTAAACCAGCTGCCCCCAAGGATATAACAAGTGGCGACAATGGATGGGATCCTGGTGCTGCTCCAGTAACAGAAGGAAGTAGAAGTCAAGGTACAAAACAAACAAATAAAAATACTGCTTGTTTGCACTGACTGTGAAAGTGAAACTAAAATCATGGCTACTCTGACCAGGCCACTGGAACCTTTTGATGAGAATATAGAGCAGTGGCATGTGTATACTGAGCGTTTTGAGCTTTTTTGGTATTGCAAATGACATTACAGAAACAAAGAAGGTGCCAATATTCTTAAGTGTTGTAGGGGCTAAAACCTACTCCCTGCTACGCAGCTTACTACACCCTGTTAAGCCTGAGACTAAATCTTACAGTGACATTGTGGAAATCCTGGGATCCCATTTTTCCCCAAAACCACTGGTAATTGCTGAAAGATATAGGTTCCACAAAAGAGACCAAAAGGAAGATGAAACAGTTGTACAATTTGTAGCCATTTTAAAAAAGCTAGCAGAACACTGTGAATTTAAAGAGATGTTAAATGATGCCCTGCGTGACAGGTTAGTGTGTGGCCTGTACAGTGAAGCTATACGGAAGCGCCTACTGACAGAGGCTCAGCTTACCTTACAGAAGGCTGTTGATATTGCTGTCTCCATGGAACTGGCTACAAGGGAGGCGCAATACATCGGTGCATCCCCTAGGGTGAAAAAAGTGTCACAAGAACTGACCCACAAAACGGTGCAGAGTCAAGAATGTTACCGCTGTGGTAAGCCGGGTCACCAGGCATCGGAATGCTGGTGTAAGGACCTGGTGTGTCGACACTGTGGCAAAAAGGGACACATTGAGTGTGCCTGTAAACAAAAGAAAAGGAGGCCTGTGGTCTGGCCGACAAAAAGAGGAACCTTGCATACCCTAGAGCAGACCCAGGATGATCAAGGTGACACCTCAGCGCAAGAGAAAGTGCCACTGCATGTTTTGTCTTTGGCAGTGGGCTCATATGAATACTGGGTAACACCGTTATTGGATGGCAAACGTATACGCATGGAACTGGACACCGGTGCAGCCGTCTCACTGATCTCCGAGACTGTGTATAAAGAAAAGCTACAGCATCTTCCGCTTAAGGCAACAAAAACTGTTCTGAAGACGTATACGGGAGAAGCTGTGCCTATGCTGGGCACTATTGATGTTAAGGTGGAGCTCAATGGCAGGTGGCTAAATTGCCACTGTTTGTGGTGAGAGGTAACTACCCAGCCTTAATGGGTAAGTCTTGGCTTGGGAAGATTCAACTGAACTGGGCAGAAGTGCACCGGATGACTAAAGAAGAAACCAGTCTAACCCCTATACTAAGGAAACATGCTGCTGTTTTTGGAGATGATTTGGGAAGTATGAAGGGAATCACTGTGACATTGAACATTAAACCTGACAGTCCACCAAAATATCTGAAAGCCCGAACTGTGCCATATGCCATCAGGCCAAAAGTTGAAGCAGACCTGGAGCGCCTGGTCACCAATGGAGTCCTAATACCAGTTACCCATAGTTCATGGGCCACTCCTATCGTTCCAATAGTGAAGAAAGATGGCTCTCTCCGGATTTGCGGTGATTTTAAAGTCACTGTCAACCCAGTGTTGTGTGCAGAGCAATACCCGCTTCCCCGCATCGATGACCTCTTCGCAGGCCTGGCTGGGGGACAAAAGTTCAGTAAGATTGATCTGAGTCAAGCATATTTACAGATGCACGTCGATGAAAAGTCCCAAGAGCTGTTGACTATTGTGACTCATAAGAGGCTTTATCGATACTGCCGCCTACCCTTCGGAATAACATCTGCTCCCACCCTGTTCCAGAGGGCTATGGACCAGATCTTGTGTGGCTTGTCAGGAGTTCAGTGCTATCTGGATGATATCCTGGTCACTGGAAGAAATGAAGAGGATCACTTAAAGAAATTTAGAGGCTACCCTACAAAGACTGGAAGAGTATGGCCTACGAGTTCGCAAAGACAAGTGTGAATTCTTCAAGCCCTCTGTTGAATATTTGGGACACATCATTGATTCTGCAGGTCTTCATAAGGCCCCTGCAAAAGTTAAAGCTATTGTGGAGGCTCCCCCACCTCGAAATGTAAGCCAGCTGCGCTCGTTTCTAGGACTACTGAACTACTATGGAAAGTTCATCTCACAGTTAGCCACACTGCTAAAACCACTTCATGAGCTCCTTGGGCAGAACAAGGCCTGGAAGTGGACTGAAGCCTGTGATGTTGCATTTAACAAAGCTAAGGATGCATTGCTAAATTCTGAAGTTCTAACGCACTTTGATCCATCCTTACCCCTACAATTGGCCTGTGATGCCTCCCCTTATGGAGTGGGAGCAGTCGTGTCACACATTATGCCTTCGGTAGAAGAGAGACCTATTGCTTTTGCTTCACGCACTCTAAGCAAAGCAGAAACTAACTACGCCCAAATCGAATGTGAGGCATTAGGAATTGTTTTTGGAATTCGGAAGTTTCATCAGTACCTGTTTGGGCGAAAGTTTACTCTTCTCACAGACCATCGACCTCTGACGTCAATTTTTGGACCCTACACAGGCATTCCCCCATTAGCTGCTAGTCGTATGCAACGTTGGGCATTGTTACTTTCAGCACACACATATGAAATCAAATATCGGAAATCCACTCTGCACGGCAATGCAGATGGCCTCTCAAGGTTGCCTTTGCTGGTCAAACATCAAGATAGTGCCCAAAAGGAAATCTTCTACTTTGAACAGGTAGAGAATACACCCATCACTGCTACTCAGATAAAGAAGGCAACCTGCGTTGACCCAGTATTGTCCCAAGTTATGGACCTGGTGATGCATGGAAAATCTCGACAAACCTCTCCGGTCTCATCTGACCTTGTTCCCTACATGTCCAGAAGGACGGAGTTATCGGTCCAATCTGGTTGTTTGTTGTGGGGGAGACGTGTCATTATTCTACCACCACTGAGATCACAGCTGTTACAACAGCTACATTCTGGTCACTGTGGAATAGTGCGCATGAAGGAAATTGCACGAAGCTATTTTTGGTGGCCTGGATTGGACAGTGCTATTGAAGAGAAGGCAAAAGCTTGTATGTCATGTCAGGGTGTGAGGAATGCACCCCAGTGGGCACCCCTACACCCATGGGACTGGCCTGAAAACCCGTGGCAACGTATTCATGTTGACTTTGCTGGCCCCCTTGAAGGAAGCATGTTCTTGGTGGCAATAGATGCCCATTCTAAATGGCCAGAAGTCTCTATAATGCAGTCCACTACTGCAGAGAGTACTATCCAAAAACTACGAGGACTCTTTAGTCGTTTTGGTCTGCCAGAACAACTTATGAGCGACAACGGACCGCAGTTTGTCTCTCAGGAGTTTCAAAATTTTATGAAGGCAAATGGGATACACCACATCACGTCAGCACCATATCATCCATCCACCAATGGATTAGCTGAAAGATTTGTGCAGACAATGAAAAACGCTTTGAAATCAGCAAGGGGACAACACTCCATTCAAAAGCGTCTGGATACCTTCTTACTTTCCTACCGAAACACACCTCATGCTACGACCGAGGCATCTCCGGCCTTTCTAATGATGGGACGACAGCTGCGCACTTGCTTTAATCTGCTGAAACCTTCTGAACCCAGACAAACTGTGCAACATCAGCAGCAATATCAAGTCATCAGACGGGCACCCAGAGCAAAAGACCGAACCTTTAGCCCGGGACAGCCAGTTTTGGCTCGGAATTATACTTCCAGAGCTAAATGGGTCCCGGCCACAGTCATCACTCAAACAGGACCTGTTTCCTACACAGTCCGGACTGCAGAGAATCTTACCTGGCGGCGACATGTAGATCAGCTGTTGCCAGGTCATGCCAGTCCTCAGGACACATCTGCAATTGAGGGGTCTGACTTCACCTCTTCTGGTGAGACACCGAATCATGAATCACCTATTCCTGACTGTCCTCCTCCATTACTGCCGGCGGCTGAGATGCCCCTTTGCACAGCACGAGCTGATACGACCTCCTCACCCGTTCATGATGCGGACCCTGAGCCCAGGGTACTTTCAGGTGCAACAACACCAGAAGTTCGCTGTAATCCACCTAGAGACAGAAGGCCTCCTCATCGGCTGGATCTTTAGCTAGGGCGAACCCATGGTTATGGGGCAAAATAATCCCCAGGGTTTAGCCGGGAATGGAGGCAGTCTACCCTCCTTCTCTAGTCTAGTGTGTGTTTTATTTAGGGGATGTTCTTATTAGGGGGGGAGGAATATGTTGTGTATTTGGTTGTCATGGTTTTTGGTTCCTATGGTAACTGAGTTAGATTATTAGGGGATAGCTCAGCCAGCTTCAGCCGGCTGGGTGAGTTCTCTGAGTCTGTAAATAAAATGGTGGTTTTGTTAGCTGTCTGCTGTCTGGCCTCAAGTGATTTCTTCCTAAACCGGCTGCCCCCAAGGATATAACACTGTCCTCTCATTAAAGTTTAAATTAACCAATCAAGGAATAGAAAGCATTCAGTGCAAGTTAGATGGTGCTGACACCACTCCTCCCCCGTCTCCCCAACTCCATTTTGTTTGGAATTAGGCACTTGCCTAGTTCATTCTTACAAGGAATGCCTCAGGTAAGCACCTGACTCCAGGAGAGAGGTTCACAGTTGTGGATCACTAGCAGAGACAACTGCCTTGGACTTAGGTGCTGCTCTCTGAGAGGGTCTGGATTTAGGACACATCCCTGTCACCAGCATTTCCCACTGGCTAGCTTAGGGGGCTCCCCATCTACTGTGCTGGCCTTTGTGAATCCCACTTGAAGGAGCCTATCTCTCCTCATGCATTGTACAGGGAGCCTAGTGTAACTCAGGTTTTTCCTTGCAGTGTTGTGCCTGTGATTTTCTAGGTCAGTAGTTCCCAAACTCTTTTTACACCAAGGACCCGTTTGGCATCTGACTAAATTTCCTGGACCCCTTTCATTTTTTTAATACATAAATGTAATGTTCATTATTGTTTTTTTAAAAAAAATAAATTAAAATAGGACTCACAAAGGAAACACATAACCCTAATTTTCACTTTAACTAATTTTGTGGTGTAGTCCTGAATGGGAAAATACTGGTACTACTGTAACACCCCAGCCAGATGGGGAATGTTCCTGCCAGCGTAACCTCTCACGTGCAGTACTGTAGTACATACTCTGTGGAAGATGTCATTTTGAGAACAATATGCTGTCCTCCATGTGGCAAAACTGCTGGAACACTGTTCCAGTCCCATTGCAGTACTCCTCAAGGGACAGATCCCCCATAACCCATGTTGGACTCCTAAGCATCCAGGACCTCACTTTGGGAACCACTGTTCTAGGTGTATAAAAATTAGGTGTTGTGACACACTCTTTTTTGTGAATCTAGCCCTAAATTCCTTCAGAAGACGTTTGAAAAAACTGGATAAGAAATACATAAAGGAAAGACCAGTCAAAAGATCAGCCCTTCGTCTGTACCATGACAATGCTTCTTTCCTATCAAGAGCCTGGGGATAGTGAGCTTTGAAGTCCAAAACCAGTGTTCTTAAGTTGACTTACCAGCTTCAGGCCAAGTAAATAACACCAGGTGGCAATGAATGCTATGTGATTTGCCTGCTGCCACACAACTGGGATGGATAGAAATTCAAATATTTGAATGTTTTTTTACTAGTGGTTCAGCATTTATCATAATTCACGCTTTAGTCAACTTATTTTTAATTTAAATGTTTGTTTAATTTATTTAAGTGTTATATCAATAATGCAGTAAATCATGTAGTGGTCTTGGGCAAATTATATTATTGCAGTTATTTGATACACATGAAATATTATCCCAGAGTCATTAGCAGTTGTTAGGTCTCAAAGTACTGACCTTTTGCAGGTAAAATATTTACTCAGAATACCTGAGTCAGACTGTAGTTCAAATGTTCTGCTGTCTTAGGCCTCATAAACCCCATTTCTTTTATTTCTCTTTGGAGACAGAGAGAAAGTAAAAGAAAAACAAAACATTTGCTTCCATTGGCATAAACACAAGTGGAAACAGAATTAGAAAACCAGTTTAATTTGTAGATGTAAATTAAAACTTAGTAATCTGTTCTTGTAGAACTAAAGGAAATTGGTGGGCCACATTCTGGTTTCAGGTAATCATATAAATCTGGAATCTCTCCACCGTTGTCACTAGAGTTACTCCAAATTTACATAGGTGTAATTGAGAGCAGATTCTGGCCCAAGTGACTTTGCCTATTTATAGTCACAATGGTGTATGAACTGCCATATTTATAACTACTCCTACATAAAGTGATCCCTCCTGTTTTAGCAGGGGTGTTTGGTTGGTCTGGCAGGGGAATGGACACTCCCTGGTCAGAGGAAGGGTGTTGCCCCTCTCTAAAATGAAGTTGTAGTCTGCCATTTGTGGTCTGCTACTTTAAAACAGTCTGCATGTCTGTCTCCGTTCTCATGTGAGTCCTGATCAGAACATAATGTAAAAGTGTGACACTAGAGTACTGATAAGAGACTTCTATTTATTTCCTTGTCTCTGTCATAGGACATGGATCAGAATTTCATGGCATGGGATGGGATCTTCTGACTCCATTGGCTACTGTTTCACCATGCACCAAAAAAGTTCTAACCTATGTTTTAACTCAGACTTACACAGGCAAAACTCCCATTCATGCCAAAAAAGTAAGCAAGGATTTCAAGATTTGGTTAATAATTTTAGCAATACATGATTAAGAATTATTTTGGGAGCCCAAACTATGACTATTTTGGATTTGAACAAAAGTAATTTAAAACAACTGTGATGGAAAATCACTAATCCCATTTCTTGTTTTCTGTCCTTTTGGAAACTCTCATTTCATTATTCAGTTGCTGGAAGCATATGTGATTTGGGGATAGGATAATATGATCCTCACTGGGGCTTAGATACTATTGTGATTGAAGTCATTATAAAGAACTAAGAAAGAACAATAGATAAGCTTTGTAATTCACAACTGCCAGGATATTACTGTTTATTTTTACTGTAAAAATACAAGCATGAAGCATTTGATAATTTCATCTTATGCATTTTCTTTTGAGATGTACAGTTCATGTGTTAAAGAACTGTAAAAAGAGCACTGACTGCTGCCTATGGGTTGTTGAGAAGCACTGTTTGTATGGTTGTGCTGTATATCATAGCTCTTATTAACTCTAGTGCCATTTCTAATGTTTTAATGTATGTGTGTATGTGCCTTGAGGGAGTAGTTTGTGTGTTTTACTGGCCTGATGCACAAAAATGCTCCCTTCCTTTTCTATCTATTATAAATTAATACATGCCATTGGGGACCTCTTATTGTGTAAAATTGTCGTCTTGTGAATGGTATGGATAAGCTAACTTTGAAGCGAAACTGAACAGTAACCCATACTATGAACAAGACAAAACTTACTCTACCAACCCCTGATGACTTGTGTTAATTTATTATGAATAATTCACATTTCTTTATCAGTTACTATCCCCTGCATCATTTTTGTTAATAAATTATGACGAGAATGGCACATCCTCCACTACAGTAAATATTTGAACAAGAGGAAAACGAATTTCCTTACCATTCAATCAGAGTTCTCCCATATTCTGAGATCTGCATGGTTTAATTATGCCTAGGTCTGACATCATGCTTTGAAAAATAATTGTTTTATAATCCTGCTATCTTCATAAACCTGTTAACTCAGCATTCTATAATTAGTGTTTTAACTGAGCAGCTAATGGGTTAACGGTTATATAGCTTGATCAATGGTGACATAGTGTCTGTGTTGCAGAATAGAATGGTTGCCTGGCAACTATACCTGTAGACACGACATATTGTATTTCTGCCTATTTAAACCCTCATCTTGTGAGAGTTTATGGAAAGGAGCTGCTCATTTGCCAAGCCTTTGGAATTCTTGTAACATGGCTGAAAGTATTGCGGTATGAACATCAAAGGGCTTAGAAATTTGATTCAGTAAATGAAAGCCTTGATACAGATGCTTATTTAAACTTTTTGAAGTCTCCTTTCTGCTTTTCTTCTTGTAATTCTATCAGGCCACTCTCCAGCATCCGTCTGTCCTCCTGACCTGAATCCTACCTGCCTCTGTAAATCCCCCTACCAACACCATTGACCTCCCAATTCTTTTTCTGATCATCAGGTCCTTTCATACCCAATTTCCTCTAATGGTTTCCCAAGAAACCCTCAGACTTCAGTGATTCTAGATCATTAGGTAGGGGCCTGGCACTTTGTCTTCTAACCAGTTATTCAGTTTCAAAGGAATCTCAATTTAGGGTTTATCCAAGTTCAAGTAGTCCCAGAATGCATTGCCAAGCCATTCCCTGACTATGGGGTAGAATCAGAATGCAGATATGAAGGCAGCTAACTCAACAGAGAGTGCCTTTTTTACTGAGGCCTGAAGGGAAGAGGTCCATGGTTTGTGGGGAGGAGTGAAGAGGCTTTCTCCAAGCACTTTCAAGATCTAAAAGGAGCTTTGGAAGGGGGTTGAGTCTCTTTGTCTGAACTGCTTTTCCTATTGCTAGTGGAAAGGTCAGTATGGAGTTAATGAAGTCTGCGTCATCCCTGTTTGAAGGCAGCACTGGGTCCTATTTGTATAATCTCTGAAGTGTAATAGTCTAGCACAAAATAAAATATCCTGAATTTTATTCTGTTTATGCAAATCAAGCACTTTGGTTAAGTGGCACATTAAGTTATTTTGCCCTTTCAGTTAGCAAACTTCAGTGCTGCTTTTGATCCAGTTTCTGTGGTTCTCACCCAATGGAAGTACCAGTGTGTATAAATGCTACTCCACATGAGCAAAGATTGCAAAATCTACAGTTTAAAAATGTTTGTTTAATGGGAACCTAGATTTTTGTTATACATTTTTAAAATCTTCCCACCCCTACCCCACACCCTGGGTGGCTAGCTTGGCGAGGACATTCAGCTTTATAATGTTAGGAAATTTATCTGTATGAGGTTCTCTAGTCACTGTACTTTTTCAGCATCCATTTATTTGGGAAGGAAGAGAAACCACAGTGGTCTTTGACATTTATATACTCATCATCCTTTATGTGCAATATCATTTTTTTAATAATATTGTTATACGTTTTTTTATAATATTGTTTAAGGTGGAGCCATTGTGACCCGTGCTGCTCTCTTAGAAGTCATACAGTGAGAACTTTTTTCTGTACAAGCATCACAGACATATAAACAGTTTATAAACCAGGTTTCATGACTCAAACTTCAACAAATAAAGCACTATTCAAATAGCCTGTCATTTATTGCCTCTTCATAAAATATGTTTAACACCCAATGCGATAAGTATGTGCTGCTTATTTCATGTTTTTTGTCATCCAGATTTTGTGTCCCAGCTGCTGGAGGCTCAATTGCAGCATTTTACCACTGTTGCAGGTAAGATACCCCCTCAAATCCTGTAACTAGCTCGACTGTTTCTTGAGTCTGTTTGCAATAATCTGGAAGAGCTATTGAACCATCCCTTTGCATGGGAGCTGACAGTTCTTTGACATGCTCTGTGTCTGTCATCCTGAGACCTTATAATTAGTCTGTTTTTGGGTCTCTGCTAGCACTGGGCTCCTATGGACAAGGCACTAGTCAGATTAGTTAATGAGATTTGCTGAAGGGGAAAACATAATAAAGATTAGGATAGGGACACACAGGGAAGGAGGTTAGGGCAGAGGGTATCAGAAGGTAAACTAGACAAATAATTACATCTTCTTGTATATGAAACAGGCCAATAAAAGAAGACAAAAAGTACAATACTGTAAAATGTTTGCATAATGTAAGGGCTGCCTTTCTTTTATAGTAGAGCCTACTTGTTCTTTAAGTGATTAATGCATGAAATTTTACGTTTGCTGTCAGGCTGAAACTCTGATCTTGCATCAGAGAGTGTTTTGAATGCAATTTTTTATTCTGTAGCTGAATGGCCGATGCAGGAAATGAAATAAACTTCAAAAATGATACTACAGGGTATAGTGGGAACATAGACAATAAAGCTGAGGAAAGCTAAAACGCATCCTCTGCATTTAACCTCTTCCCCCCGCCCCCAGAAATATTTTCTTCCAAATACTTACCAAACCCCTTTTTACAAATATTTGTATTAATTGCTTCTCTTCAGCCCTTGTATTTTATCCCTAACATTAACCATAATTATCAAATATGAAGCTAGAACAATTATTTGTGGTCTAGAACCAGACAGTGGCATACTGGTAATGCAATGGGAGTGTTTGTTGCAGAATACTGGATTAATGGGAGTGCAGTGACTACATAGTGGTTTAATGATTGTTGCCTTATTGCCCCTTCTTTTGACCCCAGTGTCTCCCCTCTGCTGAACAGTAGCAGATGTTTGGGGCCTTGTAGTTCTGCTTCCCACTGCAGGAGAAATCAGTGATGCAGAGTCTGGATATATTCTAAGTGTAAGTTGCTTTAGTTACACACCTACATCACTCCTGAGCTGAGACAGTCAACAGGGGATCCAGGAATCTCAGCCCGACACTAATCCTGGGTTCCCAGTGAACAGTTCTGTTTCACAAATGGACTCTAATCAGAGCCCAAGACTGAGGACAAACTCTTCTGCAACTCCAACAGCGCCCTCTCTCCTGAAGTTGACTGCACTAAAAATCTTGCCTAACCAGAACTAACACAGCATGTCTTCCCAAGAATCAAAACTTGCTCACACACCAAGAAAAATAATTTGTAAAACCATGGTAACTGTGCCACCTGCCATAAATAGTATCATTTCAGCAATTTTTTTGTAAAAATGTAATCATACTGGTATTAGTTACCTACACAACCTCCTCTATGAGAATCCTACAAATTATTTTTGTTTGCTGGCTGAACTGAAAAATAAATTGGTTTGGGTTGACCTGAAACAAAATTATACTCTTGTCAAACAAAATATTGGTAAAATATTCAAAATGGATTTTTTCTTTTTAAAAAATAAAACAATATTGAGGTAGATTTTGAAATGAAACATCCTTTTGAATCAAAATGTCAAATTATTATTCTTTTTTTTTTACCAAAACGTTTTGGCAAATTTGACACCAATTCACACAATCTTTTGGTGGATCTGAATTTGGATTTTGCAGCCAAAAAAGATTTGGGGTGAAATTTTCTGCCCAGCTCTAGAGCCTACCATTGAGCATGAATTTTGCAGGTGATTGTGCTTTGGTTGTGTGGGCCTTGCAGTGTGAAACTTGCTACCCATTTCTTAGCCATCCCTCTTTTGAAAAGCATCTTAAAACTTGCCTTCCTAGCCACAACCACACAGTATTTTTAGAATAATCAGAATAATTATCTGCTCTTTTAATCCAGTTCTTGCCTCTGTTAGACCTTGGTCCAGGATCCAGAAAAGAGATCCATGTAGACAGGCCTTTTTGCCTGCTGAGATTTCCATTGACTTCAGTGGGTCTCTGCTTACACTTACATAGATCCCCTTGGAGGACAACAGTCTTAAACTGGAACCTTTCACTTGCTCTTATGTGTTTGTATTTTAGGAAGGTGGGATTTTATGTTGTTCCATTGGACAGCAACTTTGGTGGAGGCAGCAAGGAGGCAGTATATAAAACATGTTTATAATTAGTAAGACTTAATATTCATCTTTAGCTAGCTAGTAATACCCTGCTACTGAACAAAGAATAACGCAGTATCTGGAAACGATGCAATCACATTGGGCAAATCCTGACTCAGTTTTGTGTGAATAAAGTCCGAGCCCAGAATTAATGAGAACTTCAGGATTTAGCCCAATAGAATGATAGAACTGTAACAAATCAGTGTTTTACCAAGGGAACCATATCTAGAAGCCTAATGGCAACCATAGTGACATGACAACTTCAGGCCGCTATGAGGTAACAATCCATACAACAAATGAACTGTCTGGGATCTTGGAGTATGGTTCTAGCTATGGTGCTGAAGAGCCATTGTGCTTCAGTATAGTAGTAATGGTCTGATTTTTATTTGCAGCACAATATTTTGATGTAATTGTTAACCTAAAATGGTTTGGGTTTCAGT
Organism: Mauremys mutica; assembly: GCF_020497125.1. Lineage (NCBI taxonomy): Eukaryota > Metazoa > Chordata > Testudines > Geoemydidae > Mauremys > Mauremys mutica. Next base: position 74,506,802 of record NC_059077.1, read on the forward strand.
TCTTTAGCTCTTTATTTAAAGCTTGTATAATTTTATATTAATGCTCTCTAATTCTCTTTGTGTAATCTGATGGGGAAGAAACAAATTCCGCAAGAGAATTAGAGAGTATTTAGCAGGCAGTCAGGAGTGCGAGTTAAATATTACTTGCATTTGCAGCATACAGTTTGAGGCTGAGGGAGAATTCTGGAATTGAAGGACTTGAACATTCTAGGCCCAATGTCATTATTAGTGAGAAAAGGTGCTGGGAACTGTATCAACAGGTGTAGCATTGTGACCTGATTTTTTCCCCTTCCCTCCTGAAACTTGGAGGCAGATGTTGAAACTGTCTAGAGACAAACCTTCTATTACCATTTCTTATACTGGAGACCTTATTATGGCTATATTAGGGTTATTGTATTCTAAAGCAAAAGGATTACAAATATCTCAATGTCCTCTATTACAGCAAATAATTATTCTTGCTTCCAACTATTTTACAATCATTAAAGTTCAAATTTAGGTTGCAGCATTTCTTCCGTGAATATTTGCATTTAATTAATAAAGGATGCTTTGAGTGTTTCCAGAATATAGCTCGTAAACCTAGGAGAAATACCTTAGAATAACTGAGGACGTTCTAAAGGTCCCCTCCTGTGTAAAGAAATGTTGTTTGAATTCCATTACTGCCCACCTCTTCCATGCCCCTTGACCAAGGTTGGTTAAATGTTCTTTTCTTTTGATACCTAGTGCATCAGGTAACTTTGTTTTCCTTTGACTGAAATGTGGCCTCTGATGTGTGTGAGCTGCTGTGTGTATCTTTCTAAGATCAATAAGCAAAAAGTCACCAGCAATGGGAAGTGAATGGGATAGTTAAAGCACAGTAGATGATAGCTGTTAACATGCTGAGGGTAAAAATGCTGCAATTTCACTATTCTATAACAAACTACTGATCTACTAATGGAACTAAAATGTTTTGGCTCCTATTTCTCATTATGAAATGCGTTGGTTTTCTCCCTCTTTTTTTTTTTGGTGAGGGGAGGGGAAGAAAACTCTCTATGTAACCTAAACATTTACTGATATCCTCTGTGAGAAATAATCTTTTAAACAAATATTAAGAGGGATGGGAGGGACGCAAACCTCAAACTAGTGCTTAGACCGCAAAGGCCAAAGGCGTTTGTGTTTGTTTCAAGATAGTTGAGACCAGAGTGGAGGTCTGGTATTTTGCTGGTGACTGTTGAAGAAGATGGATTTGACTGCTGGCAGAACATAAAGCAAAGCTGACAACAAAGCTTTCCTTTCATGCTATCCAAATGAACACATTTCTAATCTGAAATTCAAATACTTGACAACAGAGAGCCTGTGAGCTGGGCTTTGAACAGGAAATTGCTTCATGGTTTTAGCATAATGAATTAGGCAGTTAGAGTAAATCCATTTAGAAGGCATAGAATGCTTGCACATTCCTTGTAAGAGCTAAAAAACCTTGCTAATTTTCAAAATTTCTCATGACTTGCAAAAATGTGAAATGTTCGGTGCAAATGTTGTGCATGTTATGTTTGGCATATGATTTAGAAATAATTGCACATCTTAAATGTTAGAATAATTAAATACCATAAATAAAGGTGGGGACATTCTCAAAAAAACCTGTGCTTCCTTTAATAGTATAAATACTGTAATTAATCCTGACATTCTCGTCTGGTCAATTACAATTACACATCCTGGAGATGCAACATTAGACTGAAAAAACGGACTGGGTGGGTGAACGCCAATAAAATCAATTCATGGGTCTCCGTTTGAACTCAAACAAGTAGTGATCAATGGCTCGATGTCTAGTTGGCAGCCGGTATCAAGCAGAGTGCTCCAGGGGTCGGTCCTGGGGCTGGTTTTGTTCAACATCTGGATGATGGCATGGATTGCACCCTCAGCAAGTTTGGGGATGACACTAAACTGGGGAGGGAGGCAGATATGCTAGGGGGTAGGGATAGGGTACAGAGTGACCAAGATAAATTGGAGGATTGGCCCAAAAGAAATCTGATGAGGTTCAACAAGGACAAGTGCAGAGTCCTACACTGGGGATGGAAGACTCTCATGCACTGTGACAGGCTGGGGACCAACTGGCCAAGCGGCAGTTCTGCAGAAAAGGACCTGGGGATTACAGTGGATGAGAAGCTAGATATGAGTCAACAGTGTGTCCTTGTTGCCAAAAGGTCTGATGGCATATTGGGCTGCATTATTAGGAGCATTGCTAGCAGATCAAGGGAAGTGATTATTCCCCTTTATTTGGCACTAGTGAGGCCACATCTGGAGTATTGTGTCCAGTTTTGGGCACCCCACTACAGAAAGGATGTGGACAAATTGGAGAGAGTCCAGCGGAGGGCAATGAAAATGATAAGGGGGCTGGGGCACATGACTTATGAAGAGAGGAAGAGGGAACTAGTCTTATTCAGTCTGCAGAAGAGAAGAGTGAGGGGGGATTTGGTAGAAGCCTTCAACTACCTGAAGGGGGGGTTCCAAAGAGGATGGAGCTAGGCTGTTCTCGGTGGTGGTAGAGGAAAGAACAAGAAGTAAAGGTCTCAAGTTGCAGTGTGGGAGGTCTAGGATATTAGGAAAATCTATTTCACTAGGAGGGTGGTGAAGAGGGTGAAGCACTGGAATGGGTTACGTAGGGAGGTGGTGGAATCTCCATCCTTAGAGGTTTTTAAGGCCCAGCTTGACAAAGCCCTGGCTGGGATGATTTAATTGGGGGTCGGTCCTGCTTTGAGCAGGGGATTGGACAAGATGAACTCCTGGGGTCTCTTCCAAATGTAATCTTCTATGATTCTATGTTATACATCATGCTGACAATAGACATCCTCACGTTAGTGTTTTAGGCAGCACTTGGACCAGCTTGTCATGACAGCTTTCACACCCCTTTAAAGGGACTAAATGGAGTCAATGTCACAGGTAGCAGCACTAGAGATACGGTTATGTGTTTGGGAATGAGGTTCTGTTGTTTCCTTTGTGTACTATACTTTCCCTTGGAAATCATTTGGCAGCCCCCCTTGGAGTAAAATATTCCATTCTTCTATACTCTGCTTAAATCAAATAATCTCAAATAGTATAAATTGGCAAGAGAGGGTTAAATTGCATCCCAGTCATGTTTGCAGAAATATTTTTTCATTGGTAATGTCCTGCATTTTATAATCATGTTTTGGAGAATATAGAGAAATGTTCAAACTCTTGTTTTCAGATTCTATTCTGCCAGTTCAGAAGACAGACTGAGAGTATAGGCAATAGCATAATTGCGCTTCAACAAAAGCACACAAATAGATAATAAAGCATGACATTCTTGTATTCATAACTTACTAGGTTTCACAGCAGAGCCATTTTGTTCCCCATGGAAACAAACTGCATAAATAAATGGATTTTATTTTAACACATTGTCTTTAACTTTCTAGTCAGAGAGAACGCAATACAGTGGAATAGTTCTCGTTGGCATAGTGATAAAGGAATTTATGATGGATTATTTTATGAAAGTTTTTTTTAAATAAAAAAATCATTGAGTGTCAAGCCTCTAATTAATGTTTACAGTTAAGAATGTAAAGGAAATCTGTTCTTTCTCACAGCTGCTAAAATATGAATAGGTCTTTTTTCCATCCTTGGAGATGCATACTGAATATATGTATACAAGCAACTTAATGTATGCATGATGAATTAAACTGAGGAACACTGACATTTAAATGCATTAGAACTGTGCTGAACTGAAATAATAATTATCACCAGCAGCACAATATAAATATTTAAAGATACTGTACCTATTCAGTAACTGCAGAGGCACCAGGCTGAATTTATCAAAAATCAATTCTGAATACCTCCAGCAAAATAATAGAATCTGGAAGGGAAACATCTTTGAATCATTAATATGGAAGAAAATTTAATCCTGTATGATGAGCATGTTCCTAGATGCTTGCACAAACAGGGTTCCCACATTGAGGCTTTTACATAAACAAGAAGGGTATAAATATCAGGAAGTGCAGTTGAGCTAAGACCTACCCAACTTTTTCCACTTTATTTCCCAAACTATACTGTAACTTATTGACTAGGACATGGAGGCAACAGAATGACACACACATGGAATAGATTTCAGCATCAGGCTGAAATGTTAGTAATTTAGCACCAGGGTGGGGGCTTCCTCCCATCTCCTCTCACAGACCAGACCTTTAAATGTGTCTAGTGTGGGGTTGCAGGGCTCCTACTATGTGACCAATAATGTAGTGTAGACCATTCACAGCCTATCCACTAGGACTCTGCTTACTTCTGAATTTCCTGTACAGAGGAGAGGATAGCAGTTTCCAAAGGGGGGACATCAGTCCCCAAAGACTCCAGCTCTCCCCTTCTCCTATAGGGGGAAGGTCCACCAGTAAAATCCAGGGTCTAATTTATCCCTGGGAGCTGACCTGTTCAGCACTGATCTGCCCTAGACATTGGCTGAAAGTTGTGTTAAGATGAACAATATTTTCCTAATAACCTTTTCAAATCCTATTGCTTTCAATGCAGTTATGCACCCATGATGCTGAAAGGAAGGCAAAACCCTCTACCAAACCTTTGCTGATGTGGTCCAATGGGAAAAATTACTTCCTGATCTCCAAATAATTTGATGATCAGATCTGCAACGTAACAAAAACACAGCGTCCAAGCTACAACTTAGGGGAGGGTGTGTATGAGAGAAAAAAACCAAATGCAAAAGCCAATCAGCTAATCCAGTCTCCCGTTCCCAACCAATTGGAAGGCAGCAGATCTGAGGTGGGGGCAGCGCCTTTCCTGCTAGGAATGTACTCTCACATTCTTCCTTCCAGATGCTGCACTATAGCCCCTGTGGTCCCTTCAAAGTCCCCCTCCTCCCATTTGATTGCAGGGGAGAGGGCAGTTTCTATACATTATTTGAGGTAGAACATGCACTGCATGTAGCATGGCCCTCCCTCAGGCTGTTCCAGCTTTGCCATTTAAGAACTAGCTGTGAAGAAAGTTTTTATTGAGTAACACTTTCCCTTCCTGTCTCATACAGATGATGTACATTGCTGGAGTCAAGCAGCATAATTTTTCTGTAGAATATATAGTGTATGGCAATTTGCCAGGGAAAAAAATATTCATGGTGGTATAAGATAAGAATTCATAAAGAAAAATACATGGCTATCTTGACCATTAACAGAGGGCAAATCATCCAATTTAATGAGTAACTGCAATGGCATTTATGTTTAGAGTGCACTTTACCACACATCACTTTCTGCCGTGTTTCCTCTTAGTTCTTGTGCCAAGAAAAACAATTTTGTTTCATGACTCCATTGAAATGACTGATTTCTACAGAATGCCCATCATTGCAGTCCCTTGCTCGGCAAAATTCCCATTGAAATAACTGGGATTATGTTGAAGCTGATGGGAGTTTGTATCTGTGGATTGCAAGGTTGAGTCCAGAATCCTCATCTTAAGGAGATGTCTAAAGCCAAATCAAAAGATAATGACTGAATGCTTAGGTTACAAGGAAGGCCACCATGTTACGTGATGAGATTCTAAATGCTCTCGACTTCAATAGTAGCAAGGTCACTCTACACCTTTCAGATGGGTTGCAGTACATCATAGGACCGATGCTAAGAACTAACAAGAATTCCAACAAGAAATAACTAAGCAAGTAATGTGTGCTAATTAGTTGCAATTTTAAAAAGGCTTTTAATGAATAATTTCTGACACTTTAAGTTTAGATTCTTGGTCTGTGTTAACTAGTAGAACACATCAAATTGCTGCTTATTTTCCTTTGTTGCTGGGTGCTCAGTGTTCAGAATCAATAGTGCAAGCATTAGTGAAGAAGGGAAAGAGATTACTATCTTTTCCTCCTGCCTGATAGAAGTAATTATCTCTTCTGCCTTAGTTTATAAATTAAAATCCCTGTAATAAAATATCTGAATAAAATACTGGTAATCACATTCTTTAAAGTATGAATATACAATAATATTTTTAATTCACTTCTGGATTTCCACTGCTTAAATTGTGCTTTAATGTTTAGAAAGCAAATCAAAACAAAGTACAGTTATATTAAGCCAAAGTCATATTCAAGTGAGAGACATAAGTATTATCTTTGGCCCCACCCTGTAACCCTGACTTCCCACTTAAGTCTGGAAGAGAGCTTTTGTGCTGCATCTCTTAAAGGTGCAGCACAGAATGTACAGTCCAATAAAAGCAGTGGGCTTTAAGGCAACTTTCTGCCTTCCTAATCCTGGACGGCTATGTGGACTGGATACTCCTGGCATAACTTAAACCTCCAGGGTTGTCTTCATAGCAGCTGGGCATCATTTGCTATGGGGCAAGAGGCAGTTGTCTCCCCAGACCTTGGTTTGCCCCCTGCTGACTTTTCTTAGGTATATGTGCTCCATTAGGTCTTCCCCTCCTGCCCTCGCAACTTTGGATGTGATCATTAGTAAGCAAACTTTGCACCGACCTCCAGATGTTTCTGAAATTGTGCCTGCTCTCTAAGATGCCTTATCAGATGCAACACTGGCCAGAAACTCTGTAGTATTGTGTGCTGCAGCCTATCCTCCAACACCACCCTGATGCCACCAGCCCCACTGAGCACATTCCCCATGCTGGGACTTATGTGGGGTTTTTGGAGGAGAGTGCTATAGCTGTCCTCCATGTTACATGCTCTGGGCCAATCCACATCGAGCTGAATGTGATGCTTTACATTGGTCTCTTTACACTTGTCTAGCTCTCTTATCCAGCATCAAGGAGGCAGGCCTGCAGGATCAGGCCCCAAGTCACATGGGCCATCTGTCAGCTAAGACAGGATTGTTTCCCACAGTGTTTCTTTTAGTATTTTGTTCAGCCTTAGGGTCAATGCTCTGAATGATTAGGCTTCTAAATGTGATTTCTAAATTCTGTCTCTCGAGATATTCCTCCAAAGCTATAAATCAGGGTTTCTTCCTTTCAAATCAACGTTTTTTACTTTTAGTGCCACTACTGATCCCAAACAATTAAAGAATAAACTCATTTCTCAAAAACTGATGTTAAAATGAGGCTTGAGAGAAAATTTTATCTTTAAAGAGCTAAAAAAGGTACCAGATGCTTTAACATAGTTGACAAATCCATAATCAGGAAATATAATGTATAAAATATCTACCTGCCAGTAGAGAAGACTTAAAATAAAAAAATAATGTTCCGAAGTAGCCAGCTTTCTTCTTCACTTTGCAAATGTTTACATGGTGAGGGAAAAGGTTTGATCTATTTTTTTCCAATTGACTCCAGTTAAGATAGCCAGGTGTAAGTTTAGACATACATTTATCTTAATGACGGTAGAAAGTTACAATACTTTTGAAAGCTAAATGTATGTAAAAGAAAACTCCTTCAAAGCAACTCAGCCCACTAGTGTAAGGTGATGTGAGTTTTAATGTGCTTTAGTAACCACAAAGGTACAAAAACTGAGTTTCAGTAAAGCAATCTTTGCAGCAAATTTACTGTAGTGATAATCCAATACCTTCCCAAACTGATTAATTTATTGAAGGGAATTCTCCTGCTCTCTGTTAATTGTCAGAAATGTCTAATTGCTTGGAAATCAAATACCTACTGCTGCAGAAGAGGCTTCAAGAAATACTATAAGATAATTAAAACATAAAGGTTATACACAAATTCCAAATCCATCAAGACAGTAAACATGCTTTAGCAACAGCCCTGAGTACATTTTTTTTTCAATTGCAAAATGTAAATAGGTTTAGAAAACAGCTTGCTGGTGGGATGATGGATAGGATGCCCATAACAGTTTAATTAACTCCAGTTTCCTACATGTTAAAGGTTGCTCCAGTCCACTGGCTCATGTAACAAACCCTCTTAGGATTTCATTAGCTGTTGCTTGATATGAAACCTGGTATACCTTCTTAGGGGGTTACATTTTGCCCTGGCCTTCTGCTGAACTAAAGGCCTTATCAAAATACAATCTCCTGTTTTCTTTACAACTATCCAGACACTTTAAAATTTCAAGTGTAGGTTTTGTTTCATTTATTTATTTATTTATTTTATTTAACTTTGTATTATCAAGGCGGAAAAAAAGTCAGAAACATAAGTACTTCTTAAATTCATGGCCTTTGAACTACAAAGGTTTGTAAATGATTGATTTTCATGCTAATAATTAAAGCGTTTTCACTATGTGGGCCAAATTTCTGCATTTCAATACTCCATGCAACCTCACTAGATAAAAATTGTCTCAGAATTTAGCACATTACCCTCACTCCCTTTTTTAAACTCTCCAATAATTCAGACTGTTGTATAGACAACATGAGAGAAACCTTGCTGGTTTCAACCTGAAGAAAGTGATTGTAAGAGAATTCACACACAGGCTACAATAAAAATGTTTTTTTTCTGTAGTGAGAAGTCTTTATTTACAGTCCTTCACCTACTCAAAAGGCTATTGTACATGTTCCATCTGCAATGACAAATTCTGTCATTCAAAACAGTAGGTGAAAATGAAGCTGAAGGGGGCTTTTTATGTTTTTTAAAAAGACAGAAAACAAATATAATAAAATCAGCCTAGATCAGTTGGGCTTCAGATGATTTAGCTTTACCATTAGCAAATAAAAATGTTATTTATCTTTTGACCTCACCAGAGTAGCTTGATATTTAGTTTAGAAAAGTTAAAAATAAAATTCTAGCTACTTCAGACAGATTATTCTTGCAATACCACTAGAATGCTATTATACAGAAAAACATCATATGTAATCTCAATTAATAAAGATCTATTTACTCAGCTACTTAAAGAAGCAGGCTATTATAATGCTCATTAACACCATTTTCTAATGTTCCCATGGGAAAGGTTATCAAGCTGTCTATTAAGGACTTGCTTCCTTTACATTAGTAATTGCTGACCTACCCTGTGCAGAAGCTATTATGAGCAACTGTGTTTTGATTCTGTCATGGCATCGTTTTGTTACAAGATGAAATGACAAGTGTATTTCATGTGCTTTGGCGATGGCTTTCAGAAACTCCAATCACATTTTAAAACTACTCTTTTAAGCTGCTTCCTAGTGGCTCCAGACTTAGTCAGACATGCATGACTATCCTTATAAACAATGATTTAGAGGAAGAAATTTAACACACCAGAATTGCCACTTCCATTTATCAATAATTTTGTACTTTCCTTGCCCTCTGCTATGTTATCAGTCATCTATGTCCCATGGGAATGCTGCAGGCTTGCGGTAAATTAAGGTTCTATCTCTAGTGATTGTCTTTAGCAAACTCAGTAGGTTCCCAAACAAACCTTATCTGCATTGAATGCAGCCATAAATGGGGACAACAGGGACAGCTTTCTTCCCCGTTGACATAAATGCTAAGATTAATACAGAATAGTGCTGGAAAGGCAAAAAAAAATAACTGAGTTTAAATAAATTGTATATATATTAACCTATTAATCAGAACAGTGCTCTGATGTGGAGATGGGTTTGGGATAAAAATTCCCAACCCTTATCTGGAGAAAAATAAAAAATGGACTCAGAAAGGAACACTATTATTGCATCTCTCACCTTCATATCTGGCTTTGTTTTCTTAATGTAGCTTCTTTGTGTAGTATACTTTGGCCACTGTGACCAAACTTTTCTTCTGTACTTTGGAGAAACTTCCTGATTCAAAGGGAACCTTGTTTATGGACTCATAAAATAAAAGCAACTGAAACATATGAAATAAACATGATTCACTCCTCTGCTATGGGGAAGTTGGGTAGAAAATTAGGCCATGGGCCATTTGTAGATATGGGGCCAGATCCTTAGCTAGTGTAAGTCTGCATAGCTCCACTGAAGTCAATGGAGCTATTTGGATTTACATCAGCTGAGCATCTGGCCTTGGCTCTTGACTTGACAAACAGTGCCTGGACTCTGTTCAGACTCTGGAGGCTTAAAGCACATAGGATAGCACAAAGCACAAAGACCTACTACACACCAGGGTGAGGTGGTACCTTCTCAGAGGCAGGAAGGCTACCTGTGACAATTTGTGGCAGAAAGGCTACATTAGCAGGGACAGCCACAGGATTCTGTCACATTCTGGGGTGCAATCCGGACCAGTGAGGGGTTGTGTCACCTCCTGCCTTGTAGCCCTGGCTACCTTAAATGTTCTGCTGCTGTGGCTTAAAGCCTGGACACCAAAAGTCAGCAGACAAAGATGCTCTGAGTGTTTGTGATTAGCTGTTCTGACTCAGCAACTGATTCCAACAGCCTGCTTGTATACCAGAGTGTAGCTGGGATGTAACACCAGCTCTGGTTACACCAGGCAAAAATTACCTCAACCCCCCCCCCATCCTGAATGTTTCCAAAACCATGTGTTCTGTAATGTCCTGTCCTCTGCTAGACCATTCAAAAGGAATAATACAGTTTGTTTGCTCCTCTAAAGAGACAAAATGTACAGCTTTATCCCTTGAACTCAAACACAGCACTGGCTAGGTTTAGATTAAAAGTAAAACAAGTTTAACACAAGGAAATAGGATTTGAAGTGTGTTGAAGTATAAAGGATAGGGTTAGAAATGGTGACAAGCAAATAAATGAAAAAAACTTTCTAGAGGCTAAGACTTAACAAAACAAGCTACAGCCTTTATTTAATGTAGTTTCCTTACCAATCTAACTTCCAGCAAGATGGCTGACCATGCCTCTGGTCAGGATCTCCTGCAAAATCCAGAGTGCTCAGTGCCTTTTTCTTCTTAGGTGAAAGATAACTTGGGGTTCTTTGCTCCTCTTTTATAGTCCAGGGAACCTTTGACATGGATTCTTCTGAAGGTTTACCCTCTCCACCCACCCCCAACTGAAGTTCAGTTAAATCAAGCTGTGAGGAAGGTGAGTTGGAATTTCCTGGTGAAGGAAGTACCATATGCTAGTTTCTCCCCTTGTTGGTGTTTGCTAAAATGCAAATTGATCTTTTTCCTGCAGTCTCCTCCCTCCCATTGTTGCTTTGATGGTTCTGTTTATCTTTTGTGTAAATTGCATTCCCATTGTCCCAACGTACCTTGGAAATACCCTCAAGATGGCAGAACCACCACATTCCTTTGTCTAGGGTGGGGTAACATAAAATTCCTAATATGTTTGTAGTTTTGAATTTGTCCTCCATACCTTTACTATGCAATCTTAATGATCAATATATTATTAGCTTTCTATGACACCTTTTAGATACAAGTTATGACATTAGTAAGTCAGTGTACATTGAACTGGTCAGGCCATCTGAAACGGCCTACCAGATTATAGTGAGCCTCTTGCATTGAGGTGCTGTTAGGGTCAGTCTGAATGTGCTCTTATGATGCTGGGCTACTCTTAGTCCTTTCTCCAGGTGTGGATGATGCTCTGGATGTGGTCTCCTCATTCCACACCATTCCTCCAGGCTCCACTGTTTTTGTGTAGGCAGGCTCCTTGTTTTCTGCTGTTCCTCTGCTGTGTCCCAAAAAAAGTGAGAAAGGAATTTGTGAACATGGTATTTCTTTGTCTTAAAGAACCTCATGGGAACAGGGTTAGGTTTGCTACTGTAAACATGTGGTGGGGATTCTTTGTATTCATCACCACAGCAAGTTGTTTTGAGTTAAAGCTGTTTGAAATAATCTTTAGTATTGGAGATGGGCCCTGGAGGGGGGGGGAGGGACCTGAATTTCAGGAACTGAATTTCACATCTTATATAGAGAACCAAAAAACAGGTTTAAAATCCAGATCCAAATCCAGACTTTCCCATGATTGAATGGTAAACTCAGATCCTAATCTGGAACTGGGTTTTGGTTCAGTCTCATCTCTATTTACAGTACCAATAAATAGTACCCCTCCCCCAGTGGTTTTGCAGAAAGACTTAATAGGGATTTATTTTAGGGTCCATTACAGTGAAATTTGAAGAGTTACTTGCTCTTCCTGCCTTATACCCTCGTGTGCCTCCTTGTTGTATCAGCTACACCCATTTTTTGCACACCAACTAATGTAACTGGCAACCCCATTTTATCACTACCGTACACCTGCCATGTAACTTTATACCATCTATAATAGCCAACATTGATTTATCAAGTACAAGGCATATCAAACTAACCTAATTTCCTCTTTGATGAGTTACTGGTCTACTGGATTGGGGTGAGGAGTAGCAGTAGATGTTATTTTATTTTAGTAAGGTTTTGACACAATCCCACATGACATTCTCATAAGCAAACTAGACAAATATGGTCTAGATGAAATTATTGTAAGGTGGGTATCACAGCTGGGACATGGGCAGTGAGACCGAGTGGTCAGATGAAGAGTTGGGAGTGAAGTCCCAGGAGGTCAGAGTCTAAGACAGGACAATGACCAGACCAAGAATCAGGAAGCAGGCAGGGTCAGATTACTGGAGATCAGGGTCAGGTGCCAAATTCCAGACAGCAGTCAAATAGCAAAGGCAACAACAAAACAGGGTTGGAAGCCAGAGCCTAGGGTTTATCATGAGCAGAGGCAGGCAGGCAGTCTGTGTTGTTGCTCAGACAGCTCCCCTTCATGGCTTCCTGGTTTAAGTACTGATATTGGCCAATCAGTGTGTTATGAGGGGCTGCCACTCAGGTCCTGCTGGGTGGTGCATCCTGCTGAGCCCAGCCCCACAGGGTCCCTCTGTGGGAGCATGATCTAAGCCTTCTGTGACAAATCAGAGGTGTTAGTGGCCCAGAACCCCTATGGTCCCAGGTTACAGTGCTGGAGGTTCTAAAGTAGGTGCAAAACTAGTTGAAAGACCTTACTCAAAGAGTGGTTATAAATGGTTGGCTGTCAGACTGGGAGGGAGTATCTAGTGGGGTACTGCAGGGGTCAGTACTATTCAGTATTTTAGTTAATGACTTGGGTACCAAAGTGGGGAGTATGCTTATAAAATTTTTGGATGACACAAAGCTGGGAGGGATTTCAAGCACTTTGAAGGACAGGATTAGTATTCAAAACTACCTTGACAAATTGGAGAATTAGTCTAAAATCAGCAAAATGAAATTCAATAAAGACACGTGCAAAGTATTAGACTTAGGAAGGAAAAATCAAATGCACAACTACAAAATGGGGAATAACTAGCTAGGCAGTCATACTGCCAAAAAGGATCTAGGCATTGTAATGGATCACAGATTGAATATAAGACAACAATGTGATGCTGTTGCCAAGAGGGCTAATATAATTCTGGAGTCATATATAACTCAGGAATGTCATACATAAGATATGGTAGGTAGTTATTCTGCTCTACTGAGACGAAGCCTCAGCTGGAGTACTGAGTCCAGTTCTAGGCACCACATTTTAAGAAAGATATGGACAAACTGGAGAGGGTCCAGAGAAGAGTCACAAAAATGATAAAAGGGTTAGAAAACCTGACCCGTGAGGAAAGGTTAAAAAAACTGAAGGATAAAAAAACAACAGAAGACTGATGGGGGAACCTGTTAACAGTCTTTAAATATGTTAGGGGCTGTTATAAAGAGCATGGTGATTAATTGTTGTCTACATTCACTGAAGATAGGACAAGAAATAATGTGCTTAATCTGCAGCAAGGAAGAGTTAGGTTAAATATTAGGGGGGGGAATTAACTATAAGGATAGTGAAACACTGGAAAAAAGCTTCTAAGGGAGGTTGCAGAATCCCTTTCCTTGGAGGGAAGAAGAGGTTAGGCAAACACAGGTCAGGTTTACTTGGTCCTGCCTCAGAGATGGGGCTGGACTAGATGACCTTTGGAGGTCTCTTCCAGCCCTGAATTTCTGTGATTCTATTAATCCTATACCACAGAACTAACAACAATACATTTCTTCTAAGATCAAACGGTGCTCACATGCTAAGAATTTGTAAGACTATGTGTAACAGTGTCATCTAGTGACTGCTGCTATAATTATATATTAAGTCATATGTGATTTAATTGATGTGATCCATCTCTGTCAACCAAGTTGCAAACCTCGAAGATGCATGATAAAATAATGCCGCTATATTCTCTCAGCCTTTACTTCACACAGTGCGCAGTGAACTTATGGAACGCATTGCCAGGGGATGTGGTGAAGGCTGAAACTATAAATGAGTTCAAAAAAGAAATAGATACGTTCATGGAGAATAGGTCCATGGGCTATTAGCCATGATGGTCAGGGAGTAAACTCTATGGTCTGGCTGTCCTTGAGCCTCTGACTGCCAGATGCTGGGACTGGATGATAGTGGATGGGTCATGTGATAGTTGTCCTGTTCTATTCATTAAATGAAAATCAAGCTTAATTTTTATTTAGATTAGTCTTGCAAAACCATCATGAAAATTTAGCAGCTAATAGACAGATTCTACTCATCCTCCCTTTACCATGGTTTCTGATATTGGAAAAAAATGAATATTTCATGCTTGTCAAAAAAAAATCATACAGGGGGTGGGTAGAATTTTGCCAGGCTGCTTTGCAAATAATAACATATGGCCAATAGTGACCTAATTAAGTTAATTTGTCATTACATTATGAACTAGTTTTTGTTTTTTTTTCCTGAGGAGGAGTAAGAATTGGGTTGTATATTGGGAACTTTGGAGAAGAGCATTGATTCACAATGTACCCATGATGAGTATTTAACTTAATTGCACTACTGTACAAAAATATGAAATGTCAAATCTTAACAAAGCTATGATTATGAATTAATATGAATAGACATTGTAAGGTTATTTCCAAGTCACCTCACACATTCAGAAAGGAAAGGTCAACAAGTCATAATCATTAGTGTCTCCCTTGTGTCATATCTGCATTTTTCAGCTATGAATGGTTTGCTGATTCCATATAAGTTTGCAATTTCAAAGCAACCATTAAGTGAATAATTTCTGTCCCTAAAGAAACTGAGACTATTGCATTCTCTTAGGGATTTTAGTGAAATAGAAATGACCTCCATGTCATGAGATGCTTAATATAGCAACCAATTTCAATCTACAAGTCATTAGTATCAGAATGGTCTTAACTTACGCATTTTGTAAGTAGTGTTATCAATAGATGAGCAACGTGCAAACTGACATCCTCAGCTATGTTTACCAAATACCAGGGTAGAAATATTTCCTATTCAGAGATTGTTTAACTGAGTTAAAAGATGGAAGTGTCACATAGACTTGGATAGCTCCAGTTTCACTGTAGTTTGTTGCTATATTGAAAAATATTATTTTAAAAAGGCATTTTGGAACCTATTACCAAACAAACAACCTATTACCAAACAAGTTTGGAGTCAATAAATGCTAAGTAGATGATTCTCTGTCTACAGAGAGAAGTGGAGTTGTTGTTCAAAGAAGCTGACTGCTTTGATAATCATATGTGTAGGAATTGCCCACACAATTGCCCAAGGTCTAGTATTTTGAGATACTGGTAACTTTTTAAAAAGTCACCATTATTAAATGAAAGGCCTGAATCTGTAGATTCTCTGTGCACATAGGTCTCATTGACCTCAGTGGAATTGGAGAGGCAGCAGGGTTAGACACTAGGACTGCACTACAAGGATAGTTTATAATTATAATGAGGATGCTCACCTTTTTACATTTGCTAGAGAACATTGTCTTTCTAACATATTTTTGTCATAGGCATATTTGTGTCTAACAAAGATGTGACCCCTATAATCTCTTGGCTTCTGTATTTATGTGCTGGGACAAATAGGAATGAGATAATGGGCCTGATCTGTTATGGTTCATAGCTCCTATGACAAGGTAAATGCCCTCAACTGCTATGGAAGTCAATGGCAGGTGAAGGTGCCCACTACTTTCATGGGATGGGAGGGAAGGGGATATTCTCAATGGTATACTCATATCTAAGAACTATTTTAATATAATATCAGTCTGAGTTATGAGTTTTCTGTTTAGAAGTGAATGTAAAACTGAGTGTTCTAGAATGAATCTGAGTGAACAGAGAACTCTAAGGAGCTCTGAATAGATAGGAGAAACCATGAAGCAGCCATTAACATCTTGTAAATGGGACAATGAGGAGTACAGAAATATGTGATACTGAGATTCTTTTCATTCTAGTGTGGCAAAATCCTGATCAGCTCTTCAAATACATTTTTCTGTATATGATGTTCTTTTCCCTCCCTTCCTGTTTCCCAAAGTGCCAAATATACTAATTAGCACAGCCAATCATTTTTAAATTCAGTGTTGTCTCCTGTGTACGCTGTTACGCATATGTCAGGTTAATTCATGTCAAAGGACATAATGTAACCTGATGCAATAAAATATATTAAAAAAGCCTGACTTTTTAATTATTTTATGTAGGCAATTCTCATATGTTTGCTACTGGTACTACACCTTTTATTTTTAGTTTTTTTAATAACTACACTCTTACACACCTTTAATTTTGTTTGCAGTTGTAGGTGTGTGTGTCTTCAGATGACTCCTACACTTTGAAGTGTTAAAAATGAAAATACAGGCTCCAGATTTTTATGTTAATTGCTTTCCAGCTCATGTTAACAGCTTACAAGTAAATTGCTTTGGGGGCCAATAATGACAACATGTAAATATTAAAAAAAAAAGTACTTGAAATTAGATCTAAAATATAGTCAATAACATAGAAATTAAACTGTCAGAGCATTTTTCATTTTAAAAACATTCATCTGTATGTGCTGATGTTTCATTTAATTTAAATCTCAATTTACAGTCTGCAAAGCATATTAAATGTGTCCCTCTGTAGAGGAAAAAAGCAGTTTTAACCGAACATAACTTTCCTTCTCTTTTTTGCCTTCAGGCTGTTTTCTTTGTTTTTCCTCAAATACACACTTTAACAAATGCTTTCTTTAACTACTTAACATTTCTGTTTGAAAATATCTGATAAAACTTTGTGGAAGATTGTATGAGCCTATATATGTGTTTAGTTAATACCTCATCATATTAGTAAGAGTCCAATTTTGGGGGATTTGATGGCTTAGGCAATTGAAAACTGGCAATAAAGCCTTTCATCTGTGACTCAGTGGTTCTAGAAAAAACTATGTCCATTACTGAACTTCTGGAAATGATTTGAACTTAATCCACTTCATTGCCAACCAGCATGGTTCTGATGATATGGACAGCTACTGACAATCTCGACAATGGACAGAATGGGCATAGAAATTGAGATATGCTTTTACTCACAGAGAACAGGAATGAGTCTCATGGGCAGAGCAGTGTTTGGGCGCTTACATTGTTGAGGCCTCTGGTCAGGGGCGGCTCTAGACATTTTGCTGCCCCAAGCAGGGCGGCATGCTGCGGGAGGCGCTCTGCTGGTTGCTGGTCCCGCGGCTCCACCGGAACTTCCGCAGGGACGCCTGCGGAAGGTCCACCGGAGCCGCCTGTCGCCCTCCCGGCGACCAGCAGAGCGCCCCCCGCGGCATGCCGCCCCAAGCACGGGTTTGACTAGATGACCTCCTGAGGTCCCTTCCAACCCTGAGATTCTATGATTCTATGATTGGCGTTCTGGGGTCTGGAGCTGCCCCTGCCTCTGGTGTATTACAGCTGGTCAGCACAGCTGATTCAATAATAGAAAAATGAATATATTTGCTAACAAATATCTTGAGTTTGATTTGCTTCTATCTAAGGGGGGTTATACTTTTCATTATTTACAAATATTTATAAGGCTGCTGGTATTTGTGACAATGTATACACATCCCTAAAGTTTCACAAATTTTGTACCAAATTTTGTAAGGTGCATGATTAGCTATTCACCATTAGTTATTTGCCATTGTCCTCTGAAATGGCTGGCATCCAGTCAGGGAGCAGGAAACATGCCATATGACCAATCACTGATGAAAAACCCATAGACAAGTATTAATCTAAACTATATATTATTCATAACTATACCTTATATTTGTTCTTTACAGACATAAATTTCATCCTGTGTGGATTGTTCTAATTAATGCAAAAGGGATTTACATGAGTAGTTGTGGAAAATATATCTCTGTTTCCCTTAGTCTCACTTATTTAAAAGTTTCTCCTTGAATTTCTCCAAATTGCAATTTTATATGCTATTCCTAGAATTATTTTCCCCAGGGACTTTCAT
This sequence comes from Mauremys mutica, assembly GCF_020497125.1. NCBI lineage: Eukaryota > Metazoa > Chordata > Testudines > Geoemydidae > Mauremys > Mauremys mutica. Next base: position 74,524,737 of record NC_059077.1, read on the forward strand.
ATACTGTATATACTGCACAATTATGACAGAATCTTGCATATTTCTACGGCCACGGTATGTAGACCACTGCTGATGCAGGACCAATTACTATACAAATGCACTTTATAAGTAACAGGAATGTAAACATAGATAAGTATGACCTGTTATATGTATAAAGCATCTGACGAAGTGGGTATTCACTCATGAAAGCTGATGCTCCAATACGTCTGTTAGTCTATAAGGTACCACAGGACTCTTTGTCGCTTTTTACAGATTCAGACTAACACGGCTACCCCTCTGATACTATGACCTGTTGTTTCACTGGAGAAGTACCCACTACTCACTCCTGCATACCAAAATTGAGAAAGAAGTTTTAAGTTTGTATTCCAGTTTTGTTCAGCTTATGCATGGCTAAATAAAATGTGTGTATATAATCTCTCAAACCATTTGAAAATCATGAAAGCATTTAACAAATCCTATGCCATTCCAGCAAATAGTTCAAAGATAAGATATGATGGCTTAATACTCACATATTAAATACTTTAGCTATGGTATAAAGCCATACCTATGAACTATTTGCTGGAGCGCCATAGGTTTGTTAGATGATTCGTTAACTGAATATTATTTATATCTGCCTTAACTTGTAAACACAATGTACTTTATGGGTTAAATACAGTATAAGCATAACAATTTCAAAGGTACTGCACTAGTCTATACCATGACTGAATTTTTGGCACTATACATATGCTAGATATACACACACACATACTATTTATAGAAAGATCAGGTCTGAGCAATGGATTGCTTGTTTGTTGATCCGGACACCTCTTTGCAAAGCAGGACAGATCTACCTGCTTGTGATCCTGATCGGACTGGATAGTCAAAACCTTTTCTTAATGAAAAACTGTTTTCCAACAATTGAAAATTTTTGTAGAATATTTTTGATTGTTGAAATATTTCAATTTTTGACAAACAATTCAAACTGAATCAGTTTTTTCATTTGAAATGAAGGGTTTTTTTTGGATGGGGGTTAAAGAACTGAAAAAAAATAAAGCTGGAGAAGGGAGGAAAACATTTAAAGGAGAGAGAAAATGGAGAAAAAACACAGTTTTTCATTGAAATAGATAATGAAAATATTTAATAAAATAAAAATGTTAATATTTTCTTAAATTTTTCATGTAATAAAATTTGATTTTTCAACCAGTTCTACTCCGCACTTGTCTCTTCTTGCCTTCCTGCTCTGCCTTTAGACAGGGGAGTGAGTTTGATGCAGAACAGAAAAATGCTCCCTATTGTGCCTCCATAAGTGATCACATCTATCTTCATGGGACACCTTGACAGCTGAGGCCAGCCTCAGGTGCTTGAGCTGGTATAGATGTAAAGGGACTCCAAGCAGAGGATTTCATGAATGGGCACTTGACTTTGGAGCCTGTTTCCCACCGTAATCAACAGCGCCTGAGGGCTTGCCTATACATGAAAGTTAATCCGGAATAAGATATGGTTTGAATGTAAAGCTAATTAACTATTCCTGATTACATCCATGCGTAGATGCTCTTCTTTCAGAATCAGAGCATGTGCACAAGGAGTTCATAAGGAATAGCTATTCTGAAATAGCTCTCTGGGCAGAGAAGCCTTGGCTAAGATGACTTTCTGCAATGCCCATCTGGTTTCCCAGGGTTTTTGAGAAGAGGTTAGGTTAGGGAAAGTGGTAGTGATGTATTTACACTGCATCTGTATGGTATGAGTTGGATTAAGATTTAATTTATGCTGGTGTAAATTAGGAGTCGCTGTATTGAAGCTAATGGAGCTACACCGGTGTAAAAAAGGAGACTGTGTGTTTATGTATGTCTGTGTGCTGTTGATGCAGCTATCTACACACAGTAAATGATCATTATTAATTTGTAGTGTGACAGCACCTAAGAGCCCCAGTGATAGACCAGGGCACCATTGTGCTAGGCACTGTACAAACACGAACAAAAAGACCATCCCTGACCCAAAACGTTTACATGGTAGAGTGCATCTAGAAATGCAGGTTATGTTTGTCTAATCTAATCTGTCTACTTCTGTTCAGGTTATCTAGGCCTGTCAGTTAACAAAACTACTAGTTTTCATTACACGTTTTCAAACTCAAAATCATATACTATTGCCTGTCTCTGCAAATTTTATCCAGTAGGAAATTTTCACTTTTGCTGGTGAATACAGTACTGAGGAACTGGTGAATTTTGATGGATTTGCCTTAAACAGAAATGTGACAGTGTTGCTGGAAAGTGGCACTATTTGGTCACAAAATCCCATCTTCTTACAAAAATTGAGATGAAACAAAATGCTTTACTGTTTTCAACTTCAAGAGAGTTTGTTTTCTTCTGGGAATGCATTGTTTTCTTTTTTTAAAAAATAACCTTTTATTGAGGCTACCCTCATCCTCCCTCTCTGATCTGTATTTGACCTACTGTATCTGCTGTACTACATTAAAAGGAATGTGAGATCACTCGTAGCAGCCTTTGATGGAAAACAACCTGTGTAACAAAAATCTTTGTCTGCTGGAGTAGTGCAGGTGGCAATAAACAAGGCAATATATGTTGTTTTTAATTTTGGATTTTACTGCCAACACTTGAATAAGAGACTTTTGGGAGGTCAAAAGATTTCAATGTATTATACATTATTTGTTGGTTTAATGAAAATTGTATTACATTTATCTACCTTGTCTACATATTCAGAGAGAATCATAGATGTTCTGAATAGACGAGTTTATTATAAAATATTTATTCATTAATATAGCAAGCAAATGACTTCCTTCACCTAAATGGCTTGTTTTCCTCTTAACATCATTTATCACTCCAGAACTCTTCTGCCTTGTCATCTGATTACTGTTACAACAATAAGAACTGTCACACAGGAGTTATCAATACATCCAGTCTGTTATTCTTTCTTTGAAAATGATGGATGCTTAAAATCCATTTGATAACCTAATTATGGGGACTTTTCTTCCTGACTCCCTGCTTGGGATCATAGTATATAGCATGAGGGCTAATGAAATTTTATCTTGCATACTTTAGAGTAAATGCAGGTGTTGTGTATTTTCATTTGTATTACAATTTTTGTGGGTAATATACATCCATGAGAAATGATGGATTGTTTTAGTGATACCCCAGTAGAGTTGGGCCAATGATTACTATGGTCCTGGGTACATGTGCTAATTTAATAAGGGTACGTCTTCACTACCCGCCGTATCGGCGGGTAGCAATCAATTGCTCGGGGATCGATATATCGCGTCTCATCTAGACGCGATATATCGATCCCCGAACGCGCTCCTGTCGACTCCGTAACTCCACCAACCCGAACGGCGGTAGCGGAGTCGACATGGAGAGCCGCGGACATCGATCCCGCGCCGTGAGGACGGTAGGTAATTCGATATAAGATACTTCGACTTCAGCTACGTTATTCATGTAGCTGAAGTTGCCTATCTTATATCGATTTTCCCCCGTAGTGTACACCTGCCCCAAGACTCACTCAGGATTAGCTATCCTCCTTCACCATCTCCCTTGACACCTAGCAACCTGTTGCTGCAACGCTTTTGATTCTTATAATGGTTGTTGAAGCTACATCTTAGTCCTCAGAAACATGATTTACATACTAAAATATCTTTCTAGCCAGGGATTATTGCATTTTTATTACTTGAGTGTCTTGCACTGAAAGAATATTTATCTGATTGAAAATGGGTGAACTGGTAGCACTGGGGGGAAAAGTCAGTTTTTCATTGTTAATAAGATGACAGATTGAACGGAGGCAGCCACCAAAATGAGCTCCCTTCCCATAGGCTTATGGAAAATATAGTTTCCATTCTGACTCAGAGCAGAGACAGCCAATTGTGTGAAACTGGGCAGAACTCTGTGTGTGGTTTGGTAATATACCTCTACCTCAATATAACGCTGTCCTCGGGAGCCAAAAAATCTTAACCCGGAGCACTGCTTTACCGCATTATATCCGAATTTGTGTTATATTGGGTCACATTATATTGAGGTAGAGATGTATCTACATGAAGAATTTTGGAGCTTTGAAAAAGTGATCTCTAATGACAATAAGATGGCAGTTTATCTTGGACTAAGCTGACATTAAATGACTTTGACCTTCTGTTTTTCCCTGGGTTCAAGACAATTCCACATAGGGGGGAAATGAAAATACAAATAAAACGGCAAAAAGTCTTAAATTAAGTCTTCTTTCACTTTTCAATAACATGAAGAATTCACAACTCTATGTAATTTACCTATTTCTAGATCTAAGCATGTTGCTTAAAATATTTAGGAATAACAATGTTTATACAGAGAAATAAAATAACAAGTAATTCCTAAATAATAGCCTATCATATAATTCAATTACAGCATACTTTAATATAATCAGTTTGTACAAAAACACACATTAAAAGAGACAGTCTGTCTCATTAAAATTCAACAGACATTTAGCTCAGCTGGAATAGGACTTATTTCAGACTCATGCATGAATTTTCAGATAGATTACAAATATACTGGTTTACAGAAAATTAAATATAAAATATAAGAGCTGAAGTACTGATATTATTTTGGTGGCAGCATCTGTATATTTTTATGACATACTGTATCATTGCCTTTTCATATTTGAGTAAATTACAGTTTTGCAAACCATAATTACATTGGATCATACTTGATGGTTATGCTTTATAATGCTTAGCTAATATTAATCAAGTTTTCCTAAATTTATGTGTAGTGTCTCTTATGTCATGTTGGTACTTATATGCTTTGGGTAATTATAGTTGTCTATAACTTTTATTATGTGGTTGGATGCCACTCCCATGAATCTACACATCTTTGGGATACAAAGAATAACACTGTGGTTCTTATCCAAACTCTGTTTTGCTATTCACATACTTTTAACTGAGTGATACTTTTCACTCCTTCACCACAGGAAAAACAGATCACGTTTTCACACTATAAAAAAAATACAGTTAAAAAATATGGTTAAAATTATGGTTAAATGGTTTAAAAATATGGTTATTTTTATAGTGTACCTCCCAAAGTTTCAGCAGTAGCATTTGCAGCATTTGTGTTATCAAACAAAAGAAAATCAGATGCCTCACAACTTTAAGATTTTAAATAAAGCTCTCCCTTTTTGTGATAATTACAGGAGAGACAGAGGGCCATATGGTATCGTTATCCAAGTAAAACAATGTTGAAGAAAGAATTTTTTTCAGCCTGCTCTTCCAAAATATGCCTCTCCACTGGTAAAAAGTATGTGTGACGCTCAGTAGCAGCCAACAAATGAGTTGTGACCTCAGTCACAATTCTTCCTCTGCTTCCTATTTGCTCAGAGGCATGGCAGGTGGGCAAGAGGAAGTTACTTTGGGCCAGATCCACAAAGGGACTTAGGCATTGCAACACTTAGCATCATAACTTGAAGGCACCTAAAAAATTACAGGAACAACACTGTGATCCACAAAGACTGAGCAGGCGTCAATGCTCCCTAGAGTTGAGTTGCTAGGCTATCGAATCTGGAGGCAGCTGAGTACCCTAACCACTGGGCTAAAGATTATAGAATCATAGAAATGTGGGGCTGGAAGGGACCTTGAGAGGTCATGTAGTCCAGCCCTCTGCATTCAAGAGGACCAAGTGTACCTAGACCATCCCTGACATGTTTGTCTAACCTGTTCTTAAAAACCGTCAGTGATGGGATTCCACACCCTCCCTTGAAAGCCAACTCCAGCGCTTAACTACTCTTTATGGTTAGAAAGCTTTTCCAACTATCTAATCCAAGTCTCCTTTGCTTTAGATTACTTCTTGTCCTGTCTTCATTGGACATGGAGAACAATTGATCACCGTCCTCTTTATAACGGCCCTTAACATATGTGATAACTGTTAGCAGGTCCCCATTCAGTCTTCTTTGCTCAAGACTAAACATGCCCAGGTTTTTTAACCTTTCATCATAGTTCAGGTTTTCTAAACCTTTTATCATTTTTGTTGCCCTCCTCTGGACTCTCTCCAATTTGTCCACATCTTTATTAAAGTGAGGTGCCCAGAACTGGACACAGTATGCAAGCTGAGGCCTCACCAGAGCTCAGTAGAGTGGGATAATTACCTCTCATGTCTTACAGATGACAATTAGCTTTTTTTTTTTTTTGGAACTCCATCACACTGTTGACTCATATTAAATTTGTGATCCACTATGGCCCCCGAGCCTTTTCAGCAGTACTACCATCTAGCCAGTTATACCCTAGTTTGTAGTTGTGCATTTGATTAAAATGGAGGCCACCCCCACCAGCCATTTTTGGGGAGTTAGGCAGGCAATTAACTCCTTCTTGCAAAAAAAGATTTAGGTGCCTAAAGTGTTTGACTCCAAGAGGAGTTCATGGTGATGGATTGCAAGTAGAGATAGGCACCAAACTCTGTGAGAATGGTGGGGCTTAGGACATGCCCCCCTCTTTGGCATCTCCCACTGACTAGCTTAGGTGCCTCCCCACCTTGCATTTTGGCTTTTGTGGATCCCATTCTTAGTTGCAAATCTCTCCCCATGCATTTCCTCCAGAATTTAGTCACTTAACTCAATTTTGTGGAACCCATTGTTGTTCCAGTGATTTTCTAGGTGCCTGGAAGTCCCTTTGTAGGTCCACGCCTTTACTCATTTTTGTGAAGTAGCTTATTCTCCACTACAGCAAGTCCAGCCAACTCCCCTGACTAATGAGAAGAAAGGATCAGGGCTCTTCAGCTTCCTGTTGGCAAGGATGGGAGAAGAGCATCAGGTAAGTACCTCTTGTGGCCAAAGTCACAATCTGAGCAGGGTAACTAGGGGAGCCCTACTCCCTTGCACAGCCAGGTAATGGCTGCAACAATCTAATGCATAGAGCTGTCTCTAGGAAACTCTATAGTTGATTCTGCCATTTTTCCTTACAATTTGCTGATGTTATTGTTGTCATTCCTTGGCTTCAGATATTGTGGGGAAAGCTTTCACCAGGCTCAGACTTGTTCTTATCTTTTCTAATATCAGCAAAGAATCCTGTGGCACCTTATAGACTAACAGACGTTTTGCAGCATGAGCTTTCGTGGGTGAATACCCACTTAATCGGATGCAAGTAGTGGAAATTTCCAGGGGCAGGTATATATATGCAAGCAAGAAGCAAGCTAGAGATAACGAGGTTAGTTCAATGAGGGAGGATGAGGCCCTGTTCTAGCAGTTGAGGTGTGAAAACCAAGGGAGGAGAAACTGGTTCTGTAGTTGGCAAGCCATTCACAGTCTTTGTTTAATCCTGAGCTGATGGTGTCAAATTTGCAGATATGTTGTTTCATGGGCAGGTGCTCTGGGTACTGTTTTATCTCTGTATCTTGGGAATGTCATCTGGGGCACTGTCAGCTGTGTGTGTCCCAAAGAGTTGCAGCTCTCTTTCTTAGATGGAAAAGTGGTCTCATAGTTGGGCACCAGCTCACCAAGAGCCTTAAAGATTGAGACCAGAGGCTTTAATTGGCACTAGAAGCACTATGGAACCTGTACTACTACTACTACTGTCTACAGCCGTGGTTGAGAATGTTTGTCTGTAGGGAAAAGAAAATGTCAAATAGAGGAAGGGATTCTTATGAAAACTGATTGTGACCATGTGCCTGTATCCCACTTTTGGGGTTGCTTAAATCCATTCGAAGAGTTGAGAAGAAAAACCCAGCTTAAAAGAGTCTTCTATTTTCAGTGCCAAGCTTGGGGAAAAGAGCTGACACGGGAGGGATAATGGAAATGCAGTGCTGACACTGGTGCTAACCAAGAAGAAACAGAGGAAGCTATAATTTTCAATAGTAGATGGGGCACCCTTAAAAAAGGGTTGGTCTTCTTTTTGCATTGAGGGCTGCATGTAGTGAAGACTCTGTCTCTCTTGCTCTCTTTTTTTGTATTCCTCCCCCTATCTGAGGTAGGACTTGAGCTATTTTACTGAACCCTTCTGAAAAGGGAACCTTTTTGTGTTTATTTAAGCTGCTTTGCTGAGAAGGGAACAGTTAATGGTAAATTTCCCTCCCTCAAAGGAGAAGAGGACCTGTTCCTCTTGCCTGTCCAAGAAGGGACCCCCTGAAAACCTGCTCCTAGTGCTGGACTTCAGTCTCGCTTGTTACTTAGGTTGCTCTTTTTCTTTTTTTCTCTTCTCTTCTCCCTTCCCTTTCCCACGCCACCCCCACCCCCCATATCTTTTTCTGGTTGACAGTCCTTATTCCACAGGTTGACAGGTTGTAGTGGTAACGTCATTGCATTTTCCTTTCAATGTTTGTTTTGAATACAAAAGAAAATCAAGATACTGCAGTTTGATGAAAGAATTATCATTTATCTCATCAGAGTATTAACTCTTTCAAAGTTAAATTCAGCTAGGCAATGCATATTTTAACACAACTATTATGCAAAGTTTTTTTTAAATGTGTAATAAGTTTTATTTTCAAAGGCATATTATTAATGTAAAGCAGGGGTGGCCAACCTGAGGCTCCGGAGCCACACGCGGCTCTTCAGAAATTAATATGCGGCTCCTTGTATAGGCACTGACTCCGGGGCTGGAGTTACAGGCGCTAACTTTCCAATGTGCTAGGGGTGCTCACTGCTCAACCCCTGGCTCTGCCACTGGCTCTACCCCCTACTCCACCCCTTCCCGCCCCCTCCCCTGAGCCTGCAGTGCCCTCACTGCTCCCCCCTCCTCCCCAGAACCTCCTGCACACCATGAAACAGCTGATTGGGAGGTGCAGGGAGGGAGAGGGAGGCGCTGATTGGCGGGGCTGCTGGTGGGTGGGAGGCACTGGGAGTGGGGTGGGGGGAGCTGATGGGGGGCTGCTGATGTATTACTGTGGCTCTTTGGCAATGTACATTCTGGCTCCTCAGGCTCAGGTTGGCCACCCCTGATGTAAAGGATGTATTTTGCAGAATCCATTTTTTTTAATGCCTCTGGTCATTTCTGTTTTGTGTTTCAATGCCATGCAGTTTGTTTTAAGCTACAAGGAAGCAATGTACTCCTGACTTTTATGTCCTTTACCTTACCCATAGGAGCTACTTTGTCACGTCACCAGTGCTGTATAGATCACTTGTACTATAGAGGAAGTAACTAAGAAACCAGTGAATTGCAGCTGCTTTTAAAAAAGAGCTGAAAATCAATAATAAGTTATTGTTCTTTATAGCAGTTTAGGTTCCTTGTATGTCCCCTCTGACATGTAGATGTAGCTATAAATTAATTTAGTTTGAGACCATAAAAAACGTAACTTGCTCTGTAGTGACTAGCGAATGTGCATTAGTGATATAAAAATAACACACCTTGGCAGAGTAGCTTTCTAGGAGCTGTGGAATACTGCAAGTTATTTTTATAGTTTAATGAGATATAGGCCCATGCTTCCAGAGGGAGACACAGTGAGTGGAGCACTCTATAATTTACTGTAGTAAAATGATCAGGATTCATGTTGTCTATAAAACATGAAAAACATTCTTCATTCCTTACCAATTAGATCATAGTTACAACTCTCAGTTCCTTTGAGCTTAAAAGAAATTTCTAACTGCTAGATATAAATGAATGCTGTGGTTAAATTAAACCCTTCAACAGCCCAAACAGGCTTGAAAGAAATGCCTTCTGGATGTTATTAACATGCATATTTAAGTGCTATTTTTAAAATTTAACTGCAAGCCATAGCAAGCACAAATGTTTATAATAGCTATTTCAGAGTCATAGCATTACTTTGAAAGCATTTTCATCACTGCTAATTCCTGTCCAATAATTTTATTTCAGCTTTTACTATTGTTAATATTTTTTTTGCATGTGATGACAGGAAATTTGAATTAAAGGAACAAAATGTTGTATTTTGGCAGTCTAGAAACTGTGGCACAGTTTTAATCTCAGGCCCTGATTCTGCAAACACTTGTGCATGTGCTTAACTTTACTGAATGAATAGTTTTATTGATTTCAGTGAGACTACTCACTGTAGTAAAGTTAAGCATATGTAAAAGTGTTTGCAGGACTGGGGCCTTATTCTTGCAGTAATAAGTAAGTACAAAAAAAAGCTGAATTTTTGAAGAGCATACTAAGTACTTGTGAAACTGTATAATTTGGGAAGTATTATACTGATAATAGGTTTGGGGGTCAGTGTGCCTTTTATTGCTTATGTCTCAGGCCCAGATTCATGATATGATGATACCTGTGAAAATTGCCAGATTCTATGCACCCTGAAATACTGTAAGTGATATGATCATAAAAAAGGTATTGTATGCTCTGATGTATGCAACAGTTTAACTGAACAAAACTAACCATAGCCTGCCCTGTAACAGGATGTTTGTGAGTTAGTGGGTGGCGGAAGAGGGAGGAAGATGGATAACAAGGGGTTTAGGTTTTTTGAGTCACAGGTTACTGACATGGTGAATCCTTCAACACTTCACGTTTTCAGTGTGTTTCTACTTTGGTCACACTGACAACCTGCAAACATTTCTCGTCCTTTTACAAAAAACGTTGATTGCTAGAAACAAATGAATTCAGTGGTGGCTGCAAAGTGACCTTGCAAGACTTCTAAATATCAAAGTGTGTCATTCTGATATGACTGATAAAAGTGCCATTTAAATATCCATGGAAACTGGCTTTCATAGTCAACTCTGGGGCTTTGGTCATAAACAAAATACAGTACTGTAAAGAGATTTCAAAGATATACCTACTTCTTTTGATCTTTGCAGCTAATCCTCCCCTCTCTCCCTCCACAGCTCAATCCATTAAAGGTGTTGCTAAGACAAATGTTTAGTGGGAGTTTCTGTAGTCTGTTTGCTTATTTGATGTACTGTATGGGCTGTCTATGAATGAAGAGTCTATGGCAAAATATATGTGAATCTCCTCCCCTCTTTAAAAAGGAGGTGTGGGGCAGGGAAAAAAAGCCAAGCAATTGCTACATTAGCAGACTGGCAGTGAGGTCTTCAAAACTGATAACATAAATTGCATGCAAATGACCAATAGCGTGCACAGCTGAAACAGCCACTCTTGAAATTTGGTCCCTTGTTTGAGCTGTGTATTGAGAGTCTGCATCCTGTCCTTTGTTTTCACAGTGTACTAGCATTTAGGTCCAGCATTTAAATAAATCAGTGTGTTATGGATGGGTTAATAGTGGTCTGTTTGTAGGAGAACAGTGTTTCCTCTTTTCACAAACAAACCTTTTCCTTAACAAACATTTGGCAAAAAGGTAAATGGATGTACACCTTGTCCAAAGCTTGGGAAATATGTGACAGTAAACCTATTAATATAAGCATGTTGAGATCATCAGATGGAAGACACTATGGAGGAGTCAAGTATTTTATTATTATTATTTATGATTACCATCTTGTTCACGTAGTGTTTAAATGTTTATAAGACTAAGTGATTGTCCCTTTATTAATATCTCTACCATATTTTTAACTCTAATTTAAAATGTTAATAAATTATGGGGCGAGGAGGGAGGAGACATGCATCTGTGCTCAAACAAGCAATAACATTTGCATATCCATGCAAGAGCTGCCAACAGGGCCTCTACTGGTTGTGCTTTTCAAAGACAAACAGAAGAGTAACTTTATCACTAGATATACTACTATATCTGATTCGTAGTAGCTAATGAATGATACTAATGCTTTGCACTTCTATAATGCCTTTCATCTGAAGATTTCAAAGCACTTTTAAATGCTAAATAAGTTTTACTATATCCTGTGGTATGGGCAGGTGAGTAATATTATCCCTATTATCAAAACCGCCACCTGTAAAGCAGTCCTGGGCCTCTCTTGGGTGGTGAAAACAAGCCATGAACTACTTTGTCAGTAGAAATAATTATGCTTTCTTTAAAGAAGTGAACCTGGCAACCTCATTGAAAAATGCACACTTAAGGGCCCCTTTATGTGCCTCTAGTAGTGTAAACTACTAGAGGCGCATAAAGGAGCCTCAATGTAAATGAGAATGTGGTCCACAGATTGAAATAAAAGAGCATACAGTATTATCATTCACTGGGTTTTTTTCATTCAGATTTGAATCTCTCACTCTGGCTCTCTCTCAAAGTATAATGAGAAGAAATAGCATGGCATTTTTCACATAACGGTTACTAGGCTATTTGTAGGGGACATTTGACCTGTTGGACAAAAAACATGGTGCCCCTGCTTTTGCAATAGAGGAGGGAAAAGAGCAATAAATGATGGAAGTTGATGTGTGAGGAGAGTAGACTTACAAGAAGAATATGAAGTGAGCCAAAGGAGATTCACTTTAACTGTGTAGATGGGGTGGGTGTTATCTGCAGGAGTCTCACCCACAATCTCCCTTGAATGAGGAATCATGCCTCACAAAAAAAGTCCACCGTAAAAACAAGTTTTAGCTGTCATTGGCCATAGGGATAGCACCTGCTTTGATCTTCCGCTTACTCAAGCAGCTTCCTCCTGTTATACTTCAAAGTTGGGTTTTATAACCTAAGGGCATTTTAATAAAGCATCCTCAAAAGCACTATGCCTATCGGCCATGATTTGAGGAGGCTGTGCAGCTCGCCAGGTGATTCAGTGCCAGAATCACAGGAATGTTTATATAAAAATGAACACTGAGAAATCACAGGAATAACTCTTGTAAATGTGTATTCCTGATTCTCCCACTTTTGCGGCAATTCCTTACCTTCTGCTCTTGGGAAAGCAATGTTATACCACTTACTGCCCCCCTCAAAAAAGGATTAAAATTGATTAGGTTAAAATAAAGTTGAAGGAAATGAAAGAAAGTAAGTATATGACAGATAATTAAAGCATGAGGCGTGGAAGGTGTAAACTGATTATGATGTGTTTGGTTTTTAAAAAGACAATGCAAATATATGGTAACTGAGAGACTACAAAGTGGTAAGGTTTTTGTAAACCAATGGAAAGGGTTTATCTGAGTCCTGAAATGTGTATATTAAATTAGACATGGTAATTGATTCTACTGTAACTGAGCTGCAGTTAGATCAGAGAGCTGTAGTTATAAAAAAAAGTTTGCATGCCGTTAAACTAGGGTTTGTTTTATTATGAGAGAGCTGTGAAGATTTGGACACAGTCTTTCTTGCCTCTAATTCCCAAGTTGTGGGACAACAGGCCTGGAACATGGTGAACCTGCTGAATTTCCATTCATGGGACTGGAAAAGAAGGCAGCATGCAGGGGGATTCCACATCTTCTGTGCAACATGGAACAGTGTTCTGTCATCTCTTGCAAATCTGGGAGAGAAGGGTAAGTCCATGGCCAATGGAGTGAGTGGATACCTAGCTCCACTGGTTGAAACCCCATGTAAATGGGACACAGTATTCACAGTTGCTAATACAACCCTTGGGCCTATTGTAGAATCTGCAAAGTAGCTGCACTAGGGCTCCACATCCTGCTGAAGCAGATTCAGTTCCCCTTCCTGTCCTCCTTCTTATGAAGATCTCTTTTTTGAAGGAACATTGTGCTGGCAACTAAAATTTGGCCAGAAGCTGGCAGGAAGTGGTTAATTAATGTAAAGCTTCACAAAGACTCTTCCCCCCGCTCCCTCTCCTCCATGGCGTACAGATCACATCTTTCCCTTTTCCCTCTTCTGCTTCTCTTCATTACACTTTTCTTCTTCTTGCTCCTTTTTTGCTCCCCACTTTTCTTTTTTTCTCTCATTCTGTTCCTATTGTCCACTTCTCTTCCTTTTTCTTTTATTCTCCTTCCATCCTTATCTACTTACTTTTCTCCCCTATCATGTTATTAAATGAGTTTGATAAAGATGTTTGCCTCTTTTTATAAACCATTTTGAGATCTATTGCTAAAAAAAGCACTGAATATTAATTATCACCTCTTCTCTTTCTGTCCCTCCTCCCCTCCCTGTCCTACATGTTTAGCTACTCCCTTTTCCATTCTTTTGATCCAACTCTGTGCATCTTGAAGCAGTGCTCTGTGTCAGCTCTCTCCAGGTTGTTGTCTCTTCTTTGCTTATCCTCCTCTAGCAGTCTCCGCTTCTTAATGTTATCTTTCTGTTATCCCCTTCCTTTTCCCTTTCCCTGTTTCTCTTATCTTTCCATTTTATTTCCTTTTTAGATTTAGATTGTTGGAAGCATTGCTTCACAAAAAGGGTTGGGTTTTCAAAAGTCAGCTACAGTGAACAGCCCTATATCCACCCTGATATACATTTAAACTAACTGTGCAAGTCCTGAGAGTCTAATGAGGTGAAAAGCAGCAGGAATCTAGTCTGGTAAGTCTAGAAGCCCTGTGTTGGCCAGAACTCTGACTTCTGGTGAACAGTAGGTTTAATATTAAAATACAAATTTATTTGCAATTCATGAACCTCTTTGTGAAAATGGACATTTGAAATACCTGAAGGATACTTCACAATTGGTTTTGAGGTACTGTCAGAATGCCCTTGGGCCGGTTCTGAATCACAAACCTTCTTTGTCCAGTGATGGATTTTCTTCATGTGCTCCTCTTTGATTCCTGCATGCAGCTATGCTGCACCCTGTACCTCATCTATAGAGTAGGGCAGTGATGCCATGACATGATGTCTTTTAATTGACAAGTAGAGGAACAGAAAGGGAAGCTGTGTATGTTAAAACCTTTTAATACAGAACACAACTATTATATAATTGTATACAATTTCGTTTGTTTAAAGTCTCTAATCTGTAATGATGGAAGAATGAAAAACATACTGAAAAGGTCAAGGATAATTCTGAATGGGAAATTGGGGACTCTTAGGTGCATGTCCTGTATAAGAGCTTCTGGTAAATTAATTTCATCATCATAACCAAAATGGAAACTTTTGTTAATTAGAAAATCGGCTCTCTGTGGAATCAAGAGATTGTTTTCCTCTTGTTTTTAAGCAGAACAGAATGGGGAGGGGGAGGAGTCAGAAGCAGAATAGAAATGAGTGGGGAAAGGAAACTTTAAGGGAAAGGAAGGGGATTTGTTCCTTATTGCATCATTGAAATGCCTGGTCTAAATTTTGCTCTCACACGGAGCATAAATTGGGGCAGAATTTAGCATTTGGTTTGTAATTATATTAAGTAGGCTCAGTTTTTAATCCCTGGAGAAGAGATGCAATATTTGGCTACAACTTTAGGGTCAGATTGTGGCTCATGTCATGTGTTAGCAAAGGGATTAGTGGGGTTGTAAGGTATCCCCTTACTTCCTTTGCACTGTACCACCTCTTCCTGCATGCAGAGGGAAGCAGGCTCTGCAGAGCTGCTGTGTCCCATCCTGTGTAGCCCTCCTGAGTTTTCTTCCATCTGAGAGTTGGCTGTCCTATCCACTACCTTGCTATTCCACCCTGTGCTGTTTAGGAGCAGAGAACAGCATTGGGATTCTAGTCAACATCTACCATAATCAATTATTCTAATCAATATCACACTGCAGGTACTGCATATAGAATAAAGCAGTGTGGCAGGTCAACACAATGCAGAATTAAAAGGGAAATGGGAGTAGAAGACGCAGCGTCAAAAGGAGGATTGAGACAATTCAGGAGTAGAGCTGAAGAAAGAGTAGGAAAAGCAATCTGCAGTTATTTGTGACAATTCAAAATGAACTTTGTTTAGACTGTGTTCACTTAACTTCATGCCTGCATTCTATAACACTGAAGCATTTGTACTATATGTGTATTCATGCCAAGAACACTTTAAATTTGGTGTGCTCGAATATTCACTGAAAGCATATTCTGAGTAGTAAAATTTAATTGCACTATACAAAATTTGTGCTGTGAAGATTACCAATGTCATCCTGTCAGGGAAAACCAACAATACTACCTGATTTATAGTAAAAAAAAAAAAAAAAAAAAAAAAAAAAAAACCCACACAGCATAAATGTCAAGGTTTAACTGTTGATCTGCTTGCAAGTTATTCATATTGGCAAAAATATGGCAAATTTAAAATAAGCGAGTAAATTTGAAGTTTTCTAAGGTTTGCCTGAGAACATTTCACAAGCAGAAAATGTGAAACTCAACAAATAAAATATTGACTCAGCTGTACACGGACTGTAATGAAGGGACACAAAGGAAAAAGAGAGAGACAGGGAGGTGTGACTGTTAGCACGCCTGTATTCCCATTCTACACACTATTGTAATAATATATACAAAATATGCCTTGTGTGAGGTGTCGGATTGTTTTGCATAAGAGTGTGAGAAACTGACATGCAAGTTTCAAGGATGAAGCTAGTTCTTATCTGCTGGGAGGCAATAACAGGATAATAAATTAGAGGGTTGGCCAGGATGTTAAATAGCCAATGAAGTTACAGCTGTGCCTGTCTGCACCTTATTAACCAATTAGCAATAGCTTGATTGCCTGCATTAATTGTATAAATGAAATATGCTGGAGAGAAATAAAGGACTTAGCTGCCAATCAAACTGACTGAAGAGCTTTGTTCATGCCCGCTTGAGAGGCACCGAGACGCAACAAATGGTGACCCCGACGTGATTCGTATTGAATCATGATAGTGTCGGGAGCCTGAGCCCAGAGGCGAACGGCCAGGAGCCTGAGCCCAGAGGCGGGGAGTGCCTATCCGACGTGATTCGTATCGAATGCTGAAAGTGTCGGTGGCCTAGTCTCGGTGGCCTGTTCCAGGCGGAAGAGCCGCGGCGGGGAGTGCTGGAGAAGGGCCAGCCCCCGGGCGTCCAAAGGAGAGGCGCATCTGAGCTCAGAGGTGAGCGGCTAATATGGGAACCGCTGCATCAGCGGAAGAAGAAAAGCGGCTATAAGCCGGAGGAGAGTGGCTACAAGCCAGAAGCCAGGGGAAGGCGGCTATAAGCCGCGGAGGAAAGCAGCGGCTATAAGCCGCGGAGGTGAAGGGCAGAGCAGCTAACGTGAGTACCGCTGTATCAGCTGAAGAAAAGATAACACAGAATGGGACTTTTCGTTAAATCAAATACAGTCTTTGATAAAACTGTTTGGGAGCGGCTAGGCTCCGAGCTTTGGGAGTCGGTGACTCAGGGCGATAAGGAAGCTTTCTCCCTGAGTCAAGTATGGAGTAAAACAAGGAAGAAAATACAGAAGCCTTTATTGCACATTATGAACCGACAGGGGGAAAGAATTTCCCCTGCTGCACTGATTTATTTATTAAGAAGAGAGGGGAAGTTGGGGAGGCTTCTCCCGATCGGCCTTCGGGCACAGGACGAGGAGGTGCTCCGCTGGAAGCGAGCCCTGGACGGGAAGATGTTGGAGTGCACGGCGCAGGCAGAGGCTTGTGCCGTGGCCCCGGAGGTCGTTTGGACCTACAAGCAAGCAAGTTGTTCTGGCAGGAGCCTGGAGAAGGCGTCCTACACTGGCTGGTTTGAGCCTGGGACAGTGCCGGGAAAACCGTTGTGCTTCTCCGGTATGAGCAGCAATAGCTGGGTGTCCTGACATAGGATTCACAGATTAAAAGAAGCCAAGCAGGGAAGGAAAAGGAACAGCATGAGTTAACTAAGCAAGCTAAAGATAAGACTTGGCGAACAGCCCAGACTAAAGAGAGCGTGACTGGGCCCAAAAAAGTTAATGAGAGCTGCAAAACTCGGCCTGGCATTACCGGAATGTGTCAGATTTCTTTTCTTATGGGTAAAGAAATGCTACAAAAAAGACTGACTGCTTGGACCCATGATTTTTACTGCAGAAAGACCCCTCCACATCAGAAGAATTTTTCTACTGATGATTGGCCTATGTAATTTTTTAGTCCTATTGTGTTTTTGGACAGCATGAAAAAGGGACAAGGTGTCCCTTGGCAGCCCCCATTGTGTTATTTGGAATTTTTTTTGTTGTTTTTTGAAAGAAGCAAAATTACTACGGGATGATGTCCTGGTAAATTTCCCCCGTAGAAGCTGAATCATGCCGGTGGTGGAAAACAAGGAAAAACACTTATGTTGTTGATGTTGCCAAAGTCCAGAAATTCCTGATTAAAAAGACATTGAGAACTGACCCTGGTGAAGAAACAAAGAATTACACACTGGCAGGACGAAATTTGTGGGACTTATGTTTGGAACTGTGGTATTAATTGAATTTTGGGGTTTATTCTACAGGCTGCGCCCTGTGTTTTGGATAAATCCTTCAGTGTGTATAGCCCACCCTAATTGGATTGTAAATGATATGTCCTTATTTTATTGAGGCTGAGAAAGCATTGCCGTGGGAGCTAGTATGTTTGAATTTTTGAATGGCCAGCTGATGGCCATTCGGAGTGATTTTGAGCACCAGGATAGCCCACTGCCCTTACAAATATATTAGGCGTACCATCTGATCTGGAGTTGTAAAAATATATTTAGACACTGTTTAAGTAAAAGTGTAAATATTTGCAGTGCCCCTCCCCAGCATGTAAACCGGTTGAGTTGGGGGGTGAGGGCTTTTACATATCGAACCCTGCCGGGTTCATGGGGAGGATGAATGTGAAATTATTTACCCCAGCTTTTTAGAGTTTAATTGTTTGTTGTTTTTCAAGTTTGAGAAAACTCAGCCAACGGGTTTGTTGAGTATTCTCAAAGGGGGGAATTGTGGATTGTTTAGGCATAAATTTAGGTAATTTGGGAGAATGGCTTTGAATTTATGTGACCCTAAGAATTTTTATGTAAAGTGTTTTGTTAGTCTGTTTAGATTTTTTGTTAATTTTGTATTATGTACTGATTATTGGCAGTTGTATGATTGTTTGATATTTGATGTAGCCCCCACGGTGGGAAAGTACAGATAGTTGTTCACAGAAGATACCAGAAAGGTAGGGGCTAGTATGGTTTAGCAAGAGGAAATATGGATCGGGCCCAGGCAGGCACGCAATAGATAGAGAACTTGAAGAGGAAAAAAGGATCGGGCCCAGGCGGCGGGCAACAGACAACAAGCTTGGAATACTGGTTGATAACCTTGAGGGTGTAGTTGATAGAAAAGGTAATTAACTACTAGCGAGTAATGTTAGGCAGAGTACAAAGTTAACTCTGTGGTTGCTGGAGGGAATAGCAGTTGAATTTTGTAAAGATGCTAAAGAGTAAAGTTTTTGGTATTTTTGAAATGTTTGTAAATAAATTTAGGCAAAGAAATTAGTTTGCAATTGTTTGGTCATAAATAATTTGTTGTATTAGTTGAAGATTGTATATTGTGCTATGTAATTGTAATTGTATTAGGCTAAGGGCATATAAGTGGTGATGTTTTTTTTTAGTGTTAAAAGGTAGAAGTTAATAGTAAGAACCCTTAAGCTGTGAATAGCTTTGAATTTAGAAGTAAATTAGGATGCAATTGTATTATTGTAAATGATTTAATGGATGATGTAATTTTTTTTTGCTTGATAGTAATAAGGGTATTTGTATGTTGTATGTAATGATTGCTTGCCCAGTAGGGGTAGTTTTGTTTTTGTTTTTTAGATATTAAAGAAAATTGGTGTTAGTTGCATAGTATTTAATAAGGACCATGCATTTATTATGGAGTTTAAATTTATGTTTTATGTTTTATGTTTGTTTCTGGCCAGAATTATTGTTGTGTTAAGATTTTTATGTGGTTTATGTTGTGGTTTTTTTTTAGGACCCCCCCTCCCTCAGTGTCAGTTTGATCACCTGACATATGAGGGATGGATTGGTAACAGAAATTTGTCACAATTTGGTGTGCAATAGAGTATGGGGGAATCCTGCAGAATTTATTATTTTTTGTTGTTGTTGTATTTTGATGTTTTATGTTTTGTTTTGTTTGATGTTGTTGGTGTTGTATGTTATGAATTGCATGGTTATAGGTGAGCTTTGTAGCATAAGGTATATTAATTTTTTTGTTTTGTTTGTATGCCTTTTGTTATAAGTTTGGTGTAGTTTATTGGATGTTTTTAATTTTTTTGTGTTTAAGAATAGGGGGGAGATGTCCGGTCGCATCTTCCCTATGCTGCTTTGGTGGAAAGTTACAGTTGCGTGGTTACAAGAACAGAGGGATGAGATAAAGTTGTTATGCCAGAGCGAGGCAAATGCCAGGTGGCCTAGCTGAGATTGTTTTCAAGGTCCCAGATGGATTCCGGCGAAGTGGGTCCGGCCTTGGCTGATTTTGGCACAGAGTGCCATAAATACTACGGCCTTTTGCTGCCCCATGTTGCTGCAGTGGAAGCCCTTATTGGAAACCTGCTTTGTGGGTGTTTGCACATTGGCAGAACCCTCCTGGCCCCTTGGGCCACTTGTGTTACCTGGAGGAGGGATGTATAGGTAAAAGTAGGGCACTGCGGAAGATATTGTTACGGTTTAGTTAGGCAGCTGGTGTTTAGATTTGCTTTTAGTTTTGCTGTGTAATAGATTGTAGTAATGTGATGCTATGAGCTGGGAATGTTTTGCTGTGCCTTCCCTTTTTTATTATGAGAAAAGGGGGGAAGTGTCGGATTGTTTTGCATAAGAGTGTGAGAAACTGACATGCAAGTTTCAAGGATGAAGCTAGTTCTTATCTGCTGGGAGGCAATAACAGGATAATAAATTAGAGGGTTGGCCAGGATGTTAAATAGCCAATGAAGTTACAGCTGTGCCTGTCTGCACTTTATTAACCAATTAGCAATTGCTTGATTGCCTGCATTAATTGTATAAATGAAATATGCTGGAGAGAAATAAAGGACTTAGCTGCCAATCAAACTGACTGAAGAGCTTTGTTCATGCCCGCTTGAGAGGCACCGAGACGCAACAGTGAGGTATCTTTTCAAAACTAATAACTCAGTCATCATTAATATTGAAGCATGATGTATGTATTTGGTGTTAGTAAGAGTTTAGGATATATGCTAAAATTATGACTAAATGTGTTTAAACCAGGCATGTCAAGGGAAGTTGGTAAACAGACAAAGGAATGTGTTTGCTTCTGTGACCAGCAACCTAGTTATCAGGCAGAGACAATGAAAGTACATTTACACAGGGCTGGATTTAGGGGCTGGTGATCCAGGCAACTGCCTGGCGTGCCAGGCCTGGGAGGCGCTGGATTTGGGATGATGTTGGTGGTGGCAAAAGGGAAAATAGAATGTTTGAAGAAACGAAGAAACATGTTTCAGGTATTCTTTATGTGGATTCATTTTTCACTAACCTTCTAGAATGTTCTGGACCTTCGTAGAATCTTGTGGAACAGTCCAGACTTTCTGAGAACTACGTTTTTCTCAAACCTCCTAAAATGCTGTTAGCCATGCCCTCGTGAGTGTATAAGGGGCAGGGTGTTACCAGTCAGTGAGATATAAGAACAAACTAAAATGAAGTGAGAGCCCAGTTGCGATATTATGAACCTTGTGTAATTGTGAAAGTGTACTTGTGTTTTAAGACTTGAAGAGTATAAGTAGTGATTAATAAAGGACATCTTTAATGAGACGCTATCAAACCCCTATCTATGCAACAATATAAAAGGAATATTGTTACTTCTTTTGCCATGATTAACATTTAATGTTTGATGTCTTTCTAAGACTGCAGAACATAGACTTTTGCTCTCCCCAGTACTGCCTGTTTTCCCCTGTAGAAAATAAAAGATGCCTCAAAGAAGCTTCCAGGAGTGCAGTATAGGAAGCAAAAAGCTCAATTGCAATTAAGTTTGCAGTAAGGGGCAAATTTGATGGGAGAATATCTGAGACAGAACAACATAGACTGGGCTTGAGGCAGTAGCGATAGTCCCAGTACAGAAGAAATTGAGGAGTGATGCATAAATGATGGAAGTCCTATTGCTAAGGAATTAGCAGATTTAGCTAAAGGTAAGGAATGGAAATGCAGCGTAAAGGGGAGTAATGACAAAGAAAAATCTGGTTTATAAATAAAGAAGAATCAGCCTTGCATGATGACAGAAACAGCAGTGAGAAAAATTACCACAAATCAATACATCATATCCTGCTTCATGGCCAGCAATCCTAAACTCTGCCGTCACTGCTGCCAAAGAATTGGCAGAAAATTTAGGAGCTGAGCCTGTCTTCAAGGAAACTTGTATTCATTAGAAGAAGAGACAGTTTAGTTATCAAGGCAGAGATAAGGTAATGGGAAGCTCGGAAGAAAAATTCAAGAGAGAGTGTTTTTGCTCACTCATTGACACTGCTTGAGTGTCCATTGAAGAAAGGTTCAGACAATGAAGCACTACAAAAAGATTTGTGTGTGGGCGGGGGGAGTTGTATAACCTTAGTAAACTGGCAGACAGGAAAACACTCTTGAACAATTGTATGAACTTTCACCGGACACTGACTCATGGGGAATGTTCAGATGCCAATGATAAAGACCTCTGTGTTGAATTGTACAACATCCATCACATTTTACAACATGGGAAGCACTCTCCATTCCAAGTTCTCCAGTTCATTCATGATGCAGAGCTGAAGGACACTTTTCCTAATGTGTGGATAGCTTTGAGGATTCTGCTCACGCTGCCGGTCATAATCGCAAGTGGTGAGTGCAGCTTTTCAAAGCTCAGGTTCATTAAAAAATATCTTTGAGTGACGATGACCAATGAGAGTCTGACATCGTTTGCTATTTTGTCGCTTAAAATGCCATTGGCCAGTCTTTGGATCTCTCTGATGCTGTGCTTCAGTTCATGAGGGCAAAGGCGAGAAAAGTGACTTTTGGAACTAAAGGACTGGGGTTAACATTCTAAGTAACTACTGTAACACTAGTCCACCCAATGTTGGTGCACAGTTCAATTTCTTGATGTTAGTACATTTTAGTTATTCTTAAAATTAAAAAGTTTCTATAAGCTTAGAGGAAATGATTTTTTAATTTGCTTATATATGGCATGAATAAATACAGGTTTACAGATCCTAGCGTGCAAATGTATACTCTTATACAATAAGGATAAATGAAGCATGCAAATCATGCATTGAAGCCATGAAATGGGCTGCAAATGCAATAAAAATAAGGTATTCAAAAGTTTAACAAATGGAGGGGAGGCGCTGAAGACACTGCTCACCTGGGGCACCATTTGGTCTAGGGCTGGTCCTGCATTTACATATCAGATAAACAAAGATTTCCAGCTAACAAGTGGGAGAGGAGACCATGTGGCATCTGTGCTCCGGCAGCAAAGAAAAGCTTGGTCGGGGTTTTACTTTTCAAAAAATACAGTGAAAGGTTTACTGGTCTGTAAACTTTGGGGGGTGGGCTGAACCTTAAGTGATAAGCAATTGAATCAACTGATTGTATACAATATTACTGTATTATAAAAGTGTATAGAGCGAGGTCTTTTCTGAAAGCTAATGACACATTGGTGATTAATATCATTTTGAAATGTGTGTATTAACAATATATGAGGAAATATGAGTACTTAATGATATTATGCTTTAAAGTTTATGGCCAAACAGGGAGAAACAGGTTCCCTCCAAGACGGAAGAGAAGGCTGCTATTTACATGTCTCCAATGAGATTAAGGAAGATGTGACCAAAAACAATGGAAGCCTCATTTACATAGAAATCAACAATGGGATGGAAAGTCCACAGGAAGAGAAGAACAGCATGAGCTCATCCTGCTTCTTGAAACACAGTCATTGAACTTTGGAAGATACAATCAAAGACAGGAGCCATCTTTGGCATCCATCACTAGACTGACTCAAGAGCCAGAGCTCTTGCAAGTTGAGAGATATGAGTACTTCAACTAAAGTGGAGTTGAAGTCTCTGGAAACAGAGAAACATGCTTAGACAAAGATCTTTCCCTTAGGAAGACAAGGAAAGCAAGCATTTTGTACTTCTGTGCAAGGTTCCGACTGACGGAAAGTCAGCCATTGCTGGGAAGAAGAATGATTGGTGAGAGAAACCTTCTTGAACAAAACCTGTACCTCACTAGATTAAGTTTTAGACTTTTAGATGCTTGTTTTCACTTTTATTTGCTTGTAACTATGTTTACTTTTTTTACTTGGCACCACTTAACCTATATTCTATTGTTGATAATTTTTTTTTATTTTCACTATAAACCAACTCAGTGCTGTGTTTAAAGTGAAGGGTGACTCTACCCTAGTTAACTAAGCTGTGAAGTGCTTTTGTCTCTTTAAAGGAACAAACATTATTTCTCTAAACTGTCCAGGAGAGGGCTGGATATTGCAGAACACATGGTTTTGGGGAAAATTGGGACTGGAAGTGTGCTCGGGTTATCTTGCACACTTGTAACCAAGTTGTAACCACATGGAAGCCAGAATGGGGCTATGAGGCTGTAGACAGGCTGCTGGGGTTGGAGCTGCTGAGCCAGGGCTAGTTGCATAGCACAGACACTTAGGGTGTGACCTGCATGCTTCGTGCTGTCTGTAAGCATCCCAGACAGAGAGCTACAGTATCCTACTACTTCAAAAGCACTGTAAAGCACTCATGGTTGCAGGGCAAGTGGTGACACAACCTCTTATTGGTCTGGTTGGCACCCTTGAACTCCATGATAGGAGGATAGTGTATGAATGGGAAACCTGGCAGACGTAGAAAACATATAGCTGTTCATGTCAATGTCCTACTGGTTTTGATACCATAACAGAATATCTGGATGGCAGGGATCATCATCTAGACCACTAGGCCACACAGATTTTTTAACCATCACGTGCATAGTGCTGCACTACTTGTATAAAGTCAAAGGTATGTATTTAATCTGACTGCAGTTTTATTAAATGATCTTTCTCCTTTTTAACTGGTCTTCCATGATATATTAAAATAAGCAAAAATATGTGCTCTTTGGTCTACCCTCCAACTAAAAACAAAATTAAAGTCTTTTCTCTTTTTGACACAAAAATGGCATGTATTCTATATTGTAAGAGTGTTCTTTCCCAGTTCACTAGAATTGCATGACTGAATTCTGCATATTGTAGGAACACTCCCAGTTTTAACCCTCTAATATGTTGTCAGATGAAGATCTGCACTTGTATTTCCCTTCTTTTCAACACAGAGAGGTTGAATTATATTTATTGTGTTAATCATCATTGGACTTTGAGCACCTTCCTAAAATATACAATAGAATAATGCATTAATTCAGTACAATGGTTTTATCTCAGCAGCAAATGAGAAAGAAGGCCTATATGCTGGTGCTGTGTGCCAAGTAGATGATATTTCTTTAAAAAGATACATTGTCTTACATTTGTGTGTGGAGGAAGGATTCAAAATTATTTTATTATGAATCAAAGGCTCTTCCATGTTCTTAGATCTTTATCAAATACTCCTTTTTGTGAGTCACTTTTAGAAGGTTCTGACTCAAGAAGGTAATAAGATGGTTCTCTTTGAAGAAAACCTAAACCCACAAATGAAAGAATATGTGCTTTTGAAATGTTTAAGAAGAGTTTTTTTACTGATATAGAAGAATGTTCATGAAGAATATCATCCACTTGGATGCAATTATCATTTAATAGCTCAAACAGCTGCTACTGAGAACTCATTTTATCTATCTAATATAGATGTTAGCAGTCTGGATGAGCTCTCCCTTGACATCTAGTGATGAACTGGGGGAAAAGATTTCAGGAGCAGACTATTTGTGTGGACGCACCTACTCTGCCTGTGTTCAGCAGACAGAGCTGCCTTGCCAAAGTGATCACTTTTGGCTGATTTTGGGTTATAATTTACTTTAGTATTGAATGCAGGGGTAATGAAATGTTGTTGTTCTTACTGTATGAGTAGAGGGCAGCAGAAGTGCTCTTAGCATGCCCTGACTGAGGGGTCACCCTTAACTGAGCCTCACTTACTGAGCAAGGGGTAGGGATGCCAAATGACCGTGAAAATGAGTAGGGGTGGGGACAGGTGTTCCTATCTAATTGTGTGGATGCCGCCTAAAGAGTCCTAGGCTTGGTCTACATCAGGAATTTACATTGGTGTAGTTATATCTTTCAGAGGTGTGAAGAATCCACACCCCTGAGAGACATGGCTATGCTACCTAACCCCCAGTGTGGACAATGCTAAGTTGATGGAACAGTTCTTTCGTCGACCTAGCTACCACCTCTTGGGGAGGTGGATTACCTATGCTGATGGGAGAAGCTCTTCCAGCGGTGTAGGTAGTGTCTACACTGAAGTGTTACAGTGGTGCAGCTGTGCTGCTGTATTGTTTTAAGTGTAGACATGCACCTAGACACAAGCTGGCCCTCCCCTTGCAGTGTTTAAAGACAGAGCTGAGTGGACTCAATTGAAAGTCTTTGTTTCTGTTGAGTGGTTACTAGAGCTGAAGTCACTGATGAGCAGGGCTAGAGGCTAAACTTTAGACCTGGTGTGGGGACAGTGTTGCAGTGAAAGACAATGAAGAGGCAGAAGCAGAGAGGTTCCTCACTACCCAGTGAAATCATTAAGAGCTGGACTATATCATGGAAACTCAAATAGGGCATTGCAGAAGTGGGAGTGAGCTGCAAGTGGCAACAGTGGCGGAGCTCAGTGGCAGCAAGTGGCTAGTGGTGACAGAGACAGCAGAGATAGCAACAGGTGTAATAAGCTAGTTGCAGAGGCAGTGCTCGACACTCCCTACTCATTTCAGGGGAGGGAGGTGAGCCCATGAGAACACACCCCTGAACTCTGGGTCTTCGCTGAGCAAGGACAGCCACTGTGAGTGAGGTGCAGCAGAGGGAAAGGGGACTGGCATATTAAAGGGCTCTTCATTTGTTGGACTTTCACAATGCCAGGTCCAAGTGGGAAACTGAGGCAAAGGACATCGTCCAATGTACTGTGGGATGGGCGTTTACTTATGGTTACATGCTTTTGAATTGTGATTGTGATGTTTTCCCAAATTAATGCTGGGCTCTCTTTCCCTTGTAACAAAAGTTGTATTGTGTTATACACAGACTCAGTGCTTGCGAAAGGGGAAGTATTGCATCTTAGAGGAGTTTAATTTCCCCAGATTTCTGGATGGGTGCTCATTACGATTCTGTTTTGTATTATTAAGAGGAATCCCTAGATTTTGACCTGGCCCTTGTTGCTTCTGACTATACCTCACAGAAGGTTTTTATATATATGTATATAATGTTTACATTAGGAGGATATAAAACTCTTCGACATGACACAGATCCTATTTCCTGAAGCCAGAGAACATGCCTGCAGTAGTCACAAGAGAGCCATGCAGTACATTTGCCTGATGAAAGGTATCTTACTTAAAAAAGACATTTCAACACAACATGCAGTTACATTCATTATTCTTGCTGTGTGCTGGAGTAATTGAGATTTAATCCATTATTTTTTATATGTTGGTTAGGGGTGTGAAAGCTGGATGGAGTTAGTGAAATGATACCTGGATATAGCAAAGGGAGAAGGAAAATTATTTAAGTCTTCTGTTGAATACAATTTCTTGATAGTCTAGATTTTTCTTACATCTCTGTGAGGAATCTACTAGGGAGACAAATAATAGCCCTTTAGAGAGGCAGCATGGCCTAGCTGATTGTGCATTAGGCTGGGACCTAAGCATTTTAAACCTGGCTATCCCGTTGATTCATCCAGCAAGTCACTTAGTACAAAATTCTGTTCTAATTGGCACCCTGTGCAACCTGATTGACTTCAGTAGGATTGAACAGGGTATAAATCAGGGCAGAATTTGTCCATTAAGATCTAAGGGCCAGGTTTTCAAGTGCTCATCACGCACAATGGGGCCACATTTTCAAAAAAGCTTAGCTCCCATTTAGGCAGCTAAATAAAGGCCAGATTTTCAAAAGTCCTCAACATTCAGCAGCTCTCATTGTGACATTTGTGGACAGATTTTCAAAAGAGCTCAGTATACCGAAAATGTGGCCACTGCTGACTAAATGGGAGCTATATTCTCAAAAATCTGGCCCTGCTCATCTATGTTGAGGACTGTCTGTTTTCCCAGTTTGTAAAAAGGGGGTGATAATGGGGGAGGTTGATAACTGGGATTTGGGGAAGCTCAATTAGCTAATACTTGTACAAAGAAAAACATGATATAAATGCTAAATATTATTATTATTATTATTTATTAGCACTCAACATAGTGCTCTCTTTATTGTTTGGGCATAAGAAACAAGGATTTCATTTTACTGCAAGCTCTTCTCATTGTAATTTGGTGAGGGGCAGGAATGTGTTTTTTTTGTGTTTTTTTTGTGTCTCTTCCAATCTTTTCTTCCCAGCTGGGTCCAATAAATTGTGGTTTGCAGTACTTCAGGAAGGATTATTGTCCCTTCTTGCCCCATTGACTTGTTTTTGCACCTCCCTGTGCAAAACTTCAATGAGTCAAATGTAAATATCTTTCTTGAACTGAGCACATTTGATGGAGCCTCACTGATATCCCCAGGGCAGCTGAACCTGTTTATTTTTCCATCTTCTCCCTGCCTGCCTGAAGCAGGGCTAATACACCCTAAAATATTGTGCTCTTGTCACTCAGCAGGATCGTTGCTCAAAAGTAGTCTCCCTAGGGAGATTGAAGGAAGACATACACAGGGTTTATTTACATGAGAAAGTTGCACCATTTTAACTAAAGTTGTGATTTAAAACCAGTTTAGTTAAATGTGTGCAAAACATTAGTTTGGTTTAAACCAGACTAATTTTATGTATCTTAAATCTATTGGGAATTGGCTTAGTTTACACTGAAATAAACCACCCTTAAACTGAAATCCAGATTGGGATTTCTACCAGTTTAACTAAATAAATTTAAAACCTTTTGTAGATAAGGACTCAGTAGCTCAGGAGAAAAAGGTAGACGATCCAGATTCACTGGGGACTGAGAAAATAAAGTTGTTCTGTATGGAGAAGTGGGATGGAGATCAGAACTAGTAAAAAAAATTGCCCCTTTTCCATGGAAAACTTTGACAGAAACAAGGTGAAATTGATTTAACTGAAAACTGTGGATAGCTACCACAATGCACTGCTCTTTGTGACATTGCAAGAGCTGCTAATGTGGCCACATCAGTGCGCTTGAATCTGACAGGGTAAGCACACAACAGCGTTTTCCCTGCTGCGGTCTCTAAAGGTTTGTTTAACTCCCAGCGCTCTACATCTGCAAGTGTAGCCATTCCCTAAGATTAACATCTAAGGCCCTGACACAGCATAGCAGTTAAGCACATACTTAATGTTAAGCACGTGAGTAATCCCATTAAATGCTTTAGATCAGGACTTGAGAGAACATAGACTTTAAATAGTTTAGAAATGAAACTAATGTCTGTAGATAGATATGTTACATCCCCTCACTTTCCTTTAGCCCAACCCTCTTTATTTACTTTGTGAATTATGGTGAATCTGGTATTTTGGTATATTTGTTATATTTGGAAAAAAATAATAAAAAGTAATAATAAGAAACAAATGTTATACTTCATTTAACTGCCCTTCACCCAGACATGAAGATTGACCAATTTCCCTTTCCCATTTTTCAGAAACATCACTGCTGTGTTTTTTCTCTTCTCGTTTTACACTATGGTTCTGTTTTTGTTTTTTCTTTATTTTCCCTACTTATTTTCTGACAGGTATGTTAACTACACTTTAAGACTGAAACCACAGAATTAATTTTGATATTTCATTTGCACTGCTAATGTCAAACCAGAAGCTTTACTTTGAAATGCGCTTTATATGTACTTTGATTCCAGCATATTTGTCTATAACCATTGGTACCTAGAGTTTCATTTGAGCTTTTCAATTAATAGAAAGTGCTCACTTGGAAAAGGAAAAAATCTTTCCATATACTAGATGAGCAAAATATATTAAAGAAAGTCCTGCCTGTAAGTATATATGAAATAGAAATTTTTTTAAAGTACAAAAGGCATTCAAGTTGTGAAATGTCATCTCTTATAGATATTTAATACATATTTTTCAAATATAAATAATTACAAAAGAATAAACCTTTCACATGTTCTGAGGCATAATTTTTAATGACATGCCGTTTTTTATAGATAATATATTTTAATCACTTGTGAGACCTTACCATCTGTGCTGGGGAAAGACTTGAATTTTTCTTAATTATTCCTATAATTCACCAATTATACAATAACCTTTTTCATGGACAAAAATAAAATGCCAGTTCTCCTAAGGAACAGAGTGTGCACAGTGTGAATGTAAAAGCTGCATAGTGCTCTTACAGCAACCAAAGTTCTGAAA
Organism: Mauremys mutica; assembly: GCF_020497125.1. NCBI lineage: Eukaryota > Metazoa > Chordata > Testudines > Geoemydidae > Mauremys > Mauremys mutica. The sequence continues at coordinate 74,554,567 of NC_059077.1, forward strand.
TGATGTGAGGCAGACCAGGGAACAAATATTAAATAGTTGGCCTGGAAATTGGCACATTTAGCTTGAAATGTTGAGCTTTCCAAAGTGGCTGGCTATTTTTCCATTCCCCTTTGTCTTGTTTAAAGTCTGGTGTATACTGTAACTGGTAAACATCCTAGTAATTAAATGGAAATATGGTTTGTCTGAACAGAAATAAGAGTGGTTGTCATTGTCCCAGACGCAGCATGAAAAAAGACAAGACACCAGGAATGTGGTTTAATGAGGCCACAACTTTATTAAGAAACACATCTGGGAACTATCCAGCAATAACTAGTCCAGGGCAAGTCATCCATCCTTTGTAATCCATTCCACTTGGTAGGGGGTTGCTGTCAGATTCCCACTCCATAAACCTGGTAACTGCACTGTTGCTGGGACTCCACTACCTTCCCCTTGTATGAGTAAGGGGGTGGGGTAGAGGGGTTGTCTCTTCATTGTATCAGACATCAGGAGCCCCTACACCATTCCCTACCTACTTTACAATATGCCTTCTGGGTCCCTGGTGAAAAACCCCACCCCACCCAGGCCAGTCTGGCAATGAGGGGAAAATTCCTTTCTATCCCGAGAAAGGTGACCAACGAGATAGCCACATTAAAGCCCCCAAACCTGTCCTGTTCTTATCACAAGGGGAGGAAGGAGGAACTTTTTCTTCCAGGAGCAGAATAGTGCTTCTGGGAAACTGAGTGCCCACCAGGAGGAGTGGTGCAACACTTTAAGGAGCCATGGGTTTTCTTTCCCCTGCTTGCCCAGACAAAGGCTCCCCACTTCTGAGGCTATGTGTAGATGTGTGATGGAGCTTTTCCCATCTCTACAGTGTTTAGAGTGTTATTTAAAAAAAAAAATTTTTTTAAGCAAAATGTATCCTAAATCCCCAAAACATGGGTCTGCAATACATGGATCCTTCAAGTCTGTGACCAATCCCTTATGTTTTCAATCAGAAGAATTACTTATGCACTACATAATTGTGCAGTGCTGTACAGGAAGTGTAAAATTCCTTCTTGATGACAGTCCATATGCTGAATCATGCAGTTTGATTACTCTTATTACATATAACAAATGGTCATTATACAGTGCTTTAAAAAAATGAGTATGCCCTCTTGTGCTAATGAATTAAATAGGTTTAATTACAGTGTGCAAAGTTAAATTTAAAACAGTTCAAGGAAATGTATCAGTCACTTGCTTCGTTAGGTGACTTTTTTGCTCTTGTATTATTCGACATGCATGGTGGAGGAGGGCAAAAGGGAGACTGATCACTTTCGTTTCAAAGTCTATAATTCTGAATGTTGCTATCAGGTGTCCTATAACTTAAGAAACTGGATGATTTGGGCTGTGTCTACACTAGAGCAGAGCAAACAATTGATTTTTTGGGTTCAGCCACCCAAAAAGTTTTCCTTTCTAAGGACCCAAAGCAGAAATATTTTCATTTTTCTTGCCAAAAATAATTTTGGATCAAACATTTCATAGGTTCTAAGGCCAGAAGGGACCATTGTGATCTAGCGTGACCCCATCTAACACAGGACATAGAACTTCCCCTCAATAATTCCTTTTGAATTAGAGTATATTTTTAAAAGGAAAAAAAAACAGTGATAGAGAATCCACCATGACTCTTAGTAAGTTGTTTTAATTGTTAATTACCTTCACTGTTAAACAATTACATCTTATTTCCAGTCTGAATTTGTCTAGATTTAACTTCCAGCCCTAGGATTTTGTTATACCTTTGTCAGCTAGATTGAAGAGCCAATTATCAAATATTTGTTCCCCAAGTATGTACTTTAGACTGTCATCAAGTGACCCTGTAATCAGGCACAGACTCACCCAGCAGCACCTCCTGCTGGTCGTCTTGGGAATTAGCTCACCAGTCATCAGACCACCCTCTGCAGGCCAGGTGTCCTGCCTGTCATTGTCCCCCATGTACCTCCCAGACCCCAGTGCCTTTGTCTTGGGTGTTGCCCCCTGGCAGTACCCCACTCTCTCTGGGTCTCTCCACCCAGGGGAACACCCACCCCCTTTCCCCACATTGCTTCAGTCATGGCTACTGCCAGTCACCCTGGGGCAGACTGCAGTCTATCAGCCAATCATCACAGACCTTCAGACCTGCTGCCTCTGCCTACCCATGGGCTGCCCCATTGCAACCCTGCACCCATTTGGCCTATAGTCAGGCCTGCAGCCTGGAGCTTTCCAAGCCAGAGCTCCCAGCTCCTCTGGCCCTTCCCCAGCCCTGCTCCCAATATAGGTGTCTTGCTTAAGTCCCTACACCCAGGCCCTTCTCCCTCTACAAGCAAAGGGAGGCTGACTGTGTGAGCGCCTGGCTCAAGCCTTTATAGGGCCATCTGGGCCCTGATTGGGGCATGGCCCAGCTGAGCCTGCTTCTTCCCAATCAGCCCAGGCATCTTGCCCTTCCCCAGCCCTCCTCCAGGGCTGTTTTAAATCCTGTCAGGGCTGGAGCGGGTAACCACCCTGCCACAGACCCCTTAACCTTCTCTTTGTTAAGCTAAATAGATTCAAGGAGCTCAATTTATTGCTATAAGGTATGTTTTCTAATGCTTTAATTATTCTTGTGGTTATTCTCTGAACACTCTCCAATTTATCAATATCCTTCTTGAATTGCGTACACCAGAAATTGACACAGTGCAGCGGTTGCACCAGTGCTAAATATAGAGGTAAAATAACCTTCTACTATTATTCCAGATTTCCCTGTTTGTGCAATCAAGCATCACATTAGTCCTTTTCGCCACAGCATTGCTCTCGGCGCTCATATTCAGCTGAGTATCCACCATGACCCCAAATCCTTTTCAGAGTCACTGCTTCTCAGGATACAATTAGGGTTATGGCCTACATCTTTGTTCTTAGATGTACACATTTACATGTAGTCATATTAAAACACACATTGTTTGCTTATGTTGAGCTTACTAAGGGATCGTGATCTCTTTGTATCAAAGATCTGTCCTCTTCATTATTTATCTTTTTGCTAATCTGTGTCATCTGCAAACTTTCAGTGATGATTTTGTTTTCTTCCAGACCATTGATTAAAAATGTTAAACAGTGTAGGGCCAAGAACTGAACCCTGTGGGACCCCACTAGATGCACACCCAACTTGATGGTTCACTGTTTACAATTACATTTTGAGACCTATCAGTTAGCCAGTTTTTAATCCATTTAATATGTGCCATATAAATTTTGTATTGTCCTGTTTTTTTAATCAGTGTCACATGATACCAAGTCAAATGCCTTACAGAAATCTAAGTAAATTATATCACCAATATTAACATAATCAAACTTGTAGTCTCATCAAAAAAAATCAAGCTAGTTTGACAGGATCTATTTTCCATAAAACCCATGATGATTGACACTAATTATATTATTCTCCCTTAATTCTTTATTATTAGAGTCCTGTATAAATCTTCCATTATCTTGCTGGGGAGCAATGTCCGACTGACAGGACTATAATTACCGAGATAATCCCATGTACCCTTGTTAAATATTGGCGCAACATTATCTTTCTTCCAATCTCTTGGAACTTCCTTTTTTTTTTAAAGACTTATTGAAAATCAACATTAACAGTCTAGTGAGAGCCCCTCAACCAGCTCTTTTAAAACTCTTGAATGCAAGTCATTTGGACCTATTGATTAAAAAAATGTATAACTTTAGTAGCTTCTATTTAACATCCTCCAGAGATGGAGGATCAAATGAATAGAGTGTTATCACCATCATGTGATGAGATTATATAATTTTTCCCGAACTACACAACAGAAATATTATTGAACACTTCTGACTTTTCGGAATTATTGTTAATAATTCTACCATTTCCATCGTAATGAACTAATACCATTGTTAGGATTCTTAAAAAGACAAACCCCTCCTTTTTGTTGTCCTTAACTCTGCTGGTTATAGAGTTTTCCTTATGTCCCTTGGTTTCCCTTATTAGTTTCCCACAATTCCTGGTTTTTAATTTATATTCATTACTATTGACTTTCCTTTTCTTCTATTTGTTATATATTGTTTGTTTTTTAATTTGTTATAGCTGCCTTCAGTTTCCCTCTAAATCAGGTCAGTTTAAATCAGTGTGCCTGCTCTTTGACAGTGTGATTGTAACTTTTTGGACATCTGGTAAAGAGTTTTTAAACTATTTCCAATTAGCAGTCACATTTTTCTCTGTAAATTCTTCCTTCCAGCTGATTTGGCTCATAACTGTTTTCAGATTTGTGCACAAAGTATATATATATATGACTGGTTTGTACTTTACATTTGTAATGTGCAAACAGAATAACCACATCATGATCTTTTGTACCTAAGCTACCACTAACTTTTTGTTCTGTGATCACTTCTTATCTGTCAAGATGATGTCTAATATAGAATTCCCCCATGATGGACACTTTTTGAATTAGGAAATTGTCATCCATAATATTTAGAAATTCTAAGGATGTTTTGGTACTGACAGCATGAGACCTCTGGCATGAAATATTTTTTCTGGGGTTTTCATTTTGTTTTTTACCCTTTCTTGTTTTTAAACTAAGTCTCATAGACTTTAAGGCCAGAAGAGACCTTCATGATCATCTAGTCTGACCTCCTGCACATTGCAGGCAACAGAACCTCATCCACCCCCACTCCTGTAATAGACCCATACTCTCTGAGTTACTGAAGTCCTCAAATCATGGTTTAAAGACTTCAAGTTACAGACAATGCACCATTTACACTAACTTTAATCTGCAAGTGACCCATGCCCCATGCCGCAGCTAACCTTCAAAATGAAACGTTTCAAAATGAAGAAGTCAAAACATTGAATTAAAACAAAATATTTTGTATTTTTTTTTCAAAAAACTTTTGTTTGAAACTATAAACCAAATTCTCAAATAGTTTGTCAACCTCAAACTGCATTTTTCAGCGAATAAACTATTTGTCAATTTCCCCCCCCTAGCTCTAGTCTATAATAGCATTTTCCTTTAAATTCCCCACCTTTGCGCCACTACCCAATGCTGCTCCCACAGGGATGGCAACAGTGATCAGGCAGGGCAGGTGGAGGTCAAGTCCCTAGTTCCTCCCTCCATGGAAAATATAGAGCATGATGAGAGCTGCACATGCTCACAACCTACCTTTTCACTCCCCTTGGGACTAAAGAACTTTAGCCCCCAAAAGTCTAAGCAGCCTCAGTGCAGAGCTCCACCCCACCTCAAGAGCAGCAGCAGGAGTACAAGCAGAAGAAAGCAAAGAAAGGGTGAGTGAGAAGCTGGTCAGCCAGTGATTACAAAGAGACAGCAGGTAAGGGCCTGTGATGAACAATGAAAGGAGAAACGGGGCTCTGTCACCTGATGAGGGATTCTGCCTGCTTACTTTTGAGAGGCACAGGGAAGCAGTGGTGGGAGTTGCAGCCGAAAAATTATAGGAAGGATGGGGTGAGTGGGTAGAATGTATTTGTTGGGTAGATGTGAGTACCCCAAATTGTTTAGTTGGATGAACATCTTGAAAATGAGCTGCAGAGCTCCAAGACAAGATGGCAATTAAAAAGCACCCTAAAGCAATTTTCAAAAGTGCCTAAGTTGCTTGAGCCTTTTGAAAATTCCAGAAGCACCTGCTTGCCTCTTTAAGCACCTAAGGACTTTTACAAATCTGGTCCTAAATAATTTGCCATTCAAGAAGCCTACTTTTAGCCATATGGGTCACTGAGATAAATTAATTTGAGGTTTCTTCAAGAAGTGCAAAAAGAGCCTGGCATACTTGTCACTCTTCAGCAACTACCTTTTATTGCCCTAGCCAGGTAATTTGAACTCAGTCATCTGAGTGCCCTTTACTCCTACATACTGTCCCTTAGGACATACTGTCTCTTTTCCTTCATCTTAGGGATTTTAAAAAAGGCATGAAAAGATATTTTACTTTTTTCTTAGAAAATCACTTTAGTTTCTTTCTATTCTGGACAAAGATACATTAAAAGGGATTTTTAATTGCAATGATGTTCCATATCTTAAATTAAGTTATGAGTTTAATTCCCATAATTTTCCCAGTGTAATGACAATTCCAAAGCAACTTTTCTCAGGACATTCTAAATTTAGGATTCACTTTAAATAGGCAGTTCAAAAATGTAAATAGATGTTGCCAAAAAATAATATTTTCACCCAGTCCTGGAGACTACTTTTCCTTAACCTTAAAAAAAAACAAAAAACATTTGAAAAGCTTGCCATAAATTGTATGGCTAGAACTCAGAGTTGGAATGTTTCATTACATCGAATGGCTTCACTTGATCATTTAATTATGTATAAAAACATGTTTATTGAAAACTGTATTTGAGCAGCAAGTACTCATGGAAAATAGCTAAAAGGTAAGTCTACCACCCACACCAAATCTTAAATAAAAAACTAAGGCCCAAATTCACAAAAGGACTTAGGTGTCTAAAGTAGGATTTAGGTTCCTAAGTCTAGTATTTAGGTGCCATTGAGATCCTCAAAAACCCCTTCTCCCTAAATCTGCAGGCACTTAAAATCTCTTGGTGCCTGAATTTTTGTTGTAAAAATCTCCAAAGGTGCTTAAGTTTCAGCTTCTGGGCATGTGCACAATGCCTCATTGTATGTGCCCTGCCCTATCTCACATGGATCCTCAAATCAGGTGAAACTATGCATTCTCCTGCCTATCTTACCTGCTGGGCCCAATCTGGTAGGTCTTCACATAGCATGCTTTATACCACACTGAATAGGTAGAGAGAGAGGGGCTGTGACCTGCCTTTAGCTCAGTGGTTGGGGTACCAACCTGACACATGGGAGACCCTGGGTCAAATCTTCTCTCTACCTGTGATGAGGAAAAGAAATTGAATATGGTTTCCCCACATCTCAGGTGAATATCCTCATCACTGCATTATAAAATCATTCTCTTTCTGGTCCAATGCATATTTAATGAATTAATATACAATGGAATAGCTTCAACAAGAGAGACATCAGAATAGCCCTGTGATTAGGGTAGTCACTTTAGAAGTGGAAAACCCATATTGAAATCCCTTGTTCACAGCAGGGAGAGGGGGAAGTTGAACTGGGGTTCCCTGCATCCCAAGTGAGTGCCCTAACAGGCTAAAAATCATAAGAGAGTACGTTTCTCCCTGGGCCAGCTTGTGTGTAGTTAGACATGCACAATTTTTCAAATCTTGACATTTTTGGGTTGGGGAAATTGGGAAGAAATGTTTACCCTGTTTTTCAATCAAAAATGTCTGTCAAACTTTTTTTAAAACTAAAAAAAAAAAATTCAAAAATACTTTCACAAAATTGCCTTCTTTGACATAGCTGGCTTAGGCAGAGCCCTGCGTAATGGCTGTTGCAGAAGTTCATGGTCAAAGTGGAAACGCCAAGAGGGATCCCTTTGCCTGAGGCAGGCCCAGTGAGGAGCAGTTGTGCACTGGAGTGGTGCCTTAAGAATGATGCAGTCAGCTTCACCTACTGTGCACCCCTCCCATTGTGCAAGTTGGTGAGGCAGGGGGACAGGGTTATGGATGTGCTCTCTCCATCCTCTTTTGAAAGGGGCATATGCACAGTGTATATGAAAGGTATCATGTGTCTGCTCCAAGGAACTGTGTCATCCATTGTGAAACAAGGGCAACACTCCTCAGGCTTTCAGGGAGTACTGTGTGCAGCGGTGCTGGAACAATGTTTACAAAGGCAGTGCTGAAGGCAGAAACCATGCATTTTTGTTGTTGTTACTACTGCACACCCTAGCTTGAAGTAACACGACCAACACCTCTAATTCCAGCACCTATGACTGTTTGCAGACAGAATGCATGGTGTGCAACAGAATCAGGGTGGCTAAAATGAAAGCACTGCACTATTGCATTCAAACAGTGCAAGCTACAAGGAGTCTCAAGTGTAGTCACAGCCTCTGACCTGCGATAACAACTCCCACTTTAACAGTCTTGGTGCTGGAGAGTTGTTAGCGTTTCCTTCTCCCTGTTTTAGCATTGTTGAAACACAGGCAGTCCTAATAAGCTTTATAATCATTCTTAAGATGAAACGAACATCTGGCACATGAAAGAGCTATGATGAAGACTAGGAAAACTCAGGTGATATATCTGCCTAGAAGCTGTTCAGAGGCAAATTTGTGTTTCAAGGATAAGCTGTGAAAATGTTCGAAAGAAATGCAGGAACTGTGATCATGAATCATCACTGATCCATTGTTACATATTCTCCACCCACTTGTTACCAAGCATGGCATATAATTAGAAATCTGTTCATGTTGCAGAAAAGAAATTTTATTGTAATTTTTAAAAATATTGCTTTCAATCCGATTTCACTTACAGACACACACCCTTTGTTCCAGCTATCTAGTCTAGAAATTAATTGTCCATTGGTTCCATTGTCAAAATGACAGCATGAAAAGAGAAGCATGTGGATTGTAATAATAATGTGGTACATGTGTAGGAGGTCAGAGAAGCAACAGATTAACATTCCAGTAGAAGATTTCCCTAGGGACAACTCTTGAAAGTATCAAAGGTCAAAGATCATGACACTGATAATGTGTCTTGTGCTGTTGGTAAAGTTGTTGCTCTTATTTGTCAGTGCTGGGGATAAGACTGTGGGGTTTTGGGGGGGGGTGGAGGTTTCAGTCAATTAGTTGGGGAAATCTTGTGTGAACATTGTAAAAATAGTTCCATAAATATTAATTTAATTATAGACCAACATAGATAGTAATGGGATTTCAATCAACAAACTGCTGCTTTTTTCCATAATTTTTTTTCTATTAAAATGAAAGGGGAGCAAAATTGGTTATCTGAAAAAAGACTTTTTTTAATTTTTTTTTTGCTGTGGGCCAATTTTTTGATATTGAAAAGTTTAGAATAAAAGTCTGAGTATTCTTTATTCCACCCAGTGTGAAATGAATGCTAATCCATTTCTTCATTCAAGGTATAAAAACTGATATTATTAGGGAGAAAAGATGTACTTTAAGGTGTGATCTGTAGCCTGACCTATAGATTATGAATAAAAATTCCCAGTTATCGCTTTGAGGGTTGACAGGTTCTCACCCCAAGATCAGGCCCAGTATTATTAAATTATTATATAGTTGGGAACCCCGATGTGCACAGGAACTAATTTATATTTACAAATAAATAATTTGTTAATACATTTAGCAAAGTCACACACACTCTAACTTAGAAGGCAGATAGAGATAATACATCTGAACATCCATACTCATACTATTCCTTGCAGAACAACCTGAAATGTTAGCCATTATCTTCCTCATTACCATCACCTTCCTCATCTTTACCAGTGGCCATCATTCTGGCCCCTCCCAAGGGCTACATCTCTCTCCCCTACTGCCCTGGGATGCCACTCTTATAACCTGTTACATTACCATGTCTAATGCATATTCAATAGGGGTTTCTCCCCTCTTCCTTATTTGTATTTCCTCCCCTTACCAATGTGAAGGTGTCCCCCTTCTATAGGTTAGCGTATTTATGATTTCACCCCATTGTTATATATGTCAATTCATTGCCATGGCACTCTTGTGGTCAGATGTTCTGTCCAAAACCTTCCAGAAGCTGGTGTGAGTTCATGTTCTGTGGTTGGATGATGTCATTATGGACAAAATTCCCCTCCTTACACACACACACACACACACACACACACACACACACACACACACACACACACACACACACACACACACACACACACACACTCTACAGTTCCCCAAAACTTATGAGTGCCCTACATTTATCTCTGCCAAAGTTCGTAGGCCTCAAACCTCATGCTAAATGCTGAAGCCAGTGTCTTACAGGATACAAGCCTGTACATTCCTTGCATTACTGCTGAATATAATAAAGCAGAGTATAATGCAAGCAGTGAATATAATAGAGGTAACCTGGCCCACTGGGCTACAGATTTTACTCTGAAAGGTGACTGAAAAAATGGCATTGTGGGGTTCCCTTGTTGTCTTCCAATGCTTTCCACATCCAATATACCTAGCTGGTAAGTGAAAAGATGTTTCCGCTAGCTGCTAGGCTACAGAACCCAAACTGGGATCTGAAAGTCAAGATGAGTTCTTTAGTGGATAAAATATTTGAAAATGATTAAGAATAAAATCTCCTAATGGACTGAGCTTTTAATTAGCTTATGGTACCAAGCTGAAGATGTCAGTTACTCCTGTATTACTCACCATTTTAATTGTTTTTATTCTTAATGGGATCATAACAAAATGGAATATGTGTCTAACAAGTACATTATTATACAGAATTAGAAAATGTAAAAACGGATTCAATATACAAGATATGGGCTTGTGATGGGGCAGAGAGGCCACATACCAACAGAGAAGAGGTTAAGAAGAGTTTTTGGGCCCAGCTAGCCTCATCCTGCTATACCTGCAGCCAATGCCAGGCCTGGAGGGGGAATAAAAAGAGAGAGTCTGGGTAAGTTCAGAGCTGAATGGCCAGGAAAGAGGATAGAGCTCTGTGTATCTGCCTGCCTGCCCGGAGTTTCACTTGCAGAGCTGTGGAGACAGTCCTGCTAGCCAGAAGCAGCCACAGGGGCGGAACAGCCAGACCCCAAGGATGAAGCAACACTCAAATCAGAGACCGGGTGGGGAACCAAGCCCCAAGGAAATGGCAGGGATGCCCCTTCCTTCCCCTGCCCACCTGGAAGACTGGGGGATGGCCCAGTATTGAGTTACATTTTTGTTGGGTTTTTTTGGTCATAGAACATTTTGGGGCTGAGTCCCCTCAACCCCAGCCTAGAAGAGGAATAAGATTGAAGGGACAATTAGCTGGTGGGATGAAGCCTGCCTCAATGGACTCCAAAGGTAGAGACACTTTCCACCCCCCGCCCTCCCCAAGCCACTTGCATCTGGACTCCTGGAAGGTCCACTGGGGGCACTGCTCCAGCCACACCACTACAGAGCTGCAGCTAGCATAGCTGCATACTCATTAACATGCTCATATAGCCAGAAGCAAGCAGCATTAACAGATCCAGTGACAACTTGATGACTTTGCATACAAAGAGAAGGCAGAAGGATTTTGGCAAAAAGGAGTAGGAGACAATGCAAATGATAACCTTTTTGTCTCATTCTAGGTTCTCCTGCTTCCTAAGATACCAGAATGTCTGTTCTGCTGAATGTACTGCTTCTTTTATAAGCTTCTGGAAATGCTCCCATACCAAAATTCAAAACATAGCCACAAATCATTTCTAGGAGACAAAAAACAATAAGTAGTGTCAGCACAAAGGGATATATCTTACTTGGTCATGCCATGAGGAATTATGGTATGCTGTGATGAGTGGAATCTAATGTAACATAAGTTGTCTGTTGACAACAAGTTTTGAAATTCTAAAATGCAAAACTCATATCCCCACAGTGTCACATAGCTCTGATTTTTTTTCTTTTATGGCTTTTAGCTGGATATTATGGGTTTTTTTAAGAGCCCCATAATTCTGTAAGCATAATTTAAGTTTGTGCTGTTTATTTATTTTATTTGTTTAGTTTCAAGCATTTCTTAAACTGTAGCACTGAATTCTAACTAACTTAAGTGATCAACCTTTTGTTTAAAGTTGTGCTCATAGATGGTTTGGGTTGGGTCATAAAATGTCTGGCCTCATTAAATATATTATATTTAATATTATTAATATATTTAATACATTATATTTAAAGATATTGCATGTCATGCAACAACAAAAATCCTGCTTTAATCTTATTTTTATGCTATTTCAAAAAACTAATTATAAAAAAGTATCTCTTCAAGAAGCTGACAGCAGCCAAGTTCAAATAAGAGCTCTTCAAGTGACAGATGGTGTACTATTGGGTTATCCGGGAGAGGGGGCGGGCGGAAGCCCGCCCCATGCTAACGGATCTCCCCCCCAGCCTAAGGGGAGGATCCACAGGGCCACGGAAACCCACTAAATGCGGGGGACAACTAATAAAAGAACAGGGACAGGAGTGAGGTCAAAGGGTCATAAGGAGGGAGCCTGATGGGGACACCGAGCAGAGAGCCCCGGACAGCGCTCACTGCTCCTCGAAGGCGTCAAGGGAGCCAGCGGACGCCGCCCAGAGGAACTCCGCCCGGAGACGTGAGCGGACGAGGGACCGGAAACAAGCCCCACAGTCGCAGGAGTCTCCGTCGGCCAACCTCCTCTCCCTGGTCGCGTGGATGGCCTTTTTAGCCAGGGCGAGGAGGAGGTTGACCAAGAGGTCCCGCGACTTTGTGGGGCCACGGATAGGGAGTGCAAGGATAAGGAGGTGAGGGGAAAAGTGCAGCCAGAAACGTAACAGAATGTCGGTGAGGAGCCGGTATAGGGGCTGCAACCTGGCGCACTCTAGGTAAACATGCGCCAGGGTCTCCCTCACGCCGCAGAAGGGGCAGGTGTCCGGGACAGGGGTGAACCGCGCCAAGTACACGCCCGTGCTCACGGCCCCGTGAAGGAGCCGCCAGCTGATATCCCCGGCGGGCCTCGGGACCAGGGTGGAGTAGAGGCTGGCCCACCGGGGCTCCTCACCCTCCACAGGTGGCAAGAGGTCCCGCCACTTGGTGTCGGGGCGGGACACGAGGGTGAGGAAGTGAACGGTATGGAGCACGAGCGCGTAGAGTTGTTTCCTTGGCGCGGTTTGGAAACGGACCGGCTCCAGATCGTGCAGCCGGCTAGCGGAGAAGGGGCGGGGGGGCCGGTCGGGTCCACGGGGCAGGGGCCCGATGAAGAGGTCCGGAGGGCTCGGGGTGGGGGGTGGGCGGGGCGTGCCCTCGCGCAGGACCCGGTCGAGGTAAACCCGAGCAGCGGGCGGCAAAGCAGCCTTCACCTCCTGTAGTACGCGCCGGGGAGTACAAGGTCTGGAGAGCCCCATCCGCCGAGCGAGCGTCAGGGGATCCAGCCAGTCTCCCCGGTCGTAGTCCAGGAGGTCTCCGACCCTGGTGGCTTCTGCCAGGACCAACCTCTGGCGCACCGCGGGGGACTCCGCCACCTGCACACGAAGCTGTGGGTTGTGTAGCAGGGGCTCCGCGAGGAGGTCTGCCCCCTCGGTGGCCGCCACAGACCTGGTCGCAGAGAACAGCTTCCAGGTCCGGAGGAGGTCCTGGTAGAAGACCGGCAGCCCGGAGAGGTCTCGCGGAAGGCCCCTCGGGTCGAGATAAAGGAGCTGCCGGTCGTATCGGAGCCCTCGGAAGCGGCGCAGGAAGGCGTGCGCCAGGGCTCTCCATGCCGGACTACCCGCACCATAAAGGAGCCTCTGCAGTGCCTGGAGGCGGAAGACGTGGACCTGAGTGCGGAGGCACTTCAGGCCCTGCCCTCCCTCCTCCAGGGGCAGATGGAGTACCCCTGCAGGGACCCAGTGCAGTCCTGGCCAAAAGAACTCCAGCACCACCCGCCGGAGGTCGGTCAGGAACACCGGGGCCGGGACCAGGGTGTTGAGCCGGTACCAGAGCATGGACAGGACCAGTTGATTGAGCACCAGTGCCCTCCCTCGGAGGGAAAGGCACCGGAGGAGTCCCGTCCATTTCCGGAGCCGCTCCGCCACCCTGCCCTGCAAACCTTGCCAGTTCTCCGGCGGAGAGGGATGCGTGGCAGAAAGGTAAACGCCGAGATAGAGCAGCGGACCCGCGCTCCACCGGATGGCCTGAAGCGCGGGTGGGAGGGAGCTCGCCTGCCACCCGTCCCCGACCACCAGGCCAGAGCTCTTGACCCAGTTGACCCGGGCGGAGGAGGCCGCCGAGTACACGGCTTGGCAGGCCTCCACCCGCGCCAAGTCGCCCGGGTCCTGGACCACGAGGAGCACATCGTCGGCGTACGCCGACAGGACCAGCCGCAGCTCCGGCTCCCGAAGCACCAACCCCGTCAACCTCCTGCGGAGGAGACAGAGGAAGGGCTCGATCGCCAGGGCGTACAGCTGGCCCGAGAGGGGGCACCCCTGCCGCACTCCCCGCCCGAAGCTGACCGGCTCGGTCAGGGTCCAGTTGAGCCTGACCAGACACTCTGCGGAAGCGTACAGCACCCGGAGAAAACCCACAAACTGGGATCCGAAGCCTAACGCCTGCAGAGTGCCCAGGAGATACCCGTGGTCCACCCTGTCGAACGCCTTCTCCTGATCCAGGGACAGGAGGGCGAACGACAGACCATCCCTGCACCCAAGCTCCAAGAGATCCCGGACCAGATACAGGTTATCGAAGATGGTACGGCCCGGGACGGTGTAGGTCTGGTCTGGGTGGATCACGTCCTCCAGCACGGACCCCAGCCGAATCGAAATGGCCTTCGCGACAATTTTATAGTCCGTACTGAGGAGCGAGATGGGACGCCAATTCCGTAAATCGCGGAGGTCCCCCCTCTTCGGCAATAAAGCGAGCACGGCTCGCCTGCACGAGAGAGGGAGGACCCCGCTCCGCAAGGACTCGGCCCAGACGGTGACTAGGTCTGGGCCGAGGACGTCCCAGAACACGCGGTAGAACTCTACGGTCAGCCCGTCCATGCCCGGGGATTTATTGGTGGGCATGCGACGGAGGGCTTCCGAGAACTCGGCCAGAGTGAGAGGCAGCTCTAGCCGGTCCCGGTCGCCCGCGCTGACCGTCGGGAGTCCGTCCCAGAGCACTTTGCAAGCGGCAGGATCGGTCGGATCCGGGGAGAAAAGGCGCGCGTAGAAGGTCCGGGCCCTCTCGCACATCTCCGCCGGATCCGTGAGGGGGGAGCCGTCCTCCGCCAGGAGGCAGGTGACGTGCTTCTTGGCCCCCCTCCGTTTCTCCAGGGCGTAGAAGAAGCGGGAGCCGCGATCCATCTCCCGAAGGAGGCGGATGCGGGATCGAACAAAGGCGCCCCGGGCCCGATGGTCTTCGAGGACCCGGAGCTCCTCCCGCTTCTCCTGGCACGCTCCGCAAAGGGATGGATCCTCGGGGCTGGCGGCCAGACGCCTCTCCAGCTCTAAGACCTCCCGCTCCAACTGCCCCATCGCCGCATCCCTCCGTCGGCTGGCGCCCCGGGTGTAGTCACGGCAGAAGAGCCGGGCGCGCACCTTCCCCACATCCCACCACCGCCGCGCCGAGGGAAAGGCGCGCTGCTGCCCTCGCCAGGCCAGCCAGAACTCCCGGAAGGACGCCACGAAGCCCCCATCCTCCAGCAAGCTGTTGTTGAAGTGCCAATAGGCCGGCCCCGGCCTCTCCGCGCAGAGAGAGGCCGTCACGGTGACGAGGTGGTGGTCCGAAAAAGGGGCCGGCCGGATGCTGGAGGACTGGGCCCGTGAGAGATGGAACCGGGACAGATAGATGCGGTCCAACCGGGAGTGGCACGACCGATGGGCTTCCACCCGGACATAGGTGTACGTGGAGGCGTCGTCCGGGTGGTGGTCGCGCCAGACGTCCACCAGGGAGTGATGGGCGACGATCTCCCTGAGGACGTCCGCGGCGGCCGGGCTCTGCTCGGTTCCCGAGCGGTCCCGCTCCTCGAGGACGGTGTTAAAGTCCCCGCCCAGGACCAGGCACTCGCGAGGATCCAGGGAGCCGAGGAAGGCGGACGCCTGCTGATAGAACAGCAGCCGTTCCGGGGCAAATGCCGGGGCATAGATGTTGATGAGGTTGACCACAAGCCCCGCCATGCGGACCCGGAGGTGCAGCAGGCGGCCCGGCACAGCCTCGGCGACCCCCAGCACCTCTGGCCGTAGGTCGGGGGAGAACAGGGTAGCCACTCCAGCCTGATGGGTGGTGAGATGGCTGAAGTAGACCCCGTCCCCCCACTCCAGCCGCCAGTTAGCTTCGGCGGCCGGATCCGTGTGGGTCTCCTGCAGGAAAACCACGGAGTACCCCCCCTCCCGAAGGAAGGAGAGCACCTGGCTCCTGCGGAAACCCACTCTACAGCTCCGGGTGTTTAGTGTGGCAAAGGTGATGACTGCCATGAGGAGGGCTGGGGGGGATCCACGTCAGCAGGGGCGCTCACGGCCCCCATTGGGCCGCGCAGCAGACTGTGGCCCACCCCGAAGGCGAGCAGGGAGTCACGGAAGCCGCGCGCCCGGTGGTAAGCCGCGACATTCTGCTTCCCGGTCCCCTTGCCCTCCCCTATGAGGGCTCGCGTGGCCAGGAGGATCTGGTGGAAGTCCCCCCAGCGCTGGAGAGCAAGCACGACCTTGTTGCGGGAGCCCCGGACATCCTCCAAGAACTCCCGCAATTCCTCTCGCAGCGTATGGGGGGGTGGGGTCACTGGCCTCCGGGGGTCCACCGGTGGGGCCTCTGGCGCAGCCCCGTGGCCCGCTGGGATGGGTAAACAAGGGGCGGACCCGCGACGTGGCGCCCGATGGACCGGCGCCACCTGGTCCGCCCCGGACCTTGGCTCAATGGGGGGGGGCGGAGGGAAGAGCGCAGCCCCTAGTGGGTCGGGACTGTGGAAACCAAAGGCCGCTCCCTGGGAGTCATCCTCCGGGAAAGGGAAGGAGACAGCCCCAGGGGCGGCAATAACAGTACAGGAGGTGGAGGGGGCAGGGCTGGGGTCAGGAGCAGTGTTGGGGGGAGGGACAGAGATGGGACCCTGGGCCGCAGGAGCAGGACCATCGGTAAGTGGCTCCTCGCGGCCAGGCACGGGAGTTGGAGGGGAAGGGAGGGGGTCCCCAGTGACACCGGGCTTGGGCTCAATGGCAGGCAGAGCAGCCTCGGCACGGGGAGATGTGGAACACTCAGGGGGGCCCCCACCCGGGAAGGGACTCGATTGCTCCGCACCACCGAGGGACACCTCCGGTAGCCCATCTCCCTGCCACGAGGCACCGGCCGTCGCCTCAACAGGCTCGGCGGCCAGCAGCAGGGTGCCATCCGCAGCCGGGCAGGTCGAGGAGGCCAGGGGACCCGCAGAGGCGGGAGCGGACGTAGCAGGAGGGATGGTGGAGCAAGGGGAGGGGGGAGCTGGGGTGAGGTCGGCCAGGTCGAGGCCCGTTGGCAGAGGGTCGTCCTCCCCCGGGGTGACCGGGGTCAGACCCAGGGCCTCGATCTCCGCGAAGATGGAGGGGAGCTCACCTTCCACCACCCCGGGGTCCTCCCCACTCGCGCCCGAGGCGACGCTCACCTCGGGTATTGCGGGGGGCGCAGGTGGCAAGGGAACAGGAGGGGCTGCATCGGGGGCCTCCGCAGGGAGGAACTGCGGAGGAGGGATGGTGGTACCCTCCGGCGCTGCCACGTCTTCCCTAGCCGTCATCGGCAGATGGGTTGTCCCCTTGGGCATGGCGGAAGGCCCGGTGCCTGCGGCCCCCCGTCTGGTCTTACGGGGGGCTTCCGCCTCAGGTGGCACGGGCGGAGCCCGAGCCTTCCGCTTACCCCGCTTACCCTCCACCCGGGTCCAGCCCTCCATGGCATCGCCTGCGGGCTGGTCAATAAGGATTGGGTCAGGGGGCAGAGAGGACAGGTCGGGGGCTGGGAGAGGCACTGGTGGAACAACAGGAGGGAGGGATGAATCCCCCTGGGGAGAGCCCTCTCCCACGCCCGGCAGTACCCCTGCCGCACCCTCCTCCACAGGCCCCGCCAGAGTGCAGGCAGCGGAGGCGGGGCTCTCCCGCCCATCTGGGCGCCCCGGAGAACGTACCCCTGAGGCCCGAGCGGGAGCAGCGATGGACCGAGGGGGAGGAGGGGCGGCTTCGGGTACCGGGCGGTCAGGGGCACCGGCGATGGCGGGGCCGGCGCCCTGCCGGGGCTCGGGGGTCCCGAGAGCTCCTCCGAGCCGGGCCATGGGGCAGTCCCTCCGGACGTGCCCCGTCGCCCGGCAGAGGTAGCACCGGGCCTCCCCCGTGGAGTAGTGCACCCGGTACTGGGCCCCCTGATAGGGGACCAGGAAAGACCCCTCGAGCGCCTCTCCGCCACGCGCCGCCGGCGGCAGTTGAAGCTGCACCTGCCGGCGGAACGAGAGGACGTGACGGAGGGCGGGGTCTTTGCAGCCCAAGGGGAGAGGGCTCACCACGGAGATGGGCTTCCCCAAAGTAGAGAGGGCGGGCAACAGGGCGACATTGGGCAGGAAGGGAGGGACGGAGGTCAGGACCACTCGGACACCCAGGTCCTCCAGCGGTTCCAGGGGGACGAACACGCCCCCCACCGCCAGGCCCTTCTCCACCGCCTCCTGGGCGGCGGCCTCCGAGGCAAGGAAGAAGACCGCCTTGCCGTACATTTTGGAGGCCGCCACGATGGCCGTGGGCCCCACCACCCTCGCCAACGCCCGCACGTAGGTCTCCACGTGGGGCGAGGCGGGCACCAGGAGGCAACGGACGCCGTGCTTCCGGGTCAAGGTGGGGAAGGGGCCCCGGCCACTGTAGATGGTAGCGGAGGCGGCGGTCGGGGGAGATGACGTAGCGGCGGGCGGGGGGGCCGCCGCCACTTGGGCGTACGCTCTGGGGGCCGAGGGAGGGACGCCCGCAGAGCTGGTGGAGGGAACAGCGGGGAGGGGCGCCGTGGCCGGTGGCGGGGCCACAGCAGCAGCGGCAGGCTCCGCCATGGAGGGCTTAGTCTTTCTAGCGGGGCCCTTTCCCTTCTTTTTGCCCTGGCCCTTTCCGCCGGCTGGGGGGGCTCCCCCAGAGGCGGAAGGGGCCAGGGACGTGGCAGCAGCAGAGGGCACCCCGTCGGTCGCCGCTGCCGGCGCCTCAGCGGGAGCGGTGGCAGGTGGTCCGGCAACGGCGGGTGAGGTCGAGACCGGGAGGCGTTTGGGGGGAGCAGGCGAGGGAGGGGGGGGGACAGACGTCGTCCCGGGAATCCCACCCGCCGCCCCTCCCGCCATGCTGAACGGGGAGGGAGGGTAAACACCGGAGAAAGGGGGTGGGGGTAAGGGACAGGTCACCTACTCCTCCCTGCTAGGCTGTGGGCAGGGAGGATGGTGCCAACAATGGGGGGGGGCAGATACAGGGACTATCGAGGACTTCGGGGGGGGGGGGGTCAGTCACCGACAGAGGATTGAAATCCGGCTCCTCTAGCTGCACTAGGGGAGGGGAGGGGAAACAAGAGCAATGGGGGGGTGCAGTGCAAGAGGGGCAACTGAAACAGGGGAGAGGCACAAGCGCACTGATGGAGCTATGGGTGCACGAAGGGAGGGGCTAATCAGGGCAAGGGGCCGCGGAGGGAGGGGAGCAACCAGGCTGGGAGTGGGGCGGAGGGACCAAGGGGCTGGCGTCAGGGCCGGGGCAGGACAAACAAAGCTGCAAAGGGAGATGGGCGGGGCAGGCAAACAAACTGAAGCTGGGTGCCGGGGGAGGGGGGGCCACAAGGGGCGAACGGGGCAGGCAACAAGGGGCAAAGCTAGGGGGCCTGTTGCAGAGGGAAAGGGGTCAGTCCAGGGGAAGGGGGGGGTGCGTGCACCCACAAGCACTTGTGCAAAGTCAATGGCTGGCTGGCTGCCGCTGGAGGCCCAAACGGTGGCAATAGGGCGTGGCAGGCCAGGCGAGCAGCTGAGTCCCAGAGGCAGGAACTGAGGCAGATGGTAAGGGACTGCAGGGGTGGTGGAGGGGGCAGCAGTGGTGGTGGGGGTTGGGGGGGGGACACAGATGGACCAGGGGGCAGGCTCCACGCCACACCCCCGTGTCCCCACAAACACAGTCTAAACCCCCACCACTAGAGCACAGTCAAAAAGTTACTCAGTTTTTAAGGCCCCCTCCACAGTGGTCTTCAGATTCCTGTGCACTTCCCAGCAGCCGGTGGTCTTCTCAGTCCTCCTCCAGTCTCCAGCAGCTCCCCGGGACAAACACAGCTCCAGCAGCAGCAGCAGCCTCCCCTCCTCCAGCAGCCCTGGTGGCCAGGCAGGAAGGACCCCCCCAGGTGGTAGCTGTAGTGGTGGTGGTGGGGTCCTGGCTTCTCCCTCCAGAGGTGGGGGAGTGGGGGCTGGCCAGCAAGGCCCCCCCCCACCCCTCACTCACCCACTCAGCAGCAGTTGTAGCAGGAGCAGCAGTCCTGGGAAGAAGCACTCCAGCCAGCAGCAGCAGCCCAGGAAAGGAAGAAGGAGCTCCAGCCAGCAAGGCAGCCAGAGAAGGGGGGGGCACTCCAGCCAGCAGGGCAGCCCAAGCAGGCAGAGCGCTCCCTGGAGCAGGGTGGCCCCTGCTCCTGCCCGAAGGGGTTTAAAAGCAGCCTGGCAGGGCTTGAGAGCTGTGGCTCTAAAAGCTAGGCTGATTGGGGGAGTGGCTGCAGCTGGGCCACACCCCAATCAGGCCACAGCTGGCGCCTATAAAAGGCTGGAAGCCAGAACTACAGACAGTCTCTCTCTGCATTCAGAGGGAGAAGGGCCTGGCTGCAGGGAACTGAGATAAGGTACCTAGAGTGAAGCAGGGCTGGGGAAAGGCTGAGGAGCTGGGGAGCTCCAGCCTAGAAAGCCCCAGGCTGCGGCCTAGCGAAGGGCCAACAGGTACTGGGAGTTGCAGAGGGCAGCCCAGGGGTAGGCCAAGGCAGCAGGTCCAAACCCCTTTGCCTGTGATGAGTAGGCTGATACTGCAGTCTGCCCCAGAGTGTGGGGCTAGACAATGACTGGCAGTAGCCAATACTGAGGCAAGGTGGGGATAGAGGGTGGGGGTTCCCTGGGCAGGGGAAACCCAGAGAGAAAAGGGGTTACTGCCAGGGGGCAGCACCCCCATGTAAAAGGGCACCGGGTCCAGGGAGGGACACGGGGGCCTGAAGACAGGCGGATCACCGGCCTGCAGAGGGCGCTCCAGCGCTGGACAGAGCTAATTCCTGGAGTCACCAGCAGGAGGTGCCGCAGGGGTGAGTCTGACCTGTCTACAGATGGTAATAAGCAAGTCATGCAATTAGATGGTGTTTTATTTGCTAGACATTGGAGGTGGTATAACTACTGACCCATGTTAACTCTGGCAAATAAAATGCAGAAAACAAAACTACAGTGAATTACTCTTATCCCAACTGATTATTAGAATAGACTTTAATTTAAATCTCATAAATATTAGTCAGCAGTGTGATCTGGTAACCTTTAAACCATTGCTACCTACATAATCAATTGCTTACCACCAGTCAGGTTTTTTTCACCAGAAAATCTGGCTCTAAAGAAGTCAGCAGCTAAGAGTGGGGGAAAGATGTCTCCTCTTCTACAAAAAGGCCAGGGCCCTGCTGTCTTCAAGGTGCTAGAAGACCTTGAAAAAGGGATGAGGACAAAAGAAAGGGGGCAGGGCTGTTGGAACAGGGAAAGACAGCAAACTGACAGTTAATGTTTGTCATCCAAATGGGCTAACCTGTCACAAATAATGACTGAATAGTTGAAAGGGACAGTTTTCGAATGATCTATAGGCTGAAAGTCATTCATCCAAACTACATGAATAACACATACATTTGGAAAAAAATCTGGACTGATTTGTGAAATGTTACACAGTTAACCCTGCTTTGGGTTAACAAATGTGACTCGTAACAAATAGCTCAATCAATTGTAGCAGTGGGGGCAGGGATGCACAACTGTTTCTGTGGTCCAATTTAGTGCCGCTCCCTGCCACACTTTCATGTGTAGAGACAGGAATGCTTCAGGCCTTAGTTTTCTTCAGATTCTGGAGCTGTTAGAGAATGGGAATATTAGTAACTGAACCAGTAGGATCACATCATTTTTGAGCATCAGAGATGCAGTATTTCCACACTAGTCGTGATGTGTTGGATGCAGATTTGCTGTCATAGTTGGACTTCCCTCGGAGCTTCTGTCCCACAGTTCTTGGCACTGCTCTCTCAAGCAGTACCAGACCATGAGGATGAGAGCTCCCGTCACTGTGGAAAAGAGAATGAAAGGTGATTGCCCTATGGAAGCTGTCTGGCTCCAAGTGTGATGGCTCAGTTGGGTACCAGTCTGGGAATGAGAGGTCTATGGTGGGTGCTGAATGGCATCACATTGTATGTTGCAGGGACATGTGATCAAGTTGGCCAGATTGCCTGAGATCATCAAGCAATTTAAATAATTATGCTTTCTGAACTGTGCATGAGCTGCTGATGGAATTCATGTGCCCATTCTGAACACTCCTCACCCTGTGCCTTCAAACACGCTCAGGACTATATTAACAGAAAGGAGTACTTCTCAGGAAGTCCCCAGTGGTCCATGGATCATTGTGGCAGTTCTTTGATATGTACACAGTGGGTCTCAGTAGAAATAATGCCAGAATTTTCAAATTCTTTTCACGAGTAGGCAAAGTGGAACTCTATTCCCATTGCATCACAATAACATTAATGGTTTCTCCATTCCCGCCTGTGATTCTGGGTTATTGCATATACCCACTTCTGCCATGACTTCTGAAACCATTGCCGGGTTACACAAACACAGAGACACTGATTCAGCTATATACTCAGTAGGTATAGGATTATTGAAATTAAGATGGAGAGGACTGTTGACCCTTATGCCAGTTCAGTGACTAATGTAGCAATTCCATTTTCTGCCTGCTGCATTTTGCATAATATATGTGAAAGCAAAGGTAGAATCTTCACTGCAGGCAGTAGTATTTGCTACCACCTATGCATAGGATAGACAAGCAGTTGCAACTTAGGCTGTTGTTTACATTAGCATTGTCGTCAGTCAGAGTGCTGTCAGACTAGAAATAGTCTATGCACACACTGTCAAGCTGGCGGTAGAGAATTGGGAATGGATCTTATCTCTCAATGACAAATGTCTGTTTCTAGGCTACTTTTAAAAATTATATCCCTGCTTGTCTGCCATTTTGAGTCTAGCTCCCCGCTAACTCCTCCAGCAAATTTTGACTAGCCCTCTCCCAAATTCCTTCAGCTCTGCTACATGGAATGCAAACAGCTATTATTATTGGCAGACCAGGTGAGAAAATCCCTTTTTAAAAAATAAATGTACTGTTGTGTGATGGGATGTTTTTATCACCATATTTTTAAAAGTTGTCTATCTGCTAGGGAAATATAATGACCTAGAAAAACATTACATCAGTTGTATGTTGCTTGGTTCAGGGAATTAATCTTCTTGCTTTTGTATTGCTAAAAAGCACACTACAAATTGAACATCAACACATTAACATGAATAAGAAAGTCACCCTAATAGTTTTTTTTCTTTTTCTCTCTTGCTATTTCTAATTCTTTCTCTTTTTGTCGTCACCCCCACCAACCCACCCACACTTAGTTACATGTGGCCTATACCAGGTTGGGAGTCCCTTCAGTTTTATTGATGAAAGTAGAACTGACTGAAGTTCCTTGAAACCATCTTTTGCCAAAAAATACAGATTTAGGTTCATGGAAACAACTGCACACTTATTTTTAAAAAGGGATCTTCTAAGCTTGGCTGCTAATAATACACGGAATGCTGATCCTCAGTAGCCGAGTTCAAGGAGTTTGGGAGAGGGCTAGTCAAAAGAAGTGGAGGGAGTAAATGGGGGCCCCCCACATATCTCATTTTGCTTAGGGGCCTGAAAAATGAAGGTGGACCTTTTGGGGGGCTAGAGTAAAGACTGCCGGACAGAAGATCCAGGTTCTGTCACTGGCTTATTGAGTGATCTAAGGCAAGTCACTCAGGACAAAATTTTCAAATTTGAGTGCCTGCTGCCAGGTAGCTAAATCCACACTTAGTGATGTGATTTTTTTTTCCTCAGTGGTACTGAGACACCTATAGCTCCCATTGACCTCACTGGGAACTGGGGATGCTTGACATTACTGGAAAAAACATGAAAGAAAGATAATCATGTATGGAAAACATAACTTGGATAGTTTTAAATAGGTCAGCTCAAGTTGCAACTGTCAAATGTTTCACCAATTTTCCACTTTTATTTAAGTGCCAGACTCTTGCAATGCAGAATTGTTTGGAATTGTTGTTAGGCAGGCAGGGGGAAGCGGGAGTGATTGGAAGTACACCTGGAGCTGATGAGCAAGGGTGGAAGGGGTAGTGTTTAAGTACTATACTATGAATGGCAAAGAAGGAAACTGCATTAAAATGAGGCAGGCTCCCTTGAGATGAAAGAAACTGAGCTAGTCTGCAAATAAACTCTCTCTGAGGCTATGGTACCTTTCTTTTCCCTCAGTTTCACGAATTGGATAAGGGTAAGTATTGCTTGTCAAATAGCAGTTTGTTAGCTGTCAGCAGCACCCAGAGATGACAAAACCCCAAATCAGTTTTTGTAGATTCCCAATAGTGGCCAGTTGTTGAGCTGAGAAGAGAGGAAACATCAGATGTTGCTTATCAAACAAAGACCCAGTTTTCATGCTTAAACCTCAAAGATAACTTGGATTTTCAGTTCTTAAGACTGTGAAAAAAAGACCTTTGTTCCTTTGAAGTAACAAATGTGAAATGAATTTTAATCAGGACCTGCCAATATCTATCAGTGCACAGCATTTCATATCACAGATAATAAGAGTCTGGAGAAAATGACAGACTGAAGAAAGTGAAATCTGGAAGCAAGGCACAGAGTTTTTGGTATCCAGGTCAGACAAGGGTACAGAATGCCTTTTGCAAATGAGCAATGAATGCTCTTTGCCATATATATACAGAGAGAGAGATTTTTTAAACTAGGGAATTTGGTTAATTCTTATTTGCAGTTTTAAAAAAAATCTAATCAGATGCATATGTTAACAGAAAATACAATTTATTGGAAACAAATGGAATATATTATCTACGTGCTAAAGTAGTATATTAAATATTTATTGCCAAAGGTGCCCAATACAATCATTTAAAAATAACCAACTCTTACAAATACAGAAGCCAATAGCATGGCTCAATAAATACCAGTGGAAAAAAGACTAGGATAATATGAAGGGAAGGATTTGAGAAATGAGTAGTAAGATCATACTGATGTTAAATTGCTCATATTTTGGGAGGCATTATACTTAAGGATCCCTTTTTCCTATATCATGAAGTTATGACTATGGATTGTTTTCCAGATAATGCTAACAAACATTTTAAAAAAGGAAATGAGATGATAGTCATTGTAGTTTCATTACTACTGCTGGTAGGAGAATACAGAATAAAATCAAAGCATGAACCTACAAAGCTTATTACAGATGAATGGTGTTGAGGCCAAGAACTTAGATTCTAAAAGGGATTGGGAATTTATGTGGATAATGAGACTAACCAGAATTATAATGGTTTATGCTTACACCATTTTGGAAGTGATATTAAATCTAATTTTTCAGCACTGAAGCCAATCTTTATCTTTAAAGGATTAGGAGAAGATCTATTATGGGGGATAGAACTGCTCCACTTCTGCCTGCTGCAGGATTCTTACCATTTTCTCTGAAGCACCTGATGTAGGTCATTGGCAGAAACTGGACAGGATGGACCTCAGGTCTGATCCAATATGACAATTCCTCTAATGCTAAATTCTATGTTCTCCCTGCAAGGCTTCACTGCGCCTTCCTGTTCAGCAGTCACTACTCAGAGGGGCTCTATTTTAAGGCCTGATCTACACTGGGGGGGGGAGGGGGGGTTCGAACTAAGGTACGCAAGTTCAGCTACGCGAATAGCGTAGCTGAACTCAAAGTACCTTAGTTCGAAGTACTTACCCGTCCTCACGGCGCGAGATCGAGTCCGCGGCTCCCCCGTCGACTCTGCCACCGCCGTTCGTGGTGGTGGAGTTCCGGAGTCGACTGGAGCGCGTTCGGAGTTCGATATATCGCGTCTAGATGAGAAGTCTGAGAAGTCGATCGCTACCCGCCGACCCACAGTGGGTGGGTAGTATGGACGTACTCTTAGATTTTATACTGCTGCCCATCAGCATAGTATCTGAGTGCCTTACCCCTCTTCTTAGGGCCGGTATGGAAAGGAGAGCACCAGTACTAACAGGAGTGAAGGAAATAGTAGCTAATGGGCAGAGAGACAGAATGAAACTTTGCAAGGGCAGGACGGAATATGCTTCCTGGAGAGGACAAGAGAGCCCACCACCGAAGAGAAGGGAAACGTGGAATTAACACAGGCTATCTTGTGAGCTACAGATACTTCCACATGTGTGGGGCTGCTCGGCATGGGGAAGGACCACTAACTCAAAACTGAGTAGGAATACAGCAGTGCTGTTCCTGTAGATGCAATGCTAGGACGATCAGGATCACGTGTCCTTCCATCCCTCCCAGACTTTGTACTCCTGTGCTGACCACAGTATGACTATGAGACTCATACATTTTCTCTCCTTCTCTTCCTCCAAATTGCCCCCCTCCCCATATGTGGTCATATTTCTTGCTAATGTTCAACAGGGACTCAGGTGATTTGGATTGGCGGAGCAAGAGTCTCCTGCCTGGAGCAATCTGGGTGCATGGAGGGAGACCTGAAAAGTATGCACACAACTCTTGCAATCATGCACCAAATATAAAGACCTGAGAGAGGGAAAACTTTCTGCGTCAAAAGAATACTTCCAGAGTCTACCACCATTTGGCTGCTCTTGTACTATTTCCCCAGCAGAGGAAGTAAGAGGAAGCACACTGTCCTGGAACCTTAATGCTATATGTGGGCGACTGCAGTGTCCCCTCTTGTAACCATTTTTCTGAAAGGATGCAAAGCAGTTTTGCTAGTCTTCCAGATGTGGTTCAATGGAGGAAAAAGGAAAGTGAGTATTTACCATCCAGCGCAGCATAAAACAACCAGACATCCTGTTATCAGTGGAAGATATGAAGTTAGAGTATCAGTTTTAAGGCCCTGAATGAAAAAGCCATAAGAATATTTATTGTATAGATATGAAGCAATCCTCTAATTGGCATGTAAAACACTGAGTTCAAACCTGCCTACACGCTTCCTGTCAAATCCTGTCATAATCATCCAATTCTCCAGAGACTGCTATTGCAGTCCTTGCTGACAGAATATAGGCAAGTCTAAAATACTGAAACTTGTTGAAAGGAAACCCAAGGGATGTTCACTTTATCAGAGGGAATCTATAAACACTGAGGTTGGCTCCTGAATAAACTGAGGAAAAGAAATGCCCTCAGCAAAAAAAGGGCTAAGGAGATAGACGGACTTCCTTTAGCTGAGGGAAGCAAATCATGCTGATTTGTGCAAACTCATGGAACTCATCATGGTTGAGTTCCACTGAAATATGCAACATTCACATCCTATTTTAGTCTCACGGCATTAATCCTGCTCTCTAGGCTAGTAACATATCATAGAAACTAGTGAAACAAAACAATTCCTTCTTTATATGGCTATTTATCCATCCATTTATCTATCTTAGTTGCCTTTGAAATAGCTATCTCCTCAAAAGTGCTGAAGGTTGGAGACTAAGGGCTAGTCTACACTTACCAGCCGGGTCGACGCGGTGAGTTCGACTTCTCGGAGTTCGAACTATCGCGTCTAATTTGGACGCGATAGTTCGAACTCCGGAAGCGCCGCGGTCGACTCCGGTACTCCACCACTGCAAAAGGCGGTGGCGGAGTCGACCTTGGAGCCGCGGACTTCGATTCCACGGCGTCTGGACGGGTGAGTAGTTCGAACTAGGGTACTTCGAATTCAGCTACGCTATTCACGTAGCTGAATTTGCGTACCCTAGTTCGACCCCCCTTCTTAGTGTGGACCAGCCCTAAGAAGGTTTGAGGCACATTTATTGTATCTTTGTACAATGACCATAACATGATTCAAATACACACAAGCTTTTCAGTGCACTTTTCTGGGCTGCAAAAACTATTTTGGAATTTCTTATCACTGTTTGTGATATCTTTTTATCCTGATTGTCCACATTGTAGCCAGCTGCCCTGCCAGCCACATTGGGTTACTGCAGGGATCAGAAGAAAATGAAATTATGGACATTGTGATGAAGTTTCTAAATTCACAGTACACTTAATCCCAGATAGATATTTTGGCATAGATTACTGCCTTCCCCTGGTAGGAAGGGGATAATTTGGGGGGAATGGAGAGGCTTACTAACAGCTATAGAGAAGTGTTTATCCAACTATGTGGGTGGGTTTTTTTAGTGGGGGAATCCTGTAGCAGAAGGAGGATCTCACCTCCAATGGGGTATAAGAAGCAAAAGAAATGTTACTTATGTTTTCCTTTAGACTTGCCAAAACCAAACCACGGCACAGACTATTCAATACCAAACACTGAGTCCAAAGAATAAATGGGCTAACAAGAATTAAAAATCAAGCTTTCCCTTGCAGATGGTTACAGTATACTTCTCCAAATATACATTTCCCCATCTGGTCAGGTCTTTCTCAAGCCCCATTTAAAAGATGGGTTTTCCTGTGGGAAGAGACTAAAGAAGGACATATCTCAGTAACATTTGCTGGGTGAATTTTCTCAGCAGTT
This sequence comes from Mauremys mutica, assembly GCF_020497125.1. Classification (NCBI taxonomy): domain Eukaryota; kingdom Metazoa; phylum Chordata; order Testudines; family Geoemydidae; genus Mauremys; species Mauremys mutica. The sequence continues at coordinate 74,582,679 of NC_059077.1, forward strand.
GTGGGGCCTACTTACAAATGCTACTGATCCCTCAGGATCCACATAGATCCTGTTAGAAGCTTGGCTCTGGTTCTGTTTTCGTTGCAGGCTCCTCTCCCTAGCAGTGTGGCTCCATTGAAATGATGCTGCCATGGCTTCCCTACCTGGCAGTTTACCTGGAGTTTACCTTCACTTTAAAGGAATTGGGTTGGGGGGAGAGAAGAGGGAGTTCCCGCTCATGGAGGGTAGCTGTGGAAATGAAATACAACCCTTCTACTGTGCTAATATTGGGGAGGGAGTAATGTTCATCCCACCTTCTGCCCAGCTCACCTACTTCTTTTTCTGGTTGGGTCCATGGACACTCATTAAACCTTGTGTGAGGTCAAAGGGAAGTGAATAAAACTAAGCTCTTTTTCCATGTAGCAGGTGTCCTTTCCACACAAAGATCTTGGAAGGCCCTCCCTTGGGGTAGGTTGCAGTACTCTTTCTGAGCTTCTTTCTGATTGGGTTTGGAAAACCATGCTCTAGGACTCTTGAACCATACAAGGAATATAAGGAAGAGGCTTTGAGTTGGCACCAAAGTGTAGCAAGGAACTTCAAACAAGAATAAAACTGGTGACTATGTTGGCAAGTGTATAAATGGATTTGGGAATGTTTTTATAGCTTAGCACAGGGTACTCTCTTCCTCTTTAATGAATGGCCTCATTCATCATGCTTTAAAGGAGCATTTTGTTTGGTGGTTGTTGGGTTTGGAAAAACATCCAGAAGGCCTGAACTCCATTCACCAACTTGGCTCACCTTTTGTAGATACTCTGTATTTGCAACAGTCTGTATTTGCAAAAACCTCATCCTTCCACCCATGGGCTATATCAACACTTATTAAAAATAAATATATGGTGTTTATCTTTGAATATTGCATATTCATCCCTGTGATGGGGTATTTTAATCCCACCCTGGGATAGAAGGGGCTAAGAAGCAGTTCTTGGCCCATGTAGCCCCACCCCACCTGCAAAGGCTGCTGTAGCTGGTGGAGGAGTTTGAAGGAGAGCCAGACACCCCACTAAGGGTGGGAAATAGCAGATAGGACAGGGGGATGGACCTATCCCGCGAACTCCTGAATAAGGATAAGTGGGAGCCCTTGCTGTAGGAGATCCATGAGTGGCAGGTATCTCAGGTCCCCACTCCAGAGGAGAGACTAGTTTGTTTTTAAGGATTAAGGAATGCTTCACTTGGATTGTTTGTGAGACTCTGACCACACCCTGCACTGGGAAAGTAAATAGTAGGAAGTAGCCCTGAGAGACAGCCTTTGAGCACAGCTGGGTGCTTGCTATTGCTGCCACTTGCAGGGCCCTGGGTGGAGCCTGGTGGAATGGGAGGGCCTGGGCTCCTCTATTAACCACCATCCTATGAAGCAAGAAGAAGCTCCTTCCTTCCCCCCTATGGAGATAAGGGGAGACAGAGACATTGTAAGTCTTGAGGCAAGGGTGCAGTGCCCACAGGTGCCTGGAGTTGGGCTGAAGACACTTCCTTTTATGGGGACATTGGTATATTTTGGTAGATTCTGTTGCCCTGGAAGAGCATGGACTCAACTGTTGACCTAGCTGCAGGGCTTGGTCACTACTTACCAGAAGAGGGTCTTTCATGGAGCAGGAATGACTGAGGGCAAGAGATGGTAGAGATGGGGAAAAGCTGGGGCCCAGTGACCTAACAACTACTGTAGATAGCATTAATGGTAAGTCCAGCCCCAACACAAACCCCTTCATGTATCCCACTCCTGCAGCCTCTTCCCTGCATGATCAGCCCCGTCATGAAGTTTCTTCCCATTCTTCCTTCCTATGCAGCTGTCTTACTCTGCCCCATGAAACCCTTCCTGAAGCACCCATGATTATTTTTGTTTATTTATTTTATTTATGTATTTATTTGTTACACTCCAAAGAATAACTGATGTTATAAAGACATCAACTGAAGAAAAGTCCTGCTGTGAAGGGCTTAATCCAAAACATGAGAGAGAGAGAGAAGCAGTACTGGAAAACTGAGGGCAAAGTATAGCTTTGGTAAAATAGGCTTTGTATTGTATAACATAATATATTCACTTCCTGTGGGTTTTGCTTCCTGTATTTACACTGCTTCCAGTTGTATGGGGTCAGGGCATTCAGCTGTCCAGATCTATTTCTATAGAATTCAAGTGCCCATCTAAAGAAATGGCGTGGGGGGCGGGGAATGCCAGATTCTCAGCTGTGCCTGAGGAGTGCTTGGTGCAGATGGAGGGTACATGCACAAAAAATATAGTTATATTGATAGGGAAAGGGTGACTTTTGAGTTTGGTTATCTTGAAAAGCTCCCTGAAAACTCTTTATTTTCAAATAAATGATACTTATCTTAATTCTTTCTTCAGAAATGTTGTTATAATTTGTAGCTGATTTTTTGAGGGTTATTAAAAAATCTTTTTGGCAAAAATTGGTTGTTTGGTTCAAAGCAGCATGGTTTTCCTCTTAGCATTCAAATTAGAATACTAATAAAATGTGCTTTCTAATCTGCATTGCAAACCTTTCTTCCATTTCTAACTCATCCCCATACTGCAAAATCCTAGATCTGTTCCTCCGGCATCCTTGGCTTTTGAGATCTGTCTTTCTGCATTTCTGAAAAGAAAAATTTTAAAGATAACAGAATAAAATGAGAAGTTATTCACTGAATCCACACATTTCTGATAATGCTATGAATGCATACTGCAGGCATACACCAGAACAGCCAGTGAGACAAATACAATTATGGCACTTATGAGGCTATGTGTTCTGGTACAGTATACCTTTTTTTCTTGTAGTTTTCGGATGTTTAATCAGTGGAATTTTTGTCCTCATGCAGTAACAATGAAGGCTAACAAGGGGCCACAGAATGATCCCAATTGGGTACGGAAAGATTGTCTTCCAAGGTTACTTTCTCAAGACTTTAACTTCTTTACTGAGCCAAGTGTTCAAAACCGGGTGTTTCAATTGTGCATGCTCTGGAAGCAGAGCTGTGTGCAGGGATACTGGAACAATTGGTATAGTGGGGGTGCTGAGAGCCATTGAACCAAACTGTAAATGTTGTATATGATGGAAACCACTTCAAGTCAGGGTGTGCAGCAGCATCCCCAGCACTCCTAGTTCCTGTGTGTGTGTGTGGTGGGTGGGGAGGGCGAATCCCAGTTTGAGAAAAAAATATGCTGCATCATGTTAAGCAAATGGGTTACCACTGAATAACAGTTTCTAGTTTGTGACTCTGTGAGGGTGCAGTAATTAGACATAAATCTATTTTATCATTTGCCAAAGTCTGAATACAAACTGGTATCTTGTTGGACTTCAGTATTTTCAATACTCTCGCAAGCACTTCTAAACAGATATTATCTGTCTCAAAATAAGGTGGATTTGTTGTTGAGAGTAGACTCAGAATAATTTTTTTTTAATCAAAACTTTTGTGTGGCCCTTTATCTGGGGGAATAATGTCCATTTGTTAGTTTTGGTTAAAATATTAAGAATATAGAAAAAAACCCAAAAACATTGGGGTGAGATTCTTCTCTTTGTTACCCTATTTTCATACCCTTGTACCTGCCCGGACTCAGAAGGAGTTGCTCTTGATTTACACTGGCAAGAGAGGAGAATCAGGAGCAATGTGTGGTGTTTTGTGTATGTAGGTTTCTTTCTTTCTTTCTTTCTTTCTTTCTTTCTTTTTCTTTTTTTTAAACAGCTTCCTGGTTTTTTTGCTTGTTTTGAGTAGTAATTTGTATATTGGCGAGGAAAAACCAGGGTAATTTCCCCTTTTAAACGCACTCTTCCCTCACCGAAAATGTTCAGTGACTATCCTAGCAATCTTCTGGACAGTGTGGTAAGAGGCACAGAGCAACTGCTTGACTATTCTGCAGTGGGGACCAATAGGAGGCCCACAAAAGCGCAGTGAGCTCTTGTAATTGCTCTTTTTGCTCATTTCTACTCATCCACATTGGATCTTGATCCCACATTCCTGTATAGAGGCCATGGGAGAGCTATTGCTTTCTGGGGCCAGCAGTGACTTCTGTGGAGCCACCTGCAGGGGAAGAGAGAGGGGCTCAGGGATTTGTGGAGTCAGTGTGAGTCCTTCAGAAACAGCACTTGGAGTTGGCTGTCCCCATCTGCTTGCTTGTAAGGAGGGAGGATAATGAAGGACCTCTAATTTTGAACTGTCAGCCAGCTCTGGTGCTAGGCTGAGGCTTGCTCAGCTTCATGCTTATCTGGAAGCCATTCAGCCAAGGAAACCTTTGACCCTATGTGGGAACCTTAGAAAACTCTGCCTCCCTCTCAACTTCCATTCCCAGTGACCTCGCTTCTATCTGTATCGGGGGTAAAATCACTGATTCTGTACTCAGGAGAGTGATGGGGCTTCAGCACCACTTCTTAGGTATTCCTGTGCTCCCAAGATCTGTGTGCTGCTCCAAAAGCATGCAGTCTGAACAGCTCTGGTCAGGGTTCCTGAGCAGTAGGGTCAGGATTCTGTAACCATCCCCCCCACCTTTTAAGTTTATATTATAATTTAAGTGTGGACCTCATCCTGCAAAGTAGTCTTTCCTCCTCTCCCAAAGATTTCACTCTAGGCCCTTTGTTAGGTCAATGGTAGCTTGATCTACAGTTTTCAGAATCTTTGTATCCTTCACCCAAGAAATTTGACAAATCTTTGTCTCTTGGATCAGGTAAGCATATTTTCATTGTTTTATCTGTTACAGAGGCTGAATTCACCTTGAATCTGGAAAACCTCATGTCCTGATCTGATCTGTTATCTACATCCAGTAGTAGGTTTGCAGCAGTCGTCTACTCCAGGATGCATGGCATGGGAGAATATCTGCCTTCTTGGGTAGGTATCTTTTATTTAATTGTTTAAAATCTCAGTAAGGTTATAAGCTGATAGTGGCATAATTTGGAACAGTTAAAGATGTGCTCTCTACATCCCTGCTTCCTTTCTTTGGCTGAGGCCTTCGGGAATCTAATTGCTGGTCACTGTTCTCTATGTGTTCTTCCATGTGTTCACCCCAGATGGCCAATTGATCTAATTTGATGTTTGAGGCAGCAGTTGCTTTTTGTGGTCTGACAGGTATTGATATCTTGCAGCAATGTGATTACCGATCCTTTCTGGATTGCATTATAGTACCAGGTGAAAAAAGATGGATTGCTTTATATCCCAGTTCAAGCAGATGGCTCTTTGTTTGGTAAAGGGGAGGGAAAGAAGGGGAGTTGTGCTGCAACATGTTACCTATACATTTTCTCATTCTGAAAAATGATCTTAGATATTTTCCTTCTATAAACTTTTGCATTAAACTTTCTACTATGAATTCTTGTTTTCTGATTTGTATAAATCTTACATTAGCTATGTATGTTTGCTGAAGGAATATTTATAAAAAATCACAATAAGGACATAATGGTCAACAATTCTGACACTTTTCCTATTCAGATTAGACATCTTTTTTTTTTAAAGGTTTTTCATATAAGTAACATAACTGAAAAGAGAGCCAGGTATGAGAGTATTTTATAACTAATTTCAGATAATATTTTCTTATATAAATCTTTGCTTTCTTTGCTACAAACTATTTATCTACCAGAGAAAAAATCCCTTTACTCAAAAAATTCCACTACAGGTAAATTATGTATCTTTTTATCAATGTTTTAAGTATGTCAACTGCATTGGACAGAACTCAAATCTTCTCTGAAACTGATTAAAGTTTAATTGTGGAGGAAAGAATAGAATTAATAAATGCCCAGCTGTGTTTCTTGATCTCTTTTCTGGTTTTTACTTGGTAGAAGATAAAAGAAGCAATCACTCTTTAACTATGTAATTAATTTAATATCTGAATAACTTAGCATTCATGAATGTATCTCTGTTTTATCTCATCATTTTATATCTTTGTTTATCTCATCATAAAATTTGCAGAGCTGTAGCTGCGAGGGTAAGAAATCATTTAAGTACTGCTGTTGAAGCAGATACACCTTAATTTGTATGCTGAACTTTGCATGCATGGACAAAAGAATTTTGATTTCTAAAGAAAATATCAGAGGGTAATGATACTGGATTGGTTTGATTTACTCTAGTGATGATGTCTTCATTAGTTGGAACAAATGATTAATCTTTCTTTACCACAGCCACTGCTGCGCTTTCTCAGCCAGCCATTTTAATGTTCAAGTTGACAACCAGTCAGAAAGAATCTATTACAGATGATCAAAGCTCATGCTAGATAGTTTTTTGCTTTAAAATGACAAGCAGAAGATTTTTGAAGTCTAGAAAAGGTTATTTGTGCTTTAATCTGTATGTTTTGATGCTCTGCACGTAGCATTCTGTTTGTTGACTTATATCTTGTTCTTTTATGTGTTAGTGAATTTTACCTGTTTAACCACTTTGTAAAGGTATGTAGAAGTGCTGGATGAAACTGACTATTACAAAATAGGAGGGGTCTCTTCACCAATACACACTGCCTTCCAGGTATAGGGGTGTGGGGTAGGGAGAGGAGAGGAAGTAACACAAATCTCACTGAACTGAACACATAACTGGTGCCAAAAGGCTCCTGAGCCCCTAATGTATTCAGCAACAAGTCACACTGGATGTGTGCCAATCAACTGAGTTTCAGAGACTATGACAGCAGGAAACGAACCAGAAAACTTCTTAAACAATTGTTTTTAAAAGGTGTTTTGATCTACTGTTCACACACTTGCACATGCCACAGGCTGAGGAATTTAAAACAGGGTGCTTCTCAAAGATCTGAGTGCAGGCTATTAACAAAGAGAATTGTTTTTTTTATACGCGAGTTGGTGTCTCCCTTGCCCCCATTTTAGGGTCTGAACACTAAACTTTAAGTTTTTAAAATTGTGTCTCTTCCACAGACTTTTTTCTCCTAGACACTTCGATATTACATCTAATCATAACTCATCCATGCTAGTATGATACTGCCTGAAGTTCTCAGGGGATGCACCCTTGTGGCATAGTATACCCATCTCATCTTGGAAAAATAGACAAGAGGTTTTTGCTTTGCTTTGTCTGTGTTTGTAAAATGCAATTCTGACTGCAGAGCTTGCGAGACTCCCTTCATAACAAATGGATTCTGTTTAGGATATTATGTTTCACTGAAACACTTTGAGAGAATCTACTCACTTTTATATATCCTACATTTAAAGACCATTATAATTATGGAATAAACACTGTAAACACAGATCGTAATGCTAAATTCACACAGCTCAAGAAACCTGAAATAAAAATGGAATAAATAGCAAACATGATGTTCCCCTGGTAGTGTAGGAACCATGGAAAGTCCCCGACATTGTAGATGCTGCCAGATTTCACTAGCACAATCAAGTGGGCAGCCGTGGACTAGATAAACATGAAAGCCCAGATTCTCAAAGGTATGAAGCATCTACCTCCCATTGTTTCAGTAGAAGTTAGGAACTTAAATACCTTTTTGGGGTTCTGTGCTGAAGAGTCCATATTCCTTGGGTGGGGCAGGACTAGGCATGGCACCAGTTCCAAATATGCCAGGGTGTTCAGGGGTCACAGCCCTTCTAGTCTAGGAGCTAGAGTAGCAGTTGTGGAGGGTATCCCCATGCCCTCCTCTGTCGGGATGAATGCTATGCACCCTCCAGTGTAATTTCACAGAGCTTCTCCAAGAAATATTTGTTTATTGTGGCTTTTTCCAAGATGATAGGGAAGGTGAATACAGCAATCTTTTAAGGTGCTCATGCTATTAATAGGTTTTCTTGCAAAGGATGATAAAAGATTATCTGCCTGTTGCTTGGAAAATCCACCATTAGGTATTTATTTATATGAAGCCCTTGTGAATTCCCAGTCAAGGGGAAACTTAGACCTTTCGTTTGGAAGTTGCAAACTCAATGCTTCCCTCTTTTGTGTCAAAAAATAGTTATAAGATGCATTTCCTTTTCTTTGACACTGGGAAAATATTCTTAAAATCCACCTCTTGAAGATTGTATCAGAGGGGTAGCCATGTTAGTCTGGATCTGTAAAAGCAGCAAAGAATCCTGTGGCACCTTATAGACTAACAGACGTTTTGGAGCATGAGCTTTCGTGGGTGAATACCCACTGACATGCATCCGACGAAGTGCGTATTCACCCACGAAAGCTCATGCTCCAAAACGTCTGTTAGTCTATAAGGTGCCAAAGGACTCTTTGCTGTTCTTGAAGATTGGAGACTCCAATAAATTTAAATTGGGAGAAATATAAAAAGCTGAAAATATACAATTAAAGAAACAATGAAGGCAGATGTGTTATCATTTCAGTCTGAGTTACAATTTTCTCTCTGCCTGGGCTCTGCTGAGCCAAAGGGGAAAACATAACCAAGTAAAAGTTAGTTAAGCTTGCTGATTTTAGGCTTACACTTTACTTTGTAAAAACAAACCTATTTATGCTAAAATTCTGCCCAGATGTTCTCAGTTCAGATATTCTTCTCTTTCTAGACACCTCAAATACCAGATAGACTGTCAATGTGAGTTCCATGCACATAGGCAGAACTGAATGTAAGTGATAGTGTCTCATGGGTTGATTTGAAAGTAGAATTTTATCCTACAGATAGAATTGTGTAATCCCATCCATACTCTTTCCTCTCTGGTACAGTCAAGTCTGTGAGAGCTCATTATCCAAAAAGATTCCTACACAAAATGAGGTTACAAAACACTGACCTTTTGAACTTTTAATGGATTGTTCAACAACACTTGGCTCCCCTTATTGCAGTAGCTTGATGCTACAATTCATCAAGATCACTTCTGTATGTTTAAAACGGCTCTAAATTCAGCAGACACATTCCCTAAGAAATTCCATCTTGTATAAGAGGATTCCTTGATCTGAGTAGAGCCAGTGGAATGTCTCTGCATCACCTTCCCCACTGCAGCATCAGTGTAGGTGGCATTCAAGAAAAAATGATGTGACCAAGAGACGTGGTCAGAAAATGGGGGGGTTGTTTTTTTTTTCTGCAGAAAATGTCAATAAAAATGAAAAACGTTATTAAAATGTTTCATGAAAAATCAACCTCCCAAATATTTTGATTCAGAAATATTGCCATAGTACCTCATGGGAATTCTAGTTCAGGTGCCTCTTGTTCCCATTCTCCTCTATAAACCAGGCCTTTCATCAGACCTACACCCTTCTTGATGTGCCACAATCTCCCTTCATGATGAAGAGAGACAGTTGCCTTATGGGAGTCCCTGGCTGAGGTGCATCATAGAGGAGAAAGGGGACATGAATAAACTGAACTACAATTTCCATAAGGCACCATGGCAGGCTATATCAAAGTCTTTGGTTTTCTAGGCATTTGGGCTTTCATCAAAAAATGAAAGTTTTCTGAGAATAGCAGATGCTTTTCACAGGAAAAAAAATCATTTAGTCAAAACAATTTCCCATCAAAAGTTTCAACAGAATTTTTTTGACCAGCTCTAGTGGCCAGGTTATGTTATCTAGCTATTCTCAGATATGGAAAGACCTCTCACCCTTAAGCAGTTGTTGCAGCCCCATTTAAATCCTTAGCTTAGGACCAATGCCCAGGCCCAGAATATCGGAGGTGCACTCAACAGAATGTAACTAGAGTAGAAAGACTACCCCACTGTTTCTACTGTAGAAGTGCACAATTTTAGTATATGGTTATCTGTAAATTGAAATACTCATGCTTTCAAAATGCTGGAAGAAAATACACTTTAGAGCATTTCATCTGGAAATAATACAGGAAGCTATATTATACTTATTTGCAGTCAAAATGGGTCAATGCTACTACACAGTAAAATAGTTGAAATTGTGCTAACATACATCATCTGTTGGAAAGAGAGCACTTCCTTGTACTACTTACTGAAAAGGAGTGGGGCTAATGGAGCTGCTATCCACAAGGAAAAGCTCAGGAGGCTTTTCATTGCAAATCCATAGTTGTATCTGCACAGAGGTGAACATTCATTGAGTCACCTCTAGGCAACTCCTAAAGTGAAATTAAATCCTTAGAGGAGCAGCCCCTCATCTTATACATTTCCTCAAAGAGGGCATTCATAACAAGTACTTCCAAACAGGAAGGTAATATCTTTTATTGGACCAACTTCTGTTGGTAAAAGAAACACGCTTTTGAGCTCTTCTTCAGGTCTGGGAAGGGTACTCAGAATGTCTTTTTCACCAACATAAGTCTGTCCAATATAAGAGATTACCTTATCCCTTGTCTCTTTTATATCCTGGGACCAACATGGCTACAACACTGGAAAGTGCTTCCAAAGACAGCCTACTTGGAAAATCTCATGGAAGAAATCAAATGAGACCTTGTTTAAAAAAAACAAAAAACAACTCCAACTTGGGGGGAGGGATAGCTCAGTGGTTTGAGCATTGGCCTGCTAAACTCAGGGTTGTGAATTCAATCCTTGAGGGGGCCACTTAGGGATCTGGGGCAAAAATTGGTCCTGCTAGTGAAGGCAGGGGGCTGGACTCAATGACCTTTCAAGGTCCCTTCCAGTTCTAGGAGATTGGTATATCTCCTATTTAAAAAAAAAAAAATTACACTGACAATGATCAATACCCTACATTTGAATTAAACCTTTGGTGCTATAAAATCAAAAAATTTACATGTATTATGTTCAGGGCTGATACTGTTGCCTATTATTAAGGATATGTGACACGTCCCATTAAAAGACTCCATTTTCATTGCATACAACTTTGCCAAACGTAAACCATTTGAGCTAAAATTTTCCATGCCATATCTCTGCTTCAGGCTAAATCTTCTTGGAAAACTTCAGCCTAAATGGTTCGGCAATTTCCATGAACAAGGCTAAAGAAAAATATTGTGTTGCCCATGCTTAGAAAGAGGTCTGATGCTATGCCCCCCAACTCCCCTATACTTTGGAGTAGAGACTTGAAATTTGACATTTGACTTGAAATGTGAAATTTTCTTCACATTTATTTTATATAGAGCATATGTTTTGCACACTCTCTCTAAAGCCGAGAGTCAGGCATACAGAATTTAGGAGAAGCCAAAATTAAGGTTGTCTGTGCAACCTTAATTCAGCCCTTTTGTGTGTGTGCATTATGTTATAGTCTTTAATTACATTACTGCATACTATTTTTTCCTATCAGCCCCTACCTTGTTCAGTGCACAGAATGGATAGTGCTTACGGAATGAGCAGTTATTCAATAAGAACGTAATGACCATACCTGGTCAGACCAATGGTCCATCTAGCCCAGTATTCTGTCTTCATACGTACAGTGGCTGGTGCCAGATGCTTCAGAGGGAATGAATAGAACAGAGCAATTATTCAGTGATCCATCCCCTGTCATGTAGTCCCAGCTGAGACTTAGGGACACCCAGAGCATGGGGTTGTAGCCCTGACTATCTTCTTGGCTAATAGCTGTTGATGGTTTTATCCTCCATGAATTTATCTAATTTTTTTTATCCCAATTGTACTTTTGACCTTCACAACATCCCTTGGCAACAAGTTCCACAGGTAGACTGTCTGTTATGTAAAGTACTTCCTTTTGTTTGTTTTAAACCTACTGCCCATTATTTTCATCAGGTGACCCTGGTTCTTGTGTTATGTGAAGGGGTAAATAAGACTTCCTAATTAGGGTGACCGACTAGCCAGGGTGAAAAATTGGGACAGGAGGAGTGTGTATGTGGGAGGGGAGAGGGGAATAGGCACTTGTATAAGACAAATCCCCAAATATCAGGACAGTCCCTATAAAATCAGGACATCTGGTCACCCTATTCCTAATTCACTCTCTACACAATTCATGATTTTATATACCTCCATCATATCTCTCCCCACCTTAGTCATCACTTTTCCAAACTGACCAGTCCTAGTCTTTTTAATCTCTCCTTACGTGGAAACTGTTCCATCCCCCTAATCATTTTTGTTGTCCTTCTCTGTACTTTTTCCAATATATCTTTTTTGAGAGTGACCAAAACTGCACAGTATTCTAGGTATGGGAGTACCATCGATTTGCACAGTGGCATTGTAATATTTTCTGTCTTATCTATCCTTTTCCTAAAGGTTCCTAACATTGTTAGCTTTTTTTGACCACTGCTGCGCATTGAGTGGATGTTTTCAGAGAATTATGTTTTCAGAATATCTACAATGACTCCAAGATCTCTTTCTTGGGTGGTAACAGCTAATTTTGTTTTATTCTCATTGAGCAATGTGTGACCCCCATGCTTTATTTACTGCATTATATTAAAATCCTGCTCCAAAGATAGAATTATTAATTTCCTCATAGGCTTTTTGTGATGCTCATCACTATAGTATCTGAGTGCTTCACAAATATTAATGTATTTATCTTCACAACATGCTTATGAGATGAGTGGGTATCTTTTTTTTTTTTTTTGTACACAGGGAACTGAATCAGAGAGGTTAAGGTCAAAAGTAGTATTATATTGAACTCTATAAATTCAAAGCACTTCTCCCATTTACTTCAGTTGCAGCTGCCAGTGCTCAGCACTTCTGAAAATGAGACCCCATGGATCAAGTCAGGAAAATGAGGAACACACAATTAGTGATCACCTATGAAAAGTTTGGTTTAAGTGACTTGAGTAACATCACGTGAGAACTCTCTGTGGCAGAAACAGGGACAGAATCCAGTTTTCTAGGGTAGCATTCAATTATCTTAACTCTGACACCATCCTTTCTCTTTCTGCAATGCCCTGCCTCATTCACTACACACCTTCCAGCTTCTGCAACAAATGAGGCAGGGGTCCTACTTACAAAAGTCTCCTTCAGTCCACAACCCTGATTTATCCCAGACTAGATGACCCTTGTGGTGCCTTCTAACCCTATGATTCTGTAATTCATCCTGTACACTGAATAAGGCAGGGGTCCTGTGAAAAAATGGATGTGATCATGGAATTAAAACTGCAGCACAATATATGTACACAAGGCGGTTTAATACTGACATTTTCTAACTTTTGAGTGCTTGACTTTACAAACGTAATGTTCTTTTAAAGTAGTATTTTTTTGGGTGTAATATCGTCAAATTTCTTTAAATTCAGAGTGCATTTGACCTACTCACATCTATTTATTGATGCGTAAGGAAGTCAAGTTGATGCTGTTTACATGCCAAGAAGACATAAGGAGGCATAAGATAAAATACTGTCAGATAAATGTTTTTATGACTTCTCATTGATTGTGTTTCTTGCTACTCTTCTCTTTTTTGGCCTCTTGGCATATGTATTACACCACCTTAGACTTCTTTGGACTCAGCAGGCCAAATTTAGAGGTGATATGTAAGCCAGTTGTAATTATGTGCTGGTTGGTGCTTTCCCTTTTCTCTGGTTTGTGGAATGCTCTACCTCAAAAATAACTGCATTTCAATTCTGTTGTATGTACATACCGAAGTTTATAAAGAGCTTTGTATCTTTTACTATTATTATTATTATTATTTTATTATTTGTATTGCAGTAGCATCTGGAAGCCCTGGTCATGGACCAAGACTCCATTTTGCTCAGCAGTGTACAAACATAGAATGAAAAGATGGTCTATACCCTCAACAAACTTACAATGTAAGTTTTCCTTTAGGGCAAAAAACACTGTATAAATATGAAAATTACTCTTATTTTCATCAAGGTCCAAACTTTAAAATAACTCTACTTACTGGTCAATATGATAAGGGTTCCCCGCTCCCGGATAGAAAAATATAGTTTCAAAAAGCTTTTCTTTTCAATGATTTTTGACAGGTAAATTAAACAAGTTGAAATATTAGTCCTTTTCATCAAACATCTCTCTTGATCAGGATTATATGGACAGATAAGAACTGCATGCTTGATCCTAAATTGTACAGTGCTGTTAGGACTAAAGAGGTAAAAATTGGAGCAAGCTAACTTGTCCTTCATGCCTTGGAGAAGTGTCAATAGGCATGTTAGATAATTGCCAATGTTAGGCCTAAATTCTGCAGCTGCACCATGCGTAGAAAGCTCATTGGAATTCCATGTGTAGATTTGTTCCAAAATGAGACCCTTATTAATTAATTTATTGTCATCTCCAGTTTTGTAAAGGCACTGCGTGAGCTTCACTAAAGAGATGATTAAGTAGATATATTTTTGATATTTAACTAGTTCTGATATTGTCTGGTGATAGACACATCAGGGCAGTTTTGCTCATGTTTGTAGGTGGGAATAGAATTCAGAGGGCTGAGCCTTTAGTACTGGCAGGTGCTGCTTGCTTACATCCACATTTAAACAGACACAAAACATATTATGAGTGATATTTTGGTTTCCTTTACACTGGTGTGAATCTGAAGCAACTGTAATGACTAGAGCTAGTCAAAAATTTTGTTTAAATGAAACATTTCAACAAGGTTAAAAAAAAATATTTCAGCTGTTCTGTTTCACGAAAAATTCGGAGATTTTTTACTTTTTGTCCTCATTCGGGTTGAAAACAAATTTCAAGGCTCAGAATTTCGTGTGGGATGTAAATTTTGTTTTTCAACAAGCTTTTCTGATGACTCTCTAATTATTGATATCATGCAAAAATCCCCTTTTGGGGGGAAGGGTGGTCAAAATATTTTAAAACAACCACAATTTTTGACAGAAAATTGTTTTTTTCATAAAATGACATTTCATGAAAAGTGTTTGCTTTTCTGTGGAAACTTATTTATTTAGTCAAAAACTCTAATGTCTGACAACTGAATTATTTTGGCCCCAATATGGCATTTTCTGTATTTGAATTTAAATTTTCAAAATTGAAATTTTCCATTGAAAATTTTAAACAAAAGCAATTTTGTTTTTGTCACAATCTTCTGCTGAAAATTCACTACCCCTTTTTTTCATCCAAGCTCTATTTTTGGAGTCATCTTCTCTCCCCTGGCCCTGATCCTCCTCTGTCCCCCAGATGATTTTTTTCAGGAACGTTAAGGCACTGGATTTAGATTTAGAAGACCTGAGTTTGGTTTTTGATTCTTCCACAAACTTCCAGTGTAACCTGACTTTCCATGTAACCTGTGACTCAGTGTCTCCTCTATAAAACAGGGATAATACTACTTTCCTACTTCCAGCAATGCTGTGAGTGTACATTCATAAATTTGAGACGCTTCCAGATACTGCCATAATGGGGGATATACAAATACCTAAAGAGATAGATAAGAGTAAATCCATATTGTGTTGTAAAGAAGTACTTGCTGTAAAAGATAATTAGGTCCATTGATTCTTGAGAGATCACCTCAAGACAAAGTAAGGCACCTTCCTGGCTTCTATAGATTTTACATAGCAGAGATCAGTAGTAACCATTGCCAAGTTTATTATTTCTGATTGCATAATTATGTACACCTTTGTATTTTCTCAGTGCTCATGTAAGTCTACAGTAAACAGCATGTAGTTGCCACAGCAACTGTAGAACTTTGAAGCACAGATTCTTACTGTGTTTTACTGCACACAAGGCAACTGAGTAACCTGGCCAAAAAAGTGATGGTTTTTATTTACAATTAAGATTATTGTCTTGTGGTAGCATGTAGCAAACCCCAATGATGGACCAGAACCCCATTGTATTAGGTGCTGTGCAAAAAAGGGAAAAAAGGGTCTTTGCTCTGAGGAGCTTATAATTTAAGTGAAGCTCACAAAGAACTATTATGTCTCATTTAATTTAATCAATGTGTTGTACACATTTATATACATTGAAAAAAGAGAGTAAAGATAGTATAGCAGAGCCTTTCAACAATTTGATGTCCATAGATCTGCAAAGGACAGACTCTGCCTCCCTTTTCCCCAGCTTCAGTAGTAATACTTCAATCCACAAGTATCCCTTTGATTTTCATGGAGAAATGCAGAGAGTCAGTTGCTATTTTTCATAAGTACGGGTGGCAGAATTAAAGAAGAATGAAATGTACAGCCTTAAGGGGTATGTGTGATTTAAGCTGCAGATCACAGAAAAGATGGTCATTCTTTATGATAATTCCTGCATTGCTCTGGCAAATCTCCCACTGAAATCAGTGAGAATACAAAAGGTGAACTTAGAAAGACTAAATACAATAAAAGATTAAGAGGATCCAGTGATTGTGTTAACTCAATGGTGTATGTAAGAAAAAAACCCACTTCATTTTCTGTTTGCGCATCGATTTTTTTAGGATGTGTACCTTCACAAAGCATTATCTTATACCTAAATAAGAGAAAAGAATCAATGAAATGTCAGAGCGTGTTTGTTTTTTAATGCTTGTCATAGCTTCAGGCACCCAAACTTTAACATTTTCTTGCCAAATATGTACGTTTGACATGCCATTTGGCAAGTTTTATTTTGAAAGATTGCCATTTGCTATTAGTTTTGCATGTGAAATATTGTTGAAAAATATGGAATATTTATCGGAAGTTTTAAAAGTTATAACATTCCATGTTTAATTTGATCACAGTATTATTTCATTCACAGTAAGCAAGAATATGTTGCTCGGATCCTAAAAGATAAATTTTCTATTTTTAGTGTTTATCCAGGCAGATGTACATTACAGGATGCAGAAAATATGTCAGAACTAATAACAAAAGGGAAACGTGTAACAAACAGTAACTATGACTAATTATTTGGGTAAATTTATACCAAACTTGGAAGCAACAACTAACATGCTCAAGATGCTTTCACAAACAAAAGTTAGTGGTGGGAAAAAAGAGGAGTATAAATGGATTCTGTTATAATCTATTTTAATCCCTAAACTAGTGTTGGTATGATCTCTGATTCAAACAAAAGAATGAGCATTGCTGCTAATGCTTCCAAGGATAGCCTTGATAAAAAGTGTTTAAAAAAAAAAGGTGCTTGGCTTCTTCTGTCATATGCTTCAAGATCAATGATTGAGACTGGGTTTATATGTTCAAGATCAAAAAGAATGTTTAGGTTTGCATTTCATCAGAATTGTCTCAGACTCATCTCTGAGATTCTTTGATACCACGGGTCAAATTTAATAAATTGAGTGACTCCAGCAATGAATTTGGCCTTGTGTCAATTCAGCTTGGTGCCTCAGGCAGAAAATGAGATAGAAACTAAAGTTGCAGAATTGCTTGCTAAATCCAAACTGTTCAACTTGTTCAAACACACCTGAGGGCAGAATTTGAAGACTGAAGGGTTGCACAGGTGTCACCGAGGACCTAATTTTGCTGTAATGTGCCCTCCTTCCTGTTGTGAATAAAATAACAATGGACCAGAGAGATGATTTTAAGATTGGAGTCTAGATTAACTTTAAAGTATGGTTTAGAATTTGGGGTTTTGGCTGAACCAGGTCTGGAGTTTGGAAGGAATCTGTCAAGATAATCTTTGAAACATAAACTTACAATATCTATTTTTATTACAAGATTTCAATCACTTGGGGCTGTATCTGGATTGGATTTGGAAAAGCACCACCGTCCTTGAAATTTAGGATGCTGTTGAATTGGAGATCCAGTTCAGTCCTATCTCTGGAATAAAATTAAAACACAGCATTTCTTGTGCTCTTGCTTACATGCTCTTGCTTACATCCTCAAATTTCTGTGCATCTTCTCTATTGGAAAATCTACCTTTATCTGTCAGAAGTGGAATTTCTTAACTTTTGAGTTTCAGCATTACTCTGAGCTTTAGTTTGTTCTGCATATGGCAGTAATGATTATGCCAATGATGTCATTGCTATCTCTCTTCTCATTTCAAAGGACTTTAGTGCAAACTCCCATAAGCAAACAGCTGTTAGTGTTGCATCAGAAAGGAAATGATCTATGGGTCTTCAGTGGATTTTCTTATGATCTTTGGATCATTTTAAGAATTTCTTGTCTCATCTTCCAAAGCAAATGTCTCATGTTTGTATGATAATAGGGCTCACATGAACAAATATGAATTGACGAGTTTTAAAGAGAACTTGATCTGATCAGAATTTTCCTTATATGCAGTCTTGATTCAGTAATTTGTCATTGCCAGTGTTGCACAAACTTTAAATTAAACCCAATTAAAAAGGTTCAGATTGATCCCTAATTTTTACTACATATGTATCATATTCTGGGTTCTAGTCCTGACTCCGCCACAGGTCTGCAGCATGAATTTGGGGCAAGTCACAGAAGTGCTACATGCCCCCGTTTCTCCATCTATAAAATGTGGATGTTGATACCTCTTCTCTAAAGTTCTATAGAGGAGTGGGATATTCATATTATATTTTCTAACATGTACTGATCATATATGATTGTATGTACAAAGATTGAAAATGTACAATATCTATTGCAAAACATCATGGGCAAAATACATCCGTAGTAAAACTACATTGACTCAAATGAAGTTACACCAGAAATGTATTTTCTCTCTCTCTCTCTCTCTCAATTAAATTTGTTAATTTGACTTTAGCATGCATGATAAGTTTGGGTTAAAGCTCTCTTTTTCCTTTAATTATATAAATACAACTATATATTTCACTTTGGCTTATTTATTCTGGAAAATATTATATCATGCTCCAATGTGCATATGGCTACTCTATTACTACACTGAAAAACAGAATGTTTTTAAACTGTCTTGATTCAGAAGAAAACAATATTTAGTGATTGGAGTTTATTGTATTAAGTCCCCAAGTTTATTGTATGAAAACCTTTAAAGAAGGTTTCAAACCTCTGATATTTTGTGACATGATTAAAATTGTCTCCTCTAAACAGCAAATTGACATTTGTCCACATCAGAAAATCAGTACACATTTAATCATATTTTGTATTACATGGCCACTAGGGGCCCAAAATTAGAATGACATGGGTTCAAGATTGTGGAATAAAGAATTGGCAAGATAAAGTATATGAGGGACTGGACTTATAGATAGGCAATATACTATATTATGCTCTCCCTAGTACAGATTTTTATTCATGATCATAAATACTAGAAAGCATCAGGTTAACTCTCAAAAAAAAGTAAAGTTTTATGTGCATCCATTTTTTATTAACTAGTAGAACAATTTCTCCATCAGCAAGTGAAAAGGAATTTAAGTAACAACTCAAAATCTTGGAAGGAAAATGGAAAAATGTCAAACTCTTTGCAATGCCATGATGCCAAAATGCATACTTCAGTCTGAGAAGTGCAGCAGGTTAATTTCAGAAATACATTTTTATTCTTGTGGCAACTAGCCTTTAAATCTACATCAGGTACATATAAACATATAGAAATCAGGTCAGTGTTAAAATGTAGATCACTGCAGCGGAACAGCTTTGATGCTGCCTTGTAAGGAGAAAAAGAACCGAGTGAAAGCTGATGATCTAATGCAGCTCGTAACTTCAATGGGCGGAATAGCAACTAACGAAATGCTAAAGAAAAATCCTCTTGATGACTTCATAGAACTGGAAATGTATGTAGTCTGCAACACAGATATTATGCCTAGCTTACAGGATTGCAGAATTTTTCAATGCGGTGTTTCTACAGGTTTAAAAAACATACCTTCTGAAAAATGTGAATTGGAATCATTTGCCATCAGTTCCTAATATAATGACTAATTTCCCACTCTGCAGTCAGCAAGCTGCAGGCAATGGGCTTGAACTGAATCCAGGTGGAAGTAGGCCAGACACATTAAATTTAAGACTTCTATTTAATAACTCCCTACAGAAATTGTGCAAATAACATAGCTGAAGTGCCTTCTACATACTGTGTAACCCAACTCTTTTGGCATTCTGATTAATTCCTTGTCCTTTTCTGCTGTATGCACAGTTAAGAAATATACTAAATAGGAAGAAAAACCCATAATAGGATCTGTCAAGAATTAAATGAAAAATGTTCTTGTATTCATTTGAAATTTAGATATAAATATGAAAAAAGACTCAAGTTCTTTTATTGAAGGGTAAGTAGGCAGGCTTTTCAAGTTAATTGCCATTTTTCCTATTGTCTGGTTAGTGCAACGAGTGATGCAAACATATGCTACCAATCCAGCCCCCACAGCTGAAAAACACCCCTTGATTTATGCTGAACTCCAGTGAAGTTGTATATATTTCCTTCCTAAATCTTTTATGTTTATTCTGAATACCATGCTGTGATAGAGGGCTAATTTTTGAGGGTAAATAATGAGATGAGTTTCATCCAATTGTTTTATGCCACTCGTGTTAGTCTTTACAGAGATGGAGACGTTGATGTTGTCAGGCTTCCAATGAAAAACATAATGCCAAGATTGACGTGCTGAATTCTGTACATGCCAGCCAAAACCTCAGCTTGCCAGATGTAACTAATGTATTAAATAGATCATTTCATTTCAAATGGAAACATTTTAATGATCATTTCTGTACTGTCGTCTTGTTTAGATTTTTATTAAAAATTTGCATTCGAATGGCTAAGAGCGGGTTCACCATTTTGCTAATGAACTTTAACATTACAATTTGGAAGCCAAGTATTTAACACGCACACTCACTCACTAGCAAGTTATTGGTGTAGAGTGCCTGGGAAACTCACACATGGACTTATGGGTTCTGTAAAAGAAGACGAATCTGGACCTAGGGTCAATTGAGATTTAAAATATAACCTAGTGATGGGCCAGTTCCAAAACCCTGAATCTTCACATCCCTCAGACTTTGGGCCTTGAAGTGAATGAAGCTATTCTGATTGATACCAGTTGAGAGTCTGGTCCTTTGTGTCTCTGACCCATCTCTAATACAAATCAGACTATGTCTGAAAGGAGTGGGAGATGCACTTGGATTCATTGCTTGCTAAACAGAAAATAATCTATTTAGCATTTCAAAATAACACTGGCAGAGAAGTGGAGGCATGGACATCTAGTTACAGTAAATAATATTAATCACAGATACGTTTTTAAAATCCTAAAACCTTGGATATAAATAATCAATGTTCTTACTCATCATAGAATACATAGGGGGTCAGATTCCAATCTTTTTTTACACCAATGTTACTCTAGACTGGTTTCAATAACTACCTTTTCTGATATAGCAAGATAGAAATTACATTACTGAATACATGTGTCACATATAGAGCTAGGTGATTATTGCAAAAAGTTTCCCGAGAATATTTGTTCATATTTTTAAACAAATGCACTTTGACCATGTTCAGAATTCCATTTTTTTTTACTTCCTATAAATGTTCAAGTTTTACTGGCAAAAATGTTCATGAAAAGTGAATTTCAAAGATTCATAAACAAGCATTTGCAGAAACTAAATTTTAAAATTGCATTTGCAAATATTTGCACTGGAAGTACTTCTGTGCTCATAAATTGAAAGAACAGAATCAAAACCATATGACTTGCATATGACCACTCACAACAAAGCAACTCAGCTCAAATATGAATACTTGCCACAAATCAAACTTGCAAAGATATGTCGAATAAATTTGAATATCCAATATGCTCAAGAAAATTGTGATCTGTTCATTTATATTTTGTAAGCAAAATAGATATTTTGTGACTAAGTATTTTGTTGCTAATAATTGTTTTATATGTCTGTCATGTCACAAATACTTAAATCCATGAAGTTTTCATAAGAGCAATGCATAGCATACATGGAAAATGCTAATTCCTGAAGCAACTTTGGCTTGTCTGTTTCTTCATTCTGTGCATTTGCTGTGGGCTTCTGTTTGCCAACACAAAGGGTATGTTTACAT
Organism: Mauremys mutica; assembly: GCF_020497125.1. Taxonomy (NCBI): domain Eukaryota; kingdom Metazoa; phylum Chordata; order Testudines; family Geoemydidae; genus Mauremys; species Mauremys mutica. Next base: position 74,604,164 of record NC_059077.1, read on the forward strand.
GAATGACCATACACATATCTATGCCTTGTGCCATAACCCCCTTATTGTCCACACCTAAACCCAGAAGCATGTTGTTTGAAGGCAAGTAGAGGGGGATTAAGATAGCACATCTCAGAGGTATGTGTAAATACACACCATAAGATGTGGCATGGCTCTGAACTTGTGCCAGGTTTGCAGGGAATAATGGTGAGGAATGATGTGATCAGGCACTGCCATCAGCAAACATGTGAGGGCAGGAGAAAGTTTGAACAAAACACAGCACAGTCTTTCTGTGAGTCACAGAATCCTGGGATATTGCCCAGGAAAGGGTAGCGCTAACATCTTGTACCTACAGTGGCAGTATGGACTCAGGATATGTGAATATAATGTTATATCTGTGTGCAGCACAGCATATGTGGACTCTCAGGCAGGGAGATGGGAAACATCCACTACTTGGGTATGTACACAAGGGCAGATATAGCTATGACTCAGAAGTCTCTAAAAGTCTAATTGTAACTGTACAGACTTACAGAATGTAAAAAGAACCTCTTCCTCCTGCAACTGCATTCCCTCCACAAAGCTATTCTCAGGAGTAAGGGTATGTCCCCCAGATGCTTGTAAACAAAAGGGGAAATTTACTGTCTTCTTTCATAGAAGTCTGGGAGCCAAAGCACAGTTGCTTACATCATGTTGTTGTGGCTTTTGTTTTTGAACAGATCATGTTAGGTAGCACCAAAGGGGACTGTACTTTGAGTTAGTCTCTTGGGTTAAAAACAAGCTATTATGATACAACACAAGAATAATTTATTTTCTCCACTGCATTACATGTGTGTCTGTCTCTCTCTGCTGTACTGATAGTTACTTTTTTACTGAGCACCTCATGTTATTTCATTACTTATATTTTTTAATCCAATATCTTTTCTATTTAATATTGCATTAGCTCTAAGGAATCAGTAAGTGCAGGTTTGTAATTGCTGTGCTTTTCACTGATAGTATTTCTTCCCAAGCCTGCACATGTTTTGCCCATCTCAAAGGGGCGCATGCTGTCCAGTGTTCCTTCTTGTACACTCCCTTGTCTGAAAAGCAGCAGAAACAGCTCTGCAGGTGTAAGCTGGCATCCTGCCCGCTCCAGTCCTGATAGCTTCATAAATCCTGACCCTGCTGTAGCCCAGAATTACATTTCATGACACAAAGCCAAGCTGTGTTATTCACCCAATGCCCTGATTTACATTTCCCAAGACAAAAGGACATACAGATAGTGTTTCAGAGCTCTATTTGCTTTCACATTTCTCTAAAGGTTAGTTTCAGGTCAAGTACCAAGTACCTGGCAAAGGGAGGTGAATAAACTTAAAAATAAATTAATAGTAAAGCAAATGTAAAATGTAAGCTTTCATTGTTCTCTTGCCAGATGAAACCATAATGCAATTTATATTATAATATCAGAAATGAGCAGCTGTTACCTCAGTTGTAGAACAGAGAATAACTATTATGCTCCCTTTGCCCTGTCCAATGGGAAAGAAATTGCTCCTGTTTATACGTCTTTTGATATTAGTTATGTGCTTTAGAGCAGTATTTCTCAATGACCGGTCCATGTACCAGTGCCGGTCCCTCAGATCTCCATGACACAGTTTAGGAAGGCAGCAAGCTGGTCCCTGGTATCAGAAAAGTTGAGAGTAACTGCTTTAGAGTATCTTAGGAAGGGAAGATTCAACTTAGAATAGTGTGAGAAAAGCACTCAGCCTTGTGACTCCCATAGTCGAAATTTGCCACCTGATATTCTCTTGGGGACAGCAGTAATAGGATTTCAAGTAAGAAATCTCATCACTGTAGGGGTAACCTAAGCACGACTAGAAATTTAGGCACCTGCAGTGAGAAGTATCAGGAGGTAGCCGTGTTAGTCTGTATCCACAAAAACAACAAGCAACAAAGAGTCCTGTGGCACTTTATAGACTAACAGATTTATTTGGGCATAAGCTTTCACGGGTAAAAAAACCTCGCTTCTTCAGATGCATTTTCTTCAGTGAGTAAGTGGGAGACTCTGGAGACAGAGCCTATGTCTATATTTTGAGTTTGCAGTGTAATTTCCAGCTCGAGAGACTTGCCACGGTAGCTTTGATAGACAAGAGGGCTGTTTCTGAGATCAGGTTAGTGGTGTCTTCCCCAAGCAATCTGCAAAAGGAAATTGCCTGCATGCCATTTATTAGGTCTTCTGTTCAAGGAAACAGGGCTTGTGTACATTTTGTACATACACAAATTACACTTGCAAAACCCCTGACTCTGTGACACCAATATCTGTTCCAAACAAGAAAATAACCTGCAAGGCCTGAAAATCTGCTACTGCTCCGCAAAAGGGGCAACAGAAATAAAGAAGGTTTTTAATTGCATCAAGCGAGGTGTGCTGTCTTTGAGGCCTAGTGTTAGTGCTAGCTGGGAGACCATATTTTGTTGCCAAGTTGTGGTCTCTCACTCTGCAGGCAATCAAGTGCTGAAAGACAGAAAGCTTTTATGCTGGGTAGAACCAACTGCTTTTTGTTCCTCAACAGAAGCCCCTTGTCTGATAAAGTTTGTTTCTGAAATGTGTCCAGTCTTTGATGGGACAGATCATGGCCATGACAGGAAGCTGTCAGAGTTAAAGGCAGATAAGTGTGTGTGTATGTGTGCGTGTGCACGAGCATATACGTGTGTAAGTATCCTTGAGTCAGTTTGGAATGCAGGGGATACTGTGAGAAACAAACAAAGTCATTACATTCATTGCGAACGGAATTAGGCATCAGAGATGTTTCTGAAATGTACGGATTGCTGCCATCTCTGAGCTGCTTTTCAGCTGTTCTTGCAGTTTTAGGAGTAAAATCCCTCCCCTCCAAATATTCTATTAAAAGAACACATGAAAATAAATGAAACGTATCATTAGTTTTACAATGGACAAATTGCATATTTGTCAAACCACAGAGAAAGGAACTCTAAGTGATAATTCTCTTTCACATTTAAGAGTGTTTAAAAAAAAAAATACAAAGCAGTCCCCTCTCCCAATGTCTTCCTCAAACTTCCTTTACAGACCCATTTAGCAATTTTTGTCTTTATCTTCCCTTGCCTTTAATTTAGGAATGGGACTAAGTGTAGTAGTAGCTGAAAATGAGCAGTCCAATTTAGGATTGTTAGAAGTTTATTTGAAGAGTGAGGGCATAAATGACTTGTGCCTGTATGTGTAAGACCAGTACAGCTGCATTCTGCTTTATCAACCATCAAAACCCTTCAGTGCTAGCTTTCAGCAAAGCGGTGAATTATTTATCTCTTTAGGTTTGGACATTTTAACAAATGTCAATGTGGCTGCAGTGTGCAGTGAAGCCTATCATTTAGCTGCCCCCTCCATTATGTGGAATAATAGTGCATCTTTTGTGTGGACACTATTGATACAGAAATGAATGAGCCATGAAATCAAGGTGTGAAACCCTGTAGAAGTGTCTGTCTCTCCTTCCATTCTCTGACTTTTTTTCTTTGAATCAGATTCTTAGAATACAATTCTTCAATATTTCTTATTCCATTGTTATCATTGGTCAAGTTTACATTTACTTTAAACTTTACATGAGTCAAACTTGACTTGATTAAACGTAGACGGGTTTTACAGGAGCTCTCTCTTTTGGTTTGTGCTGTATGAAAAGGAAAAAGTATATTTAGTATCAGAGGGGTAACCGTGTTAGTCTGGATCTGTAAAAGCAGCAAAGAATCCTGTGGCACCTTATAGACTAACAGACGTTTTGCAGCATGAGCTTTTATGGGTGAATACCCACTTCGTCGGATGCAAGTATATTTAGTAATTTTCAAAATATTTTCTGTAACTGTTGCTAATCAAAAACATACTGGTTTGCTTTCTTATAACTGCTTAAGGGTGCTAGGCTTCAGTCATGGAGATTTCTCTTGCGTGGAGGGGTTTCTGGTGAAAGCATTTGAGTGTTGTTTTTTTTAAATAACAGAGCAAAGGGAGTGGTGTCTGATCAAAGGACAAGAGGTGGCAATTGTTGAGTTCTAATCCTAGTTCTAACAGTGTGTGGGGCTTGGAGTAATTCACAACCTCTGCCTCAGTTGTCCCATCTGTAAACAGGGGCTGTACTTAGGAGGCCTGATACACTTAGGGTGCACTTGCATATCTCAGGGCACAGGATCCCGTTTTGATGGAAAATCTGCCCAGATGAGGTACAAAGCACTCTTATTCAGCCAGGGCACCTTCAGCTAGCCAATGCAAAGTCCAAAATGAGTGGTGCTGGCCAGCAAAGGTACATGGATGGAGTGCCTTGGGAATGCATTGATTCAGTGGAATGGAGCCCTGGCAGGACTCCAAAGGGAGAACAGCAGTGTAAACATGGTCTGCCCTCCCCAGGGTGAATTTCCCCCACAACATAGCTGTGGTGATGCATGAGGATACGTGTGGTATCCTCAGTGATGCATGAGGATAGAATTTGAAGCTATTGGGGTTGAATTCAACCCATGCTAACTATCTTGCAAGAGAGTCATGAGGCTGAATTAATAGCTTTAGAAAATTCTTAGCTTAGAAAATATGATTAAAGTGTTTGCAAAGATCATGGAGTCCTTTCAATAATATTCATAGTAGACAGGCTCAAGTTTCTTTTCTTTTTTCTTTTTTTTACAAAAAGTGAATTAAATTTTGGGCCTCCCAGCCTTGGCAATGCCCTTTTACCTAAACAAAGTTTAAGTAGTATTAAGAGAGATCAAATCAATGTGCTCACTAACTTAAAGTAACAGAAACGCATTTCAAGAACATAATAATTTAAGTATTTCCCTAGTCCTATTCCAAACTATTCATAAACAAGCAGCACATTTTAAATGATCCACTGTTTGAAATTTCCTTTAGTTACAGTGAAGGTTCAGTATACTTCTTTCTTTCACTCTCTCAACAAACACTTTTGGCAGCAGCACTGTAACATGACTGCATGCTGGGAGGCAGCCAGAGAAGCAATACCATCTTCTTTTGAAGTAAACTGGAGTTTTCAATGTACTGATGATAATTTAGTCTCACTGGATATCAGTTGAAGGGAGGGAGCCATGATCTTGAACTCTGCCTTCAGAATATGGCTGGTGAAATATGTGCTGGAAGCAACAGGAAACACAATGCTGATTAAACAGGTCAGAGTCCTCTGCCTTGACATAATTGTGTTACTTTTGGGGGCACTCGCCATGTCAAGCCAAAGGAATATGTTTTTTTCTAGCTGGCTAGAAAAGAGAGCAGTTGTTGTTATTATTATTATACTCTTCAGTCGCTGGGATAATTAGATAGTTATGTTGCGGTTCTATTCTCCTTGCATGAATTAGGACTCAAAAAGGAAAGAAATTGAGTTAAAATATAATCATTTAAATATTAAAGGTCAAAGAGAAAGATTGTAGTGAATCTTGAGCCTGCTGAAATGAGCTAGGATTCAGTGTTAGCTATTTTGTGTGTGTGTGTGTGCGCGTGCGCAAACCTGGGGAGAAGTTTTCATGTACCCTGCTAAACCTTCCTTCCTAAACCAATCATCCTATTTCTTCAATTACCCTCTGTAACCCAAACTCTCTCCTAGACATCCCCTACCTACTGCTGCTTTATTTAATATGAGCAGGTATACGTGTTTGGCCACTTCCTCACACCTTCCATAATCTGCTGGTCATTTTTTTCATTAAGCGGATAAGGTGTCAACCAGCTGCTCGTACTCTATCTTAACAAAGGCTGCCACATAGGATCACTACCACTCCAAAGAAAAGATGTTCTGGGAAAACTGGCAGTATCCCCCCAGCTCACCCTCCAAATAAATAAATTTTTACCTTCCCAACTCTCTTCATGCTCAAGGGTTTGGTAGCAACCACATGCTAAAACGTGAGTCCCCATCAATCTTAATGTGGTTTGCAGAAATCTCTAAGTTGATATCTCTGCTATCCCTTATATAGCTCTGCCTATTTCTGGACTTAGACAGAGTTGATTATTTCAGGAGAGGGAAATCTGTAAGAAACCTAGATTAAACCCTTCCCCCCCCCCCTAAAATGAGTAGTACTTTCCCCTCCTATATGGAAAAAGTGACATCCTATATATGGCTACAGGTGACTAAGGTAATCATGAGCACTCACCAGATGAGTCTGCTATGCTCCTTCTACCATATGATAGACTCTGCATGGTTTATGGGTCTGGAATTCTTTGGTGTGTGTTTAATTTAGTTTAAAGAATTATACAATTCAAGACAAAAACAAAAGCTTTTGGAGGCTTTTGGGCTATATTTATCTGGGCCTTGTTTTCAAATTGTAAACACTGTCTCTGTTTCTACAAACTCACTTAAGTAAACAGGGGATTCTATGAAAGGGGTGTGTGTATGTATGTGTTTTATATATATAATTCAGAATGTTACTGTTATGCTCACAGTGTTTATGCTCAAAACATGAAGAATTGCACAGAGTGCAATCAATAATATAGGAGTGAAGATAACTCCTTCCGATTTAAAAAAAAAAATTACCCAAGTAAGCTTAGTCTCATTGTTTCTCTGCTGGCTCCCACCATTTTTCTAATTTTATAGTTATAGCTTCTTCAGGGGTGGTCTCTTTTCCTAATGTTATAAATTCTTTCCTTAAGTTTCATCTCTTCCTTCATGTTTTTTCCAAAATATTATATATTTTTGGCCCAAGTTCCCCCCCCTTTTTTTTTTAATCCTCCTTAACCTGGATGTCTGTGTACAAACTCTTATTACTTTTCTGTAGAACAAAAGTCTTTTGATAAAAGCAATATGTCAATAAACTAGAGAGAGTTTGACCTATCAAGGTGAAATGATGCTTGAAAACATCTTCAAAGACACCAAACAACAAAAGTATGTAAGGAAAAAAAACCTTTGAACCATAAGCAATATTTTGGAACCTTCCATCTCTAAACATGAAAGATAGATAAAACTGCATACATCTGGTACCAATACTGCATTAATTACACAAATTATTACTGAAGACATACCTATTTGTGGAGTTTAATGCATATATTCTGGAAAAGGGTAGTGTGGGCATAGAAAGGACAAATTTCTAGTGTCTCAGTACTTATTGACATATTAAACCTCTAATGTGGGGTAACATTCAATACTCTGTTTCCACAATTTCTTATAAGAAACCCCCCCAACAACTACTAGCTTTTCTTTCTCTGTCAGAGACAGTCTCAAACCCTAGGGGAGAAGTGGTGTATTCTACAAATAACAAATCACCTCTGAAATCATCAATAGGTAATAAATCCCCCAAGCACCCACTTAGCTAGGTTTACATATGACCATATATCATCCCTCACCATGTCTTGCCAACAGACTGAATAAATGGGAAATACATTTTTTTAGTTGGAGTTCTTTCCTTGATTGAATGTCATTACAAGGGCAGCTTCTTGATCCAATACAGGGCCTACACAAACATTAGTGTGTTCTCTGGCTGTGGAAGATACAGAATTTTCCATCTCAATCTACTGAGAGACTTGCTGCAATCGCACTTCCCTCCCCTCCAAGTTTTACAATTCCATTTAAACCACAATAAAGCTTTTGGTCCTTTTTGGTAGACTAGCATACTATTCAGCATGTTCAGTGCTGATTTAAGTTCCAGCCCTGAACCAGTCTGCACTTTGTTCATCATACTTCAATTTCAGCATGGATGGTTCTGGATGGAATAATTCTGGGAGGAAGTTTTGGGCGGGATACCATATGATGGTGCAACAGAGGTGAAATATTGTATCTTAGGCTTCTGCTAGCCAATGATTGAGGAACATAGTCAAATTTTGTAATATGCCCAGGATTGAAAATGATTAATTCTCAATCTTATCCACTTTATGCTGGTTCACTGTTGTATTTTTACAAAGTCTCACAATTGCATCCCAACAGTTTGCTGGTGCATTACTTCCCAAAAAAGATTAAAATTTTAAGTGATTGCTGAACAGAATCCAGTCTTTTTATGAAATAAGCTCTGTGGTTTTAGTCGTTCTGTAAAGTCCTGCTATATAGTCTCTTCCAGCGTAACACTAGAAATTCATATATCAATATCTAAACATAGGAAGAACTCTTGTAAAATTACACATTCATAACAATTTAGCCTCCTGAATTGTAACAGTTTCACTTTTACTGTATGTCACCAAGGGTATGTCTACACTACGAAATTAGGTCGAATTTATATAAGTCGATTTTTTAGGAAGCAATTGTATACAGTTGATTGTGTGTGTCCCCACTAAGTGCATTATGTCGGTGGAGTGCGTCCACAGTACCGAGGCTAGCATCGACTTTCAGAGCGTTGCACTGTGGGTAGCTATCCCACAGTTCCCGCAGTCTCTGCCACCCATTGGAATTCTGGGTTGAGTTCCCACTGCCTGATGGGGCAAAAACATTGTCACGGGTGATTTTGGGTACATGTTGTCAGTCGTTCATCCCTCCCGCCGTGAGAGCAACAGCAGACAATCGTTTTGTGCCTTTTTTCCATGCAGACGCCATACCACGGCAAGCTTGCAGCCTGCTCATCTCAGCCACCGCTGTTGTGTCCTGGGTGCTGCTAGCAGCAGACAGTGCAGTAGGGCTGCAAACCATCATGATGCTTCCACTGCCACTCTGCTCTCCTGCTCTGGCAGCAGATGGTACAATAGGGTTGGATGGAGCCCACTCAGATAACCATGGCAGTTATGAGCACTGTAAACACCTCGCATATTATCCTGCAGTATATGCAGCACCAGAACCTGCAAAAGGAGGCAACGGCAGCATGGTGATGAGAATGATGAGGACATGGACACAGACTTCTCTCAAAGCACGGGCCCTGGCAATTTGGACATCATGGTGGTAATGGGGCAGGTTCATGCCGTGGAATGCTGATTCTGGGCCTGGGAAACAAGCACAGACTGGTGGGACCACATAATGTTGCAGGTCTGGGATGATTCCCAGTGGCTGCAAAACTTTCGGATGCGTAAGGGCACTTTCATGGAACTTTGTGACTTGCTTTCCCTTGCCCTGAACCACAAGAATACTAAGATGAGAGCAGCTCTCACAGTTCACAAGCAAGTGGCAATAGCCCTCTGGAAGCTTGCAACGCCAGACAGCTACTAGTCAGTCGGGAATCAATTTGGAGTGGGCAAATCTACTGTAGGGGCTGCTGTGATCCAAGTGTAGTGCTGCTTTGAAGGGTAGTGACTCTGGGAAATGTGCAAGTCATAGTGGATGGCTTTGCGGCAATGGGATTCCCTAACTGCGGTGGGGCAATAGGGATATGCGTTCCGTCTAACTTGGGACCAGAGCACCAAGGTGGCCAGTACATAAACTAAAAAGGGTACTTTTCAATGGTGCTGCAATCACTGGTGGATCACAAGGGACATTTCACCAACATCAATGTGGGATGGCCGTACATGGGCACCCTGGACAATAGGCAGGAGCTGTTCAACTATAGGCTGAGCAAGTGCAGAATGGTGATAGAATGTGCATCTGGACATTTAAAAGTGCACTGGCACAGCTTACTGATTTGGTTAGACCTCAGCGAAACCAATATTCCCATTGTTATTACTGCTTGCTGTGTGCTCCGCAATATCTGTGAGAGTAAGGTGTGGAAGGTTGAGGCAAATTGCCTGGCCGCTGATTACGCGCAGCCCGACACCAGGGCAGTTAGAAGAGCACAGCAGGGCACGCTGCGCATCAGAGAAGCTTTGAAAACCAGCTTCATGACTGGTCAGGCTACGGTGTGAAAGTTCTATTTGTTTCTCCTTGATGAAAACCCACCCCCTTGGTTTACTCTACTTCTCTATAAGCCAACCGCCCTCCCCTCCCCCATTCAATCACCGCTTGCAGAGGCAATAAGTCATTGTTGTTTCAAATTCATGATTCTTTATTAATTCATCACACAAATGGGGGGATAACTGCCAAAGTAGCTTGGGAGGGGTGGTAGAGGACGGAAGCACCAGGTGGGGTGGTGGAAGAGGAGGGAAGGACTTATTGAATGCCAGCCTTCTGTTGCTTGGGCAGTCCTCTGGGGTGGAGTGGTTGGGTTCCCGGAGTATGTCCCCCCCCCTCGCATTCTTGGGCATCTTGGTGAGGAGGCTATGGAACTTGGGGAGGAGAGTGGTTGGTTACACAGGGGCTGCAGCAGTGGTCTGTGCTCAAGCTGCCTTTCCTGCACCTCAACCATACGCTAGAGCATATCAGTTTGATCCTCCAGTAGCCTTAGCTTTTGTATCCTGCCTCCTCATCACGCTGCCATCACTGCTCCTCCTGCTCCAGCCATCTATGCTCTCATGCATCCCTCCTGTCCTCGCATTCATTTTGTGCTTTCCTGGACTCTGACATTGTCTGCCTCCATGCATTCTGCTGGGCTCTTTCAGTGTGGGAGGACTGCATGAGCTCAGAGAACATTTCATCACGAGTGTGTTTTTTATTTTTTCCTTCTTATCTGCGCTAGCCTCTGGGATGGAGATGATAGGGGGAGCGTTGAAAAGTTTTCAGCTGTGGGAGGAAAAAAAGGGAGAGTTGGGTTGGTCATTTAAAATGGGTTGGCCATTTAAAAGGAGGGGCTGCGGTTTTCGGGTTAATGTGCAGCACAATCCCAACTAAACCCCGCCTTCACACCCAATTCTCTGGGATGATCACTTCACCCCTCCCCCCACTGTGTGGCTAACAGTGGGGATGATTTCTTTTCAGCCACAGGCACACAGCCCAGCAGAAACAGCCACCTCTGAATGTCCCCTTAATAAAATTCCCCTATTTCAACCAGGTGACCATGAATGATATCACTCTCCTGAGGATAACACAGAGATAAAGAACGGATGTTGCTTGACTGCATTCCAGCGGCTTTACTGGACGTGAATACATCCCAAGTCTTCAGGGCAAATTAATCATTAAACATGCTTGCTTTTAAACCATGTATTATGTTTACAAAGGTACACTCAGCAGAGGTCCCTTCTCCGTCTTCAAGGTCCGGGAGTGAGGGTTGGGAAGGTAATGTCTCCAGGGTGATAAACAGTTCCTGGCTGTCAGAACCTCCTCATCATCATCAACTTCCTCATCCCCAAAATCCTCATCCCTGTTGTGTGAGACTTCCTCTTTTGTTTTTTTGTAGGCTTGCCTGAGCTCCTTAAGTTTCACTGCTGCTGGTCCCTGTTATAGCCTCTGTCCTTTATGCCCTTGGAGATTTTTTAAAAATATTTGGCATTTCGTCTTTGGGAACGGAGTTCTGATAGCACTGATTCGTCTCCCCATACAGTGATCAGATCCAGTACCTCCCATCCGGCCCATGCTGGAGCTCTTTTGCGATTCTGGGACTCCATGGTCACCTCTGCTGATGAGCTCTGCATGGTCACCTCTGCTGATCCGCTTGCCATGCTGGCCAAACAGGAAATAAAATTCAAAAGTTTGCGGGGCTTTTCCTGTCCACCTGGCCAGTGCATCTGAGTTGAGAGTCTTGTCCAGAGAGGTAGAATGGAGCACTTTGGGATAGCTCCCGGAGGCCAATACCGTCGAATTGCATCCACACTACCCTCAAATTCGACCCGGCAATGTCGATTTCAGTGCTAATCCCCTTGTTGGGGAGGAGTACAGAAATAGATTTTAAGACCCCTTTAAGTCAACAAAAATGGCTTCGTCATGTGGATGGGTGCAGGGTTAAATCGATCTAACACTGCTAAATTCGACCTAAACTCGTAGTGTAGACCAGGACCAAGACAGTCTTCCCTGCAGAGCAAAGGGGGCTCAACCCACTTTTGGGAGAGATTATAGGACAAAAACTGCCTCCCCCCACATCCTAAAAGCCCCTGACTAAAGCAGTTGTTTTGTCTCTGGTTACCATAGCAACACAAGCCCTCTTCCTCAGAAAGTAATCTATGGAGACTGGGATTTTATTTATTTATTTATTTATTTATTTATTTATGTTTAATGAATCTAAAGCAAGGAACCTTTTGTTAAAATGGAGGCGGGGAAGAGTCAAGTGATTTTGTACAGCTCAGCCAGAGCTTTCATCCCAAACAAGGAAACTGAGTGACCTGAATAGTGTCTGCTAGCAGTATGATTAGAGTAGATACCCTTGCACAGAGATTTAGTGGGTCCTAAGGATTCTCCACCCTATCACAGTTTCATACATCATTTCTCCTCCACCATCACTTGTGTCCCTTATCTGTGACAACAAGCCCCACTGTCTACAAGATGAACATTTGTGCATTTAAGACTGAGGATTTTGCCACTGTGTACTTAGCATTCATGGCCAACCCATAATGAGGACTGGGAGTGAGTCTTTACATTCACTGGGGTAGATAGAGGGAAGGTTGTAGTAGATTTAGTCCATTTGTTACATAATTGTTTAACCAACCTTCTTTGTAGTTTTCAATCTTCAATTTCTCACCACATGTTAATTTAAATAAAAGTAGCGAAGTAGATGCTAGGAATAGAAGAGGGTTTTTTTATTATTATTTTTAAAAGTAAAAATAGGAGAGACACCAACACCTTGTGTTCCTTTAGGCAAATGGCTTAATCTTTTTGGGTAGGATTCTTTAAGCCACTGTGCACCATCTTTGATCTTGGGCTGCTTCAAAGGCCGGAGAGATTCCAAGCAGTAGATACACAGTTCTAGGGGCCTGCCTAAGTTTCAGCAGCCTCTGAGAGAGGCCCTGTGGACCACAGTACAGGCTGGAATCTCCACAGCTCCTTGACACTGTCCTTCCATCAGGGAATGTGAAGTAGCTGGAGATCCTCCACAAGCAGCCTTGTGGCTATCACTGGGGAGAAACATCCTCCAGCCAGAATCTTGGCTTTTAGGGGCCCTTTATGCCAGGGGTGAGGATCTCACCCTTTTGTGTCTCAGCTCCCCAACTATAAAACTGGGATAATGATATTTTCCTACCTCCCAGAACTGTTGTGAGGGCTAATTTATTAAAGTATATAGGGTGCTCAGATATTACAGTGATGAGTGGCATAGAAAACTCTATAAACAAAACAAATAAATAAACCTAAAAACTGATAATGAAATAAATATTATAACAATAAATACGACAAGTATTTTAAAAAGTAGTGACTCACTTGTGTGTTACACCATTTCAATTACACACGCAAATACCTGGTATAAGCAATCAGTACCTGTTCCAAATATAGGTGTTCTGGTTCATCTATGTTTTTCTTTCATACTATCTACAAATGTGACCAAAAACATGAGAATACTTAATTATCCTGTAAAACAGAAGATGGCAATGGCAGAGCTAAAAGGAGACAAAGTGAATATCTTCTTCTTACAGGAATGTTATTTTTTAGGCCATTTTGAAAGAAAAATGATATAGTTTTTAAAAGTTGCTTTTTTTGTCAATTTGTGCAAAGAGGTGAGGGTTAAGCTTTCTGTTGGCAAAAACCTTTGTTTCAAGAAGTAAAAAGATATGGGGAGATACATATTTGAAAGAGTATCCTTGCAGAGAAACGAATTACTCTGGGATCAATGTCCTAAATTCAAACCATAAGGAATCTTTTGAGAAAGCAAGGTTGAACACATGTAGATGTTATAAAAGGGGGTATTCTCTTCATAGAATGTTTAAATTATGCGGTGAACTACCTGTAAACAAGTCTAGAGTCCCTCAGGTTCTTCCTATGCCCATGCTGACCGAAACCAGCTTCCACGCAGCACCCTTTGCAGAGAGAAATCTCAACTTTCTGGCTTCTGACTGAGATTCTGCTTCTGCTTCTGTTAGGTTCAGGGTAAATTTCTGTTTCTCTGTGATGCCCAACAGTAGTTGCTCCAATTAAACTAAGTAAAAATAGAAAACCAAAAATCAACACAACATCACATAGGCACACACATATTGTAAATAAACGTCTCATTTATCATTAGTTGGATAGTGTGGTAACAGCTCTGCTAGACAGGCACAAAGCTTGTTTGTACAAAATATGAAAGTATTTCCTACAGCATGATTGAACAAAGAGTTTCTCTCTGAGCCTAAAGGCTGTCAGAGTATCTTACTCTTCATCCAGTTAGTGTTTATCCAAATAGTGATTTGCATTTAATAAAAAGGATTACCTATTTGCCCCAAAGGGATGGGTGACTAGCTGGTGAATCACAAGAAATGTCATTAATCATTTTGATTGTTTTTGACACCTCATTGAAGATTGGTTCATTATCAATGAAATCAAGCTACCCTGTTTCTAGTTTGTCATGTAGCATAATATATAGAAGTCCATTATTATGGCAAAGATAGTACTGAAATGCATGTTATGAATTATTGATATAGAAGGACTTGAGAAGAAACTACACAGAAAAAGCTAAACAGAGAGTGTCCTGCCCAATGCTCATTGAGGAGGACTATCTCCAGGCTTAATGGCAACTTTCACACTTCATCTATTTGGGCTTTAGGCCTGTTTGGAATAAAAGACACAAGATTTTTTGTATATTGGACATGTGTATTTTTTTTTATTCTTCTCTCATGCAACAATGGCTGGACTATTTTCATTCAAAGACAAAAAATGGAAAAGTTCAGCCCAAAGTGATTGTTTAACAAAATTATGAGTGACAGAAACTGGTAGGTAGAATAGAAGCAGTTCTGACACCTTAATCATAACATTTGCTATCAGTGTAACTGGAGATGACTCTAAAACTAATTCTCATTACTCTCAAACATTGCAGACTTATAGTGCAGACCAAAAAATTACTACTACATAGGTTCTCATAGTGCCTTCATTACCATAGTATTGGAGTGTCTTCCAGGATTATGACTAACTTCAGTCACAAGTGGATTATTCTTGCTCTCATCCTGTCCTAAGGGGGAGAACTGTGTGCAGGGTAGTGTTTTGATTTGGTAGGATTTTTGTTTTTATTTATTCTTTTCCCTTGCCAGTGAGCTATCAATGTGACACCCAAGATGGCTACCTTTGTTGCTTATAAAATTGCCTTATGGTCAAAAGTTTTCATTCCAAAAAATATTTTGTGGGGGGAAAATGGAGGGAATTCCCTCCATCTCCTTATTTTTTTTCTGAATAACATAAATATAATTGTCCAGTCAGTATTCTGTGGAATAAGATAAATATGGAAGCAGTGGATATTTTTCTGAGTATATAGTTCCATACAAAGTCATCACATTGGGAGTTCTACTAAAACAAGGGAAGTGTAAATTCAGCATCAAATTATAACTAGGGAGTGTAAATAAAATGAAATGTAATGACTGAGAAATCATTATTTTGGGTTCCACTGAAGCTCCTGTGCTACAGCAGATTGATTGAAGCATTAACATCAGCTCCAGAGTAACAAAGCAACCATGCAGGGCATCTCCTGAGGTGTGTTTTCCTTATGTACTCAATATGTGATGTAATGCTCAGTTAATTCACTGGGGTTGTAATGTTCCCAGATGTACTTTGGCACATAACTTTCCATCTGAGCTAAGATCATGTAATAGGAAGTGCTAAACCCTGTGTAAAAGCAGGGAGTGGGTATCAGGGATAGCCAGGAAAAAAGAATTCCACTTAGTGAAAAATTTCAAGATTTTCAAATTTGTTTTCCTTCTGCAGTGGAACAAAAAATATGAGTTTTCAAAATGTCTCATGAAAAAACATGAGAGAGAGCAAGAGAGTGCACGCACACAAGCATACCGCATAGCTAAGATCCCAGTGGTTAGGGCACTTGCATAAGATGTGTGAGACCAGGTTCGAGTCCCTGGTTTGAATCAGGCAGGAGAGGAAGCATTTTTTTTCCAATGGAAAAAACTTTTGTCAGGAAATGTGTGGTTAGCTCTAGTAGGTATCACTACCCAGACATTTTAAATAAAATCTGTCAGAAACTGAGAGAGATTTACCAACTGAAAAGTATCTGAATAATAATAATAATTATATAAAAGCTTGACAAAACCCTTTTTTCCAGATCTGAGGTCAGGAACCATTTTTACCCCCAATCGATCCTTATTACCATCCCTGACCACAGTTCTTAGTAGACACATTTGGTACTCCAGAACAACTGAAGCATATGTGTCAGCTCCTGCTGCCAAGCAAAGTTGTTCTTGGCATAAAATCACTTGCCTGTGAATTCTGATTGAAGCTACTGCCCAAAGTCAGTGGCCTAAAAATCAAAGAGAAACTGCTGAAGAGCTTTACTGATGGGTCTTGAGTTTTGACCCTTTCATTTTATAAAAGACTTTTAGAAGGACTAGTCTGGTTTTAGGATCTTTGGAGATTCCACTTTTTTATACTTTGTGCAAAATTCTTTACATCTTCCAGTGAAGGAAACTCAATTTACTCCCTCATTGTCACTGATGGAAAATCATCTATCAAGTTTACGATGGCACATGTGTGCAGCCCTTCCACCTTTTGTCCAAATGCAAGCTACTTTTACTTTTTTATTACCTGTGATTTTTATAAATTAATAAATTAATCTGGGATTGATACACCATTGTTTTAAAATATTTAAAATTTTGAAGATATTTTATCAACAAAAAAAATCTAATACAAACATATTGAGATTTTGTAATCTCCCAGAACATGTACAATAACTTGCAATGGGACTTAATTTGTCTTCTGTGGCACCATTCATATTAATGGTATCTCCAAGCAGTTTGTAAGCAAGGTATTATAATAATTGTAGGTAGTACCTTCCTCCCTAGGGTGACCAGATGTCCCAATTTTATAGGGACAGTCCCGATTTTGGGGTCTTTTTCTTATATAGGCTCCTGTTACCCCCCCACCCTCTGTCCTGATTTTTCATGTTTGCTGTCTGGTCACCCTATTCCTCCCTGAAAGATCATAAAGCACTGCATAAACCGCGGTCCTGATGCAGCATGGGTATAACTTTAAGTAGAGACAAGGTGAGCGAGGTAATATCTTTCATTGGACCAATGTCTGTTGGTGAGAGTGACAAGCTTTTGAGTTCACACAGAGCATCTCTTCAACTTTAACAAACCTGAAGAAGAGCTCTCTCACCACAGACATTTGTCCAATAAAAGATATTACCTCACCCACCTTGTCTCTCTAATATCCTGGGACCAACAAGGCTACAACATTGCATATAACTTGAAGTGTGTGAGTAGTCTCATTGACTTCAGTGATATTATTCGTATGCTTAAAATTACTCATCATGTGCTTAAGAATTTTGTTGAACTGGGGCTTGTAGGCATACAGCACTGTTGGAATGCAGCTGATGGCAATAGCCAACTGCTTCACAGTATGTTGCGCAAAAACAAGGAGAGGGAAAACTTTGGCAAAGGACAGAAAAACAAACACCTGTTGGTTTTCAAAAACTGCTTTCATGTCCATGCAGAGCAGGCAGGAACTCACACAGGCTAAATTGTCTGGTGCTCAGTTTGCTTCACTCTCCTGAAATTTCAGCATGTTGTTCCAGAGAGTCAAGCTTTTCCAAACCTGTGGCTTACAACACTAAATTGGCCTTTCTACATTATGTATCAATGAGTGTAAGCAAATATACCAGCTGTGATCGACTTAATAGTAGCTTTGAAGGATAGGATTTGTCTGAAAGTGGCCAGGATGACAATCAGGTCCTACCTTGCTCTTTCCAAAAGTGCTATGGGCTTTTTGATGTGTCCTGAAGAGTCACTGAATATGGCTAGAAGGGCATTCTAACAGTTTATGGCACTGTTGTCAACTATTTATTATAGTGTAGAACTAATAATACTCCAAATCCTTATGTGGGACACAGATCTATCCCTTCTGAACAAAGGGTGATGCTGTCAGTTGGTCATATTAACATTTTAATCCTGTGGTTGTGAATGATTGAGATTGTGAAATGTTAGGAATGAAATGACTGGGAAATGCCAAACTGTCTCTCTAGATCAGGGATCTCAAACTCAAATGACCATGAGGGCCACATGAGGACTAGTACATTGGCCCGAGGGCTGCATCACTGACACCATGCCTACTCAGGGCCGCCCAGAGGATTCCGGGGGCCCTTCCGTTCCGGGACCCGCCGCCAAAGTGCCCGAAGACCCGCGGCGGGGCCCCCCCGCCGCCGAATTACCGCCAGAGTGGGACCCGCCGCCGAAGCGCAGCCCGGTCTTCGGCGGTAATTCGGCGGAGGGGGCCCCCGCCGCGGGTCTTCGGGGCACTTTGGCGGCGGGTCCCGGAATGGAAGGGCCCCCCGCCGCCAAATTACCGCCGAAGACCGAGCTGAACTTCGGCGGTGGGTCCTGCTCCGTCTTCGGCGGTAATTCGCCGGTGGGGAGTCGTTCCGCTCCGGGGCGGAAGGACACCCCCCCCCCCCGCCGGCGAAGACCGGGAGCGAAGAAGCTCCTGCGCCCGGCCCCGCAAGAGTTTTCCAGGCCCCCTGGAGCGAGTGAGGGACCCCGCTCCAGGGGCCCCGAAAAACTCTCGTGGGGGCCCCTGTGGGGCTCGGGGCCTGGGGCAAATTGCCCCTCTTGCCCCCCCCTCTGGGCGGCCCTGCGCCTACTGCCCCAGCCTCGCCTCCACTCCGCCCCTTCTCTGCCCCCATTCCAACCCCTTCCCCAAAGTCCCCACCCCAAATCTGCCCCCTCCCTGCCCCTATTCCAACCCCTTCCTCAAATCCCCGCCCCTGCCCTGCCTCTTCTCCAACTCCTCCCCTGAGTGCGCGGCTCCCTGCACCTCCCCCTCTATCCTGGAAAGTGCTAAGCACTGCCAAACAGCTGTTTGGCAGTGGGAAGCTCCTGGAGGTAGGCAGAGGAGTGGGGATGCGGCATGCTGGGGGTTGGTGGGGGAGGGGAGTTTGGTCGCCGCAGGAAATAACTCGCGGCGGGGGAGGCACAGGGGAGCTTGGCGGGATGCAGCAAATAACTCTGAGGGCTGGCCGTGTTTGAGATCCCTGCTCTAGATGCTGGTGTAATGACGCTAGCATTTCACTTATCAGATTTTTATTTAATGTCATTTCGCAATTTTTCCTTAAGAAAGCAGTGTTTACAGTTGACAACAGCATTGTACTTCAGAGGGCTGGTCTACACTGGAGGGGGGTGTTGATGTAAGATACGCAACTTCAGCTGCGGGAATAGCATAGCTGAAGTCGACGTATCTTATTTCAACTTACCTCCCGTCCTCACGGCGCGGGATCGACGGCCGCAGCTCCCCCGTCGACTCTGCTTCCACCTCTCACCCTAGTGGAGTTCCGGAGTCGACAGGAGTGCATTCGGGGATTGATTTATTGCATCTCATCTAGACACGATATATCGATCCCTGATAGATCGATCGCTACCCACCGATCCGGCGAGTAGTGTGGATGTACCCAGAGAGTTGTACACAAAGATATATAAGGATTATATGATATGTGTATCTAATGAATTCTGGCCATAGAGTAATTTATACTGATATTAATGGCTAAAATTTAAATATCCACAGTCACACATGCTCCTGTTGATTCCATAAAGCTTTATATTTATGCTTGCAAAGCAGGTAATTACATGCTAAAATACTCATTTGTGTAATTCCTGCACCTAACTGGTGCCTACACACGCACATGCATTTTTCTCTGCGTTCCTGTGGCCTGAGGCTTTTCAAATGTTGCCCTGTGTAAGTGCAGTTACAGTACTTGAAATAAACAAGACATAATACCTCTTAGTATTATGGCATATGGCATATTATTGTTCATTACACTATAATTCTCTCAGAACTTCCATAATTACATAATATTAAATCTATTGCTGTTTTATGTGAAAACAGTAGCATGAGATACTTTACTGTCCTCATCTTAGCTAGTGTGACATATTTTATTGGCAAAATCTACTCATACAGAACCTTACTTTCTGAAACTAATGCACACAAAATTACTAATCAAATATATGAAAGAGTGAAGAGTCTTCTCTACTTTTAAATGGAGACTAATATATTTCACATTCTTCATGCTTACTGCTTTGGCTCACCATGATAGTTCTTTAATGCGCTGAATTTTAACTACAATGTTAAAGCTGTTCCACTTTGCTGATGGTCTGTTATAAATGTCTGGCTGTCCCTCCTCCACCATGCTGAATCAGCTAACCCTGCCAGAGGAAAGGAGGACCATTTCAGTTGCCCGTCAGCTCTAATGGTGTGGGGGCAGCTAGATTCCACTGTAAGATAGGTGTAAAAAGTCAAAGTGCGGTGAAGAACAAAGAACTAGAGACTAACTGCAGAGGGAGAAGTAGAAGGGGAAGGGAGCAGAGCAAAGAGAGGACAAATGTCACACTGTGGTGCATGATTGGGAGCAGGGTGGCAATGTCTTCTCTATGTGGCTGAGTGTAACACAAACTATGTTCATAAGCAGGCTCTCGTAAAAGGTGATAACAAAGTGCAAGTAACTGAGTAGAATAACAAAGTAAACATTGACTCATCCCCAGGCGGAAGACAGACATAACACAGGAATATGGTTTAAGTGTGGCCACTATGTTGTTTAACACATGCAACTGGAATAACTATCTAGCAAGGCCTAGATCAGTGTAGGTTCCTTCTCCCCTTCTAGGGCAAGCACAGTCTAGGGGGAGAAGCCACTCTTAGCCCTGCACCTCTCAATAGCTATCAGAGTGCTAGCAGAATTGCTGTGATTCCCCTCTACTCTTCCCTGTATGATGGTTAAAGCTACTATAAGGGGAGTTCTTTGCTGTACCAGACACTGGAACCCTATCCAAAGGCAAGATCTCATGAATTCCTGGTCCCATGCCCTTATTTACCTGGCAACCAGTCACTTACAACCAACACAGACACCCAGGACCCATGCCAAGTAACAACAAACAAACAATACATATTAACACAACCCTAACCTATTCACTGGGTTTCCAGGCTGCTGTGAGGAATGTGAAAAGCCCACAGTGCCATGGTCAATTTGGCAATGAGGGAAACATTCCTTCCCTGCCCACAAAAGGCAATAGGCAAAGTGCCCACAGTAACTCCATTATAGAATATCGAGATATGTTAGCATAAAACACATGTGCAAGGAGAATCCAGTCCAGTATGTGATGTGATGGTCGAAGACTAGTTGAGCAGAATATTACCTGTCTGCAGTAAAATGTGGGTCCTAAAGCAATTTTTTTCAATTGTATAACTAGCTTGTTACAATCCTGGTCACTGTTTCCACTGCATAAAGTATAAAGTAAGCATGTTAAATCAGAGGAGCAGTGAGCATTACTGTTTATTATCTTTTGTACATACAGTTAACCCCAGAACGTATGGGCCTCATTATTTTGAGCATAGGCTGAAGGCACAAACCTTTCTTTTGGTATAGTCTCTGTATTTCTAATTCATCATTTTGTAGGACATTTTGTAATTCCAGCCAAACCTGCAAGAACAAAAATTAAGTTTTTGGAATCTATGTTCCTTTAATACACATGCATGTGCGCACACGCACTCTCACTCTCTCTTTAATTGGCTAGAGTTTCTTAAATAAATGTTCCATAAGATTAAATTCTACAGGAGAATGAAGCTGCTATGAGGCTCTTGCTGTGCATCCATAGGCTTTTTCTGACAGTGTATCATTTACAGAGCCCTGAATCCTCATTATTGGACTCAGCAGGCAACAGGAAGTTGCTGTACTGATAGCATTCCTGTTATCTCTTTTAATAAAAACTTAATTTCCTTTCTTTTTCCCTACACTCCTAGACTTCTAAAATGTATTTTTCTGACTGCTGCTGGTCATCTTGCAACTGTCCAAATCATATTGTCTTAATCTTTGGAAAAAGAAACAGAACAATTTCAGTTTGAAGCTGACCCTAAACTAGACAAGCAAGATTTCTCTAAATCTTTGACAATTTATCACAGAGAAAATATTCTTGGGGGTCTCCTCAGCAAACTCTGTGCCATACATTTGGGAAGTGTGAAATCAAAAGCACTGTAACAAATGAGCATAATAATCCTCCAGGTTATTTTATTTTATTTTATTTTTTTTGCAACTAACATATGTTCTTTTAAAATAAATGGTTTTCCAAAAGGTGGCTTAATAATCAACTTTCTTTTACATTTCTGATTTGACATATTGTGTTTGACATAAGGATGCATCAGTTGTGTCAGGTCATTTTATATCATTGTGACATTGTAGGAAAGGAAGAGATTGAAATTGGCTGACATGGTGTGATGCAACAAAACATATCAAAATAGAAACTGTAAAAGATTCTTTCCTGTACTGTAATTCATGTCCCATTTTTAAAAAAATGTTTTGGACTGGATATTTCATTCCTGAGGCCTTGTAAGTACAATATGTAACTCTTTATATTGTAATGAGAGGCAGACTTTTATTTGTAAACCATATTTCTTTCCAATGAGTTCATGTGTATGTGCATGAGTGCATGCACACATGTGCAGGCAGGCGGATGCGTGTGCCCACACACACATGCTTATTATTGGCCTAATTCTGATCACAGTTCCAGTGTTTTTATACTGATGTAATTTCACTGACTCCAGTATATCCACTTTGGATTTACACAGAAGAAACTGCCCTATGCTGTGTGCATAAAGTCCATTAGTCACTGGTGAACTTTAGGTTTCAGAGTGGTAGCTGTGTTAGTCTGTATCAGCAAAAACAACAAGGAGTATTTGTGGCACCTTAGAGACTAACAAATTTATTTTGGCATAAGCTTTTGTGGGCTAGAACCCACTTCATCAGATGCATGGAGTGGAAAATACAGGAGCAGGTATAAATACATGAAAAGATGAGAGCTGCCTTACCAAGTGTGAGGTCAGTCTAACGAGACAATTCAATTAACAGCAGGATACCAAAGGAGTAAAAATAACTGTTGTAATGAGAGTGGCCCATTTCAAACAGTTGACAAAAGGTGTGAGTAACAGTAGGGGGAAATTAGTATGGGGGAAATTAGGTTTAGGTTTTGTAATGGCCTAACCACTCCCAGTCTTTATTCAGGCCTAATCTGATGGTGTCCAGTTTGCAAATTAATTCCAGTTCTGCAGTTTCACGTTGGAGTCTGTTTTTGAAGTTTTTGTTGTTGAAGAATTGCCACTTTTACGTCTGTTGTTGAGTAACCAGGAAGATTCAAGTGTTCTCCTACTGGTTTTGGAACGTTATAATTCCTGATGTCATATTTGTGTCCATTTGTTCTTTTGTGTACAGACTGTCCGGTTTGGCCAATGTACATGGCAGAGGGGCATTGCTGGCTCATGATGGCATATATCACATTGGTAGATGTGCAGGTGAACGAGCCCCTGATGGTGTGGCTGATGTGGTTAGGTCCTATGATGGTGTCCCTTGAATAGATATGTGGACAGAGTTGGCAACGGGCTTTGTTGCAGGGTTTGATTCCTGGGTTGGTGTTTTTGTTGTGTGGTGTATAAACAGGCCAGTCCTTGCTTACAGATAGCCCCCCAACCTGAAGCAAATACTCACCAGAAACTACACAAGCTAGTCAACCGAAACTATTCAAACCTCTTGAATATGTAAATTAGTTAGGAAAAGTGGTTTTGTCATGAATCATGAAACTTTGAGTGTCTATTCCAGGGGCGGCTTCTGGAGCCGGCCTTGGTCTATTCAGCCAAGGACTACTACAAGAATGCTATTTCTCAAGATATTTCAGCACTTCCACTTCTGGCTGGAAGTAGGAAGTGATGAGACATGAAGAAATTAAAAGCAATTAAAGATAAAGTTAAGCAAACTTTGCTCACTTTGAAAAGTGTTCAGTTCAATTTGGGTAATCTTTCCTTGTATTCCAAGCAGTTAATCCATTCAATCCTAATGTACACAAGCTTTAGGTAGTGAGGAAGCAATTAAATGTTTTACAGGCTGTGGCACTTTCAGCTTATCCATTAGGGTGACCAGACAGCAAATGTGAAAAATCGGGACAGGGGGGTGGGTGGTAATAGGAGCCTATATAAGAAAAAGACCCAAAAATCATGACTGTCCCTATAATATCGAGACATCTGATCACCCTATTATCCATGGTTAATAAGGTCATATGAATTTGATGCGGGAAAGACCTATTCAGTCATCTAGTTCATTCCTGGAATGCAGGATTGTTCCTTACAGTTGCCATGCTATTTTCTAATTGTTTTGTCACATCTAAGTGCTAGCCACTTAAGGTTCTGTACCCCTTAATGAAATAATTTACTGAAGTATCTGTTGTTTTCATTATATAACACTCCTTCCCTTCCCCCTCAAGCCCCCCCCCCCCCCGAGACTTGTAACTAATCTGTAAGAGTTCACTATGGTTTGAAAATAAATTAACTGCAGGACTGAGACTCTATGTGCATTTTCAATCATATGTTGAAAACAACAAATATATGTGACTATTTTAAAACTTCAGTAATACAAAAAGTGTGTATTAAAATAAGATTCTGTTCTTGGTTTTGAGTTTGTGTTTCCTTGACTGGAACCACTGCAGAATTTTTAAATGAATTTATCATGAGCAAACTTACTTAGTGCATGTAGTGAAACCTTTGGTATCTCAGGTAAGACTATTGACTTGAGAGACTAAGGGAGTCCTTAACTTGTTTGACATTGTTGTAGAGCTAATTAAAATCAAAGGTTTCACTATGCGCTTTAGGTGGAGATCAGTCAAATTCTTCATTAAGATACTTATGCATCTATTTCAATGATAACACACTAGTTGAGCCATTCCCAAACTGATTGAGTGGCAATGATATAGGGGTCTTCTTTTAAATGCTTATTTAACATTTGTGGGTAGTTTAAAATCATCTTTATGGACCAATTTCTTAGCACTGATATATATATATTTTTTGCTGCCTAAGGGATTGTAAAGCAGCATAGAGGAATCCCTGGGTGCTGTACAGTTGCTCTATAACACCTTTTCCTGGGCCCTTCCCAGCATAAGGGAGAGTATTAGTCCCTAGCAATCTGTTATTACTTATATGAATTACTCATATGAACTAGAGAAGCTTAAGGCCTATTCTAACTTGCGCCAGTCCCCAGCAGTGCTCGGTATCAGGGAAGGGAACTGTGCTAGAATCCTGCACCAAGAACAGCTTGGCTGGACCCAAGGATTGTATTTTAGAAGCTACTTTTTACCTTTACAGAACTAGCTGCAAGTTGGACTATTGCAATGTGTTCTACTCTGGCCTACCTTTGAAGCAACAGCTAGTGCACAATTCAGCATTCTGCCTACTCTGCAATATGATTTGGTCAGGGCATACTACTCCTGTATATCATTCACAGCCCTGGCTTCCCACTTGCTTCCACGTACAGTTCAATGGGAAATCACATGTGGTAGTTTGCTGTCAAGCTTCCTAGATGTGTATTCTTGAGGACTGAAGTCAAGGCAGTCTTGATAGAGGGTTCCCCAATGTAGAACTCACTTCATCTAGCAGACCTGAGTCCTAGTTTGTTAGCTTATTATGAACAAAGGTTAAGGTTCATGATTTTGTTCAGGACATAACTAGATGAGTCTAAACAAAAGTTAAAATTTGCATAAACCATTTCTTTGTTTTCAAAAGTTGTCTTGATTATTTATTTTGTTGTTTGTGCCTATCAGGCATGCTCGCTGCATTAAGGCAAACACGTATCTTCCCAGTAACTAGAAATATATGCATATGAGAACAAAGGTTAAGTGCAGATTGATATTTTATTATTCAGAATGAGCTCCCATTTCTTGAGCCATGGTGGAAAAAGGTAAATAAAATGGTTGGAGAAAAGAAAGACAACGATAGGATATGAAATAAAACAGCAATAATATTTGTTAGTCATTAGACCCCTATGAAACCATCTTCTGTAAATAGAATGCACCTAACCTCCACTGAAAGACATCCTTATCATAGAATAATTTGATGATTAAAGACAGATGAAACAGGGAAGTAGAAGGAGGAAACAGCTGTTTAAGGACATTACATGGTTTTTGTAGAAGGCTTTGTGGCAGTTGCCATGCTATTCGTCAGCTGGAGGGCTTTATTATTCCTCCATTTCAATGCTTAATAGTAGGTTTGCGTCAGTCATGCTTAGAGAGTGAGACCAGAAGTCAGGCAGTGAAATTCTGAAAAAGACTTTGTGAAAGTCCAGCAATGAGGAAAGAACTTTTTATAGATGTACATACACAAGAGGATTTTTTTCTCAGCCAAGGGATTGAGAGGGTGTCCTCCGAATTCTATCCAAGAAGAATTCTCCAGGTTCTAAGAAATGTCCTTTAAAGATTCCTTATTAATGATAGCAGCCTGTAGATAATGCACATCAATGATTTCAGGTTAGACAGGATTTGAATGTTCCAGTGTGCATGTCCTTTTCAAGCAAACTATTCATATAATAAAGCTTTCGTTTTTTTATATTTTGTAAGTGCTATCAAACTGGGCCCTCTTAATTTAAAAGGATTCTTCTTCTTTTCTTTTCTTTCTAACCCTTGGTAAGGAGCATAAGAATAACACACTGTGAAGCTGATTTCCCCTAAAAGATAGAACAGCAACATAATGAAAATGAAACAGCAGTGTTGTAGATTCTAATCCTTCCAAAGAATAAAAAAGCCAGAGCTGAAAGGCAAGTATTGGCAAATGCGATTTGAGATGAAAGTTGGTGGGGTAGGTATTGGCATTTTGACATAATGGGATCTGTAAAGAGAATAACCAGGTTACATGACCCCACACTAGTTTGTAAATGACTTTCTTAAAGGAACATTTCATTTTAAGCAGCTGTCTGCCAATTATATTATCTAATAATAATAATTTAAAAAAACACCAGTGGTCTCTGTTGCTCCATTTCTACATTTGAAAAGGAATTCAGAAGAAAGGCTTCATTTCAACTTGAAATATGCTTTAGAAGGATTTAAAGCAAGTTAATTTGAAATGACAGTAAATAATCCTGCACCATTCAGTCACTGGCTTTACGTTTCTCTTTAATTATATTTAAATAAGCCTCTTTTTAAGCATGTTTAATATGTGCATTTGTCTTCCCTTTATTGCTTTATGCAGCAGATAAAAATGACATTTCTGTAAGGAAACCTAAGCCACTATTCTTTCCCTGTAGGGACCTGTTCAGAGAGAGTTATGAATTGTTCAGGTATTGTAAATGCCAGCCAATGCAGATTTTAACTATGCTTCCTTGCCCTGGATCCCTCCTACTGTTTCAAAGTAAATAGTGTTCTGTCCTTCCTGTCACCATTTGATCAATGTCTTTATGGTGACACAATAAGCTTCATGAAAACAGCAAGAGAAAAGATGAAGATGATTAACACATACATAAAAACAGTGCGGTCTGAAGTGGGATTGGGGAAAGAGGTGAGGAGACAAGAACAAATATAAACAGCAAAAACAAATGGATGAAAGTATTTAATGTGCCATCTCTAGCCATAATCATAAAATTAGGCAGTACACACTCTGTTTGCCCCAGCTCACAGACATAATCCTTACTACTAGTTACTTCCTGATATATAAGCCAGTCTCTTTGTAAAGGAAGAAGTCCACACAGCTCATTTTTCTAAAGCACTTAAGGGTCATTAGTCTAGCACTGCAGCAAATGTATTATTCATTTTGCCGTAGCCCAATTTCTCTGTGAAGACTTTTGCAGCGAAATGCTACACAGTTCAGCAGAGAGGTGATTGATCAAGCAAGGAGGAGCAGAATTTGGGCATCCTGATAAAATTTTCTCATAGTCTTCTCAGTTAGCATAAATCAATTTTATTTATGTAGTAACACTTGAATACTAACTACCCAATATCATCCATCGGAACAAAATTGATGACTATGCCTTTAGGTTAATATTACTTGAACATTTCATTCTTGAATAATTTATACACTTTGCTGTCTGAGTGTCTGTTCATGATTGTTTATTCTGTTTCACTAAGTGTAGCCAAGCTCTTGCCAAAGCAGCGACAAAAAAATCCATTATTCTTGTTAATTTTATACTACCAAAGGGGCTTGTACCTCGCAAGACTCTGTTCTAATAATAGTTCTTTTTCCCAGTAGAATATTCATTTGCAAAAGCAAAGATGAGGCTTTCTTGGCCAATCAGAAAAATTGTTAAATCATCAAGAAAATATTTTTATCGTATACATTTAATAGTTAAAGTGCTTCACATGGATATAAGAGAGAAAAGTGGAGAAGTAAAGGCTGCTATTCATCAAAGCATATAAGCATGTGCTTAACTTCAGACATATGAGTGGACCCTATTAATTTAATTGAAATTAAGTTAAGCATGTGCTTAAGTGCTTTGCTGCTTTGAGGCTTACATTGCAATAGTGTAGCAGTGGTACATCATTTTAGCACTTGATGACTTTTTTCCATGGACTTCTTATGCAAAATGTTCAACTTTAGACCATAAATGAAACAAAAACAACTCATATTACCTTCTAAGATTCATAAAGCATAGCCACCTCACATAGAAGGAAGTATATTGATTTTAATATAGATAAAAATTATGACAACCTTACCAATAGCCTGTTCAGTAATGGTCAGATATTAATTACCACTTAGCAGCTGTTTGTATAAAGGCTCGGAGTGCATTTTGCAGATAGTTTAAAATTGCTGGCTCATCCTGGATATTTGTTTTTGTTTGATCACTTCTACAAATAGCTCTGTCAATCTTCCAATAAATGTTTTTTAACTCTACATTTGTCTTGGGCATCAAAGAATGTAATTCTTATTCATTTGATTGAAGAGAATGAGATCTAATTTGGACTGGATATGCTATGGATGCACGTGAGCCAAATAGAATTGATTTGTACTGGGCATATGTGTAACTTCATAAAACATACTGACCTTTGTAGGGGAAATATATAGTTCATTCTGAGGTGCAGATCTCCCACTGATAATATATTTTAAAAAGAAAATAGGGGAAAATGGTAACCAGATAATATCAGTCGAAGTAGTTGAACTGAGCCAGGAATGTGTCAGTTTGAATTTCCTTCTTGTCAGAAACACCATATATTATCAGCAAAGATGAAAACCTATTGCCATTACTTTTATATTTCTACATGATTTAAAAAAAAAAAAAGGAAAGAGAGAGAGAAATACTTGGTTTAAAGTCTCCATTGAACTAGAAAGAGTTTTTCACCTCATGGACCACAAACATTTTTACAGAGCTGCATTCAGGCAGTTGTTACTTACATAGACTTTCTCCAGTAGAATATTGGATGATTTTTTGAAGGAAATGTGTTGGCTGGCCCTTACTCACAGCATTAGTTGCATTGACTTTTGAATTGGTATCTATCAGTGGACCTGGTCTTGCAAACCCCTACTCAGGTGAGTAAGGAGTACAGATGAAATTCACCAGGGCAAGGCCCTCTGCACCATTTATAGCTGTCCAGGGCTTGCACCCGGTGTTGGCTGACTGACTGCATGATCACACAGGGGTGCCTGTGCACCATGGAACTAGTCTCTATGCAGTGCCAGTGTGGCAGGTCTCTTGCAGATCAGCCTAGGTGGGCCAAGGGAAGGGCCAATGTATGATATTTGTTTAGATGGACTGACAGGGGCAGGCTATGCTGTATGGTAGCCCTGTGCCCTGGCAATAAGTGTACCTTTAAGAGGTAACAGTAATAAGTCTCCATAACAGGAAAATAGTCTGCCATATTTGGCCAGCATGTAGTGCGCTTTCCTGCCCAGGGAAGCTCATCAAGTTCCGTGTGTTACATATGACTTTAGGGAAAACATGCCTTTCTAATTAAAGTAATGTAATAACTATTAAATATAAAAAACATAGCAACAGATAGGGAAAATACCTACACTTATAAGAGTTCTGATTTCATTCTTCCTTCTTGAGCCACCGTGATGTAATCAGAACTTCTTGATGTGTGTTTTCCTTTGGTTACTTATGGGTAATTTTTCACATTGCACAAAGCTGTAATCCTAATTTGTGGGACTAATCTGCATGCCACAAAAATCTGTAAGCTCCCATCTCACATTTTTGGTCAACACTTCCAGTTGGTCTGTGGAGCTGCTTCTATCATTGTTGGTGGAACTCTTAAGTTTCGAGATGCTATTTTGAACAACTAAGCAAAACCAACCCAACTGCTTTTGAGTGTTTCTTCGGTGTAAATTTGGAACTTGATCAGATTTGTAGATGACACTGAATTTGGAGATGTAGCAAACACACCTGAGAGGAGAGAACTAATCTGTATTAGAGATGAGAGGAATGTCTGTAGAGGAGATTTAGCAGTAATAAATTTAATGTTCAATATCCAAGGAAAGGAATTAAATAACTCAGTTAAAAATGGTAGGACACATTGTAGCAACTGCACCTCTGATGTTAAAATAAATTTATTTTCCACCTGTCTCCTTAATACTCTACTCATACCTTTTTTTCATGTAATGAAATGCTATATATTTGCCACAGTGAAGATGTTGATTAAGTATATAGTTTGGGAGGGGAGCTATCTTCTGGACAATATCTGAGTCAGATTCTCCACAGGTGTAAACTGAGGTTAATGCCTCTATGCCAATTTACCAGCAGGCAAGAATCTTGGCTTATCTTTAGACATCATCGAAATATGAGAAAAATTGAGAAAAACGGGTATAAATAACTTTCATTCTCTTGTGTATACATTTCATGATATTGCACAAGAATTAACAGAAAACCATACCCAATTTCCTATACATCTAAACTTTTAAACAGTGATGTCAAAAAAAATTATCCCATATTTCTCAGTTTCTTCACTCGGAAATGTCCTGTTTCTCTTGCAATTAACAACTACTTATCTGATGAAAATACATACATTTTTCCTTTAAAACAACATGAACAATGTTGGAGAAAGTCTATATTGGACACAGATAAAAATACTGTATTTATTCCTTATTGTATTACATCAATTGGTTTAAAGAATGAACTCCTGCAGGGAATGTCACAAATCCACATGATGTTGCGGAGTGCTATATTTTGCATTTGGATTTCTGATATAGCTGACAGATGTGTAAAATCATATGTAGCCAGACAGCTCCCTATTGACTTCACATCTGAATTGGATCAGTGCACTTCATTGAACTTTATTCCACTTTTGGCCATCATTAACTTAAACTCACCAAATTGACTCCAGATCCACCTGTTTCAGACATCTGTGTGAGGTAGTGTTTTTTGCTGCTAAATCCATCTACTTTAGTGAAACCATTCTCCTTTTTTGAGCTCTCCTAATACAGATGTAGAAGACCAGAGGCTTTTTAGAACTCCAGGACCCCTAGGTTTTTCCCTTTGTGGAAGAAAATGGGGGGCAGGAAAATACAAGCATATCTTCAAAAAAAATGCAGAGATTGTTGTCAGCCTTACAAACACAAAAATAAATCCACATTAGAGAGCCACAACTCGAACCTGTCTACAGAATTCTGCCCACAAAGTAGAGAGTTTTAAAAATTCACCTTCCATTTCTTTAACAGTTTGTAATGGTCATCAATGTCTGGTGTATGCATAATTATGAACATTGTCAAATAGATGTTATTTACCTGACCACTCACAATGACTCTACTGATGCTACTGCATGCATAATTATATCAATCTGTATTTTATAGACTCTGTAAATCTGATATGACTTACTTGTTCATATTATCTACACTACCATACTCTAGCTGGACACATTACCAATTGTCCCCTCCCCACCTCCCTCCATACTGATGGCATGGTAGAGTAATTTGGTACAGGTAAGACAAAGGAAGTCTATAATGGCTCTTTTGGCCTTTATTGTTGGGCCCCTCGGAGCAGTGGCTTTTGGGTGGGAGTCCAAAATTTGTTTGAACTGCCTGTGATCCTAGGGTTTACTCTCACTTTCTAAAAGTCTATATTGTAAACATATTCTTATGCATAGCTTATTGTGATAGCTATTTCCACAATGAGTCAGGTAGAATTTGGATCAAGACACAAATTGACTTTGCTTCTTAGTAACAAAATGACCTTTTCACAAGTTAAATGTAACTCATTAAATGACAGCTCATGGAATGAGAGGGAACGGAGTTATGAAACTTGCTAACAATTGCAATCCTTGTTTAATTTCAAGGATGCAGGGCAAAGGGCATGTTTCAAATTATTAGCAAAAAACAAAACAAAAAAAAATACTACCTGAGTAACCAGACAGTCAGGCATTTAACCCATATCAAAGGCTTTTGCAGAAAATAATTTAATACCCATGATAAAGTTTGGTTCTGCAGCTTTGGCATGTAATCATTTTCCAAGCTACCAACTTTGTTTCAAAATAATAGTTTAGTTTCCAAATAGAGTAGAAATCTCTTAACTGGAACAATCTGCTGAACAGTCTATTATCCCAATTAAGAGAGGAGACCATTACCAACAAATCTGAAAAGGTTTAAAGCAAAATTCTCCTCTCAAGATCTGCACTGAACTTCAGAATTGATTTATTTTCTGCTATTTCTATATGCATAAGGCCATCTATTTACATAACTGAAAGTCTGACACAACTGAGGAAGAACAGAATATTAGAATCCACATTAAATGTCATATTGTATAAAATTCAAGAAAAATGTCACCTTTATTCCTGTTAAATGTTGGCAAGGTCGGTAATAAAGCACTTGCCCTAAGAATTTGACACCTGTTTGACACCTGAGCTGGTCAAAATTTGAACTTCTGAATTATTTTATGGAAAATTTTTAATGAAATTTTTCCAAATATTTCCCTTAATTTTTCAGCCAACCATAGAACTGGTCAATATGTTTTGAAATTACAAAAAGTGTGCAACATTCTGAAGTTTAAAAAAAGGAGTTTTTTAATTATAAAGAAATTCCTCTTTTGTTCTCAACTAGCTCTATGTAACACCTATTTAACCACATTTCACTAAATGTCATTGAAAAAATGTAACCCTGTTAAGCTGAATGTTTGCCTGAAAAAGTATTTGGCAAGTATGATTTGACCCTGTGTCTCCATAAAACACACTTCTTTCCTGGGGCCTGTAAAGTATAATAAAAGTACTATAAATAAATAAATTAAATAAATAAAATGCTGAAGACAGGCACATAAGTAACCAGAGCAGCTGCATGAGCCTATTGCTGTAACTTCTATCGTTCCTTTCCTTTACTCCACAGTATATGGACCTTATTCTGTACCCTTTAACATCCATGGGAATTTTACCATCCATAGTAATGTTGCATCTTAATTTAGACCTGATCTAAATGTATATACACATAGAATAAGAATTACACAGGTTTATGTGCATTATTGTTCTATATAGCTATTGATACCATGCTGTAATGCACTGATTGGTCCACTTGTCATTGATGTAGATTGATGGGTTCATAGGGACAGAATTACTATACTATGGTAAGAAAGCAGCTGATATTTATTCAGTAGATGAATTAAATTGATACTATTAAATTTGTTATTATTCATGTATACAGTGCTATAAATGTATGTGTCATTCCACAAATCAATAAAAGCCTAAGAGTATAGAATTTAAAGGACTGAGCCAACTACAATTATCGCCAATAGAAATACTCTAACTGAAATCAATTTTTAATTCCATTTTCCTTGTAATTCTCAATATTTTTTCTGATGCATTCATGGAAAAATATGTGGTCAGGAAAACACAATTTAGATTCCCTTGTATGTTAATCAAAATCTGTTTATCACACTGGATTAAGTGACAGCTTTATATTTAAGCTGCACTGAGTTGAAATAATCTTAGAATACTATTTTTATTAAGCATTCTTTATCTTTTTTTCTTTGTGTCAAATAGCTTACTACAAATAAAACTATCAAAAATATCCTGCAACAAATATTGAAACAACTTTTGTCAAAGAAGCAAATAAAAAATACATAGAGTTCACCCAGAGAGTACCAGCATTTTCCAAGATGCCAGTCTTAGGAAGATGTACATACTTGCACAGTAAAATCCTAGCAGCAGGGTAGCAAATATAGCTCGAAGCATTTAATTGAAACCCCAGTACAACCCCCCAAAAGGTACCCCACAACCTAAAAAGAAGCAGTATGGCTTTGTGTAGGAAGCAGACCATTTGAGAGTCTCTGGGTAAAGATAAAAGGTATAGAAAATAGGGGTGACAACACGATAGATGTCTACTATTAACCACCAAATCAGGAGGAGAAGGTGGATGAAGCATTTCTAGAACAAATAACAGAAATATCTAAAGCACAAAATCTAGTAGTAATGGAGGACTTTAACTATTCAGACATCTGTTGGAAAAGTAATAAGGAATTGGTAGCGAATCTGAAGGTGGAAGCCAATTTGGGTGAAAGTGATTGTGAAATGATAGTTTTATTGATTCTAAGGAAAGGAAGGAATGACAGCATCTGAATAGGGACAATGGACTTCAAAAAAGCAGACTTCAACAAACTCAGAGAACTGATAGGTAAGTTCCATGGGAAGAAAATCTAAGGGAAAGAGTAGCTGAGGAGAGCTAGCAGTTTCTCAGAGTAACAATATTAAGTGTACAACTGCAAACTATCCTGATGAGAAGGAAAGATAGGAAGAGAGGCCAATATGGCTCCATCAGGAGCTTTTTAATGACCTGAAAATCAAAAAGGAATCCTACAAAAAGAGGAAATATGAACAAATTGCTATGGAGGAGAATAAAAGAATAGCACAAAAATATAGAAACAAAATCATAAAAATAAGGCACAAAATGCGTTTCATGTAGCAAGGGACATAAAAGACATAAGACAAGCAAAGGACATAGAAGATTTAAGAAGAGGTTCTTAAATTACATTAGGAGTAAAAGAAAGATGAAGAAAAGTATTAGCAAGGAAGGAGAGTTAATAAGTGATGACATCTAGAAAGCTGAGGTGTTCAATGACTATTTTGCTTCAGTCTTCTCTAAAAAGATTAATGGCGAACAAATACTCAACTCAATTAATATTAACAACAAGGGAGAATGAATACAAGCCAAAATCAGAAAGAACAGGTTAAAGAGAATTTAGATAAGCCATATGTATTAAAGTCAGCAGGGCCTCATGAAATTCATTTCAGGGTACTTGAGGAACTAGCTAAAGCAATCTTGGAACCGCTAGCAATTATTTTCAGGAATTCATGGAGATGGGTGAGGTCCCAGAAAACTATAGAAGGGCAAACTACCTGTCTTTAAAAAGGGGAACAAAGAGGATCCAGGGAATTATACACCAGTCAACCTAAGTTCAACACCTGGAAAGATAGTGAACCAAATTATTAAACAATCAATTTGTAAACATCTGGAGGATAACAGTGTTAAAAGGAATAGCCATCATGGATTTGTCAAGAACAAATAATGCCAAGCCAATCTAATTTCCTTCTTTGAAAGGGTTACTGGTCTAGCAGATGAGGGGGAAGCAGTAGATGTGATATATCTTGATTTTTAGTAAGGCATTTGACACAGTCCTGCATAATATTCTCATATGCAAACTAGGGAAATGTGTTCTAGGAGAAATTACTATAAGGTAGATGCACAACTAGGTGAAAGACCATCATCAATGGTTTGCTGCCAAACTAGGAGAGTCTACCTAGTGGTGCCCCGCAGAGGTTGGTCCTGGAGCCAGTACTATTCAAAATTTTCATTAATTACTTGGATAATGGAGTGGAGAGTATGCTTATAAAATTTGTGGATGACACAAAGCTGGGAGGGGTAGGCAAGCACCTTGGAGGACAGGTTTAAAATTCAAAATGACTTTGACAAATTGAAGAATTGGTCTGAATTCAACAAGATGAAATTCAGTAAAGATAAATGCAAAGTAGTTCACTTAGGAAGGAAAAATCAAATGCATAAGTACAAAATGGGGAATAACTGGCTAGATGGTAGTACTGCTGAAAAGAATGTGTGTGTTATAGTGGATCACTATATGAGTCAACAATGTGATACAGTGACGAGAAAAGGTATTATTCTCAGGTGCATTAACAGGAGTGTCATATGTAAGACATGGGAAGTAATTGTCCTGCTTTACTTGGCACTGGTGAGGCCTCAGTTGGGGTGCTGTGTCCAGTTCTGGGTGCCACACTTTAAGAAAGATGTTGACAAATCAGAGAGAGTCCAGAGGAGAGCAACAAAAGGGTTAGAAATCTGACCTATGAGGACAGGTTAAAAAAGCTGGGCATGTTTAGTCTTGAAAAAAGACAATTGAGGGGGGACCCGGTAATAGTCTTCAAATATGTTAAGGGATGTAATAAAAAGGATGTTGATCAATTGTTTGTTTTCTGTGTTCACTGATGGTGGTCAAGAAGCAAGAAGCTTAATCTGCAGCAAGAGAGATTTAGGTTAGAATTAGCAAAAACTTTCTAACTATAAGGATAGTTATGCTCTGGAAAAGGCTTTCAAGGGAGGTTGTGGAATCACCATCACCGGAAGTTTTTTAAAAACAGGTTGGACACACACCTGTCAGGGATGATCTAGGTTTACTTGGTCCTGATGCAGAACAGGGGGCTGGACTTGATGACTTCTTGAGGTCCCTTTCAGCTCTTCATTTCTATGATCCTATACACACATAAAATGAAGCGGTACAGGGTTTGTTGTCACTGTTGCAACCCAGGGAGTAGAGTAGCAGCAATAGAGTGGCTGTGAACCTGTTCCACACCCTCACCGTGGCTTGTAGGGTGGTTTCAACCTCAGCCCCAAGTAAAGGGGTATGTGTGTGTCTGAGAGAGAGAGAGAGAATTTCACTCTTTTATGGTCCCCAAAATAAATATACCTTGATGCAAGTGTGTGAAAGTCATAGGGTTGACCTAAATTTTCATCTTTATTTGTATGAATATTTGTGTTTATGTGGATTTTACTCAGATCACATTTTAAAATAGTTTTATTATACTAAATTGCACTAAATGAGAGCGGGAGAGAGAAAGGACAGAAATCCATTAGGTAGTACAAGTAAGTATATCATATTTAACACTCAGACAAAGCTATTTGTCTATTGTGTAAAAATATAATT
The DNA here is from genome assembly GCF_020497125.1 of Mauremys mutica. Lineage (NCBI taxonomy): Eukaryota > Metazoa > Chordata > Testudines > Geoemydidae > Mauremys > Mauremys mutica. The sequence continues at coordinate 74,640,773 of NC_059077.1, forward strand.
AAGGATTATAGAAGTATTTATTGGTTGTTTGGTAGTCTTTAAATGTTTCCTGAATGTATAAGCTCTCACTTCAAGAGCTAGTTTGAGAATTTTTACTTTGTGAATCATTGGCAGGATAGAGCCATTTAAAGTCTCGAGTGAATTTGGATGTCATGCTTTTGTAGTAACTCAACATGGAAAAAATACCAATGAAAAATAATAATAAAACCCCTTTCTTCATAGGAGCATAGGAATTGCAATACTTGATCAGACCAGCGGTTCATCTAATCCAGTATCATGGCACTGATAGTGGGCAATATCAGATGAGATTAAGGCAGGTGTAAGAAACCCTGTGCCAGGCAGTTATGGGATAATTTTCCCCCAACCAAAGTTTCTTTCTAACCCATCAGAAGTTAGTGGTTAGCTGAAGTCCTGAAGCATTAGAGTTTACATTCCTTCCAACACTCTTATTTTGTAGTATTTATTTTATAACTCTGCATATTTTTTACTATCCATACAAATGTATAATCCCCTTCTGAATCCTGCTAAAGTCTTGGACTCAGCGATATTTTGTGGCAATGAGTTCCTCAGGCTAATTGTCCATTAAAGAAGAAGCGTTTGGGTGCTAGTGTGGGAGTTGCAGGAGACGTGAGTTTGATTCCCCACTTTGCCATGGACTTCTTTGGCAAGTAACTTAAGGCCAGATTTACAAAGATATAGTCACCTAAAGATGTAGATAGATGCTTCTGAAAATCCTACTAGGCACCTAAGTGAGTTAGTGCCTAACTCCCATTTACTTTCCATGAGCAGTAGTTATCTAACCTGTTTGGCACTTCTGTAAATCCACTCGGTACCTTTCTGAATTTTTAGGTGCCTAAATACCTTTGTAAACGTGGCCTTAGCTGCTCTGTGTCTCAGTTCCCCATCTGTAAACTAGAATAATAGGAATTCTTGCTCACAGGCGTGTTGTGAGAATAAATACATTAAGGACTGTGGTGTGCTCAGATAATATAATGGGGGCAATGTAAATACCTAAGAGAGAAAGATTATATAAAAAGAATCAGTTTTGAATTTGCCACCTGTGTGTTTAATAATCCTTTTTTCTAGATAAAACTTAATTCTGAGCTTCCCCTCCTCCAAAGGGCAATTAGCCCACACTGAAAATATTTCACACAAAATTTATTATTAACAAAAACCCCATGATCTATGGCACTATCAAAACCTCCTCAAAAGCATAGAGTATAATTTATTTATTTGCACTTTAAAACTCAGATATTAACACATGGCTTCTTCATTTTTTAATAGCTTCCAGGCGGTTACTCTGCATGCCATGCTTTGGCTCCAGGCCACTTCTTACAGATAGCCTTTTTAAAAAGTTACTAATGGAAAGTCTAAAAACTCCTTAGCAGCACCCAAATAGCAGCAATATAATGAATCTGGTTTTGCAAACCAATCATCTAACTTGCCTTCATGGTAATGACAAAAGACCTGCAACAGAGACAATTAGTCAAAGACTCTGAATCTTTGTAGGATGATTTTGAAGTGGATGCCCTAGTGGAAGCTTGTATCATTCTCCACGAGTCACTCTAGCTTCCTTGAAATCAGTAATAGAAGTCAGGGACAAAATAGACACCAGCAGTTCAAGGCTTGTTTAGCTTGAATAGTCACAAAGGACTTTTTGTACTTTGTGTCTAATAAGCTTTGCTCTGAAAATCTTTGGCCATTGCTGTGGGGAGAAAAACAACAACAACAACCCTGGCTTATACAGTATGTCAAGTACAGAAAATGCATTCGGTAATAAACTGCATGTTCCCTTGAACTCTCCCTCCCTCACTCCCCATGTCAGTGACGAGTTACAAGAATATCTGGGTTATAACATTTACCATAAGACTCTCAGTTCTAAATTTAAAAAAATGCATTGGATTCTGGAAGCCAGTTACTTCAGAGCACTTACGCAAACATCTTCTCATTGCCTAAACCAGCACAGGTTATGGATACCAGTTTGTATTCATTAAAATCAGGGAGTGACACCCCCAGAAAATGTCTACTGCCCTTTGATCATTTCCTCACATTCTGAAAAGTCTGACCTGCTTCACTTGACAAGGGAAGTATGAAAGGACCAAAAATAAATAAATAGAAAGGAGTTCAAAATATAGGGGGCTAGCGTCCATGTAACAAAACTGAAAGATCAATGCCCTGAGCCCAAGCATCCAAAATGACTGACTGCAAATGCTAAGAACAGCTGTATAGACAAACAATGCTCTTTCTGAGAGTATTTTTCTGCCTTTTATAGTCTGCGTGTGAATTTGTCTTGTGGTTTTGTTTCCCCTGAGATTGTTAAGGTGTAAATATAAAACTGATGAGTGTTGGAGAAGGTCAGTGTTACATATTCATTTTATTTTAAATAATTGATGATGTTTCCTGTCTCCGCTTACATTAATTGCTCTCAGGTGTTAGAAAATTGCTCAGTGAGTTGTCTTTTAATTTGTTTCTTTAGAAAAGCAGCATGTTGCTTTGCAGAATACTAAAAGTAATGTGTGTTGTGCAGCACTTTCTAACTGGAGGTTAATACAGGTGAACTGAACATGTGTTGGGGGCGGGGATGTTTGAGAGAAAGAGAATGAGGCGCCAGAAGGAAATGAAGTGTCTTAGAAGCTTATGTAATGATTTTTTTAAAGTATAAATTATATTCAATTGGCAGTTCAAGATTCCACATTAAGCACCTGATCAGCAAGATGCTCAGTTCCTTCAATTGCTATTCATTTCAGTGTGAGTTGATGATGCTCAACACCTACCAGGATTGGGCTCACAGAATGCAACATTGTTTTGATTTTCTGAAATGGTAGTGTTAGATCCATATTCTAATTTATCTGGCTATGCAATGGGAATAACAAGAGAGAATCCTTTCCAACTCAGTTTCTCAAATCTAAGTGAGATTGTTTGATCAGTATCAGACTTATAAACTATTATTAATTATATGTTCAGCAATCGGTGTGCTCAGCACTGTGCAAATATAGAGGAAGACAGCGTTCTTACAGTTTACAGTGAACCTGCAGTCCAAATACAAAAATATACTGAATGATGAGAAGACAGATTTAATACAGACCTCAGCAAATTTATGAGCCAATCTTTTAAAAAGCATAGGTGTTCTGTGCAGAAGCATACCAGGGTTGAATGGACACAAAGGTGTGTGCATGTACAAAATCCCAGCTAGACTGTGTATGTGGATGCTGAGTATGTATTTCAGAGCTACAGGGATGCTGAAATAAGGTTATGAGTAAGTCTATTACACTCCCCATCTTCCTGTGCCTCAGCTCAACTCTTTGTAGAAGCACAGGTCAGAGTTCTGTCTCTTCAGGATTTTTGAGAAATCATTGCACAGTTAAACTTCAGGGCCTGTAAAACCCCGACAAGTAATTATTATTAAATCCCAGTGAACTTCAAAGAGTACCATATATTTTCTTCGTAGACAAACATTTAATGCACACAGAAAACTTTGTAAATAGTATGTGGAATACCATTAATAACTTTTAAACAAAAGCTGTTAGACAATAAATCAACTGGTGTTCCTCATAAGATTTTCCCATTTCTTGCTGTTTTAAATTTAAATCCAAGGTTTCAGCATAATAGCTATACTTCTGTACTTTAGCACTCACATGTAAACACGTTCCCCTCTAATCTCCTTTCAGAGCTGATTTCTCAGTCATCATAGTGTGACCTTAATATATAGTATGTCACCTGGACTCTTTGGAGCTTGAGAAGAATGGCCTCATCTCAGTTCTTTCAAACACTACAGAACTCTCTTAGCAAACAATCTCAGATCTCCACAGCTAGCAGCATTCCAGCCCTTGGGTGAATAGCTGACTAGTCCTCCATTGCTGATGAAACAGAAATCTGTAGTCTGTATCCAAAGTAGTACAGGTATTGGAACCCAGCTCTCACAGCACATGCATCTCATAATCCTGCATGAATTGGCTGCTGGTCCACAGAACTTTTCCCCCTCCACATGTTGGGATTGGCTTGGCCCTTGGAGAATAACTGGCTTTGACCTACCAGGTAGATTGTCCACAATGAAAACTTCCTATAAAGCTTCAAAAACAGCTGCTGAGTATGGCTAGTAACTGCCACACACTATTTTTTGATGTTTCTGGATCCTTCTAGCTGAGTTACCCTGCAGATGCAGAGTATTCAAACAAAAATCCATATCTCCTCCCTATTGCTTCTCTTCTTTTCTTTGTCCTGAACAAAGTCAAATGCTGCTGTATAAAGCTTGTGGATTACATATGTACAATTTAGGGACATGTAAAGTGTGTGCACATTTTTATAAAAAATTTAGCCTAGTGGGTTTTTTTAATTAACAAAATCACATTTGTAAAGTAAATTGCAAGTCTCTTATATTGGTTAATTAAAATTGGTATGTAGAGGGGGACTGACTCACTCCACTGTTGCAACTGAGGCTGGTAAATCTGGAACAGCTGGTAAATCTGCCAGGAGAAAGGGCACAAGCCTCCCATTCCAATGGTTGGCCTAGTACCAGCTAGATCATCCCACAATGTGGGCAGGTCCTGGCCAGTTGGGAAGTGTGCTGATTCAGTGCATCTCCTGTGGAGCCTCTGCCAAGAGGACTCCTGTGTAGCCACAGTGGGAAACCCCTGGGAATGAGGTCAATGGCACTGCCACCTGCTGTCCCTTGGGAGAATACCTTGGATAGCACAGCTGTTCCCACAAGGTGTCAACTACTTCTGTTTGTGCATGTGGAGGTGAATCAGGCCCACGGACTATGGGAGGGAACTCTACTCTGATCTCTATACAGAGAGAATGGCATCTATTTTTATTTCTGTATCATCTACGGCATCTGTATATTCACTGAACAGTCACCACAAGTCAATAAGCCCAGCTGTTCAGTATTATTTACATTATGTTGTCATCTCCGCTGACCTAAAGAGCAAAAGAAAATAACAGGGCATATTTGCAGCTTAATAAAACATTGCAGTAGGGAGCCCTTTCTGAACCATTACAAGCAGTTGCTGGAAGTGCATTTGCTGATTTAACAAAATGGTTAGGGCAAATGTTTAACATGCTGTTGTAATGATGCTCAGATGCTTTTCTTAGTATTTGTTGATCTGAGAAAATGTGTCCTTGCCCAATCGCACTGCAGAGCAGAATTAAATAAATAAATAAATGCAATGTGATGCCGGCGAACAAAAGCAAAGCGGTGACTGCCCCTGACAGATGGAAAAAAAGTCAATATGATGTCTGAGACAGCCCAGGCTCTGCACGGCAGAATAAATTACATGATTCGCTGAATGCCTAGGCTTCACACAGACATACACAAAATTGGAAAGATAAAAGCTTGCATTGGCTTCAAATGATATTTACTGCTTGATGGATTTACTAGCAGCCCCAGTACAGTCATACTGTATTGAATTATTGGCCTCTATTTAGCTGTGTGTCCGTTGAAGCTTGAGTGTCCATTTAAGCATAAGTGAGCTGGAGCCCTGCCAAGGCTTTCTGAAGCTTTGGTATAGAGAAGATGCGAACTAATGGCAACTAGCTTGAATAACAGGGAACTTAAGGATGCTGAGGGTAGACAACAAAGCAGACTTTGCTTGCTTATCAATATTAATGCCAAAATAAATATTAATGGGAGGCTGCCCGGCATATCATTTTAGAATGATTCTTGTTTCCTTTGTATTTTAGCACAAATGGCTGGAAGTGACTGTGTGATTTTGAGTCTCTCTTTTTCTCTGTCTCTCTCAGAACGGGGAGTTTGAGAGAGACCATTAGTTTTACAGCTATCCATTGTCACAGCGGCAGGGTTTCTCCAAGGCAAAGGAGGCAAATGAAATACTGGCTGTACGAAGTATACTGCTACCAATAAAATATATGATTAGCATAGTAATGTACTGTACAAAGCTATTGTTATGGATTCATTATTATATTGTACCATGGCAGTTCAGTTAAGGAGTAGCATTTCATTTACAATGAGCCCCATGAGATGGTCACACTGTTGCTGTAGCCACAATATAGAAAATAGAGGCTGCGTGGTTAGTTGCTTAAATGCATTGAATTGTGCTTCTAGAAGCCTGGGGCTCATTTTTGGCATGGGCCTCTCACATGATGAGATAGCTGGTGCAATGGTTCAGCAAGCTTCTGGGAGTGGGCTCTCTAGGAGAGACCTCTGTGGTTTAGGCCATGGCAGTGATGCTGGAAGTGGGTTTTTCTTCAATTAACTATTCTTCTGGAAAAGGAAGAACAGAGAATAAAGTCACTATGCTATTGCACTGTGCTGATCAGCTGGGTCAGTAACAAGAATTAGCAGGGTGCTGCTCCAGGTGAACTAGTTGCAATGACAGGGCAAAGGAAACCAATCATGGGGAAAGATGTGCCTGTGGAAATGGAGAGGCATGGAGACCAAACTATGAACATACTTTATGTTGGGACAATGATTAAAATACATCACAAACTGCCATCACATTGTAAATAATAGACTGGTACTTGTTTCATCTATTCACTATTGGAACATGCATGTTTCTCATGCAGCAATTCCTTATGGACTATCCATTATGATGTTTATAACAATAGACCTAACACATTTGCAGTCCGTACCAAGCAGGTTATTCATCAATGAATTAGTTAAAGAACAGCATAGATGGATCTTGCCTTTGTCAGCCAACCGGATGAGGGCAGTGTAGCCTAGTGGTTGGAGGAGGCATCAGTTCTAGTGGTCAGAGCAGGTGTCAGGAAGAGTCAAGCTGGAGTCAGTCGTCAGAAGCTGGAGCTAAGAGTCAAATCAGGGGGCAGGAATTGGACACCAGATCCAAAGGGTCAAGCCAGAATCAGAAGGCAAAGTCACAAGTCAAGCCAGATGTTGGGAACTGGAGCAAGCAGGGTAGCAGGCAAGGAGGAGTTCAAGGCTGGGTGCAAGGCAGAAGCAGGCACTGTACTGAGTAATAAGCACTGAGCAGCCAGCAAGCTGCTGCTGCTGCTGGCTTAAGAGCGGGCCTGCTGGCCCCTCCAGCCAGTCAGGTGGTATGGCCAATCAGGCAGCCTGCTGCAGGCCAACTGTATTGATGGGCTGCCTGGAGATTAGCTCTGCTGCAGGCCTGCCAGTCTTCAATCTTAAAAGTGGACAAGATGGAGCTTTTGGGTGGGAAGAAGAGAGAGAATTTTCCCCAATCAATAGACTGAAATACAATGATGGAAGAAGTAGATGTCAGTTTGCCCATGTTTATGCAATCTCTGCATGTACAGTAGTGCACTATGTTTTTCCCCTGGCCAATGTGAAATGACATGCAATTTATATCTTCTATCATGTTAAGTCACACTAACCAGAAGCCAGGAAGAAGAGCATCATGGCAAGAAAATGATTGTGTTATCTTGCAAAGACCGCAAAATGATACTGCAACTGCTACATTTCATGTGGGAAAAGTATGTCTCATATTTTGTTATACAGTACATGGCATGCTAATACATATTTCATTCATTTAAAGTATATGTAGGGTAGTAATATGTAGCATTTGCTAACATATCATAAATGGAGTGGCTGGGCAAAGATACTGGAGGTGGGATGAGGGAAACACTGAGACTGGACAGGGAGCTTGGGGAGGGAAATTGGGACTGGGAGTAAATGTGCACAAGAAACAAAGTTGAAGGAGACTGAGACTGGGAAAGTGGAGGCCAACTTGGGGGAGAGAGTCCAATTGGATGAGGAGCTGGGAGTGGGGAAACTGGGTGGCTGGGCAAGAAGACTAGGGAGTAGGGGAGGAGACTGGATTGGGAATTTAGACGGGTGAGGCTAGGACTTGCTGGCAAAGGAGATTGGTACTGGGGTAAAAAGCCTGAGGAGTGGAGACTGGGACTGAGTAAATAAGGAGAATGGGAGTGGGAGGATGAGCCAGGGTTAGGGAAAGGACAGGACTGGGGACCAAAAAAAGATAAAGTTGGACAGAATGGGATAGAAAGGATCACACCTCGGGAGAATGGGCAGAAGAGTCTATGCCCATTAGAGCACACTCCCCTCCAGAGCTTGAGTGGAACCCAAAATTCCCAAGTCTCATCATTTATCTGTTGTCACCAAATATCTGTGAAATCTACTGGCAAAGGGTTCCTTCTCCATACAGCTCTCTGTTATTCCATTAGCTCAAGTGATAGAGGTCTGTGTTGGGGTCCAAGTGACAGAGATCTGACCTCTGGTGTGTGTCAATATGATACCACTTGATGGGATTTCTGTTTTGTTTTGTTTTTTAAAAACCTAGGATATTATATTTTTAAAAATGTTAAAAGAACATTAAAGTTTCAAAGTCACACACTCAAAAGTTAGGGAATGCCAGAATTAAGGTTGTCTTTGCAAAAGGATCTACTAATTTTGGGTGTCCAATCTGAGCAGGGGTGAAAGTAATTTACAGGATTTACCGGTACTGCCAGAGTCCTGAGGGGGCATGGCCTCATCTGGAAAAGGCGTGGCCTCAACCAGAAGAGGCAGGGCCTCTCAAGATTTAAAGGCCTTGGGGCACAGGCTGTGGCTGGGAGCCCCAGGGCCTTTAAATCAACCCGGGGCTCCCAGCTGCAGAGGTGGCTGGGAGCCCCCGGGGCTCACAGGCAAATTAAAGGGCCTGAGGCTCCGGCTGCCGTGGCGCTCCGAGCCCTTTAAATCCCCACTGCAGCTCCAGCTGGGATTTAAAGGGCTCTGGGCTCCCCGCAGCTGTGAATGGCCCACACTTGTGTAAATCAGGCTCCAGAATCTCAAGTCAGAAAATGAGGAACATACAAATAGTAACTGCCTGTCACAAATTTGGCTTAAGTGACTTGCCTAGCATCATATAAGAACTCTGTGGCAGAGGCAGGGACAGAATCCAATTCTCTAGGGTAGCATTTAACTGCCTTAACCATCAAACACCAGGGTTTCTCTTCTTGCAGTCCACTGCCTCATTCACTACACATTTTCCCACTTCTACAACACATGTAGTAGGGGTCCATCACTACACAGCCCTCATTCATCCTCAGAACATATCCAGCTTGTGCACTGAATGAGGTAGGGGTCCTGTGGAAAAAATAGTATATGATTATGTAATTAAAGTCTGTATCCTAAAGTATACACACAAGGGGGAAAAACTAAGGTTGTTTGAACAATCTTAGTTCTTGTATTTCCCACCTTTTGAGTGCTTGCCTTTGTTAACAGAAAATTATTAAGGTTGCATAGTTGTTTCTGTGTGAATATTATTTATGATTATTTATTGAATATCCACAAGCATGCTAGGCATCATCCAGATATATACAAGAGCTGCCTAAATTACTGTATATTCTTCATTTAAGACAATTTAAATAGGGAAAGGGCTTTTTATTTTAATTAATATGATACACCTTTTTGTTATGTGACTCAATATCAAGAAGGAGTTGTATTTAATCCTAGACTGTTGTCCCTTGATTGGTGTTTTAACCCTTGCTTTTTTCCAGTTATCATTTTTCCAACCTTTCATGTTTATTTTTTATCTAATATTTTAGCCCTTGCCTTTTTCCAGTTTAATTTTTCTAATACATTTTGCTTTTCTTTTGGATGACTGGAAATGGTGGTGTAGACTATTGAGCTGGGGAAGTTTGCTTTTGAGTGCCAATGGGAGCTTTATAAGAGAGGTGGGTTTCAGCTCCTAGAGTTTCCTATGAATTCTTCTAATGGGGTGGAATGTGTTGTTCTCCTCGTTCCACTCCTTCTCCTGAGCATTAAGCATTCTTCATCCTTAACCTGTGGATCCAGTGAGATCCACACATGCCTCTTCATACTGGGGTCCTTGAAAAGTATGACTCATGCAGAATCTGTATTTCTAGTGTCTTTCACAACTGCAGCTGCCCATAGAACCCTCCTAAATGGTGGAAAAGGAGGAAGTGCAAGTTAATAGAGCCCAAAGAGCATTAAATTTAGCTGGTTTCTGCAGTGAGCCTGGGATGGGATAATCCAGAAGGGTTTTCCCTGGATTAGGAAGGGCGGAACATGCACCAGAAGCAGAACTCGCCCTTTATGCAGACTTAGGCTTCCTTCTATGGACAAATGCAGAGTGGTTTCTAGGACCCTAAATCAGGACTTCAGGATGTATACTATAGAAATTATGTAAAGGGCTTTAAGTTTAATACAAAGTTGAAAGTCAGCTATCTAGATATAGCCATTGGTTACAAATCTATTTTATATAATGCCACATACTTATAGTTTATGAAACATATTCTATATTGTACATATAGGATCTGACAGTAAATTCTTGATAAATATTAAATATGGTTTGTGAAATAAGAAGCAAAAATTAGGAATAAATAGCTCATTCTCTGCTAGAAGAAAGGTGACTATTAAGATGTCCAGGGATCATATTAGAACTCATGCTGTTTAGTAAATTTATGAATTATTAATATACTGAAAGAGATAGCAAAATAGCACAGTGGGAAAAATTACAGATGGCACAAGTATTAAGATTGTTCATGAGTAAGGAGGATTGTAAAGAACTCCATAAAGATTTAACAAAACTAGGCAACACAGTGGCTCTTGAAATTCGGCAGTGACAAATACAAGGTAATGTACACCAGAAGGAGCATTTTAAACTACTTGCTCACACTGATGGGTTTTGAATTAGCCATAACCTCTGAGGAGATAGATCTAGTGAACAACTTAGTAAAGATGTCTGTTGAATGCACAGTGGTGGTCATAAAAATGCAGAAGAACTCTGTCTAGATCACATTGCTGCCAGGCCTATTGGGCCACAAAGACTCTCCAAGCCCAATGAACTAGGTTATCATAGCGCTTGCTAACTAAACTCAGATGGTACATCTCTTTCAGAAGTTTCCAAATAATGCCTAAGTCTACCCCTTTCCTGTGGCCAGAGTCATAATGTGTCAAGTCTAATTGCAATCAAATTCATAGAACTGATATTCACTGGTTTACTGCTTAGTGCATCCTATAACAACCTACGACGGGGGACGGATTTTCCAACCTGATCACAAGACACCCAAAAAAATAACTTTTGTAGGTCTCATGTGGCTCTGTCACAGGGTGAACTGGCCCTTTAAGAGACTGGGGGGTCATCCTCACCTATGACAGGCCCAAAGTCTACATATGTCCTTAGTGGAGCCATATTATGTATCTCAGGCAATGAGAAGGGAGGACCACTAAAGATTAATCCTCTGCTGTACCAACCAAAGGAGAGAAGAGTGAACCTGCTTGACTTAAGAACTAACCACAAGACCAAAGATTTAGGTTTCTCACCATCTCCATGGGAGCATGAGCTCTGCTAACTACACCTCTTTAGTGACCGAGAGTTGGCATGCTGCAAAGCTCATCTTATGCTCCTTTGGTTGGTGTGTGGGATTGTGAAATGTGGTCAGAGGTGGGGGATTTAGGCCTATTATTGTGAAGGGCTCTTGTATATGCAATTCAGTATTCATTTTGTGGATATATGCAGTATGCACTTTAATTCCATTAAAACTCCAATATTAAAAGCACATTAAAGAATTGCCAGTATGAACGTAACAACTCTACTTGCTGTGTGGGCAGCTGCAGTTGGGGAAACCACAGGAAGAGTAGCTTCTATCTGAGCCATGTACAACCAATTTTCACTAGACTTCCAAAAGGCACATCTGTGACCTAGGGCCTTGCTCCTGCCAAATGAGGGTCTAGTGTACTTAACTTTCAACATGGTAAAGTTGCTTTAGAAAAAGACACACTGATGTTTAAATGGGAAAATGGAGCCTTTTTTTGTTTGCTCTTTTTTTATTGGTTCAAGCTTTGAGAAGCTTCTTCTCCCATACTCCCCAAACCAAGATTTAAAATTCAGCTCAAAAGGCAAAAGATTGAAAAAAGGTTACAAACAACTGAAAATGTTCCCTCAGACTAGAAACACTTGTGCAACTTTAACTATAGGTGTTTCTACATGCTCTCCCCAATAGTATTATAAATCATCTAAAGCAAAGGATAGGTGCATAAAAGGCAAAAGGATGCATACATTTCTGTGTTCCTAAAATAAGTTTTCAGCATGGGGTTTTGTATATAGGTTAGCTTCCTCTCCCAGTGGAATTTCAGTTACATTTAGTTATTTTAAAATATATCACCCATGAGAAAATAATGAACACGTTAGTTCAAAGTAAAACCAAATGTTTATATGTGTATATATAAAAGAAAATGTGAACAAAAGAAATACATCATTTCTGTGTCCAACTGAATCACTTCCAAAGTAAATCAAAAATCTCATTGAAATTGTTTTTAGTTATCATGATCTCACTGGGAAACTAAAGGATTTTCTTCAATAGTCTGTTATAACTCTGTCATTATACCATAGTGAGGTAATTTGCTAAAACAGCTGCCTCTAATGAGTAAACCTTTCCATCTGGCAGGACCCAAATAGACACAATCTCATGTCAGTTTTTCTTACCAAAACAAGGGGGAAAAACCCACATCTCTGTGTGAGGAGGTGTTCTTTGAATTGTACAAACAACTCAAATCTGTTTATTTTTTAATGCCCTCTCTCTCTCTTACATTCTTTCACACACACATTTGGCCTGGAATGCTGGAGTGTTGATATTGTGCCACCTTTCAGATGGATAACAAACGTAACTTGGAACATGTTTGTAATATAAACATTCCACCAAGAAACTAGACAGAATTAACAGTTATTGGAACTTGTTAGCTTTTGAGGAACAGCACTTGTGGATAGTTTGTTTTCATAGTATGATTTTATTTTTCTTGAAAAACTCTATTTTATGGTGTTAAGGAAATTACCATTGAGTCATAAGACCTAACAGATTGCTTCAATACTGGTGCATTCACAAAGCACTGACTCTTTAGACTGCACTTTTCACTGAAGGACAAACAAAGAAAAGAACTGTCATTACTTTTGCACTTCGTTGAAAGCTGTATGAAGCTGTAATCTTCTTAAATTCAAGTGAACATGGCCTGGCTTTGAGTGTATGAACTCGTGCTTTTTCTTACTTAGGCCATATGAGGTCTATTGTTTTTCAATGAACATTTAGGCTCAAAACAAAGCAGACAATTTGCTTAATATCATTTATTACAACCACACACATTTTGGCTTTTCTGACTCAAGAGTGTATGTACATTAACTGAATTTCATAACAACAATTCATTGGTACTGTTAGAGAAAATATTTCAATGAACTATCTGGAAAGATAGGGTTCATACTGGGAAGGCATTTTAGTTTACTAGCACGTCTTAGTGAAATGTTTTTCTAATCAAAGGTTAAATCGTGGTTACTGAAATTAGAGATGGTCTGAAATACTGACTCTAAATATCCCTGTCCCTACCCCTGCCAAGTGCCTGATCCAGCTCCAATGAAATCTTCCATTCAATTCAGTGGAAGTTGGATCAAGCCTCAAATAGAGAAAGTTTGGATATAGATCTAAATCTGGATCCAAATATCACACCTGGTCCCTATTTCTATAATGAGTGGCACCAAAACTTCACATCTGGAAACCTTCAGAAAGTTCAGGTCCAACATTTGTATTTTTCTATTTGGGGCTACCTTTAATAAAAAATAACAACAACAAAACTTAGCCAATGAAAGTGTCTTTGCCAGTTCAGAATATTATCAATATGGTTAATATGTTATGGTACTTAATGATTGCTTGAATAGTGATTTTTACATGCATAAAAAAGGCAAGAATATAACAAGCACCCTAGATGCCGTGGTGATAAAACCCCAGAGAGAACAACGCACAAAAACCAGAGAACTGCAGTGTGAGAAACCTGGTGACAGGCTGCCATGCAGCCCATTCCTCAGGCTCTGACTCCACTCCAGCACCAACTGAATTCTGACACACTTTTTGAACTCTGCATCACAAAGTGTTTCAGATCTTAAAGGTACAGTAATTCAAAAAGTCACCATTGTTTCTACAATTATATACATCACTGTAGTATAGAAAAGTATCAGTGCTTTGGAGGTTATGATCCTAAAATAGCAACATATTTAATTTTTCTCCTTAACTACTGGGTGTAATGTAAATTTAATGTGCAACATACCAAGGTGTTCTCTCTCTCTCTCACTGGATAATAATGTTAAAGCATTAGTGAAGAAAATTTTTTTGTCAGTGGTCCCAGTCTTTCTCCCATTGAAGTTAATGACTGAACTTCCTTTGACTTCAATAGAACCAATGTCAATAAGTACACGGTACAGAATAGTATCTAGCAGTTGTTACACAGGTAACAAACAAGCTTCTATCATTCAGTCTATTGGCTCATAAAATAAAACATGTCTTTCAAGAAACACCAACACAGCAAGAGAGGATTGAAAAGCAAATACTAGGTTTACTGATGTTTATTGTGCAGAGATCTAACAGTGTTCACCTTTTTGTTCATTTTTCTCATTAAAGATACTCGTACCCAAACTGAAGCTACTGTATATTGCAGTTGGATCATATGCTTGTACAAACTGTATCCACCTCTCTGGTTGGTAAACCACACTGGTAAGTGCTAAATTTGGATGACATATTTCTTCTTAGAGCTTTGTGTAAAAAACAGTCTATAGAAATTAGATGTACCAATGCCTGGGAAAACCTACCTGGCACACACCCAACTTGGGAGTCCTGAGAGAGCTTAATTGGAGTCAGAGAAGGAGCTATAAAAATGAATGAAAAAATAGGGTTGTAAAAAGAAAATTGAAAATAGGAAAGGACATACAAGAAGACAGTAAGCAAGGTCCTCAGCTAGTATAGATTGGTGCAGCTCCAATTTACACCAGCTGGGGATCTGGCCCACAAAATGAGAAAAATAATAATGCTGCTGCTTAAATTTGTTGTAGACTTCTCAAGTAGATCTGTGCTCAAGCCTACACATACGTAAACCAGCTCGCATGCGGCAGATTCCTTAAATATTTCAGCAGTAACAATCATATAAGTACTACACGCATGCCTGTATGTTGTCTATTTTATGCACATGGGACTGATTTTTATATTTGTTTCAGTAGCTAGTCTGCAGCATCTAGATTTTTGGGGAAACAAGTGTTATCATCATCCACAGATGTTGCAGACAGAGGGAAAGTAATCCACTAGCACTAATATATTTAAAATAAATAAATTAAATCACTGCTTTGAGACAGAAACATAGATTTCACTCTCCTGTTCTCAATTCTAAGTCATTATTAGGTCCCCTTGCCCTTTTCCCTAACTGAGCAGGATATTGTTTTAGTTGAAATTAGATAGGGGAGAAGTGATATTTTAAGGCCCTAGTCTTTCATGAGTAACATAATGCAATGTTTTAGAGTCTTATTATCTCTGCACTATGTGTTATTCTTTTAACAATGATGGAGGTGAAAGGAGAAGTTATTCTGGTCTTGTTTAGTAGTATCAATTGTTCCTTCCAGGGCTTTGGAGCGGAGCCCAGAGCTGGAGCATGGAGCAGCTCCAGAGCAGTGGAGCTGCAGGTTTTTGCCTGGAGCTGGAGCGGAGCCGGGGCACCGCTCCAAAGCCCTGCTTCCTTCATCTCCACAATTAAGGAGATCCTGCTGTTCCTCAGGAGATGTTATTTTGTTGCACTGATTCCCTGTAATAGTAGGTGGGCCTAGCAGCAGAAACAAAGGAAATGATGGAAACAGCTGTCCAAGGGTACTTGGGTTAATGGTCTATAGAACCTATGAGAGAAGGGCAGTTGTCATAACCAGTACATTAATGGTCAGATTTTCAAAGGTTTGGATGCTCCATTCTCATTAACTTTAGTAGGAAATGGGCAGCCAGAGCCTTTATGTGGCTTTGGAAATCTCAGCCCTGTTTTGTTTAGGATTTGCCCTTTCCTTTGTGTTTGAATATTCCCTGACTTTGACTTCAACAGACCCGGGTAAGGTAAATGGATGCCTGGAAAATTAGGAGGTCTCATTCGAGTTTCCAGGTGAATCTTTATCTCAAAATATTTATTTTCTGAGGAATGCTAAGTTATGGTTTATTTTTAGTGTTGTTTTACTGGTTATTCATACCTATGATAGACAGCTCTAGAGGAAATCTAAATGAATTATAGGAAATGTGTGAGAAAACTGTACAATCTTCCCTCCCTCAACCCATGCTTCTCTCAGTGGCTTGAGGTAACAATGGACGATCAGCCCTAACTTTGAATTTTCTCACTTTTGTTTATTTCATCAGAAATGGGTTCATGTCACCACCTTTGCATCCAGATTTCAAACACCCCAAAATTCAAGGGAGATCACATCTGGGAATTTCATTTGGTCCATTATAAAGAGGGAGGTTCCTATTTGCAAAATTCAGACTTGGATCTAGGTTTAGATGCACACAGTGTTTGCAGTGTCTGAATATTGCCTTTGGCTCAGACTCATTTCTATAGTAACATACATACCTGGGGGGACCAATTCTCCACTGCCTTGCACGTTGTGTAGTCATTTATAGCTATGCAAAATGGGTAAAAGGTGCTGTCATTCTTATCTGCAAATGATTGCCCAAGGTGCCAAGGCAGTGAAGAATAAGGCCCATAGTGTATATACTCATATAATAACAGAAGTGTTAGGCAGCCTTAATACAAGTATTGCTACTGCACCACCAATAATATTTATACACAGTGGACCACATTCAACTTATGGAACACAGGCTCATGATTCTACCAATGGAAAATCTTCCTGGAGTGACTGTGTAACAGCTTCATGGGTGGATTCAGAGCTGGCCAGCACAGCCCTCAGTGAGTGGGGCAACCAGAGAGAAGGCAGGACAGAGCAAAGACACCTAGGAGATTAATTGATTCAGTGCATCACCCAGGAAGCCTCTGCTGGTGGGGCTGAGTCCCAAGAAGAGATTAAAGCTATCGTCCTCTTCTTCTAGGGAAGGGAGAACTGCCCCCAGCAGGCACAGCAGCCTTTGAGAGCACAAGGATTGCCAGTTCTATCCCACTGGACCCAGAGGGTTGGATCCAGCCTAGTGCAGTTAATATACACCTGTGAAAATATATCATTTTTTCTTCTGCATAAAGATCAACCGGACAATTTAGAAGTCAATAGTGAATGCATGGTAATTTAATAAAGATTAATAGCTCTTTCAGCTATAACTTCAAGATCTGAAAACTGCTTGTCACAGGGGAAAATTGTATTACCTATTAATATATTATTAAATAGTAGAATAACATATAAAGCTTGCCCTGCTATCTGGTGCTACTAATGCTCACTTTCCCTTTACTCATCTACAACATTCATTTTCTCAAGAATAACACCTCTTAATTATAAGAGCTTTAATAAAGCAACTCTTTTGGCTTCAGTTGTCTTGGAGTAATCAAACTCTCAGGGGTAGAGAGGTGTTTTGCTTGTGCTTCATAATTGCTTGGGATTTTGATTATTTCATGATAAAACTGCACCTCCTGCTAAGTCAGATTGCTTAATTAATGCACTCTTTCAAATATCAAACACCAGCCAATGAGAAACCAGACAGTAGCCAAATATTAGGTTTAAAATGCCAGTATCAGTTAATGTGTGGAAAAGTGGTACTTTTCTAGTGTTGCAATAAAATGGTTTTGCTCTGTGTCAGTCTGAAGACAGCTGATCTTCCAGCCTTTCTTTCCCCTTGCTAGGAGTTTCTAATAATTGAGTGCTGAAGTGAACTGAAGAATATTTTTAATTGTTTAAAATTGTATTTAATGCCTATGAGAAGTGGTGGCATGACAGCATTTTGGACTGAAATCTTCTGTCCATCCAACGGCTACAGAACAGGAAGTAGCAATGCAAGTTCCACCCTCACCCTCCATTCTAATCCGTGGGTTGACAGATAGGGATGAGAGAATACCACAGTTCAATTTCTGTGGCAAATCAATCCTTAGTGTCTCTGCTGAGGCTGCCAACAAGGATATCGCTTGTGGTAGTATTTTCTGGTGATATCTACTGATACCTACAACATGTTTCATGCTACTGACCTGCACTAGAGCTGAACTGGTGACCTAGAAATTAAAAGCTCCACAGCCCATTACCAATCACTGAGCCATTCAGTCCATTGAAAAAGCTTGTCTTCAGATCCCCTTTTAAAACATGCCAGAATTTTAGTTGATTGCCTCTCATTTCCCAAAGGATTAATTTGGAAAAGAGTTTTGCCCCTGGGGGTTCTAAGCTGCCTGTGCGTCTTTTGAAATTCAGCTCTTTCTTTTCCTGTTATCCTCTGCACTGTTCTCTAATAGACTCCAACATAGAACATGTGCTGGAAAGACAAAACCAATATTGCAATAAGTAAATCTCTGTGATGCCCTGCATTGATACAATAGCTATGAATTTGTAGCTTTCAATCCTTTAAAAATGAAACATTTTGACCTGCTGCGGAATTGGTTCAATGCATTGCCAAACAAACTTCAATTTATAAGTATTATGTTGCTAAAGCACTGATACCGTCAGTGATTGCAGTGCTCGTTGGAAAAGAAATACCCTACATCAAGCACATTTTGAAAATAATGTTTCCACCTAAAAGCTTCTCTCCTGCAGAAAATGGATTGTGCAATATCTTATCGGGTGGAAAAGAGTGTGCGAGGGAAAAAAAGGGAGAAATAAAAATAATAAAACCCACCCCTGTGTAGAACATTAGAAACAAGGCACTAACAAAGACTTCCCATTCCACATAGAATTAGTGCTGGCAGAAGCAGCTCACTGCACTGTGGGTGTACTCAGCTGTGCAGAGCTGATTATAGAAGATGAAAGAGCCTGGCAATTTATTTCATCTCACACTGAAGCACTGCTGACAACTGAGAGTGAGGACAGAAGGATTCATTTGTTCAACTTCTGTTTTAAAAAGCAGGCTTCAAATGATACCACTGAGACCGTAGGGGAGGGGGAAATGCTGTGGTGTAATAATGTGTCTATTTTTTATTTCTCTGGCTGCAGCATTTATATTTTTAGCTGGGTTTTTGGGACAGGACGGCAGGCTATTAATGTTTGGAAATATGCAAGATCAGGTTGCTAGTCAGAAATATAGACTACATTAATTGAAAATGAAGTGTGCACATTTGTGTGTGTGTGTACACACGCTCTTTGCTGCCTGACAAGCTATTGTTCAACCTATTTTCTGCAGAAGAGAAGCTTTTAGGTGGTAACATTATACACACACACACACATACACCCTTTTGTTCTGTTACACCCCTGCTGTCTCAAAGACCTGTATAGCCTATTTCAATGTTTAAATGTGGATGTTTGGCCATAGTATTAACATTTATTCAATGAATATTATAATATTTAGTACTTGCCAATTTGATTACATGTATTTGACTGTTAATCCCTTTTTTTTCCATTTGTTAAAATCTCATGGTTAAGTTGCAGAGTCCCCATGAGTCCTGAGTAAGGGGTATTATGGTGTTGAACTGCCCCAGGAATAGATCACGGTTGAAATTGTGACTCAGGGATATAATTTAGGCCCTGCTTCTCCCTTGTTCAGGGGGGAGAAAGGCTTAATTGCTTCTCATCTCTAGCACAGTTGTGCTGGCCAGTGAGTTAGGTAGCACCCAGGTGCTGCCCATCTGTAGAAGAAGCAGTGGTTCTGTACTGGTAGCTGCTTTCTCCCCTGTGTGTAGATCAGCAGGTAGCCCATACAGGGGAATAAAAGATTACTTTACATGTCCTTACTCCCTTGTTCAAGTGCATGTGATTGCTCACAATAGAGCCCTTAAATGATGTTTTTGTTTTCTTCTGCTCTTTATATATATATATATTGGTTTTGTGTATATATATATATATATATATTGGTTTTGTATATATATATACACACACATACATAAAACACCCCCCTACACACACACACACACACAAACACACACACACACATTTCCAAGTACTGTATGTTTTATGTATGAAATGTTTTGTTTGATATGTGTATTTTATTTTTTTAAGGATTTATTTTTTATTTTCTAATTATGATTAACCAGGCTTCTTGTTTCAATGTGGTGCTGCAAATGTAATTTACAGACCACACCAGTCTTACATTGTAAAAATCAGAGAAAGAGTCATTGAAATATATTATTTGGCGTTGAAATCATGGTTAAGGTCTGATCTCACCTTTCTTGCACTCACCAAACATCAGCTGTCATCCGTGGGAATTTGGGATCTGTAAGGAATGTAGGATTGGGCCCTCAGACATGTTAGAATCCTAGAATTAAATGCACAAGATGATTTTTCCTGTGAATTTGCCACTTTTAGACATTTGGGTTTAGGTTTATAATATGTTTAAAGTCCTGACCCTGCATTTTTGTGCAGACCCCAAATTCCCACTACTGTTTGGTGCTTGCAAGGAATGCAGGATGAAGGCACATAAGGATGTTACAATCCTAGAACCAATCATATACATTGACAATTACATAGGAAAACCATCTTAGCTGTGATTCTGAGAAGGGACTACAACACTTACAGTAAGAAACCAATCATGCTTCATCCTAGCATGGATACAAGTTTGGCTGTATAATTTATTCTATCCTTTGGAACTCCTGAATAAATTGGTAAATCCTCACTTGTGCCAGAAATATTCTTTAGAAAGCCAGGTAATCTCTCTTCCTGTTGTATGCATTCTGTAATATTGAGTATAAAACAGCTTTTAGGAAACCAGAGATCCAGAATACCATTATTATTGTTGTTCATTATATTTCCAGGAGGGCCAACAATATACTGAGTGCTGTACTAACACAAAATAAGGTTGAGTCACTGCTTAAAGGAATTTACTTTTTGTTTAAAACATATTCCCTTTCTGTTTAAAATACAAAAAAACTCACACCCTTAATCTAATGTTTTTTCTTAAAGTCAATTGCAACTGCTGTTATACATCATCCTAATATAAAACTCATCACACGAGTATGTTTAAAAATGTATGTTGCTGTGCTGCAATGTGATATTTTGGCCACATGCAATGTGGAAGAGCTACTCATTCCAGAAGAGCACCTTCTTAATTACTTTCACATTGCAGATTTGCCCTCTTATAGGAACTTTTTTCAAAGCCTTATTATACCAGATAAGTCTAACTTGCAGTGAAAACAGATCACAGTTGTAACATCTTACTATATATCAGAATATACAGTCACTTAGTGGTAACGTTTTCAGGAATACAAGTATTAGAGCGTAGCTTTTCAGTAGTGTTGTCTACTAGGAAGAGAAAATATGGTGATAGTATTTGTCACAGTGTGTTGCCAGGTAAACAGCCATTAGTCACTCAGCACTTTTAAATACAAAAATGAATTAAATGTAAACACCCACATAATCCAACTGCTAGTTTTATGGTCCTTCTCCACTGTACACTGGTACATTAGAACAGTTTCACAGGGAAATAGGATTAGGAATTTGGTTGCTGATTAATGAGTGAATAGTTCTGATGTGCAAAGACGGAGACATTACCCCAAATTGATAGTTTTCAAACTACAGCTTGGGTAATGCTGAAGGCCGTAGTATGATCAGGGCAAACTGAACTCCAGGTAAGGAGACCTGCTTCCCACCTTGTATCTCTTCCCATTTACTATTACTATTGCCAGGGTATGTCGACCCAGAACTTCATATCTTACTCTGCCACAACTATCTCATGCATACCCACAATAAAAAACAAACAAACTTATTTTGCTATTCTCTGCCTGCTCTGATGATACTGCTTCTGCCCTCGTTAACCTGATCATCCTACAGTATTATGAGTGGGGTGAAACTTTGTTAGGGGTTGAGTTAAAATATTGCTGAGATTGATGGGTGTGAACTCACCTTTCAATTAACATAACTGTGTAAGGATAAATTAAGCACAAGCTCCTGCCTAAGACAAACAGTTTGTGAACCTGCGCAGGAGTTTTGGACTGAGTAGGCAAGCTCCTTTGCTAAACATTGTTTGTGTATTATGTGTGTGTGTACATGCATTAATGTGAAAGCAGAACACACAGAAACTGAGATCAGACAGAACACAGAGAGAGGCAAAGGCAAAAAGCAAGAAAGGCAAGCAGTAGCTGATGAGCACAGTGTGACCCTGGAAAAATCTGTTCACTAACGTGGCTCAGACTATAAAGTAAGAAACTGCTCCTTTTCTTCTTGATTCTTCCTGCATTTGGAGAAGCAGGTCTCGTAAATAAACAAGATTTGCATCAGAGAAATACCTGACTCCATCAATTTCTACTTCCAGCTTGATAATAGGCCGTCTGAGTATACAAATATATGTGCTCAGAAGTTCAGCTGTTGTAACTCAGCACTGCTCAGTTGAAGTCAATGGAGTACATACATCTGGATACAGTTTTCAGCATATTTGTCCATCCCTACTGTATTCATAATGAACAACTACCTCAACATCATAATGTCCATAGAAGGGAGAATTTAAAACATGTGAATTTTGTCTAAGTTAACCATTTTCTGGTCTAAACCAATTTGAAAAGAAAAAGACTTAGAAATGAAGGATTTCTGATATATAATATAGAATAATAAGAGTACAGATTGTCATGCCGCATGGCATGACAACTCCAACTGAAGACAGTGTTCATTTAATTGACTTAGGGCTGGTCTTCATTACAGTGCTAAATTGGCAGTGGCATCGATTTAGCAGGTCTAGTGAAGACATACTCAATTGATGGGAGAGCAGTCTCCCATCAATTTCTATACTCCACTTCACTGAGAGGCAGAAGCAATGTTGGCGGGATAGAGTCTCCTGTCGACATAGCATAATGTAGACCCCATAGTAAGTAGATCTAAGCTGCGTCAACTTGAATTACACTACTAACGTAACTCAAATTATGTAGCTTAAATCATCCAGCAGCTGTAGTGTAGACAAGCCCTTATTTTCTTTGTATACAGGTGTATCTAGTATCTTGTGTATCATGTGTATCTTGACACTGGAGGATATGACTGGTTTGCTACCTTATGTCTTGTTAGCACCATAATGTAAGGTGTATATTATTATAGAAAAATGGCAAGGTGATGAGCTGTCATTTTAGCTAAGAAGTTATCCAATTGTTAATGAATATTATTTCATAAAGAAATGTGCTGATGACAGCTTATTTCCGAGGGAACTGTTGATGCATAACCACTTTGCCAGGCAATATTATATCAGTAATGATTGTGTCTGAAGAACTGCACTAGATACTAGGAAAATTATTTCTCTGACAAATCCTTTTGGAAATGAGGAAATACATGCCAGCTATTTTTTTAAAAACTGGACAACTAAATATATTTAATAGGATGCATTAATTCAGCAGCCATCAAATCTGGCACTTCACTTTTAAAGTTCAGATCAAGACTATAAAGTTGGTGGGGGTGGTCCAGCTCCTAATAGAAAGGTGTTCACTTTCCAAAATAAAAGCATTGCAGTTGATACTAATAAATATCCTTAGTGTCTGCCTCATCAGAAAGACATAGAACTGACTGGGCATTAAGACTCTTTTACTCCAGAAGTGATCTTCTTAGGATAGGGTTAAAGCATGTTGGGAATCTAAATTACAGGGATGAGCAACTTAAAGCAAGAACCCTCCAGATTGTTAACCTATAATGAACCTGAATCCAACCTTTCGGAAGTTTTTAGAATCTGCAATTCTAACCTTACCTGCAGGGACCAATGCTGTCTGTGTGTGGTAGAGATGGAATGGACCCGGTGTCCTCAGCCCTCACTCTTCCAGTTCAACATTCTGTCTTGAATGGTTGCTTGGTGGCCTGTTTCTCTGGTACAGTAAGAAGCCAGTACTCCGACTGGGCCAACTATTCCTGTTGTTTTAAAGTTTAGTAGAACTAATAGGTTTCCCCATAGCACAGACTCCAGAATTAGTGACTCATGGTAGTATAGCATGAGGGGGCATGCATGATTCGGAATGCATTTTGAGATATAAAGCTGTGGAAAAATCCCAGAGTGCTATGAGATTTCAAAACCATTAGGTCAGTAGGCCCAAGTAGTTGAGGAGATACTGAGTCCTACTGCACTGAAGGGAGGGGCTGGCTGCCCAGCCACCACCAGGCACCCAACTGTACTGGACAGGAGAAGTTATCCTGGCCTCTCCCTAAAGATAACAAGGCTTTGGAGAGGCAGGGAAGAGAACTGAAAAAACAAACAAACAAAACCATGCAGAGGTGACCAAATGATGAAAAAACACCTCTAGTACAATAAATCTTTCCAACAGTCCACATCTTGAGCATACTTCAGAAAGACTCTAGCACTGATTGGTCTGAGTGACCTCTCCACTGGAGTAAATCTATATCATTGCAAACTGGCTACAAAATATGTGATCATCTCAAAAGAATGTTGGAAATATAAAAAGGAGGAAGTAGGTTGATGCTTTTTCCTTTGCAATATTGACCTTGAAGGAAGCTGGCACATTGCAGAAATCATGAGGCAGAGCAGAACACAAATTCTAGAGAGATCTGAGAGCAACAATCACATAATTGAAGGCATTCATTCATTCCATCGACAGCTACAACCATAACTCTCAACCATTCCTGCAGCCCTCATTTTAAACCTAATTATACTCCAGTTTCTCCCAAGTTGTTCTTAGTTTTATTTATTGTATTATATCACAGATAAAAAATCATGATTATATAGAAAATATTATTTCTGCTAAAGAAATGAATCCCACATCATTTTAAGATGCTTGCCACAAAAATGTGCTTGGGCTCCTCATTTGGGGTCACTGTTTCTCATTGTCAGTGCATGTTAGGGCCTCAATAAGGCTGAATGATGTAGTTTATGGTGCTCTGGCCTCAAAGATGTGGAGTCGAGGGACAGGACACGATGGTCAAAACTGTTTGGTTCACACAGTACAGCTTTTGCACACAAAACATTTTGAAATGTCTCCTTTGATGTCGTGGACATTTTGCTAATGACTTAAATGGATCTAGGATTTCACCCTCTGAGTGTCTTACTTCAGTTTAAATTGAATCTAAACGGGATGGGTGATCTCATATGAGAACTCATGACCAATTTCCAACCCACTAGAACATAATGGATCTAGTGGTTGCAAACTAAGTAACATTCAGTTTCAATCTTCTTAGGAGCAACTGTGAGGGAAGGAATAGAAAGAGGGAGAAAAAAAATGTAATGAATATAATATATTCTGCATATAGAGCACATAGATGGTATAAACATTAAATACTAGATGAAACCCTGATGCCATTGAAATCACTGGGAGTTTTGCCTCCATAGGGCTCAAGATTAAATTCATTGTATGCAGACGCAGGCAAGCTTTTGCGCAAGAGGGGTCTATTATATAGCTTGGCTTCCCTTTAACTAGAAAATATATGAATGGTGTTGCTTTTAATTAATTCCTATTTTTAGTGGATTGAAATTTCAAGGGGACATAGCAAAAAATAGCTCGAGAGGTTTTTAAACCTTCAGGTTCAAGGTCTCACTCACCTCTAAACTAAACCAGTTGGGGCAGCTATCATGTGGAGGGAGTTCAAAATCTCTTTGAACACTCTTTTCCCCAGTTCATGGTTAATAAAATGTGTCCAGTTTTCAGTGCTATCAGTTCTGTTTCATTACATTAAAGGCCACTTAAACTATTATAGAAAACCAAAGAGGCTTTGCCTTGCCTTGGTACATTGCCTTGCTAGAGAACAAAGCAAAAATGCTTATTCTCTTTACAAAGATGCCACTTTTCTTCCTTTTTCTGCAGTAGCAAATGCCAGCATGGATACTCTGGATGCACAGAATGCTTGACATTTATTAGCACTGGAAGCTGCCACTAGTTTTAATTGGGGATAAGGAGAGATGGTTGAAGATACCAACTTCTATTCCCGTTCCTCACCTTGGAAGCGTAGAAATAGAATGGTTCCTTTTTTTTTTTTTAAAAATTGCTCAGTTAATGTGGGAAAGCAAAAGCTGTGGTAAAATAGTTGTAAGGAGAAAATTACCTACAAAATGAAAAATGTGTGGAGAAAGAGATCCTGTGGGATTGAATTATGGGTCTTTGAGAATGTGATCCTGCCATGTACTGAGCACTCGTGTGGAAAGATATGCACTCCTGCAGTGTTCAGTTTGCAAAGCTAGGCACCTTGCAGGGCTTCAGCGTCAAGTTACCCCATAAAAGGGCCAAATCATACATATCCTCATCCACACTCCTGTGAGGGCAGGAAAAATATTTTAGTGGATTGGGTGCTAGACTGGGATTTAGGAAACCTGGGCTCAATTCCCAGTTAAATCACAGACTTCCAGTGTGACCTTGGACAAGTCACTTGATTATTTCTTGCCTCAGTTTCCTATCTGTATAATTGGCTAATACTTCCCTATCTCACAGTGGAGCGGAGAAGATAAAATCACAGATTAGTAACTAAGCACCTCACTCGACACTATGGTGATGAGGGCCATATAAATTCCTAGATAGACTAGTAAGCATATACAGGATCAGGCCCACAGTGGTCAGGTTGTTGAAAGTTGCTACAGGCATAGCTGAAAAAATACTAGTCTAATGCCCACTCCTGCGGGCATCTGAGTGCCCTTAATTCCTACTGATTTGGGGCTCATTAAGAGTTAAAGAAACCCAGCATCTTGTTGGGTGATGTTCCTTGTTTCTCGCTGAGCAATACTGTTCAATGGTCTGACTTGTCATCTCCAGTGCTTTTCAGGGACTTAAATTGCTGTTGTGGCTATATTAGCATAATTAATGTTATTCTTGAACCATTCATTTCACAAGCAAACACAGATTAAACAGGACATAAGAGAAATTAATAACATGTATTTGTATTTTATAGTTTTTACTAGTACAGGGCTAGCAGGCTTATGGGAATAGAAGGTCTTTAGCTCCCTGTGTAGCAAAAGAGAGAGGATTGAGGGTGTGTTCATACCAACTGCCAGATTAATTTGCATATGCTGCTCTTTGGCTCTGCCTATTGGCCAAAAGGAGAAAATTGAGGACTTCCAACCTGCCGGCAGGTACAATTTGTATATACTTAAGAGAAATTCCCTAACTGCCCAAAGCTGCACCATCCAGAATTTCCCCATATTCTACAATCAGAAGTTGCTTTAAATGTGCTCTGTAACTGCAGATATATAAATGGGTGTGCAAGTGTGCAAATTCACCCACAGGAGTCAGTGGAGAAGGTGGGCCATCCTAATCTGGATATCAGTAAGACCTGGTAGGGTAGTCAGGATGAAGACAGACTGAAAAAACAATGATTCCTTTTTGAGGTTGGTTGGTTTGTTTGTTTGTTTGTTTGGTTTTTGTTTTTGTTTTTGTTTTTTTTAACTATTAGCTTAAATATTTTAACTATCAAAGTTTGTGCTGCTCTGTAGGTGCCATTAAATGCAAATTATTTACAAATATGCAAATTCCCCTATTAAATATTTTGCTTATTTATACATTTGTATATGGCCATAAACTTCATTTTAAAGTCCATCTCTCCTTCTATTAGTAGTTGTGGGGTAAGCTGCATGAAGTGTGGTAGCTATGGCAGGTAGGTGGTTGCTAAAGAATGTTTGGGGAGTAGGTGAAAGTAATGGGGGTAGAAGGAATGCAGGGCAACTGGATTATTTTGAACATGAATGCTCAGTGGTTGGGAGAAGCTGAAGGTAGAAATCTGTGGTAGGGAAGTTGGGGACAGGTGGGTTTATAATCCTGTCCAGAGGTTGGATGGGAGTTGTAGGGGGTTGTGCAGCTGTCTAGGGGGTAGATGGTAGCTTGGACTCCATTGGTGAAACAGATTAGAGCTGATAGTATCTGAGCTGACTAGTTGGTGTGGTGGCAGCAAACTGGATGAGAGCTAACAGCCAAGGATCGATGACAACCTCATGAGGGAGTGGTAGATTGGACAGAGGTAATGTCTGGAAGCTGCAGTAAGTCCACGGCTGAGGGCACCAGTTGAGGGGAGCCCCGGCCTGCACCCATGTTACTGAGAAGGCATTTTATTGGACTTGTGGGTGAGGTGTAGTTGGGAGTCAGAGTTTTGGGGGCTCCCAGTCAGCTGGCAAATCAGATTGTCTGATTTGTCCAAAATAAAATTGGTTGTGTTTCCATTTACTAGGATTCCTGTGTGCATTTGTGAGAGGAGAAGAAAAATACCATTAAAGGTGACCAGGGTGTTTAGATTTTAAATTTGGAGTGAATAGGACTTTAGGTGTTTTAGTTATTTTACAGACAATATATTGAACCTGGCCTTTGTTACTGCTGTTGATACCTGGCAGCATAACACTACAGGTGATGTATTTCTGAAATGTCCTTGTACATGGCAAGTGCTTTCAGAATATTCAGTGATACTTGAAGTTCCAAGTAAACACATTGATTTCTATGTATTAGCAATGCAGTAGCCTCTACCTCACCCCCAAACTGCTATTTTATAGTGTCTAAATAAAAACAGAAAATTACCGGATTAGACTGAGAGACTAAATAAACCTTCACATATTTCTCCTTTTACTAACGTATTTGATTTTTTTTTCTGTGTAGGCTGATGTAGATGCTCACTTATACCTAACCTTTTTATAGTGCTTTGTCTTCATACAGTCACAAAAGCACATGAAATAATAACAGCAGGGGAATTACTGTGCTGCCAAAAGGTTCCCCTCAAGCAGCTAGAATGGAGTCATCATTATCATCATTTTGAGATGCAGAATGTAGTCAGACCAGCAAGCTCAGCTCTTCTGAGTATGCTGAAGCCTTCTCTCTAGAAATCAGGGAAGCAGGGGTGGCTCTATGTATTTTGCTGCACCAAGCATGGCAGTCAGGCAGCTTTTGGTGGCATGCCTGTGGGAGGTCCGCCGATCCTGTGCCTTCAGTGTACCCACCACCGAATTGCCACCGAAACTGCGGAACCAGCGGACCTCCCGCAGAAATGCCACTGAAGGCAGCCTGATTGCCACTCTCATGGTGACCGGCAGGCCGCCTCCGGTGGCTTGCCGCCCCGGGCACGTGCTTGGTGCGCTGGTGCCTGGAACTGCCCCTGAAGAGAAGATCCCAGTATAAATAGGGACAGTTAAAACCAATCAGAAAAAAAAATCTTTCTCTATGATTACACACATGGAATGTGCAACCCTTTCTACAATCATGGAATGAACCTTCTTTACACTTCTGTAGAAGCAGCAAAGAATCCTGTGGCACCTTATAGACTAACAGACGTTTTGCAGCATGAGCTTTCGTGGGTGAATACCCACTTCTTCGGATGCAAGCAGTGGAAATTTCAGGGGCAGGTGTGCATATATAAGTAAGCAAGAAGCAAGCTAGAGATAACGAGGTTAGATCAATCAGGGAGGATGAGACCCTGTTCCAGCAGCTGAGGTGTGAAAACCAAGGGAGGAGAAACTGGTTCTGTAATTGGCAAGCCATTCACAGTCTTTGTTTAGTCCTGAGCTGATGGTGTTAAATTTGCAGATGAACTGGAGCTCAGCAGTTTCTCTTTGAAGTCTGGTCCTAAAGTTTTTTTGCTGTAGGATGGCCACCTTAAAATCTGCTATTGTGTGGCCAGGGAGGTTGAAGTGTTCTCCTACAGGTTTTTGTATATTGCCATTCCTAATGTCTGATTTGTGTCCATTTATCCTTTTCCTTAGAGACTGTCCAGTTTGGCCGATGTACATAGCAGAGGGGCACTGCTGGCATATGATGGCATATATTACATTGGTGGACGTGCAGGTGAATGAACCGGTGTTGGTGTGGCTGATCTGGTTAGGTCCTGTGATGGTGTTGCTGGTGTAGATATGTGGGCAGAGTTGGCATCGAGGTTTGTTGCATGGGTTGGTTCCTGAGCTAGAGTTACTATGGTGCGGTGTGCAGTTGCTGGTGAGAATATGCTTCAGGTTGGCAGGTTGTCTGTGGGCGAGGACTGGCCTGCCACCCAAGGCCTGTGAAAGTGTGGGATCATTGTCCAGGACGCTTCCTCAGCTCCCGTCCACTCACGCCCAGATCAACAGAGCCAGATGTGTACCCAGAAGCCTCCTACTGCAAGACAAACCCAAGAAAGAAACCAACAGGACTCCACTGGCCATCACATACAGTCCCCAGCTCAAACCCCTCCAACGCATCATCAGGGATCTACAACCCATCCTGGGAACAGAAACAGGGACACAGACAAGGCTCTGTGGTGTCAAAGCTGGGAAGAGGGACACTAAGGAAGGAAACTGGAATCATGCTTGCTGGAAGTTCACCCCAATAAACATCGAATTGTTTGCGCCTTTGGACTTTGGGTATTGTTGCTCTCTGTTCATGTGAGAAGGACCAGGGAAGTGAGAGGGTGAAGGAATAAGCCCCCTAACATACCTCACGACCCCATGAGGGGTCCCGACCCCCAGTTTGAGAACCCCTGCATTAATCCACATTTCACTATAATGCACTTGTCATATTTCTTCCCACCACTCAGAGGATGTTTTAGTGAGTGTCATATTTCACAAAATATTATTTATTATTTGTATTACCATAGCCCCTACATTTACTCTGAAATATTATCACAAGACATTAAGCTACAATTGCTGTCATGAATGGACAAAGAAAATGTTGTGATGCATTTCCTTAATTTTATTTTGTTCACTTAATTGGTAATTTGCCCAATTCACTATTTTGCAAACAGACCTCCTAGTCATTAGTACAAATTAGCAAGCTTCAAAGAGTCAAAGAATCTCACCTAGAGAAACAGAGAATCAACATGAAATGAGTTTCTCCAGGCTGCAACTCAATGATTTGCCAAAGAATCCCAGTCATACACAATATGATCTGGTGACAATGGAGGGTGGGGTGAAAGTTCTGAATCATAATGCATTTCTGCCAAAGGTGCATGTTACAAGTATGTGATTTCTGCTTACATTTGGTAATATTTTACCTGTTATTTAAGCATGTCAAAAGGATAGAAAGAGAAAATTCAACAAGAGGCTCTGAAGTAACTAGGAACTCAGTTCTGCAAACCCTTACTTGGGTGAGTAACTCTCCATGTGATTCAAGGAGCTGTCCATGTGATTAAGGGCTGCTCAGCGTCATTGGGAGTTTTCAGTATAGGGCACTAATGTTGACATTAAAGTGGTTTGAGAATTCTTTTGTGTTCTCTTTTGTGCCCTCTCTGAAGTCATTGGGAATTTTTCTATTAACTTAAATGGGAGCAGGAACAGGCCCATTCTCCCATTATCTGACTCTCTCTTTCACCCAACCTACAAGCAATGGGCAGGATATATTCCCAGTTATTTGACTTGATTCATCTGCAATTCAAATAAGCATTTTTAAATAAAACATAAAAACTTTAAGCAATTGCCACAAAAAATAGTGTGTTTCTTCTTTGAAGTCTCATTAATAGCATTTTTGGAACATTCAGTTTCCTCTTAACCATTAAAACAAATCAATGACTTATCAGATGTCAGTACACTTGTAAAGCAAGCTTTGCAGATTCCATTAAATGTTAAAACCTGTTCACAGGAATGGGATAATTTTGTCTCTCTTCAAGCATTCAGAACAGAGGTATGCTTTTTAGATACTCCAATCTGTGTGATTCTCCAACAAAATGTTAAAAAAAAAAAAAAAAAAAAAAGATTATCCTAATTGGAGAGAAAAGGCAGTCTAGAGGTGAAATACTATGTCTGATTATTCTAACTTCCCTATGCTCCCAACAAGGTTCAGGAAGGCTGAGAACATAATGCAGGAAAAAATGGACTGAAGTACAGAAAAGATTAAGTGAGTGAACTATACAATCATGACCTCCTGTATATAATAAAAGCATTTTCTGGTCAAAATTAGGACTGCTATTGGAGGTGCATGTACAGATTAACTGTGGATATATACAACAGGGTAATTTTTGTCCACTCTGACTTTTCTACTGCTTGATTAAAAGACTAGACATTTCCCCTTGAGATTCACTCCTCTGCCTAATGTGCTGTAATTGCAACAGAGTGCTTGGTACAGCGACAACGAGCACTATTCTGTAATAAATTTAGGTCACTGCAGAGTTCATCATGTAGTCCTTGGCAACAGAAGATAAAGCGCTGGTTAGTTCATCTCTAGCTTTTAGCCGCAGTGTCACCAATTCTCCTGTCTAATGATATTAATAGAACTAAATGTAGGCAAATTGTCCAAGTCCCCAGGTCTTTTCCTTCCCACTCTATATGTAATATTTCAGCTAGAGAAAACATAATGTAACAGCATTATAACAGAAATGGGAACCAGAAGAGTTTGTAGTCAAGAAAAAGACAATTACATTTTACTTTAGTGCATTCCTTTTTATTACCATATAGTCCCTCAGATCAATATTCTTGAAATCCTTTTGTTTGTACAAACCCCTGCACTTATTTCTCTAGTGGAAAGCAGATGGAAATTGTGTAAGGCTTTCAGAAATGCTGACTGCAGTAGCTAAAGGTTTGGAATGAGTTTGGGGAGCACTTGGCTACAAGAGAACATTTCTCTGTTTGTTTGTTTCCTTGCTTTGGTGTTTGAGAAGATTTTATTCTTTCGGTTTATTTGTAAAGTGGCCATTCACATTAAATTTTACCTTCTGGCCACTTTTCATTTTGTTGAAAATTAAATGTTCATTTTGTTGGTTTGTTAGTGCGCCCCCTTCCCCCCCGATGCTTCTTGAAGTCCTTTTACTTCACCATCAGATACACAAAACAGCCCTCAAATCCCTCCCCGCCACTCCATTGAAAGGGTTGGAAAATAACATACTAGCTTGGATAACACTGCAAACAATTGGCTTTTTATTCGTTTATTTATGTATTTCACTTTTTTGTGTTCCTTTCCTTGTAGACTGTAAGGATGTCTTGTGAAAGGGTTTAAGAAGGAAGCTTAAAGCACTGAAGCATAAACATAAAGCCATGAGATTAAATGAGGGTCTGGTTTGATTTTAGCACTAGAGTATTTATATTTAGAGCAGTGGATGCTGAGCTGTGGTAGATTGCAGAACTAGGACACTGATTCCTTTTTGGCTTTGAAGGTCTTTGCCTTGAAATGTGTTTGAAGAATTTAATAATAATTGAGTGAGGACTGTATAAATCTCCTTTAAAAGATGTGAACACAAAGAGTGCTGCCAAAAAAGGCAGACTGTCAGCACATGAGGGAGAGGAGAGTGACACCATATCCAAACTTAAATCTTGCACAGATATAGGGGCACAAATGTATATCAGTGGGGGTTTTGCATGGATTGTGAGGAGAATAAGATCCATAATATACAAAAGAACCCCTCCCCAAGCCTCTCTCAAGTGCCCAAGTTATGCACAGAATATATGTTCTTAGATGCAAGGGGGCAATTATGCACTCAAACTAGTGTTGCCATCCTCAGATATGTATTTGTATATTGTAATGATCCAACAGAAAAAAAAGAAGGTAAAACGTTGCCAGAATGATTGCAACAAAGGTTTCAGGCTGCATAATAAATTAAAGGAGCATTTTGAAATCGGGGAGCGCTGGGAGGCTATATATTCCCCACCTGTGAGCGCAGGACAATTCATGATACTATGTGGACTCTCGTTGTGCGACTTTCCCTGTATGCTTCTCAAGGCGCTGTCGGTGCCTCATTTTTACCTTATACCAAATTTATTTTTGCAGACTCAAGCTAAGCTCCCATAAATGGTTGTATGTGTGGGTATTGTATAACCAGGTATGTGATGTTTCACTAGCATATTCTTCATATTGTTTACAGTAGATGTTCCTGAAATACATGGAATGAGATCTTCAGCTGATAGAAATTGTATGAAGTCAATGGAGCTATGAAAATTTAACTCAGAAGATGATCTAACCCCTGTTGCACATAGTCTTTGCTTACTATGAGGAAAAAAACCATGATTTTTAGAGCATTAAAAAAGCCCCAAACCACCACATTTCTATAAAATAAAATGCAGTTCTTTTTATAAAAAATGTTGCTTTGAAAGAAAGAAAGAGAAAAGTTATAATGAGAGGAATTGCTGTTTTGTTTCTATTTAATTGAATTGGTTTAGGTGTTGCAGAACTGAGGGGGATAGAGAGAATTGCATGAAAATCACAACTCCCTAAACTATCATTCTTTTTGACTGGATGGATCTGCTAAACAATCTTCTCTGTTAACTGCTAGATGGATTTACTACCACTCAACAATATTCCACAAGCTTGATTCTGCTGCCACAGGATACAAGTAAACGCCTATTTGAGTCAATACAGCTTCAGAGGTCTGATTCTCTTTCTGTAGTGTGTGAGCCACTCAAGTCAATGGGAGGTACTAAGATCTTGCAAGGGTAGAGGCAGACCACAGACTTGTTTCTCTCTGCTCCATTGCTTCAGTCTTATGGGGGAAGGAAAAAAGTGATCACTCTATATCTGACCTCTCTGTCCTCAACCTCAAAGGAAACTTGCACAATACTTTCAAAAGACAATCCTGGGAGCTTAAATTCATTATTTTGCTAGATACTAAAAACATAAATTGAATAGAGATACTGGATTTATGTCTTATTACAACAATCTATAACCCTCCTACTCTCCCTCCCGCTTCTTTTTTTTTTCTTCCTCTTTCTCCCTGTGACTTGAGAGGTATTAACAGGCCACTTCACCTTGAATGGTCCCTTGAAATACATGTTAACTACTTGTGCTAAACAATCTGTTCCACCTTGTATTTAGCTGTGACTCTCTGAGAATATTTTCCAGACCTGAAGAGAGCCCTGTGTAAGCTCAAAAGCTTCTCTCTTTCACCAGTGGAAGTTGGTCCAATAAAAGATATTATCTCACTCACCGAGATATTGTCTCTCTAATATCCTGTGTCTAACATGGCTACAACAGCACTGCATACAGTAGAGTTTAAGATCTTTCTGAATTACGGAACGGAAGTTTCACTCAAGACAGGCAACCTTGAAGAAAATCATCTGGGGATTTGATATGGTATTTGAGATACTTTTTATGGTTAAATCTGTTTTGCTGTTTTAAATTTAAAAGAGGATTCAAGCCTTCTGAAGTTTTTGGAACAAGGAACAAAGGCTGTCTCTACTGTATAAGAACCTAAGGCTTCTACAATATCTTAGTCTTACATATCTTAGATATTTTTGGATGACTTTTGGAAGTATGAAAGGAAATTACTGCCTCAAGATGGTTTGGTTGTTTGCCTGTTTAGAAACCTTCACGATGGTCAGAATCCAGATATCCATATTAGCTGTTTAGTGGATGGTGAGGTTACAGTAAGGTTCTTACTAAACTGTGAAAAACTGGAAAAAACAAACAAACAAACAAACACTTGTCGATCAAGCTCTTCCTCTTAATTTAAGAGATTTCCAACTTTTGGAGTGTGCAGTCAGTCAACAGAGAAATAGCTGCATTTAAGAGTACTAGAAAGACACAGAAACTGATTTCTTAACCTTTAATGAACCCTATTTACTATCTTAAAGTTCCCCACTTTTCTTTGCTTTTGCCCACATTCATCTTTTGCAAGGAGTGATCACTATTAGAGTCAAAATTTATTAACTGTTAATTGGTGGCATCTGAGATGCTTTATAGTTTCCCAATACTTACAAGAGGAAATAAATCAGATATTTCAGATACCACTGTACATTAATTACTGGTAAATGTTGATTATTTTAATGCCACCAATTATAGTTGTTATGTATATCATTAGCATATTGTAACCTTTTAGATATCCTGTTATTTTTAATTATGTTCCCTATAACTACCAAATACAGGATACACTCGATGAAATACAAAAGGAACTTTTCATGTTATAATAAAGCACTTCATGATGTTCTGAGCCTATATACTAAATTCTGCATCCTGTTGTGTAAAAATTAAGACTACCACACCACGGTTAAGAAACAACAAATACTGAGTGCTGCATTATACTGAGCAATCTGAACATTGGTAGAGAGTTGTTTAGCATGTGTTTCCCTACACCATGTCGCTTTAGGGAAATCCACAGCATCAATTGGCTCTCAAAGTGTCTTTCTTTCAGTATTTCTCATCAGTACTGCTAGCAAGGGTACACCTTTGTTTATTCAAGTATTTCTTTAATATTTCTTCCAAAGACCGTTGTTTGTGAGTGAATAATAAAGAATGTAATGGCCAGTTCCTCCTGCCAAACAACCATAAGCCTAGTCTTTGAAAGCTCAGACACTGGGACTCCAGCTTGCTACCAGATTTGAGTGTTTTACATGGAAGTACAGAATACAGGAACCAAACTACAAACTTCCTCAAATATCTATTGGACAACAACCCTTGGTACCATTAAATGTCCTTAATTCCTTTGATAAGATAACCCATGTTTATGTGGTGTGGCTATCACAGAGAGGTTTATGAGTCTGCTACACCCATTGAACTCACAGACCTTGTCTTTTAGCTAGGAAACAGAGGATTATGCTTTTAGATCCCTAAATCCTGGATTCAATCCCCAGTGCTGACAGCTCATCCAGAGGCTGCACATTAATCTAAATAGACAAACTAGAATTAATTTATAACATTATGCCTCTCTTCTTCCTTCCCTGCATGATCACTGACCAGCACTGCACATTCACTTCAGTCTTCCCATATTTCACACCGTCTTTTTGATTCCATTCTCTTTTTAACTATCCATATTTTGATGATCCATTAACGTATGCTCTATCTGATCAAGTTTTCTTCTTGTTCTCTTAGAAATGTAACACTTGGTGACCTTGAAATATGAGTGTTAAAGACAGAATACCTTATCTTGCTGCATGTCACTGTCACCAAATAAAGCTCCTATTACGGGTTCTTTGAAATGAACTGGTGGTCGTAAGAGAAGCTCTACTGTTAAACCTTCCTTAACACAAAGTGTGCGTTATTTATTTATGATGTTACATGAATCATCTGCTCTTTCCCTGATAAGCCCAGGGCTGTGTGTCTTTCATTTCAGCTGACATTTTGCTGCCATTTGCCAGGCTAAGTAACTACTGTGCAATCACTCCGAGCTGATGCATGGTCATTGTTTTGCACAAAATGGATTTTTAAGTCAGCTGAAAGGCTTTTTGAAGAATATAATTTGACAAAGTAAATTTTTGCTCATATGAGAGAAATCAAGTAGGTCTGCACCAAATGTATTTTTTAAGACAGCTAAAAGGATTTCTGCAGAGAATTTGACAAAGTATTTTACTTTTGTGCACAAAGCAAAAATTGATTAATTTTGAACAAAAAGGATTTCTCAGGGCACTGAATGGCTTTTCTCTGGAATTAAATATATTCTTAGGCTTTCCTTATAAAATGTTTGAAAGCAGTGTCTTTGTAAAGACACATAGACGTCAGTTACATTTTTAAAAAAAGTATCTAAAATAATCTAACAAAATTATATTTTCTTCACCTTATATTTGGTTCTTTTACCAGAGATCATATTCTGAGTAACAAGTCCTGTTTGTTAGCATGCTTAATGTGTTGCATGATTTTGTAGCTTGTCTGATCATCCCCTAAAATTGATAGAATCACTGGATATGTTGTGCACAGAGCAACTGAGTGTTGGGGTTTTTTTTAATTGTTAACGGTAAGAGTCAGAAAAACTGAATGTAATTCAAGGATAAGAAGTTTTGCCTGAAGTTGTTAGCTGTTAGGAAATTTTGCTGAGAGGTTCACTTGGTTGTCTATACTCCCATTTGAGTAAAATAATGTGGAAATATGCAACCCATACAAAAACTGTCTGACAAGTTCCTGCCATGTAGAGATTTAGAGACTGGTTATTAATAATTGATGAGCTTCTTATACCATACACTATTTGTCGAGCATAGTAAATGCAGAGGTCTTGCTTGGAGGTCTGGTCAGAGCTTCCAGTCTTTGCTCCTTCAGCAGTTTGGAATTTTTGTAGACTTGAGGTTGGTGGGGGAGGGAGGGGAATGGGGGAGAATGGACAATTTTAGTGACATCATCACTTTGTGACATTTTGTCCTTTCAATCACACCCAACCTAAATTGTACTTTCATAGGAGAATATTGTTTGTTATTAATATACACTTCAATAGCGCCTTCCATGTAAGAATGTCAACATATTTAACAAACATTGAAGAATAAAGCTTCACAACACCCCATGATGTACAATTTGAAACTATTATTATTATCCCTGTCTTACAGATGGGGAAAATTGAGGCACTGATAAATTAAATAACTTGCTCATTGTCATACATAACATACATTTCAGAGCCAGCAGGAATAGAATTCATATGACTTCCGTCTTAGTCCTGTGTCTTCACCACACAACCATTCTCTCTCAGCAGGATTTTTGGTGTGCAGTCTGTAATAAATTTAAGGGATACATTTACAAAGGTGGGTACAATGGTATTATTCTATAATGGAAAACTGTATTTTAACTTCTTCAGAGAAAGGTAGCATGAGCAGAAAATATTTTCTTTCATTCAGTTTCTTAATTACAGATGGGTTAAATTCACATTCCCATGCAAAGCTTGAGCACATGGGTTTTGTACAGGGGAACTATATTGATCGCACCTCAAGCGCTATCCCCTTAATGACCTAGAGATAGAGTGTGGCAGCCATGAAGTCAGACCTTGCTACTATATTTCATAGGTTGTAATAGGAGCTTGGATCTGATACATTCTTCTCCACCGTCCCATATGGAGTTTTAGGTAGTAGAACCATCCACTTTGTGGGCCCTTTTATTCCTCCAAATTTTAGAATTCCAGAGCAAAACCTCAAATTGTTATTAATTCCTTGGA
The DNA here is from genome assembly GCF_020497125.1 of Mauremys mutica. Classification (NCBI taxonomy): domain Eukaryota; kingdom Metazoa; phylum Chordata; order Testudines; family Geoemydidae; genus Mauremys; species Mauremys mutica. The sequence continues at coordinate 74,679,196 of NC_059077.1, forward strand.
AATAGATTACAGATGTAAGCACCCATCAGTGCTTGTGTTGGGGATGCTACTCATTTGTTAGTCATATATAATGGTAAAGTAGAGCAAATAGTCTTCTGTGCCTGCTGTTGTGTCAAAAATAATTGGCTCATTAATCTTAGTCATATTAATTTAGTTACATCATGAAGGTCAAAATCAAGAAGATACTTTTGGGCGCTCATCAAGCTAAACACAGCTATACATACATTCAGCAACATTTCTTTCTCTATAAAAATCCAATTTCAATAATGTGAGCAATTTAATTAGAGAATAATGAGAGATTGGGCGAGACACAGGAAAGCAAAAAACCCACACATCCACAGAGAGAAAGGAACACAGAAAAACATACTGTTCATGTTACTTATATTATTTGCATCACATTCCTGTGAAAATGAAGTCTGTCTATGATGATGACAACATTATCAAATTATGTTGTGCATATGGATGTATCCATAAATCATGTCATTTTTGGAAGTGAGGTCAAACAAGACAACAGATGATTCATTGGTGAAATAAAGTTTTAACTTTGTAAATGATAATAAACCCATCAAATAGAAAAGCTTCTTTCAGGAATTAGATTAGTAAAGACACAATGACATGATTTTTTCACATAGATGATAGTTCCTATCCTCTTAAATGATCTTTTATGATGCCCAGCATAACATACCACTTCAGGACAAAGATATGTTTTGGGGATCTTCAGAATGCCCAAAATAAGGGGAAAGCAATACAGTATATCACTAGGGAAACACAAGTTTCTGAGCAACCTTTATATTCTTTCTCCATTGTCTGGCATAGGCTGATGATCTTGGCCTTCAAGAAGACCAGTGAACTCATGCTGATGTAGCTTGAGCAAATGGAAACAACATGCAACTTCACTGATAATGCCATTGTGATTGGACAGTAAGACTCGTGTGTCCTCTTACAGCTAATAAAAAATATGGTTTTCTTGCCTTTTCTTTTGCCCAGAAAAACCTGGATAGGCTCATCTCTTGATGACTTTCCTAAAAATTGTGTAATCACAATGCAGGTCTACTTATTTTTGTTGCATGCTCATTATGCAACTTAATCCTATTTCTTTATTAATAATAATATTGCCTGACAGGTTCTTAAACTATGGTTACTTTACTGTTTTGCAATGGTTAGCTCCTCAGATACTGTATCCATTTCATTTGTTATGATCTAAAAAAATAAAATCACTATGAAGTGACAAACATTCAAACCTCCCCAGCAAGAGAATCAGGTGGTGTATTATTTGTGGGTAACTTTCAAGTGGAGCAGTCTAGAATTGAAGCAGATTATGACTAGGGCTCCATATCTGTCACGGAGGTCGCTGAGGTCATGGATTCTGCACGGAGCCAGCTGCTCAAGCAGCCCTGGGGACAGCCACACCATTCGCTGCTGCAGTGGCTTTGTCACCAGCCGCTCCGGTGGTCACACAGCCAGTTGCACAAAGCCGCTGCTCTGGCGGCCCCGGGCAGCTGGCTCCAGGGATCACCCGAGCAACAGCCGATGTGGCTGGCCCCAGGGACTCAGCAGTCCTGGGGTGGCGAGAGCAGTTGCTGGCTCTCCGGGGCTCCCCCTCCTGGGGGCGGCCGGAGCAGCAGCGGGTCCCCCGGGGCTCCTGCCCCCTGGCGGTGGCTGGAGTGGCAGTAGGCTTCCCCCACAGCGCCCCCCCATTCAATCATGAGTATTTTTCGTATTAATCATGGACAAGTCAGGGGCCATAATTTTTTGTTTTTTATCTGTGACCAGTCCATGACTTTTACTAAAAATACTCATGATTAAATCATAGCCTTAATCATGACTGAGGTTCCTAGAAGGAAGACAGAGGCTATATACCCACTGTGTATTATCAGAGGACAGTGTCTTCTTCATTTGCTTTCTCAGAGCTGGTAAATCTTGCTTGCTCATTCATCCCTGATATAGATGGTAAACTCTTGGGGCAAGAAGAAAGGGGGGAAACTGAATGCTCAAAATTTAGAAGAGTCAACCTTTTTTCAAATTTTTTCTGAAAAGAATTTTGAAATGAAAAAAAATTGTTCTGTTTGAAACCCTGAAAAAGATAAACAATTATGATTTTTTCATAGACTTATTTTTCCATTTTTTACCAGTTCTAATCTAGCCAGTCCCCCACCTCCAAAAATTCTCTCTCTCTCTCACGTGCACAGACACACACACACATAAACTATTGAAAGAAAACAAAAACTTCATTAATTCACACTCCTCCACCTCTACATTTTTGCCAGACACCAATTGGTAGTTTCTGCATACTCCTCAACACAGATTTAGTAGTGGATTGCTTTCTTTAAATCTCATTTTATGCAGATTTCTTTATTTTCTCAAAGTATACTAGAAAATATTTTTGTAAACCCTAAATTTTATGAAATAGGTGCATTTTATGATACCTTATCCCTAGATACATTATGTTTGTTCACTTAGGCCCCTGTTCAGCAAGATATTTAATCACAGGTCTAACTTTAAGCATATAAGTATTCCCAATGAAGACATTGTTACTCACTAAGGCATGGTCTACACTACGCATTTATACCGAATTTAGCAGCGTTAAACCGATTTTACGCTGCACCCTTCCACACAATGAAGCCCTTTATATCGATATAAAGGGCTCTTAAAAGCGATATCTGTACTCCTCCCCGACGAGGGGAGTAGCGCTCAAATCAATATTGCCATGTTGGATTAGGGTTAGTGTGGCCGCAATTCAACGGTATTGGCCTCCGGGAGCTATCCCACAGTGCACCATTGTGACCGCTCTGGAAAGCCATCTGAACTCGAATGCACTGGCCAGGTAGACAGGAAAAGCCCCACGAACTTTTGAATTTCATTTCCTGTTTGGCCAGCGTGGAGAGCTCACCAGCACAAGTGACCAGGCAGAGCTCATCAGCACAGGTAACAATGCAGTCTCCTGAGAATCGAAAAAGAGCTCCAGCATGGACTGCATGGGAGGTACTGGATCTGATCACTGTATGGGGAGAGGATTCCGTGCTAACAGAACTCCGTTCCAAAAGACGAAATGAAAAAACATTTGAAAAAATTTCCAAGGCCATGATGCAGAGAGGCCACACCAGGGACTCAGTACAGTGCCCTGTAAAAGTTAAGGAGCTCAGACAAGCCTACCAGAAAACCAAAGAAGCAAACGGAAAGTCCGGGGCAGGGCCAAAAACATGCCTTTCTATGCTGAGCTACATGCAATTCTAGGGGGGTCCGCCACCACTACCCCACCCCTGTCCGTGGATTCCGAGGTAGGGGTGGTAATCGCAGCCATGGCTGAGGATTCTGCGGACGGGGAAGATGAGGAGGAAGAAGAGGAGGAGCTTGTAGAGAGCACACAGCACTCCGTTCTCCCCAACAGCCAGGAACTTTTTCTCACCCTGACGGAATTACCCTCCCAAGCAACTATCCCAGACAATGAAGCCATGGAAGGGACCTCTGGTGAGTGTACCTTGTAAATATAAGACATTGTTTAAAAGCAAGCATTTTTTAATTATTAATTTGCCCTGAGGACTTGGGATGCATTTGCGGCCAGTACAGTTACTGGAAAAGTCTGTTAACATGTCTGGGGATGGAGCGGAAATCCTCCAGGGACATCTCCATGAAGCTCTCCTGGAGGTACTCCAAAAGACTTTGCAGAAGGTTTCTGGGCAGCGCTGCTTTATTCCGTCCTCCATGGTAGGACACTTGACCACGCCATGCATGTAGCAAGTAATCTGGTATCATTGCATGACAAAGCCTAGCTGCGTATGGTCCCGGTGATTGCTGGCATTCAAGCAACATCCGTTCTTTATCTCGCTGGGTTATACTCAGGAGAGTGATATCGTTCATGGTAACCTGGTTGAAATTCAGGAATTTAAGTAAGGGGACAGAGGTGGCCATTCCTACTGGGCTGTTTGCCTGTGGCTTAAAAGAAATCTTTCCCTGCAGGTAGCCAAGTGGGGGGAAGGGAGGGGGCGCGATTGGCGCTGAGCTTTTCCGCGTTTGGCTAGCAGGGATCTTTCCTGCTACCAGCCACGCGGTTGGAAAGGGGGAAGGGGGGTGTTTAGCAGTGATCTTCCATGATGCCAGCCACAGGGTGGTTTCTGCTGCTGCATGTTAACAGGAAAGAAGCAGCACTCAACGGTAACACCAAAGCTGCAGGCACTCAATATTAAGATGCAAAATGCGACCTTGTAGTGAAGACACATGTGCTATGTAAGGTGAATAGTGTTGTTCACCATGAAAGAGTATGACCATTGTTCTCTAAAATGTATCTTTTTAAATACTTCTCTTCCTTTTTTCCCTCCCTCACGCAGGTGCAAATTTTTCAAGCCTCCCTACTCCGTCCCGAAGGCTATCTCAGATAAGGCGGTGGAAAAAAAAGACGTGAGAAGAAATGTTTTTGGAAATCATGGAAGTGACCCGCAATGAAAGAGCTCATCTGAATGAGTGGAAGGATGTGGTAGCAAAGTATAGGAAAGATGCCAGTGACCGTGAGGACAGGAGGGACGAATGTGAGGACAGGAGAGACGCTCAAGATGAGAGGAGAGATGCTCGAGATGAGAGGTGGCGGCAGGAAGATCAGCAGTGGCCGGATGCAACTCTGGGGCTGCTGCGTGATCAAACTGACATGCTCCGGCGTATGGTGGAGCTTCAGGAACGGCAGCAGACTCACAGAGTGCCGCTGCAGCCCCTGTATAACCACCCTCCCCTCTCACCATGTTCCTTAGCCTCCTCACCCGCCAGACGAGTAAGAACTCATGGGGGTAGGCTTCGTGCACCCGCCCACTCCACCCCAGTGGACAGCCCAACCAAAAGGCTCTCATTATTATGAAATTTTTTTAATGGCCTTTTCCTTCCCTACTATTCTCCTCCCAAACCCCACCCAGGCTACCTTGTCAGTTCTCTCCCTTTTTTTATAATTAAGTAATAAAGAATACATGATTTTTAAATGAGAGTGACTTTATTTCCGTAGAAAGCAAGCTGTGATCAAAGGGGGGGGGTGGGGGGGTGACTTACAGGGAATGAGTCAATCAAGGTGGGGCGTCATCAAGGAGAAACAAACACAACAGTCACACTGTACTCTGGCCAGTGATGAAACTGGTTTTCAAAGTTTCTCTAATGCGCACCGCTTCCTGGTGTGCTCTTTTAATTGCCCTGGTGTCTGGCTGTGCGTAATCAGCGGCCAGGTGATTTGCCTCAGCCTCCCACCCCACCATAAAGGTCTCCTCCTTACTCTCACAGAGATTGTGGAGCACACAGCAAGCAGCAATAACAATGGGGACATTGGTTTGGCTGAGGTCTGAGCGAGTCAGTAATGTGCGCCAGCGCGCCTTTAAATGGCCAAATACACATTCTACCACCATTCTGCACTTGCTCAGCCTGTAATTGAACAGATCCTGACTACTGTCCAGGCTGCCTGTGTATGGCTTCATGAGCCATGGCATCAAGGGGTAGGCTGGGTCCCCCAAGATAACTACAGGCATTTCAACATCCCCAACTGTTATTTTCTGGTCTGGGAAGTAATTCCCTTGCTGCAGCCATTTAAACAGAGTAGTGTTCCTGAAGACGCGAGCGTCATGAACCCTTTCCGGCCATCCCACATGGATGTTGGTGAAACGTCCCTTGTGATCCACCAGTGCTTGCAGCACCATGGAAAAGTACCCCTTGCGGTTTATGTAGTGGGTGCCCTGGTGCTCCGGTGCCAAGATAGGGATATGGGTTCCCTCTATCGCCCCACCACAGTTAGGGAATCCCATTGCAGCAAAGCCATCCACTATTACCTGCACATTTCCCAGAGTCACAACCTTTCGTAGCAGCAGCTTAGCGATTGCTTTGGCTACTTGCATCACAGCAGCCCCCACAGTAGATTTGCCCACTCCAAATTGATTCCTGACTGACCGGTAGCTGTCTGGCGTTGCAAGCTTCCACAGGGCTATCGCCACTCGCTTCTCAACTGTGAGGGCTGCTCTCATCTTTGTATTCTGGCGCTTCAGGGCAGGGGAAAGCAAGTCACAAAGTTCCATGAAAGTGCCCTTACGCATGCGAAAGTTTCGCAGCCACTGGGAATCGTCCCACACCTGGAAAACTATGCAGTCCCACCAGTCTGTGCTTGTTTCCCGGGCCCAAAATCGGTGTTCAATGGCTAGAACCTGCCCCATTACCAGCAGGATCTCCAAAGCACAGGGGCCCGCAGTTTGAGAGAATTCTGTGTCCATGTCCTCATCACTCTCGTCGCCGCGCTGCCGTAGCCGCCACCTCCTTGCCTGGCTTTGCAGGTCCCGGTTCAGCATAGACTGCACGATAATGCGCAAGGTGTTTAAAACGTCCATGATTGCTGTCCTGAGCTGAGCAAGCTCCATGCTTGCCGTGGAATGGCGTCTGCACAGTTCACTCAGGAAAAAAGGCGCGAATCGATTGGCTGCTGCTGCTTTCACGGAGGGAGGGGTGAGGCTGTACCCAGAAGCACCCGCAACAATGTTTTTTGCCCCATCAGGCACTGAGATCTCAACCCAGCATTCCAATCGGCAGGGGAGACTGTGGGAGCTATGGGATAGCTACCCACAGTGCAACGCTCAGGAAATCGATGCTAGCCTCAGTACATGGATGCACACCGCCGAATTAATGTGCTTAGTGTGGCCGCGTGCACTCGACTTTATACAATCTGTTTTAAAAAAACGGTTTCTGTAAAATCGGAATAATCCCGTAGTGTAGACGTACCCTAATTCTCAGAATTCAGTAATCCACAATGGGTCTCCCAGTAGTCAGTGTGAAACAATAGAGTTTGTATTTAACAAGAAAGTGGAATTTTCTCTTTTGTGCAATGTGTGGTAACTTGGCAAATCTTGCAAAGTTAACGTTCCATTTAAATTGCAAATAAGAGGAATGGGGAAGTTGGTTTCCTGAAGGAAAATAGTGTAGTCTTTTCCCTCTCATTGGCTGGGTCTGTCTGGTGTTTTGCTTTAGTTGGTTTTGGTATCAATGTACAGGTCAGATTTATGTCTGGTTACTTTTAAATTATGTAGGTATTAAGTCTCAATAATGTGTGTGTTGGGGGATGGGGAACACAAACTGTTTACAACAAAAAATAATTACTGAAGTGGAGGGATAAGTGAAGAGAGTTGCTCACCTCTTGGAAGAACTGCATGTCCAGGGAGCCATCACTATTGTACCTTTCTGTGTCTGCAGCAGGGTACTAGAATTAGAGAATGAGAAAAAGGGGAGAGAGGAGCCTGTCCTATTTGCCTCAGCATATGTGTCTGTTTCTTACTATTAAACATGACTCTGCCATGTAGCCTATCCTGTTTCTGTAGCTAAGTCTCAGATGTGGGTGGGAAATGAGTCCACAATGACGACATTTCTGTTCTGTTATAGTCCAGATTAACTGTTGATCTGTATTCCTGTGGGTGTCATTGGATCATGTGGTCTGAGTAAGACTGAAGACACCAAATCAATTTGATTTCTTTAGTTTGATGCAGTTTTTACAATTTAATGTTGTGAAATGACAGATGTACTGTTACCTGGAACCATGTGTTCCATTTAAAGAAAAATGCTGGTGAAAAGTGTCCTGTGGGGAGTGATAATAGGTCTTGTAGCCTTTACATCATTCACTCTCCAAACTGTGAGTTGTGGTGATGCTGTACAGTAGGTATAAATTCTTCTTTTATGTGGAGTTTGGAGTGGCCTGCATGAACGGGGTAGCAAAAATGATCCTTACTGAGCTAGTGAATTAGCTTGAAGGAGAATAAGAGTATAAAATAATTGGTGGAGAAATAAAAATTTACTGAAAGGAATGCATTTACTCAATTTTTCCTGATCTAGCTAAACTATCCCCAGCTAAAGATCTTCATCCTCGATTCTCAGAATAAGTGTCTGAAGTTAGGATTCTCATCTGACTCCATATTTTGACATCTTAATTAAGTGGCCAGATTTTCATAATTGCTGACTACCCCATAGTTACCATTAAAGGATTCCTTTGTTGGAGGCTAAGCACTTGTGAAAATTAGGCCACCTATTTAGGTGCCTAAATATGGACATAAAATCCTAAATTTAAACATTTTACATTTAAAAAATCTTAGCCATGTATCTGTGCGGTTTCATTCTGACTTTGCACTCTAGTGAAAACACGCACAGGACTTGATCCTACCCCCACTGACTTCAGTGTTGCAAGATAAGGCCCTTATGGCAGAATACCAAGTTGGAAAAATACCATTTACCTGGCATTGCCTTGCCATTATTTAAAAGTCGGCTTAACATCTTAGCAGATCTAAGTCAATACTTTTGCACCCACTAGCCTTTCCATTATTGTAAATCCAATTTCACAAACTCTATTTGCCAGAAAATGCAGTTTTTGCCAACACATCTTGCTCTGGTCAATGGAGATATAATATTATTAATGACTAGCCCATTACTTATTTTATTTCTTGGTTAAGTGTAGCTTATTTTTTGATCCATAAACCATCAATCAATTTAATTATTTTATATACATAACTAAACAAATACATTTTTTTCTTTGGGCCCATAAGTTGCTCACCACATGTAAAAAATCAGTTGCTAGGTTTTTTTTTTCATAAGCGTTCTTCTATTATTAAAAGAAGGAGCACTGGGAATCGGGAGACCTGGCTTCTATTCTCACTCTGCCGTTGACCTGCTGTTTGACTTTGGGCAAGTAATTCTCTTCTCTGTTTCCCCTCACACTCTCTCTGTCTTAGGCCTTGGCTACACTTGCAAATTTGCAGCGCTGCAGCAGGGTGTGAAAACACACCCTCTCCAGCGCTGCAAATTGCGGCGCTGCAAAGCGTCAGTGTGGTCAAAGCCCCAGCGCTGGGAGCGCGGCTCCCAGCGCTGTACGTTATTCCCCACAGGGAGGTGGAGTACGGACAGCGCTGGGAGAGCTCTCTCCCAGCGCTGGCGCTTTGACTACACTTAGCGCTTCAAAGCGCTGCTGCGGCAGCGCTTTGAAGTGCAAGTGTAGCCAAAGCCTTATCTGTTTAAAGTGGAAGTTTTGGGAGGCAGGAAAGGCTTTTTATTATGTGTTTGCACAGTGCCCACCACAATGGGGCTCTGATCTCAGTTGGGGGTCTTTAGACACTAATACCAATAATAACTAATACCATTCTCTAAAACTTCATTTCTTATCACTTCTGATCATTAAAGATCTCATGGAACTTTTAAAAAGAGTGGTAGTGGTAGCTTGGGTGTCCTGGCCAAATCTTGTCTACATTAACCCTCCCTGCTGTTTCAAATGGAGAAGATATGTTCCCTTCCTCTTCTAAAAACTGTTGTGCACTTTTGCTGGGCAGAATAGCTGTCATGTCCCATCCCAGAAATTGCTACATGTAAGTGTTGGGTATAGAGACTTCTTTATACAGATTCTGAAAAGAGATTTGAAATATGAATTAGGGGTGCACAGTTTTATTCATGGCTCCACACAGATGGTGGGCAGAGGGCTAGCATGTTAGTTCTACTCATATTTATTGTATGCCATAGCTTTGTTGTTTTCAGCACCTCCTGGCATTTTGTGCAACACCAGTTCTTGCTACTGTAAGTGAGCCATTAATATGTCAGGAGGACATATCAGTCATGGCTTTTATTATTTGAAGGTTCTGTGGAAAATACTAAAAGGCTAAGACGATAGAATGTCTTGTCCCCTGACCCATCTAAGCCTTCTTTAATGAAAATAGTTGAGGGACATTGCTTAAGGCACTGCCATGTGTTTGTAGTCTACCTTTCTATCTCTTTCATTGTTATTCCCCACTGCAGTACCGTCATTGTATCAAGCAATCTGCTATATTTTTCCATGTCATTGATCTGTCTTTTGTTTAAAGAACATTTGTTTACTTCTGTATTTTATGTTGCATGATGATGATGATGATGATAAAACAAAGAGGAGAGATACTTGGATTCTAATATCAGAGGAGTAGCCGTGTTAGTCTGGATCTGTAAAAGCAGCAAAGAATCCTGTGGCACCTTATAGACTAACAGACGTTTTGGAGCATGAGTTTTTGTGGGTGAATACCCACTTCGTCGGATGCAAGAGTGGAAATTTCCAGGGGCAGGTATATATATGCAAGCAAGAAGCAAGCTAGAGATAACGAGGTTAGTTGGATTCTAATATATGCCAAGGCTCATGGTCCAATGTTTTCTGTGCTAATACTGCTGCTCTTGCACCTGCTGCCTAAACTACTTTTAAGCAGCCAAGCTCAGAGGTGAAAGTAAGCTGGTATGCGCCAGTACGGAGGACCAGTAAGAAAAGGAGACTGACTGAGGGAGGGAAAGAGAAGCCAGCTCCCTGCATAAGAACAGTTTAAACTCAGCTGTTCCCTGATGGTTCAGCCCCCAGGGCTAGGTTTCTGGCCTCCTTGTTAATTTCACTCACAGTAGCTGGGGGGAGGGGGTCGAGGGGAGGGTGTGTTTGACCATGGCAGGGGCAGTCCCTATCTGCCCCCGGGGATGAGGGGATCTCTCCTACTAATATACACAACAAATACAAGCATTTGACTGCACAGCTTAAATCCTGAGCTAATAAAAGCAGGTGGAAGGGGAAAACTCACTGTCACATTGGTTTCTCATCTCCTCCCTCCCCCTCCTCCAGTCAGGCTGCAGACAAGGCTCTGAATTCTTCCCCATTCTCCCCAGCAGGGGTTTTCCTCTAGGCTCTAGCTTGCAGTAGACTGGCTGAGATGCCTGCTATTGCTGCCTGCAAAAGAACAGTTTAAACTCAGATGTTCCCTGTGCAGTTCAGTGCCCAGAGTTAGGAGCCGTTTCTGGCATCCTTGTTAATTTCATTCCCAGTTGTTGTGGAGGGAGGTTGTGTGTGACCATGGCAGGGGCAGTTCTTTTCTGCCCCCGGGATGAGGGGATCTCCTAAACACAATCAAAATCAGGAACCATTTCCAAGTTCAAATCTATCCCATTCCCTCCTCAGCAGAGGATCATGGTTGTGATGTCCAAACTGCTTGCAGATCCTCTTTGAAATGTTACTGTTTAAAAAAAACAACACAAAAAACATGGAGAACATGGTGGAAAGATGTGTCATGATGATTAGGGTTTATTTTGGGCAAAGCAATTTTGCTAAAGCAACTAAAGATTTAACAGGGGAAAAAATAGCCCCCATAGACAAAACCACAAACGGATTGGAGGGGAAAACTTAATATTCAGAGAAATTATTGTGCCTCCTTTGAAAGAAATAGTAGTTTTCATTCCAATCCACCCTCTTTCTATATTGATTTAAACACCTGAAATGTCCTTAGGACAGCTGGTGCAATCTCAGATCTCTTTTTGTTTTGTCCTGCCTGCAGAGTGCAGAGGCTGAAATTGATAAAACTTTCTTTAAATATCTTGTATATTTCATGAAGGCTATTCCAGTTGTCCTTGATTCACCCCTGACTTTCCCTTCCTCTCCTCCTCCCGTCTTCCGCCCCCCCCCCCCCCCGGCTCCCTCCCTGGCTGGCTGGCTGTGGTTTTTGCCTTGGTTACTTACTCCTTGGCAGACCCAGCCCAGCAGCACCTGCTGGCTCTCTGCAGGCAACAGTCCACAGGGGTCACTGCTGGTCGGTGACACATTCATACACATACACATACATACAGTATGTATGTGAATGTGTATGAATGTGTGTGTCACAAACAATGCAGCTGCAGCCTGCCGCCGACTGCCCCGACCCCAGCAACCGGCCCCTACTATTGTATTTTAGTAGTATCGGAGATCCCCTCATCCAAGGGGCAGAAAAGAACTGCCCCAGCCATGGTCACACACAGCTTCCCCCCCGCAACAACTGGGAGTGAAATTAACAAAGATGCCAGAAACCTCTCTTAACCCTGGGGGGCTGAACCATCAGGGAACAACTGAGTTTAAACTGTTCTTATGCAGGAGGCAGTCTCCCTGCTGCAAGCTAGAGGGAAGCCTCTGCAGCAGCTGCTGAGTGCCAGGCAGGGAGAAAGCACAGAGCCTAGCATCGGCAGCCTGGCTGGAGGAGGAGGAGGTAAGACACAGAGAAAAATGTGACAGTGAGTTTTCACTTTTTCAGGCTTATTCCAATAGTAAAGTTTTATTACAGACAGTACTGGTAGTAGTAATAGTAGCTTTATTTTCTCTATCTATGTCATGCAATGGGAGGGATCCATGAAGTACGTAGGAGAGGTGGGTGGGTTGCTTGCGATTGGACCATATGGGTAAGAAATGTAAATTACTTTCACCCCTGCCCTGCCCAAACCTCAGGGCTCCCAGCCGCCTCTGCAGCTGGTAGCTCCGGGGTTAATTTAAAGGGCCTGGCTCCTAGCTTCAGCCGAATCCCTGAGCCCTTTAAATCCTGATTTAAAAGCCTCAGGATTTAAAGGCTCCACCTCTTCCGATAGAGGCCATGCCTCTTCCAGTTGAGGCCCCTCCCCCTCCGCAGGACTCTGGAGTACCGGTAAGTCCTTTAAGTTACTTTCACCCCTGGCTAAGCTACATAATGAACAATGTTCTTTGCTCTTCAGACTCTCAAAGTCCACCACTTAATCACCTCTCCTACTACTAGTAAGAGAAAAAAATTACAACAGATCCAACCTTTGGGGAGGGGGTGTGTGTAAAAAAAGAGATGCTTCACCTCAACATTGACAGCTGTACTTGATCATGTTTTCTATGGATATTTTAAGATCATTGCACGTGTCCATTTCCATATACACATAGACAATATTTTCCATAGTATTTCTACATTTTAGCTGTGCCATTATGCTTTTTTCACGAATTGTAACTGGTGTGTCCTTGATTAAAATATTTACATTCTGCATGATGATTGGTTTTCTTACTTTAAAAGCTGAAAATAGGTGTATTGCTGTATATTTAAATCTGTATGTTTTGTCATGGACATAATTTCTCTGAGGGAAAATATTCAACATTTAGTCTTCTTCACCCGAGTCTGCCTGCCAGTGAGCAAGACTTTTTTCCCACAAATTTTCAAATGCACTTGGGATTGGCCTAACCGTGCTCCCATTGAACTAAATTGTAAAACTGGCATTGATTTCAATGGGAGCGGAATCGAGCTAATGTCAAATGTTTATGAAAACTTCACCCATGGTTCTATTTTGGAGTTTTGGTCTTTTTCGGTGCTTTAAAATACCAATAATAGCTGTTCATCATTTTCCTAAAGGAAAATGAACTGATGGAACAAATATTTTAATTCTCATGACTCTTTTTAATTTTAAAAACTAAAATTATGACTTCTGCATTTTTGTCTTATGACAAAGTTATGGCTTTTCCTACTGTTTTCCCATAGAAAACTGGCCTTACTTGTAAATGTGCCATTGCAAAACCCTTTCCCATTAATCTTTTTTTTTTTTTAAAATGTGTATCATGTGCACTACGCCTTACTCAGGGCAAAGATCAGCTGGTGTTTGCATACTGTAACACCTTCAATGAACTGTTTATTTAATGCATTGCAAATAGTCAGGAATGCCTGTGGTCCTAGAGCCTTAATAAAGATGGACTTTATTTAACAGCCAGGCATCAAAATTCTCTCTGTTTTCATCAGTAAAGAGCTTTTCTTATCATTTACCTTGGTATTGAAAAATACCCTAGAAGACTCCCACACCAGTTCACCTAGCTGTTGATCTGGAGTGAATTAAAGGAAACATATTGTGAAAGGTGAATAGCTGGGGAAAAAATAAAGTATAACATTAAACAATATAAATGATCCAGGCTGTTGCTCTAGCAAACCTTAGGGCAATGTCTTTTCAATGTCATGCTTTTGTAAAAGTCTTTTTAGACCGTGCATGTCTTTCTAAACAAGACAGACAAAAGCTTTTATTTTAAAAGCAAACAGCTAAGTGAATTGCTATACACTTGCCATGAATAGTAACGAGTAGATTTGTGGCATGTTCCTCTTTTTAATTAGCACATTGCTATAACTTGACTGCTGTTGCTGCTATATGGATGAGTGCTGCCTCATTACAATGCATTCAGAGGATACCACTTGGAGCAGGTCATGAAAAAAGTTAGGGTAGGAGGGACAGAGAAACAAAGTATTCTCTGGATTTATTTGAAATACTTGTAGGTTTTGCTCCCTTTTTTGTGGAACACATTGGCCATCAACATTGAAAAGAATTCCAATTTTAGGTATTTGAATGCCTAAAACTAGTTTATATTTAAAAAATCATGAAGGGAAAAATATTACAGAACTGAATTATGTGTTGGGTAAATGAAGCTGTTTTACAGCAAACCTCACATGAATTATTAATAAAGAATAAAGCATTTATTAGAATCACTTCCCTGGGTTCCAAGCCATTCTCTTTGCATCGTAAATACTATTGCATTTTTAAAGGTTTTTAACTGAATAAAAGGATAGACAAGCCATTTTAATTCATTTAGCTGCTTCATCGTCTGAAATTCTTTACAAAATTCCTGCAGAGTCTCCACCTGAACATGCATTTGGAAGTTGGGTAAGGATGAGAAAATGATCTGCAGAGACCTTGAATGAAAGGGAAGATGGAGACTAGCAGGAGACGGTGCCATGAGTGGCAAGTGGTGGCAGGAAGAGACAAAAGAGCTTGTGCAGTGGAATCCATGTTTCATGCCTGCCATGTGGGCAATCACAGAAAAATATGTTCTCCTGATTCATCCAGCACTGTAATTGGCCATTTAAAATATGCATGAAAAGCAATATAAGAATAAAATAGTTTTGCTATTAATTTTCCTCTATAGCTAAATAAACATTTTCTCATTATGTTACAATTTTGTTTTGATCTTTTTGGCCTGATTCTCCTCTCACTTATACTGGATTTCCACTCATAGGGCATGATTCAGTGTTGCCCTAAGGTCATTTTGTGCCAGCTAGGCTAGTGCAAAGGAGCTTAAGAGTAGGCTTCATGCTCAATTAATACTCCTATTGCAGAGGGGACCCCTGTGCAGGTGCAGACTGAACTCTGTCAGCTCCACACCTTCATTGCAACAGTCCTGGGAGAAGGGGGCATTCAGTTGTGGGTCTGCAGGTGCAAGAGGTCATTGAAGTTGGGCTGGAAATAGATCTGTGCTTTGGTGATTTTACACCCTGAAAACCTTCCAACAGACAGAAATTCACATAAAAGATGCCAGAAGTGTTTAAATACCAATGGAGTGTCGGATACTGTCCAGAGTGAGCAAGAACAGAACAGAGTCAGTATTATGACTCCTGCACAGGACGTGATCTGCACTCTATAAAATGGTGTTAAATATTAACACAAATACTTCTGACAGTAAAACAACACAGAAGCTTGTTAAAAAAGTAAAGTTCTTGTATCTGGAATCCCTATTTTCTGAAGTGATTTACTGGGCTAAAATAAGCTCCACAGAAGCAGAGGCAAGAGAACAATTATTGTACTTTTTGCAACTTGAAATGTCTTTCATGAGGGAATTTGGGGTGTCAAGTGCACAATGTGTTAGATGAATAGGATGAGCAGTAGGGAAAATGCAAATTGGTATCACATATCATACTCCTAACAGTAATTCTACAGTTTGAATTCTGACATGAGGCCTAAGCTTTTCTAAGAGATAGATGTGTAGCATATATTTATATAAACTAATTCTTAACTCACATATATTTACGTGATATAGCTGTTCATGTTTGTATATGCATGTAAACCAAGATTTTCAAATGTGGTTAGCCATTTTGGGAGCCTCAATTTTTGGGTGTCCAACCTGAGGCACCTTAAAAGGCTTGGATTTTCAGAAAGTGCTGAATACCACCCCCCTGTGAAAATCATGTCCCTAAAAGATGGCTGAGTACCCAAAATCATGAGTAACTTTTGCAAATCTTCTTCATAATACAAAGTGAGAATATAAAATGATGTGGTGTGAGAATAGTCTCAAGGCTTTATCATCATGTATTTGAAATGGTCACGTTGTTACTCATTATTAGTGAAGCCATGAGCGTATTATGCAGGCCATGCACAATGAATGGCCATAAAACCTTTAAACTCACATACGATCATATTTTTGTACATGCCATATATGTTGCAGGGAGAAAATTTGGGCATGTCTTAAAGAGTTCTAAGTAATGTATTGGGACTACTCCTTGACTCTCTCCACCTGGAAGGCCCAGTGAGTCCAGATCTGCAGGACTGAGAGGGAGAGAAAAAATAAAACTAATACATGTAAAATTCATCCAAAAGGTGACCTAAAATAGCTGGTGTGTGTGTGTGTGTATATATATATATATAATATAAAATATCAGGATTTTAAAGTCTGATATCTTGGAAATTTAAGGCTAGAAGTGAATTTAGAATCCCTCTTCCAATTGGATAAAACTCTTCTTTTTTGCCCTGTAGGTGTAATAAGTGTTGGATTTCAAACCAATGACCTCATTAGATATAGAAAGTTGTTCCTAGCCCAGGGCTGGATTTTACCCATTCTGGGCTTTGGGGAAGGGTTGATTTGGTGGGGGGAGGAAGGAGGAATTCCATAAGTAGCAGGGGAGAGAGAAAAATGGCTCTTGCTGGTTGGTTTTCAAAAAATGGCAGCTTTATGAAACTGCTCTGGGAGTGAAATGTTAAAATAAGTCCCAGGGAGGAATAGTGGGCAGAGGGTAGGCTATGCAGTCAAGGTAAGTGATAAATAAATATTTCATCTGGATATACAAATACCTTGTGTATGTGTATGTGTCTGTATAGTATAATTTCTGTAAGGTACAATTTGTGTATATATATATAAAATACATACAGACTATAGTGAACCGTTAATTTGTTTTCCCTGCCACAAAGTATATCTGACTGTGTAGAAATGTCTACAGCTAGTAGAATCTATCTGAAATTGTTCCAGGTCTTGATTCTCATGGGAGTTTGCCTACAGCTGCAACTAATAGTGTACCACAGTGTGATGTGACACCTTTCCTGCAAGATCTTTGGTGGAATACATCTGCTGTACCATGGGGAAACAAAATATGTGTCTTGACTAAAATTTGAGGTAGAAAGGATTCAAACTGGGAAACTGTTCGACATAATTTGCAGAGTATTCACATTAAAACCTAATGAGAAAAGAGTACACTCGCTGACGCTACTTTATCATCTGGCATTGATGTGTATAGCAGCACGGGGTACCTAGGCATAATCTCCTGTAATGTTACTTTGCAATTTAAAAAATAAACTAAAATAAGAAAAAGAAGTGAGAGCAGCATATATAAATAAGCACCACTTGTGACAAACCACATAATCCCACACAATCCAAGTAATCCAGTTCATTTCAGGACACGAGCATCAGAACTGTGTGTTATTAATTCTGAATGGTAGCAAAGGGAAAGTCGCCAAGTGCTTACTGAAGCCTCATTTCTTGTTTGAGCGGCTGCTTCTTTATCCTTGCTTGCCAGTTCTGAGTGTATTTCAAGGAACATTACTGAGAACAAAATCGAACACCATCAATATTAATGATCTGAACTAGGAAGATAGCTTTTAGTGTGGAAATTAATTACCCTAATCACAGGGTTTTTTGTATCCATTTTAATGAAATAACTATTTATTTCACTGAGTCCTGAGCTTTTCTTTTGCAAATAAGGCACATTTACATGATAAATACATGAAATTTAAATGGATGACTAAATTGAGAGAAAAAAAGACCTTTTAAAATACAATTTTCATAGGAAAAACATCTAGATTAATGGGTTGGTTAGCTGACTGGCATCTGTGATTAAATCTTTTTAATGTATGTCAAATAGAATTTAATGGACCTCAAGAAATGTCTACACAGTCAGTAATATTCAGGGTTTAGTGAAGATACACTTTATCTACTACTATTTGAAGTGTAGACTGCTGAACGCATCTTGCAAGTGGTTGCCTGCTGCAGCATAGAGAGCTTAAAATGCAGAAATAATATCCAGAATTCTCATCTTTTACCCTGTTTTCTCCCTCACCCTCTCTTTCCCTCTCTCAGAATAATTGTCATGTTTTTTTATTTTCAAAAGTGGGCCCACTATAAAAAATGAAGGCCTCTGAATGTTTGCATATCCCTCATATTTAATCGCTGTATGCACATTTGTTTCATATTTCTGTTTTCTAGTAATGACAAGAAAGGAGAAAACGCTTAGTTCAGAAGAATTTTAAAATGTGTCTCCTACATTCTATGTGTTTTGAAAACTTTATTTATTGTGGCAAAGCTTTGAAGGGCCGCAAATTCAACAGAGGAAAGATTTGAAACACATTCCAGCTCATTTTTTGATAACAGTCCTGCAGAACAGAGCATCTTTCTCTGCTTACATTTTTCCAGTTGAGCCACCAGAGACATCTCCAGCTTCCTTTGATTTGAAATGATCAATTGCAGCTGTGGCAGTCAGGCCGGGTGCCCCAGGCACAATGCAAACAAGTATCTCTCCCAGCTCACTAGGATTTACATTTCAATTGCTGCCACATTTTTAAAGATAATTATAACCTTTTATAGTAATATTTTTCTGTGGCCTCTCTGATAGTCTAACAACATAAATATTAATTTAGCACATCAAGAAGAACATGCATTCTTCAGTGGAATGACTTGAACAAAAAAACTGCTAAAAAAACAGATGGCATCAAACTTGTCATCAAAATCTCATAGCAATATCCTTATGAAAGGGACACTTCTTCTGGGTCTATTTTGCCTACCCTTTGCACTCTTTTTGAGATTACCAGTTTAGAGAATAACCTTTTCGGTGGCTTAAGATCTACCTGTCCCAGTACAGTAGTTGGAACATGTTTGCTGGCTGCCATAGAAGTTGTGACTTATATGCCTCTTAATAGCATCTTTTAGCATGGGAAGAAATATTAAATAGGTTGAATTACCTTGATGAAATTGATATTCCTGAAAAGAGGAAAGGGGAAAAGGCCACCAGTACTACTGAGAATATATAAAGAGTTTTGTATTCCGTTTTTACTGCAACCTTCTATTACGCTTGTTACCACAACAGGCACTTTATTTCCTCCAGCTCATGCAGTAGGAAAAAGCCATCATACTGCATAAACAGATGTTGCTTCACTTACATTGTCTGATCATGCTCCATGGACCATGATGCAATTTTGCTGCCTGCCCTAGAAGTGTTTAGCATATAGTAAGCATGGCTTTTTATTTTTTGCACATATATTATGTAACTACATGGATTCTCTTAAGGGCTCATCGCCCTGCATTGTTCAGTATCGCTCAGGGTATTTACATTCATGCATAAAAAAATCAGAGAAAGTGTGTTTTCTTTAGTAACTGAAAAATAATTGGAGCTACGCATATTAGGAAGAAAATTGATACTAGTGCTGGTCAGATATTACAAGCAGGTCATTCTATTGCTCCCCTTGATAAACTGCAGAGTTACAATAATTGCCATGGGATCTCTTTATGGACAAGACTGTTATTTCCTACACACCAAAACCAGGGGATTAAGTATTGCTTGAAGCTGACTGGTGGAATAAAACTGCTCATGAAATATGCATGACTAACACACATGCTGCCAGGGGAACTTAGTGTATTATGTATGACCCTGCTGTAATTGTAAGGTAATGATATTCATTTAAGTGGATGTTTATCACAGTTAAAGGTACACCTAATGAGACAAAGGTCAGAAGCCTAAAACCACAAGGTTATCCTACTATTTCTGTCCTTGTTTGAAAAGAGTGTGCCCTTATTCACAGTTGTTTCACCAACACATGTGATCTATATTTATTAAGCTTAAGAGTCCCTGTCTCCTATACTTAGATACCAAATGCACTATTAAATTAAATGCACTTCTAATATTATATGCACACATCTGGGAAATATTCAGGCAGGTTATTAAAATTCACATCAAATCAGACTCTACTTTTCAGCTGCTGTTGGTTGAGGCATGTCCAGGTTTTTTGTTTTTCTCTCAGATTTGTGTTTTTGTATTTAATAAAAATCCAAACTAAGACTTATAGTAGGGATAGATTTTTGCCATTTAAATGATGTTGGCAAAATAGTTTATTTATTCCAACTTCTATCAGTTTTCCTGCATATAAATCATGTTTAAAACAATGTGCCTTATAAAGATGAGCTTTCTTTTCTCTAAACAGTGCCTTTTTTAACATGAAGTTGGCTTCCTTTTTGTTTGAGTACTTTTTAGAGTTTGGGGGGATATAACACAGCATCCTTCAGCAAAGGCCAGAGTATATGCAATAAATGAACTTTTTGAGTAGTGGTGTAGTGAGCTGTTCACCAAAGATTCCCACTCAGGAACAACAAACTCCTCAAATGTGCCTGATACTTCCTGTGATATTCACCAGGATAAAGTCACAGTTCAACAAAATTATGTTGCCCAAACCAAAAAATTACTCCATCAGAATTCCAACTGCTGATTGTGGAAGCCAACAGAGTTTAAAATAATAATACCCCAAACAGAGAGCTGTGTCTGGACCTCTTTGGGCTCAAGGTGGTGGGCTAAATTCATCCTGGGCTAACTCTATTGACTTAACATCTCATCAACAGTATTGAAAACAACTGATAGAGGTAGAAGAATCAGTATGGGCACCTGATCTTCATCTCTTGCCAGGAGAATATCAAACAATGCAGTACAATAGTTATACCATACCCAAGCCTGAAAATAGTTTAATAGACTAACTGAAGTTGAGGACATCTTATGATTCCAACTATTGTAAGAGCTACAACCGTTTCAGCAAAAATTTCCAAAAAAGGAAGGCTTGAAATGGGTAGTTTGACCAGATTGTCCATGCCAAGAGATAATTTCCTGACCAAAGGTCTCAGAATGATCCCTTATGGACAGGTAGCCCCATGATTTTCTGAAGAAGTGTCTGTCTTCACCAACAGCAGAGCTTCCCTGCTGGCCTTTACCATCCATCAAAGACATAAATCCTACTCACATCTGAACCTCCCCTGCTCCCTCCCGAATCTCAGTGAGTGATGCTAGCTGGAACTTACCCAGAAAGGGCCTGGCCAATTGTCTCCCTAATATAATGCTCTACCACTAGTGCCACACAGAGCCTGGATCCTTTTAGATTTCATTTCAAGTTCTACTGTAGATTACAATTAGGGCTGTCCAAAAAACAAGAATATTTTATTAAAAATCCCAGGTTTCGACATTTGTTTCTGTTCCAACATGGAATGAAACCAAGATCCTTCAAAATTATTCACACACACTCAGTGGTTTGGGGACTCATGTGAGATGATTTTGCCCATAATGTTTTGGGGCCATTATTGTAGAATTCTATAGTGCTTTGTCACTGGGGACTTTTTCTTCAACATGGTGTCCAAACTCTTCAACCATAACAAGTCCCAAATAAAATATATAAAAAAGGAATAGGAAATACTGGGGGGAGGGTTGTGTAAAGAGAGAAACTTAAGTGTGTGTGTGTGCACGCATGCACGCCTAATACAACCTTCTGTTTGCTCTTGCCATTCATCTGCAGTATAGTCCATTTGCCAATTGCTTCAGCTAAGGTTGGTTGAGAAAATGGATGCACTGGTGGAAAAACCCTGCACCAGAGATAGGAAAATATTTCTTTTCCTCATTCTTCTCTGTTTAGCCTTCTTTTTCAAAAATAGATGCCCAAGCTGCACACACACACACAAGAGAAGTGTGAAGGTGCTCATAGGTAAGGGGTACACATGGTGTGAAGCTGTGTATGCAAATTCAGTACCCATTTTGTGCCATCACCTATTATAACAGTAATCCTAGTAGTAGTAAATATTGTTTACAAGGCCCCCAATCAGAATTGTTGGGCACTGTACAGAATAGAGACAATTCCCGCCCTATGTTGTGGTGGGTGAGGTGCTATTTATTTTGCACGCACAATTATCTGTTTATACTTTCAGATGGTGTTTTCCAGGCTCAGATTTAAGTGCATCTTTTTTAAAAACATGATTCACAATTGTCTCGCCTGGAACTGGGGTTTTGGCATTATTATTATTGCCCATTCCCCCAGCCCTTTCCTAAACACTTTTCAGTTCTCTGTTGACTTTAATTAAACTTCCTCTGTCAGCTCATGAGCATGGTGACTTTTTTAAAGTGTTCTTTTCCTTACTAATCAGAATTTCCCAGATTCTCCTGAGTCTACTCTGAGTGTTAACAGTGATCTTCAGTTCATACAAATCTATTGTCTTGCCTATAAGACCTGTTCAATTATTCATAAGGTGCCACTAGTAGAGATGGAGCGAAAAAGGACAACCTGAAAGTCATCCTGAAGCTGTAGAACAAGATAATGAGTTGGGACAGCCCATTATTTTATTACCTAGAGCCATATGTCAATTAATAACAAAGAAATCACAACAACGTACTGAAGTGCTGTTGTAGATATAGTCAGAGGGAAAACTCCTGAATGGTAAACCTTGAACAATAACCATTATTCCTCTGAGTCAGATAATCCCAAAAGACGGTAGAAAGCAGAGGAGGAAAAACACCCTGCATTAGAAAGAGTTTATAATTTCGTATCGCTCTGTAATTTGCTGTGCTAACTACAGCCAAGAGCTTTTTAATGTTCTCCCCAAAAGATAGTTTGAAAACCTATCAAATAAATATTACACTGGAGGAGTGGGGGAATTGCAGAAACAATGTGTGAAGAACATTTTAGAGATGCTGTATACCACAAACAACTAAAACATTAAAGACTCATCAAAAATGATATTTGAAATTGCAGACTAGATTTACACTCGATTATACTTGTTTTGGGTTTTTAAAAAAAAATATAGATTGGGCAATGATTTCTTTATACATTCTCACATCTCCCAAATGGTCTTCCCACTCTCTCTCTCTCTCTTTCTCTCTCTCTCTCATATCTATCTGTGAAACCTAATTATACCCTGAAACCAATTCCTTCTAGAACAGATTCCCCGCTGGGTAGAGGCTACTAGTATAGTTGCAGGCATTTATATATCTCAGACGGACTCACAGAGGCTATTCTTTAGCTCAGTTGGAAGTCTTAAGGAAAGGTTCTCAAGCAGGGTCTAACAGGGTCTTTATGACTTGGGAGTTTATTTTTCCCTCATCAGGGTAACCGCTTTGCTAGGGATACAGAGATCCTGAAGCTAACTGTCTTAAGTTCACTTCTGGCACCCAGCACTTGAAGCATTTGTGATCCTCAGTGGCACAGCAAAAGCTCCTGCAGGGGGGAATAGCTCATGGGGAATTGTAAAACAAAAGAAGTTTCTCTAAGCAAGCTTATCTGCATTAACAGCCCTTGATTTTAGATAGTAGCAGTGCACCAACAATTCAGCCTAAAAGAATAACAGTGGCTGAGTAGAACAAACTTCCAACTGTGAAGCAATTATAGTGCTGTTGAATGGCTGATTGCTTGTGTGTGGTCCCTTTGGTTCCCTGGTGTAGTGTGCTTATGGTTTTGCAATTGGATAAAATGGATTGGAATGAGTGCTGTCATATAAAACTGCCAGCTGTTCTACTGTTAATAAAGACACTATTTAGCTATTAATACACCCCATTCTTCTGTGCTGTGCTTATTCAAACAAAATATCTTTGTTTGTAGAGTGGGTGTGACTGCACCTGTTCTTGATTCAAGAATTCGTGGCCTATGAGAGACCCCCTTATACTCTTAAAAAACAGTTCTAGCTTCCAGACAGAGCCAGATACAAAGACTGTACAGAGTGGGCTTTGCTTTCAGAACAGACCTAACAGACAATGTTTTAAAAATATAACAGGTTTGGATTTTAATTTGCTACTGTTTCTGCTCTTGGCTTTATTTGTTAAGCAATCACTTTTAATTTTTGCATGGGGCCCCATCATTAGCACTTTAGATTTTTAAGAACATAGAAAAAGTGACAAGATATGATTTGTACTGGAGAGCTAAGACTTGTTTCATTGCATTTTTTCCTAAAAACTGTGGGTCAAATTCTCTTGAGATATAAGCCCACTGAAGTCAATAGAGTTTTACCAGAAGAGAATTTACCCCTACATCTTAAGCTTTCCTGGAGTGAAATGTAATATTGGTTATGTCAGTGAAAGATAAATGACGCTAAACCTGGATAATTTAGAAAGATCTGAATGTCTTCCTAAGCAATAGTTTTAGAAATCTACAGAAATATACCTGTGCTTTCTTTCCATTCTTGATGCGAAAAGGAGATTAAACCATGTAGTCTGGTGGTTATAACATGTGAAACTTTGTTTTGACTATACCATTGAGTAGCAGTGCAAATTTGGGGAAAGTCACTGCTTTCCCCCAGCTGAAAAATGGGGATAATATAGTTAGCCATATTTAAGCCAGATGGTGACCTGAGACTTCACCCTTGCATGGTAGTAAGGGGGCCTTCCTGTGTCCCTTGAGCCCCCTTGGTTGCTAATATTGCAGGTGGCAGTGCAAGGCTGGCTGCAGCCACGTTTTGCAAACTTCCATGCTGCTGTCCTGAGTCTCATGATAATTATTGTTTTCCTTAAAGCCCCAGCTCCTGAAGTCAAGTGGATATGTGATAATTTCAGCCTTCATTCTTAAAGAAAAAGTAAGTTTCTAGCCCTTGTGACTGTGGAGAAAGCTTCAAAATGTGCACCCTAAAGGCTCAAAAAAGCAGAAGGCAAATAAAAAGAACACCAAATCTATTATTTTACATGGTTAGCCAAGTGGACTGTTCTTGGACCAGGTTCCCCAGCCTGCAAAACCTCCATGGCTCAAGAGTACTCCTGCCTTGCCAGAGCTTCCAGGCTCCTGGATGTGGATCCAGGACTCTGGAAGCACTAAGGCTAGCTCTAGCTGGGGCTCAACTCCTGGATCTGCAGCAGGGATCCTGCAAGCCCTGAGAACTCTGGGTTGCGCAGCCCTGGGATCCAGCTGGCTTGGGATCCTGGAAGCCAGCATTACAATGTGATAACTTGTCATGTTGTATCAGGCACAAGACGTATTGTGGAAAGCCACAAACACAGCAACATTGTGACCTGATTTTGAGATGCAGTTTAGCCCTTCACTTGAAAACAAACCTCATTAGGATCCCCTGAAAATTTGATAGCCAGCCCTGCATGATAAGGACTATGTTGAAGTGTGGCCTGCTCCACTCCCATTGAAGTTTTGCATTGATATCAGTTGGAGCAGAGTTAGTCATTTTCTGAAGATTTCTCCCAGATGTCTCTATTTAGAAGTCAGAATTTGTAAATGTCATTTTATCATTCACTCCAGAGATTATGTGTCAATATTGCAAACAAATGCCTTAAGGAAGAGTAAAATCTCCTCTCCTCTCAAGATATTAAAATTTACAAATATTTCCTTCAGCCCTTTAGAGATCTTCATATTCTTCAGCTGTTATTTTGTGACAAATTATAGATATGGGGAAGACATTCATGGCCTGAGTCTCCTCTTGCTTATGCTTCTGTGAATCAGGAGTAATTCCATCAAAGTCAAAACTTTTACTCCAGTGTAAAGTCAATGAACATGAGAGCAGAACCAAGCCCATATTGTATTGCAAGGCTTAAACATAGTGCAATCTACAATCAAGAATAAATATGTTTAATGTAACCTTCACAAGTCATCAGCACGGAAACCTTTCATTTTGGTTTCTGTTTATTCATGTTACAAAATGCCTTTATGTAAGAATTTCACTGGCCTAATTTAACAAAAAGCACATCAATAATGCAAAGCCCAACAAATGAGCTGATATATTATATTTGTAAATAGTGTAGCATTAGAACAAATTGCGTTGAATGGACAAATTCAAGTTCTTTTTCTCTAAGCAAGAAAAGAAAATTGTATTTTTTATTATTATTATTATTTATTTTATTGTATTTGTTATTATTGGCTGCTTTCTTTTGCCACTCTCTCTCTTTCTCTCTTTTATTCAACACAAGAAGTGCTTCGCTTAAATGTCCTTTATTTTTCTAAAGATGAATAAGCAAATATGTGACACTCCCCTCCCCCCTTTGATCACTGCTTGCAGAGGCAATAAAGTCATTGCTGTTTCAAATTCATGTATTCTTTATTAATTCATCACACAAATGGGGGGGATAACTGCCAAGGTAGCCCGGGCGGCGTGGGGGAGGAGGAGGGGAGGAGGGAAGGACAAGGCCACACTGCACTTCAAAACTTATTTATTGAATGCCAGCTTTCTGTTGCATGGGCAGTCCTCTGGGGTGGAGTGGTTGGGTGCCCAGAAGGCCCCCCCCCATGTGTTCTTGGGCTCTGGGTGAGGAAGCTATGGAACTTGGGGAGGAGGGCGGTTGATTACAGCGGTTGTGCTCCTGCTGCCTGTCCTGCAGCTCAACAATACACCGGAGAATATCAGCTTGATCCTCAAGTAGCCTGAGCATTGCTTCCTGCCTCCTTTCATCATGCTGACGCCACCTTTCCTCTTGCTCCCACCACCTTTCCTCCTGCTCCCGCCACCTGTCCTCTTGCACGTCCCTCCTGTCCTTGCATTCATTTTGTGCTTTCCTGTACTCTGACATTGTTTGGCTCCACGCATTCTGCTGGGCTCTTCCAGTGTGGGAGGACTGCATGAGCTCAGAGAACATTTCATTGCGAGTAGGTTTTTTTCATCTTCTAATCTTCGCTAGTCTCTGGGATGGAGATGATATGGGAAGCGTTGTAACATTTGCAGCTGCAGGAGGAAAAAAAAGGAAGAGTAGTATTTAAAAAGACACATTTTAGAGAACAATGTGTATACTCTTTCACAGTGAACCAAGCTGTTAACATTACATAGCACGTGTGCTTTCTTTACAAGGTCGCCTTTTTGACTCTTATATTGAGAGCCTGCCGATTTGGTGTGACATATCACACATGCAGGGCTAGCGGGCAACAGAATTCGGCTTGCAGGCAGACATGGTAAGCCACAGTCTTTTGGCTTCTTTAACCTTCATAACATGTGGGAATGGTTTCAAACAGCAGCGCTCTCATGTCCCATACCAAACACCCATTGGGTTGGCCATTTAAAAGGAGGGGCTGCGGTTTTCAGATTAACGTGCAGCACAAATCCAACTAACACCCCCCCACACATACACACAGTTGATCATCCTTGCTACCTTGAGTAAATAGCTTATTTTTTAACATTATTTCTCACATTGTAATTATTATAGAACAAAACCACATGGAAAGTATTTACCCCTTCTGTTTATCACAGGATTAATACATCTGATACACAAGAACTACTTTAAACTAGGCCCAGACTTTAACCAAAATGTACAATCAATAAATTGTCTCTTTTGATCAATTCAGATTATATCAGAAAACCTTCAGTGACCTTCTAATATAATCTGAAAACATAAGGGCTGCCCTAGAGCCATGGACCCAGCAGTCCGCCAGGCAAGCTGGCAAGGAACTAATCAGGTTTCTGATGGAAAGTACCTGGCAGACATGGTTCCATTGGAGACCTGCCTATACCTCAATGAAAATTCATTAAATCTGAGCCTTTCTCACTAAACATTTCTCTTTCAAGGCATCTGCATTTTCTGATGAAACAGAGTTTCATCAGAGAATTTCTCATCAGCTCTAGTGACAATGTCATGTTTATGACATTGCAATGGCTAAAACACATTTCCTAGCAAGATTAAGTGATCCTTTCTTGAAGAGCCAGGTGGTAGTTCTGTGGGGTTTAAAGAACAAAGGAGAATAGATGCTGGAACTAGGGATGTGGAGGGTGCTGGCACACCCTCTGGCTTGAAGTGGTTTCCATCATATACAAGGTTTACAGTTTGGTTCAATGGCCCTCAGCACTCCCACTATAAAAATTGCTCCAGCACCCCAGCAAAGGAGAATGTCCATGTGGTCATTTTAGCCCCAATTCTGCAAACTGCTCATGTTGGTGACCCTTTGTGCTCCTGACTTGAATCAATCAGACTCTGGGTGGGCACAGAGAGTTGACCACACAGGGCAGCTTGCAGAATTGGGCCTAAGTCATCACCTAGTAAAGCTAAGCATTTCAAAAACAAAAACAACCTCATAGTAAACCAAAGAATTTCAAACCACACACCAACATTGCAAACCTGTTCCACCACCCAACCCCCCCACACAAAATATAACACATTTTTATTGCCAGCCCATAGCTCCTACATGATCAGGTCCCTTATTTCTCCTTATCTCAACTCAGGAACCCAGCCAGAACCCATGAGGTAAATTCTTAAGTGCCTGAGTCACTTTTGAAAATAGGACTTAGGTTCCCAAATTACTTGGGCCCTTTTGAAAGTTTTACCCTGGCCCTTTTCCTGTTGACAATATTATCTGTGAACATACCAGGATTTTTATGAATGTATCCATTTGTCATAACTGGTTGACAAATATATATGTGGGTCCATGGGTTTTCATGGGCTCCTTCAAGTGTTTGATTTTTGGTTGGTGTGATTGGTCACCTTATTCATGTGACATGGTGTCTGTGGATCACTTAATCTTTTGAAATAGGAGCAGTGCCTGAAGAATTCACTAGTGCTTTGTATCTCTCAGGTAGAGGATGGGGAACAGTTAAAAGAGAGTGATATAAAGGGATAAGCAGGCAAAGAAAATGTTCAGAGATTTGAAATCTTTTCCTGTCCTCTTTTGGAAAGAGCTTTATATTTGGCTAGGTTCCCAGATTTTAAAATAGCTGGATTCCTTATAGACTGAGAGGGAGAGGAAGATGTAAGCCTGATTTATTGGTTGTCTAGCAGACTTTACTTTCCATTTTCTCTTGTCACATTCCCAATGAGTAAATGTGTGTGTAAATACAGGCTGGCCAGGTAAGCACTCCCAGCATCAGTATATTCATTCATATGGGAATATACTTGTTTACTTGAAGATATGCTTGTCTATGAATATCATATTTGCACAATTAAAAGCACCTCATAAGAACATAAGATGACACATTGGGTCAGACCAATGGTCCATCTAGTCCAATATTTCATCTTCCAACAGTGGCCGGTGCCAGATTCTTCAGAGGGAATGAACAGAAGAGGTCAATTGTGAGTGATTCATCCTCTGTTGTTCAGTTCCGACTCTGGGCCCCCAGAAGGGCTGGGACCTCGGGCAGAAGAGGCGGGGCTGAGGGTCAGCCTCCCCCAGCCAGCCCTTCCACACTGCCTGGCCTGCGCCGCCCAGGGCTCCAGTGGCGATTTAAAGGTCCCAGGGCTCCGGCCGCTGCAACAGTAGTGACGGTGGCGGCTATGACCCCAGGACCTTTTAAATCTCCAGGCCCCAGGCAGTTGCCCCTTTTGCCCATCCCACCCCCCCCTCAGAGGCCCTACACTCTGTGTAGGGTGTCTACATATCGGTGGCCGTGGCGGGATACCCTAAGCCCAGTGTAGACACTGCTAGGTTGACAGAAGAATTCTTCCGTCCACTGAGCTACTGCTTCTTGAGGGTGGATTTACTCCAGCGATAGAAAAACCTTTTCTGACACTGTAGCGTCTACACTACAGTGGCATAGTTGCAGCACCTCAGCTGTATTGCCGTAGCATTATATAGTGGACATATCTTTATTTTTCCCTCATCTTTTTAATTATATGCTGTTTTTTCACCTCTTTCTGTTTCCTCTCATTTTCTGCCCACTCTTGATTCTCCCCGAGATGAATCATGTTCTCATTTAAATCAAAGAGAGTTTTGCCATTGGTTCCAGAGAGAGCAGGATTCATTTGCAAGTTCCCATCTGCTCCTCTTCTTACTTCCCAATCCTTCCTCTTTCACAGTTCCCCAATCTCTTTTCTTCCATCCCTGCCAAAATCCCCCTTATCTTTCCTTCTGCCTCCCTGAATTTCCCACATCTTTCTTCCCACCACCAGATTCCCACATTCCACCTTTCTTTTCCTCTCCATCCTGGATTCAACAGTTCTCATTCTATTCCCTTCCCCTGATCTCCCATCTCCGAGAGCCAGGCGCCGTGAGACTGCTCAAGAATGAAAGAACTTGACAGAAGCAGCATGTGAGAATGTGAGAGTCAGAAAGCCAGCATAGAGTGAGATGTATCTTATCTGTATAGTCTGTATCCATCTGTGCAAAACAATTCATTTTTGTTTGGACCAGTGTTGGACAGCGTTTACATTACATGGGGCTGTGAAAGAAAACAGCACATACCCTAATCAAGTTGCCCACTAGTTTTAAAGCCTCTGCAGCCCTGGGTATGAGAGGATGCACTCAGAGAAATTTAACGTTACAGAACGACAGTCAAAATTCTTTAATATTTGGTAACTATATATTTGTTCTACACTTGCATGCTTCTGCCATACCAAGGGCCTTCTTTATCTCGAGTCAGGCTGTTGCCAAATTGCTTCCATTTGTAAATTATTCATATGAGGCAAAAGCTTTTGACTATGTTTGACAAGACAACTTCTTTAGCAAAGTCATTAAGATAAGAGACCTCTGCAGGGATGGAAGTTATTCAGATTATATATAAAACCTCTTGTGTGCATATACGTTGATTTTCTCTCCCTTCCTCTCTCTCCCTCTTAGCCCCCCCACCATCATTTTTTGTCCCTTCAACTAAATGCACTAAAATGTAACAAATTACTATGTTGCCACAAGTAATGGATGCTTCTGTCAGCATGCAAAGCAGTTCCGCTCGCAGAGTTACAAAACACTGAAAATGGAAATGTAGCCTAAGGAAAACTTTTGCATTCTAAGCTCAAATGTAATTTTAGAGACAGTGAATATTAAAAAGACAACATATTTTCTAAGACTTCTGATGTACTCGGTTTATATGTGCTGGGTTATGATTTTTAAGGATTTTTACACTAAATTAACTTCTTAGAATTTATTTTCAAAGATGTATGTAACTCTTCATGTGTATGTGCATATGTGTGTGTATCTATCTAGAGAAAGAGAGGGAGTGAATGGGAATATACATAATGGTTGCAGTGGGGTATAAAATATTTATTAGCATGAGTTTAAAATGAGCTGTTATTCATGAATGGCAAAACCATGGGTGAGTTATGTAGGTGACACCAAATGGGCACCAACAAAAGCGTTATACCTCACCACTGTAGTTTTCCTGTTCTATAAAAATTTTTGAAATTTTTACCTGTCCCAAATCGTGAAAAAACATTGAAATCTTGAAAATGTTCAAAAACCAAAAAAAACCGAATTGTGGTTTTTTGGGTTTTTTTTTGTTTTTGCAGGAGGGCTGGGCAATCAAGATGTTTTGTTTCAATTATTTCAAAATGTTTCACTTCAGCTGTGATCTGTTTCCCCTTCGTATCTTTTTAGTTTATTTAGCTTAAATTTCCAAATGAAAAGTCATTTCAAAATGAAATGTTTCAATAATTTCAATATTTTTCTCTGCATTTTTAGAGTCAGAAAATTCACCAAAACCAGCCCAGTTTAACATAGCATTTCAGATTCAGTTGCTTGGCATTTTGGTGGACAAAAAAATTATCAAAAAATGCTCAGCCAGCTCTACAAACCATCCCAGTAGCTATCTTGGATAAGCCACATGTGTTGCGGAGCAGCTACTTTGGGAGTGTTTCCAAAAGAGTTCTTTGGGGCTGGTTTTTGTATTCTTCCCTCTGTAAATCAATGTACAGTAAGTCCCACTGTACAGGGCTCAAAGGGAGACTATAACAACCTTCAAAAAAACCTTCACTAATATTTTTATGTAAAACCATCACAGTTTTAAATCTGAGTACATGTGGTTCTTCCTGTGCTAGGATTTAGAACCAATACTTGGTGTCATGAGATGCATGGATTCTCCTCTTTAAAATGGCATAAAGCTCCTATTTTCCGCCCTGAAGGGTATGGAATAATACTTTGTAAAGCTGGTATTTAAGTTGTCATGATAAGACTAGGTCTCATATGATAGGATAGACTTCAGAGCTATTGTTTCAGCCTCAGGAACACACCACTTCATCTGGTTAAACTTGTTTCACATTTCTAAGGTAATCTTTGCAACCATATGTGGTGGAACCTTTTTTAATGAAACCTTAGATTCTAGAAGACAAAAAGTCATCCTTAAGAACAATGTTCCTGCTTGCCATCTGCTGGGAACTGGCCCTGATCTTACTGGAGCTATGTTCAATGACTTCATGCACTCAGGATAAATATGAACACATATAGCTACCTGGGTGCTTAGTTGCCTATTTGCCCATACATTTACCTAAATTGAGCATACATTTACTCTAGTTGTACCCACAAATTGGTTTGCTCATAGTGCTGTGCATATTCACAAGCAAGAGTGACACTCTACTGATTAAAAATTTGGTCCATACTGTATGTCATTTTAAGCATTAAGCACTAATATATTAATCCTAGTTAAGGATTACTTAGTCTGGGGCATTCTTTGCAATATGGTCCATATCTTCGTATCTCTGTGGACAGTAGCCGGCATAATGGACACCATTCTGATTTGGGGCTTTTGGACGTTACTGCAGTATAAATAATAAATAATAGTAATAATTGACATTGCTGAGTGTGCAATTTTGCATTCTAAATTCTTTTGATTCATATTAAACTCTTCCAGATGAAAATTGTCCTCAGTGATTAACTTTTATTAAGTAAACCCCATGACAGGGGTTGCTTCCATGATTCTAAATAAATAAGCACTTCTGTGACTTGAAACTGATATACAATTATAATCATATTATTCAGGGAATGGTAGTATTCATCATGTTGTTAGTATTGTAAATTTGTACCATTGTAGATAGGAGTCACACAGCTTGGGGCCTTGTATCTTCACCTATTGTTTTCCCTGTGTTATGATACATTTTCAGCAACACTTGATTAAAACTGCCAATTTGTTGGGTATAAAGAAAATCTCTTGACACCACCAGGACTAATTATGTTGTCCTTGCCAAAGGGGTAGTTGAATAATTGCATGCGATTATTGCACAGCTATGGTGCTTTTCATGTCAGTTGCAATGCAATGAAGATTGATTCCCTTTAATTAATCATTCAAAAATAACCCCCTTGTATCATTCCCCAAATAGGAGCAACTATGTTCCTACATCTTTCTTCCAAAAGGCTCCTGAATGCAATTGGTTCCCTGATGAGATAGTATTGCAATCTGCATGTGCATGAGCCTGTCCTAAATAGGAGGATCTGCTTTGTAATTGGTTATGGATCCTAGTTTTCTTGTTCTTTAACCACAGTCCTTAACTTGCTTTATAATCTTAACAGCTGAAAGCAGATGAACATAAGCAGGGAAAAAACCAGCTTTTACTAATTAAACTCTGGACAGGAAGAGGAGCTTCAACTCTAATCTGATATATATATATAATGTCCACTCTGTACCTATCTGCCATGATAAATTGGACTCATGCAATCATATAATATTTCTTGGTAGGATTTTATGCAGCCAGACAATATTCTCATTATAAAAATACTTAAAGACATTGGGCCGACTCCTACTGGAACCAATGGAGGTACTCTAGATTTACACTGGTGTATTTGTTTTTGCCGGTTTTTCACATGTTCTTTTTACTTTGCAGATTCTATAGCATTCTCTTCTGAGCTAATTTGCTTCTTTTTCTAATTCAGACTGTGACAAAGTGTGACTCCATTCTAGGCTGGAAAGAGTTAAGACCAGACTCTTAAGACCAGGTAGCCATATCCACTGCAGCTGTGCTGGGTTTGGTCTTAAAAAGGGAGAAGTCCAGCAAATTGAGGGGGTGAATGGGATGAGTGGTGATAGGAAGTTCCTGCCCAGGATTAGCAGCCTGCTAGGAGACAAGGAACCCAGTGGGGACTTTGGCTGGCCAGATCGGCTGCAGAAAGGAAGGCTTCAGCCAGGAAGACAGTGATTGAAACTATGTCTGAGAGATGTAGAGCCAGGGTGTAACAGGTGGCAATTATGTATGGGAGCAGGGACTGGAGGTAGGGCCTGGCTGGGTGGAAGATTCCTTTGCTTTATGCATTTTGGAACTTTTGTTTTTTGAAGATCTCCTTTCATCTGGAAGGGGTGAGACTGGCTGGAGCCGTAAAAAGAAGTAAATTGTTGCAGGACCAAACAGCTGTTTGGTGGGGGAAACAGAGGCAGAGTTGCTGCAACACTATAACTGGTCATGAAAAGATGCCCTGGCTGGTGAGTTTGCTCTGTTACACTGACCATATATTTATGTTAAAAATATTGGATATTTTAATCTGATGAAGTAGCTTAGGCATATTCACCATGTATATGATCAGATATGTTAATGTAAGATTTCTACCCACAATGGCATTATGTTTTTCTGAAAATGGATGGGTTTTTTTCAGTATTACAGAATCCTCTCAGTTAGTATTACATCTATATATTAAGATAAATGATAGGCCTGACATATAACGTTTAATAGGTATGTGGATCTAGGAGTTTAATTCATGTCCCTCTCTCTAAGGTAGCATAATCATTATATCAAAGACCTACGGTTAGAGAGACAAAAATATATGAAATGTTGCTGGATTGCTTATGAAATGTTTATGAATCTTTTTGCTCATAAAATTGGGATGACATGATATAGTCTAATTAAGTTATACACATTAATATGTATAAATTAGTTTTAATTGTTCTAATACAGTTCAGAACTCAAGGCTCAGAAAAGGCTTAGAATGTCATGAAAGAACATGTAGTGTCAGTTTGCACCAACAGCTGCAAAGGTGGTGTTGTTCCTGTAGGAGTTTCCAACCAGTAAATGGTAGAAAATATTGAATTTACTCATAAAGGAGCATCCACACTACCACTGCTAAGGTGCCATATAGCTGTAGTATACATCTCTAGTATGTCTGTATATAGTTTCTTGGCGTGCAGGAGGCTCTGGGGGAGGGGAATTGGGAGGAGTGAGGGCACAGCAGGTTCAGAGGAGGCGGGAGGAAAGGGTGGAGTTCTGTGGAAGAGCCAGAGGTTGAGCACTGAGCACCCCCTGACCCATTGAAAAGTTGGTGCCTGTAGCTCCAGCCCTGGAGTTTATGCCTATACAAGGAGCCGCATATTAACTTCTGAAGAGCCGCATGTTGCTCCAGAGCTACAGGTTGGCCACCCTTGCTGTAGTTGATAGCACAGCAGATATCCCCTGCCCCCGCATAGGGGGAAGTCACCCTTCCCAATGGGACTGAGTTTAGTAGGCACAGGAGAGTGTGTTTACCCTTGTTTCTGTAGTTGTGGGGCCTGGGGCCACTTTCATGGGCCAGATTTTCACCTAGAGATGCAAATAGAGGCCTAGTGGGGCTTTCAAAAGAGTCAAAACAGGTGAGGCACCTAGTCTCCATCAAAATCAATGGGAGTTAAGAGCCTAACTTGTTTAGGTGCTTTTGAAAATCCCACTAGGCACATCTAGGTGCCTAAATAGCTTTCAAAGTCTGACCCATTGTACATACATGTGAAAATGTAGCTTGAATGAGCCACAGAAAAGCAGATTTCTATCCAGTAGAAACTTGAATATAACTGAAGTAAAGATTTCATACTGTAACCAAAACATGGACACACTGTCCAAACTTGTGGAAAGTGCTTTTTTCACAAGATAAATCTCCTTTTCTGCTTTTCCATAGGTTTCAATTTCAGTATAATTAAGTTTTAATTTCCCCCTGTATAAAACTCTAGCTTACTGTGGTTTAATAGAATATAAAACATAGTAAATTTAACATACCCTATGTGGTTATAATTGTCTTATTATTGGAAACAAATACCTGGGCAATACCCATGTCATTCCAGACATGAAAATAATGTACAACCACTACATTCTAGCTCACTAAATCATCTCTCTGAAGAACTTATTTAGTAGAAGGCAGTACACAAAAGAGAGGTGCAGTGACTGTAGATGTTATAAATTCCATGGGGGTTTAAGAAGCTGAACCATCTATTTCATTCTACAAGGAGTTGTTTTCCATATATGTTGATTGCACATTCATTCTTTAATCATTGTATGCTTAAAGCTAAAAGAAAGACAGGACTAAAATTTCTTCCATAAATTGTCGAACACTTTACAATAGATATAGAAATGCACAGTGTGAACACTGCTAAAGCTGTGAGAAAGTAAATTGGTACCACCACAGGAAATAAAGCTTATACCTAAAGACTAAGAGCTCACTAGAATATATGAGCACATTTTGTACTAAAAAGGATTATATAGCCCATAATGCCTGCTTCCTGAAATGTATGTTTTGTTGGCTAATACATTTTACAACAATTAACAATGAATTCTCCTGTTTTATGAACCAGAACTCCAAAATTCTACTGGATATACTGGAAATGGGGGGAAATGGTCACACAATTGAATTTCTAAAGAAATTTAAATTTCTGACCTCATCTGTGACACTTTTGTATTTGATCTCCACGAATCTATGAATATTGAAGCTTTATTGCAATTGTTTCAATGCTTACAAAAAGCACATTTTTTGTTAAAATTCTAGACTATTTGCTAAGAATAACAAATGGGTATGCACCAGGAACCCAGGGGAAAAACCACCTTCCGCCAGCAGATCCTCCAAGGAGACCTGGTACTGTCCCACAGCGAGCACCCGGCCCTCGGCCTTGGGCACGCACACCACACAACAAAAACACCAACCCAGGAACCAAATCCTGCTACAAACCCCGGTGCCAACTCTGTCCACATATCTATTCAAGGGACACCATCATAGGACCTAACCACATCACCCACACCATCCATGGCTCGTTCACCTGCACATCTGCCAGTGTGATATTGGTGTGCCAGTAATGCTCCTCTGCCATGTACATTGGCCAAACTGGGCAGTCTCTATGCAAAAGAATAAATGGACACAAATCTGATATCAGGCATCATAACATTCAATAACCAGTAGGAGAACACTTTAATCTCTCTGGTCGCTCAATAAGAGACCTCAAAGTGGCAGTTTTTCAACAAAAACGCCCTTAAAAAACAGACTCCAACATGAAGCTGCAGAACTGGAATTAATTTGCAAACTGGATACCATCAGATTAGGCCTGAATAAAGACTGGGAGTGGTTGAGTCATTACAAAACCTAAACTTAATTTCCCCAATACTAATTTCTCCCTACTGTTACTCACACCTTCTTGCCAACTGCCTGTAATGGGCCACTCTCTCTTACCACTTCAAAAGTTATTTTTCCTCCTTTGGTATCCTGCTGTTAATTGATTTATCTTGTTAGACTGACCTAACACTTGGTAAAGCAACCCCCATCCTTTCACATATTTATACCTGCTCCTGTATTTTTCACTTCATACATCTGATGAAGTGGGTTCTAGCCCATGAAAGCTTATGCCCAAATAAATTTGTTAGTCTCGGTGCCACAAGGACTCCTCATGGTTGTGTGTGTGTTTTTGGTTTTCTTCCTGATACAGACTAACACAGCTACCACTGAAACCTTTGCTAAGAGTGAATTTCAAATGTTCATTCTTATGTAATAAGACAGTGTGAATATTATAAGTCACCCAGTCAGAGAACAGAAACAATACCATATGACTTAAATGATGGTGGAACCAGAATGCATAATGGTAACAGATCTTCTACACTTTGCTACACTTTCTGCAATTTGTTTCTTCTCTTGGGTCTTTGTCTACAGAGCTGGGTGGGAAATGATTTTCCTATTGTACAAGAGTCTTTCTGATTTTTTTTTTCATTTTGTTTTTCCCATTTCAAACTAGGATAATTTTTATATCAGTTTGCAAAAAATGTTTGCGATTGGAGTAGATTAATTAAAAGGTTTCATTTGATTTCAGTCTTTTTTTGTCACCTTTTTTTAGTAGAAATTAACTTTCATTTTGAAACAAGAGGTTTTGAACCAGGAAATGAAACTTCTCATTTGAGGAAAGGCCAAAAGAGGATTTTCTGACAGCTTTGAAACTCTTCACAAAAAAAAATTTGAATCTGGATATTTGTTGAAACCAACACTTCTGAACAGTTTTGATTTTGAGAACTCAACAAATGAAAGTAGCTTCAGTAAATAGATTTTTTTTTCTATGCTGTACCTTCAAGAAAATTTGGCAGTCATGTTGTTGAAAAGTACTTTGGAGTCAGAGGTCAACATGTCTGTGGAAAGAACAGAACACATGCACAAAAAGTGCCATTTGGCTCTGGGTCTGCCTCCATAGCTTAGGGGGTTAAAGGAATAGTCTCGGCATGAAGGGGTCGCCAGTACAAATCTCACGAGTGCCTGGGTAGCGGACTTGGAATCTCCTCACTGGATTTGCAATCACCCCAGAATTGGGGCTTATTCTAATCCTGCTTATGCTGGTGAAACTCCATTGATTTAAGTAAAATTACTTCTCATTTTCCACCAACATGTGAGATTGAAATCCACTAATTCAAGTGGAAAGTATCCAAAATTGCTGGGGCAATAAAACAGGACTCTTCCATGGCTCTGTACTATATTGTGGAATAATCAGTGTATAGTTGGGGATAATGTCTAACTTTGCGTCTCCACAACTGTTTCTTGGATAAAACCAAATTAATATTATTCAGGCAAGGTTGCTCGTGTCTGCTTACTTGCAGTCACATAATTGATATGACCACAGTTATCTTTACTTTCTATCACAAACAGTGAAGGAAATGCTTTCTGTTTGTTTTTTTCATTTAATTTTATTTAATAGATCTATTTTTAAAACCAATCTTAATTTACTTAATTAGAGATACTTAGTGTATACACAATTATAAATTGGCCCATGTAAATCCCTAAAGCTGCACTAAGACCTGCTACCATTTGCTTTCTTTAACATTTTGGTATTGAAAACACATTGTGGTTGATAAAGTTCATTTTATTTATTTCTTTATTTTGTCTTCATCTTCTGCCTTGTCAGTTGGTAGTGTCAGTTAAAATCTTTCATTATCTCATGTTTACGTCCAAACTTCTGTTTCTCTTAGCTTTTTAAATGCATAACCTATTTATTATCCTATCAAAACTATGCTGTATTAAGCTATTTTCCTTAGTTCTTACCTTACTATCTTAATTTTGAGTTCAGTTTTAGCTCTTGTTGAATGGGGTTTCTCCCTTCCTTAATATTCAAAAAAAAAGTTCTCAAATTATCAGGCTTGGTGGTTGGTGATTAACCTCTTCCAGCAAATCCCCAAAAGTTCCACTGGATCTCTAAGTAGCTATCTATTTTTCCTTCATGCCTGTAGAATTCTGATTTGATGCTTTTTCTACTACCAGAACTTTCCACACCTTTTGATACCAGTGAATAATTTTAAGGGAATCACTCTTCTTCCACCACCTTGCTATGGTAACTCTAGCAGCAAGTAGGAGAGAAATGATCAGTTCTTTATGGCTTTTATAAGACAGAGTTTTCATGATAACCCCTTAGCATTTTTATTAAATTATCTGACAGCTGACACCCAGTTATTTCCCTTGTAGAATGTCCAACAGCTGTTCAAAATGTCTTTACTTTTGAGCATATCCACCATATATGGATAAATCCTCCCATTTCATTACATTCTCTTCTAAATTTACTCAATTCATTTAATTTTAGATGAGTTAGCTACCATTCATAAAGAATTTCAGTAATTTTCTTTCGCTAAGGTGTGGGGGACCATTGCTCCATATGTCCTCCCATTCCTCAATTTTTGGTGTCTATGCCTACATCAACTTTTCATGAACTTAGTTATTTCCTGTAGGTAACAGCTAGATCTTTCTGAACAGAGTGGAAAGAAAGCCTTCATGTTTCATGAATGTTGGGATGTTGTGGGGTTTTTTTGTTTGTTTGTTGTTTTTGTTTTTCCAAATTCCATGAATTTTCTGCTTAGGTTTGCCTTTTTGTTGGGGTGGGTTTAAAAAGTCTTAGTTGTAAGTATTAATATTCTGCAATTTTGGTGTCTTTTCATCAAGTTAGATAACTTTGTCTCTGAACCGCTGGCCAATTTTTGATGTACCTCTAAGTTTCCCAAATGTCAAAACTTCGCAGGCTTTTAGTAGGGTAAAATTCTACACGATCTATTATGAGCATTAGAAGTGATGTGTACAGGCTTAGTTTTCCAAATAAATTATCCCAAGTTTCTATTGTTGCTTTCGTAAAAGGGTGGTTATATATTGATTTGTGGCTTATGTTTTCTTTATCCAAGGGGTATGTGGAGTTTGATTGCACAACAATAAACTTGTTCTACCCCTACAGAGTCCTTTGTGTTATTCTGTACACCAAGTTTCAGAGCTGACTAGCTTGGTAGTAGCGCTTAATGTTTGGTAAACCCATGCCTTCCTTTCAGGACAGTTCTAAGGTTTCATTACTGGGGTGCAACTGGGTATATCTGGCTGTTGCTACTTATTAGACAACTTTCCAGGAATCCAAAGGCTAGTTAGACCCCTTGAAAATCTTGGCTTTTTAAGAGTTTTTAAAAGTAAAATTTGGCTACTGTGTCAGTATTTTGTTTATGATTTATAATTTATATAAAGAGTAAAGACTCTCCCATCTACTGATGTTTTAAGTATAATTTTACCTGTAAGACTTTTAAAAAAAATAAAATCCAAAATGAAAATAGAATGAAATGCAATACTGACAGTTTTGCAATACTACTTTCTATGATATCTATCACACTAAAAGGCAAGGGAGATAGATTAGGTGCAATGTATAAACTATCACTACTTTCTGCTAATAACACCGAATGCCAAAGCAAGGTTTAAAGCATGATAACAAGATATGTAAAATTATATTATGCTTACTCTGAAGACCTCCAAGTGGAATCTTCTACATAGCAATCAAAACAATAGTATTTTAATTTTCAGCCAATGCTGTGGAAAAATTTGAAACAGTAAAAACCTCTCCTAAGAACTACTCAGCAATTAGGAAGACACACATTCACAAAGTAAGTCAATCAGTAAAACATCAGAAACAACTCTGGATTGACAAAACAAAAAGTTCCATACGGTCTTCATTTTTCAACTGGCATCACCACAGCTAGACATAATGGTTCTAATAACTATAAGGAAGCAATATTTAAAGCTAAGGCTCCTTCCAATACAATATGATAAAAAGAAGTGAATTGACTGGTTGGCTTCTCACTTACCCTATGCTTTTAAAATATTCTTGAAATCCTGACCGTTTAAGAAAATCACCTCTTCCAGCTTTATATGTTGCAGACATGTTCCTTTCATGTTCAGTAAGGTTCTCATCTGAAATTTTAGTGCAAACAGACATTGTGGACATAGACGCACTAGGCCCTAAATGATCTTTTTTCCTTCCTGTCCCCAGGACCAAAATGCCACTCAGCTAGACTGGCCTGCTAATGTTACATAGTATCAATTCTAGTAAACTGGTGTTTTTGCTTTAAAGCGTCTGACAGATATTTTTCACTTTTTTTGATGGTAGCATGGTTGAACTTAACCATATTAACAGTAAAAGAATGCTACCCAACCCTTACTAATATAATGCTTGCCTGCATTTTAGCATCACCAAGATGACGCTGACAGGATACTACCCAGCAACACTGTGGGGGTCGGTCTACCAAAACACAACAGATGGCTGTCTTTTAATACTTTGAATAATGATTATAAAACGGCTTAAGAAATCATAGCAAGGTGATTGGTGAAGAGAGATTACATGACAGTGCCTTTATTTTCAAAGTGAAACAAATGCATACTTTTAAATTATAAATGCAGAACCAACCGCAAGTAGATGGTCCTGCAGATCTTCTCTGTCTGATTGCAACAATTGAATTTGAGTAGTTTAGCAAGATACTTCATGCTGGACCACCAAATGCACATGACAGCTCTGATGCAACATCCATGGTAACGCTGACCTCTTGGATTCTAATCTAGACACATTTGGTTTTCCTGTTTGAGGTGATTAGACAATCATTTCTGTGCCCCTTGAAGATTTTTTGGGAGAAGAGGGCAAATGTCCCCAGTGCCCCAACTCTAGCATCTGGCCTGCTCCCTTTTGCCATGGCCTTTGTAAAATGGATTGCTTAACCCTTGGCTTCTTATTTTCCCCAAATGAAATTGATTGTCATTGATCTATGAGACATCCTAAAACCAGGATTGTTAGGAAAGTGAAATTAATTGCCACAATTCTGCCTAACCATGACATTTAATATTTTGAACAAATTTTCAGATCTGTTTTGATTTTATTAATCAAAGGTGTATAATATTACTCTTGCCATCTTTTTGAAATGTGTATTTTCAGATGTCTTATTGAAGTAATTGCCCATTTTTATTTGTATTTATCTTTCATTAGATCAAAGCCCACACCTATGTCCAGGAACTCTGACTTGTAGTAATTTATTTTAAATCCTGACACTATGATAAATTTTAAGATTTCTTCTTGCAAGTCTAGCAATGCATGAGTTGGACTTGTAACAAATGCCATGACATTGTCTGCCTATAAAGCTAATTTGTGGTCCCTGTTTCCTACAGTAAATCTATTTATATGAGGATTATTTCTGCTCAAATGGATGAGTGTCTCCATAACAATGTCAAAAAGAAGTGATAATAGATATACTTAGTATATGCCTCTAAAATGGGGAAAAAATTCTGATAGATATCCAATTTACTCTTAAAGTGATGGAAATTGTAATTTCCATCTGACAGGCAGCAGAACCTATGGCCAGCGCTTCTTGCTACAGTGTAACTGTCAGTCAAATGACTGGCAAAAAAACATTTATCACCAACCTTGTAGCTATGTTTGGGGTGGGAGGGTTGTTTATCTGCCTCCCTCTGTTTTTAAAGCATTTATTTTAGTCAAGTTAAAAAAAAAAGAGGAGTGATGGAAGGGAGGTTATTCAACAAATATAACTTTATCCATGGTAATTTAATCAAATACAATTCCAACCACTACAGTATAGCAAAGAAATCACTATGATAAACCCATAATGTAACTACTTGCTGCCCATGGAAAAGTACTGTGAAGCTGTCATTGTTGGTCAGCTGTTGCGATGAGCAAACTGATGAGGATTAGATAAGCAATGTAGTGTCATAAGCAAAGAAGTTCAGACAGTCCAGTCTCCTCCTAATGGACATATTATGAGTACCTTAGTGAAGGAAGA
Organism: Mauremys mutica; assembly: GCF_020497125.1. Classification (NCBI taxonomy): domain Eukaryota; kingdom Metazoa; phylum Chordata; order Testudines; family Geoemydidae; genus Mauremys; species Mauremys mutica. Next base: position 74,721,891 of record NC_059077.1, read on the forward strand.
ATTGACCTTGTAATTGCCTCTTTCTGGGATTGGTGAAATTGCTATAGCCCCTAGACATTTCTATAAGCAAATCCTTCAAGAGACAACTGGCACAGCAGTGTGTCCAGAGAAATCTTAAGCTTTTGTTGACAGGGCAATTGAAGTCAGTTTCTGGGACTGATTTGAGAAGCATTATGTCAAATGCTTGTGATCATATTTTCAAATACTTTATCCTTCACAATACATTTATAGAATTAAAATCCTTCCCAATTTTGACATCAGCTGTGGGATTGGACCCAAGATGTCTGGATCTAAAAGTAATGCAACTATTGCTGGAGCTAAAGAATCCAGCTGTACTATTATATCAAGGGCTGTAACAGAGTCCATCACAAAACTCTGTGCTCCTGCTACTAGAGTGGGACAGGCCAGAAACTACTGATTTTAAACAGGAATATCATACAAACTGTATTGAAACAGCCTTGAAATACTTGAGAATCTGGCACAACATTAAGGCATGCAATTAGGACTATTATATCTTATTTTAAATAGGATTACAGAGTAACTTACAAACAGTAATATAACCCTCACTCTACCTTTTTTAGGTAGGGAAGTATTACCCTCATTTTAAAGAAGGGTAAAGTGAAACAGAAAATGAAGTGATTTTTCCCAAGGTTATACAGCCAGGAAGAGACCACAGAGACAAGAAAAGAATGGCCATACTGGGTCAGATCAATGGTCCATCTAGCCCAATGTCCTGTCTTCTGATTGTGGCCAATGCCATGTGCTTCAGAGGGAATGAACAAAACAGGCAATCAGAGTGATCCATCCCCTGTCTTCCACTCTCACTTTCTGGTAGTCAGAGGCTAGGGACACCCAGATCATGGGGTTGCATCCCTGATCATCTTGGCTAATTGCTATTGATGGACCAATCCTCCATGAACTTACCTAATTTTTATATGAATCCCCTTACAGTTCTAGCCTTCACAATATCCCCTGGAAAAGAGTTCCACAACTTGACTGTATGTTGTGTAAAGAAGTCTATCCTTTGGTTTATTTTAAACCTGCCGCCTATTAATTTCATTGGGTAACTCTTGGTTCTTGTGTTATGTGAAGGAGTAAATAACACTTCCTTATTCACTTTTTCCACACCATTCATGATTTTATAAACCTCTATCATATCTACCCTTAGTCATTTATTTCCCAGTCTTTTTAATCTCTCTTCATATGGAAGCTGTTCCATATCCTGAATTATTTTTGTTGCCCTTCTCTGTATCTTTTCCAGTTCAGTTGCAGTATATCTTTTTTGAACGCACACGGTATTCAAGGTGTGTGTATACCATGGATTTATATTGTGCCATTATGATATTTACTGTTTTATTACCTCTACCTTTCCTAATGCCTACTAACTTTGTTAGCTTTTTTGACTGCCACTGTATGTTGAGTGGATGTTTCCAGAGCACTATCCACAACGACTTCAAGATATTTCTTGGTTGGTAACAGCTCATTTAGACCTATCATTTTATATGTACAGTTGGGATGATGTTTTCCAATGTGCATTAGTTTGCATTTGTCAACACTGAATTTCATCTGCCATCTTGTTGCCCATGCACCCAAGTTTTGTGAGCTCTCTTTGTAACTCTTTGCAGACTACTTTGGACTTACAAAATTACTCAAGATAGTTATCATCTACAAATTTTGCCACTTAACTGTTTACCCCTTTTTCCAGATTATTTGTGAATATGTTGAACAGAGCTGGTCTCCAGTACAGATCCCTGGAGGATCTGAAAACTATAATTTATTCCTACCATGTCTTTTAATCAGGTACTGATCCATGAGAGCACCTTCCCTACTATCCCATGACTTCTTGCTTTGCTTTAGCAAAGGACCTTGTCAAATGCTTTGTGAAAGTCCAAGTACACTGTATCAGCTACATCAGCCTTGTCCACGTTTGTTGACACTCCCACCCCTTAAAGTATTCTAATAGATTGATGAGGCATGATTTACCTTACAACTGCAGTGCTGACTTTTTCTCCAACAAATAATTTTCATCTGTGTGTCTGATAATTCTATTCTTTACTATAGTTTCAACCAGTTTTCCCAGTACTGAAATTAGGCTTACTGGCCTGTAATTGCCAGGATCCCCTTTGGAGCCTTTTTAAAAAATTAACATCATGTTAGCTATCCTCCAGTCGTCTGGTACAGAAGCTGATTTAAATGATTGTTCACATACCACAGTTAGTAGTTGTGCAATTTCATATTTGACTTCCTTCAAAACTCTTGGATGAATATCATCTGGCCTTGGTGACTTATTACAGCTTAATTATTCAATTTGTGCCAAAGCCGCCTTTAATGAAACCTCAACCTGGGACAGTTCCTCAGATTTGTCACGTAAAAAGAATGGCTCAGGTTTGGGAATCTCCCTCACGTCCTCTGCAGTGAAGACTGATGCAAAGAATTAATTTAGCTTCTCTGCAATAGCCTTATTGTCCTTGAGTGCTCCTTTAGCACCTGGATTATCCAATGGCCCCACTGGTAGGCTTCCTGCTTCTGAAGTACTTAAAAAAAATTTTGGGTACACTAAGGTGGTTAGTTGCTCCTTATTTATTTACCACCTTATTTATTTACCACCTTTACCTTATTTATTTACCACCTTAGTGTACCCAAAACTTGGTTAGTTGCTCTTCAAATTCTTGTTTGACCTGCCTAATTATACTTTTACACGTGACTTGTCAGGGTTTATGCTCCTTTCTACTGAGAAAAATAGGATTTAACTTCCAACTTTCAAATGGATGTCTTTTTGCCTCTAACCACTTCTTTTACTTTGTTTAGCCATGGTGGCACTTTTTTGCTCCTCTTACTATGTTTTTTAATTTGGGGTATACATTTAATTTAATTTTAAACACCATAATTCCTTGTCTTAACAGTAGGCTCTGGAGATGTTTGCATCACGAGATAGTGACACAAATGTTATAGTGCCCTGGAAGACAAATTCATAACATCACAACTCTGCACATGACACCGTAACTAGTGGTTTTCATCATATGAACTTTCATATTAGTTCCATTTTGAGAAAATAAAAAATCAGAGACCTTTTTAAAGTTGGAAAAAAACAAATATACAAAATGTTATTCAAAGAGATGAATAAACAAGTGTAGTAGTTGTAACACTTTTTTTTATAAGATGACTGAAATGGAAATAACCTGAAGGAGGGAAAAATCTTAGATGGGAGCAATAAAATGTTGATGTATATTCCACAGATCATTGTTTTCCAGGCTTTAAAAGGAAAATTTCTTTCATAGGTAGTCTGTCCTTCTGACTAATAGAACCTGAAAATACAATGGAAGATTAAAAGAAATTATTTTTGTATTGCTTAGTGAAAATTACACCTTTTGTGTAATTGTGAAATTCCTTATTTATTTACCACCTTAGTGTACCCAAATATTTAAAATTGGAAGCCAGCAGTACATATCTGATGGTTATCTGTGTTCTAATAAAATGTCAGATGTTCAAAAATCTACCAACAGAGACCTTTATAATATAGGACATGGGTTAAATATATTTGCATGTCATCTCTCAGCTTTTTATGAAGCTATTGTAAATTATTTATCTTAGCTTTTAGATTTCAGAGTCATTTCATTTCAATTTGGACTCTCTCTCATATAATTCATAAGCTTTGTTCAACCAAATGAAGACTACTGACATTTAGCGTGTGGAATAACATGTCAAAAATAAGGGATGCTGAAAATCACGGTTTGTGGATTTAGTAAAGATGTGAAATAAAGTCTTTGATGCATGTTAAAATCACAGTAAATGTAAGTGAAATCTAATTGTAAAATGTAAATGAAGCTTAATTGTTTACCATGCACTTGCAGTTGAAATCCTGCTGTGTAATGTATGGCAGCATCCGTTCCCAATACGTTGGGGCTGCAAAGCAAAGTCCAAGATAGTTTGGTTGTGACAAATACCCTCCTTGTTCATGAGCCAGAAAGTGCAGAGCTTTTCAGTTGGGGGGGGAAATACAGCTTTCTGCAGTAGTTAACACTTAAAAGCATAGTTCCACAGGAGAAAAAAATATTAATTATGGAGAAAGCACCACTACATTGCAATATATATATTTACTAAACAGAAAAGATTTCATAAGAAAGTTTTTTACTGAAGTTTAACAGGTAATCAGGTAAATGTAGCATCATGGTTTTTCTATATGGCTTTGTTTTCAGTGTGGTAAAAAACCAACTTCTTATCAAGTTCATTAATGAATACATTCCACTGCAATGAGATACTATATTCAAAATTCTTGAAATTTGAGTCTTTTGGAAACTAAAATGTCAGAACAATAAAACTAATTAAGGCAAAAACAGCCAAAAAAGCATTCTCCAGAATGATGACAAGTTGGCCCCAAAATAACATCCATGCATCTTTAAATTGAAACTGTTTTAATCCAACTGTTGGAGCAGAGAAGAATCAACATTTTCTTCATTCGTTCCCATTCAATGTCAATTTTCTTTTTAAACATGTTTTAATTAAATGTTTAAAGTAATTGTAAATGTATAACACATGTGTTTTTAATCTTTAGTATTTGATTCCAGATGTCTTAGTATCTCTTGCAGTGAAAATACCCCTCCCCCAGAGGGGAACCCCATTTATTAGAAAGAGACAGGTAATAAGGGTGATTCAATTAGACATATAGATAGTTGGGCTTGAGAGGACAGGAAGAACTACATGGTGAATTGCCTGATGAGTTGTGGACCTCTTGAGACACCTAGACAGTGCTGGGGAGGAGCCAGTGGTTGTGGTACATGTAGCTACCAATGCAATAGGGAAAGGTAAGAGAGAGGTCCTGCAGGCCAAATTTAGGCTGTTAGGGAAGAGACTCCAGGGTAACAGGACCTCCAGGGTAACATTCTCTGAAATGCTTCCAGTTTCTCATGAAAGGCCAGTTAGACAGGCAGAACAGGATCTCAATATGTGGATGAGTTGATGGTATTGGGAGGAGAGATTTGTTAGGAACTGAAGAACCTCTTGGGAAAAGAGTCTACACAGGAAAGATGGGCTCCTCCTAAACCAAAATGGAACCAGACTGCTGACATGTAAAATAAAAAGGTTTGTAAAGGAGTTTTTTAAACTATGGGAATGCCCACAGGTGCAGAAGAGTACATGGTTTGGACAGGCATCCCTTTTGAAAGATTTTTTTTAAAAGGGGGTACTCAATATCCTAGTGAAGAGGAAAGGATAAAAGATGATAAAGTACAGGTAGGAACTGAAGACACTCCAAGAAATGACGTCACATGAAGGCAAACAATTAAATACGGACAAATTTTATAAGTGCTTGTCTACAAATGCTAGAAGTTTAAATACTAAGATGAATGAACTGGTATTAAATGAGGATATTGATATAATGGGCATCACAAACTTGGTAGAACATGATAATCAGTGGAGCACATTAATATCCAGGTACAAAATATATATGAATGACTGAGTAGGTCATGCTGGTGGGAAAAGTGGCACTATATGTGAAAGAAAGCATAGAGTCAAATATAGTAAAAAATCTTAAATGTATCGAACTATCCCTTAGAATCTCTAGGTATTTGTATGGATATCTGAACCTTCAAAAGAGTCATATACCATTTGCCTGTTACAGCCTGGTACTTCCAATAGCAGACACAAAGCAACTATTTGATTTAGGCTGTGCATATATTAAAAAAAAACACCTCATCTGGCATTAGCAACACAGCAAGATGCATGCCGGTGCCAATTTCTTTACTCTGAATTGTATATAACTGCTGCCTTATAACCTGTCTGACTACAATAGATGACTGCCAGGCAAAACAACCCAAACACCTGCCTTCTGGGGTATAAAATTTTAAAACACAGCTATAATCATAGACATGTGGCTGGTTCTTCTATTAGAAACAAAAGACCTCCAAGTTCCTGGCTCACACCAACACACAATTGTAGTTAGCATGAATCTGACTCTAGGATGGATTTTGATATGTGTGTTTTATTACTCTACTGACTGGACACATGGATTTGGGGAAACATCTGTTTTTTACTTCATGGATTGATCCTACTGCATTTTTGTGTAACTGCATAAGGTTTCCTTGTATCCTGGCGTTGTGATGGAGGAAGAAAGGTCAGGAGTTGCCCTACATGTTTTGCATCATTTATATTTTTGTGCTTTGAGATGTCTCTGCCTAATCAATGGTTCTACTTCTCCATTCTCTGAACCTGAAAAGCATAAACAGACCCATTGATCTGATTATCCTAACCTTTATGTGGTTAAGGAACATGTTTCTCTGAGAATATTTTTACCCAGGGGATGAGTTATTTAATTGTTTAAATGCAGCTTCAGACCCCCTCACCACCACCACCATCCCTTGGAAAACTTTTCAAATCTCCTTTCTGTCATGGGGATTAGTACTGAGTCCTATCAGCTCAACCAGTAACTGCTTTGTTATGATACATGACATAATGGTATTCATCCCAGGCTGTCTTAAGTGACTCATCATTATAGTGCAAGAAGGATATTGGAACAAGCAAATATTTGCTGAAATGGTACTTGCAGTATAAAAAACATGCCACATTCTGTTACCAGATTCACTGATAAGTGGCTGTGCTGTACATTTAAAACCCCCAGCTGGAAAGCTTGATTATATTGTTACTTACAAAATATTTTTTTTAATTTTTGAGATGAGGCTATTACAGTACATTTATTTTAGTTGAATGGAACCCTCATTTAAAACAGAAAGGAAAATAGCCTCTGAATCTCTTAGGGTCAAATATTAAGAGATGGCAGATACGAAGTTGTGGTTGCTCAGCATGATCTCTGGACCTCAAATTTTTGACTTTTTTTTTCTTTCCCAATCTCTTCCTTATCACTGTTGACTGTGTAATTTAATTCTGAAACTGAGGATTTGGGATGATGAGAGGGAGTGGAATATGTTTGACCTTGAAGGTTAAAGCAGTGGTAAGACTTGACATTAAAGCTTTTCCTTTTCATCCCTAGGGCAAATATGAGGCAAGCTGATGCAGTGTTAAGCCTTTTCACAATGACATCCCATTGACCTAACCCATGACCTAGAAAGACCACTCTTTGTAGGGTGAGAGCTAATTTGGTCTCCAAACCTACAAAGTCATGTCAATTTATTTTCCCTAGGAACTGATTTGATGCCATCAAACTCTTTCACACCATGCTTTAGCATGGACTTCCAGATAATACTGAGGCTAAGCTTTGTCCACTAAGTCACCAGGTCACCACTCTTTAGTCTGTGGGCCTTTGTTCCTGTGCCATTCATTTCCAATTTAAGGGGTTTTTTTCCCATTCTTTCCTGTCCCATGATTATCTTCAGGTCCTATATAAAGAACACAAAACTGTAGCCAGTCACATGGGTTTATGTAATTTAGTCGTCATGCTCAGCCCAGTTCCTTTTATCATTTATTTCACAGGACAACTACTTCCTCCTCATGATTGTAATAGGTTTTTGTTTTTCTGTTTGTAGTTTTAGGGTCACTTTTGTTATATTATTAATATGATTCTATCATTTTTTCTATTTATCATGACTTATAATGCCACAACCAAGCACTTAGGCATGGGTGAAATGGGGGACTGAATTTCACTCAAAGATATTCTCATAATAATTTTTATTTATTTGTAATTGTATTCTGTGTTCTAAAATTATAAAGCTCTATCTTGTATCAGTTTTGTGCCTTTTAATCAAGTGTTTTTCTTTCTTTTTCCAATTGAACATTTCTTCTGATTAAACATTGTTTGATACAAAGTACATAAGTTGCATAAAAAATCCTTTAAGACAGCCTGAATTTTGATTGTTTTTAAAAACAGGTACTTTTGTGGAATGATACATACAAATGAGATTTGTATTTTAATATTCCAAACCTCCTCAAAGCTTCTGGAACCACCAGCAAAACAAGATAAGAGAGACAAAGGAAAAGTTGGATGGAATTTTCATGTTTAAATTTTTTATTTTAACACTGTGATTTAAAAAAAAAAAAAAAAAAGCATTAGGTCAATTGGCCTTACAGTGCAATTTTGAGTATCTTACTTTTAAGACTAGTGAAACCTGGGCAGTAAAATAGAGTACGAAGTCATGGCAGAGCTGAGAGAAATGACATAGCAGAAAAGTGCCACAGAACAAGTACAGAACAAATAGAGGTTTTGTTAACCTTTGAAACATAACTAAATAGTGACCTCTGTTCTGTGTTTACCAACTGGTAGCATCAATTGCTATCTACCAACTGTGGTTGGTAACTCTGTTTACAACAATGCTAACTATTGCTTAAATCACTGTGTTATTGCTTCTATGAAAAAGAGAATCTGTAAATAGCTGCAGGGTAAAAACAGAACACTGATCACCAAATAACATGGACTTAAAAAGAACAGATCAAGCCGAAAAAACAGCTTGCTTTTCACAATCTAATTATAAAATGGTGGATGAACGGAATGTGGTACAGTGATGCAAGGGCTCTGGATTTCAGTAGTGTATTCTGTGTTATCTCGTGATTATATTAAATCTCAGAAAAACTTCCTAACTGTAAGAACAGTAGGACAATGGAACAGACTGCCTGGGGTGGTTGTGGAAGCTCTGTCTTTGAGGTATAGACACAACAAATCCTGCATCTTGGCCAGGGGTTAGACTAGATGACTCTCGAGGTTCCTTCTAACCCTATGTTTCTAAGATGTCTGTTTATTAAAGTCAATGACTTTTGTGATTAGTGAGATTAAACATTTGTGATGGCATTAAGGTGACTTACTTATTGCCACACTGTTGCAGAACAAGAATCTATAATAGCTGACTAAATACTGCAAAAAAACAAAGTGTTCTCAAAATTTCACACTACTAGGTTTTTGATAGCGTGAATGAGTGGGGAATTGCTTTTCTTCATATTAACACCTGTATTCACATTTATAGAAGGGTATTCATGTGTGAACAAGGATATTTACTATTCACTGTGTGCTATTTGCGCTGTTATTCATTATTCTCCTGTTTTTGAAAAATTTCAGGCAGCCAATCAGTGATCAGAAAAAATATTCATTTAGGTGGCTCATCACAGACCACAAATAATGAACAGCAAATAGTCAAAGTGAACAGTGTTTGAATAATCCATCAGAGGAACAATTTTCAGCCAAACTATTCAGGTAATACTTATGAATAATGCAAATCTATAGAAATCAGGCAGATTCACAAACAATTTGAGATGAGAAAGGGCCAAATTCATCTACTAATTTATTTGCAATGAATAATTCAATCAGTTCTCAGGTTAATCTTTCCAGCAGGGACTAGTCTAGCTCCAATTTCTGACTTTTTTGAAATACATATAAAACAAAGCACTATCGTGATCATTAAAGGCCAAATTTACATGCCACTATTACCAACTACAGTTACCTCATTTGTGCAAAGTCAGGTAGTTGGATACCCAACTAATCAATATGCACTTGCAAATCCTCATTTATATTCCCAAAGGTAATAGTTGTGTGTGTGGCGCATTCAACAGTAGTGTGCCCAAGTTTGTGGGAAATAAATTAAAGACCACAGTGTCCAGGCTCAGTTTCAATTTGACTAATTGAATTTTTTTACCCCAAATTCTACTTCTAATTTCAGTTGGGTGCAGTATTCTTTTATGAGCTGTTGTTAAAGTGTTGCTGTGTTACCCCAGAGGTGGCTGAATTTTCAGTGACAGCCACTTGGGTGAAGTTATTTGTGTGTGAGAGAATGTGAAACCTGATTTTTCAGAGTTGTTGAGCAGCCACAGTTCTCAACTTCCATTGATTTTTAACTGGAGTTGTGGGTGCTCAACCTGAAAATCAGGTCATCTATAGTTGGAATACATCTTTTTTTTTTTTTTTAAAAGGCCTCATATCTGTAATATTCATGTAAAAAAAATCTCACTTAGCTTCACCTCAGACCCTTAAGTCTTCTGTTCATTAATGCTATACTATTTAGAAGTGGTTATTACTTTCTGTTTTCACTCTTGGTTGCCGGAGTGTTCTTAATCTAGCACTAACACTTCACACTCAAAGCTTGCTGTGCAAACTTCTGACTCATGTCTCATCACAGGTAATATGTACAGCATATTAAATTAAACTGAACAGAAATGTACATTCTATAACACACTACTAACACTTTTTAAAAAAAAGATATCAAGCACCTTGTACATTCATAAACTACATCACTCCCATGTTTTCTTAATTGGACTTCTGTGTTTTAAAGTCCCAGTACAGCAATAACTTAAGCATGTGCTTGACTTTAAACATATGAATAGTCCCATTAACTTTAATGGGACTATTCATATACTTGAAGTTTTGTGCATCTGGTTCAGTGCTGTGCTTAGGACTGGGCCCACAGAGAGGAGAGTAAAGCCCCAAAAGTTTCATCCAGTTCCCCCTTAAGTTGCTGGGAGATGGAGCCGGGCCAAAGTATTTACATGAAATTCTCAGGTTCAGCATGGTAACTGTTGACATGCACAGGCACTTCCCCATTACACAAGAGATCTGGGTTCAGAACTGATTTCTGAGGGGAGGGGGCATCTATCTACACAGTATGAGGTAATGCTGATGGTGCTGACAAGGAAGAGAGACAATTTCATATGTTAACAGGGAAAAACTGAGGGTATTGATACTGCAGTGAGGCTGGCTTGAGAGGTCATGTGGAGGAGAGAGACATTCTTAACTGAAGCTGTGAGTTTAGATAACAAAGGCACTTCTCCTAAAAATCTCAGTACAGCGGGGGGTGGGGGGAGGGAATAGTTTTATTTCTCTGCCAGATGAGCAATTTAAGAGCTTCCACTGAGTACTGAACAATAAGACATTCAAGTACCAAAAGTGAAATCATTTTTTCCCCCTTCTTCTTCATCTTCTTTTCAACCACAACACCCTCAGGTAGCTGTTAGCTGTCTTTGGAAGACAAAATTATTTTCCAGTCTACTCCTAGAGGGCCATCTATAAACAAATTGGAAAATTTCAATGGGTTTGTTTTCTGCCTCCTGGCTGCCAGGAAGGACCACACCCTTTGTGTCCTTTATACGAAAAAGTAATTTTAAAAAAATTAGTGCAGAATACTCGTGTGGAATACCCAAGTATGTGTACATCCTTGTCGCTCCCTGATGCCCGCCTTCCTTCTTCCTATTGTCATGTCTGGTCAATTTTCTGTCAAAGTAAGTTTTATTGTATGTCACTTAATATCCTGCAGTGCGAGCCTAGCTTGTGACACAAGCTGTTTTCCTTGAGCAATATTATCAGTAAGAAGAAAATAGAAAACAAATCCTGATTCAGTGCTTGTTCTTAAAAACAATATAATAGCAATAAACTATGATGTACAGCAGTATAATATACACTATAAATCACACAAATATATACTATACAGTAAATTATCAGTAAAATATGTACTCTATAACAGGATGTATATGTAGCAATAAAAGGGATTTGTTTTCATAAACTAGACTAATTTATGTCTTAGGTAAAAGGGCAAAGTTTTTGCCAGTAAAAGTAATTTAAACATCTTTCAAACACATGGGGCCTAATTCTCACAACAGTTTTACGTTGGCGTAAGCCATTGAGTTACTGCTAATTTAGATTGGTAATATACTATGTGAGTGACAAATTAAGCCTATCATACTGCAAACTAAGAAAAGGTTTGGAGTCTCAGATACAATTCTTTTGAAATTATACTGGCATAAAATTGGTGTCATGCTGTGGAGAATGTGGCCCCGAGAACAGGGCCCAGAGAAATGGAATCAGCCTTCATCACACTGCAGAAGAAAATGTCAATGTAATAATAATAATCAGCATAGTCCATAATTGGTCTTTCATCTGAGAATATATGGTGGTTTATAAATAGCTAATTATTAATAATCCTTCCACATGGGACTTCATATATTCCAATCACTGTATATGTATTACTATCATTTGGATTGTGGTAGAAGGGCTCTGGGCCCCATTGTGCTAGATGTTGTACCCACTTTAAGCCCTAGAGCTGATCTTCTATGGGAGATTTGCCTGTGTAAATGTGATGGCCAGCATCTTGGCTGACCCAGGGGAGATTGAATTACGGACTGCTAGAGCTGAAAGCATGAATAAAAGAGCCAAATTCCATGAATGGGGGATGTAATGTGCTCTCAGACACAGAAAGTGTTGTCCAATGTACACTGACCAATGGATTAGGTAAGGACTGAAAACAGACATGAGTAATATTAATATTCATAGTAAGCTGCGGCTGAAATCTGATTTCCAGCTCGATACTGAGTGAAAATACAGCACTTATTTTTCAGTTGAATATTAACATAAGAGTGTACGTTTTAGTAGTTTTAATAGTTTTCATCTTTGTGCTAGTGCATGTTCCTTGACTATACAAAGGTGGGGTTAATAAAGAATTCTTCTTCTTCCTCTTATTCACTCCCAGTGGAGCATAAGGCATCAACCATTCTCCTCCATTCATTTCGTTCTTGAGCGAGGCAGCAAATTTCATCCCACTTCATTCCCATGCCTTTCATTTCCTCTTCAATGGTCCTTCGCCACGTCCCCAATGGTCTACCTCTCCTCCTTCTTCCTTGTGGTGTCCATCGTAGGGCAATATGAGGGTGTCTATCAGCACCCATTCTCAACACATGCCCCAACCATCTCCATCTTCGTTGTTTGGCTTCATCCACTATGTTGTTAATGCCCGTTAATCAGCTCACTTCAACATTGGTGATACGCTGCGGCCAATGTATGTTAAGAATTCGCCTAAGACACCTTCCTTCAAAACCCCGAAGCCAACTTTCTATCTTCTTGTTGGTCCTCCATGTTTCCGCTGCATAAAGCAACACAGAGCGGACGTTCGACCTGTAGATCTCTACCTTGGTTTTCATTTGCAAGATGGCCGACCTCCAAATGTTCTGAAGTCTATAGAATGCAGTTGCTGCAAGACCGAACATGTTTTGATTTAATTATCTACAACCATGGGCGCCGACTTATATGGGCTCCTGGGGCTTTAGCCCCAGGAATATTTACAGTCAGGGGCTCTGCTCCACCAATAGTTGGAGCTAGGTTTCGCCCCTTTTAAATCCCAGCCGTGGCCGGGAGTCAGAGGGCTCTGCGCTGCCCGCAGCCGCGGGGAGCCCAGAGCCTTTTAAATCCCAGCTGTGGCTGGGAATCAGAGGGCTCTGGGCTGCCCGGAACCGCGGGGAGCCCAGAGCCCTTTAAATCCCAGCCGCGGCCGGGAATCAGAGGGCTCTGGGCTGCCTGCAAGCGCGGGGAGCCCAGAGCCTTTTAAATCCCAGCCACGGCAGGGAGTCAGAGGCTCTGGGCTGCCCCCTGCGGAGGGGAGCCCAGAGCCTTTTAAATCCCAGCCGCGGCCGGGAGTCAGAGGGCTCTGGGCTGCCTGCAAGCGCGGGGAGCCCAGAGCCTTTTAAATCCCAGCCGCGGCCGGGAGTCAGAGGGCTCTGGGCTGCCTGGAACCGCGGGGAGCCCAGAGCCCTTTCAATCCCAGCCGCGGCCGGGAATCAGAGTGCTCTGGGCTGCCTGCAAGCGCGGGGAGCCCAGAGCCTTTTAAATCCCAGCCGCGACCGGGAGTCAGAGGGCTCTGGGCTGCCTGCAAGCGCGGGGAGCCCAGAGCCTTTTAAATCCCAGCCGCGGCCGGGAGTCAGAGGGCTCTGGGCTGCCTGCAAGCGCGGGGAGCCCAGCGCCCTTTAAATCTCAGCCGCAGCGGGGAGTCAGAGGCTCTGGGCTGCCTGCAAGCGCGGGGAGCCCAGCGCCCTTTAAATCTCAGCCGCGGCCGGGAGTCAGAGGGCTCTGCACTGACCCAGGGGCAGGGAGCCCAGAGCCCTTTGTATCCCAGCCGGGGAGGCGGCTGGGATTTAAAGGGCTCAGGACTCCCCGCAGCTGCCAGCAGCCCTTTGAATCCCAGCCCCTGGCCGCTGATTGCCCCCTCCCCAGACCCTTGCCCCAACTGCCCCCTAGGACCTCCACCCCCTATCTAAGCACCACTGGTCCTTGTCCCCCGATTACCCCCTCCTGAGACCCCTGCCCCTTGGGACCCCAGCCCCTATCTAAGCCTCCCTTCTCCTTGTCCCCAACTGCCCCCTCCTGAGACCCCACCCAACATCCCCCCAGAACCCCTCTACCTGTCCCCTGATAAACCTCCTGGACTCCCATGCCTATCCAATTGCTGCCTGTCCCCTGACTGCCCCTCCGAACCTCTGCCCCATCCAACCCCCCCTGTTCCTTGTCCCTTGACTGCCCCCCGGAACTCCCTACCCCTTCTCCAACCCCCAAACTGCTTACTGTGCCACTCAGACTAGCGTGTCTGGCTCCGTGCAGCTCCAGGCAGTTGCTGCCATGCTCCCACATGGAGCCCACAGCCCTCTCCCACCCCCAGCACCTGCCTTCCAGATTTGAACACCTCAAAATTCAGGTGTGCTCAAGCTCGGTTTGGGCAGCTTTTACTTCATTTCTCCCAAATCAGTTTCTCCTGCAAGGTGCCAACTGAAGGTGTTGGAGAACAGAGAGATCGGGTGGCCTCCTAATGCCTGGAAAAGAGACAAAGGCCGGAGGAGGGAGTGTCAGTGCCTGTGCGGACTTCTGGGAAGTGCACGGTGTGGAAGGGGATGCTGTGATGCTTTGGAACAACTCCATACAAAGCCAGTCAGGACTCTGGGGGAGCCTCCTCTCTCGGAGCAGACTGTCTCCAGGGCAAGAAGCTTACACCTTCCTGGGTCTGACCTCGGAGCATTCAGCATGCCCTTCCACATCATGCACTTTCCACAGCGAGTCTGCCCAGGCTGGTCCTGGGGCAACCAGAGGTCCCTGCACCCCAACTCCGCAGTCAGATGTGACTCTCAGCCAGACAGTAAAACAGAAGGTTTATTAGATGACGGGAACACAGTTTAAACAGAGCTTGTAGGTACAGAAAACAGAACCCCTCTGTCAGGTCCATCTTGGGGGGTGGGGAGCCCAGAACCAAGTTCTGGGTCTCTCCCCATTTCCCTAGCCAGCTCCAAACTGACACTCCCTCCTCTGGCCTCTGTGTCTCTTCCGGACAAGGAGGCCACCTGATCTTTGTCCCCAACACCTTCAGTTGGCATCTTGCAGGGGAAACTGAGGCACCCACACAGTATTCAGAGAAAATATTAAGAACAGTCCCACTTCATCACAACAGGTGCAACAAAATATAATACTGTATATTGAAGTAGGCAAGTGCTGCTTCTGACTTTCCACTTTTAATTGACCCTTGTAATCTTGTGGCACTGATGCGTTGTAGCTTCATTTTATATCGGCTTACAGGGCGGGAGCGGGGGGGCACCACCATTTTGGGCCCCACCAAAAATTATACAAACCTGCCGCCTATGTCTACAACAGTATTGACTGACAAACCACATAGCTAATGAAGACTGGAGGGAAACGGTCAGCAAATCCCTCCTCCAAAAAACATCTTCATAGTGCACAAACACAAGTTTTAATGGGAAGAATTTCCCCACCCCTATCTGGACATGGAAAGACCGTTTGGTCACATCTGCTCTTTCCTGCATGAAGGAGGGGAAAGGGTCAGACACCTCCAATATGCCCTTCTCTCCCCTCACCCCCAAAACCCTGCAGAGAATATTCAACTAGTTTGGAATAGGAGGAAAAGTGCATGGGCCATGGTCGGTGCTGGTGGAAGGATTTATATTGTCTCTCCTACACCTCCCAGGCCCATTCCTGTGGAAATTCCCAAAAAGATAATACAATGGATTTATGCTGCTAAAACTAGGGGAAACAGCGCCATGGGGACTTTACACAGATGGCCCTTGCTTCCTGTGGGATCCACCTGCAACTGTTCCTATGAGGGAGTAAACCCTGCCTCTCCCTTTTCCCCTCAATGGAATGACATGGGAGTGTTGTGAAGCTTTCCGCCTCCAAAGCCTCCTTCCCGTGGGTCTTCCTGTGTTAGGGGATGCTGTTGGCCAATATGATTAAGCAAATGTAATCCACATGAAATGTAAATATCAGAGGAAATTTATATAGCTTTATTCAGTACTGTGGCTTACAAAGTTTTGGGTTTTTTTCACGAGCCGGACTCTAAGTTCCTCTACAAACATACATTTTCTAATGAAAAATTCACATGATGAGATTTGGTGGCCCACAGAGCTTTTCCAGAGGTTTGCCAAACAGTCTATGAGGGGTTATTTGTAAATTTGCACAGCTCTATGGTCTGAAAAAAAGAAACATTTTAATTCATAATTCTGTCTCCTGACTTTAAGTAGATTTCAATAGCACTGTAGTCCTTGATTTGTTTAATGATGCTAACCTACTTTCAGGTTCAAATATTTTATAGCCATAGAATAACTGTTCAGATATTTATTTAAGGGCTAAGGAAACAGGTTGAGACACCAGAAAATCAGACGTGAGATCTACCATGCAATCAAATATTTTTCAGTCAAATTAGTTTTAACTTCTGAAGCACTTGCATTCAAAACATATAAGCAATATCTTCATACAGAACTTCGCTATGAACAGAATAAGCTGATTCAGCATATCAGTTTAAACCATCTTTTCTAGTAAATTTTTCTCATAGCTAGCTTTACACATCTAGAAAAATGGCATCTAGTAAATCTAATGATTGTTGTTACATGTTTTGCATCAAAAAGGATTATAACCATTGTTTCCACTTCCCATGTGCTGCTTATCTCTGAAACTAGGCTTGTTTGTATTTAATGAAATAAATGAGTGACTTATTTTTAGAGATGTCTTCCCTCTGCTAATAATCTGGTTGTCATGAGCTGCAGCTGCTCCAGCTTTAGAACTATTGTTCTATCATGTGCATAGAGACACAATTATTTTCACAAAAAATGCATGAAAAGGTAAAACAATCAATTATTTTCCTTTCAGAAACATGATGCTCCCATTTGGAATTCCTCATGAGTATCTCAGGTGATACTGTGGAGGCAACCCCCTCCCAAAAATTGGTTCTTATTCTGTTTAGCGCAGGCAATCATTTCTTTTTAGGGTACTTCATTTTTATTTAATATCTGGTTCAACACTAAGCTGAAGCTCTGCATTAATGCAGCCAAGTGTTAATTGAACATAAACCACAACATAAATGCAACATTTCTGTCATGAAATTAATCGCCATCATTTGTAGACCACATCGTGTATTTTATTGTAGGAATAATTTAGTGACAGGGTATTTTACGCTTAGCAGTGATTAAGAAACTCTGCAATTTACAATAGAAACAAATGGAGTCATATAAAATGGGTAATAAAATGGGTGCCTATGTATATAAATTTGTTTGTATGTAACACAAATTAAAAATGCAAATGCCTCTAGAATAAGGCAGAGTAGGAAGGGCTTTTTTATCATTATTCCTCATAGTGAAATGCAACCAAATAAAAGATTCAGATTTATAAGAGGATTTGCTTTATGTAAAAACAAACCCCTTTCACTGGAAGGAAGCATCTGTTTCAGCCATTAATAACATGTGTAACATATATGCTGCTTGGAACTAAACATTTCCATTATAAGAAAGCCCATTTACAGAGAGAAGCAGCGCGTGAATGTGATCAGTCATAGTGTCACCATAGTATATGATAACTTGTATAGAACTTGGACATATGCTTAGCTGAAGGCCTCTCTAAATTGCTTGCAAGCTGCAAAGGGGAAGCATTTAGAGTACCTTGTAACCATTCATGTGGAACATAATATAAGTCTTAATAGTTTTCTTGGTAAGGTGTACTTAGTGCGGATCTAGGTTTACAAAAATTAAATGGTTGCTCTGTATTAAATAAAACTAATATAAGAGCTATATCCTTGGTTTCTGCTATGTAAGCAGGCTCTCTCTTTGTTACCTCCTGATAGTAGCAAAACAGGATTTTTAAAATTTTATTTTGTTGTTGTTGTTGTTTGAGTATTAATACTCAAACAATCTAGTTTAAATTGATCATTAGAGCAAGGTTGTGGGAAGGCTTTACAGTCTACACAATATACTATAATTTGCATATGGGAAGGCCTGCACCTGCACATTATTTACCTTTTAAATACTGTAGTTATTGTAGCACAAAGGCCTTCTGTAGATTTTTCACACCAAAAGTTTTCTGGGCAGCTTTCCAAAATGTAGCAATAGTTTAAAATGACCCCAACTTTGTGAATGTGAATGGAGCCATTATAGATTAATCATCTTTCCCCAGCTTTAAGTTACATTTAGCAGCTTAGTCTGAACTAAGGATTTTTTTAAAGTGACAAACTTAACTTCTTGTGAAGTTAATTCCATGGCAATTTTTTTTTCGGTAATACACAATGAAATCACTCTTAGCTACTCTATTCAAATAAAAATCTGCAGTGGCTTGTCACTTACATATAGTATAGTGCTTATTTGATGGACTGTAGGATAGAATATTTTAACCGTCAGGTTTTTAATATCACTTTTATATCCCATAGCTACAAAATTTGCAGTTAGGTTTGCTGGTACCCTGCAATAAGTTGATTTAGATATGTGAGGAAAGAATATCCTGATTTTTCCATACTTGGATTTAACTGTTGAAATCTGTAAAGAGGAAAAAAATAAAATATATTTCTAATGATTTAACATAGTTGAATCACAGTCATGTAATCAGAAGTGGGGTGGCTAGATTTTCAAAATGCAAAGACAGGACAGTTTTGAGGGGTATTTGGAGAGAGGTTTGGTTGTGAGTGAGGAAGGTATGAGTATTTTAACAGCTCGGGGAGGTGAAAAAGGCTACCAACTGTTGCAAACCTAACTAGGAGACCCAGGACAGATTTCCTGAAAATAGGAGATTCCTAGGTTTGTATGACATTTGGTCAGCCTAATCAGAGGATACTGTACTGTTTAATTGATCTGAAATGTTTCAAATATGCCTAATGCTGAATTATAATTCCATGATAGCCCTTAGTTTTGTTTCCATTTTAGTAGTCCAGGCTATTAATATTTTATGGAACAGAATACAATGCCTATAGGAATAAGACAGTATTTTATTGCTTGCTACGATTACTTACATTTCCCCCTTCTAGCCAGATATCAGGAATTGATGTTGGCTGAATTACTAAGTGACTACATTTGTCCTGAAGCTATCAGAGTTTGGTAACCCAATAAGAGATGGGTGCCTCTGTAAAAAATACATGGGAGGTGCTCCAACTGTCAAGCAATTAAGTGGACCTGAATAATCCTATGTAATTAAGCTTCTTACTGAATAATTATCTTTATTTAAAATGTGTCTTTTGATGAAACATCTGTTCCCTGCTCTAGATTTGAAAAGATATAACTGTGCACATGATTCAAATGGTGCTTGTGACTTGTGAGGCCATCCACATGGTGCTGCTGCTCAGTTCCTTGGCGACAAATGTTGTAATTTGTTCTATTTTCACGTGCAAGAGGCAGGTGCCGTAGCATCCGTGGCCTGCTTTGCCTGACCTCCACGCTCGCAGCAGCTGCCTTTCATATTGTTACCCAGAGAAATAATTGTGTTTGACAGCCAGGCTGAAGATCATTACGTGAAGTGGGGAATGGAGGGAACACAGTAACTCCTATCAGAGCCATCAAAGGTGGCTATTCTTACCCACTGGACAGAAAGAGGGAGAAAAGCAAGTGGACACTGACAGCAGGATTTTACTTTCTTTTCCTCCTGCACTATGTTATGTTTGACTGGATTATATTCAAAATAAAAAGCAGCTGTATTCATATTGAATACGTTGTCCTTTCCCTGGTAGTTTCATTTTGTAGAATACAGTATATCTTCATTTATGAGCTGCAGCCACTGACATAGAATCACTTTCCCCTATAGCTTTGTAAAGCAAAGTTGGCTTCTATAAAATTTAATTATTTTCCTGTTTGGCTTCCATAATAAATGTACCACTCCACAAGGACGTCTGCTGTCAGGGCAGCTTCTCAGCAAAGTTCTGTGCTATAAGCCCTTCCCTGGGTCAGCATCTGAGCAGTGCTCAGTCCAATTCAAATGTGTGGGGCAGATGTAGGGCTTTTAACACCACCTTCATTCCCCTTCTGATTCTGGGTCTGGCAAGGAGCTGGTTTCTATGAGATTTATGCCTGGGTGATAACTTCAGGACAAATGGGTGAGCCTGGTTCCCAAGGGGCTTTCCAATAGCTGAAGATCACTGGAGCATAGAGACATCCCACTAGGGTGATCAGACATCCCGTTTTGGCCAGGACAGTCCCTTTTTAAGTCTTGTCCTGGCCATCCTGAATTTTGGCAAAACTGGGCCCCCTCTTTCCCTGGAAAGGCCACCTATGCTAGGGTCTAGAGGACAGAGTCATATAGGAACTGCTATGGTAACACAATGCCATGTTGTGGAGTCCTTCACATTGGGGTAATCCTCCACTGGTAGGTTAAAATGACATTATGGCTACTTGGCATTGCTATAATAAAGTCCAGGATCAGGCCCATGTTTCTTAAAGGATTGTCCTGATCCCACTCCCATATCAATCCCATGTATATAAGTGAATGGGAGTCTTGCCATTGACTTTCCTGGGAGCAGGAGAAGACTTCCAATATATTTGTGTTTGTAGATGTAGTATACATTTGAAAGGGCAGGGGCGAGATTGTTTCATACCTTTGCTGGAAGTTTCATCCCAAGGTAAGCATAGCTATCTGAATGATAATTATTCACACTTAGGTAGTGTCTTTATTAAGAAAAGCTCCAAGTGCTTTACAACGGTGGATAGCTATTATCTCCATTTTACAGATGAGGGAATTATGGCATGGGGAATTGTAGTGACTTGCCTGAAGTTGCATAATGAGTAAAAGGCCGAGTTAGGAAGATATATCAGTGCTTCCTGGCTCTCATTTCCCTGCTGTGATGTCCACGCAGGGCTCTTCAAACTCTTTCTTAAAAATGACACAAGTCAAAGCAAAACAAACTAAACAGGCTAGATGTTAATAGTTCAATCTGATCAGACAACGCTCCTTGATAAAATATTGCCAAATAGTTGTGATGTCTTAAAAATGTACATAACTTTTGTTGGTCAGCACAGCTGAATGACCTGTCAAAAATAGCCTGGAGGAGTTTATAAACAGACTGACATAGTTCAGTATTTAGTGTTCTCAGGCATAGCCTTGACTGAAATTCTGAAATTCTTTGGAAGGAAAGAGTTCCAAACAACACCCCAGCAGAGGTCCTAATTACTGTCATGTATCCTATGTCCACAATAAATACTGTTTCCTGTCTGTATAATGAAGATAATAATCTCCACAGCCCCAGGCAACTTTAATCCTGGCATTTCCTCATATTTGAGAGCTTGCCTTTGCAACTTCAGTAATCTTTTAATTTGTATACATACACACACACACACAAACACACACACACCATGACGAGCACAAATATGAGGAAATTTTGATCCTTCCTCAGAAATATTTTCAAATCTTATATTCCTGCACAGGGATCTACATGAGATTTTTCTTTTTTTTTACAGAATGGAAAATGTGTATAGTTCAATTGCTGTCTGTGCATGCACATATAAATGTTAGCCACAGGGGCAGATCCTCAGCTGGTGTAAATCGTCATAGGTCTTTTGACTTCAGTGGAGCCATGACAAGTTATAGCTGCTGTGGACCTGCCCCACAATATAGGGTGATGTATTTGAAGTATTCTTTTAAAAATGTAAATAGATCTTGAGCTTAGAAATAATGGTTCCAACAGCTGCCTAGGAACATGAAATTAGTGTATTTTTGCATGGAAAATATTTTTGCATGGAAAATTGAGGCTTACACTTTGGCATTTATAGTCATGTAAATAATAGGCCTGATCCCACAGTCTTTCTCAAGTGAAATTCCCTTTGAAATCAATGAGAGTTTCACAGGTGTAAAATCTGCAGGATAGGATTCAATACTGTAAATTTCAATTTGGGACAAAATACACTTTATTTAGGTTGCTAAAATATAATAAGAAATAGAAATGACAGTAACATGGCCATGAATATGTTGAATTCATGCAGGGTTTTTAATATAATTTCCACTTGTCAACATCCATTCCAGACGATTTTATTACTAAAGACAGTACCAATTTAGGTAAAATGTATTTTATGAATACTATCTATCCTGCAGCCTTTCCTATGAAATACTCACTGTGCACAGAACTTTGCTTTTAAAAGCTTTGAATGCTGACATGAGAAGTGCTTTTACTTTACAATAAAATGTGCAAATTACATGGCCTTATTGTGTGCACTTTATGCAAATTGACTTGATTGAACTCATTTGAATGCCTTATAGGCTGGGTGGGTGTGTAATGGCTAACAAGCTTTTTTTTTTTTTTTTTACATTGCTGTTACGGATTTTTTTCTTAGCATGTATTCCAGTGAACTGAAAAATCCTTTGTATTAAAAGAAGAAGGAGGCTTCCAGGCCATCCCATTTTAAAAGAGCTGGGGGGAGGGGAGAATCCTAGACATAATCCACTGTAGCCACACACCCCCCCCCAAAAAAAAATAAAAGAAAAAGAAGAGGCTGTTGTCCAATGGAGAGGCTACTGGAATGGGACTTGGGAGACCAGGTTCTATTCTTGGATATGCCACTGATCTGATTTGTCATCTTGGGTAAGTCACTTAACTCTTTGTTTCCACCTCTTTGGCTGTATTGTCTATTTAGATTGTAAAATCTCCATGGCACAGAGTGTTTTTCTTACTACTCAGACCTGTGTTTGTGTCTCCTCGAGCTGAGAATTATACCCCCAGCTTGAAGTGTAGACATACCCTCTGTCTTGTAAAGGGCCTAGGTACTACTGTAATAGAAAGAAGAAGAAGAAAGGAATCCAAGATCTGGTTCTTCTTTCTTCCACTGGTGTAAATCAGAAATAATTCCGTTGAAGATAATGGAGACTCACAAGTGTAAAACTGGTTTAAGTAGATGAGAATCCAGGTCCTTGTGATAAAATGTAACTATTCTAAACCAAAATGAGTGAGAAGAAGAAAAGAAGGAGGGAATCTGACATTTCAGTTACTTTGAGCCTGATTGATTGGTTTTTCAATGGGAGTTTTGCTTGCGTAGACACTGCAGGATCTGACTGTTGATTATGTGAGAGGGCAATCGACATTTAATTCAGTAGACTTCTGGGCAAATGTTTTCTTTGGGTGAGAGGAAGAGGATGTATATGAATACCTGAACTGAAAGAATCTGTATAGCAACTGATTATACTTTACAGCGGTTTAAGTCAGAATGGCAGGTCACAGCTTGAATGGCTTGTTATGACCTTGCCTTCTTTGGAGTATTTCCTAAGCTTTGTGACATTGGTCAATACTTTTGTGGTTGGTACTTATATTTGCTGATCACTGTCCTTGCTGTTTGACTGGTTAGCTAGTGCCATACTGGATCAGATCCAATGTCATTTTAGTTCAGTATCCTGTCTCAGACAGTCACTGGCACCAGCTACTTCAGTTCAGTGGAATCATGCTATTATAAGTCATGGCTATTTTTAATATTTTAGTAAAAGCCATCAAAAGAAGCCCAATTGTTCATGCAAACAAGGAAATTGGTATTTGTTGCACCAGCTTTTCTGCTCTCAGTATTTTCTATGAAAATAAACGTGTTGCCATTAATTTCTTCCATAGCTTGAACTGAGACTTTTGAAGTTTACTAGTTCCTCTTGCTGACCTGGGGTAAATTTTGGCATTATGATGAAAAGGACTTGGGCACTGATAAGGTGGGATGGGGATGGTTTCAGGAGGCCTGGAAATGAAAAAAGGGATCTAGAAGAAAGGCAGAATCTAGAGGGGAGGAAGGAGGATTGGAGAAGATGACAGTAAAGCCATGCTCAAGTCCTGCCAGAATACTCCAAGATGCCATTCTAGCACTTTTTTGGGGAGCCAGAATGGTGTATTATGGCACTTCTGGTACTTTCAATAGTTGAGCTGTGGCACTTACCCGCTGCAATAAAATGCTACAGGTGGGAGACAATCTGGGCAGAACACATAGGAGAGAGAGAGAGGGCAGTGGGGCGGGAGGGGGCTGTTAGCAGAAAAGAGATGCTGATTCAGAGACAGAAACCTGGGAGTACAGACTAGAGGATGTGATTCTCATTTACAGGTCTTAATGGTCCTAATATTGGTATAAAGTTAATTTCTGACTATGTGCTGCTAGAGCATGAAAAGGACCTTAATGTAAATGAGAATCTGATCCAGAGACTTGGTTTGATCCAGCTTTTTCTACAAAGCTTTTAAAACCATCTTTGTCTCCTCTTTCCTGTGCTGAATCTGCTGTACTTCCTGAGAGGCACTGCACAGAATTCAGCCCATTGTTTTTATTATTCACTGGAATGTACATATTGCAGGCTTATCTTGTGCATAAGAAATTGTGTGCACAGTCAAGGTAGAAAATAACTAAAGGATAAATCTTTCTATGAAGAAACTTGAGTGTCAGCTGTCAAAGTTAGACTCAGGACTCACAGTTTGTCAGACCACTCTGTTTTATTAGCCCAGCGCTTCTGCTAATAACACCCAGATAATGTGAGCCCCATGCAAGACACAAACTATCTTATTTATACAGATAAAAGGATGAGAAACTTAACAAGATAACAAAGGAAGCAGAATCAGATAAGTTTACCTGGGTTAGGCATGCATATTTTATTCCCTTACTAACTACTACCCATCTTCTGTTAATGTTTTGCCATTAGCACCATTGTTTATGCCTAATGTTTCTTTTCCTAGCACCTGTATTTCAACATTTCTTATTTCTGCTTAAAGGTACATACAACATTTCTTTAATCCATTCTTATTTTTACAATATAATTTATTCTACTTTCACAATCCCTCCTTTTGGTCAAGCTTACGCCATGACCAAAATTTTACTGGGTTTTACATATTAACTGTTTTTTTTTTATCTCTTTGTTCATTAGCAATATTTAAAATTATTGTATTAGCACTCTGTTCTGGGGCAGTTACCTGAGTAGCATGCCTTACACAATTTTGGGTACAACAGGAGACTAACTGAAAACATACAAAAATTATTAGGATTTCAAACAGGATAGTTAGGGCTTCCTGAAACAACCAGTTTCCTATACCACAGAATACTTAGCCACTTCCATAAAGAACTTGGCTTTTTATGGGGAATATATGCGATTTGTTCTAAGTGGCTAGCGTGATCTATTACCTTATTGGTATCGTCAGGTATAAACACACAACATTGTTTTTTTTTAAAATGAGAGCACAGGTCCCTCCTTTGGCCGCCAGCACTATGTACAATGCCTGACGTTTTTGGAGGGCCACCTGTCGGACCGCCCCTGTTTCTTTGGCCAGGGCTCTTAAAACTTTCTCCAGTTTTATTTGCCATTATTTTAACTACTTCTTTTAACCTCAGGAGCCTTTTTGCCCGGTGTATTACTCCCCCAAGTGGGTTAAAGGAACTGCCAATAGTCTCTTCCCAGGTGTCATTACTGTTCCATATTGTATTAAACGGACGAGGTCCTCCAGTGAAGTCTGGGGAATTGAGTGGGATAGCCAGGACAGGAACATCAGTTTGACAGTGGGCTGGGATGTGGCTGCAGACCCAGCATTTAGAAATATTAAGGGTCTGAGCTATCCACACTTGCTGCTGGATAAAAGAATTGTCATTGTGGACTCCCCCGACCTTCAGACACCAACAGCCGAGGAACAGGCACCACATGTTGGAGGCAGGGCCCTTCTGGTTCTGACAACCTCAACTGAGGGAACTGTAGTCAGTTTTATGTCCACCAGGCAGCAGGCGCTAGGCTCACTACTGCTTTTTCTTGGGCCTTGCTTTAGGTAGTCGTCTGCTTCTGGCAACCCTTACGAGAACGTAGATTGTAAGGTATTGCAGGCTGTTCCTCTACGTCATCTTCTGGAGTCAAAATTGACTCTGCGTGGTCCTGAGGTGATGATTGGTTCGCTGGGGTGGTGCATTCTTACACGGCAAAGCATGTATTCATGCTGCGGATGCCAGACAGTTTAACAGCAGTTTGGGTAGTAAGCAGTGCCTGATGATTCTTTGATACTCTTTAAGTCTTTTTGCTTCTTTTCTTGACTCTGGCTATAACAATGGCCTTCACACCTTATCTTTTCCTGATGCATTCATTCCTCATTCACACAAACAGATTGAGAATACAAACAGTAGTATTTTATATTGAGCAAAAAGGCATTGCAAATTAAACCTTGCTAAGTTTTACAATTAACCAAGACAATTTACATTGAGACCCAGGCCTTCAAATGTTTCTCTAATTTACTTAACATAGACACAATAGAGAATCCTGTCTCTTACTACCTAAATCTTAAAACAAAGAGTTAGAGAGGGCCCAATTTGTAATGCATATGGGAAAACAGAATCTTATAGTCCCAGAGGGTCATTTCTTTCTGCTATTCAAAAAGGGTGGCTGGTAGGATGAAATCAAATTATACATTATAAAGTCCAGCTCCTACATATCCCCCTTTTGACACTAAGATTATCAATCGCCAGTGTCACTTCTTATGTAGTAAAATACTGGGAGGTGATTTGGGCCTGTGGCTTTAGCTTTGCATACATTTGTTTTATTTACCAGCATATTTTAAACATTTTAATTAAACACATACAATTTAAAACCAAAAACAATTAGGGGTAGTAACATTAGTATGCCAGTAGTTGTGGGAGACCATCCAGATAATATGAATGGTTCTGTTTCCCACATTGTTTTGTTTGTTTGTTTTTAGGAACTATGTTACCTTTTTAAACAGATAATGGGTAACTGTTTGCCATTTAATGCCAAGACTGATAGAGAACTCAGCTAAATCAGTGCTTACAGTAAGCTGAGACTTTTTGGTTGTGGCAAATAGTAAATGTGATTATTGGTAAACACAGTACTTACATTACATGTACATTTGTCTACTGGTGGGTTGCTAACACTTTTATTCTTTTAAAACACTTCTTTCCAAGAATTAACACACACATTGCCCGTTATACAATACTTTGGCCTAATTATTAATTGTATCCCACATACAGGATCCTAGTGAGATGCCTTTACTACAGGGCTTTGGAGCAACAGGCATGGATAAGCATACCCACTTTTGAGGAGTTCACTTGGTACAACCTCTAGTGTCCAATAGTTTCCCTTCCTCCCCAGCCCACTGGCTTGAGGTTTGAGGTAGCCAGAAGGATCCCAGGTGCAATCTGTGGAGTGGGCTAACTTTTCATTTTTTTTGCTTCCAGAGCCTGTTGGTGTGCAATTTTAACAACAATTTCTTCACTTAACAAATTTTGTCTTACCGTACTGGAGACATACTGCATCCAGTTATATTGATAGGTATTAAACAATCTTTTCCTTTGATTTAACAGATGCATCAAAACCTTAATATTTTCTGATATTACCCAAAACATCTTATGTTCTAAATATCTGCATTTTAGTACATTTCATAGCTATTGCAGTATGTTTTTTTTTTTTTTTAACTTATTTGTTTTTGTAATAGGTTGTTCTGTAGCTGGTATTAGCTTTTTCTGATTTTCTGAAAGACAAAAATAACATTTTTCTACCCCTTTCAGGGTGGCATTGATTGTTGCTTAAAATATTCCTTTCTTTTACAAATACCCTTGCTGATTGCAGGCAAAACAGAGGAATTACCCCCATATTTTCCTGTGGTTTTTTTGTTCTATAGGCAGGCCAGGTTTTAATGGGTTCTACTTTTCAAGAGTTATGGGGAAATTATTCCACTGTTGAGGTATACCACCTCATGAATTTAATAACTAAAGTTTTTCTTCTTATATAGCAGACCAAGTTTGTAATGTTTTTCCTGCTGTGTTAAGCTTTAAGTTTATTCACAGGTAATAGCTGAGAAGCATTATTACCATATTACCTTCAAGGTTTTTTTCAAAAATCATACACACTATACGTTGTTACAGGGGTACTTACTAACATTAAATTTCAATGTTTAATATTAACAATAACATTTAGCATCAAATCTCTTAAAGGGATCTTGTTATACCATGTCTTTTATTTAGGCAATTTCTTCTGTGCTGGCAGTTTTTACCTTCCTTTATCAGTTAGGTAATTTGCATTAACACAGGCTTGGCTTGTGGATTCAAAGCCATTAGCAGAGCTCAGAGACTTTGTCTTAAAAGGGACACAATTAACTTCCACCAGAGTTTTAATTTCTTTCCACTTTCAACTCCTGCTTACAAAACACACAGAGATCTGAAAAAGAAAACAGTCTATTGCGGCTCTTTTTGGAGCCCTAATAGGATTTTAATTCAGTAGCATATTTCATTTGTATTTCTTTTACCCCTTTTTACAATATACACTGCACATGTCCTAGGGAAAAAGCACATTCCTTCTATATTACATCTTTTTTTTTTTTTAAACATTAGCCATATCAATTTTTACATACGATGTAACTGTTTTTTTTTTCTTACAGAGTTTTCATGTACCCTTATCAAAAGTGACAGTCTGATTACAGAGCCATTTTAAGGCTCAGTGTTTTTAACATTGCTTCTTTTTGTTTTGTGCACCTCACCTCTGCTGTTGCTTCAGAGGGGCACTGTTAAAATATTTTTTTTTTAATTCTTTCACTACAGCTCTTATCTGCTATTGTTACCAAAAAAAACCAAAAACAACCAACCAAACAAAAAAGACTCCAGAATCTCTCCCTATTCTCCTGATTTTGACTGCCCTATTGCAGCCATGACTTGGTTTTTATTTAAAAAACATTTTAAATTTTATAAAGAATCAAGTTACCCCTTAAGGGTTAAATGCTAAATCCCAAAGCCAAACAACACTAATTACCTGTGTCTTGCAAAAAGGTCTGTCGGTTTTGCAACTTTGAATTAAGAGTCAAATGAATTTTTAGTGGCATTAAAAACAAAAACAAAACTAATTTATCTTACACCTACAAAACAGGAGTTTTACAAACCAGATGTGCTGGTTTAGATTCTTAGAACTTTACATATTTTCACAGACAACTAGATACATACACATTTTCTTTTTCTTAACATTCCTTTGCACTGCTTTGTTTTTACATAGCTCTATATATATTTGGATTATTTACAGGCATTCTTTTGGAAAAGGGCCCATTTTCCCTTCAGAATGGCTGCAAAGAAACCAAGAATTCTCTCTCTTTAACGTGGTCCTTTTTAACATTTTCACAAAGTTTAACTGCTTAATTCTCTCCAGCCCTTGTAGAGTTAACTTTTCACTCTCTTTCCTTAAATCACTCGTTTATCTCCCAAAATAACACCTTTATCACCTCAGATTTCACCATTTTAAGTATTGTTCCAGGGGTTCATGCCTGCACTTACTGCTTTTCTTACTCCTTACACTATGCCCTTAGGGCTTCCAACCTGTTTTTCAGGTTTTTTTTTTATCTGTTGCTTGCCTGCTTTTCTGGGCCCGATCCTGCTTTTTGTCCTTTTTACAATGAGATGGGAGTATTAAGGGGGTTGGATCGATCCGGGGTGGGTTTTTTTGAGAACGGGGTAAAGGGGAGCGCTCGGTCTGGTGGTGGGAGAGGAGGCTTTTAATAAAGCTTTCAACTTATTATTTGAATATTTGAGAGAGGCGAGTTTTTGATTTTGTCCAGCTACGATTTGCCTCTTCCCACCACTGAATGAAACAATTAACCTCTTCTTTAGCCAATTTAGTTTTAGGTTGGCCGAGTTTGTCCTTTAAGATGTCCACTCGGTCTTTGTTCCAAGATTTTAACAGTGGCCACTGAGTTTTGGGATCCCCCTGAGTTAGCCTAGACCATTTTTCCAGAAATTTACAGGAGTCCGGACCCTTCTTACAGGAGTCTGGACCCATCCTAAATACATAAAATGAGCCGGCGTTCGTTTAGGGAACTGTCCCTACTTAGACGTCTGGTTACCCATACAGGAGGACTTCACACACCAATCGCACAAGAAGGAAATTCGGGTTTGTCAGAGCAATGCCCAGTGCAACACACAAAAGGAGCCCACAGGCTACTGCCTCAATTGCCCTTGCTTTCACACCCAGGGATTTACCCAAAGTGTGGTGCGGCTGCAATTGTGCAGATTCCACTCACTCAGACCGCAGGGACAGGAACCCCTTGGTTGGCCGATCCCCGGACGGAGATGGCACCCAGACTCAAACACTCCACAGGAAGACGGATAGACACAGAGACAGAACAGTCCTCAGTCCGGACAAAACACAGAAATAATTACCTGACCAGATTCCTGATGTCAGATCCCGGGATCCCTACCAGAACAGAGTGGGAACCAACAGGTTCAATGGCGTAGACTTCACTGTGGTCGTGCACCTTTCCGTTCTGGTGGAGGACCGCTCGGGCCAAATGCCCAGGTGCCGGCTTCCACGGTCGTCCTACAAAAACAGTCAGGAATCACACAGCCCCAGTGAAGACGGTTGCCATCTCGGTGGAACCTCCAAATTGTCAAAGTTAGACTCAGGACTCACAGTTTGTCAGACCACTCTGTTTTATTAGCCCAGCGCTTCTGCTAATAACACCCAGATAATGTGAGCCCCATGCAAGACACAAACTATCTTATTTATACAGATAAAAGGATGAGAAACTTAACAAGATAACAAAGGAAGCAGAATCAGATAAGTTTACCTGGGTTAGGCATGCATATTTTATTCCCTTACTAACTACTACCCATCTTCTGTTAATGTTTTGCCATTAGCACCATTGTTTATGCCTAATGTTTCTTTTCCTAGCACCTGTATTTCAACATTTCTTATTTCTGCTTAAAGGTACATACAACATTTCTTTAATCCATTCTTATTTTTACAATATAATTTATTCTACTTTCACACAGCCCTGAGGAGTCCACTCTGTTGCTCAGCTGTGAGCCCTGAATTTCTGGGTGGATGGGGCTCAAATTTAAAACTTTCATTCTACTGATGATATTGACATTCATATCTGAATTCTGGGTTAAAAATGGGCATAACTGAATGCATTAGCCTCAGTGGCTAGCCCTATAGGCTTGTTTTTTGTGCACATTAGTGTTTATCCTTGTGACTTCAATGTGCATCATAAAAATCAGTTATACACTCACTGTTCAGTCGTTGGCACGTCTGACATGGAGAGCATGTACTATATATAGTGTTTCAAAGAGTGTGGGTTCAAGCACATAATATTTAGCATGTAAGGACAAGTACAAGAAAGCGTCTCGATCTTACCTTTGTTCTTTGAGTAACCCCACTGCATAATCTGGTACGGACTGATCTCTGCTTTTCCAGCAGAGTGGTAATAGCTTTGTTGATCCCAATCCTAGGAATTTCAAAGTGCTTGCATGCACCACAGAATTAGTGGTTTTCTTTATTCTTTATGTAAAAAAATAATTGACCTATTGGGACAAAAGAGGACATTGACTTAGGTTCCTTTGGCATTTGGATTACTTGTAATCTAGAAAATGGCCATTGGATTACAGATTGGTATAGCATACTTAAGTGATACGAGCACTTGGAACCATTTAACTCCTGTAAGGATGGCTGCTGAACTGCATATTTCCTTTATGCTGTCTCACTTTAGCAAAGAGGAATAAAATTAAACATAAACACAACAAGGAGTCCGGTGGCACCTTAAAGACTAACCAATTTATTGCATAAGCTTTCTTGGGTAAAAATCCCACTTCTTCAGATGCATGGAGTGAAAATTACAGATGCAGGCATTATTATACTGACACATGAAGAGAAGGGAGTTACCTCACAAGTGGAGAACCAGTGTTGACAGGGCCAATTGAATCAGGATGGATGTAGTCCACTCCCAATAATTGAGGAGGAGGTGTCAATTCCAGGAGAGGGACAGTTGCTTTTGTAGTGAGCCAGCCACTCCCAATCTGTATTCAAGCCCAAATTAATGATGTTTAATTTGCAAATGAATTTTAGTTCTGCAGTTTCTCTTTGAAGTCTGTTTCTGAAGTCTTTTTGTTCAAGTATGGCTACTTTTAAATCAGTTATAGAATGTCCTGGGAGATTGAAGTGTTCTCCTACTGGCTTTTGACAGAGTGAGACGGGTACCCACAAGTCACCTACAGGACAGGCCCAACAAGGAAAATAACAGAACACCACTGGCCATCATATACAGCCCCCAGCTAAAACCTCTCCAGCACATCATCAACGATCTACAACCTATCCTGGAAAATGATCCCTCTCTCTCACAGACATTGGGAGGCAGGCCAGTCCTCGCTAGGGTGACCAGATCACCCAGGTCAAATATCAGGACGCGGGGCTGCGGGACGGGGGCAGAGGGGAAAAAAATGGCGGCAGAGCAAAAAAAAAAAAAAATCCCCCACCCCCGATTCCTTCTCCCTCCGCAAGCGCTGGAGGGAGGCCCGGGAGACTCAGGGGAGCGCGGGGCCGTGGTGAGTGTGAGTCCGGCCTGGCCCCGAGCAGGCAGGACTCGGGCGCGGTACCTGGAGGGAGAGTAGGGGGTTGCCTGCGGGGCCAGGCGGCGGCTATTCTCCTCACCTGGGCAGCAGGACTCGGGAGCAGCCGCTGCTGCAGCTCCCACTGCCGCGGGGGGAGGAAGCGGCCGCTGGCCAAGCTCGGCAGCTGCGGCTCTGGTGCCCATGAACCCCCCAAGCCTGGGTCTGCTGTGGGGACCCAGTGCACACGCTGCGCCCAGCCCCTGGCCAGTCGCGTCTGGGCTGGCTGCCCAGATGGTGCAATCCTGCGGGCGGCCCCGGAGTGGGGGCAGCAAGCTCCAGACCCCCCCATCCCGCTCGGGTCCCACAGGGGAACGAACGGGGTTGGGCTGCCGATGCCTCCACCGGGATTGCACCAGCTGGGCAGCCATCCCAGACGCGACTGGCCAGGGGCTGGGCGCAGCGTGCGCGCTGCTGGGTCCCCCCAGCAGGCCTGGGCTCGGGGGGTTCGGGCCCGGGCGCCAAAGCCGCAGCTGCCGAGCGCCACGTGCTTGGCCACTTCCTCCCCCTGTGGCAGTGGGAGCTGCAGCAGCGGCTGCTCCCGAGTCCCGCTGCCCAGGTGGGGAGAACAGCCGCCGCCAGGCCCCACGGACCAACCCCCTACTCTCCCTCCAGGTACCACGTCCAGGTGTCCCGACATAACATTGGTCGAGACGCGGGACAAAGAAGCAAATATCGGGACAGTCCTGATAAAATTGGGACGTCTGGTCACCCTAGTCCTCACTTACAGACAGTCCCCCAACCTGAAGCAAATACTCACCAGCCACTATATACCACAGAAACACTAACCCAGGAACCAATTCCTGTAACAAACCTCGTTGCCTACTCTGTCCCTATATCTACTCTAGTGACAGCATCAGAGGACCCAACCACATCAGCCACACCATCAGGGACTCATTCACCTGCACATCTACTAATGTTATATGTGCCATCATGTTCCAGCAATGCCCCTCTGCCACGTACATTGGCCAAACCGGACAGTTTCTACATAAAAGAATAAACACTGATACTTGACTAAATTAAACATAATTACTCCCAACTTAAAAAAGGATGACTACAAACATGGTTACATTTATACTGTACATGATGCTGGAAATGGTGCATTATCATCAGATAAGTAATGATGATGTCATGAACAACTTTGCAAACAGCAAAACAAATTTTTTTAAAAATATGTAGTGTTGCCTCTTGGGCAATTTTGGTTATTATTTAGGACTTAGATCCTTTATATTACACTGATGTGAAATGTATCTGGTGGGCAAGTCGCAGTTTATTATTATAATGACTCCTACTGTAGCTGTACTGATCTACAGCGTCGTGTTCCTGATTTTTTTTCACATTTCTTATGTTATTCTACCTAAAATATCATTAGTAACTTAGACCTTAATTACTGTTATCATGCCCTGAGCAATATTCAAATCTGTTTTTTCCATTCATGATTCCAAAGCCATAGAACATCTTGTCTCCAAGATCCACCACTACACAATGGGTTAACAAAACTGACCTTTAGATAAATAAGTTTTTAACTCACCTCCCTTGAAAAATCTGGGCTGCTACTTGGAGGTATCTATAGAGCAGATACTAATCCGGTATCTACAGTCTTTCTTTAAACTGCATGTAAGGAAAATGTCTGAGAAAACCCTTCCTTCACTCATATAATTTGTCAAAGTTATTATGATTAGCTTAGTTGCTTCTGCTGTCACAGTCTCCCCACCCAACAATGTAAGCAGTATAATAATCATGAGAGAACATTAACTGATGAACAAATGTAGAATTTGGAACAGAACCTAGGCCTCTTGATGTCCTGTCCTACATGCTAACCAATAGTTCACATAGGCCTGGTCTACACTAGGGGGCGGGGTCGATGTAAGATACGCAACTTCAGCTACGTGAATAGCGTAGCTGAAGTCGAAGTATCTTATTTCGACTTACCTCCCATCCTCACGGTGCGGGATCGACGGCCGTGGCTCCCCCTGTCAACTCCGCTACCGCCGCTCGCTCTGGTGGAGTTCCGGAGTCGACAGGAGCACGTTCGGGGATTGATATATCGCGTCTAGATGAGACGCGATATATCAATCCCGATAAACCGATTGCTACCCCCCCGATCCGGCAGGTAGTGTAGACATACCCATAGACTCTCTTGTATTTTCTGTCTTCATTTCAGGTACACACCATAGTATGATTATCATATAGCTAGCTGGAGAAGGACAAACATTTAACAGTCACTTTCAGAAGAATTCATTGTTTTTTCTTCCTATGCACATCCATCTTCCCAGAGCTGCTTTGATAAGTGTTTCTGTGATTACAACAGATCATATTGTCTCCTTATGCAGAGAAACTTGCAGAAGGAAATGATACTTTCCAGGAAACTCTGCAAGGTCTACCTCATGGTTTCCTCCAGATGGTCCCCTATGTGTATCCTGTCGGCAGACCGGGGGCTCAACATCAAGATTTGGAAGTTTTGTGATCTGTGAGGCCTCAAGTTCTCACCGCCCCTGAGGCAGTCCATCCCACATGGCAGAACATCTATATGAGGAGTCATGCTTCCACGAAGTCCCCACTGGGGGGAAGACCCTGGAAGACTTTCTCAGGGAAGCTGATGGGTGGAAGACCTTGGATAAAATAATAGTGATGAGGTGGTCATCATGTTACATAGGGAAATTTCAGAAGATGTGGTAGGGATTCAGTCATTTCCTATTCCATCCCAACCACTCCTCCCTCAGCTCCTCCTGACTCACAGAGCTCTGACCCCATGGTATATTATGGAGGGCCTTCCAGGGGAATAAGTTCTCTTCTCTCACTTTCCATGCAGAAGGACCTAATTCCACAATGTTTGTTTCCCTTTGTGCATGGTAGTGGAAGGTAGCTTCAAAATCTTCCCAGAAAATTCTCCAGTACATTTAAAATGCTCCTGCTACAGCAGCCTTATCTATTCCATTGAATGTATTGAATTTGGATTGGTTATTACAGTAGCTGAATTGCATGTTGTATTTAAAAATCTTCATGGTTATATTGTTTCCCCATCTTTATTGTCTCTTTATTTTAAAGTTTTTTGTACTTCAATGTTTGCCAAAGCTTGCTTTTTTGTGTGTGGGGGAGAGAAGACAGTAACAGTTCTCATGGTGCCCAGGACTGTGAGTCACTTTGTTACCGCCCCACCTCTCGTGAGAGGAAGACTTGCTTGGGCTTAACTGGGTGTCAGCTCACTAACACCACCAGTCTGTTAGCCAGCCAAGCACTCTCCTCTGGGCTATGCCAGCCTTTACTTTGCCTTGCAGGTTAACAATAGGTGCACCCTGAGCCCCTTTGAAGCATTTCCCTATAGCATCCAGCCCCTAATCCACTGAATACTCACAGAAATACCAGGTCTGCTGTCCCCAGAAGATCAGTGCATACCCCAGCATATATGGTTCAACTCAGGATCAGCCCCAAGCTTAATACCACAGCACTGAGATATAGCTATAGTGAAATCAAGGATAAGTTTATTATCAAAGTTTCAAAATTTAAGAGATAATAAGGATAATGGAAACAAAAGGCTTAATATAAAACAAAATCATAACATGCTTCTGTCTAAAGAAGTTTTATGACAATTCCCCATTTACAGTTACATTGTAAGACCTAACAGCCACTTTTTAATTCATTTAAGGTGTACCATGTTAATTTTATATCATTACAGTTTTTTTAATCAAAATTTCATGCAGGACTAAGTCAAATGCCTTACAAAACCCTAAGTATAGTACATCAACACTATTACCTTTATCAGTCAAACTTGTAATATCAAAAATATCAAGTTAATTTGGCAAGATCTACTTTCCATAAACCCATGTTGACTTGCATTAATTACATTACCCTCCTTTAACTCTTTATTAATTGACTCTCATACCAGCCTGGGTTTTGCCTAGGATTGATGTCCAGCTGACAGTGCTATAATTCCCCCGGTCGTCCCATTTACCCTTTTAAAAAATTGGAACAACATTAGCTTTATTCCAGTCACCTGAAATGCTCCAAGACTATTGAAAAGCTACATTAAATGGTCCAGCAAGCTCTTTGGCCAGCTCTCTTAAAACTCTTGGGTGCAAGTTATCTAGACCTGCTGATTTAGAAGTGTCTTGCTTCTGTTTAACAGTCTCCAGAGCTACTAGTAGAATGGAAAGAATGGTGTCACCATATGATGAGACCATATCATCTGTTTTTCTTTCCAAATATAGAACAGAAATATTTATTGAACACTTCTGCCTTTTCTGCATTATTATTGGTAATTCTACCATTTCCATCTAGTAATGGATACCATTGTTAAGATTCTTTTTGTTCCTAATATATTTTAAAAACTCCTTCTTATTGTCTGTAACTCTGCTGCCATATATGTGTTACTTTGCTTCCCTTATCTATTTTCTACAGTTCCTAACTTCTGAATTATATTAATTACTATCAACTTCCTCTTCCTTCCTTTTGTCTTATATAGACTTTTTTTATAGCTGCCTTCACTTCTCTAAACAAGGTTGTTTTTTAGCCATATAGCCTTCTTGATCAGTTGGACTATGTTTTTTTGGGAATCTAGTTAGGTATTCTTAAATGATTCCCAAATATCATTCACATTTTTCTCATTAAATTCTTCCTCTCGGTTGATTTGGCTCATAATTATTTTCATCTTTGTGACTTTGCCCCTATTAAAGCACTGGACTTGCACATTATAAATGTGATCAATTCGTAATCACTTGTACCTAAGCTACCATTAATTTTTAGTTCTGTGATCAGTTCCTTTATCCTAACAGATAAAAGGTCTAATAAAGAATTCCTCCATGTTAGCTGCAACACTTTTTCAGTGAGGAAATTGTCATCTATAACATTTAGAAATTCTAAGGATGTTCTAGCACTGACAGCATGAGACCTCCAGCGTGTCACTTAGATTGAAGTCCCTCATAATTATGCAGCTCCCCCCCCCATACATTATAGATAAGTACATAAGGAGGCAATCACCCCATTCCCTAGTGTGATTTGGTGGTCGGTAGCAAACACCAACTAATACCCCATCTTGTGCTTTATCTGTTAAGACATTGATCCATCAGCATTAAAAATCATTTTCTTCCAAGTTATCAGTGACTTGGAAGCAAGTAATGCCATTTTTGACATAGAGTGCAACTCCCTCTTCCCTTTTGCCCACTCGATCCTTCCTAAATAGGTTATAACCATTGATTTTAACATTCCAGTCTTGCAAATCATCCCATCTGTTTTCAGTAATATCAAGTAGATCAAATTTATGCTAAAAAATTAGCAATTCCAATTCTTCTTGTTTGTTACGCATGCACTGGTGTATAGGCAGTCAATAATTTCTTCTCCTCATGTCCTTTGGATCCTGGATTAATTTTGTTCTCTACATCTTGATTTTGTGCTGAGTGCTCACATTTTTATCCTCTTTTGTTATTATTTTAACCCCCTCCTAACTATTCTAGCCAGCTTGTCCCCAAGTAGATCGGTCTCTCTTCTGCCGAGGTGGAGGACATCCAAATTTACAGCCCTTTCCCCATAAAAGGTGGACCAATGTTCCACGAAACCAAAATCCTGAATCCTACACAACTTATTTAGCCAACAGTTCACTTCCATAATCTTCTGCCTTCCTTCGCTTATGGGACACAAAGGATCTTAAAGAAGATTCATGGAATCATAGGACTGGAAGGGACCTCAAGTGGTCTTCTAGTCCAGTCCTCTGCACTCAAAGCAGGACTAATTATTATCTAGACCATCTCTGACATCTCTGGTATTTTTTTAACCTGCTCTTAAAAACCTCAATGACTGAGATTCCACAACCTCAATAGGCAATTTAACTACCCTGACACTAGGAAGTTTGTCCTAATGTCCAGCCTAAGCATCCCTTGCTGCAATTTAAGGGTATGTCTCCACTACCAATGTTAAAGTTCTGTGCGGCAGCACTTTAACGTGGCTATGTAGTCGTGGCACCATTGATGGGAGAGAGCTTTCCCAGCGCTGTAAAAAAACCCACCCCCACGAGGAGAGTAGCTACCACCACTGGGAGTGTGGCTCCCAGCACTGGTGTACTGTCTACACTGCCACTTTACAGCGCTGAAACTTGCATCACTCAGGGGTGTGTTTTTTCATACCTCTGAGCGAGGAAGTTTCAGCGCTATAAAGTGGCAGTGTAGAAACGGCCTAAGTCAATTGCTTCTTGTCCTATCCTTAGAGGTTAACGAGTATAATTTTCTCCCTCCTCCTTGTATGTACTTTTATGTACTTTAAAACTGTTACCATGTCCCCCCCTCCCCTCAGTCCTCTCTTCTCCAGACTAAACAAACCCAATATTTTCAATCTTTCCTCATAGGTCATGTTTTCTAGACCTTTAATCATTTTTGTTGCTCTCCTCTAGAATTTCTTCAATTTGTCCACATCTTTCCTGGAATGTGGTGCCCAGAACTGGACACAATACTCCAGCTGAGGCCTTATCAGGGCGGAGTAGAGTGGAAGAATTACTTCTTGTGTCTTGCTTATGACACTCCTGCTAATACATCCCAGAATGATATTTGCTTTATTTTGCAACAGTGTTACACTGTTGATTCATATTTAGCTTGATCCACTATGACCCCCAGATCCCTTTCTGCAGTACTCCTTCCTAAGCACTCATTTCCCATTTTGTATGTGTGCAGTTAATTGTTCCTTCCTAAGTGGAGTACTTTGCATTTACCCTTATTGAATTTCATCCTCTTTACTTCAGACCATTTCTCTAGTTCATCGAGATCATTTTGAATATTATTCCTACCCTTCAAAACACTTGCAACCTCTCCCAGCTTGGTATTGTCTGCAAACTTTATAAGTGTTCTATGACATTATCATTCTTTATTGTAGATCTCATAGGACAGTCTTTGGTGTACTACAATGTATATACCAGAATCAGAATATTCTTGTAACCTCCTTGCCAGGTGGCGCTGATGTCACGGGGGGAGGTGGGGAGAAGAAGGATGAAAGAGGCTGCTGGGATTCAAATAATTATGCCTTTTCATTCTGAGGTTGACAGTTTTTTTTCTCTGTTGCTTAACCCTTTGGGTGTGTGGAAGGAAGGGTTATGTCTCTGTTGTTGGTTCCCTTTCCAAGAGACAGTTGTACTTGTTTGCTTAGTGCAAAGAATTAAATTTGGTTTTAGAGCATTTTTCACATTCAAGGTATTGCAAAGTTCATTACAGAATGGATTAATGAGTTGCTGTGTTTACTGTAAATGTGAGTTTGCTACCAGTTTAATCTCCCTTAAATGTCTGGTCCATCATTTTCACATTTCTTCTGATTTTGTATCATTCTCTGTTCACATTCCCCACTCCCTTTTTATGCATTGTTGATTTGTATTTTTTTCTATAAAGTGCTTTGAGATTTGTAAAGCACTGTGTAAATATTAAACATTAAACAGTAATTATGAGCTTTTAAATTTAGTTTCTGTTGATAGAGTGATCCTAATGTGATGCTGTCAAACTGATGCTTGACAACAAAATGCTCAAGCAAAATAAGCCCAGCCTTTGCTAAGAAAATCAGTTTATAGTGCTGGGGTATTAGACCTCTACCATTATATGAATTATACCTTATTTCAGAATGCACTGTGATCTATAATCAATTAGAAAAAATGTGATTAGATTGATACATTTATTTAGATCAATAAAGCTGTTGTCCACACCCCTTCTTAATCGTGTCCTGCTTAGGTCCTCAGTGCACAACACAGCTCACAGAGACCACAGCCCTTGTTTTCAGCATGCCCGAACCTCTGCCCATGCCCTTTTGACTGAACCTGAATGGGGAGGTTAAGGTCCAGACACATCTTTTGCCTTTTCTACCTCCTCAAGGGAGTTGAAGGATTTCTCTATTTTGGGGGAAAGACTGTGTGAAACACCCATGCAACAGTAGTAACCTTGAAAACAAAAGATTGATTTTTTAGGCTGATTTTTCTTGCTATTTTCAACCAAATAAATAGTTTGCATAACATACCTCATCTGAATATGTTGCTAAAACTTGGCTGGCTTTCCTAAGCTTAGTTACAGGGGAGAAAGGCAAATCTTACATAGTTTATAAACAAGTCCTACCCCTGACCTCCTTCATCACAGTGACATCTGTCTGTGCTGCTGCATCCAGAGAACAATCTCACCCTTCCTCCTGGAACCACTTATTATGATGCCCTAATGCTGATCCCTGCTTTCTAAACCAGTTTTCTCCAGTTGCATACACACCATAGTGGTTGGTGAAGATGAGCTATAGTGGCTAAGAAGTTTCAGAGTGGTAGCCGTATCAGCAAAAAGAACAGGAGTACTTGTGGCACCTTAGAGACTAACAAATTTATTTGAGCATAAGCTTTCATGGGCTAAAACCCACTTCATCAGATGCATGCAGTGGAAAATACAGTAGGAAGATATATACACACGCACAGAGGACATGAAACAATGGGTGTTGCCATACTAACTATAATGAGAGTAATCAGTTAAGGTGGGCTATTATCAGCAGGAGAAAAAAAAACTTTTGTAGTGATAATCAGGATGGCAAATTTTCAACAGTTGACAAAAAGGTGTGAGTCACAGTTGGGGGGGGAATAGCATGGGGAAATAGGTTTTACTTTGTGTAATGACCCATCCACTCCCAGTCTTTATTCAAGCCTAATTTAATGGTGTCCAGTTTGCAAATTAATTCCAATTCTGCAGTTTCTCGTTGGAGTCTGTTTTTGAAGGTTTTTTTAGTTGGAGTATTGCGACTTTGAGGCCTGTACTCTAGTGACCAAGGAGGTTGCAGTGTTCTCCGATTGGTTTTTGAATGTTATAATTCTTGACATCTGATTTGTATCCATTTATTTTTTTATTCTATTCATTCTATTTCATTTAGTGGCAAAAATGGAAAAAGAAAATATGGGTATGAAAGGGCAAAATTTGGAACAAAAAACCAAAACCAAAATCTTGTTTTCAATTTTGAAATTTCCTAAAAACTAAATGGTATCAATGATGTTTTCCCACAAAAAATGTGTTCATTTTTTGGGCAGAAACTTTTTTCAGTTGAAAATTTAATTTCATCTCCTTTTAATCAATTTTCCCATACAAAGAAATAAAAATTGACCGACTCTGGTCTGGACTCTCTGTCACAAGAGCTATGTTGATTTACAGTAGATGAGGATCTGGCCTCTAAATGGTGGTGTACTCTCATTCACTTGAATTTTTAGAATTGCAGAGTATTTGTTAGGATGGGACTTACATAGCACAAAGATTTGTGATGATTTTAGACTTTAGTGTAGTTTAATTGGCCATGGCAATATCATAGAACATTGAATAACGTGTTTAATCATAACAAGGTTTGTGACAATACTTCCATTGGTGACATTTCAATGGGAACCTGTATCCTCAGAAACACTTCATGAAAATTAGGTAATGGGGCATTACTGCTCAGTTGTTAATTCTCCAAGCTAAAGAATTCATCATTTCACATTTGTTTGAACCACAAAAGCAATAAATCCTCTTTTAAAAACTTACTGCAAGATAAATTTTTCCATTTTTTAAAATAAAACTACATTTCCTGAACAGGTTCTCAAAAAAGTCACTAGAATTGGGCAAAAGCTCTAGTGCTTAGCTTACATTTTTCATAACCAAAAAAAGGTGGGGGAACAGAACAGATCAAAAAGCTGGAGGTGGGAGAGCCTGAAGGAGCAGCTGGCTCTAGAAGAAACCTGAGGAGAGGTTTTTGGTTTGGGATGCACACTGAAATGGGTGTGTTTGGTGTTGTGAAAGAAAACTATTCCTGCTATTTGATTCCTTCTGCATTCAGAGACACAGGACTTTGTACATTCCTAAACAAAACTGATCAGAGAAATACCTGATTCTCACCAATTTCTCCTCCTCACTGGAACAACCTACTAGACCCTGAATTTTTGGCTAGCTGGTTGGGTCAAAAGGGGCAACAGTATTATTACAGGCTGTGTATCAGATTTTGTTGTTAGTTACACAGTGTAAAGCTGGAATAATTCTATGGAAGCCAGTCGAGTTATTCTAGATTTATACTATATAACTGAGATCTAAATGTGGCTCACCTCAGTGATCTCTATATACTATACAAATCTGGTTTGCACTAAAAAATGTTTATACAGTTCTGTGGCTTTTGATTCGTTTGACTCGTACTTTAAGCCATTTCTACTTTTGCCAGTATAGTAATGTGGGCTAGGGGTGTGATTATTATTTTTTTGGGAAGGGGAGACATTTCTATACTAATAAAAGCCCTGGTGTAAATGTAGTTATGCTGGAATAAAAGTGCTTTTGCCAGCATAGCTTATTTTTATTCAAGGAACCAGTATAAGATATACTGACAGACGTACTCTTCTGTCAGTATAAACTCTGTCTCGACTAGAAAGGTTTGCTGGCATAGCTAAATTGGCAAATCTTTTCTAATGTAGACAAGTCCTTACAATCCTTGAACCGTACACCCTGCCAATTCAGTGTGTAGCACTGACTGCTGGACTTGTGACAAACAGATTACAAAGCTAGTTTATTCAGCCATTGTATTTTGTCTGGATCTTTTCTGAAGCTGAAGCAGTTATTGCAGTAGGGTGCACTAATTGCTCATTTGCTGCAGTAACCTTTTCAACTGGACACATCTCATATCTGATTTCATGTTGATGTGTCTCTTATTTAATTACAGTGTGCTAGCAGGGAGAGAAAACCCCGTGGTGTGAAGTACAGAATAATGCCTTGAAAGGGCTGACTCTAAGAAGCAGGACTTCTATTCTTACACCTGAGGTCTGGCAGAATTTAAAACCACTAGCATGAGTGTATTATTACACTGTATATAGTGAGACTTCCATCTCTAAATCATTTACATTAAAAAGACCACCTTGCTATCAAAAACTTACTGTCTGCTGAGATAATAAATGAATCAAAGGCAACCTGAAAAGAAAAAGTTCATACCCTTTTTCCCAGTTTATGATGATGATGATGATGATGATAATTTTGTTTTCTACCTTAAAAATATCAGGAATGTCAAGTCTTGTGTTCCTTTATTTTCTAGCAATTTCCCTCATAAAACCGAGAGAGCTGTGGATTGGGAACACTCTCTGACCTTAATAAAATGAGCAGCTAGGTTGAATATTTAACAAAAGAGCTTTTCTTCCAACTGTTTAAGTATTTGAGTTTGAAAGGTATCAAATTATCATAACAAAAGTTTTAAACAGGCTGAATGTATAATAGAAAATAATCAGGCTTCACTTCCTTGGTCTCTGAAATGCCAGACATCTACTAGCTGTCTAGATTCTAGACATCCACCGAGTCTTCCAGAAAACAAACAGACAGGATAGACAATTTCTAAAGTTTCCATGGGTGTCTAGGAAATAGGGGCTAGTAGTGTGAAGCCCCGTCAATAGTGCTTTAGCGTTTGGCCACAGCATGGATACTGTGTAGTATCTATAGAGGAAGTCAGTGTTTCTCAACCAATTTTGGCTGGCAACCCCTTATTCAAAGTCCAACGTTTTTATGATCCCTTTGCATTTATTATAAAAGTTAGAGTAAAAAAAAGTCAGTGATAACAATAAGCCTGTATCATTTATTTCTGTGAGTGTTTTGAGAGATTGAAAGAAAATACACGTCCTTGAAGGGAAAGGGTGTGCAGGGAATGTGGGAGTGAGATTTTCTTTTATTTAGATTGTAATAAAGTTTTCATGGTCTTGTGACCACCACACCCGATTGCCCTTCTTCACCAACCTGCCAGTCGTGACCCAACCATTGAGAACCAGTGGTCTATACTATAAGCTAGGTATGTACAACAGGTTGCAATATCACTTGCTTGCAGTGGGGTCCTCCTTGTGAGGATGAAACTGCACAAGGCAGAGAAGCAGCACTAGTGATCCCTTCGAGGGTAAGAAAATCCTTCCTGCATTTTTCCACATGACCCAGACCTCCTTCCTTTTTGAAAATCAGGCCCTGAATGTCTGCAAGCAAGGCAGCATTAAGGCTTTTGTTTTTGTGAATACTTTATAGATCTGTTTTAGTATGCACTGCATCTCTCTTTATCAGAGCCAAGGGGAAATAGTACTCTCAATTCAGTGGCTATCTGAAACTGAGAGCTAGTCCATAAATCCTTTTATTTGGTTGTGGTACTGAGTTATTTCGGTTAGACTGTTTCCCCATCAGAGCTAATGAAAGCCAAATAATATCAGCCAAGACCTAAAACAAAAGAACTCAGCAGCACATTAACGTGAATAGGTGATATTTGTAAGCATGTGTTAAGTCAGTGGTTTTCAAACTTTTTTTCTGGGACCTAGCTGAAGAAAATTGTTGATGCCCACAACCCAACAAAGCTGGGGATGAGGGTTGGGGTGTGGAAGGGGCTCAGGCCTGGGGCAGAGGGTTGGGGTGTGGGGGGTTCAGGCTTTGGGGTGGGGCTAGGAATGAGGGGTTCAGGCTGTGGGAGGAGGCTCAGGGCTGGGGCAGGGGTTGGAGTGTGGGAGGGGGTCAGGGCTCTGGGCTGGGGGTGCAGGCTCTGGGGTGGGTCTGGGGATGAGGGGGTTGGGGTGCAGGAGGGGCTCTGGGTTTGGGGGGTCTCAAGGCTGGGGATTGGGGCACGGGGTTGGGGTGCAGATTTACCTCTGGTGGCTCCCAGTCAGCAGCACAGCTGGGGGTGCAGAGGCAGGCTTCCTGCCTGTCCTAGCACTGTGGACCATACTGCGCCTGAAGCGGCCAGCAGCAGG
Source organism: Mauremys mutica (assembly GCF_020497125.1). Classification (NCBI taxonomy): domain Eukaryota; kingdom Metazoa; phylum Chordata; order Testudines; family Geoemydidae; genus Mauremys; species Mauremys mutica. The sequence continues at coordinate 74,766,871 of NC_059077.1, forward strand.
TCCAGCTTTTAGGCGGAGGCGTGCAAGCTCTTGCCCACAGGCAATGGGTTTCCAGCCAATGTGAGTGCGGAGCTGGTGCTCGGGGCAGCGGCAGTGCACAGAGCCTAGGCAGGGGGGCCACAGAAGCTGGACCCACTGCTGGCCGCTTCCGGGGCGCAGCACGGTGTTGGAACAGGTAGGCACTAGCCTACCTTAGCTGGGCAGCACCGTCGACAGAACTTTCAATGTCCCGGTTGGTGGTGCTGACCAGAGCAACCCAGTTCTTTACATGCCGCAACCCAGTACTGGGTCATGACCCGAACTTTGAAAAATGCAGTGTTAATTCATAATGCAGTTAAATCATCGTCAGATGCATGGTCCACATCAACAATCTGCTGGGCATAGCAATGGAATTCCTGAAAATGCACTTTCACTCTGAGAATCTAGGATTCACCTGAACACAGAGAAAATTCTTGAATTTTCTGTGAATATTGCAGCTATAGAGCCAAGTTCCATTCTCCTTTTCAGTACTGTAAATCCAGTGGAATGCTACAGCTTCAATTTACACTGATATAACTGACAGCAGATTTTGACACGTAAGCAATAAGGACTTTTTGCACCCACCTTCATGTTATTTATGAAAGCCCGTGAGACACCTGTTTAAATCCAACTAAGCCAATATCTTTAACATCCAAAGATGAGTCAGCCACTTGGAAATCTGAATACCATATTACATGACTGAACACATTGATACTGATGTTTAGCCTGGCCTCAACCCAGCCTCCAATCTTGTGACTGCAATTGTGTGACTGTAATTAAATGAGAATGCAGTTGCTTGTAAATATTTGTTAAGCATCTGCACCCACAATATTGGAGGCTATTTCATTAAATGCAAGACATTATTTCATAGATAGGGATAATGACAGGATCCTTGTGCTGCATTGTATTCAGTGGCCCATGTTGCCATACTTAAATAACTTGGAAAAATCCTACAACATTGGCACCTTTGCTAAAAATAAAGAACAGCAAATGTTAGGTCAGTTATTTGTACTTACTCAAGTGAAGGGAAGGTAAAACTGGCCTAAATGAGGGAAAATCTGGAACAAACCCAGGTCTTGCTGTGTGTCAGAAAAATATGGGAATTATTGTACGTTTTCCTTGACCTGAAGTTTGCAGTAGGTTTCTTAATTTCACAGTAGCTTTTTGCCACTAAATTTTAACTAGGCCCAAGAGGTTTAGAACTTGTGATGAGTTTATTTGAGGTTTGCCTATTAGTAGTCTGTAGTATACTGTATTTTCTGGGAAATATCTCTGAAAATTGTGGATTCTGCAGAAAACACCTAATGATCAAATCAGTGCAGAATCTGGATTTTAATAAATGAAAGTTGAAATAAAATCAAGCAACATGGAAACAAGATTTTTTTTTTAAATCTGCCATAAGAATTATTTTTTACACTTATTCAACTCTCCATCTTCATCTGCTAAGGGGAAAATGACAGATTAAAAAAAGGCCTTCTATTGTTTACATTTAACACTTACAGCAAGAACAAAGAGAGCAATCAAAGAATCTTCTACAAGATCCATCCATCTGTCACAATGTTTTATAGAATACTGCTGTGACTGCAAAATTCTTCATGAAAATTTAAAATAAAATATGTGCAAGATGGTTTAAAAAATAGACAAATCCTGTGGTGAGGGACATGAACTATATCACAAATTATAATTAGGGATGGACATGAAGAATTTAGTTTGTACCTATATTCACATTCACACCTTAAGTCTGGTTGATGTTCCGATATAGGGGTTTGGTTCAGACCTATTCCTGGTTATAATAACATCAGGTTAATATGCAGCAGGTTCTGGTTGACTTTCCACTTGAAACAATAGCATTGGGTTAATTCAGCATGGAAAATGACATCACACATCATCTTGAGACAGTTAAGGAGTGAGAAACCGTACTCAGCCAGGCATTTCTTCCCATTTTACATGGCAGGGCATTAAAGGAAGAAAGGGAGGTACGAGAATGAGACCACAGTGGACAAGTTCTAACAGTTCTTTTGTTCTTTGTTTTTTGGGAGTATTTTTTTCCTTCTAAGTTCTGTATTTGCACAGTAAAATGTGGTTCTATTTTTAGATGTAACCAGTATTAACCAATCTCATCTGTGAAATGTTCAGGAAGTGAAAGAAAAAGATTAAATGTCCCAAAAGAGAAATAATAGGGCTAAAAATATTCCCAGAGGGAGGAGATCCTTATTACTGGAAATTAAATTTGACAGATGTCAGTTTGTCAGTGAGTATTAATTTCTCTTTGATTTTTTTTCTTTTTGCACAGATGTATTAACTGCTTCGGCAGGACAAATAGTCCTAATGAGGACAGGAATATTAACTGTTTGAGTTTTAAAACCAGACTCCCTTTTTGCACCCACAATTAAGGGTCCATAATTAATTTAAATTTGCTTCCAATATTTTTAAAACAAGAACAAGCTTTATAAAACCTACAATCAATAGAAATGTTTCTGCACATTAAAAAAGAATCCTGGAGTATTTTGTTCTTCCTTATTACTTTGCTGTTGATATAAGTTGCTAAGACTAGGATCTACCTTTGTGACATGCCCTAAATTGGTTTAACTATACTAATATCACTATCCCAGTATAACTGGTAAAACTTTCTTGCATAGACAAGACCTCAGAGATTGCAGAACTGTTCTCGGAAAGTCACCATATCTGGAAGGGATTCATTCCCCCTCATGGTTTCACAGAGAGAGAGAGAGAGAGAGAGAGAGTGTTATCCTGTGCAACAGGCTCCATTTTAAAATAAACTACTCTACCCATGAATTTCAGTAATTGCTAAATTAGTTTAATTGGGTCCCTGGAGATGTTGATCAGGACTAGAAGCTCTTAAGGAGGTGGAAAGCCATACAGGTGCCTGGAACTGTTTTCCTACCAGTTGTGGAAGAGGTTACTGATGAACCCTCTGACCCTACCTGCTCCCAAGACTTCTCCTGAGCAGTCACCAGGAAGAGAGGAAAGGGAGATTGGTCAAACTATACCAAGAATGAGGGAAGAGACATAGAAGAATCAAACTTCCTTAAAGAAGAAGCCCAAATAGGCCCCAAGCAAGGCAGAGGCCTCTAGCAATCTGTCTCTACTGCAACAGAGGTAAAATATTGAAGAAATACTGCAGCCTTAGATCCCTTGATAGCCAACTATTAGGGTCAGAAGTTTCTAATCGAGCTGCCTCTGTAAGCTGCAGTAGGCATTACAGTATTGCTCCAACCCCAATGGTCAAAAAATCATGAGTCAAGCCCAGAAAAATCCATGAGATTGGTTTAAAAATCATCAGATAAAAAAAATAGTAATTTGGGGTCATTTTTATTTGCCTTCTGGCTTTGGAGCCTCCATTGTGCACCTGATTCACATTTTCAAGCCTTATTTTCTGTTCTCTGGGGTCTAGAAGAATGCATTTTCTTTAAAAAATGAAAGCTGATTCTCATGCAATCAACTCTTTCCAGGAGCTATAAAACCTCAAATATCATGAGACTCAGAAAAAAAAAATCGATAACTGGCAATACTGGCATTGCCAGTCCAGTAGCTGGCACCACTGTCTGCTGCTCTGTGGTTACACTCAATGGTTTCTAGAGAGGGCACTATAAGGAGAAGGGTAATCTGAGGCAGAGAAAAGAGCTTGAAGAAATGCAGGGGAATATGAGGATCAAAAAGAGAATGAAGAGGAATGCAGGAGAATGAGGGGGTCGTGATGCAGGCGGTTCAGGAGAGCAGAGGGGAAAGGGAAGTGCTAGAGGATCTGAGAGACTCAGGGAGCAGAATGTGATGTACCTGTGAGAGACTGAAGATCAGGGGATTAGTGGGTGAAGAGAATGTAAGGTTCAGGGGAGAGCCTGGCATGTACAGGAGTATGGGGGGCAGGGAAAGAGAGTGAAGTGGTTCAGGGGAATGTGGGGGATAGGAGACTAAGTGGAATGGAGAATGTGAGGGAGACTGAAGGAGGGGTGCAACTGACTGAGGAAGAAGGGGATGGTGAAGGATAGAATAGCAGATCAGGTATTCCACAGGTTAGGAGATGGTAAATGGAATGCCCCTGTAAGAGCCAGATGACATTTTGGAATGTGCATTTAATATTGAATTTTAAACCTGAAATACTCACCACACACTTGTAGAGCAGGTGGCTTCCCTCTAAAGGTTAAAAACTGGAAGGCAGATAGAAAAAAAAATATTACTCTAAAAATTTCATGATTGTAAGCCTCTTATATTTTTTGCAGGGTGTTTGCCTTATGACTTGGGATTGCCCATGCAGTGTCAAGTAAATTTAATTTTTAAAATTCTTTGACTTTTAATAATCTAAAGTGTTGTTAGTGACATGGATAAAGGAATTTGGCTTTTCACAGCATTTTAAAGTTGACAATGTACTTATAATTGCACCAGCAAAGCTGCACCTACAATTATTGGCAAGCATGAATGGAAGGCTGTTTTTAAAAAATCAAACCTATACCAGAGGAGTCTTTTTTTTATTTAAAGAAAGTCATCTTCATCTCTTTATTGTATAACACACTGTGCACTGTGTGAATTTCATTATATCAAACCATGCCAAATTATGTCCCATCGTGTGATTTCATGTGACTTGATGTAACCTGGCACATCATCACTTATCCATTGTGTTGCATGACCAAAACAGTGCTTTGCAAAGGCTTTCAGAAACGAAGTGATAGCAAGTAATTAATTATCATTACAAAATGGCTTTAGAATTCAGAACACACTGGAGCTGTCTGACTGGCAGTCCATGGCAACAGTCCTTGCCTGTGACATGAGTATGACCGTTTGTTCCAATTTTCTCTTTGTGTAACTCCCATTTTAAACTATCAGTATGACAGTCCAAGCTGTGTGTTTCAGGATGCATTTCTCAAGGTGTTGAGCCCAAATCAGCCTCATGCAACACAGTACTCCAAAAGTATGGAATGATCCTGCCAAAATGTACTGTTTACCATATTTTAGGCAAAGAATAGTACATAACAGAAAATGTGGTTGTTGTGTAATACATTTATGTTTTGGATCTATATTGAAGGTCTAAAGTAGGAATCTCATTTACTTCAGTACATAACAAAACCTACCTATAAGGTGAAATCCTCATTCTTCTAATATCAATGGCAAAACTCCCATTTACTTCATTAGGGTCAGGATTTCACCCATATATCTTTTGTTTCATAACTATATAGATTGTTACCTCAGTCCTTCACATTTTCAGTACCTAATTGAGAATACCCTTGTAATATATTATCTCTTTTCAATTATGTTGTTACAATTATGCAGCTATTATTTAGTTTCTGTCCACTGGTAGAAGGAGAAACAATTAATTTACCATGATGCATGCAGAATAAAAATATAATAGAATCTATAAAATTTGAATTAGTGATAAAATGTTTGGATTATTGTAAAAACCTTGAATAAGCAATTTTTTGGAAATATTATGTGACAAAATTCCTCCTCTACCTTGGTGGGTCCTGCGCTTATTGGCAGATTTGTTTGCCTCAGTGATCTTCCCCACAGTCTGGGTCGACTCCTTCTGTGTTTGATCAGGAGTTGGGAGATTTGAGGGGAATCCGGGCCTGCCCTCTACTCCGGGTTCCAGCCCAGGGCCCTGTGGATTGCAGCTGTCTATAGTGCCTCCTGTAACAGCTGCATGACAGCTACAACTCCCTGGGCTACTTCCCCATGGCCTCCTCCAAACACTTTCTTTATCCTCACCACCTTCCTCCTGGTGTCTGATAATGCTTGTACTCCTCAGTCCTCCAGCAGCACGCCCTCTCACTCTCAGCTCCTTGCACCTTTTACTCCCAGCTCCTCACACCACAAACTGAAGTGAGCTCCTTTTTAAACCTAGGTGCCCTCATTAGCCTGCCTTAATTGATTCTAGCAGCTTCTTGATTGGCTGCTGGTGTTCTAATCAGCCTGTCTGCCTTAATTGTTTCCAGAAAGTTCCTGATTGTTCTGGAACCTTCCCTGTTACCTTACCCAGGGAAAGGGGACCTACTTAACCTGGGGCTAATATATCTGCCTTCTATCACTCTCCTGTAGACATCTGACCTGACCCTGTCACAATTATTTGGTTTTGTCTACTTTTGCCTAAATGCAAGAGTGAATATTAAAACAGAAGACCTGGACTTCAGAGCTTTGGCTCAGCCCTGTACAGTACAGAAATACATATGAAGTGATCAGTGTAATTAGGGCTCTGTTACCAGCTACTCCGCCTACTTGTAGTTTGACCTTGGACAGTTATTTCATCACACTGTGTCTCATTTTACCCATCCTAAAAAGGGGTATAATTCCTTCCTAACTCTTTGATTATGGCTAGGGACACTTGGGAATGGGGTGAGGAGTGGGTGCTAAGGCAGCATAAAATTCTGTGCAAATATGTGTAGGGCTCATTCCTAGAAATAAGAATATAAGAACTGCCATACTGGGTCACACCAATGGTCCATCTTGCCCACTATCCTGTCTCTGACAGTGTCTGGTACAAGAGCATGAGAGAGAGTGTACTGAACAGGGCAATTTTGGAGAGTTCCATCCTCATCTCCTCCTGGCTTCTGTCAATTGGAGGTTTAGGGTTACCCATTACATAGTGTTGCATCCCTGACCATTTTGACAAATAGCCATTGATGGATCTATCCTTCATGAAATTATCTAGTTCTTTTTTTAATCCAGTTATGCTTTTGGCTATCACAAAATCACATGGCAAACAGTTCCACAGGTTAGTTGTGCATTTTGTGGAAAAAATACTTCTTCTTGTTTGCATTAAACCTGAGATATTAATGTCATTGGATGACTTCTAGTTTTTGTATTGTGGGAAAGGAAAAATAACGCTTCTCTGTTCACTATATCCACACCATTCTTGATTTTATAGACCTCATTCATTTCACCCCTTAACTGTCTCTTTTCTAAGCAGAAAAACCCTAATCTCTCCTTGTATGGAATCTGTTCCATACCTTTATCATCCTTTTGTCCTTCTCTGAACCTTTTCCAGTTCCACTATATCCTTTTTGAGTGGGATACATTATTCAAGGTGGGGAGCATCATGGATTTATATAGTGTCATTATATTTTCTGTCTTATTTTCTATCCCTTTCCTAATAGTTCCTTAGCCTTTTTGACCGCTGCTGCTCACTGAACTGAAATTTCGAGAGAATTATCCAGAATGACTCCAAGATCTTCTTTGAGTGGTAACAGCTAATTTAGAACCCACCATTACATATGTGGAGTTGGGATTATGTTTTCCAATAAGCTTTACTTTGCTTATCACTGTTGAATTTCATCTGCCATTTTGTTGCCCAGTCTCCCAGTTTAGTGAGATCCCCATTACTCTTCATAATTAGCTTTGTACTTAGCTATCTTTAATAATTGTGTATCATCTGCAAACTTTGCCACATGACTGTTCACTCTCTTTTCTAGACCTTTAATGAATATGTTGAACAGCACAGTACAGATCTTGGGGGAACCCACTATTTACCTCTTTCAATTGTGTAAACTGAACATTTATTCTTGCCCCTTGTTTCCTATCTTTTAACCAGTTACTGATCCATGAGAAGACCTTATCTCTTATCCTATGACTATTTAGTTTTGCTTAAGAGCCTTTGATGAGGGATCTGGTCAAAGGTTTTCTGAAAAGCCAAGTACAGTATTGTGACAGTCTGTACCCATATGTTCACCCTTTTGACAAGATTCTGATATTTTTTTACAAAGTATGCCTTGTGAGGTATCATTTGAAAACTCATAATCTCCTGAACATTATTGTTCTGCTAAAATGTGAGTGGTCACATTATATCTGAAGTTATAAAATTCTACTGTATAAGACATGTTCTAAGTCTAGGGAAACCGCTTCAAACCAGTTCCCCAAAGACAAAAGGCTGGCCAGAACCTCATCCAGGTCTCAACATAATCAAATGACCTATCATCTGATTAAGCAGCCATTCTTTGTCAGGAAGAAGGGTGAGAGCAAGAAATTTACATCTTGGTAATGGAACAGCTGGAGGTTCCCATGTAAACAGACTGGCAGTCGTCTGAACCCCAGCTGAAAATGATTCTAAAAGAGGAGGAAAAGATAAAAGTGAGGAACAGAGGCCCCAAATCACTTCTCTCCCCTCATCTATACTCACAGCATCAACAATGTTTGAAAGACAAAGGAAGCATCTTTGAATTGGGGGAGGGCCTTATCTGATGGTATCCAGCCAGACTGCTGTAAGCATGTGGTGAGAAAGGGTCAGGATTTCATTTTGAATTCACTTAGCTTGTTAAATTAGGTAATACTTTGCATTTTACCTTTTATTTCTTTGTAACCAATTCTGACTTTTATGCCTCATCATTTGTAATCACTTAAAATCTCTCTTTCTGTTGTTAATAAACTTGTTCTATTGCTTTATCTATACCAGTGTGTGTCTGGATTGAAATGTTTGGGAAGCTCCATTTAAGATAAGATTTGTGGATATCATTTTCTCTTAATGATATGATGGACTTTCTGTAAGCTTGTGTTGTCCAGAAGGGTACTGGGCAGTACAAGATGCACATTTCTGGGGACAAATCTGGGACTGGGAATTTGCTGGTGTGACTCTGCAATATAATTCAGGAGTGGTTGGTTAAAATCACTCCTATAATTCAGCTGGGAGTAATTTACATGCTAGAGGCTGTGTGTGAGCAGGCCAGGAGTGGTAAAAGGCACCCCAGGTTGGAGAATTGAGGGGATACAGCTGTCCAACAGTCCAGATTGTACCCTGAGTAATGCCACAATTATAGTAACTAAATCACCCTTATCTTCATGCTTGTTGACACCCTCAAAGAATCCTAATAGACTGGTGAAGCATAAGTTCACTTTTCAAAAGCCTAGTTGACTCTTCCCCAACAAATCATGTTTATTTATCTGTCTGACAATTCTATTCTTCACTATACGTTCAACCAGTTTGCCTGGTACTGAAGTTAGGCTTACAGGCCTGTAATTGCCAAGATTGCCTCTGGAAGCCTTTTAAGAAATTGACATTACTTAAGCTACTTTTCAATTATCTTGCACAGAGGCTGATATCAGTCATAGGTTACATACTATAGTTGGAAGTTCTGCAATTTCATATTTGAGTTCCTTTGGAACTCTTAGGTGAATACCATCTGGTTCTGGTGACTTATTACTGTTTAATATATCAATTTGTTCTAAAATCTCTTCTACTGAAACATTGGTGTGGGACAGTACTTCAGATTTGTCATCCAAAAAAAAGAATAGCTCTTATGTGGATATCTCTCCTTCATTCCTTGCAGTGAAGACTGATGCAAAGAATTTATTTAGTTTCTCTGCAATGTCCTTGTCTTCCTTGAGTGCTTTCTTGGTCGTCTAGTGTCCTCAGTGCCTCTTTGGCAGGCATCCTGCTTCTGATGTACTTAAAAAATTCTTACTGTTAGTTATTTGCATCTTTACCAAGTTGTTTCTCAAATTCTTTCTTGGCATGCCTTATTATACTTAGTATAACCTGCCAGAGTTTGTGCTCCTTCCTATTATCCTCACTAGGTTTTGACTTCCAAATTTTAAAGGATGCCTTTTTGCCTCCATTTCTCTGCTGTTTAGCCATAGTGGCATTATTTTGGTCCTCTGATTCTCTTTTCTGGTTTAGACATAAGTTAGAATGGCCTGAAGGAGATGTTAGAGTCCCCAAGAGCCTAACTAGCAGCTGGGGCTAACAGGGCCTAAGGGAAACCACAATCGCATCCCATTTGCTCTGGCCACATTGTCTACATTGTACTGAGATGATCCTTCTGGAGCTGGTTATACCCATTCTCCCATCACCATTTGGATGTGTGCAATTTGTGATTGGGTCCATAGTGTCTTACAAAATGCAAATTTTTTAAAATCCATTTTCCCGTTCCTTTATCTCTTTAGATGAGTGAATGGATTGCTTAATTCAAATACAGCTACGTATGTTCATTCTGATGTTATTGCTTCATTTGAACTTGACGTGCATGGTTGATGATGCTTCTTAATTCACATGTTTTGGCAAGATGAGGAGCCAGAGCCTGGTTTTATTGGAAACTTACTCCTTTCCATATTTTAGGGTGATAAAAATTGCTACAGCATAGCTGATTGCAACAATGAGGTGAATATTATTATATTACCGCTAAATTCTGATTTGATGACATGTGGCCTAGAGCTGACAATAAACTCCCTGCTCCAAACTAAAAACATTAATCATTCTCTAATAAAACCCGGAAACATTGACATGAACAAGTCTAATTGCAATAATGACCTTAAATTTGGGCATTTCTTTTGCATTAATCTCAGAAGCTTTGGTAGAACTATCTAATAGAAACCTGCAACTCTGACATGAACAGGTCTAATTGTAATAATAACTCCAATGGTGGACATTTTCTTAGGTTAATCCCACTAGCCTTGGTTAAACCTCCTGACAGGAATTAAATATTTACTTAGGAGAACACTGTGGTTTAACCAAGTTTCAGTAAAAGCAGGGACTGGATATTTGACAGTAAGTGAAAATAAAAACCAAGAACCAATTAAAAAGCTTGTTATTCCAATTCATTTGTTTTTGGCTTTGCAAGTCAGATTCAGCTTTCTGAAGTTAGAGTTACAATCTCTTATTGTCTTTATTGTGACCTGCTGCTTTTAAAACATTACTATTGATTTTTTACTAACATTCTGCTCTACTGTTCAGACTGAGTTTAACTGTAGTTCGTTCTTTTTTGGGCCTGGGGCCTCTTACAGATCATTTTCACTGATATTCAGTGAAATCTAAAGCTTTATTATTTTCTGAAAGATGATTTCTGATCATCCATGTGAGCCTCTTTTCTTTCTTAAGACAGGAATTGCTTTCCAGAAACAAAGATGACTCTTACTGTGTCTATATGCAGACTAAAGATAAATCCCAGTAGCAAATTCTCACTGTTGTAATCACAATGGGTTACATTAATCCCTGCATAATATTAGAGAATGACTTCAGTGCATTACATCACGAATGAATTTGGCCCTTTGAGGCTAACCCTCTTTTTACATCTGTTGTGGCAATGGGAGTCTGAGGTACCTGAATAACTTCTATCATTGTAATTTTCAGTATATTTGTACAAAGCAAATAAGGCATGTGGTGAGATACCAGGGCTGACACCCCTTCTGTTGTCACAATGGCACTGGATCTTTAATGAAAATGTGCGAAGTCAAGAAACATAATTTCATTTTTTTAAATGGCAGCTGAGATTCTGATTTAATTATGTGACTCTGGGATCTGGGACCCTAGGCATTGGTATATAGTGCCTATGACTTAGTCCATTCCTGATAATGTTTTGTAGTCAATTTTCAGAACAAAACTGAATTTGAATACTTGAGGCAAAAGAAAAGAAAAGAAAAATCTAGATTTTAATTCTTATGAATCTCCAATTTTCAGGTCACTTAATGGCAAAGATCCTTTTAACATTATCCTTATCTGAGTGCCAGTCAGCTCCTACAAGCCTAATTGCAATAATGACAGAAGGATTTGGTGGAAGCTTTCTTGAACTTGGCAAATAAAGGTTGGGAAGGGCATAACACTATAAACTAAATGTGACTCTCAAGTATGCATGCCCAACTCCCATTAAGGTTAGCTGTGCATGTGTATCAGAGAGAGTATGGCTGGCTCCTTCTTAACATAACATCAAGGCTGTATTTACTAGAAACTATTGTTTCCAGGCAGCAGTATTTTTAAGCAATCTTTTTCACTTAGATCCACCATCCAGGAGCTAATGACACTGTTGCTTGATCAGACAAAAATTTGCATATTCATTTATTAATTTTTCATCTTTTGGAACAGTTTATTAATTTAGATAAAACCAAACTCTTTATTATCCACTTTCCCAAAGGACACATTTATGACTCTTATTCATTATAGGTTTTGGAACATTTTGATGGAAATCACCATTACAAGAGGAAATACCTACAACTTTATTTTAATCTATAACAAAGAGTGTATGGTTCTGGCCTGAATCCAAGATTACAATTCTTGATATCAGAAATTAAGATCAAAATAAGGCTGGAATAAATTTCTTAAATCTGGAATCTGTCACAAGAAGGGAGTCACGTCATCTTCAATGTGTCATTATGTGTCAGTCCAGAATAACAGTCCAGAATAGCAGTATTTCAGCATGGTATATCAATTTAACTCATGGAAAATTATGTTGTAATCCAGGATATGGGAACTAGTCCAAAAAAAATTAGATTACCTTCAGGGGTTTGGGAAGAAACAGATGAGGTTCCATGATAAATATGATGTTGTTAAAAGCCCAAACATATTAAAATCACATCTTTTACAATGTCATTGTATGTTCAGTCTTTAATCTCTCCTAATGAGATCGGTGATTGTAATAGTTCAGCTTTCTGAGATATTGAATTATATCAATATTGGTTCCTACCCTAATTTTTTTGGTTAGTAGTCGTTTAAAATCCATTCATTCTTCTTTTGCATTGCAGTAGCAAACAAAAAGAGAGCCTAGTTTGCAAATTCATTAACCTTTCGAACATTGTTCCTACCAAAAGCAATATTCCATATGGTTCATTGAGAAACATAGGTTTTTTCTTTTTTTCTCAATTCTTAAAAATGGCCTAAAACAATAACTTACTTTGTTCCAAAACAGAATGTTAGATTCATTACAATTCTTTGACCTATGGTGATTGTCTAATACTTTACTGAGGGAAAAAATCTATAATGCACTTTCTCCCTCTCTCTCAGTAAAATCTCAGCTCCATATAGTGGGCCCAATTGATTTGTTCCATGTATAGCGTAGAAAGAAAGAAAGAAAGATGCAAAATTCTCCATGCACTGACCAACTAAGGGCTTGTCTACACTGCGACGTTGTCAGCAAAACTTTTGTCTTTCATGAGAACTTTAAAAAGCCCCCCTGCGAAAGACAAAAGTTTTGCCAATGCAAGTGGCAGTGTGAACGTGGCTTTGTTGGCGCTCCTGCTGACAAAGCTAATACCGCTCATGGGGCTGGAAGTATTTTGTCAGCAAAAGTATTTTGTTGTCACTAAAAGCTGCGTAGTGTAGACAAGCTCTAAGTCTCTACCACACATAAATGGAAGCAACACCGTGATCACACTTCTCTTCACCATAAATTCAGTCAGAGTTGGTTGACATGATGCTGAATGTGATTTGCCCTGTTCTTCACTGGCTAGTCAGTTGTGGTCAACATCATGTCAGCTAACTCAGCTCTTTATCATCATGTTTTATTGTGATTGTAAAGTTTTTGTCAGCGAAGGCAAGCCCTATGTTTAGAGAAGAGTGACAGTCAAAAGGCCCTGCAGAGAAAGTGAGATCCTCAACCATGCTCTGCCCCTTTACACCAGTCATAAGGGCTGGAATGGTTTAAAGGGGATCTAACAGTTCCATGTTCAGCCATCAGAGGAATCCTCCAGCTCAGGAACTGCACAGACAGCCGTATGACTGCCTCCCAAGAATCCACTTACAAGCTCTGGTAGGGGTGTGCCAGGGGGTGGTGGGAAGGACACTGCATGCAGCACTGTGGAGATTCTGAGTAGTGCTGCATCCCACAGAGCAGCTCTGGGAGGCTATTGTTGGGATACATTAAAAGCAATTAAATAGCAAAGTCATAAAATTAAGGCACTCCTCAAAATGCATTCACAGGAAAATTTCTAATGAAGTTTCTTTGTAATGATTCACAAACACAATCAGACTTTGAATGAAAAATCTATATTTAAAGAAGATAAGAAATGTTGACAAAGAATCATCATGTTTTCCCTAACTCCCTCCCCATTCTTGCCTTCTAATAGACTAAAAGGGTAGCACCGAATAACATACATCTACTGACTTATAAAATTGAAATATAAAATGAACAATTGTTAATGGTAAGATGAAGAGCTTTCATGATACTTTTAATGATTTATAATTATGGATAGTGAATGAGTACAGTGGAGGTAACACTTAGGCCAAGGCCTTGCTGGCATAAATGTGGTTTTGTCAATTCTTCTTTTACACGAATTGATAATCTGCTTAAAATGACATTATTGCTGACAGAACAAAGTTGTGCTGGAAGTTTGGAGGTGAAAACACACAAACCTGTAATGATAAATTGAAAAAAAAAAAAAAACCTTTTCTGGGAAAGCTCAGGAACAGGGTGACCCTGAGCAACTCAACCCAGAAAACCGAGCAAGAAAAATACAGTAGCTTGGTAACTGAAGATTGTGCATGCGTAACGTATGGGTTATCTAAAACCAAAAGGGTTGTGTTAAAAGCTAATTGGATAAAGGTTAAGTAATCTGCAATATAGAATATATAAAAGACCTAAGTGAACATAGGCCCAAATGAGAGAAACACCAGACCAGAAACTGAAGGAAGGAACTGAAGGAACAGACCATGAGATCAGGGAAGGCGACGACTATCAGAGAAGGTGCCCCAGAATGTGGTAACCAATTTCATCTTCTGTTATTATTTGTCTAGCATAAATGTATGTCCAGACACTATATATGATGGTAATTCGGTATGAAATTCTATAAATAAAGGCAAAAATTGATTAATCCGAAATTGGGTTGGCTTGTGACTCAGTTTCCTAACTTTTACCCTCACTACTACCATAACTTAAGTAGCCCCTAGGGGTATCTAAATTATTCCAGCAGCCTCTCCAGCCCCCTGGAGCAGTCCAGACTCTTGATGGTGCAAAAGTAACTTAAAAGCCACTTGGGTTGTGAGTGAGTTCTGTGTTGCTTCTCTGAGGGCTGGTCCACACTAGCTCTTTAAATCGAATTTAGCAGCATTAAATCGAATTAAGCGTGCACCCGTCCACACCAGGAAGCCATTTAATTCGACATAGAGGGCTCCTTAGTTCGACTTCGGTACTCCACCTCGACAAGGGGAGTAGCGCTAAATTCGACATGGCTATGTCGAATTAGGCTAGGTGTGGATGCTAATCTCCGGGAGCTATCCCACAGTGCAACACTCTGTTGACGCTCTGGACGCCAGTCGGAGCTTGGATGCTCTGACCAGCCACACAGGAAATGCCCCGGGAAAATTTGAATTCCTGATGCACCAGGCCCCTCACTGATGATGGCGCAAACTAGAAGGCGTAAGAAAAAGACAAGGGATGAGATGTTTGCTGAACTTATGGGCTGCTCCAGAGCCGAGGCGGACCAGCAGAGCCAGTGGAGGGAGAACCTCAGTCAGCAGCACCGCTCACTCTGCGAACGGGAGGACAGGTGGCGTCACGAGGACCAGCAGGCGACTCAAACACTGCTTGGACTAATGAGGGAGCAAACGGACACGCTCAGGCGCCTTGTCGATGTTCTGCAGGACCGCAGGCAGGAAGACAGAGCCCCCCTGCACTGTATCTGCAACCGCCCACCCCCGCCTCAAACTCCAATCCCCCCCTCATCAAAAATAACAAGAAGGAGGGTCACCAGGGGCCGTGAAAACTGTCACTGCACCACAGGACAGTGTTAAATTACCCAAAACCTATCAGTCACTACATTTTGAAAAGTCCTTCCCTTACTGTGTTCTTGATTATTAAAAGTAGTTTTCTGTTACTTACTTTTTCAGTCATGGTTTTTTACACAACGCTGTGTTAGATGTCTTGGGTGGGTCGTTGGGTGGTTGAGGGGGTAGTGTAATGCATAGGACAGTCACCTTTAGCAGGGTACAGAGACGGGGGCTGGATCGGCAGCATGTCACACACACAGTGCAGTCAGTAGGCGGTTAGCTGGTATGGGAGGTGGTTTGCAGGTTTTCTGTCGTTGGGGGTGGTACGTGCATTTGTAGCGGGGGAGGGGGGTTACAGATGCCATGCAACGGTCCCTGTAATGGACCGCAGAGCCACGCAGCAGAGGAATCTGTATCCGTCCTCCCCCGCAACAAGGCCACATAGCCCCCGCACACAGAGTCCAAAAAAGGAGGGATGGCAGGATCCGTTGAAACAACCAGTCCGGCACTGCTGACCGGTCTGGGAGCGGGAGCATGTCAAACCTCGACTTTAGAGGCGGTCTTTACATGACCACACACCCTACCCAGCACAGTGTGCGTCCCAGTTTCAACCCTTTAACGCAAAGTCATCAATAAAGACACCGTTGTAAAGCTACAGTGGAGCACGTACTTTAATTTTTAAATGTGTGTTAGAAGTTGGGGAAGTGGGGTGGACGGGGTATGTAACTGCAGAGGCTAGTCAACAGTAACTTGGTAAAGAAACAGGGGCAGGTTCAGCTTCTCTGTGAAGAAACTGAACAGTCACAGTTCACGCTGCTCGCTGCTCGCTGGTACTTGAAGAGTTCCTTGTCGCTGTGCAAGGTGCCTGCATAGGGCGTGACGAGCCAGGGCATTAGCGGGTAGGCTGGGTCCCCTAAGATCAGTATGGGCATCTGCACATCCCAAGCGTTATTTTGTGGTCCGGGAAGAAACTACCTTCCTGCAGGCGTCTAAGCAGACCAGAGTTCCTGAAAACACACGCGTCATGAACTTTGCCTGGCCACCCGACGTTGATGTTGGTAAAACGTCCCCCATGGTCCACCACTGCTCGCAGCACCATTGAAAATTAGCCAAATTTCTCAGCAGCTGACTGCGGAAGAGGTGGACGATAAGTTGCGAGGAGCTGACAGCGGCCACAACTGCAGCGGGATCCGTGCTCGCAGAGCTGTGGCGCCCGCGCTGTCACTGAGAAGAAAAGTGCACGAACAGATTGCCAGCTGGCGCTTTCAGGGAGGGATGCTGGGCGTGATTGACGGTTCAATGATGACAGTTACCCAAAACCACCCTCCACACAATTTCCCCCCCCCCAGCATGCATTGGTAGGAAATCCCAGCATTCCAATGGGCGGCGGGGAGTGCGGGAACTGTGGGATAGCTTCCCACAGTGCACCGCTTCCAAAGTCGACGCTTCGCCCGTTACTGTGGACTCACACAGTCGAATTAGTGTATTTATTGTGGATACACAACTTCGACTTCATTAGGTCGATTCCAGAAATTCGAATTAAGATGAATCGAAATAGTCTTGTAGTGTAGACGTACCCTGAGAGACTCCACGCAGAATCTCACCCAGGGCTTGTCTACACTTACAGTGCTGCAGCCGCACAGCTGTGTCACTACAGCACTTAGTGAAGATACTAACTATGCCAACAGGAGAGCTTCTCCAATTTGGATAGCTGCTGCCTCTTGGGGAGATGGAGTACCTATGTTGACAGAAGATGTCCCATCAACACAGTGATGTCCACACCAGGAAATTGGTTGGTATAACAGTGTCGCTCAGTGGTGTGGATTTTCACACCCTAGAAAGCATAAAAGGTGTGAGTGAGGGGAAAATGGAGGGATTGCAGTGGGACAGCAACCTGTGCCACAAGGCCATCTCACCTAATATGCATTGGAAAAGCATGCAACAAAAGTATAAAGAAAAGCTGCTCCAGAGAGGTTTAATTTAACATCTTCTGTGGGCCTTCATGACCACTGTTATATTTTCCATACACAAAGAGCAACTGTATACATTCCTTCTAAATTCATTTCATTTTAGATGAAGGGCAACAAGAAAGAACAAAAGTAAAGTCTTCAGGAAAGACCACAGAGTACACAGTAGAAGAGTGTGCTTGTGAAATGAGCACAAAAGGGCAGTTGTATTCAGCAGACCACTAGAAATAAACTTAAGAATTTCATTATTGTGGACTATTCATGAACAGAAACAGAATAAAAAATGCTCAAGTAAATTATTTGTTATTAATTATTTGTCCACTATATCTACTCTGTTGCGCCTTTTCAGCCCAAGCTACTACTTAAATTTCAGAACTCCTGGGGATGTTTGAGTTGGAAGTAGAAACTGATGGAGTCTGGTGTTCTCTTTGATGCAGTCTTATTTATTTACAAAGAATGTACAAAGTCCTGCTTCTCCAAACTCAGGAAGAACTAAGAACAAAAGGAGCAGTTTCTTTGCTTACAGCCTCCAAGCTTTTTTAATTAAAAGACCCAAAAGCGCTCTCTCTGGCTTTTCTCAGGGTCACACTGTGTTCACAGGCTACCGCTCTTTTGGGTTTTGCCTCTGCCTCTCTTTCTCTGTTCTGTTTGTCCTGCCAGTCCTCTATCCACCCACCCACCTAGTCGCAACCCCTCCCCACATGGTACTAGTTTCTGGGCAGACTCTATTAGGCTTCATTTTAGGTGTGTCCCCTTAACTGTCTCTTACAACTATCTTAAATGAAGGGCCCGTTCACACATCAGTTTGAACAAGGTTTTAACACAAACATAACAAGTTTTTACCCAGCTCATTACAACTCAAACCCAGAGACACACGTTCTCTCTGGGCTTGGCTACATTTGAGAGTTACAGCGCTGATGGTGGCTTTACAGCACTGTAACTCACTCCCCGTCCACACTGGCAAGGCACATACAGCGCTGTATCTCCCTGGCTACAGTGCTGCATGTACTCCACCTCGACGAGAGGAATAAAGAGAACAGCGCTGGTGCTGCAGCACTGGAGTGCCAGTGTAAACAGTGATTAATCTTACTACGCTGTAACTAACCTCCGGAACCTTCCCAAAATGCTTTTAAGTAAAGATAACACTCTTTGTTTTGTTGTGATGCCTCTCTGTTTTGTTGTGAACTCGGGGCTCCCAGAGCTGCTTATCTAAAAAACAAACACAGCTACTGTTTGCTCGAGCAAAGGCAGGCAGGGGGATTCCTTTGGAAGGTCCACAGCTAGTGTTTGCTTGAGGAGAGAAACAGCACGGCTTGCGGGGGTGTGGGGGAGGTCCGTTTCAGAGCAGCTGCTTATCTGGTCTGTGAGGAAAAAAACAAAGAAGGCTATTTGCATTTAGTGAATGAGAGAGGGGTGGTGGAAGGGGTCGGAACTTGCAAGGCAGGGAGATGACAGTGTCAGCTCCAAAAATCCACTCTCTCTGTCTCCCCCACACTCCCTGTCACACTCCACCTCACCCCCCTCTTTTGAAAAGCACGTTGCAGCCACTTGAACGCTGGGATAGCTGCCCATAATGCACCACTCCCAACACCGCTGCAAATGTGGCCACACTGCAGCGCTAGTAGCTGTCAGTGTGGCCACACTGCAGCGCTTTCCCTACACAGCTGTACAAAGACAGCTTTAACTCCCAGCACTGTACAGCTGCAAGTGTAGCCAAACCCTCTATCTCTCACACATAGGCTGATTTGTGTTCCGATATTTATATGTACCCACAACCGATGGAACAGGTATGAGTATGCCACATACAACTACTTGTATCATTTTCTTCAAGACTGCAACTACTTTGGATGTCAGTTATGGAGAAATGTTAAGTCATAGCATTTGCTGGGTTGGAAAGCTGTGGATAATGCTCTTAAATTTTTAACATATCAGTTGGTGGGTTGTTGTATTTTTAAATAAAAATCCTGTTTTGAATTAAATAACAATAGAAACAAAGAGCTTCTCCTAGCTCTAACAAGTCAAATATTGTCTGTGTGAAACAGTTGAGTTTGGAAGAAGAAGAGAACATTTGCAGAGAGGGTCAGGGTTCCTGTTTTATAACCCCACACAGTTTATCATTTTCTTTGCTGTATAAGGGGTTTAATCATAACCTGTGATGGATGGATGGCTCATAAGTAAGCTGTGCCTTTGTAGGAAATCCTAAGAGTCCACTTTTTTTAACAGTCTCTAAAGGAATCATCATCAGGAAAACTGTGGCCAAATTCTGCCCTAAGTAACATTCAGTGGGGCCTTCAGATGCAGTATGAGGTAAGAATTTGGCCCTATATGAGGAAGAAACAAGAAACTCTTGGTGCCTTGTGCATCTTAACTAAGAGAATATACGATAGTGGAGTGTGTGGTTTTGCTTTGTTTGCTACACAAGGTACATTGCTAACACTTAAATAAACTTCAGGCTTTGTATTTAAGATGGTGACGGTTGATTCAGGTTATTTATTGCCTTGTTATTTGCCTTTAAACCAAAAAATGAATTCTACCTAGAGCCATGATTCAACAAAGTGCTTAAATATGTGTGTACCTTTACATACATATAAATACTGCTGTTGGGATTTAAAGTTTTATGCCTGTGCTTAAGTACCTTGTGGATTAGAGACTCAAATTCACAAAGAGAAAAAAGCTCATTTAAAAAAAAAAATTGCCGCATCTATAATATGAAATAAAGTCAGTCAGCTGTGAATCCTCAGTCCTGTATGTTGATTAACAGCAGATAATCAGTACACAGAAGCTAAAACAACTAACTTTTTCTGTAATTCCTGTAGTTAACTAGCTTTCTGTATTTTAATATGCTGATGATGACAAAATCAGTGATTACTAAAAATGTAAGACTTTCTTCTGGTTCTACAAAACAGGCTGATATTCTCCTGCTATTTACCCAGTAGGTGATACCATGAGCCAGATTGTGATCTTAATTACAAGAATGTAAATCTGGAATAATTCCATTGGCTTCAATATATATTCCAGATGGAGTTACTCTAGATTTATACTGGTATAACCCTTGATGTGCCAAATATATTCCAATGATGATTCAGTGTTATGGTTTACACTGATGCAAGTAACAGATACACCAGTTCTCATTTCTAGCCCTTCCAGCCCAGTAATGTGTAAACACTGTGAAAATCATTTTCACACACACAGGAAACGTGGTCTTTATGCTCCATAATGAAAAAGGGGGAAAAGAAAATTTTAAATTCTTTGGAAACTTCAAGAACATAAAGGGTAGGATTTTCAAAAGTTCTCAGCATTGGCCTAACGCCACTCCTAATGAAATCAATGGGAGCAGAATTAGGTCAGCTCTGCTTAATAGGAGCAGAAAATCTCACATGAAAAAAACAAAGAGAAATTATGATTGACCAGTATAGCAGAACAGATAAAATAATTATCACATGTGCAAATACAATTAACCTGAACTTCACTCCCCAGTGCTGCTGCTGTTGCCTTTAATTACTTGCCTTTTATACAGATCATCATCTATGGGAATGAAGAAAAAGGATGGGTAAATAGGAAAACAAAGGCCACCTAATTGCAATGTCCTTCTCAGACAATAGGCAATTAATTGTATATCAGGAAAAAATGAGTGATGTCACAGTTTAATGACACCATTAAAATCAGTATTTTCAACAAGAACCAAATTTGCACCTCAGTGTTTTTACATTTTCTTACATCCTCCTACCCTGTGTTCAATTGTACTTTATTTTCACTCACACATAGCTAATGCCATCTTATTTTCAATGGATTATCCACAGCAAACCTCGCCATTTCTGCTGCACATCTTTTGTAGGAAAGCCGATCTTTAAATCCCTGTTTTGCTTTTGTTTTGTTTTTCCCTATTTAGGATTATAAATTAAGTACGAAGTGGCAGTGCCAGTTTTATCCTCAGGCAACTGTGATTTTACCGTTCCTATCCACATGTGATTAATCATATTAAAAATTTCCAAGAAGCAACTTTGGCCCCATGTCAAATAAATGAATGCTATCTAAAACCAAAATGCACAAACCTGCAGAGGAATATCTTTGCTTCTGAAAATGGAGCATTTTTTCTCATATGCAACCAGTATGGCAATCAACACTATCTGTCACATACAGCAAAGGTTTACATGCAGCATAGAAAGTATGCAATATTTGATGGGGGCTTAACACAATTAGGAGACGCAATATAGCAGTCTTTCTTTCCCAACAGAAGCAGCCTCAAAGGAAAATAAAGGTAAAAAGATAGGCAGATTCTTTACACAGAGATAATAATGTTTCATGAGATCATCACAGCTGGAGCAACTGTTAACAGAGGACTGTGAGTGGTTGACATCACAATGTGCAGTCTTCACAGCTTTTATGCTAAACATGATTTGTAATGGAGAAAGAGATCTATTTCTATAAGCAAGGGAGTACTGGGCTCAAAGCACATGTTAAAAATACCACTGGAGAGACTTTATCTTTCTTGAATATTTAATCATCTTGAAAACTACTGTCTGCATGTCACAATACCCCCAATACATATGTATGTATTTTTAAAGGGTTATTTTAATTGTCAACACAATGTCCTCTAAAATGTTTAATGTTTCTCACTTGCTTTGATCTACTACATTGTCTGAACTTAAAACAACAGTGTATATATTGCTACAAAGATCTGTCAGGGTTGGAGACAAAGCTGGTCATTTTCATTGTTTTCTGTGACTCCTGGGTCACTGTTCACTGACATCTTGAATACTGTTAAATTTTTGCTGATGTCTTTTTATCTAATGCTTCGGATGAATTTTAAAAATTATTTTAAGCATTAAGCATTCATATGCATCTTAATGTGCATTATGATACCTTGTACCCTGTTGCACTGTAGAAACCTGCAGCTGTCTAAAGCTTAATTATGCATCAATTCAAAGCCCAGATGCTTGGCCAATAGTTCCTCAACAGAGTAGAGTTTCTCACTTGTTTTTTGTTTGAATTATAATTGGGCTGATTTATATTTCCCAATCCATTTTGCCTCTTGTGCATGTTCCTCCTTGCTTCTGTTACCTTGTTTGAATCTGCTTCTGAAAGAGCCTTTTTGAATGTGAAGTGTCTAATAGATCTAAGACGGGTCATTAATGCATTTGAAAAATCCTTTCACCTTTTTTGAGAGGAAAAAAAGGTACAGAAATGAACCGCCCTCCCTATCAGTTTTACTCCAGATGGTTTTGGTTTTGTTTTGGGGTTTTTTGTTGTTTTTTTTTAAACCTGAATAGTTAAATAGGGGCTGGCATCTGCGTTTAAACAAAGAGGGCTTGGAGCCAGACTTCTAAAAAGGAGAGTAGTATTAGGCAATAAAGCTCTACACCTGCTGAAAGAAGGTAATGGAGGCAGTGAAAGAGCATTTGTAGCTACAATTACCCAAAGTCTTTTGTCAACTGTTGTCAAGCACACATGGGTGGTCAATCTGCAAAGTCAACAAATAGCATTGTCAGCGGTGTTAAAATATATGGCTCTAAAATTTTGCATAAACAGCACAAGTTGATTATTGCTATAGCACTTATTTGCTTTGATCCCTGCATATTTATTCAAACTCTTCTTCAAATGCAGAGCATCTTCCTCACTTCTCTGCCTTTTGTTAGATTTATAGTGTCAAGTGCCTGTACATGTAAAATACATTTGAAGTCAACATCTGCATGCTCATCTTTTATAATTTCATAACCTTAAAGACTGCAGACTTTGATATTAGATTTAAAATCTTGTGGCAAGGGACTAGGCGTTGATCATCATTTGTTGTCTTATAATTATGGAAAAATATGCAATTTTTAATGTCAAAGAATTAGCACTGTTTAAATGAAAGTACTTAAGAAGGTTCAACTCAGCCCAAATAGCACTTACCCCATAACAACCTGGACAGCTGCTGTCTTCACAGGGTGATAATCTTCTTCATATTGCAATATAGTATAGGGGGTTATTTTATGTTAAAGTTTGTATTCATGTATAATTAAGTACCTGATTTACGCTGTGTTCTAGATAACATTTTCTCACTGGCAGGCAGAGCTATCATATGTTCCCAGTCCCTATTCAAGCCTAAATTAATGGTGTTAAATTTGCAAATGAATTTTAGTTCTGCTGTTTATGAAAGTGGCTTATGGGAATGGCTGGCTCATTACAAAAACAGCTTTGCCTCTCCTGGAATTGACACCTCCTCATCTATTATTGGGTGTGGACTACATCCACCCTGATCAAATTGGCCCTGTCAACAGTGGTTCTCCACTTGTGAGGTAACTCCTTTCTCTTCATGTGTCATTATATAATGCCTGCATCTGTAATTTTCATTCCATGCATCTGAAGAAGTGTTTTTTTTACCCATGAAAACTTATGACCAAATAAATCTGTTAGTCTTTAAGGTGCCACGAGACTCCTTGTTGTTTTTGTGTCTACAGACTAACATGGCTACCCCCTGATACTGAAGAGCTAATTTCCTTATGTTTATATACAAACTACAAAGACAGGAACATAAGAATTGCCATACAAGTTCAGGCCAATGGTCTATCTAGGTCACTACCCTCTTTGTCAGGGATCAGTGACAGATGTGCCCAAGATAAACTTTTGATCTGAATCCAAAGTTAGCAGCTACTATCGATACACATGTTAGTGGGTGCTGATGGTTCACTTAAGATTAAGTGTTCTTGAGAATGATATATACATATATAGATTTCATTGCAATAAGATCATGCAATTAACAGTATAGAATGGCTGTATATAGCACTCTTATCTATAATATAACAACATAGCTGGCTTCAAATACCCCATAACAAATAAAGTGCTTCATACTTTGCTTATTTCAGCATTCTTATGATGTTTCCAGAAGAAGCGGTTTGCCAAACTATATGCAATAGCAGAATAAGTGTGTACTAACTCTGTTTTATCTTCAATCAAACGATAGTTCAGAATGAGCTATTTACACAATGCATTCCAAACGTATTACTCATTAGGGTACCATTGAATACATTAGTTATTAATACTAGCTTCCTGGAGGTAGAAAGCAGCTCTGTATCTTTACATACTATTGGGTGCAGGTGTTGTGTGATGTGTAGGTAATGCAAACTCCACATTGACTCCTTTAATCCTACCTCCCAACTCTTACCCCTGTGCAATGTTCTCAGGCGCACTACCATAGTCTTATTACTTATAATTATTATTAATAATAATAATAGGAATTATTCATAGTATCTTAACCACAAAATGGCATGCTTAATTGTCCTCCAAATTTCAGGTAAAAACCAAGCTTACTTTTGAGCAGAGACTACACTTGAGAAATTCCAGTCTCAATGTAATTATTTGGAGAAAAAGTGAAAAGGGAGTGGAAAAGTAGGAATAAAAAGAAATGGCACCTGCTGTCTTGACTACACAGTTACTATCCACAGTAATCTCATGCAAGTATGGTAAAATATTTGCTATTTAGATCAAATGTAAATACGACATACATGGACAGTAACTAACCCATTTGAATAGCAAATAATATATTCAGCAAAATGAAACAGCTAAGCATTTTGCAGTTAATAAATGTTAACTGGTGAATGTAGCTCTGCAAATTTATTCTCTTCAGGGCCCAGTCCTTCTCCCACTGAAGCCAGTGAGAGTTTTGACATTGATTTCAGTGGGAACAGGATCAGGCCCTTATTTTATACCTCTTTTGTAGATTCTAGCACATCACATTGAACGATCTTCTGGTGAGTACGTCTTTTACCTGTGTTTCTAAATATGTATTTTACTGGAGTATAAAGAAATCCATTTTTTGTTTATAATATAGTCCCTGCTGGCCCTGACACATACCATTCAGCATTTGTCTTACAAGAAACTGCAGGGTAACAAAGAAAAAATAATATCCCTACTAGATAAAGATTGCTTTTCTCAGTGGATGATGGGGAGACGATTGGCTGGGTAGAGGGGAAGCTCCTTGCCCTCCTGAAATTTGAGGCTTAAAAAGATTGAGCCTTTGTGCTTTAAAGGGACCAGAATCCATTTACACATCAATGTCTACTACTAAAGAAAGCCAACATTGTTGATGTTATGCTTGTCAAATACAAACAATTTGTTTTCAAGGGAGGACAAGTACAAAGCTTCTTGTCCACTAAACTGAGCACATTAAATATGACCCTTTCGGTGGACACATGTAGCTAGTACAAGAAAGCACTAGCGATATATAATTAATATTAACTAACCCACAGTAAGGTTAATTGTTGCTTCTCTGAGCACTTAATCTGCAAGCAGTTGATAAATTCCACAATGAATAAAAGCGGCTTGTATTTAGGTCACACAAAGTCATTGCCGTTTTTTAATTTAAACTGTGCACTAGATTAAAACACAAGAGTATTTCAGAAGGACAATTCAGAAGCAGTAGCAATCGGCTGTCATTTGGCGTAAAAAGTTTCCACAGCACACCCCAGGGACATGTTAATCAAAGCTTTTTAATGGATTCAGTCTGATCTGTGACAGGCTTTGTTCCAGAGATGGCATTTGCAGGATAGAGCTGCAAGTTATCAATAAGACACAGTAATTGCTGGGAGTGATTGAGCTTCATTCCTTAGGCTTCATACCATTCAGTCCTTCTTATTATCAGTCAAGGCCAGAGATGTCTTGCAATAGGCAGTCAAGTAATGAATTGTTTCTCTCTTTAATCCCAAAACATATAATGAAAGAAAATTAAGCAACATGAAAATTTACATTAATTAAAAGGCTTGTACCACTTATTCTTGTTTTCCCCCTGTTATGTTTTATATTATTTTTTGCCAGTATTTGGTGGTAATTCTTCAACTTGCATCATGTACTGATAAATCCTTTCTAACCAGTGAAAGCTATTCAGTATTTAGCTAAAGGCTTCAATCCTTCCATTGGCAGTTCCTTATTAAGTTATTCATTATCTTTTAGAAATCAAAGCATTGACACAATCACTAATGACTAGGGATAATACTTATCAGCTACACGTCTAGTTAACCCCACATCCATTTAGGAAGGGTAACTCCCAACATTAAAATGAAAATGTCTCAGTGCTAGTTGAAAACGTAATGGAAACCTAACGTTTTTTTCATACAAAGAGGTCATAATTCTCCCTTTGTAACACCACAATCATTTCCATAGCAACAGATTATATATAAGGCCACAAGGGATTCTGACCTCTTGGTATGAACAAACAGGAGGAAAAGCTTTTAGCAAAGGAGGAATCTCCTTGTTTAGTTCAGTGAAAACTAGCTGGTATGTGGTATTCCATGCACACACGCAGACACACACAAGATGACAAAAAATTAAAAATTAGTTAATTTTGGATAAGCACAAATGTACAGCAGGAAGATCATTAAAGCCAGTTATTTTTCTTTATCTGGATTTAATTTAGCTAGGATGCAACTGTAATGAAATCTGTCCATATTACTCAAATTTAATGACAATATATATCTCCAGATCAGTGGCACCGCTATGGGCACCCGCATGGCCCCACAATATGCCAATATTTTTATGGCCGACCTGGAACAACGCTTCCTCAGCTCCCGTCCACTCACACCCCTTCTCTACCTACGCTACATTGATGACATCTTCATCATCTGAACCCATGGGAAGGAGACTCTGGAAAAATTCCACCATGATTTCAACAGCTTCCACCCCTCCATCAACCTCAGCCTGGACCTATCTACACGGGAGGTCCACTTCCTAGACACCACGGTGCAAATAAGTGGTGGTCACATTAACACCACCCTATACCGAAAACCTACCGACCGCTATGCCTACCTTCATGCCTCCAGCTTCCATCCCGGGCACACCACAAGATCCATTGTCTACAGCCAAGCACTGAGGTACAACCGTATCTGCTCTAACCCCGCAGACAGAGACCAACACCTAGAAAATCTCCACCAAGTATTCTCAAGACTACAGTACCCACACGAGGAAATAAGGAAACAGATCAACAGAGCCAGATGTGTACCCAGAAGCCTCCTACTGCAAGACAAACCCAAGAAAGAAACCAACAGGACTCCACTGGCCATCACATACAGTCCCCAGCTCAAACCCCTCCAACGCATCATCAGGGATCTACAACCCATTCTGGAAATGATCCCACACTTTCACAGGCCTTGGGTGGCAGGCCAGTCCTCGCCCACAGACAACCTGCCAACCTGAAGCATATTCTCACCAGCAACTGCACACCGCACCATAGTAACTCTAGCTCAGGAACCAACCCATGCAACAAACCTCGATGCCAACTCTGCCCACATATCTACACCAGCAACACCATCACAGGACCTAACCAGATCAGCCACACCATCACCGGTTCATTCACCTGCACGTCCACCAATGTAATATACGCCATCATATGCCAGCAATGCCCCTCTGCTATGTACATCGGCCAAACTGGACAGTCTCTAAGGAAAAGGATAAATGGACACAAATCAGACATTAGGAATGGCAATATACAAAAACCTGTAGGAGAACACTTCAACCTCCCTGGCCACACAATAGCAGATTTTAAGGTGGCCATCCTACAGCAAAAAAACTTTAGGACCAGACTTCAAAGAGAAACTGCTGAGCTCCAGTTCATCTGCAAATTTAACACCATCAGGTTATGACTAAACAAAGACTGTGAATGGCTTGCCAATTACAGAACCAGTTTCTCCTCCCTTGGTTTTCACACCTCAGCTGCTGGAACAGGGCCTCATCCTCCCTGATTGATCTAACCTCGTTATCTCTAGCTTGCTTCTTGCTTGCTTATATATACACACCTGCCCCTGAAATTTCCACTGCTTGCATCCAAAGAAGTGGGTATTCACCCACGAAAGCTCATGCTGCAAAACGTCTGTTAGTCTATAAGGTGCCACAGGATTCTTTGCTGCTTCTACAGAACCAGACTAACACGGCTATCCCTCTGATACTTGACACCATATTACTCTAGTTGCCTTTGCATATGTATGCATGCTGGAAATCAGGTTAAGGCTGGATAATATTAGTAATGTTTTCTTGGTAAACTTTGTCCATGCTTCTGGAGCAGTTTGGTGTTGGGGCAAAAACAGAGGTCTGGGTGTTAAGGTTATTTCTGGCTCTCTCACAGACTTTCTGGTTGACTTTAGTCAATCACAACATCTCTGTGGCTCAGTTTCCCTGTCTGGGATAATATGTCTTTATTTCAAGGGGTACTCTGAGGCTCAGTTAACATTTGTAAAGTGTTCTGAAATCCTCAGATAGAAGTACTAAAGAAATACAAATATTCTATTATGATGTGTACCAACCATGTTGGTGATGTGAATTAAAAAGCCATTTGAAATGTTTTTAGAGAGAAAAAAATTATCCAGTAATGTTAACTATATGTGAGCTTTTATTATTTTCATTTTCTATCACTTGTTAAAAGCCAAGTGGTTCTCTTAATGTGCTCCTGTCACATACCTATTATGACGATATCTCCCATAAGGCTTTATGGAAATATGCTTAGAATGTGTTTTATGCTACATATGCCATGTAACGTATCTCAAAGGTTATGATCTACTGAATGTATTAATCCTATTTGTATGCATGTGTCATTTTAGTATTCCAAGTTATGAATGTTATGAATGTTGGCTGTGTACTGGCTTGATTTCTAAATAACCTTAGTAGAGCATTTGGTCAGTTCCTGTATAAGCTTTATACAGGGTAAAATGGATTTATTTGGGTTTAGACCCCATTGGGAGTTGGGCATCTGAGTGTTAAAGACAATAATACTTCTGTGAGCTGCTTTCAGGTAAACCTGCAGCTTTGGGGTGATTATTATCAATGCAAAACTAAGCAAGGAAACTATCTCTGAAACCTCAGGAGAGCCATATTGTATTATCGTCTGTTTTATCAGACTACATTGTGGCTTTTGCAGTTGAAAGTGCTCTGTCTGAGCAGCAGTTTCATGAGGCACTTTGCCTTCAGGATGTAAGGAGTGATGTACTTTAGCACTGTGCTCAGGAGCAGTAACAATTTTAGCATTTGAAAACGTGTGGTGTGTGCTTCACTCATTGCCAGGCACTGAGCTGTGGCAGGTATGGAAGGGATGAGACCCAAGTCATAGTCCCACCCAGTCATGCCTCTTGTCAGTGTGGAGCATCTCAGGCCAGGATAGTCCCCCCTGCCTTGTGGGAAGCAAGACCTGGTAGTCTGTTTGCCCCATCTCCACTCCATGGTCCCCTGCCTTCCCTTCTCTGACCTTGGGCACAATCTGGAACATATGATAATGTCATAAAACACTGGAAAGCATCCTTCAAACTCCACCTTCAAAAATATAGTTTATTCTACAAATTATGGACAAATCCAGTATCAGCTAGTGTCTAAAATGCTCAGTTATTGGGAGGTTTTTCCCCTTTGAACTATTTCTTGATTATTATTTTTTTCACAGTAAACTAGCTTGGTCCAAATTCTTCTCTGACTTTACACCCTCTGCAATCTACTGACTTCAGAATCTGGCTGCAAGTGCCTAAAAATCTCATTGTGAAAATGCTTAAATGCTTTTTTCCCCTTTCTATTTCAAAATATATTAATTGCCAATACAATGTTATTGTGCTGTCATTGTGTAATTGACAAAGGACCCAACCCTTCTCCCCTTGCCTACCACAAAGCAAGATTCTGACCATCCTAAGCAGCTTCAGCCCAGATCAAGTATTATGGTTTGTCTGAGTGATTGCTTTACATTCCTAAACTTTTATCCATCCTCAATACTTCATCTTCCACGTTATAGGTGCTTTTTTGAATGACTAATTATTGTTGCTTCAAGATCTCTTTTACTTGGGATCATTTCATCCTTCTCCATCAGGATTTCATATTTAAAATATTTATTGTAATGGCTGCAGAATGAAATTAAGACAGCACATGTGATGCACACTTTCTGAAGTGGGGCCTTTACCTGACACAAGGAAAGAGGGTGGTTATAAAAGGAGTAGTGTGAACAGGGTTCATGGTAGTGGAAATGCCCCCATACAGAAAGCCTTTCAGATAGGGTAATTTGATATTGTTTTCAAAGCAAGTTGTCATCTCTTGTTCTTTAAAACAAAACAGAATTATTTGTTTCCTTGCATGTTTGGACAGAAGTGATGATAGAGGTAGTTTCCTTCTGTGGTGTGGTGTTGCAAGGCTGTTTATCTGAGTTTGTTTTCTTATAGGGTGGAGGAGAAGGCATGGAAGTGTTCTGGACTTTTTAAAACCAGCTGTAACACTGATCTTTCTGGCTGCTTTCTTACAATAAGCATATCCAGTCATGTTTTGATAACAATGTTTAATTTATTACAGTAAAACCTAATGCTTCAAGATGATTAACTTTCCTGCAACCTGTTCATTGCAGAGGACATTGCACGGGCCACCATTTACTCTCATGTATACCAGTGTAAATCCAAAATAAATCTGTTGATTTCAATTGTTAACTTTGAATTTACACGAGTGTGGCTGATGTCAGATCTGGCCCACAGACTGTATTGAAAAGGAATGGCTTAGAATGCTTACCTAGCCTCTCTCTATATCCACACATTCAAAAGGGAGAAGTTGATGTCCATTGCCAAACTACAAGCTGACTTTCTTCCTACAACATTAGACACCTGTTCTTTTTCTATGCATTGATTTTTGCCTTTGGTCCCTGGTCCTGTGCCAGGATCCAATAGTGCAGAGCTGTGCACCTTTATAGAGAACCATTTAGTTAGTGAGATTTCACAGAGGCACAGGGTTGAATGTGTGATGTTTTGGGCATCAGCAGCCAGACCAGTAAGGGGGTTCTGTCACTGATCTGCCCTGCAACGTGGGGGTGCCTTAATGTTGTGCTGCTATGGCTCAGATCCCTGATACCAGTAGCCAGCCTCCGAGCACAAGGTCTCACCCTGGTTTCCAGAAGCCTGGTTACTCCTTGCAGGGTGACACCAATAGCCCTTCCAGTCCCCTCTCCCCAAATCCACCCTCCCTGAGTTCTTAAGTACCAGGCACTTGGACTTTTCCCTTGTGATCTGTCATCCCCAAAGGCGTAAAACCATCCCTCCAAACACCAGCTTACTTTGGGATACACACTCCACACAGTTTGCACACCAGAGATCTGCTTGGGTTAAAATAAACAAAAGGTATATTTAATAGAAAAAACACAGACTCAAAGATGAAAGAGTAATGGAGCGCAAACATATACAAGTTACACAGAAAATTAAGAGGCAACCAGGCTTTGCACACCTACATTAGATAAAATCCCTTTTCTAATGCAAGTTATCTATTACCTTTAAACAGTCTCCAGGTGTACAACTGCCCAGATGCTGTGCTTCAGTTTCTGGATGAACACTTCAGTTTCAAGCCTCCTTTTTAAAAGACTTTACCCCCTTTTTCCCCTCTCTCTCAGACTATGGTCAGGTGACTTATAATTATTCGACTGGAGAAATCGCCAGTTGTCTCGATGTCTTTCCATTAATTTTAATGGTCCACCTTTGTCTTTTCCTGGGCTGGACAATGGATGGGTACCTGGAGCTGGTTTTGTGTAAAAAAAAAAAAAAAAAAACTGGCTTGGGAGGTAATCGTCCATGCCTGATTGTATCACCACCCTGTTGTGAGGTGATGCTAAAGTTGCACCACAGCTGCAATTTATATTTTATATGAATATGTATATTCATAAGCATTATGGGTATACATATCTCATAATGACTATGGTGTTCAGAACATTAAAATACTTGATAAAAGATACATTACTCAACATTGTTATAGTACAATGATAAACCAACTGCTTGCATGCTATAACTGTTTATTTTGGGGGTTTAAACCTTCTATTCTCCCTTTAGGTGCCTGGACTCTGATTATCACAGCATACTAGTGGATTTTGCAGCAATTTTAACAAAATCAACCCAGATCAGTCTAATTCTGTCATTCGCAGAACAAGATTTCTCTTCCTCCCTCCCTCCCATCTCACACACACACCATTTCTGTTGTACGGTCTCAATGTTTTCCATAGCTTCTGTCTTCTGCAACAGTATTTTCTAATAGAGATGCACACCTTCCCTTTAACAGAAAGTCTAGGAACTTAGCCACCATTCTGGGGCTTGCCGTTTGGAGAAGATTGATTGAAATAGCAGGAAAAGAATTTGATAAGGGACAAAAAAATAAAATAAAATCTCTGTAGAGCAATAGTCCAAATAAGAGGCAAATGGAATGCTGGTGTCTGACAGTTTCCTAGCATTTGAAAAAGAAATTAGAAGAACACCGCTCTCTTCTCTCCCCCTGCCAGCACAGTCCTGGGGTCTGGCCTTGCTAGATACTGAGCACCATCAAATCACATTATTTCCAATGAGAATTGAGGTTGCTCAGCATCTTGCTGGAAACATTCTGCATCTTACAGTTTACAATGAGATAATTATGTCAGTCATGGGGGCAGCTAAGGAAGGGAAACATTCAATGTGTTTTGAAAATACAGCCTAGTGAGGGAGGAATGAAGTGTGATGTCTCAGGAATTCAGGAGAAACCATGCACTGAACAGGAGAAAGACACTGTGGTCAGAAGTTAATGTAAACCTGAATGGAGCAGAGCCGCAGGGCTTGTCTACACTACAGAGCCTTTACCAATTTAGCTATGCTAAAAATGGAGACACAACATATGCTGGCAAAAGGGATGGTCCAAACTTTTCAGTAGTGTGGGTTGGACGCTAGCTTTGGGGCACTTCTGTGGGCCACATTCAGAAATATATGCTCTACAAAATGGCGTCCTCTATGAGGTGTGACCTTCCACATACAGTGAGCGTGATGCCATTTTATAGAGGCGGTTGAATGTGTTCCGGGGCTAAATGGAATAGTCCTGCAGTCTTGATCCAGCCTTTGGGCTGCCAGCTGGATCACAGTACACAATGTGTCGATACCAGGGATTTTGCTGGCATAACTGTGGCAGAACTGACTATGGGGTTTGTGTGATTTTTTTTCATACTCTTAGCTGACATGGCTATGCTGGCAAAACTTTGTAGCACAGACCAAACCTCAGAGTCTGCCAGAAATGGAAACATTTATAGCCCTGATTATGCAATCAATATCTATTTATCTCTAGGTTCTTCCTACATATAAGTACATGAGAGCCTGACTAACATTAATGAATTTATCCTCACAACTCCCCTGTAAGGTAAGGAATTATTATTTATTCCATTTTACAAACAAGGAACTGAAGAACAGAGAAACTATGCCCAAGGTTTTCAAAATAGTTCAGCTCCAATTTAGGTACCAAATTAGACGCCCAGATTTTCAAAAGAGCACAGCACAGCTTTTTGTAAAATCTGGCCATAAATGTCACAATGGGAGGTGCTGGGCACTGAGCACTTTAATAATTTGGGTTTGTTTGACTTGCTCAAGGTCACACAGGAAATCTATGCAGAGCCAGGAATTGAACCCAACTTTCCTGAGTCCCAGTGCAGTGACTTAACAAGAGCAGAAATTTACTGTTATAAATGGTAATTTCATAGAACTGCACAGAATAGTAATCTGTAGAAGCACAGAGAATCCCAGAGAAGTACAATTGCTGGAGGAAATCAAACATAATGGTTCTCCTCTCTGAATCTGGGAGACAAAGGCAATTTAGTCTGTGTAAGCAACAGATATGATCAAAGGGTAGAAGTCTAAATTATTAGAGTACCAGAAACTATTCTTTTTAAAATGGATTATCTAATAAAACTGTTAGTAAGACTGAAAACTGCTTTCTAATGTTTTACATGAGTTAGCACTGGAGAATGGGGAAATATCACGTAAGTGTTACAGAAGGTAAGGTTACCACACTACAGAAGAGGCGGTACACCAGACAGACTTTTCTTTAAGTATAAAATTCTACAGACTTTTTCAGTTATGTGAAATAGATATTTCATGTCAAAAGTCATTTTCTGTTATATCTGCTAGTTTGATATGCTAGGCTGTATTGATCTGTTAGCAGGGAACAGAGTGGACATAAGGAGATATGTCAAAGGTTAAGGGATGTCCCCATCCAGGATCTAATTTAGTATGCTATTGAATCTGAAAATGTGTGGCCTAAGGAAAAGAGTCTACTGCAATAAGATTTGAAATGAGATGTAAAGTTGCTGAGGCAAAAGAATACAGGGATATTGTTCTAGATGTCAGGAGCTGAAGAGAAAGAG
The DNA here is from genome assembly GCF_020497125.1 of Mauremys mutica. NCBI lineage: Eukaryota > Metazoa > Chordata > Testudines > Geoemydidae > Mauremys > Mauremys mutica. Next base: position 74,801,381 of record NC_059077.1, read on the forward strand.
CCTCTGGTGCCAAGAATCGTAAAGTAGTTTGATATCCTCAGATGAAAGTGAAAAATATTGTTGTTATTAGCCAATCCTTGATTTAAAATATTTAATGAAAACATTAACAGGCTATCTGTAATCACAGTCTTAATCTTTCTTAGCAACAGAGCAAAAGAAATATAACAAAAGTTTGCCGACCTGAAATACTGGTTATGAAGATCACTAAAGAAAGAGGAGTATTTGACACAAATGTGCAGTTTCTCTGAAACACCCAAGTAAAGAAGTCCCACACACAATAAAGTTGAAATCTTAAGGCTCTGTCAGACTCCTTGTATAGACAAAGTTTGCCTCTGCAAGTGCTGCAAGACTAGATCCAAAATCCAATAACATATTCAGAAATATAAGGAAGGCATTAAAAAAAATAAAAAGTTTGGGAGGGGGCTCACATATAGTAGTTCAAACTAGATTCCCCAGAGACCAACAGACAAAGAAAAGACTGTGGAATAAATAGCTTGACTTTAAACTGACTCAGAACTTTCTTTCTAATCCAACAAATGGATAGGACCGGGACAGGCAGAGGAGGCAGTCCTTAGAGAAGGTTTCGAAGAACTGACTACAACGAGAGCCCCTAGTGGAGTTGGGGGCTGATCTCTGATAAGCTTATTCGCATGCATATAGCTTCTTTTATTGTTTTTAATATGTTTTTTCTGTAATGCTTTCACCTTAAGAATTAACATGCTTGCTTAGGAAAATCTGTGTGGTGCTAGCAGTTATGTTATTTATAGACTTTGAAGAGAAAGCAAAGCACAGACACTGGCCAATTTAGGCATTCTGGCTTTCTGGGTATATCACAGGGTAGGGCAGGGAACTGTGCCGCTTGGGAAAAACCTCAGTCAGGAGGGAGACAGGATCCTGGAGCCTAGAGTGTTGGCACTTGAGGAACCACAGAGAAGGAATACAGGACAACTGCTCTGAGCTGTGACAGGGGCCATCACTTGATAAGAGAGAAAGATTATTTGCTTAAAGTAACTGGAGTTCTCTGAGATGTGTTGTCCTTATGTGAACCCCGCTACCTTGCCCTCTGCTGCCAATCCTTTCCTAGAACAGTCTGTGGTAGAGAAGGATCTGCAGAGGTGGTTGGTTTGGAGCATGAGAAGGCAGAGAACACAGGTGTGGACCAGCAGATACTACTATCAAGAATTTTCTTATCTCCGGTGCATGGAGTGCATGTATACAGTGGAATACATAGGGACCACACATCTCAAGGAATTCCAGTTTCTGTAAGGTAAATAACCTTTCTAGTCCTACATGTTAATTAGCAGACCATTCCCCCTTGGGGGAATAGTGTTTCATAGACCAGAGTACATAATGCCCCTTACTTAATGCTTTGTTAAGTACATGATAGTTACCCAATCCTGATACTACACAGTGCACTGGGCACAGTAAGGGGAGACTCTGCATCCTATTTCCTCCCTAGTTACACAACAGAGAACAGGGTCTGAACCATAGCTAGGAAGGCACCTAATTTAATTTTTAGTAGTTCATTTTAAAAGATCCATTGAAATGATATCCAAGTCTGTTGACCAAAATATGGGACACGAATAACGGCCCATTCCTTCTTCCATTGAAGTCAAGATCCCACTGACTTCAATAGAGTGAATCAGACCTTAAGTTGTTTGGTTTTTTTATTTATTCTAAATGGAACAAGACCAAAGGAGACTTTGCTAATTACTGATATCTTAGCAAAATAGAAACTTGTTAGCGTGTCTTTCAAGCAGTGGATTAGATATAACATTAGTTCCATGCAGATGATTACTCCAGAGGTTTTCTCATTTGCCTCAGTAAAGTATATGCTGGAATATTTGGCCTCCCAGAATATCATAAAGCAAAAAATACATCTGCTATAAATATTTATTTAAAATGTAAATTGTACACAAAAGTATGCTTTTAAAACAAATTTTCAAGAAGAAAACAATAAATATTAACAAATGTTTATATTCTGTTTCCTCCAGTAGATATTGTACTTCATTGAATTATTGGAGAAAAAATAAATGCCCCAGTAAATAAAAACAATGAGGAGTACTTGTGGCACCTTAGAGACTAACAAATTTATTTGGGCATAAACTTTCGTGGGCTAAAACCCACTTCATCAGATGCATGCAGTGGAAAATACAGTAGGAAGATATCTAGATAGATAGATAGATAGATATAGATATATAGATATAGATATATACACACAGTACATGAAAAGATGGGAGTTGCCTTACCAAGCAGGGGGTCATTTCTGACAAGAAAATTCAATTAAAGTGGCCTATTATCAACAGGAGGAAAAATCACTTTTGAAGTGGTAATCAGAGTGGCCCATTTCAAACAGTTGACAAGAAGGTGTGAGTAACAGTAGGAGAAAATTAGCATGGGGAAATTTGTTTTTAGTTTTTGTAGTGACCCATCCACTCCCAGTCTTTATTCAGGCCTAATTTGATGGTGTCCAGTTTGCAAATTAATTCCAGTTCTGCAGTTTTTCATTGGAGTCTGTTTTTGAAGTTCTTTTGTTGAAGAATTACCATTTTTAAGTCTGCTATTGAGTGTCCAGGGAGATTGAAGTGTTCTCCGACTGGTTTTTGAATGTTATAATTCTTGATGTCAGATTTGTACCCATATATTCTTTTGCGTAGAGGCTGTCCAGTTTGGCCAATGTACATGGCAGAGGGGCATTGATGGCACATGATGGCATATATCACGTTGGTAGATGTGCAGGTGAACGAGTCCCTGATGGTGTTGCTGATGTGGTTAGGTCCTATGATGGTGTCCCTGGAATAAATATGTGAACAGAGTTGGCAACGGGTTTATTGCAGGGATAGGTTCCTGGGTTAGTGTTTTTGTTGTGTGGTGTGAGGTTGCTGGTGAGTATTTGCTTCAGGTTGTGGGGCTGTCTGTAAGTGAGGGCTTGCCTTTTTCCCAAGGTCTGTGAGAGTGAGGGATCGTCCTTCAGGATAGGTTGTAAATCCTTGATGTTGCGCTGGAGAGGTTTTAGTTGGGGGCTGAAGGTGACGGCTAGTGGCGTTCTGTTACTTTCTTTGTTGGGTCTGTCCTGTAGTAGGTGACTTCTGGGTATTCTTCTGGCTCTGTCAGTCTGTTTCTTCACTTCATCAGGTGGGTATTGTAGTTTTAGGGACGCTTGATAGAGATCCTGTAGGTGTTTGTCTCTGTCAGAGGGATTGGAGCAAATGTGGTTGTATCTTAGAGCTTGGCTGTAAACAATGGATTGTGTGATATGGTGGATGAAAGCTGGGGGCATGTAGGTAAGTATAGCATGTAGGTAGGTTTAGGGTGGTGTTTATGTGACCATCACTTATTTGCACTGTAGTGTCCAGGAAGTGGATCTCTTGTGTGGACTGGTTCAGGTTGAGGTTGATGATGGGGCGGAAATTGTTGAAATCCTGGTGGAATTCCTCAAGCGCCTCTTTCCCAGGGGTCCAGATGATGAAGATGTCATCAGTGTAATGCAAGTAGCGTAGGAGTGTTAGGGGACGAGAGCTGAGGAAGTGTTGTTCTAAGTCAGCCATAAAAATGTTGGCATACTGTGGGGCCATGCGGGTACCCATAGCAGTGCCACTGACTTGAAGGTATAAGTTGTCCCCAAATCTGAAATGGTTGTGGGTGAGGACAAAGTTCAGCCATCAGGTTTTCCATGACATTATCAGGGATACTGTTCCTGGTGGCTTATAGTCCATTTTTGTGTGGAATGTTGGTGTAGAGGGCTTCTACATCCATAGTAGCTAGGATGGTGTTTTCTGGAAGACCACCAATGGATTGTAGTTTCCTCAGGAAGTCAATGGTGTCTCGAAGATAGCTGGGAGTGCTGGTAGCGTAGGGCCTGAGGAGAGAGAGACTATATAGCTAGACAATCCTGTAGACTGTCTCCTCAGGTAAGGCAAATCCCATCTTTTCATGTACTGTGTATATATATGTATATCTTCCTACTGTATTTTCCACTCCATGCATCTGATGAAGTGGGTTTTAGCCCATGAAAGCTTATGCCCAAATAAATATGTTAGTCTCTAAGGTGCCACAAGTATTCCTTGTTGTTTTTGCTCATACAGACTAACACGGTTACCACCTTGAAACCTCTCACCAGTAAATAAAATATACTGGGCTGAAATTAAAACCTTCACATGCCAGAAGATGTAATACTGGTCCTATTAAGTTCAGACGTTAACACTTTTTGATTGTTAATGCTGCATTACAGTAACATTTCTGTAGACATGTGATCTCCAGATCAACACTAAATGAGTACATTAAGGTTAGGAGTTTTATTACAGCAAATACAAGAAAATGAATGGGAAAAAAACAAACATGCTTTGCAAAATGCTGCAAAAATGGAGTGACACTGTTGGTTCTAACTGACGATGGAAACATCATTGACATATTATTCTGTCTTTTAACATTTCTTTTTAATATATAGGAAGGAGAAGAGCTTTGAGCAGGATTCAAAACAAGTGTTAATGCCTGTGAAATGATTAGGTCCAGATTTGCATGTTTCCAGCACTTCCCAATTGCTTATTGCCTCTTTTGTCCCTCATCTTTATTAGAAAGATTATTTTCCCATATTTTTTGACAATTTTTTAACATTTTAACTTGAAAATGTTTTATAGTATTTAAAGCCCCATTGTAGTTCTGTTCCCTTTGTTCTTTCTGTTTGCTCCCTGAAGAGCACCATTTTGAAGGTGCTAGAAACTGAAGTCCTTTCTGTCTCCTCAGCGCAGCAGTGCAACCTTTCCCTCACAGCCCTCCTATGTAGCTTGAAGAGTGGTTCAGTCACAGTTTCTGAAAAAACAGCTGAACACAGTTTGGTCCTGTCTGTATTTGCACGTACACAGTTTTCAACATCGGAGCAACCTGCACCTGTTGCTGACATCCATTGTTAGAAATAGGTAAAGCTGTTAGGGTTCATCTATACTAAAAGTTAAGCTGTATTAATGAAAGGTGTGAATTTAAAGTACATTAAATCTTTGTGTGGACTCTAAGAGATGCACTTAAACTAATACATTGTAAATTCAGACCTTTTATTAATTCATCTTAATTTCCCATGTAGACATGCCCGTACTGTAGACAACATTTCAGAAGTTTTGGAAGTTTCAGCTATGCTTTTTGTAATGGCATCAAGTTTGCATTGGTAGTTCAGAGGGAAACAGAATACAAAGAAAGAAAGAGCCAGCACTCATAAAATATTTTCTTTAAACATAATAAGAAACTGTAAAGGAAGTTGAAAAACTTCTAAAATATCTTTTTCATTACTCAGATATTTTTGAATCTTAGCTTTATAACTTATATTTTCCCATCTGTCCCTAAAGGAATTGAAGACACAAAAACTGCCAAAGAAACAACTAGATCTAAGTATAAATCTGACACTAAACAGGATCATGTATCCTGATGTTTGTGTGTTTATAGCATGCTTCATCCAGCAGGATTTTGAAAATAAACTAGAGAGAACAACAAGAGAACCTGAATTAGCAAAGATTTTGAAAGCCATATGACTGAAATTATAGTCCATTGACGTCTACTACCAATTTTTTTTTAAAAAGCTAGAAAATCTTTACTTTTTCTTGCTTTAGTCATAATATAAACTAAGTACTCCCAGTTTCTCCTGGAGACTTATTTTCTGATGAAGGGAAGTGTCTCTTCAAAAGAATCTATCATTAAAGAAAATAGAATGTGATAGAGACTAGGACTGAAAGAATACTGGGAAAACTATTTAAGCTACTCCTTCCCAGCCTTATCAAGGACACAAAAACAAAATATAGCTATTTAAAGAATTGTACTGGTGGATTCTTGCTGCTGTTTTGTCCTGCTAGCTGTTAGACCTCATTCCTGGGATATGTCTAAGTTCAAAATAGTAATATCATATTATCAGTTTTTCCATTATAGAAAATGAGATGGTTAATGTCTAAATAGATATAATTATATGGTGAGAACTATATTTAATATTTTCCTATGAGACACTGGCATCTGTGTAACAGATCTTATCTGTGCATAAGACTGATACATGTTTATCTTCTTAAGAGAGATTTACAATTAATATGAAGTTTCTAGAAGTCGGTGATAATTTTATCATACAGCTCACACACACATACCACATAACTTTAGCTTGACATATAGATACCCTGCAACTAAAAATAAATTTAGATCTGCTTTCGCCTGAAGAAAACAGGAACTTATCACAGCTGGCCTGCATTATTTTCCAAATCATACTTAGCTACACTGTATATATACCCAGCAGCTCTGAACAAACAACCTAAAAATTGCAAATATTAGTCATCCGTTTTAGTTTGGAATGGTGCACAATAGCAATATGATCTTTTATAAATATGAATACAAATCTAAGTTTGTAAAATGTTATCTCAACCTTTATACTGTAATGTAACCAACGTATGAAGACAGCTGCTCCATAAGCTTTGTGTTGCATGGAAACATGCTTTTTAAAAGCACCACTTTAAACTGATAAGTGTGCAAACAGATGTTCAGATAGTTATAAATGTGGAATTGATTAAAGTCTTCAGCTACTCCCAACTTTGCCTGTAACTTGTGTAAGTACATACCTACAATTTTTTAATGTATAATTTTATAAAAAACAGCCTTTTTTTACTTCAAGAACTAGGTGGATACCAGGTAAACAAATACAAGTTGCATTCATGCTATAAATATACACAAAATGCACATTGGATCATATTCTCAAAGTTAGCTGCCTGGAGCTGTCATGTCGGGTGTCTTTGGAAGGCTCATGATGCACTGAACATTGTTGTTAGAGTAATGTTATAGGTTGTAATATCATGTATATAGTTATGAGGCTGAAAATGTGTCCTTGTGGCTTAAAACAAGCCCGGGCAAAAACTCTCCAGGAGCAGCAGCCCAGGCAAAACTCTCCAGGAGCTGAGGGGCAGTTCACACCTCATCAGGACAAACCCAGCCCAGCCTCACAGGAACAAAGGACACTGGCCTAGGCAGCAACAAAGGATCTGTTGGACTCTTGAGTGAGTCATCCCCCTTCCCTGGGTCAGTTTGGGACTGCGATGAGGTAATGCTACCTGATTCTGAAGGGGGGGGGAGGCAACGCCAAGAGAGAAGAAAAGACATGATAAAAGGAAGAGATGTTTGCCATACTCTCTCTCTCTCTCTTCCACCTCCATCTACAGACACCACCACCAAGTGACTGATGTGCAAAAGAGGAAAGCCTGGCTGAAGGGCAACCAGCCAGCCTGTGGTGAGAAGCATCTAAGTTTGTAAGGCCACTGAAAATGTTAAGATCAGCTTAAAATGTGTTTTGCTTTTATTTTATTTGACCAAATCTGACTACTTGTGCTTTGACTTATCACTCAAAATCTATCTTTTGTAGTTAATAAATTTATTTATTTATTCTAGCTGAAGCAGTGCATTTGGTTTGATGTGTATCAGAGACTCCCTTTGGGATAACAAGCCTGGTTTCTTTGTTAAATTGATGAACTCATATAAGCTTGCAGCATCCAGTAAGCATAACTGGACGCTGCAAGACAGATTCCTAGGGTTGTGTCTGGGACTGGAGATATTGGCTAGTGTCATTCAGTCGCATAATCCAAGCAGTGGCTGGCCAAAAGGGGTCACTCACATAGCTGGGAGTCACTTACATGCTAGAGGCTGTGTGTGAACAGCCAGGGAGTGGGGCTTCACACAGCAGAGCAGGGTAAAGATGGCTCCCAGAGTTGAGGATTGGAGTGACCTAGCAGATCACCGGTCCAGATAACATCAGGGAAACGTCACACTCTCCACACTAGAATTTAAAAAAAACAAAAACAAAAACACATGACCACTCTTATCTTCAAACATTATGAATCCCTGTCTTATGAAAGTGAGAGAGTTTAAAATGTCCAAACGTGCTCTGAGGAACCAACTATAACCAAAGAATTCAAGCAGCTGTTTAAGCATGATCTCACAACAACTCCTTCCACCTCCTCAACCACTTTGTGAAGAAATTTTGTGAGAGAAACTGTGAGATGGCTATAGCGACTTAAAAATACATACATTGGAAGATCTGGAGGACAGCTGGGCACAGATGTTGTTTATCTTGTCTACAATCTAAGTGTGAAAACATTCTCAGGATTCTGCATGCTGTTACTAGTCTCTTAGGATTTTAGAAGCAGTTAGTAGTTTGAAAAAGGGTTCTGGTTCATTATATAAAGTTTGAGTAATACTGTATCTTTTCCTAGTTCTCCTCCGACTTCCCCAATGGCATACAGAAAATTATTCACAAGTGATGAAGGAACATCAGGCGGTTTAGACGTTTATCTGGAATCCTCACAAAATGCCTCAATGCTTCTCTAAAGCTTTTCCAAATATACTATAATTATTTTTACCCTTTTGTCTCTCTATTCTGATTCCTGTCTTTCAACTTCCTTCCTCCCAACCCAACTGGTTTTTCTGTCATCCCCACCTATTTCTTCCTCTCTCCTGACACCCAGTCCTTCTCTTGGACCCTGTATTTAGCCTTTCCTGAACTTCAGAGGACATGCAGCCTCCTTTCTTTCTTTCCTGTTCAACTACTCTATTTTGTGGAAGAATCGAGCATCTTGATGAGCCCAAGGAACAGACTGCTAGCCTAAACAGGATATTATGTGGACTGTACCAGTCATTTTTGCATGCCAAAAAAGCAATCATTAGAGTGGGTAAAAAAATGCTATATATATATTTTTAAATATGAACAAAACAAAATGGTTTAGTCTTAGAATCATAAAGTTGCAGTGGGGGAGGTGTATGTTGGATACGAGGAAAAACTATTTCACTAGGAGGCTGGTGAAGCATTGGAATGGGTTACCTAGGGAGGTGGTGGAATCTCCATCCTTAGAGGTTTTTAATGCCCAGCTTGACAAAGCCCTGGCTGTGATGATTTAGTTGGTGTTGGTCCTGCTTGGAGCAGGGGGTTGGACTAGATGATCTCCTGAGGTCTCTTCAAACCCTAATCTTCTATGATTCTAAGACTAAAGCATGACATGGCCAGAGGCCAAATTGCAGGAAGAGACTCCGCACACTGACAGAGCAACTCTCAGCAAGGGGCACCATATGAGGAGACAGCTGCCATGTCCGGCCACAAGAAGGGTCACCTGTGGTGAGGGAACTCCTGTACAAGTCCCAACCGCTCCTTCAGCTTTGTCTTTATTGCCAGTTCCTAGCTATCTAGATTATAAAGTCTTCAGTGCAAGGACCATCCTTGTAATCTGTATTTGTACAGGTCCTAGCACAATGGGACCTTGATTCTGATCAGAGCCTGAAGGTGCTTCTGCAATGCAAATATATAATTGTTGTAATTAGGCCCACAGGATTTCATATATATTATGCAAATAACTATATATGGAGATTAAATATTAAGAAAGACATTAAATGAATTTGACATTCAGTATACCAACAAATTTTGCAATACATCAGAAGAGTGTTGTCATGAATATGTAAAATATTATGATCATTGCCATACCTAGCTAATTGCATTTGAAACATGCTGGCCATAAAATAATTAATTAGCAGTACAGAAAGGCATCATGATACCAGCTATAAATACCAAACATAACTAATTATTTCAGTCATAAAATGATCCTGCCAAGTAATTTATAATGATACTCTATGTTGAAAAAAAGGCTCTTTTCTTTCCATGCTTGCACAGGCAACCTGTGTCGTTGAAGCTATTCTGTTTTGTGATATTGTCAATACTAGTGGATACCAATTTGAACATAAACTAAAATGAAACTAATCTAGGATTTTCAATGTTCTTTAAGCTGTTTTGTGATTGTTGTGGAAAATGCAAGCAGATTCTTTTGTTGTTGACATCAAAAGTGGCGGGTCACTTTGGACCTGCTGCATACATTCTGAGTTCAAGCTAAAATTGATTTCCTTTTTTAAAAAGCAGCTGGCATTACAATGAATAGCCTTCTTTCGATTTTTCTGTTCCACTGAAGCATTCAGTGAATGCAGCAGGCATAATAGGCTGAAGTAAACAGTGTCAGGTTCTGTTATATCAGGAGCTCTTTTAAACCAAGCAGACAAGCTATCATCAATGCCTGAAACCCTGCAAATCGTAGTAGAGACTGAAAATGAGTTTATTTCCTGACAAGTGTTTTGATGACATTTTGAAGAATGGAAGGAGATGCTTTGCTAATTACTGTGGCTGTCACATGCTCAGTCATGATACTGTTTCATTAATGAGCAAAAATAAACTGCCTGTGTGAGGCAATAATAGAATTAGAACTTCAATGAACTATACCTATTCCAGCAATCTGAACTCTCAAAAATATGTAAAATATGGGTGGATCTCTTCAGTTTGCCCATTAGTAATATATCTGCTTTGTTTTCCCTCTTGCACAGTGTTTATCTGGCTACTTAGCTGGGTGTTTCAGGAAGTCTGCTGGGATCATAACAGAGTCCTATCAGCTGGCTGGGATCTTCAATGAGCTCTCTGGTTTTGTCCCACCCTGAGGCAATCAGTTAGCTTTGTGTGAAGCAGCCACAGTCAACAAGGTAAAAGGTTCAATGGAAGAGGTTGTATATTCCTCTGGAATGTTCTTGTGAACTGAGGGATCAAAGCTCTGATAGGGTGTCTGCTGTCAACAGGAAAACGGTGGAGAGCTGAGAACTAGACTCGCAATTATTCTACTTGGGTGGAAAGAAGATAAGGAGACTTTTATTATTATGATTTTGTATTAAATCAGTTCCTTGGAAAATATACTGACTCCAGCTTCAATGAGGCATTGGAGTGGAAGACTTTCTGATTAATATCTAAGTGGGACTGGACATATTGTAAAGTAAAAGCAAGACAATGTCTTAATAGGATTCCAGATTGAAAAATGGTGTTGAACTTGACCCCCTACATTTTGTGCATTAGGTTTACAGGGAGTTTCAACTCTACTCAGCTTTGCTAAATACACAGACTTGGTTCTGTCAGTAGGAGTGTGTTTTTACTCATTAAATGGAAGACTTGGAAGAAACCTTTGTCACCTTTATAATAAGTAAGCCATGTAAATAATTCATATGTCACTTTTAGCTATCAGGTTGCCAAGGACTTTCTGTCAGTTTTTCTCTGAGGTGGCTATTGTTTATTCTCATTGTGGGATGTGCTCTGCTGGTATTGCTGAACATTGGGAACCTCCTGGAAGACCGTGCCAGCTGAGGCTGCATGAGTATCCTCTCATCGCACCAGTATAAAATGGCATCTCAGTTCCTTCTTTTCCACAATTTGTTATATGTGAAGAGACTTTCGCTCAATGCATATTGCAGATTCAGGGAGTGTTTTTAATGAGCCCCTGGCTAACTTTTATAGTTAATTTATATAGCAGTTTCTCATTCTCTCTTGGGATATAAGAGAAGATTTTTTTCAATTTCTTTGGTTACTTGAGACTCCCCCTTTCAAGTTTCTTTCCCTTATTTTCACTTCAATCCATGGGCTGTGTGGATTTACTGGCAAGGTTAAATATTTCTGAATCCTTCTTCTGATGTAGAAGGGACAGGAGATACACAATAACCATCTCCTCCTAACCAGCAAGATGGGACTCCTTCTGGCTCAACATCCCATGATGATGCAGTCATCTCCTTATCTGTTTGACTTCCCAACAATTTCAGACAAATCCAGGAGTTGCTGGAATATATGGCAGAGTCTCTAGAATTGGAAACGTCAACTGTCCTGGATAAGATGCACCAGCCCTTGAACATCCATGAGTCCAAAGAGAAAAAGCAAACTCGTTTCATTAATGCTGAGCTGCTTGACCCAGCAGAGGACACCTTGTTGACACCAACATATCTAAAAAGAAAAGTCATCTTTATCAATTGATCAAATAGGGATACCAGTAATTCCATTAATTTCCTACTGTTCTTCTCAAAACTTCAGTCTCACTCAGAAGAAATTAGTCTTTTTTAATGTTGAGAGGACTTTGAGTTTTCATTTGGCTATGACTCAGACATATAGGATATCAGAGACTTTTTGTAGCCTTTCGGGATCAGCGTAAAGAGGATGAATGTCACTTACACTAAATAACCATACATTTTGTTATATGTTAGGTAGGATGTCAGTACCCTGCAGTCATGTCTCACTCTACCAGGGCTAAGGTGGCATCAGTGGCATGGCATTGATGGTGCTTTCATCTCAGAAATATGTAAGGGTGCTACCAAGAGTTACACACCAGTACAGTCTTGTCTTGGCATTTAGATCTGATGCATGTTTAAGAGGGCAGTTCTTCAATCCTTGCTTAGTTAGACCTCCTTGACCTGCCCTCCTGGGAGCTGTACTGCTCACTTGACTTCTAGAAGTGGGACTAGGCACAAGCCATCTGGTAGAATGTACCAACCTATTACTTACCATAGTAAATACAGTTCCTTGAGAATGCTGCCTCTGCATATTTACACAACTAACCTGCCTACCTTCCTCTCAGTTCTCTTCTCATAATAATACTCTTGGGTTTAGTGGAGAGAACTGAGGCAGTTGTAGCTGCAGAGACATGTTATAATCTTGGCTCTGATTGGTTGGTTCTCCAAGAGGGCAATCCTTTGGCCTCAAGGAAGTGCTTATCAGAACACCCCCAAAGCTCTGTAACACAGGCTGATGTTGGGCATATAGTGCACAAGTAATAAGTAACTTTCTTTTTCTCCTGCCTCCCAAAGATTATAGTAATAAGGGCTTATGGTCTGTGCAAACAGTGACACATATTGCATTTAGTGAATTGATATCTATGCTATGGATAATATTTTCAACACCCAACAACATACAAATTAAAATAGCAATAGCTAGAGAATTTTTAGGTTTACCTTAGATTCAGTATAGGCAGGGCAGAGAAGAGCTCAGCTCACCTCAGATATTGGCAAAGGTAGAGAGTCACTCCAGAATAGGGTGACCAGATGTCCCGATTTTATAGGGACAGTCCCAATTTTTGGGACTTTTTCTTATATAGGCTCCTATAACCCCCCACCCGTCCCGATTTTTCACATTTACTGTCTGGTCACCCTACTCCAGAATGACCCTTCCAGTTGACTGAATCCCAATGATGGCTTCAGAGAATAATCTTGTCCAGTTATATTTTGCTAAAACTTTAGTATGCATGGTGTGATGTCTTGATAATGCAGATGTATGGGTAGGGGGTTGAAACAGAAGAAACAGGAGATCCTCAGGAATCCAGCAATGATACAGAAGACCCAATTTTCCCTGTTCTGTGGAGAAAAAATACTTACTAGGCGGGTGTTTCTAAGCTCTTACACTTCAAAACAGACTATAATTATTGAGGAAATTAACTTCACAGCTAAAGATTGTGGCTTCATGAAAATTTAGAGTGGGAAGGATGTTTTCCAAGCAATCTATTTTTTTTTCTTTTTGGTTATCACTTAATGGCGTTCATTAAAACCAATAACAGAAATTGCTTCTCTTTAAATTTCCTACTGAGTCTCAGTTTAGTTGTTAAACTTTTTTTTGAACAATATATTAGTATTATGCTCAAGTGACTTTCCTTATAAAAGAAATAAATCTCTTGGACAGTTTATTCTTTGCGGCACTAGAAATAGTGAAAAATATATATGATGTTGCTGACTTCTTGTTAAATAATTGTGGATGCCAACTCTAGTTGTCAGACACAGTCTTTTCAGTCAGATGCATAGCGGCTTAGTTAGGTCTTTTTTCCCCTCCCTCCAAGGGAAGCAATACATTATCTTTGGAGTCAAGAGGAGGTTAGCAAACAGCGGAGACTTACATTTCCATTGCTAGCAAACTAGTTATCTCCTGCTTTTCCCAGTTCAGCCTGCAGCTAGAAAATATATCGACTTCCAGGAGAATTTGTCTTCATATTCATAAATTGCATGCTGTAAATTTTAGTTGTTTGATAATAATAGTGGACAAAAGAAGGAATCAACAAATGCTCCCATCTACTCTTTGTCCTCTTTTTTTTTTAAGTTTTAGAACAGCAAAACTTCAGATGGAGAATTGGAGACAGTCAATAACTATAGGCCTGATACTTCTCTCATTCAAATCAGGGGGAGTTTTGCCACCGAGTTCAATGGAAGCAGGAGCAGGCCCTATGTGAGGTCCTTACATAAAATGCTACAGGCCAAATTCTTTGGTCCTCATTCAAGCTAAATTTTGCCCTGCTTGGGTTTTAATGCAGTGTAAGGAGTGGAACATTTGAGTTTCAGTTCATAGGGTTTCTTTGTAATATTTTGGTGGTAAAAGGCGGGTGTCTGCCCTCCCCTCCCCTTGGGATATAGAGACAAGACATTTAATGAGAAACATAGGAATAAGCCAGTAACCTGATTTCAAATGCATTGCCCTAAATTAAAACATTGAAAACATAGTAGAAAACATGTAAATAATTTTGCTAAACCAGGGGCTGTCTCTCCTTAATAAGCAGGGTCATCTGGTTTCCATAATACAAATACAAATGTAAACCAAAAAAGTTTTCCAAATTATTTCAAAAGGAATAGAGCAATTAGATTTTTGCAGAGTTTCCATACAATATGCTTGTAAAAGGAAAGAACCTACTGGGTAGCTTCTGAAAAGATCACATTGTCCTCTAGAAACCGTCTTTAAATACAATTGCAAGAGAGAATTGCAAGTATCTTCACTCCTTTTGATATGAGAACACTTCATCAAGAACAAAGCCATGTCAGTTTTAAGAAATAACATAAATGCAGTTTTGCAGAAATGAAAGATATGCTGCAGAATACATAACAAGTGAACACCATAGCAACCCAAACAGAATCACATGAATACACAAAAATAAAATGAAAATAGCATTTTGCATTATAAGTTCACTTTTACTGAAGCAGTAAAGAGTCACATGATCTTGCATCTAGCCCTTTGGATAGCAATAGAATTTGCTTTGACAGCCAGCCCAAAAAATATTGCACTTTCACAGAGAAGAGAGAGTGATAAAATTGATCCATGCCTTGAGTAATGCTTATGAAACTTGTATGTGTGTGATGACTATTTCAATCGAAATGTCATATGCAAAAGTTTTTATTTCAACAATCCCAACCTATGTATGTTATCAAAATGGAGATTGGAAGTTGTGGGGGATGGGAATACTAAATATCTGTCTCTGAGTTCCAACTTTGATTGTCTGTGAGATTGTATGCAGGACTGTAGTCACTATAAAAGATAAATATTGTAGAAATGTAAATTGTCGCAACTCATGAGGTAACACTGAAGGCATGAGGCTTGTGCATAATTAAGAAATGGAGAGTCTTACACCAGAGATCAGATTTATATAGAAAACAATGATAGAAAACCATACTCAACAAAAAAGTCTGAAAGGAAACTGTTGTTTTGGAATGTGTGCATCACTTAATACATAATTGTGTTGCGGTCACAAACATTGCTGAATGTCAGCCAATATGGCCAGCAGTTAAATTCCTGAAATAATGTGACGAAATCTTATTGTATCAGCAGCTTTCATCATGTACCTCTAAATTGTATTACCATATATTTCCACTAAGATGGTACAAACCCTGTTAATACGTTGCTTGTTATGTACTGGATTAACAAGAGTAAATAGTTGATATATTGCTTGTCTGGGGAAAAAGTTATGGCTTTCCTATTTTGTTCACAGCAACTTTCAATCTGCTCTCCCTGGGAAAGTGCAAGATGACAACAGGAAGAAAATAGTTTGGACATTGTTGCTGTGGTGTAATTGGAGTTGAAGGGGCTGTTGTCTAGAGATGGGCCTAAAAGAAAATTCTTAAGTCCCCAAACATTCAGGATGTTCAGATCTAGATTCAAAATTAGCTCAACCCTTCCCTATCTCTGTTGGGATGGGCCAAAACTCTACAGCTGAGCACGCTGGACTTTGGATCTGGATTCAGATCCAAACTTTGTAGTTCAGTCCCATATCTACTGACTTCTACAAATCACTCTTTCCTGGTCTCCCCCCATCAGTCCAGTGCTGTATACTCTTAGCAAACTCTACCAGTTTCCATTATGTATTCACACACAAACATTTGGATGTGCCTTAGCTGTGCTGCGGGGGCTACCTACTGAGATGAGAGGATAGGTCTCATTCAATCTTGAAGACAATAAGGGTTCTACTTAT
Source organism: Mauremys mutica (assembly GCF_020497125.1). Taxonomy (NCBI): domain Eukaryota; kingdom Metazoa; phylum Chordata; order Testudines; family Geoemydidae; genus Mauremys; species Mauremys mutica. Next base: position 74,817,442 of record NC_059077.1, read on the forward strand.
GAAGCTGGGTGCGAGAGATGACTCTTCGTGGATATCTGCTTTATGGTTTTGTAGGACAGGTCTAGAATTTCTTTACAAATAGATTTTTCTGGTGGAGATGTTATAAATGCCTTGCAAAGGCTTGTTTAGTTAGATTAGACAAATTATGTCTCCTAAAATTAATTCAGCATCATTGCAGATTACAAATAGTCTTCCTGACAGTATTACGAAATATGTATCACTTTCCTTAGAGAGAAAAAGAAATCTCAAATGGAGTCAAACAGGCTGTGTTATGCTAGGGTTTGATGCAGAGACCAAACTGCGAATTGGAAACTGAATTTAAAAAACAAGCCAGACAGCCTAGGTTAACAAATAACTGTATCACATGGTCAGGAGCTGTGAATGGAACTAATAAAGCATGATTTGGCTGCACTTCGCTGGAACACAGAGACCAGGAGAGTCTTCTGACAAGTTAGGCATCTTTTCCAAACTGTAATCATAAAGTCTTTGCAGTCATGCTGCAGCAGTAAGACACGTTGCACATTTTTAACTTAAATTGTTCTAGCCCTTGCAGCAATATTTATATTTAGTCTCTGAGAAGATTTAGGAAATCTATTTTATCAACTAGAATTCATAACTTGTACATTTTGAAGTTGTTTCCATGAAAATTGCTGTATCACTGAAGGCCTCTCTGTAACTGGGAATCCATATCACTACTTTTCCATACCAGGAACAATAGCAACATCAACTGTACTCTGACTACATAATAGTTATGCTGAGGAGAGTACCCAAGTTGGGGAAACAGTTGCCTCAACAGGGGGCTGAGGATTTGAAGAGTGGAAATTCCCCAAGCAAGACAGAGACAAGTCACTAAAGCAGGAGATTATAAAAGGACTCACTCTCAGGAAATTCACAGACACACACATAGGAAGTTTGGGCAGGAGAGGGGAAGGGGACAGCCACAGCCAAAGTCAGCATAGCTGAGCTGTGGGAGAAGGCTCCATATTTCAACACACAAGCAATGCACTACAATGGAAGGACATAGCACAGCCCCAGATGACCTTGATCCCCCTCCCAAAGAATGCTTTCAAGTGGTGAGGAAACTGAGGCAGGTAAATGTGTGTAGGGTTTATTATTGTTGCATAGATCTCTTTATGTCTCATGCTATTAAAGAAAAAGCAATGCTGTGTTCAAGTTCTCTGCAAAGTCTGTTTGAGTTTATGTGCTATAACTTATCATGTAACCCAGAAGACTTTGGTGGGTTTCTGGGAGAGGGTGTTTTTAAGCTATGGGGAGAATCTCAGGGGTCAGCACTTGTTATGGGGTGCTCTAAAGTCTCCGGGGGGGAGTGCTAGATAGAAGATCTGCACCCCGAGAGTGTGCCTAGGGTCCCCTAGACAGACAGTGCTTAAAGCACATAGAATCCAGTGGCTGGATCCTGTTGCAGCAGTCTGGTAAGTGGCCAAGAGGGGACACGTGACAGGAGCTGTGACACTCCGCTTTTATTATGTTCTCTCTATTTATTAGTTAAACTTCCCTTTAATTAAAACAAACTGAACTGGATTCCGGTAAGTTATGTTGGGGTTAATCACCGCTACACTTTTTAAAAGAACCTTTTGACAGTCTGACTTTAAGGGAGTCAGAAGCTGAGCTTGAGACTTCAGTGAATTAGGTGCAGATATAGTGATGCCCAGCCTCTGAAAGTGCTGCTGAAACTGCACTATTCTCTCTCAGCTATTTATAGAGCACCTGTTGCCATTGTACCTAGGGAGTGATCAGATGGAATCTAAAAAAAATGCCTAAAGACCACCAGCACCACAGACTTTGGTAGAGTGGGGCTGGTATGTTTTCTAGAACTGGACTACGACCATCAAGTCATTGCACATAGACCAATGAACAATTGACAAATGGAAAATTTGGGATAATTTGGAATGGATTTCAACTGATGAGTTAGAGAGAAAAGTTTCCAAATCCCATTTCCTTAGCCAGGTTATAAAATTGCTGGATGTAGGGGTGCTGCTGCACCCCCTGGCTTGAAGTAGTTTCCATTATACACAAGGTCTACAGTTTCGTTCAATGGCTCTCAGCTCTCCCACATACAAATTGTTCCAGCACCCCTGCCATGTTATTAACCTTTTGTACTGGATATGCATTAGGTTGCCAAGTGTATAGTACTACTTGATATTTGACCAATTGTTTATTTAGTAGGTAATCTGCTTTGATCTGTTTGCTATCCCTTATAATCACTTAAAATCTATCCTTTTTAAGGGGTTATCTATCCTTCAAGGGGGTTATCTTGGCTGTAGCCACTCTATTGTTGGTTCATGCAGTGGCTGGTCAAAGAGCCTGCATGTAACTGCAGCTGGGTGTGTCCCTACCTGTATGAATACTGGTGGAAATCACAGCAGCACAGTATGCGAGGAAGCCCAGGCTGGTGAGTCAGAGGGCTCAGGTGTACCCCAGTCCCAGGTGATTCCTTCATTTAATTCTTGCACTCCACCAATTTTCACTTACACTTCAACTGTATAGCAATTGTGTATAAAGAAAAATGTACTGAGAAATACCATGGTAGAGTACATTAACTGGCTTGGGAAATACATGGTCCTTCAGTACAGGGTATGTAAAAAATTCCTGTAAACATGCCCACTACTGATAAATGCATGCTAAAGTTACACTAAACGAGTTGGGAGAAATCCAGCTTCTCTCGGTTTGGGAGGCGTTTGTCTTCCTGGAAATTCAAAACTTCACATGGACATACTAAAGTTTTTACTGGTAGACAGACAGAAATTCACAAAAACTGATTCTCTTTCCTTAGAATAAACAAATCCAAGTTATGTCAAACAATCAGTTAACAGTGACATGCACCCAAACAACAAGAGACAGCAAGAAATTAGTATATGCAATATGGACCTTTGTCTGATCTCTCATGTAGAACCTGTCAATAGTCTGTGTTCTAAAAACAAATATGTCGTTTTGAGTATTTCTTTCAGGAACAATGCCTTGAACCATTAGATTAAAAAAAATCTTACATATGCAAGTGGATGGTAATTGGGCATGTGGCATTTGTATCATTCATTTTTAGGAAGAGCATGTTGCTGCAAGCTTTGATATTTGAATTAATATATAGAACCAATTTCAAAGATGATGTATAAAGTGATTTAAGTTCTACACTACTAAGTGGTTATAATGGGTCTAAATGAGCCTAAAGCTGTGAAAAAGCCAAATGGTAACAAAACTTATGCTACCAGTGCTTTACCTGTTCTGTAGAGAAGACTATATGTAGTGCTGTCAATTTAAACCCTTTCATGCACAAAACTAAAACAAACTTTTCTCTTTTTTTTTCTTGGTTAAAGAAGGCCGCAAAGCCATCAAATAAAAGAACACACATTGATCTCCTGTTCATTGGACAATTCAGATATTATAAGGTGGAAAGTTGTATCTTTTCATCCAATGTGAGGTGAAATGCTGTATGCCAGTGAAACAAAATCTAGCATTTTTCAGTTGCTATGCTAAGGTGACCTTGGTGGATACATTTTTTAAAGGGACTGATGAAGTCACAAACAGAAATTCATGGATCAAAGTGGCCTACTCAGTGCTGGGACCTGTGTTGACTCAGACGTGTCTTGCAAGCCCTTTTTTCAGAAGGAATATGAATATACACAAAATCTCTCTAAACCATTTTTTCTCATGGGTTGAGCATTTCAGTTTGATAGTATTCAGAGGTTCAGATTTGCTCTCTCTATAGTCTCATCCATTATTACTTGTGCAATACCTTTCTTTCAGTTTCCCTTCTCACAGTGAGAAAACTGCTCAAAAGACCATATTTGGCTTGTCAATATCCAATAACTTTCAGCACAATTCAATGGCAGTTGTCATGACAAGTAACATCAGGGATAAAGCTGTATGAAAAATGTCACAAATGCCATCAAAATGGTGACATTAGATCATGCTTTGATTTTATGAAAAAGTCACTTTTTCACCTTTCTTGATTAGCTAATTTTGCTTCAAGCAGGGTTGGCAGAAGAAATACCAATAACTAGTTTTGATCAGGAAATCTCCTCCAACCTGAATGTAGGGGATTTTACTATCAACCGAACAGGAAATTAATTATTACATCAGAGCATATTTTAAAATGTTGCCTGTTTTCAAAATTCTGTAACAAACATCTGCAAAAAATACTGTCTCTTCAGTTGGACCAATGATTTGGAAGATTTAACAATGAATAGATATTTTGCAAGAAATTATTTTACTTGGGGAAATTAGTTTATTTTTATTTAGTTAATTAGACATTTAAGCATGTGGAGGAAATGGCTGAACTGTGGTTCCTCATATTGGCATTTAACCTTAACAGCCCAGGCAGTGCAGTAGGATCCATTCCCTTTCCCTACCTTATTTCTCTTCTGTCTTTGGACTACCAAATTTTTCATTTGGAATTGAGTGCAGCAAAAGAAAGGGATTTTTTTGTTTGTTTGTTTTTGTAACACTATCTATATTTGCCCTTCACTGTCAGTGTTTAGTAGCTATCACCCACTCCTGAAGTCATTGGCTTGTTTGCTTCCTCGAATGGTAGAATCATAGGATTAGAAGGGACTGCAAGGGTCATCTAACCCCCTGCCAAGATGCAGAATTTGTTATCTGCTATCCAGCCTCCTTTTGAAAACCTCTAGTGAAGGACCTTCCAATCTCCCTAGGCAGTCTGTTCCATTATCCTATTGTTCTTACAGTTAGGAAGTTTTTCCTGAAATTTAATCTAAATCTATGATGCTGTAGTTTGAACCCACTGCCTCTTGTCCTGCCCTCTGTGACAAGACAGAACAACTTTTCTCCATCTTTTTATGTCAGCCTTTCAAATATTTGAAGAACGCTATCATGTCCCTCCTTAATCTCCTCTTTTCCAGCCTCACCATACCCAGTTCCTTCAGCCTTTGCTCGTATGGCTTGCATTCCATCCCATTGAACATCTTTGTGTTTCACCTCTGGATCCTTACCAATTTCTCTACATCCTTTCTATACTTTGGTGACCAAAATTGGACACAGGACTCCAGCTGAGGCCTAACCAGTGCCGAAGAGAGTGGTACTATCACCTCCCGTGACTTGCATGCTATTCCTCTGTTAATGCAACCTAAAATTTCATTTGTTTTTTTTTTTCCAATAGCATTGCATTGCTGACTCATGTTGAGGTTGTGATCCACCACAACTCCCAGATCCTTCTCAGCAGTGAGGACTCTTGCGAGGTCTCTAGTGTAGCTCACTGATCATCATAATCACTGCAAAATGTATTACCTTACAGTATATGCCTATTTGCATACTGAGCCAGGTGCAAATTGAGAGATGAGGAAAGCCACAGAAAGAAACAAGCAGTGGTGGGTTAGCAGGGGTGCCCTGTTTTATGAATAAAGACAAAGGATTGTTCTGGTATTGGAGTACAAAGAGACATACTGGCAACAGCCTGTTTCATGAAAGAAGGGTCACGGTCAGCCTGGCTGTAAAATGCTGCCAGGATTTTGGGTGAGTAATATGTCATTAGACATGAGAATATCTTGTTACTTAAATTTAGGCTCTAGAAAGCATGTTATGATTCTATTTTGTATGTAACCATTTCTTTCCAACACTACTTCTGGCTACTACTTGAATCTCTATGCTCTGTTAAATAAACTTAGATTTGATTTCACAATAAACATATCTAAATACCGTGTGTTAAGTGGAGCAGTGATCTGAAGTGAAACCAGTAACCTGGGGTGCACTGTTTCTTTGGAAGCAGTGGATTGGTGAATACTGCATGCATGCAGTGGACCAGGGATTGTACACTCCAGGGAGACACTCAGAGGGCTCTAAGGTTGGAGTGTGCCTATTGCTAACCTGTAGAATGACAGCAGGGCCTGCAAGGCCTAAAGGGGAGTGCTTGTGTTGTCCGTGGCCAATGGAGTTAAGGAGATGACCCCTGACTTCCTCATGCTAAGGGTAGGTGGTAGTGAAGTGCCTCACTACCCTGGTGCCCCGGCCCCATGGGAAGCATTACAGATATCTATGATCATGAACTAAGTTCTCTTGTACTTTGCCACAGTCCAGATCTAGGGATACCACTTTATTCCATCTTCCCACTGCAAGCAGAAAGGACCAGAAAAATATGCAATGACAAACCTTGGTCACACTATTAGTCCTTCACTGATTGTGCTGTCTAGACAAACTAATAATACAAAATGTCTCATTGGGTCTTCCTGATTTCCAGAATCTGAAGCTTCCCATCTAGAACCTTACTGAGCATTTACTCCTTGGACTTATAGGGTACATCAGTGCTTCAGCTGAAAATGTAATTTCCACCTTGGGCAGATATTCATGCGCTAGCTTGGATCCAGCTAGTGTACTAAAAATACTAGTGTAGCAGTGGCATCATGGGCAGGAGGTTGAGCTAGCTGCCTAAGTACAATCCTGTCTGAGATCCAGGTACATACTCGGACAGCTAGCCTGAGCCACAGCTATACTGCTACTTTCAGCATGTTTGCCTGATCAAGGCTAGTGCAGTGAATATATGTCTACAAAGCTGGAAATTACACCTCTAGCTGCAGTGTAGACATTCCTACAGAGTCCTTCAACAATTCAGGCCTCAGTGGGAACATAACTAAAACATTATTTCTCTTCCTTTATTAAAGTTATCCTAGTGTTTCCTTTAAAGGGTTTTTTATAAGGTCTAAGAAGGAGCGTACTAGGTTCAAGTCTCAGCATGTCCCATGCACCTTATCCTCTCTTACTGCAATATTTGGCTGTATCACTGTATTTCCCACTCCTTTGTAATTGTAGCTCATGATCGTCCACTTTAAGGCAACCTGGGGTTTGACAGTTACCTAATGTGATGTTTTAGGCCCTTGTTATAGCTACTTTCATATAGCAAATTGTGGTGTCCCATTTTTCTGTATCTTTCTTGTCATGGTTTTCACTTCAGTGAGAAGGTTAAGCAAGCAGAGATTCTCTTATTGCATTTTTAGGCTCTTATTTTCAGTTCTCTAGAGATGATTAACAGAGCAGCCACTGAGAGCTTTCAGTTAGAATGCTGGTAGTTTTTTCAGGTGTAAGTTATGACAACTTTGAAATACATTTTCATTCTTGGGAAGTAGTCTGAACACTAGCTTCTATAAACCCCATTCTAAACTTGGGAGAAAGTCTGGTGCCTTTCTCATGTTGTTTGACTGTCTCATGAAAAGTCTGTTAATTGTCCTCCAAGTCCTACTATGCCAGATGGATCAGAGGATCCCATTTTCTAGGCAGATTAATCAGATATCTGGTATCTTACTTAGAGATTTTTGGGCCTCATTCTGCTGGAAATATAAACTTATTGGGTGGAGAGCAATCAGCCCTTTTCAGAGACTACAAGGTTGTTACTGCATCATCCGTACATTCTTTTTCTAAACACTACAAAACTCAGTTGCTGTTGTCTTTGGATTCAATTTCAGGCAACAGATACATCAATCAGTTGTTAATACCTTCAAGAAGATATGTATAAATTAAATAAATAGTTGAATATATTAGGGCCTAAGCTTTCAAAAGTGAGTTACAATTTTGGGTGCCCAAATTGAGACACCTTAAGGTGGTTGCTCAGTACTAAAAAGTTAAGGTGCCTAAAATCACTAGTCACTTCCAGAAAATTTGGTGCTGGGGGGAGGGAGGGAGGGAGGGAGAGATTATCCCTTCTATTTAATAGTGATTTTTTAAGTCTAAATTAACTGATTAGCCTTTACCATACCTATGCTAAATTTAGCTTCATTGCTAGTTTATACAGTAATTGATTTTGATTGAACCACAATCACTTATTTTTTTCCTTTGTTTTTAATGACTTTTTTTTGGCATTTATTCACTTTCTATTACCGTGTATTTAATGAGATTGTTTGTAGAGCTCCTGCCTCATTGTTGCAGAAGATGAAAAGTTTGTAGTGAATGATGCAGGAGATTGCAGGAAAAGGACTGGGAAAGGAAGGTGTCATGGCTAGGCAGTTGAACAACTCCCTGTACAATTGGATTCTACCCCTGTTTCTGCCACAGAGTTCCTATATGATGCTAGGCAACTTACTTAAAGCAAAATTGTACACCTATTGTAAGTTCCTCATTTTCTAGGTTCTGGACTTGAGACCTTTGGGGTCTGACTTGCAGAAGAGCTGAGTACTCATAACAGCATCTGAAGTCAAAGGGAGCTATGTTTGGAATTTACAGAATGCTATAAACCAAAGCTAAATAATCTGAAAAATCAGGTCTGATGGATCCTAAAATGGGAATACAAAATTAGAGGGCACACCTAACAATTTTGGTCTTAATTTCTCTGTCTCAGTTCTGTAAAATGGAGACAATAATACTCCCTCATCTCACATAGGTGTTGTGAAGATAAAGTTATTAATATTTGTGAAGCACTCAGATACTATAGTAATGAGTGCTACAGAAAAGCCCATGAGTAAATGAATAATTCTGTATTCACAGAAGGGTTTGAATAGTGTGTAGTTAATGAGTCATGGGGTCAGACCCTGAACAATGAAGAAAAAATATATTGAAATAACAAAATATTAAAATCCTGAATAGCTGTTCATTCAGTGAGTGCCATACGCCCTGTGCATTGAATGAGAAAGGTATCCTGTGGAAAAAATAACATGTAATTAAAGACTAACATAGTGCATACTTACAAGAGGATCCAGTATGTTTGGTTTTGCTCCTCTGTTTTCATTCAAGTCAGCACAAGAGAGTAATGGGGCAAAAATGGCATCTATACAATGATTATATTTGTTTCTTCTGTTCCTAATGGTAATAACTGTTCTGCTTCCATTCAGCCAGATCACGCAGGATTTAGCCCTAAATCCCAGCTGCAGTCCAGAACAATGAATCCCTACTAGGAGAAATCAAGATTACAGGTTAGAAAACTGACTCTGCCTTTTGTTAGATATGAAATTTCATCAACCTGTAATCTGGTAGTGAACAGTGTCAGGGAGCAATCTGTTTCACCTGCATCACCCTCCACACCTGTCTTGTCATATACTGGGCATCCTTTGGGGTTTGAGCAAAAAATCACCTTTATTATACAGTTTCCCTTGTAAAATCTTATACAGCTTTCCTGAGCAAAGACATGAGACACATGTGGATTATTTCTTTTGCCATCTGCCTTGGTATAACTTTTCATAGCCATGGAGGATGGGAACAGTTGTTTAAGTTGACCTCTATTAGACTTTTAGAGCATTTGCTTAAAGCAGCTATAATTAAAATTCTTTGTAATTTTTTATGTAGATGTAAGATCTTGACCTTGGGTTCTCCTATCATTCTAGGTGTTTGATCCTTTCTAAACCTATCATTTTATGAAGCTTCAATAGTTACCCATAACATGCTGTTCCTTAATTAGCAGAGAGCACTTTCTGGACTGATATTTGGGACTGATATATTTTAGTAGAAACCTTTCATCGAAAGCACATCTGTGTCATGTAACTTTCACAAAGTGCCACAGGGAATTTTTTTTCAATTATCACATACAAATAATGGTTGACACTATTTTTAACAGCAAGTGAGAGTACCTAGGGTATTTTTGAGAGAATATTCTTTCTCTATTAGAAATCCAAAAAAAGGCCACAGAAACAGAACACAGCATTAGTTTCAATGAGATTCTTGGTAACAGTAAATTCACCATTTTCCCCCTAACAGGATAACAGACCCCTTATGATAGCACTGCCTGTGTTTTTCTAGAACAAATTTATTTACTATGTACATCTTCCTTATTTCTTAGGATAGTGTAAGTAAAAGGCTATGACTGCATGAGAGATTTCAAGCTTCCAGAAAATAAAACCCCCTCATCCTGTAATTCCTCTTCTACAATAGCATAAGAAGAATTTTACTTTTCTTTATTTACAAACCTTTATTCTGGCATTGTCATTTACAGGCCTTTACTCATAGACTGTTTACATCTCTTTAATATGTACAGTATTATTACATACATTATTGTAGCCCAAACAATGTTATGTTATTACCAGACCCTAAATATATATTTTGTAAGGCACCCTCTGGGTATGATTGGAAATAACTCTTGACTTTAGTTTTCTGTTGTCTTGTCTCTGTAACACAGCTATTTTTCTTCTCCGCTGATATAAAGTTAAGGGGGGATTCTAATTTTACTTTGTTGGTGTATAAATGTGTCATTTCATACAACTAGCTGTTTTTCTTTGTTGTTACCTCTTTCTCTCTGTTTTAGCCTGAGGCTCCCCTTTTTATTTGATCAGTATAGTTTATATCATATTCCAGGCAGCATTTCTTCCCAAGAGAAAAACAGGATTTCAAATTGCTACTCGTGATTCCTGAGGCGAACTGAAAGGGTGCCAACTGAATTAATGTTTCCTTTACTGTTTTGGGGACTTATGGGTTTTATTTCCATTAGCTTATGGATACATTCTTTTTCTAGCTTTAATAATGTTCTTATCTGACTATTGACATTTTTTTCTCTGTTGTTTACAGCGCACTACAATACAAATTTAAGCAGAAAATTAATCAGTTGGATTATTTAGTGACAAAAGAAAGGGAGTTCAAAAAAATCCACAAAGATTAGAAATATTCCTTCTTTGGTAAGAAAGTTATATAGCTTGGTTTTCAGAATATATATACTTATCCAGTAACCCCAGAACTATTCTGCAGGAAATAGGTGTGCTGCTATAGTTATTTTAATATTCTAATGTCTCTAAATGATTTATTTGGCTGGTTAATATGGCTCACTGCAACACAATGCAGCAGCCACACTTGATAATGTAGTTAGGAGAGTCTTCATTATAACAACTAATCCTGTTTCTATACATGTGTCTAGAGTGTGGTTTTAAAGTTCACTTAGTGCCAGTATTACAAATATTCATGTTTTATTTTTTTTTCTTCCCCATTGAACACAAATGGATTTATTGGTCCATTTCCATAATAGCTTCCACTCAGAAATCTCAAAGCACCTTAGAAGAGTTGATGAATTGAGCATCATAATACACCATTTTGCAGATCAAGAAATTGAGGTTCAGAGAGGTTACATGATTTTATTCTAAAGAAAATCTCAGATCACCTGACTCCCAGTCTTGTGCTTTTACCAGAAAGACCATGATTCTTTAATAATTATTACTTTTCTCTATTACACAACAAATGAACAATTCCACCCAATCACAGGCCAAAAAACATTGAACATCAGTCGTTCATAAATGACATTGACATCCTTATTGATGTCCAAACCACACATATTCATTGATGCCATGTTTGTCATTTCTATGCTGGCTGGCTGTTCTCTTTCAAACACTTATTCACTTTCTGATGCCTCTCTGGAAAGGTTTTTCATGTAAGTCCTGACCCAAAGAAAGATCAATAGAAAATCAACAAAAGCAATAATGCAGAAATTCAGATCCTGATAAGGTAGGGTGGAAAAAATTACTTTTTCTTCATTATGTTGTGGGGTGATGTATTTTCTTTTTCTTATTGGCTAATAAGGCTATTGTTTATGGATAGCACAGTACAAATTATTTACACCAAACCGTTCATTCAGTGTATTTCACCCTTATTCCTGTTCATAAATAGAGTCTGATTTAACTTAAATGTCTGTTCATAGTTGTTTGACAGCAGCTTAATATGAACAAGTTTCTGCCTATGGATTGCTCTTCAATTATGCTTGACACTTATCTGAGGTTAAATTCTGGCTCCATTGAAATCAATGGCAAAATTCCCATAATAATATTTTTTGTGTTTTCTGACTAAGTGAATGCATTTATAGTAAAGAGGCGAAAGGCATGATCAACTAATTGGATCTCTGAATATCTCAGGGAGGGTGGGGGCAGTTTGTGTAACTTGGAGGAGATAGGGTAATTATTATAGAAGTTTAAATCTGTTATTTTATGAGCCACTTGAGTTTAGTTTGACTGATAAGTTGTTGCTTAAAAAACTATGCTATTTGCAATATTATAGGCTATGGTTAATATTCTTTCAACACATTGACACAAAGAAATTGTGTGGCATGGTCATACATGGTTCCTGTAGAATTCTGTCTTGCTTATTTAGCTGCCTCTGTAACAAGGCTCTGGCCAGGGGATTTGTGAATCCTTAGCTGTGAGGGCATGGTCCAGTTGTCTTGTTTAACTATATCCACATCAGGGTGGCCTGGCCTGGTCTTTTGTTAATACAATCTGTCTCCATGGTGCTGTACTGTTATGAACCAGAGTTCAGCAATATTTCATATGTCTACCAAGTTAATTTACTGAATTTCCTGGTCTCCAGTTTTCTGTAACTTAACAATATTGTCAGTCATTTTCAGAGAAAAAATAGTAATTGTGGTACACAGGTATGTATTTTCCACTACTTGGAAGGCTGTATGTCTGCAATAGCCACCAAATCAGAGATCTGGTCAAGATGACTGGGGAACAAATCCATCTCCTTAGTGGTGGCCCATATAGAACATTTCATATATAACATACCATGGTCAGTGTCTGAATGTCCTGGCGTCTACTTTTGTGTCATCTACCACAGTTCACCATAGTTGCTGTTGTGCAGTAATTACGGGATTCATGTATGTGCATGGCCCTACTTGGGTAGGGTATGTCAGGAGCCCCACAACAGCCTCTTTATCTAACCAGGGGAAAAATTCAATAAGTCCATCATTGGTTGTGTTAGTTCAGTGGTCCCCAACCTTTTTGAGACCAGTAGCACATTCATGTTTTCAGAAGAGTGTGGCGGGCGTCAACAATTTTTCAAGGCTTATTTTGTATTTGTACATTAAATAATACAAAAAAAATCATATTTAATATTACATAATATATGAATCCAGAGAAAAGAGAGAAGCCGGAGAGAAGCCGTGAGGACAGAGAATAACAGTGCCCGCAGCCCCGGAGTACTCTGTCCCCAACAGGCGCGGGGGCCCCGATTCTCTCCCCTGCTGGGAACTAGGCGGGTCCCACGCCTGCCGGGGACTGAGAACACCAGCACCCAAAGCCTGCAGCCCCGGAGTTCTTTGTCCCTGGCAAACGTGGGGCTGCAGCTTCTCTCTCCTGCAGGGCACTAGGCAGGCCCCGCACCTGCCGGGAACAGAGAACACTGCGCCCGCAGCCTGAGTTCTCTGTCCCCAGCAGGCGCAGGGCCGTGGCTTCTCTCCCCTGCTGGGCACTAGGCGGGCTCACATAAATGCCCTGGCAGGCACCACATTGGGGACCACTGTGTTAGTTAAACATTTTTCTCTTTGTAACTGTCCTTGTTGATCATCAATACGCACAACGAGCAACAAAGATATCGGCCAAGGGAGAAATGGATCTGTCAAAAACACATTTAGGCACTATGCAGATACCAGGAGAGACATAAAATGGGCATCAACAGCATAGCTTTGTCATCGCAACCTGTACTTTTACTGGATGCAGACCACAGCAATGTGCTGCTCCCATCAGAATCCATTTTTATTTACGGTAATCACAAAATGAATGTTGGCAACAGTTCAGACATTTATTTTCTGTGAACTTCTATATAAACAAAATTCCTTCATCCAAATGTTAATGAAAATTGAACACAGAAAGGATGTGAATGTGGTACATGATTTCTGATTTGTCAGAATGGCTATTACAGCTGTTGAAGACTTCATCTTCATCTTTGTCCATTGTCTCACATATACCTTAATGTTACCTGTGTTATCTGTGTCTTTATGACTTCAGAAGCAAGGAACTACATCGCTGCACTGTACTAAGACAAGGATCATTGCATCAACTTTTTCCCCTTGACTCCACAATAAGACAATGTCAGAGTGACAGCCGCCAGCATCCCCTGGCCTTCCTCATTGTAATTCTATTGAATATCAATGGCAAAAGCATTTTGCAGCTGACTGTTTTTCCTCTGACACTACGGTATGTAAAACTTTACCTTGGGATGCACAGCAAAGCTGAGAAATGTGCTGGTGCAGCCAAAATAGTGCTGTATAATAGTGTTGTGGCATTAAGGGATCTATTGTTTTGTATCATAGTGCACCTTATAATAAGAGATGTGTTGCTTTATAGTATAAACCTACTTCAAAACATATTTAAAAGTACAACATTGATTTTCTGCACTCTATGCTCTCAAAGACTGTTGAACTCTGTGAAAATGTATTCTTTGTTCTTCAGTTCTTTAACTGAGAGATTTCCTCATGGGATATGGAGCCTTTCACTTTTAGGTGAGCTTTTCACTTCTGGGAGGCAACATAGTGTATTGGCTAGAATATAAAACTGAGAACCATGAACTTCTGGATTTCAATCTGTGTTTGGCCACTGACTTACTGTGTGATCTTGGAAAGTCACTTAACCTCTCTGCTTCTTCATCTGTTGAATAGGAAATAATAATGTCCACTTACCTACCTCCTGGGGAACATTGTGAGGCTGTTGTTCCTACTGTAGTATAAAAATGTAAAGCCCTATTTAAGCACTAATCATTATTGTTAGGGTGAATTTCTAGATCAGCCCATTATATAGCAAAGCCCCTCTTCACGACATTCTGATCTGGATCTGGATTTCAAACCAGCCCTACAAAGTTTGGGGTTCCTGAGATCCAGCACTCCAGTTCTCCTCAATAGTGACTAGAGTTGACTCTTTCACATACACCATGGGAGTGGTACGAGGAAGCCAGAGAATCTATAACTTTTTTGGTTTGCTTCATTTTTAGGTTTCTGACTGGGAAGCAGTCTACCAGATTTTTGGCTGTACTGATTGTACATGCCTCTCAGCATCAAGGAACATTTCTCTATCATGAGGGAAAAGATGGTTGATGTGGCCAAGCACCTGATGGAGCCTTTTGTGACTGACAAATGCCAAGTACTGTATTGTCTATCTCCACTTTGTCCTGCCCCCAAAATTGGAAAATCCAGTTAAGGAGTGTTCATCCAGCTAAGGACACAGACTCCTTTTATCAAGAAATGTAGTTGATGATTATGTTGCTCTGTATTTGGAGAGAGATTATGTCAATGTGTTATGTGGACTTCTTTGAAAGATGAGTTGTGTTCACAAAGAATGTTTGCGTATAGGGGAAAATGGGCTCCTTAGGAATATTTAAAAGCTCTCTAAGGAAGGTTTAAGAAATCTTGTCAGAAATAGGCAAATCACCCTAATCTTCCATTCAGTATGGTGGCAGAATTTGTACAAGTGCTTCTGTAAGTCTCTGAGAACATCATTGTTTATGTTTATCTATTGCAGCAGCTTTCCCTGTCTAGGAGTAAGTGTATTTAAATCTTCCTATTAAATTGTTAGCTAAAGAAGTCTGGTTTTGGCACAGCAATGGTGCCTTGCCATCTGACAATACATCCTCCTGACCAAACTCTAAAGTGGTAGACACCTGTTTTTCAATAGAATTAGGTAACTGACTTAGTGTGGGTACCTTTTTATATTTAGTTTTCTAGGATTCATAGCTGTTCAGAAGATATTTACATTTCTGCTTTTCCTAAGCCATTAAAAAAATAGCATACTTCTGGAGCCCTCTTGATTGCAAATTATAAAAATTAAAAGACTGTCAAATGTCATTCCAGTGTATATTTTATTGCCATAGCAACATACAGGTAACTGGGTAGGTTAAGCTACAAGTTATATATTTGGCTATTGAAAGACCTCAATGAAATAAAGTCACTTAATCAAGCTTATTATTGCTTGTGCTATGTAATCAAGACAACCCTATTAAAGTCAAAACACTAGATGTTTCTCTGTTGTCTTTGTTCAAACAATGTCCTGTATGCCGTATTGTATCAAACAGCCAATCAATGCACATTACTCATTTTGCGACCATGAAAAAAAAAGCCAGCTTTCTTCTGCAAATACTCCTCATTGCAATTTTTTGCAGCATAATTTATAGTATGTTGACGCTTACTCTGTTCAGATACATTCTTTCTCTTCAAATTGCTCTCCAAATGCACACAATTTAAGCAACAACAAAAACAGATGCACTGAAAAAGTATGCTCCTGGGTTTTCTAACACAGAATTATATACATGGGATACCATTTTAAGCCATGGCTGTTGCCAAGCAAAACTGCATTATATCAAAAGCCCACAGAACAAGGGCAGAAATAAAAAGTCTTTTTAGCTTAATTTAGAAGCTATACCAGGATAGTATAAAATCTTTATTTGGAAAAAAAAACAGCAAAACTTGGATTTGTCCTCCCCAGGCGACATTAGAGATTTACATGGGTAAATCCCATTAATGCCAATACAACACCTTTCATGCTGAAGTATCGCAAATTGCTCTACAGACTGTGTATAGGGATCACATAGCTAACTCCATAAATAGAACCACCACAGGCTGGAATTCTGCAGTCTCAGAAGAGCAAAGGTTGCAGCAATTTTGCACCAATATTACACAGCAAGAAATTAAAAATTGTTGACTCAGATGCAGTTGCTGATGGAATTTAGAGAGGCAGTGTATTAGCCAAGTGGAATCTAGCCAAGATACAGTAAACTGTTCAGTAAGAACTCCGGAGCTCAGGTGGTTGGAAGGAAGACACAGCACTTTTATTAAATGAATAAGCATCCACTCTAGTTAGGCTTCTGGGAACATCTTGTTTCTACTGGACTGGCTCATAGGCTTAACACTAGAGCTATATTTTATTAGCATAAGCGTGCCACACTAACATTATAACAACTAATTAACAAAGTAACTTTCTAGATAGTAATATGATCCCTATCCTGAAACATAGGTGCTAACTACCCTACAGCTGCAAAGCATGCCATGGGACTTGGAATGACTACATGTTCTGCCTCATTTAGAGGACTACAGCAGCAGTAGTGTTCCTCTCAAGCGCCCACGCCCCGATCCAGCAAACACATGTTTAAGCTTGGGAATATAGTGGAATCTCAGAGTTATGAACATCTTGGGAATGGTGGTTGTTCGTAACTCTGAACGCAACTGTTAACCTGAAACTCAGAACAAATAGCCAGCTACAAGTCTGGTTTCAGCAGCAGGATCTTTTCACCCCTCAAGCTCTATCACCTGGAGTAATAAAAAAGATAAAAGTAGGTGTGTCTCCCATCTCACTTGCGTGGTGTAGTGCAGTGCTTCTCAAAGCTGGTCTGCCGCTTGTGCAGGGAAAGCCCCTGGTGATCCAGGCCGGTTTGTTTATCTGCCGCGTCCGCAGGTTCGGCTGATCGCGGCTCCCACTGGCCGTGGTTCACTGCTCCAGGCCAATGAGGACTGCGGGAAGGTCGGCCAGTACATCCCTCGGCCCACTTCGCTTCCCGCAGCCCCATGATATTTAACGTGACAGCTGATTGGAGGCACTGCCGAACAGCTGGTTGGTGGCTGGGTGAGGTCAGGGAGAGGGTGGTGAGCAGCAACCAGGTGGGGGCCTTGGGAAGGGGCGGAGCGAGGTCAGGGCCTTGGGGAAGAGGGTGGAGTGAGGGCGGGGCCTCAGGGCAGATCAGGGGGTGGAGCAATCCCCTGGGTAAAGAAAAATTTAGCACCTATGACACGGCTATATTTAAAAAGCAAAAGTCTGTGGCCCAGGACTGGGAGGCTCACTCCCAGATGCAGTGTAGATTTATGCTATCAGCTCTCATCCCAGTGCAACACTATGAGCGACATCCCAACTACACTTTTAAAACTGAGAATGGACATTGTCTACCTGCATGAGGTGGTGGGCCACAGCGAGCTGAACAGTCATACAGTGCTGGCTCCTTCTCCTGGAGTCCAGTATTTACAGAGGGAGAGGGGGACCAAGAGGAAGGGAAGCATGTGTGGAAGCAGGGGAGCAGGGGGACAGTAGATATGGGAGAGGAAGCTGAAAACCCCTGAATCATGAGATAAATCTTTAATCATTCAATAATAGACAATATGACTTCCTCTACAATACACTTAGGCCACGTCTACACTATGAGCTAGGGCAGTGATTTCCAGCTCCCATAGGCCTACTTGTGCTACCACCGCAACACTAGTATTTTTAATGGGCTAGTTCAGATGAGAGCTAGCACACATATGTCTATGGGACCTGGGAATCACACGCCTAACTTGTGGTGTAGACACAGCCTAATACATGCGTAGCACAACAGGTGGAGGAATTTTTTGAGACAATCCAGAAAGGAATTTCTGGTACTAGAATTCATAGAACAGACAACCCGCTTTATGCAGTATGACTGTGATTAACAGTGCCATTTAAACTTTAGTGGTCATCTTCCATCCATGATCATTGCAAGAGCCATCCTACCAAATAAAACTCTCAGGGCTCTGCTTGATATGCCTATACCAACATAGCCTAGTCTCCCTCAACTTGCCTTTAACTGGAGCAACCTGCTTTGGGCCCCTTCTAACCTCATTTCATTTCCTGTCATGGTGTGTCCATTATCCATCATGGTGTGTCCATGGTGTGTCCATTCATTATCTCAACATCTTCATTTCCATGGTGAAGACTATTGCCTAGCCTAATCACTATTTAATGATTTATCCACAGTGGAACAGTCATTGCAGGAGGCAGTAGAGGGGAAGGCACTCTCTAGTCCAGGGGTTAGGGCACACACACCCCCAGGAGGTAGGAGACCCTGGGTTAGGGTGACCAGATGTCCCAATTTTATAGGGCCAGTCCTGATTTTTGGAGCTTTTTCTTACATAGGCACCTATTATACCCCACTCACTGTCCCAATTTTTCACACTTGCTGTCTGGTCACCCTACCCTGGGTCCAGTCCCCTGCTTTAATCATGCCTTCATTATTTAATACACAATGGAACAGCTTCACCAGGAGAGACTGAGGAAGCCCCCACATCAGAATGTCCCAAAGATCAGTAGTTAGAGCACTCTTGGCAGGTAGGTGGCCTCCTGTTCAAATCTTTTCTTGCCTCTTCAGCAGGGTGGGGAACTGAACCTGGATCTCCCACATCCCAGGTTCTCTAAACACTGGGCTAGAAATTATATGGTGGGCCACACCTCCTCCTGGTGCTGCCATTTTCTATGGAGAGAGGCAGGTGCCTAATCATTCCTGCAAGAAACATCTGAGGCATTTCAGCCTCCTGACTCCAGGTGGTGGCTTCTCATTTGTGGATTGCTAAGCAGAGGTAGTCATCTCCCTGCAGGCCCAATTTGAGTGCCTATCTCTGAGGGAGTTGTGGGGCTTACTACATATCCCTTTCCTCAGTGTTTCCCACTGGCTAGCTTAGCTGGCTCCCTTCCTTGTGTGCTGGCTTTTGTGAATCATATATGCTTATCTCTTCCCATTCATTGTATAGGCAGCCCAAGTGCCTAACTCAACTTTGTGGATCACTGCGGTATTCCTGTGATTTTTCTAGGTGTTTAAAAGTTAGGCTTTTTTTTCAGTGCTGAGAGTCATGGCACCTAAGTCCCTTCATGGATCCTATCCAAAGCCTCTAGAGTTGTCACTCTCATCTTTCTCCACAATTTTAAGTGCCTTTCCTTTCTCCCTCCACCTAGTACCTCTGCTCACATGCTACATTGTCTGAGGGTTGGCAAAAGAGACCTCAGTCCTTTTTTACTTCCATGGCTGGGCAGATGGGTATATCTTTATTTGTGTTGCTTCTGTGACTGGGCCACTGCAGGGAGGCACTAAGCTGATTAAAGAGTGGGAGGCTTTGAGGGTGCTTCTAGCTGCATTTTGCAGCTCCGATAGCAGTAAGAGCTTGCTGAAGTTAGGGTGACTATTTGGCACTCATGGAGACGTTGGGGTGAGATTTATGCCCATAAATAAAACTCTTTGTTTGGATGCACACACTCAGCTCTTATTACTTTCAGGAGAGACCTCTCATATGCATCTATTCTCAGAATTTGGCTCCCAGAATGTCTGCTGTAACTTTATAATAAATCACTTGTTTGGCTTCTTTTAAAAATACATAGCTTTTTCCTCTACTGGTCCTGTGCTGGAGGTGAGCGAGGCAAAACAGAGTTATGGAAAGAGAAAAGGGAGCTTGGAAGGGAGCAGTACTCAGAATATAAATTCCATCTGAACTCAGTATGTCCTGGAAAGGCCTGTGATTCATGGGTGGCAATAATATAATCTCGTGAATTAAATATTTTCAAAAAATGCATATCTATAATTAATTTGCCAATTACACACCATTAATCTATCTCCCCTTCCCTGGTAGCCCCCTCCAGTGAATTAACCATCGTAATCCTCGTAATGAATTGGGAAATATGAATGATCCTAATAACCATAGATCACCTTAGTTTTGCCCTTTTGTCTAAAATTGTATGGAAGCTCAATAATTATATTTGCAGTGTGATGGCTACCTACAGAAACAAAAATGAATCATAATCTGATTCTAAAGCAACTTCATAATTTGATTTTATAGGCAGCTTATTCTGTATCTGACCACAGAAATATTAAATAGGACACTTCAATGGACTCTAGAAAGTGTCTTATAACGTTAATCAGTAAGCTTTCTGACAAAGTCTTTAAAATGTTTCTCTGCAACCTCACTGATCAAAAGCAGATGGCTGTCATTAGGCATTTTAAATCTGACTCTGTTACCGTGCAGTACAAGAGCTCAGACCTTGGTTCTTTGTGTATCTCTGTTTATGACCATGACCTCTTCACTACTTAATCTAAATCTGTAGTCCCCTGTAGGCTGAAGATACCATATTGCTGATGTACACAAATACACAGTGTGTATGTTTACAAAAGAGCTGTTCCAAATACACACTGTCAGGGACTTATCCATGGCAATTGAATCTCAGCTGAATGATGTGCATAGCATTCTATTTCATACTAAAGTAGATCTTCACCAACTACAGTGTTATTCTTGCTCTTTCTGTAAACAATGCTAAACCCAGCTTAATCCAGAAAATTACATATCTGAGACTGAATCTGAGCAGAATGTTCTCAATCCACTAACATACAAACACCATCAGAGATAAAGTGTGACACCTCATTCACTGTAATTAGGGCTCATTAGAACCTGCCTTGATTCTAACAAAGGTGAATCCAAAGCTCTTATTTGACAGGTTAATGAGGATCTGAAATGAATAGTATTGCTAATGAGAATTTGAAATTAATCAGCTATTATTATTAACAACTCCAAAAAAAATAAAATACTAAAAATTAGATTATATAGGATAATTTACAAAAATGGGAACAGTCAAAGTGAAATGTTAAAGTAACAGACCATTTTCAAGCCAAAAACATTGACATATTTTTAATAGAGAAAATTCAGACATTTGTAAATAAGAGGAATTTTCCTCATCCATTCAGAGGTTTCCTTCTATTTAAAGCTATAGAAAACATACCTCAAAAAGATGCTGTGACAAGACATGAATGTAAATTAAATAAAAAGCTTTTTACTTGACTGCGAGGGGAAACTATGATAAATAAATAGAACCTGATTCTGCACCCCTGGTGAGTGAGGTTTACAGGATTGGGCCCCATAAACAACAGTAATGTCTGCTCTATTAGTTATTAAGCTCTAATTTAAGAACCCACTCTGCTTTTCCTTCACTTCAGCCTTTCTCATTGGTCCAAGCTATTCAGGAACACGGACTGCAAACTGTGAAGATTGCTGCAGTGCTGATTCGAAATTTAATCCTTTGGTAAGCAGGGAATTGGGGAGAAGCATTGCAAGTTTAACAAAGGCTGTTGTTTTGAATAACACATCTTCAAATCTTTTAAAGAGTTGCCTCCTCTGGAAACATTGTGCTGGAAAGGAGACAGCTGAGAGAAGAGAATAGCATATGCTGGTCTGATAATACGCTCCTGATTCAGTATGTGATTTTTATCCCCTTCCTTCCTTCCTCTGCCTGCACATATGGTGGATTTGAATCAGGTGGGTTTAGCTACCCTAGAAGGCAAAATAACCCTTCCTAGCAATTTATCTGAGTTTAGAATTGATCAGTAACAATTTATTCTCCATTTTTTTGGTAAAGTGGAGTAGCCAACTGACCTCTCTGTGCTATTTAATTTGTGATATATCCCTATGGTGTCAGCTCTTATTCATCTCCTTCCTGCTCTAAATAGTCCTACTCTTTTAAAAAACCTCCTCCAATGGCCATTTTTTGTATCTATAATCATTTTCATTGTCCTTTTCTGGACTTTTTCATCTCTACTATATCATCTGATATTTTCCCATTTGAGATGGGCTGGCAATAAAACATTGTATTCAAAGTAAGAGCATTCCAGTGATTTGCTTTATAAAATGACATTATAACATTATTAGTGCTATAGTCTGTACTGTGCCTAAAACAATCTTAACATTTTGGTGTTTTTTTTTGGCTAGTACAGCATATGGACAAGATATTTTTATTGAATTCCTGACTGTGATAAATTGGACTTCTTGCTGAGTGGTTTCCCATTAATTTATGTGGGTATTTTAAACAGTTCTTTCCAATTTACAAATACTTGAGATTCAGTTTTATTGCCTACTGTTCTTAGGGTATTAAGAAATCCCTCACTATCCTCTCTAATCAGACGTAATCAAAAAATGTTGTGTCATTTTTGCCAGTGTTCACTCCGTCCTACGTCATTAATAAATATAGCACATAACACATGTCCTAGTACAAATTCTTGGGGCAAACCACTATTATCCTCATTCCATGTTGAAAATTTACCATTTATTCCTACTCTTCGTTTTCTATTCTGGGCCAGTGTCTGATCCATGGCAGTACTTTGTCTCTCACCCCATTACTACTTAGTTTCCTTAAGTGCCTGATGTGATGCACTTAATCAAATGATTTTTTAAAGTTCAAATACATATATGCCAGTTTTCCTTTATCTACTATTCAGTTGAGTCCCAGGTTTCATCAATGCTGATGGGCCATCACCTATCAAGTGTCCATCCTTTAGCAAGAAAAAGGGGCAGGAACAAACAGATCAGCAGCTTAGCAAACAATTTAGCAAATTTCTCCCCCCTCCCACTCCCCCAGTCTCCTTGCTCTCAGATGGAAAGAACTTTATCTAGGGGTTGCTCTCAGGGAAAGGCATTTCAAAGGGTAACTGAACTATAAAAGTGAAGGAAAAAACATCCTAATTTCTCTCTCTCTATCCATCCTTTTCTTTTCCACCTAACACAACAAAAGAATCCAGCTCTTTAACTTTGGGAGGGATCCTGACCTGAAGATCAGTCTGTAATTCAGTTGGAAGCAAGTGGTAAGAATTTTACCTTAAAACAAGCCCAGTTTGTAAAGTTTTAGTACTAGAAAGAATTTCATCTTTATATTTCTTGTAACCATTTCTGACTTTAATGCTTTAATACTTGTACTCACTTAAAACCTGTCTCTGTAGTTAAATAATTTGTTTTGTTCTTTAATCAAAATTAATCTGGTGTTGTGAACTGTGTGGGTAACTGCATTTAAGGTGGCAAGGTACTGTTTATTGTTCCTTTACAGGGACTGTCTGTCTATCAACTTGCAGTTGTTATCTGAACTGTCCAGGAGAGGGCTGGACAGTGCAGTACAGAACACATTTTGGGAAGAGTGTCTTGGAGTCACCCTGCATGTGGTAACCAAGGCTGGCAGAAGCCAGAATGTGATTGCAGTGTGCTGGCAGGCTGCAGTTTTACACAGACATTGAGGATGTGACTTGCATGCTGGAAGGCTGTTTGTGAGTGACCCAAGTGGGAGCTACAGCAGGAAGGCATTGTAAGGCATCCAAAGTTGCAAGGAAGCAATGACAGCCCCTCACTTGTCTGGATTGCACCCCAAAAGGTCATTGGCAGTCTAACAGGTTACCCTCACAGAGTGAAATCTTGGCCACATTGAAATCAGTGGCAAAACTCTCGTTGATTTTACTGGAGAGTTTTCACGCACACAGGATTTCACACATAGACCTTGCTCTAAGGAGAAGGTAGCTGAATAAAGAATTCATATGTCTGAAATCAGCTTTAGGCAACTGTCTCAGGCCTGGTCCACACTGGGGGGCAGTGTCGAGGTAAGATACGCAACTTCAGCTACGGGAATACCGTAGCTGAAGTCGAAGTATCTTATCCCGACTTACCTCCCATCCTCACTGCTCGGGATCGACGTCCGCGGCTCCCCCGTCGACTCCGCTACCGCCACTCGCTCCGGTGGAGTTCCGGAGTCGACGGGAGCGCGTTCGGGGATCGATATATCACGTCTAGATGAGACGTGATATATCGATCCCCGCAAAATCAATCGCTACCCGCCGATTCGGCGGGTAGTCTGGATGTACCCTCAGAGAGAGAAGACCCTCCTAAGTAGGGGAAACTGCCTCCATAACTACTGAGCAAGGGAGCTTCCACAGCCTCTACTGCTGTTGGATAACTTGGGCTTAATCCCATAAGAATGAAGCATATAAAAATGTTTGCAAAATACAGGTCATTTGGGTTTTTCTTAATTTTTGCTTCCTGAAATTTTTGTCACACTTTGATCAGCTTCTAACATATTTCCACAAATCAATACAACAGACAACATTTTAAACATCCCTCTGAGTATTTTCTGAGGCAGAACACACAAATTAATGCCTGCACAGCAAGGATTCTGTGTATTGCACATAACTGAGTCTGCTGTTGGCCTCCCTCCAACAATCTTTTGAAACCAGTTGTAAGAAATAAGAAATCTAATGGGATATGAAAAGCTGGGCCCTCCCCTTCCATATAGAACTATAAGTGAAACAACAACACAAGAAACTGGCAGTTGGCTCTTGAGGTGTCACACAAGCAAGTGAAGCATTACCGGAGAACTCGTTCACTGAACCTAACTGACACAAACAGCGACAAACCAAAATTAGTCAAAGCATATGCCTAGGGCAATCTATTGCTGTTTATTTATTTATGTTTTTCAAAGTGTCCTTTTCTTTAAGTTTCTCTGATGGGTTCAGTGATACAAAAAATCCTGCTGTAGCTAAATGCTATATTCTGAGGGCACAATCGATAACGATACAGTACACTTTTTTTTTAATCTTCCACTGTGATTGCACAAACACTACTTTTCCCTCACGGCCCTTTCACTGGGTTTCTGTATTAGAAGCAAAAAAGATAATGGACTTTCCAAGGAATGAGTTTGGTGAATAGGAGGAGGAGAAAATGTTTCTGCTGCCAATGTCACATCTTCCTCTGCTTTATGATCTATTCCTTTTTCAGCTAAAAATCTTCAGAGGCTTATTAAAACATTTATATGTTCTCCCTTTGTTAGTCTCTCTCTTCTTTCCCTCAGAAGTCCTCTCTTTTCATTTCTGCAGAATTTTTTTCATCTCTCTATTTATTTGATATCTCTTCTGTAACCTTCCAGCCCACAACTCTTCCTCAAATTTTCTCTTACAGTTTCTTACTTACCCATCTCTCTCACATGCACTATATTTGCTATGTTTTTCCAAACAGCATAGAAGCCAATTACAGGATTACAAATTGTGGTCTCAAGTCATGTTTACACTATGGGCACTACAGCAGTGTAGCTATGGCACTATAGATATGCCATTGTAACATTGTAATGTAGATGCAGACTACAGCGATAGAAGGGGTTTTTCCATTGCTGTGGGAACCCCACCTCCCAAAGCAACAGTAGCTAGGCTGACAGAAGTATTCTTCTGTTGACCTAGTTGCATCTACAGCACAGGTTAGGTCAGCATAGCTACAGGACTTGGGGGTGTGCATTTTTCATACCTTTGAGTGCTGTAGTTTTGTCAACCTAAGACTATGCATATGACATATAGAGACATACACTGCACACCCCATAGCCTGGATATAAATAGCAGTGTAGACAGTGAGGCTCTGCTTAGGTGAATATATACTCTATATGGCTCTCTACACAGCAGTCCTTCTTCGCCTATCTATACTGCTGTTCATAGATGCTGACTCTGTGGGTGCTCCAGAGCACCCATGGAAAAAAATTAGCAGATGCTTAGCACCCACTGGCAGCCTGGTGGCCCCTCTGATCAACTCCTCCCCTTCCTCCCAGCTCCTCCTGCACACTGCAGATCAGCTGTCCCAGGAGGCACTGGGAGGAAGGGGAAGGAGCAGGGATGGGGCATGCTCGGAGGAGGGGGTGGGAAGAGGCGGGGGTGAGGGTTTGGGGGAAGGGATGGAGTGGGGGCAGGGAGGAGGGGGTGAGGAAGAGGATAGAGAGGAAGTCAGCACTTATATTGCTGTTTTTAGCAGTATAGTGTCCCACTGCCGGAGCCTTCCCCTGCCACAGTGAAAGGCTCCAGCAGCACGGAAAGGATCTGGAAGCAAGGGACAGCAGGGAAAGACTGGCTGCTCATGGCTGCCAGAGTCTTTCCCTTCTGTCTCACCCACTTGCCAGAGCCTTTCACTGCCACATGTAACTGCACTCCTCAGTGTTGATGCAGACTGCTTTTCACTGCAGCATGTAGCTACAGATACCCTACATATTGCCACCAGTGTAGACAAGACCTAAGTTTAAATCTCAGGTCCCAGAATAAGTCCAGAGGAAAGCCATGAATTTCTGCTACCAATTTCATTTCACATTGATGTAAATGAAACAGAATTTGGTTCCTTGAAGTGTAGCCAAGGGGAGAATTTGGCTAGTATATGTAGTGACATATTCACAGCATAAACCAATGATTATATTACCACATCTAGTGTATAAAATTGTTTTTAAGCAATCAAAAAGCATTAACAGCTCCGTAGGAGCAATTTCAGTGCCTTCTGTGAGTGCACATTAAGAGTAAAGCACAAATTTCATTTCAATCCAAATGAGTTCATTGACATGATACCAGATCTAGAGGTGGAAGAATTTAGAAGACTTTGGCCCTCTCTATGCTAAGGAAATGATGATGTGAGTACACCAGTGCAAAAACCCAGCGGCAGTTCTTCAGCTAGTGTAAATTATCATCACTCCATTCACCTCAATGGAATTTGACAATTTACACCAGTAAAGGATTGCCCACCAATGTTAATGTAGTGAATGCACCAGCATAGAGCAGGGTTTACTCCTTAACTCCACCGTATTGGATTAAGCTACACTATTGTAAGACTAGTTAAAAACATCTGCATTAGGGGTTTACACCAATATTACCCCACTGTGAATTCACTTAATGTAGGTCCAGATTTTTCCCTCAGTTGTGTCAATACAATATCCATTGACGAACAATGGGAGTAGTGTGATCTTAAATGGGAGCATCATTTGGCACCGAAGCCTCAGACTAGTCCAATGAAAGGGCCCCTGGTCTTGTCCGTCATTTGTGGGTGGAAGTACCAGATATGAACTCTATCTTTCCCCTCCCCTTTATAAAAGGCATCCTGGAGGGTGGGAGGTACAAGAGATAGTCTCAAGGGAAGATTTAACATAATACAACCTGCGAAGAATATCTGTAAATCCTCTGATTCCACTTAGGTTGTTTCATTTGGAAATCATTGTTTCTCATGCAGACTGCATGTCAATTACTGAAGGTACGCATCTGGCTTTAGAATCTGCCTTATTTATTACACTTATTATGGCATGGATATGGAGGACACTAACCATAATATGTGAAATCAGATTCTTTCACTGCTGCATTACAAATCTCATTGGAAGCAATGAATTTGCTTTATTTAGATCTATTCCACATTAACAGGTAGGGGAATATAGATTTTTTCATCCTTATAAACAAGAAAGACTTGTTAGTGATTTACCTCTGATGTTTATGGATTTCTTTTTAGCGCATACAGTATACAGCAAATTGTTTTTAGGCAATAAACAATAATTGTATTTTAGGATACAGAGGTGTTAGTGCCATATTATATTCAGAACTCTGGTAAATGTCTCTGGTCTATTTTTCTTGTGCAGACATAAAAATACAAAGACACACAATGCTCCAAGGATACCTTTCTCTCTCTCTCTCTCTCTCTCTCTCTCTATTTTGTGATCAGTGGTACTTACTAAAATGTGCTAAATATAAATATGCCACAAATGAATGTCTGCAATTATGCCAGTTGCTACCCTTCAAGGACTCTGTGAAAAGAGAGAGGGTTTTAATCTAAAGCAGCTTTACAAGCCAACAGAGCTAAAAGTTAATTAGAAATTAATTCCATATTCTGCATAAATTATTTATGTTAAATCATGTGTAACTGTATAAATAATATACATTTAAACTGACTATTGTAAACATAAAATGATTAACAATAAAGGGAAAATATTATTCAGTAATAGAATCCTTTTGCCAAGTCCAATTTAATTTTCTCACTCATAACACTAAATGATAATCTTACATTTGTACTTTATATGCAAGTCACAACAGTTCTGTTCATGTCTATACAATCTCTCTCTCTCTCTCGCTTGCATATATTCAGGCCATTTGCAAAATTCCCATTGTCTGAGGCGGTACAACAAAAAACATACATTACAATCAGTTCAGTGTATTATTTTTTTTCAAAATTCATGCAACTTAATTCTGTTAGAAAATGAACTTAGGTGTAAAGCAGGCAAAATTTAGGAACAAATCCTCAAGACTCTCCTTGCTTGAGGTTCTCAGAATCTAACCCAAATGCTGAAAATAGATGTCACACAACACTATTATATTTTGGTAACCATTCTTTTCTGATCAGGCTATTGATGCTTGTATAATGCTATATGAACAGCTTGTATTAAATACATTCTAATGAAGAGCCTGTGCCTAATATGTAGATACCTGGGAACTCCTCTCACAAAACATTAATTGATTTTTTTTTCATTCATGTCTGGCAGCAACAAATAGAGAGCAGCTTTTGCTTTGTTAGTGTAGGTGTTGTTAATGCACTTTCCGCATCCATTTAAATGCAAATCCTCTTGCAAATAATCACTTGGAGAGGAAAAGAAAAAAATAATATGTTCAGCTGAAAACAAAGCTGGAGGGATAATAGAAAGCATGAATATCATGCACAACAACAAAAACTTTGGATCTCCAAATGAAAAACACATTAACTATGGCATAGAAAAATGTTCAGTGGATTATTACAGTATAGTTGTATGCAAACATGATTCCCAAAAGGTGAAACAAAATGAATTAATTTTAATGATATAGCTATATGAATGTGCTTGTGTGTGTGTAATATACTACTGGTATTCATGTTGGACCTATAAACTACACCCAAAATATTGGCTTCATCAAACATTTGTTCTTACACAATGAATTGAAAGCTTTGGAATCATTTCACTCATTCGTATTACTATATGGTTAAATAATGCTTTGGGGATGGCATTTTTCAGGAGACTAGGAAATGAACTGGAACTCAATAAACATAATTACACATGAGAACAACAACCCTGAGCCAACTCACTCTGGGTAGATTTAGTACTATGCTCATGGCAAAATTTACACCCTTCTCAAGGCACATTTATGTGGAAAAGCACTCTAGAAAGTAAAAACAAAACAAAAAAATGTTCCCGTCTCACTGTAACATGAAAAAAAGTAGCCCTACTGGCTCAGATTCTGAAATAAAATAGCCTATCTGACATGTAGTGTGTTACCATGGTTATATAGAGCACTTTAATTTTGCTGTATTGCAAATTTCATGGTTACCATTTGATAGTCCCAACATAAAAACAAAATTTACAAGAATTATTCAAGACATGCAATGGAAGAGATGCAACTCTATTTAGGCAGCATTATTCAGTATGCACATCAGTTTGTGGAGGCATCATGTTTCTTGAAGACAGTGATTGGCTGAGAATTGATTTCCTTGGCTACTCAGAAACCTGAGAACCAAAGAAAATTAATCAATGTATTTTGTGATGATATGCCTAGATTGTGGTTTGAGGGCACAGCCATTCACTAGGAGCAATGGGGAATTGCATCACCTCAAATGCAGCTTGAGGAGTGATTTTGCCTTTAAAATGGCATGAGTTGCTCTCCTGTTATGCCTGCCCGTTCCATAGACCTCAGAAACTGTGTTTCTCCTGGCCCTTGTATATCTGCAAATATCATGTGGGCAAAACCATTACATCTCATATTTACATCATTTGAAAAAAAAATGGGACCCATGTGCCAGTGGGAGAGATGGAGGATGGAGAGAGATCTAGAAAGGGGAATGTAAAGAAGGCATTGGCAAGAGAGAGAAATCTGGGGTGGGCTGGGAGCAGCACTAATTCAGAGAAATGAAGAAAAAAGAGAGAAGTGATTCATTGTGGGTGGGGAGAAGCCAGAACTCACTGGAGTGTCTGTGTGTGTGTGTTTGGGGGAGAGGCGTATAGAGAGAGCTGATTGAGGGAGTTGTTGCTCCTCCCTGCCAGGAGAGTGCAAGAGGCCCTCAAACTCCCTAGTACATGCATCAGGACTGGTCTACACTATGAGTTTATACTGAATTTAGCAGTGTCAAACCGAATTAATCCTGCACCCGTCCACACAACGAAGCCCTTTATATCGATATAAAGGGCTCTTAATACCGGTATCTGTAATCCTCCCCGACGAGGGGAGTAGTGCTGAAATCGGTATTGCCATGTCGGAGTAGTATTAGTGTGGCTGCAATTCGACAGTATTGGCCTCCAGGAGCTATCCCACAGTGCACCATTGTGACCACTCTGGACAGCAATTTGAACTCGGATGCACTGGCCAGGTAGAAAGGAAAAGCCCCGCAAACTTTTGAATTTCTTTTCCTGTTTGCCCAGCGTGGAGAGCTGATCAGCACAGGTGACCACGCAGAGCTCATCAGCACAGGTAAGCATGCAGTCTGAGAATCGAAAAAGAGCTCCAGCATGGACCGCATGGGAGGTACTGGATCTGATCGCTATATGGGGAGATGATTGCGTGCTAACAGAACTCCGTTCCAAAAGATGAAATGAAAAAACATTTGAAAAAATCTCCAAGGCCATGATGGAGAGAGGCCACACCAGAGACTCAGTACAGTGCCGTGTGAGAGTTAAGGAGCTCAGACAAGCCTACCAGAAAACCAGAGAAGCAAACGGAAGGTCCACGGCAGGGCCACAAACATGCCGCTTGTACGCTGAGCTGCATGCAATTCTAGGGGCGCCTGCCACCACTACCCCACCCCCTGACCGTGGATTCCGAGGCAGGGGTAATCTCAGCCATGCCTGAGGATTCTGCGGACGGGGAAGATGAGGAGGGGGAAGAGGAGGATGAGATTGCAGAGAGCACACAGCACACCATTCTCCCCAACAGCCAGGAGCTTTTTCTCAGCCTGACGGAATTACCTTCCCAAGGCAGTATCCCAGACAATGAAGCCATGGAGGGGCTTCTGGTGAGTGTACCTTTGTAAATATAAAACATGGTTTAAAAGCAAGCGTTTTTTAATGATTAATTTGCCCTGAGGACTTGGGATGCATTAGCGGCCAGTTCAGCTACTGGAAAAGTCTGTTAACATGTCTGGGGATGGAGCGGAAATCCTCCAGAGACATCTCCATGAAGCTCTCCTGGAGGTACTCTAAAAGCCTTTGCAGAAGGTTTCTGGGCAGTGCAGCCTTATTTCGTCCTCCATGGTAGGACACTTGACCACGCCATGCATGTAGCAAGTAATCTGGTATCATTGCATGACAAAGCATGGCAGCGTATGGTTCCGGTGTTTGCTGGCATTCAAGCAACATCCATTCTTTATCTCGCTGTGTTATCCTCAGGAGAGTGATATCGTTCATGGTAACCTGGTTGAAATACTGGAATTTAATTAAGGGGACAGAGGTGGCCATTCCTACTGGGCTGTTTGCCTGTGGCTGAAAAAAAATCCTTCCCTGCAGTTAACCAAGCGGGGGGAGGAGGGGGTGGGTGATTGGCGCTGAGCTTTTTCGCATTTGGCTAGCAGGGATCTTCCATGATACCAGCCATGCGGTTGTGGGAGGGGTAAAGCGATCGATCATCCCAGAGAATTGGATGGGGGGGGGAGTTTGGTTTCTGCTGCTGCATGTTAACAGGAAAGACGCAGCACTCAACGGGCTTTGCTTGGTATTTGGAAAAGGAGGGCGCCGGATATATGAAGGCTGCAGAAACTGAAAGACAATGGCTTATTGCATCTGAGACTAGGGTTTACGATTTCAAAAGGGCTAACTTTACTAAATTAAGGCGACTAGTTAGGGAAGTGGACTGGACCAACATATTTAGGAATCTAAAGGCAGATGACACCTGGGGTTACTTCAGGTTGAAATTGCAGGAGTTGTCAGAGGCATGTATCCCGAGAAAGGGAAAACGGCTCGTAGGTAGCAGTTTTAGACCGAGCTGGATGACCAAGCGTCTTAGAGGGGTCATTAAGAAAAAACAGAAAGCGTACCAGGAGTGGAAAATGGGAGGGATCAGCAAAGAAACCTACCTTATTGAGGTCAGAGGGTGTAGGGATGCAGTGAGAAAGGCAAAGCGACGGGTGGAGATGGACCTAGCGAAGGGGATTAAAACCAATAGCAAAAGGTTTTTTAGCCATATAAATAGGAAGAAAACCAAGAAGGAAGAAGTGGGACCGCTTAAAACTTTAAACGGAGTGGAGATTAGGGATAATCTTGGAATGGCACAATATCTGAATGAATATTTTGCCTCGGTCTTTAATGAGGCTAATGAAGGGCTAAGGAATAGTGATAGAGGGACCGATGGGAATGAAGATATGGGGGTAGACATTACGGTATCTGAGGTGGAGGCCAAACTTGAACAGCTTAACGGAAGTAAATCGGGGGGCCCGGATAATCTTCATCCTAGAATATTAAGGGAATTGGCGAGTGATATTGCTAGCCCGTTAGCGATGATTTTTAATAAATCTCTAAATTCGGGGATTGTACCGTTTGACTGGAGATTAGCTAATGTAGTTCCTATATTCAAGAAGGGGAAAAAAAGTGACCCGGGTAACTACAGGCCTGTTAGTTTAACATCTGTAGTATGCAAAGTAATGGAAAAAATTTTAAAAGAGAGAGTGGTTACGGAGCAGGAGGCCGATGGCAACTGGGATAGATTACAGCATGGATTTACGAAAGGTAGATCGTGCCAAACCAATCTGATCTCCTTCTTTGAGAAAGTAACAGATTTTTTAGACAAGGGAAATGCGGTGGATCTAATATATCTGGATTTCAGTAAGGCGTTTGATACGGTACCGCATGAGGAATTATTGGTTAAATTGGAAAAGATGGGGATCGAAATGAAAATCCAGAGGTGGATAAGGAGCTGGTTAAAGGGGAGACTGCAGAGGGTAGTACTGAAAGGGGAACTGTCGGGTTGGAGGGGGGTTACCAGTGGAGTTCCTCAAGGTTCGGTTTTGGGTCCTATTTTATTCAATCTATTTATTGCTGACCTGGGAACCAAGAGTAGGAGTGGGCTGATAAAGTTTGCGGATGACACCAAGTTGGGAGGTATTGCCAATTCGGAGAAGGATCGGGATATCCTCCAGGGAGATTTGGATGACCTTGTAAACTGGAGTATTAGTAACAGGATGAAATTCAATAGTGAGAAGTGTAAGGTTATGCATTTAGGGATGACTAACAAGAATTTTAGTTATAAGCTAGGGACGCACCAGTTGGAAGTAACGGAGGAGGAGAAGGACCTGGGAGTCCTGGTTGATCGTAGGATGACTATGAGTAGGCAATGTGATGTGGCCGTTAAAAAAGCAAATGCGGTCTTGGGTTGCATTAGGCGAGGTATTTCTAGTAGGGATAAGGAAGTGCTAGTCCCGTTATATAAGGCGTTGGTGAGACCTCATTTGGAGTATTGTGTGCAGTTTTGGTCTCCCATGTTTAAGAAGGATGAACTCAAATTGGAACGGGTACAAAGAAGGGCCACAAGAATGATCCGAGGAATGGAAAGCCTGTCGTATGAAAGGAGACTTGAGGAGCTTGGTTTGTTTTCCTTAACCAAAAGAAGGATAAGAGGAGATATGATTGCACTCTTTAAATATATCAGAGGGATAAATACCAGGGAAGGAGAGGAATTATTTCAGCTCAGTGCTAATGTAGACACGAGGACGAACGGATATAAATTGTCAGTCAGGAAATTTAGGCTTGAAATTAGACGAAGGTTTCTAACCATCAGGGGAGTGCAATACTGGAACAGCCTACCGAGGGAAACAGTAGGGGCGAAGGACCTCCATGACTTTAAGATTAAGCTAGATAAGTTTATGGAGGAGATGGTATAATAGGATAACGGGCTTAGTCAATAGGTCAATTAAGTGCCACACTGGTAAATAGTACAATGGGTCAATGATATGATATTCTTAACCTTTTTCCAGAGGGTATGGCTGGAGAGTCTTGCCCGCATGCTCGGGGTTTAGCTGACCGCCATATTTGGGGTCGGGAAGGAATTTTCCTCCAGGGCAGATTGGCAGTGGCCCTGGAGGTTTTTCGCCTTCCTCTGAAGCATGGGGCAGGGGTCGCTTGCTAAAGGAGTGGGTAGATCGGCTTATGTGGCCTGCATCTTGCAGGAGGTCAGACTAGATGATCATAATGGTCCCTTCTGATCTTGAATTCTATGATTCTATGATTCTATGATTACCATGGCCACATACAAGCCGAATTCTGTTGCCTGGACCTGCGTCTGTGATCTCTAATACCAAAGCCTCAGGCACTCAATATTAAGATGCAAAATGCGACCTTGTACTGAAATCACATGTGCTATGTAATGTGAATAGTGTTGTTCACCATGAAAGAGTATAACCATTGTTCTGTAAAATGTATCTTTTTAAATACTTCTTTCCCTTTTTTCCCTCCCTCCTGCAGCTGCAAATTTTTCAAGCCTCCCTCCTCCGTCCCAAAAGACGTGAGACAAAATGTTATTGGAAATCATGGAAGTGACCCACAATGAAAGAGCTCATCTGAATGAGTGGAAGTACGTGGTATCAAAGTACAGGAAAGATGCCAGTGACCGTGAGGAGAGGAGGGACGAACGTGAGGAGAGGAGAGACACTCGAGATGAGAGGTGGCGGCAGGAAGATCAGAGGAGGCATGATGCAACGCTGGGGCTGCTGCGTGATCAAACTGACATGCTCTGGCGTCTGGTGGAGCTTTAGGAACGGCAGCAGGATCACAGAGTGCCGCTGCAGCCCCTGTATAACTGCCCTCCCCCCTTCCCAAGTTCCATAGCCTCCTCACCCAGACGTGTAAGAACGTGTGCGGGGAGGCTCCGTGCACCCGCCCACTCCACCCCAGTGGACAGCCCAACCAAAAGGCTGTCATTATTTTGAACATTTTTAGTGGCCTTTCCCTTCCCTCCTATCCACCTCCCAAACCCCACCTGGGCTACCTTGTCAGTTCTCTCCCTCTTTTTATAATCAATTAATAAAGAATACATGGTTTTTAAATTATAGTGACTGTAATCGAAGGGGGAGGGTGGGTTGCTTACATGGAATGAGTCAATCAAGGGGGTGAGTTTTCATCAAGGAGAAACAAACACAACAGTCACACCGTACCCTGGCCAGTGATGAAACTGGTTTTCAAAGGTTCTCTGATGCACACCACTTCCTGGTGTGCTCTTCTAATTGCCCTGGTGTCTGGCTGCGCGTAATCAGTGGCCAGGTGA
Source organism: Mauremys mutica (assembly GCF_020497125.1). NCBI lineage: Eukaryota > Metazoa > Chordata > Testudines > Geoemydidae > Mauremys > Mauremys mutica. The sequence goes on from NC_059077.1 coordinate 74,852,677, forward strand.
TTTGCCTCAGACTCCCACCCCGCCATAAAGGTCTCCCCCTTACTCTCACAGAGATTGTGGAGCACACAACAAGCAGCAATAACAATGGGGATATTGGTTTGGCTGAGATCTGAGCGAGTCAGTAATGTGCGTCAGTGTCCCTTTAAACGTCCAAATGCACATTCTATCACCATTCTGCACTTACTCAGCCTGTAGTTGAACAGCTCCTGACTACTGTCCAGGCTGCCTGTGTATGGCTTCATGAACCATGGCATCAAGGGGTAGGCTGGGTCCCCCAGGATAACTACAGGCATTTCAACATCCCCAACTGTTATTTTCTGGTCTGGGAAGTAATTCCCTTGCTGCAGCCGTTTAAACAGAGTAATGTTCCTAAAGATGCGAGCATCATGAACCCTTCCCAGCCATCTCACGTTGATGTTGGTGAAACGTCCCTTGTGATCTACCAGTGCTTGCAGCACCATTGAAAAGTACCCCTTGCGGTTTATGTAGTGGGTGCCCTGGTGTTCCAGTGCCAAGATAGGGATATGGGTTCCATCTATTGCCCCACCACAGTTAGGGAATCCCATTGCAGCAAAGCCATCCACTATGCATATTTCCCAGAGTCACTACCTTTCGTAGCAGCAGCTTAGTGATTGCTTTGGCAGCCCCCACAGTAGATTTGCCCACTCCAAACTGATTCCCGACTGACCTGTAGCTGTCTGGCGTTGCAAGCTTCCACAGGGCTATCGCCACTCGCTTCTCAACTGTGAGGGCTGCTCTCATCTTGGTATTCTGGCGTTTCAGGGCAGGGGAAAGCAAGTCACAAAGTTCCATGAAAGTGGCCTTACGCATGCAAAAGTTTCGCAGCCACTGGGAATCGTCCCACACCTGCAACACTATGCGGTCCCACCAGTCTGTGCTTGTTTCCCGGGCCCAAAATCGGCATTCAATGGCTACAACCTGCCCCATTACCAGCATGATCTCCAACGCACTGGGGCCCGCGGTTTGAAAGAATTCTGTGTCCATGTCCTCATCACTCTCGTTGCCACTCTGCCGTAGCCGCCTCCTCCTCGCCTGGTTTTGCAGGTCCTGGTTCAGCATAGACTGCACGAGAATGCGCGAGGTGTTTACAACGTCCATGATTGCTGTCCTGAGCTGAGCAAGCTCCATGCTTGCCGTGGTATGGCGTCTGCACAGTTCACTCAGGAAAAAAGGCACAAAACGGTTGTCTGCCGCTTCTTTCACAGAGGGAGGGGTGAGGCTGTACCCAGAACCACCAGCGACAATGTTTTTTGTGCCATCAGGCACTGGGATCTCAACCCAGCATGCCAATGGGCGGGAGAGACTGCGGGAACTATGGGATAGCTATGGGATAGCTACCCACAGTGCAACGCTCCGGAAATCGACGCTAGCTTCGGTACATGGACGCACACTGCTGAATTAATGTGCTTCATGTGGCCGCGTGTACTCAACTTAATACAATCTGTTTAAAAAAAACGGTTTCTGTAAAATCGGAATAATCCTGTAGTGTAGACATACCCTCACTCTCTCTCTCTCCCCAGCTCCAGCATTTTACTCTGACCCACCTATGCATCCCCCACTCCTGCTGGATTTTTAGGGAAGAAGCTAGCCCTTCATCCCTCAAAGGCCTGGCTGGATCAGAAGCTCTTCTCCCTCCCCCATAGTTCACAGACCTGAAGAGGGTGGTAGCTCCAGTGGAAACTTCTTTCCTCCTCACAGGCCTGGGAGGGTAGGTACAAAACAGGTTTCTCGCCTTCCTCCAAGCCCTGAGTTTACAGGGGTAGAGAGGAAAGGGTGGGGTGGGGGGAAGGACCAGTGAAGACCCACCCATTTTTACACAGAAGGAAAGGAAGAAGAGGAGTGGGAAAGAACCCAAGCAGCAGGGCCGGCCTTAAGCCGATTTGCCCGATTCCCCCGAATTGGGCCCCGCGCCTGAGGGGGCCCCCCCGCACCAGCAGCGTCTCTCCCGGAAGCAAACGCTGCGTCTCCCGGAAGCAGCAGCTGTTGCTAGGCAACGAGAGACGCTGCAGAGGCAGCCCTGGCTGGCTGAACTTGCAGGTCATGAGGAGGAGGGGGTGGGGGGAGAAGGCACATGTGCTTCCCCTCCCCCACCCCCACCACTCACCTGGAGGAGACGCCAAGGGAGCTTCTGGTCCGGTGGGAGACAGGAATCTCTGGAGTTGACCTCGATCAGCTGCTGAGGCTTCCAGGGTGAGTGTTTGACCCTGCGATTCCTCCTAGGTCTGTAATATTGGGTTGTTTTTGTGGTTTACGTGGTGTTGGTGTTTGAGGGTGAGTTGGTGCCTGCCTGTGTCTGTTTCAAAACTAAAGTCTTGGGATCCTGTAACACAGGAAAAAAGCCCCAAGCCGGTACTTAGTGCTGTGAACTCCAGGTGAGAGAGAGGGAGGTTTGGAGGAGGAAACCAAATACATCAAGAGGGGAGAATGCAAAAGGTCTGCAACAGGGTAGACTTTTATCTCCCCTCCCCACCCCCCGCAGGAGGGGAAACTGAGGCACTGAGTGATCAAATTCCTCTCTCCAAATTATTTGCAAAGGAGGAGGACGGGGGCTCCTATCCAGACCTGTTCCCTTCCCATCAACTCTGCTTTCCCTGCTGCAAGACTGCTGTAGGGGCTGAATATTTCCATTAAATTATGGCTCCTTCGTTTGCCCTACAACAATGAAATAGACCGGCTTGATGGGGGGGAATAGCCCCCCCCCAAAGCTTTGTGGATATTAAGGGTCGGGAGGGGGGGCATGATAATATTCTAGATCAATCAAATGCCCAGCTCAGCTTTCTAGCCATCCAGCAGCTTTAGGGCAGGGAAGGAAGGTGCTATTGGTGCAGAGTGGTCGCAAAACAAGGATGAATTTAGCGGGGGGTTGAGGGGTCCGCTTGAAATCCCACCCGATGCAGCCACACAGAATCATTGGCAGCGCTGGGAGAGGCCAGGAGTGGAAGCAGGTGGCCTGGGGGTGGGGGGACATGTGCCCTCAGTCCTGGGCTCTGGGATGGACTAGGCTGGATGGTGGGTTCAGTCTAGTCTTCCAGCCTGTTGCTCTCACTGGGGTTTGTGGTTTTCATCTGGCTCCACCGAAAAGAACAAACAAGCCCAGTAGAAAAGGGGAGTGAGAGAGGTGGGAAGGAGTTTATAAGGGGTTTAAGTGACCCGTCAGCGAAAGAGTAAAACCAGAGTTTGACTGGGTTTCCCCCCAGCCACCACTCCTGCAAACACTGGGCAAGGGGCAGCTCCATCCCCCACTGAGGCTATGGTGAGGGGCAACAGGGGAGGAAGGAAGCCACATGGCAGTCCAGTCCCTTCCCCCCAGCACCTCCCTCCAGCCCCCAAACTCTGTCCCAAAGCCTGCACCCACCCCTCCGCACTCCGTCCCACTCAGCCCTGGGCAAAGCTCCTTGGTCTGGCTCCCAGCCCCTCTCCAAGATTTGCAGCTGTCTGGAGGTGCCTGCCTTCCACACCTTCCTCATTCACACCTCATTCAGTCAATGGGGCAATTGATTACAAAGTGGAGGGAAGATCTTATTCTACTTCTAGCAAAAAGACATTTTTCTTTTACCTTATGCTACCTTAGGGGCCCGCTATAACATATTACTAAGGTTCAATACAAAGTCATGTAAAGGTTATACAAAAATGCAGAATGCAGAGATTTATCTACAACTGCATTGATTGACTGCTGTGTGCAGTAATATAGTGACCCTGGCCGTAGGTTTGTAATATTGTGTTGTTTTTGTGGTTTTCGTGGTGTTGGTGTTTGAGGGTGAGTTTGTGGCTGCCTGTGTCTGTTTCAAAACTAAAGTATCGGGATCCTGTAACCCAGGAAAAAAGCCCCGAGCCGGTACTTAGTGCTGTGAACTCCAGGTGAGAGAGAGGGAGGTTTGGAGGAGGAAATCAAATACATCAAGAGGGGAGAATGCAAAAGGTCTGCAACAGGTCAGGCTAAGACTTTTATCTCTTAGTTTTCTGGCATGATTTACTTTTTCAAGTGAATTTTGTGAACAAAGAGCTGCAGAGTGATACAATGGATATTTCTGCAGGAATTTCTTCATTTGAAAAGCTTTGTAACTGGTTAAAAATGTACAGAGAGAAGGGTTTTCAAGAAGTGTTAACTGGTGCCAATGAACTTGCCAAAGATCTAGATGTGACTCCAGTATTCCAGACTAAACGTTTGCGCAAACGAAAAAAACAGTTTTAGTACGAGTCTGCAGATGAGCCTTTTTCTGACCCAAAGGAGTTTACAGAGTGCAGTGCTTCAATCAAGTGTTAGACAAAGCTTTACAGTCACTTGAACCAAGGTTTGAACAGTTACAAAAGCATGAAAGTTTATTTGGATTTTTATGCAAATTCAAAAATCTTCCCAAGGACACCATACGAAAAGCTGCTGCAGATCTGGAACTTGCATTGACAGATGTGAAATTAGTGCAGGAAAATGAACAAGTTTCAACTGTAAAATCAGTTGACATAAATGGCTACATGCTTTGTGAAGAACTGGAAGCATTAAAGCCAATTATTTCATCTGATTGTAGAAACCCCCTAAAAATCCTTCAATTTCTTGCATATAATAACCGATCAACAGGATTCCCAAATTTATTTATAGCAATTCGAATCTTCCTGACTATTTCAGTAACTGTAGCCTCAGGAGAGAGGAATTTCTCGAAGCTAAATCTAATTAAAACATATCTGCGATCAACGATGCAGGAAGACCGATTAAACAATTTGGCAATCATGTCAATTGAATGGGAAGTAATGAAGCGGTTAGAGTTAGGCAATTTACTGAAAGATTTTGTCAAACAAAAAGCGAGGAAGATAAAGTTTTAAAAACATAGGTGAGGTGTACAATAAATATTGATATTTATAATATGATGTAATGTATGTAATATATAATTTTGTTATTATGTATATAGTCGTGGAAAGTAAATAATACATGGAAGAAATGAAAGGCGGGGGTTGTGTTTTTTTTTTTTTTTTAGTCATCCCTGCAGGGGCCCCGTCAAAACTGTTCGAATTGGGCCCCGCACTTCCTAAAGCCGGCCCTGCCAAGCAGCTCATGGCTGATCCTGAAAAGCAGACAATCATAGGGGAGTTCCCCATAGCCTAACCCTTTTCCACCACAGGAGGATGTGGAAAAAAACATATTCAATGGGGAACACCCATATAAGGTGACTACCTTTTCAAAAGGCAAAAGCAGGACACATGTAGGAGCCCTGCTGCCCTCCATGGCCCTGCCCTGCCCCTGCTCCTCCTCTTCCCCTGCGTCCCCACCCCTGCTCCTCCTCTTCCCCATGGGGCCCCACCCTCAGCCAGGCTGGAAGCTGGACCTGGGCCATGGTAAGTGCAGCCCAGGGAGCCTGGACTTCTGTGGGGAGCCCTGGAGCTTCCACTTGCTCCGGGCAGGAGGCTAGGGGAGGGGCTGAGAGAAGCCCCCCAGCCCGTGTCCCTGCCCCCTGAGGCACACCAACCAGGGCAGGTAATGTGTCTGGGGCTCTCCACAGCAGCCTGGACTCTCTGGGCAGCTCTTCCTGCCCATCTTCAGCTTCATGGCAAGGTGGGGCTAAGGCCCACCTCAGTCCCCACCCCAGCCCCACCAGGAAGAGACTGGCACTGCCTCTGAGTCTCAGGCAGTCAGAGAGTGGTGCCACAGGGAAGCCAGGACCAATGCTGTCCCAGAGTCATTCAGCCAGGGACTGGGACTTGAACTTTGCATTTCAAGACTGACCCACCCAATCTGGGATGGGTGGTCACCCTACATCCATAGAATTGGCAGGCCTGCTCTTGTGTGGGGTGCACAAGGGACAGTCACACTCTGGCCATGTTGGTAGTTATTTATTTTCATTCACATAGGTAGCAATAGTAGCTCTTTTCACTTCCTGCCTCATCTTGTCTATTGCCTTGACTTTTTGCTGTTCTTCTAGATCAGATGAGTAATAATAAACATAATTAGAGCTAAGCGAATAATTTGCAATGAATACTTTATCAGATTAACTTAGCCTCTTTCTGCTTGTGGAATATCTGTGAGCAGATCGTGATTTATTTTAATGTATTCATTATTCTAATTTATTCAAAAAATGTACACTGTGAAGTTTGCTGTGTGTATTCAATACCGAAAATTCCATCTGTATTGCCCAACTTTGATCAGTCAGATAAATCACATGATATTGATTCTGTCCCCTGATTGGATGACCACTTGGGCACAAATGAATACTTGCATGTGCTAATTAAATTCAATTTTGTTACAGGACTATGCCCACTACCAACGTAGGAACCTTACCTGCTTTCTAAAGTTGGTTTAGCAGTTTTGGCCCCATCCACTGTGAATTGAAGCAGCCTGAATGATTTTAAAGCACACTTTAAATTGCTTCAGGTAACACAGTTTTAGTCCTACTGTACACAAGGCCTCAAGTGAATTATAGACAGCTGACCTCTGTGCAAGCTGTGTGAAGTTAATCCACACTCACACACACACACACACACAGAAACAGCCCAAACTATTTTACTGCCAGAACTCCAGCAGCTTACTTCACATACTGTAACAGCATATACTCTACTGACTGATCTAACAGGCCTGGGATTTGCAGGTTACAGCTGTATGGTGGCCTAAAAGGGACACTGTAAACAGCTGCAATGTTATAGGTCAAAGGATATGGTAAAGAAAGCGCACCAAAGGAAAAACAGGAAGGTTTGTCTCGGACCTGAACTTTCCCACACCCTCTGTAGCAATATTTTGCCAGATGTAGGAGGTGTGGTTTTCTGTTCTGACACAACCAAATGACTTAAACAAATTCCTCCAAGGTCACTAACAAAAGTTTGCAAACAAATTGCCACTATCTCATTTTGGCTCAGGATGATTATGAAAAGTCAGAGCTACCAGAATGTTTCTATATTTCAGTCAATTGCTTCAGGTGTCTGACAGCAGTATCAGTCAGAGAACTAAAATAACCTAGTGATCCTGGAACATAAATATCACACTTATGCAGCGCGCCACTGCTTCAAAGCTTTAATTGGACCTTTTTCCAGTGACTTTACGTATTGGGTGAGCTTGGTGCAAGAATTCTTTAAATGATTTTAAAGAAACTGGTTGCCTACAGGCAGGAGGGAGAGGTAGTCCAAACGCTCACAGCTTCAATTAAACATTCTTCTTTAGTGGCCCTAGGTGTGGCCTGAACACCATCAACATGGCTTTATTTAATACTACTCAACTAATTACATTTTCTTTTTTACATCAGGGTGACATTTTGAGTTGGCTGCTTGGTACTCTTTTAACTAGATTTTTATATTTTTAAAAATGAGCTAGCTGGCCCATAAAATATGTGCCTCTCGGCTGTGATGTCAGTCAGATGAATTACAAGGATTTCCTTGTTCACTCTTGGAGTTATGGCATTTTTTACAATCTTCTATTCATCAGTTACTTAAATATCACACTGTTACTTTTTTTGGAAAGTAAGTTTCTTTAAAATATATTAGCAGAATAAAAAATAACTATGGCTGCATTTTTTTTCAATTGCAAATGTGCGTACTTCTTCCATCACAGCCCTTCCAATGGTGCCAATAAAATTTCACAACCATAACCACTCAGATTATCAAATTGCAATTCACACTGTGTTATAGTTTCCCTTTAATATGTTTTTATCCATCCTCTCCCTCATTTTTTCACTGATCCAGGGACAGTGTTAACACACATCAAAAGGGATATATTACATTCTGTATTGAACAGATGGCAGATAGAGGTGTGTGAGAGTAAAACAGACTATAGCTTTGGGGGTGGGTGCTCACTGATATTAGCTGTGCTAACAGTTTTTGAGTTCCATTATGTGTTTGTGTTCTTGTGAATGCTGCTTTATGAGGATTCTACAGTTCAGCAGCTCATTGAGTTGTAAATGCCTAAAATGAATTCCTCCTTTTCACCTGGATGCTAAAATTAAAAGGTGGTTGGTTGTAGTTCAAATGTAATTTTGCTTTTATCAGCTTCACCTGCTCTCACCTTAATGATTCTTGCAATACATGCACAGACTAAAATATTTCAAAGGGAAATCTTTCTTGCTGCTTTGAGTAGAACTTCATTTCTCAACCAATAACTGTTCTCCCATGCCCCAAGCACTTTGTGGCTTTCCTTGTGCTAACATGGCCCACAATTCACACAGAAACTTGAAATCAGTTTTGAGGCAATTTCTATGATCTATGATAATATTTGCCGCCATTCTGTCTTTGTTAAATTGCATGAGCAAAAGAAGCAACTACTATAATCATAACAAATAAATAGACGCAACTTGAAATGTGAAAACTCGCAATACTTTTAAATATATCCATATTATACTGTACATCTTATTTTACATCTTAGCCTTAAATACTGCAACCCTATTAATTTATATGCAGTGTTGTTGTAGCCAAGTTGGTCCCAAGATATTAGAGAGACAAAGTTGGTGAAGTAATATCTTTTATTGGACCAACTTCTGTTGATAAGAGAGAGAAGCATTTGAGCTTACACATAGCGCCTGAAGAAGAGATCTCTGTAAACTAGAAAGCTTGTCTCTCGCACCAACAGAAGTTGGTCCAAGAAGATATTACCTCACCCACGTTGTCACCCTATTACTTGACATACAAAAGTTGCAAAAGGTTTTCTGTTATTCCTAGTTAGTGATGAGAGGAAATCATAGCTCCTCTTTAAACTAATAGCTAATTGTGATACAATTCATGAAGACAGAAGAGGATTAGTAGTTGTCTATTGTCTGTAGGAATATAAGAAGTTAACTCCACAATTATCTGGTATATGGTAATGTTAGAATGAGTTGTCATGTAATTACTAGTGTAGTTACCTTGCTGTTAACATGAAATTATGTGCATTATTTTACATTGCCCCATGGCACCATTGTACTCCTGTATCATTTTCATGGGGAAAATGTCATAAGTAAATTTGTGGCTCTGAGAAGAATTAAAACTAAGATAAAGATCTTTAGTCCTTTCATTTTCTAGGAGTAAGCACAACCGAATTTAATTTCCTTTAGATCTTATCCTGACCACACTCATCACAAACATCTACAGTTGGCAGATGCAAAGGTAATCTGGAAAAAAAAAAAGGAATATAGGTGTTGCAATGTTAGGTCCTGAGCCTCCAATTAAATCAGTGTGGCCAGACCTTTGCGTGTGTGTGCAAGCCCATTGACTTCAGGGGAATTCTGCATGGACACAAGAATCTGCATGCATGGATCTGAATGCAGAATCAGGTCCTTATATCAGACTATCACAGACCCAGTTGAGTTCCCCCTTCTGGGCACTCTCAGGCTATGTGCTTTAAGCTTACTGACCCTGCACACAGTCCAGGCACTGCCTCTGGCTCCGGGTTTCTTCTGGGCACACTCTTGGAGGGTAGCTCCTCTGTCTAGCAACCCTTCTGAGTGCTAAGACCTATGGTCCAACTGCCTAGGCCTTGAAACTAGTGTCAGTTCCCCCCAGAATCCTCAGCAGTTTAAGCACACTCTTTCCCAGAGCTCCAACCTTGTGGGTACTCTGGTTTACAGTTTACCACTCCAGGGATATGTGAAAGTTGAAGCACATAACAAACACTTTGCAAAAGTTTCCAAAACCGAATCACTTTTTACTTTAGTCAGCAAGAGAAAGATACATACCTAGGCAAAACAATAAAAACTATTCTCTGACTCCATTTCCTCACCACTCTGGAGTGTTCTTCAGGATTTGGGTCAATGTCTTTTCAGAATTCCAAATTCCATCTCGTGGAACTCTTTCCTTGTGGCTTCTCCTCTGGAACATGGATTGTGCTCTGTCTCCCTTCCACTCAGCTTCCTTTGACATTGATTGGTCTCCTTCCTTCCAAAACCTCTTTTTAACCTCTGCCTCCTGTTCTCCTGTTTGCGAATTTTCCACTCACTGTAGATAAACAATGCAACACCTTTTACCTTCTGGCAGAGGCCTTCTGCATCTCATACCCATTGTCCGGTATGGGCATAGTCATTAAGGTTAACAACTTTTTTGTTTGTTCTGTAGCTTCTTCCATACAGGATAGGTGATATGTGACCAGGATGCACTACACATTGAGGCATTCAATGATACAGCAATATCATGAAATTGTCCAGCATTTGTAAGTTGTACACAGACAGATTCCCCCAATTGTCACATAGACCATCAGTCCATCTTGTCCAGTATCCTATCTCTGGCAGTTGCTACTACTTATACCTCAGAGGAAAGACAAAATCCCTCATAATGTACCTCGTTATTGTGCAATGCTGTACATAAAAGATAAACATGCCCACTAATGAATTTGTTTTCATAGCTTATGATCTACCCACTTGTGGTAAACCACACAGAAGACTAATCCTTCAGGTTAAACAATTTTCCTTCTAATATGCTGCTCAGCAATAAAACCTCCCTTGATTTCCAACTAGTATTTTCAACATATTCACTCTGTTATTTTAGTGATCATTCCATGTGTGCAATGACCTAGAAATGGCATTTAGTACCTTTGCATTGACTTTCATCTTCTCCCTTTCCACTTAATTTTGTTCCTCTTTATTTTGAGTTTCCTTGACATTTACATGTCAAAATCTGAAACTGTACAGAATATTTTATCTAAAAAGGTAAGTAGTAGAGTTAACTTGTAAGTCAATAAGCCATTTTCTGATGGATGGGATAGAAGCCTATGACACGTTCAGCTAGAATCTAATGTGCTTTAGAATATAAACCTATAGTGTGTATATAACATTCATGAGAATGAAATCTGCCTGCTACTCTAGCTGAGATTAGGGAAGATAGATTTAAATGCTAGTTTCTGTCATTCTTTCTTTTTTTAAAAGGCTCTGTCTATACCCTATAATAAAGATAATCTTATAATCCCACTTGGAAAATGTAATATACTTCATAGGACAAATAATGTATTAATTGTTGTTATTGCTATTATTAAGATTTTATTTGTCATTGATATTGTGGTGGGATCTAGTTGCCTCAATCAAATTGAGGCCCAATTGTGCTCTACAGATATAATACGTGACAGTCCCTGTCCTAAAAATTGCTATAGCAAGCAACCCTTGAGATCAAAGAGGCATCTGGACAGTAAATTTAGGGATTTCTTTGTATTTTTGGTTTGGTTGAGGCAGAAATCACTCATCTTCACCTCACTGTTGTTTTGGCCTCATCTGCCAGCACATCTCACACACTGACATTTTGTAATGGAAAGAGATATTGAGGGATGTTTGTGATAATAGATATTGTGAAAGAGAATAATAATATATGAGTACTAAAAGGATTTCAGAAGAATGATGCAGCCTCGAAAATTCAATGGCTAAAATGAGATACATGTGAAAACTATATTGAATGGTTGAGTGTTCAGTGTATCTTTGGCAGTTGTATATATCACTAGCCATGCAAAGCATTTTATAATGATTCTATTCAAATTTGTATAACCATAGATGTCAACAAACCTTAACTAGTTTGGATAATTTAATCCTTTTTGTCCATCATGAAGCACTCTGTTCATACCCGTGTGCTATTTGTATAGAAAATTAATCTAATCAGGGTCTTTGGATATCTGTTAAAGTACGCTCAACTTTTGCTTATTTCAGCCTTATTGAAATGTTTCACTGTACATTTATAGAAACCTTTACATTTAAGTTTCCTACTTCTCAAAAACAAATGAATGTTGAAACAAAAATAACAGGCCAGATTGTGCTCTTAAAGGTTACTGGGGTTACTCCAGATTTACATTGGTGACAGGGCAACAGTTGGTCTAAAATCTTTTCTTCAGATTCCACCCACTTGTTCAGTTATTGTTGGCAACAAAAGTACAGTGATGTAAACTTCAAAACTTCATAATAAGACTTCCAACTACCATGGAGAAGGAAATCAAACTAGCATTATTTGGTCTTACAATACAGTCAGATCTTACATATACAGATGCTACTTTTTCTGTAGGATTGATCATTTGATATCTTTAATTTCTGCACCCACACAGCTATATCTGGTTGATTTTGCTACACATAAAACAGCAACTCGTGTGTTAGGCAATGATACAAATACTTCTTATAAGGTTAAGACTTACTGTATGGATTTTTTTTTTAATGGCTGAAAAATCTCATTTTTAATGTTTCTATTTGTAAAAATATTGCTAAACTTGGACTGAAACCACTTGGTTAAAGGGTGAAATCTTGTTTTTTTTATTTGAATTGTTATTATCATACATAGTTTTCTTTTTAAAAATGACAAAAGGTTTTAAACTTTTATCCTGAAAACTTCACTTTACTACATCCCCCATCAATGTAGTATCTAAACGCTCTACACCCATAAATGAATGTATCCTCGCAATTCCCTTGAGAGCTATAAAGTATTAATATCCCTACAGAGGGGGAAGTGAGGCAGATTAAGTGAGTCACCCAATGACACACAAGAAGTCTATGTCAAGATGAGAACAAATCACAGATGTCTTGAGAACCCTTTCAGTGCCTTACCCACAGGACCATTCTTTCTCTCCACTTATGCTTTTGAACTAAACACAAAACGTATTCTTCCCTGCAGGTAAAGCTCCCTTTTCCAGAGAATCCAGGCACCATTGTCTCATTTTGCTTTTACTTGTGTTTGGAGCGCCTCTGCTTGCCTTCCCGCCATCTCCCTCCAGGGGTAGGAAACGAGGCAGGGGGCAAAAGGGATTAGTGAAATACTGCAGGGGCTGAGCTTTGTTTCTGCCCCCACTTTGGCTGCACTTTCCTCTGACTCCACCCCGCCCAGCTCCAGTTACTGCATCCCCATAGGCTGATTGTTTGGGAGCTGAGAGCCAATCAGGTTCTGGCCAGGGCCTCCCCAGCATTGGGGTGGGGGTAGGCACACCTCCGCCAATGGGGAGACAATAACTGCAAGGATATGGGATGGGGCGGGGGAAACAAAGGCGAGAGTGGGACGCAGAGGGACTGGAGGGGCCAGGGAACAGGTAGGATCTAGGGTGATCAGTTTCCCACCTATACGTCTGCCCCCAACACTTATTCAAGGTGCATTCCTATCAGCTCTGTCTCCTTCCCACACTTAACAGCTAAAATGTAAAGCGTTTATGGATGCTTATCTAGGCCTCAACTCAGGAACATATTTAAGCACCTGCTTAAATCAAATCTATATTCATTAAAGCAATTAAGCACATGCTTATCTTTAGTCAATGGGATTAAGCAGATGTCTAAAGCACATGATTTAGTGTTTTGCTGAATAAGGACTGACTGCTGAATCAGGGTGCCAAGCAAGTTTCTCAATTCACTGAGCATTCTGAACTTCATCATGCGACATTGGACTGTTCCATTTTAAGATTACGCTGCGGGGGAAATAATTTCTTGATTCTCTCACTCACTGGCAGTGGTAACTAATGCATTCGAAGACACCCTATGGTTACCTTTTTTAACAGATTTAAAACATTTTTATTAAAGCTAATGTTAAAATTATAGAATATTAAAATTATAGGTTAAGGAAAAAGTGTCTGTACATCTGGGTGTAGTGCTTAGATTATCCAAAAGTACAAAATCTGGTTTAAAATTAATAAAATACATATAGCACAGTCTACAATAACCCAAATGTAGGTGAGTAAATTTAACGGTACAGTTTAGATACTAGAATCTGAATACTCGGGTACATCATTCATGAAAAGTTATGCAGAGAGTTGGTTGTAGAAAGCAACTATAGGAATGAGTGTAGAATGTCCCTCAGTAATTGATCATTTAGAATAGGTTGTCCCTTAGTAGATATAATCCATCAGAGAAGTATTTCAGTTACTTCCCAGTTTTGCTTTTCATTGGCACTCCAGCTCATCGCTCCTGGTATTACCAATATCCAGTGTTCTAGATATGTGTTCTAGATAGTTGTCCCTTGACCACCTGATGTTGTCTGACACCATGAGTTGCCGCATCAGCCGAGCATTGACCGAGTCCGCATTCTCTCAACACTCATTTGTTGCTGGGGTCATAGGCACTGAGTTCTACTCATGCCAGTGGGTGCTCAACCCCCTCTGTCCCTGGCCCCACCCCTCTTCCACCCCTGCTCTGCCCCCATTCCAACCCCTTCCCCAAAGTCCCCGCCCCAACTCTGCCCCCTCCCTGACCCTATTCTGATTCCTTCCTCAAATCCCCACCCCTTCCCTGCCTCCTTCCTGGAGCTTGCTATACCACCAAACACCTGTTTGGCAATGCTGGGAGGTAGGCGGAGGAGCGGGGATGCAGTGCACTCAGGGGAGGAGGCAGAGGAGGAGGTGAGGTGAGGTGAGGTGGGACAGGGAGGGGAGCTTGGCTGCTGGTGGGTGCACCCAAGGAGCCAGCACAGCCCAGAGCTCCAACAATCAGTGCATGAGTTTGAACCTTGTATCCCCTTGCTCTCACGGTATCGGCCAAAGGGGTGTATTTCTCCAGCTTTTGAGATCAGGCATGGCAGAAGGCCAGGGTCCTGTTTTCAAAGGGAACTGTGACATCCACCGTGATGATCTTCTTCCATTCTTCATTGGTGACGATGATGTCCATCGCAGTTCATTGTCCATTCCGGGGATGGCCGAGTTCACAGCCACCTTCCCCACGGGTGGTGGGATGGCTCTTACTAGGCGATTCTGGATGGCGTTGTGTTGCAGCTGCCAGGCTCTGGAATGGGGCATGAAGCTACACAAGATGTAGGGTTGTGTCTCGTGTCTCGTTGGCATAGCCCCACTTCCTGCATCTGATTCCCATGGCAGATGGCCCCATTCAGCGGGATGCAGTTGAGTCAGGCCCTGTGAATGAACCTCCAGTCAGCAAATTGGGTGAAGCTGCCCCCCAGGGAGGAAGTGGTTGCTTGCATCCCACTTGCATACCACCTCAAAAGCTCTTCCATGGTCCAGTTTCCATCTCAGGTTTTCCACACACTGTCAGCAGATGGCAACCTTCAGGGTCATCTCCAGCATAGTTCTAGCTCTCAGAGTGATGACTGTGTGCTCTGTATTCTTCACCTCTGTCACCAGGACTCTCAGCTCCTGATGTTCCTTGCATCATGGCCAGTGGCAGCTGATACGCTTCTCCAGTCGTCGTGTAGCACTGAGGGCATGAGTCCAGAGGAAGCAAAGTTCCCCCCATCTCTTCAAAATTCGCCTTCCAGGGAGCCCACTCATGAAGATGGCGACATTTTGGTTGGAGGGGGTCCTGGCGATTCACTTTCTGATGATATCCTGCGTAGCACTTTCCGCGATGTTTCTCATCATGGTGTACGGGCACGTCAGAAGGCAGAAGACTTGAGTGTGATCACCACAATGTCGCACAGATCACCCATTCGAGGGACATTGGCACCACCCTGCCTGTGCGAGATGTATACCAGTTCATTGCTGGACCTCTGGGGAAGAAGCATCCACTTCTTTACTAGCTGCCGGATGTTGTCTGCCTTGTTAAGAAGTACGTTCACCACAGCAGATCCCCTCAGAACAAATGAGATATGCAGGATCAGGAAGTGTTCAAGGCGTTGATCTTCTGCCATGGTGCTAGTAGGAAGGAGTCGATCCTGGCCACATCTCAAAGGATCCCCACAATGGTATCCTCAGGTGTCTGCTGGATGTGGAATCAGCATTTCCCACCATAACTCAGTTTCATCTGAAAATTTTCAACCAGCTCTAATCTCACACACACACACACACACACAAAAAACCCTTTATGGCAGTGAAGAAGAAGCATAAAATCCCCTTTGAGAAACTATTGAAAGTGTCTGTGGTATTTTTTAAAGGTACAGGCATTATGTGTTGGGGAGGGAGCGGGGGTGTCGCCTATGTCTTGATGTGTTGCTGTTACTTAGCAATAAGGGAGAAACTCCACTTGGCTACCTACTGGGAGATTATGTCTTTTCTGAGAGTTGTAGCAATTCTTAAGTCACTCATTTATGATGGTCACATCCTTTCCTTTTTGCTGTTGCTGCTAAAAATGAGAAAGAGAAATGAAATCACAGAATCCACACAGAACCCTTTAAACTCGTCTCAGGCTGCAGCAGTAGCTTTTTTTCCAAGCATCTTAATTATTCCTTTCAAAGACTGGATTCTTTCTGAAATTTATTATATAATGTTACTTTAAAAGACCCTTTGAAATACTTGTTTGTTGGCCAAAGGGCTTCTCTTTTCTAATTCTAGTGGAATGGTCTGACTTCATCAGGAACTTCTCTAAGAACTACAGATAGTAAACAGAACCCTAATTAAATTTTAACAGCGAATAAAATTGTTCTGACTAGTGTAATAGTGATTGTTATATGTTGTTGCAGCCTTGTTTGTGTTGTAGTTTTGTAGTTGCTCTCTACATATCTGCTGCTAGGGTCCCTGGCTACATTTGCAAGTAACTAGTTATTCACAAAGGTTTTAGGTACCTTTGTTCAGTCATATCTGCTGATATTAATTACAATCTCCATTTACACTCCTCTTCACCTCAGTGTCATCATCAAACTATTGTCCCACAGTGATGTTATATGAAAGGCAGAATCCTTTCTGTTTCTCTCCTGAATCTTTTTCTTATAGATACTGAGAACTGTGCATTGGTTTAGTGATCAGCAATGTGCAAACATCAGTTCTGAATTTGTTTTGGCTCAGCTAAGCACCAAGGCCTAGATTCACGAATGGCACTTAGGTTTACAATGTAAAGCCTAACTTCAGGTGCCCTGCCTCCCAATGGAGTCCACAGCTCTGAGTTAGGCCCCCTATACAATGCATGGGGATAGTTGGGCACCTCAGAATGAGATTCACAGACATCCGCATGCTAGGCAGGGAGCTACCTAAGCTAGCCAGTAGGAAATGTCAAGGCAAGGTATTTGTATGAAATACTAAAATATTCATTGGACGAGCAAGAGCAAGAGAATGACACTATAGTCCATGATTAGGGCACTAATCTGGGAGACCCAGTTTCCAGTCTCTGCACCAATTGATATTTAAGTATTTTATACAGCAGGTGAGACACCCACCGCAGAATACCCAGTAGCCCAGTTGAGAGAGTTGGTTGAGAGACTTAGGTTGAACTCAGGCAAAGTAGGGACAGGGTAGCTCTGATCCTGATTGAGTGTTCTAACCTCAGGTTTATGATGGGGACACTGTCACCTGTTATATGCAAGACCTGATCCAGCAGGTGTGCTCTTAGGTGCCACCGAGAACACCTGTTGGACTGGGCCTCACAAATGAGATAGGCCTGGGAACACCTAGTTTGAGGATCTCCAGGTTTAAATGCTGAGCCGCTTGGCTATGTCAGAATTTAGAAGCTTTGCACACCCCCACCAGCAAAAATCTAGGTGTCTAGGTAACTTTACCCATGGAAATAGGCTCCTAGGGAATTTAGGTACCTACAGGGTTAGCCAGCAACAGAGCAGGGGTTTTAAGGATCTAAATTTTTTACTTAGGTGCCTAAAGCAGCAATTGAGTAGCTAAATCCCTTTATGGATCTAGCCCCAAATAAATGTTTATCTAGGATTTATTTAAAAGCCATCCAAATTTCTGGATTCTGGAAAATTGGACTGGAAATCTCACAGGAATAGGCTCTCTTGTGAGATTTCTATCTACAATATTCCTAGGATACCCATCATTGTAGTATCTTTGGTAGGAGATAGGGCATTCTTGGGCTCTGGTTCAAAAATGTGGAACTTAATACCTTTAAAAATCTGGCCCTGAGATACCTGAAGATTCAGATAGATGCCTTATGAGATTTTCAAATGCATCCAATTACCTAATTTCCATCTAACTCCCAGCATGGGCCCCCTTTAATCTGTCTTGCCGAGCCAGGCTCTTAAGTCTCCTCCAGCACACACACAGGCGGGGCCATACCCTGCTGCATAAAGACACAGACACTGAGATCAGCACTGGGAAGACTCAGATTAAGGGATTTGAACTCAGATGTTCACCTCCCTTGGAGTGCAGGACAAAAGGTATATTGTTTTGCACTGTAGAGAAATCTGTACAATGTTAGCTCATAAATTCGCCCCCCCCCTCAATGTAGAGGAAGATATGCACAACTTCCCCCCCACCCCACCCCCACACACACTGCCAGTTAGAAATTACAGAAACTGGGTTTAATAATAAACAAAACAAATTTTATTAACTATAAAAGGCAGATTTTAGTTGATTAAAGGGGTAGCAAACGGAACAAAGCAGATTACTGAGCAAATAAAACAAAACTCGCAAACTAAGCTTGATTTACTAAAGAAACAGGTTACAAAATGTAATTTCTCACCCTAAATGTTGAATTAGGCAGGATGTAGCATTTCTGTAGCTCAGAGTTCTTATTTCTTCTTACAGGCTAGACCCCCGTCTCAAGCTGGACTCACCTCTGCCTTTCCCTTCAGGTTAGTCTCTTTTGTGCCTTCCAGTAATGCCAAACCCATGAAAAAAACCCCCAGAAATTGGGCTTGTTTTTGGCTGAATTCACTTGTGAGTTGCTTGTTGGCTAGTTTTTGGCTTGTAGCTTGTTGCTTGTTTGGTCTTTTTTTTTTATCAGCTCCCAGCAAGCAGGGGCAGGCAGGGGAGAGAGAGTGAGAGATGCACAGCGGGCCCACCACAGTCCCAGACTGCATGCCGGGGGGATCTAGTCATTTAGATTGTTGGGGTTCCTAGGAATTGACTTGTTTTGGCCTTGTTTTGAAATGGGATTAGCTTGATTTTTGGCTTATTGTGAAAGTCGGGGTGATTATTTACCATGTGAAAGTTGGCAACTGTGGTCCCTTCAGGTTCTTTCAGCAGTCCTCCTTCTTGGATAGTCCATGGAGGAGAGACCTGTTTGCCTTCCTCCCCACCCTTTAATAAGATTTACATAAAGAGGGAATCCTTTGTTTCCCAAACTTGACCCCCCCCCCCTTTCCTTTTAGTGGAAAGTTACAAGAAGTCCAAGATAATGTTTAGTATCAGGTGACAAGACCACCTGACCTATTAGTGTCACAGTTACCTCCCAGGACTCCTCCCAGGAGGAAGATAGATTAGTATCTTCACAGTCTTGTTGTTTCTTCCTAATGGCCAATCAAATGTGGTGGTCTGTCATCTGGTGGGTGTCTTCCCAATATACACCCAGTTGTAATTGTTACATAGTCCATATTCCTAACTTTAGATACAGAGATGCTACATGCATACTAATTTGATAATCACATTCAGTAAATCATAACCTTTCCAATGATATCTTATATGAGCCATCTTGCATAAAGTATATCTCAGTTATGTCATATCCATATCATAAGCATATTTTCATAAAGAATATGGAGTGTAAGTCAGAGTTGGTATGAGAGATCTCAGAGTGACTGATAAGGCTGTGTGCCATGCCTGTGTTTCTTCAGCAGTGAGTCTGAAAGTGAAATTCAACATTAGAGACAGAAATTGCATTTCTATCTTTGCTGTTCTTTTCTCTTCCTTCTTGTGTGTGTTTGTCTTATTTTGTCTTTTAGAAAATGCAATTGGAGTGTAACAACAGCAGCAGCAGCTCATCTCAACTAACGTCAGTCTTCCCCAAAGAGAACATCTTTAATATCGTCTAAAAGAATGTCAATTGTGTGTTGGGGTGGGGGGGGGAGGGGGGTGAGGGGTCTTTCCTTCTAAAAACTCTTCAGCTAAAGGGAAAGGCAAAAGGAATGTTGTTAAAATGAAAGCCAAACTTAAAACTTTATATTTCAAAAGATGTAACTGTTTTCCCTTCTTTTCTGTATCTTTAATAAAAGGTTACAAGATTTTTAATTAGTTATTTGCAAAGGTACTAAGCAGGCTGAGGTTTCAGTACACCAAACCCTGAACTTGGTTTAAAACTATTTAGAGCTGGACAGTTTCAGAGCCCTGTTAACACCTTTGACTCTTTGAGCCTTTAGATTCCATCTAAATTAATACAACACACATCATTTAAAAATTCCTATCAAAATAAAACCATCATTTGCAAAAGAATAGAGAAGGAACCTCCACTGATAATTATTAAGTGTATCACAGTATGCAACACTGAATGGCACTTACAGCACGTCTTCACTAGCAATGTGGCAGCACTTTAATGTGGCTTGTGTAGTCGCAGCAAAAAACCCACCACGAGGGGAGTAGCTACCAGCGCTGGGAGCGCTGCTGGTGCACGTCTACACCGGCACTTTACAGTGCTGAAACTTACAGCACTCAGGGGGGTGTTTTCCCCGCCTTGAGCGAGAAAGTTGCAGCACTGTAAAGTGCCAGTGTAGACAAGCCCTTAGATACCATAGTGATAGGCAGAAGAACTGTAGGAAGATAGAATTGGATGTTTTAAGTGAAAGGCACTTATCTGAGCTCCCAAATATTGATAGCAGATCCAGATATTCTAGGTCCTTTCACCATACAGCTACAGACTTAGTGTTTTATAAAACTACAACTTTTGCTGAAACAATTACTAGCTGTTCTGTTTCCTCGGCCTGTCTCCTTTCATTTTCTGACTGGACCTTTTTTGAATTCTGAAAGGGCCATAAACTAAAATGAAATTGTAACCTTAATGACCTTCTGAACTGTGATATGGAGTACCCACTTCTTATTCAGTAGAATAATCTGGAACAAGAAAGAATTTTAAGTAAAACTGATGAGCTAAGAGAAGAGCACCGTATTTGAGTATTATTGATTTTTCTTCCTTAGTCATATCAGGTAGGCAATCTTGATCACAGAGGCCACTGGCAGTAAACAATTTCCAGCAAGGCACTCAATTCTTAGCTCCTGCTTCTTGCAAAAATTCAACAAATCAGGTGTAAATAAATACATCTAGTTAGCAGCAGTAGCAGTGGTGTGTGATTGGAGAACTACATTTGAGGGCAATTTTTTTATCATTATTACTGTAATGTAACCAATAACTGGAATCACAAAAGAAAATTATACAGTAGTGTGAAAAGGTCACTGCTGCCTTTTTAGACCATTCAGGATTTGAGAACAGAATTAAAGTAAAGCTATAATAAACTATTCACCCCATTGGGAAACACATGCAAACAAACTTTTAACCAGCTGCTAGGCTGGTTCACTATACTTCAGAAGACTAGCCATAACCAACTAAGTGATCAAGGAAGCCAGTGGAGCTACTGAAATGCAAGACCCTATTTAGAAAAAAATTTCAGTGTACTAATCTCATTCTGAACAAGATTTTAGGGGCGTAGAAAATGATCTTGCAGCTGGGAGAATGAAAAATGCAGAGAGAGGAGGAAGCAGGGAATCAGCGTGAAAGCAGTCACCCATATTTGATCTCTGGGGACAGGGGAATCCTGAAAACTTTTCATGGCTCCTGAGCCTCTCTGCTATTTGCCCCACTTTTGGCTCTGGATTACCCATCCTATGTCCCAAAACGGACCAAATCCAGGAATTAGTTCACGAGGTCTGGGCTAGAAGAGAGAGGGAAAAATTGGAGGAATCCTCAAGTTTCTCCAGACTCATACAAGAAAATTATGGCCATAATAAGATTAAGGGGGTGAACACATGATCCCTCTTTGTACTTCATTGCAATTCTTCTAGGGTATTCCTGACTTGATACAGGTCACTTTCCATCCCCGATATATATAATTACTGGCATCATTATCATTACT
Organism: Mauremys mutica; assembly: GCF_020497125.1. Taxonomy (NCBI): domain Eukaryota; kingdom Metazoa; phylum Chordata; order Testudines; family Geoemydidae; genus Mauremys; species Mauremys mutica. The sequence continues at coordinate 74,874,187 of NC_059077.1, forward strand.
TTAGCTAAGTTCACATCACATCACTATTTTGATATAATGTCAGCATTGTGGGAAACAAATTGAACATTTCTTTTAGTGGATGTTTGCCTTAAAAAACTTGCCAGTTTTGTCAAACAGTTTAAATTGCCTCTGGCTTCACTGTGATTACCTCTATAACAGTGATAGTACAGATTAAGTCAGCAGACAACACTCACAACTTGTAAACCTTGCTGTGCCTAACACAGGGATAAAGCATATAATTTTATATTGAAGCAAGTATAAATTACAAATTCAGCCTGAGATTTAGCTGAATGATTAACTTTTTCCTGGTAAGGTGTCTATAATGGGATGGCTGCCTCCTGAGCATTCCTTGTAGCCTGGTGTGGCTCGATGGAACCCTGCCTCAGTTTCTACTTCTCTCAGGTTCCTGAAAGACGCCATCACAAGTTCTCTTGAATCTAATATTGCCCCTTCCCAGGGCCAGTTTATTGTCTCACAGTGCAAAAAGTCCTTGAAAGCCCCAGACACAGACCATTTATCCCAAACACTGTGCACGTACTCCATCATCCTGAAACAAATTCCAACAATACGCCTCATACCCCAGCTCCAGCATCTTCTGTAAACATCTGGGCTTTCCTTCAGTCCCCGCCTTTTCTTTTATCGCAATAGCTACCCCTCATCCTTCCAGCTGGAGTCCTACCTGGGTTCTTCCTGGCTTCCAATCCTCTGCCAAGGAAAGGTCAGCAAGCTAGCCCCTTCACTGGTCTCCTAACTTTCAGTCCTATTCAGTCTCCCAGCCCTGGCTCTCCAGCTCAGGAATGTACGCAGGCTAGCCCCTCCACTGGTCTCCCAGCCTTTCCGGTTTCTTTCCCAGCTGGTACAGACACTTTAAGTAAAAATTCAGAGGTTTTTAACTGGCAAGTTCTGCCAAGCAGTACCAGCACTAACTATTATAAGCAGTCACATACATTTATCTGGTACAGAATTGTGATAAATACACATTTTGTGCAGACATACATACACACACTCGCACGCGCCTTGTAGGATAAGAGGTCTTCCTGGTTTAACAGCAAGTTTTGCAGAATTTGTTTTTAATTTTTTTTTAAATTTATTTTTTTGGTTACCTGAAGGCCTTAAGAATTAATGTTGCACCACTAAGGTCCTTCAACTTGGTCTAATATGAATCAAGAACAGATCTTTCTATCCACTGGGTAACATTTACATTTATTCCTTTGTATGGCATATAGAGGCATTAATCATTCTAGCAGCCTCTCTACCTCATAGGAGATGTGGGGAAATGATAATGTTTTATGTTAGTAATTAATCCTGTGGCAGATGTGTAGTTTCCAAGACTACTGCCATTAGAATATTGACAGGCTTTGGAACAAATATTCAGGCACTGGGGTAGTAATGATTTTAATATAATATTCAGTTACTCATAAACATGTAACATTCAGACCTTAAATTTTACATAAGTGTGATTATTTGTAAAGGCTTTCATAGAGAATTACGTGATGAGGTTTTTGTATTTGTAATGTTGCTGTTGAATAAACAGCACACAATTAACATACCAGCTGGAAGTGCATAATTCCTTAATTCTTCTCCATTCTGTAATAGTCACTGTTTGTAAAGTGAGGAAGGTAATTCATAATGGAACTAAAGGTCATTCAGGGGAAACAAATAACAACAAGAAAGCAGTCTACACCTTTAAAGATTTATTTTTAAAATTATGCTCTCATACATTCCTGCTAAAATGGCCTCTTTAGTTGTATTCGTGGCAAAGTGACAAATTCAGCTATACATGATGACAAGATTAGAAAACAGTTTTCTATAACAATATGTAGCGTCTTAAGGTTTTGTACAGTGCATACTGGCCTTGAATTGTGAATATGCAGGGCTGCTACATTCCCATGTGTCTGGATTCCACTGTCAACTTGTTCTTTAGTTGTTGCCACATTAGTCCTTGCTCTGTCGATAGGTGCATGTGATGGGGAGCCCAAGGTATTCAAAGGATATGCTCCATATAGTTCCAGTTGTTTAGCCTTTTTTAAAGCAATTGTATTCTTTGTAAAATACACACGTGTATTCGTAGCTAGGCTGCTTCATAATTCTGTATGATAGAGGCCTGTACTACTGACATGGTCAGGCATTCTTTGGGATTGGAAAAACATATTCTACCTTGAGCATGGACCAAGTCTTGATCGTCTTTTCTGCGGGAGCAATAAACATGTTCATGCATTACTCCTGTGTCTAGTGGCACCACACGAGCCTGGCAAGTGCTGAGGATTGTCAGGCTAATTCAGAAGCGACACAGACTTTACGTGCAGCAGCTCCATAATGTGGACTGTCACTACTGCTGGTGGGAGCAACCCTATCCATATCCTGATCCCACTTCACCTGACAGAGTGTCCCATAAAAGCTACTATAGTGGGGGGGAGGAGCAAACTTTGGAGGACCTATGGGCCAGATGGGTGGAAAGAGGATGGGCGTCAGCGCTGGTCCATTCTAGGGGCAGGGCCATCCTTAGGCAAATGCAGCATATGTGGCTGCGTAGGGCACCCGAAAATTTGGGGCACCACCCTCGCTGGCCACGGCGCGGACTTCTCTCTGGCCCCTCTCCTGTGCTGCGCTGGCAGGCTTCTCCCCGACCCATCCCCGTGGCCCTGCCTCTCCACCCACTCACTCCTCAGATGGCCGGCTGAGGGCTCGGGCAGGGCCTCACGGGGCCAGGAGCAAAAGTTTGCATGCGAGTAAGCAGGGAGAGCAGGGCCAGGTGGGGGGGGGGGATGGGCAAGGCAGGGAAAAGAGTCAGGAGGATGCCTGGAGGCTGGGAAGAGGAGGGGGGCAGCCGAGCTCAGAGGTAGAGCCGGGCACAGGACTTTGAGGAGTGGTGGGGAGCCGAGGAGGAACCGGCTGGGGGGAGCAGGGCTGGGAAGGGAAAAGCGTGGAGGGGTGTCTTTGTCTGGCTCAGAGAGCAAGCAGCGAACGCGCTAGGGTCTCCTGGGGAGCAGGCTGGTGGCCCCGGGGGAGAGAAGCTGTTTCGAGCAGCCCCACACTGTACCTGCACCTCTCCCCTCATGTGCCCTGCTTTGCGAGCAGCTCCCTGCAATCTTTCTCCTACTCTCCTTTTCACTCCACCTCCCTCTTCTCTGAAGTTTAAGCCCAGAGGATCCCCTTTGAACCGTCACCTTTTCTTCTTCTTCGAGTGCTTGCTCATATCGATTCCAATTAGGTGTGAGCGCGCCGCGTGCACGATCGTCGGAAGATTTTTACCCTAGCAACACTCGGTGCGTTGGCTGAGGCACGCCCTAGAGAGGCGCCCTTATGGCGCGGGATATATGCCCCTGCTGACCCAGCGCCTCCTAAGTTCCTTCTTACTGCCTGTGGAGTGCGGCATAGCTGATCTCCACTTCCCTAGCTCTTTGCTCTTTTATACCACTCTACTCGGGCTCAAGATTCATCCTCCACCTTCCTGGTTCATGTGCCCATACAGGAGATCTGTAGGGCAGCAACTGGGTCATTAGTACATACCTTCGCTTCCCACTATGCAATAGTGCAGCAGTCCAGGGGTGATGCTGCATTTGGTTCAGCGGTCCTTCACTCGGCGACATCTCACTCCGACCCCACCGCCTAGGTAAGGCTTGGGAGTCACCTAATTAGAATCGCTATGAGCAAGCACTCGAAGAAGAAAAGACGGTTACTCACCTTTGTAACTGTTGTTCTTCAAGAGGTGTTGCTCATATCCATTCCAAACCCGCCCTCCTTCCCCTCTGTCGGAGTAGCCGGCACTGGGTCAGCTGAGGGGGCACTGGGTCAGCAGGGGCATATATCTGGCACCATAAGGGCACCACTCCAGGGGAGAGCCTCAGCCGACTCACCGAGTGTTGCTAGGATAAAAATCTTCTGACGATCGTGCACGCGGATTAGAGGGAAATGCTCTATTTTAGGGAAAATGAAAGGTCATTTGGGAGTTGATGGCCCAGAGCAGTGGCAGGCAAGGGCCTGGATGAGGGTTTGACTCAGCCAGTGGTATCAGTTATTTCTTTTTTGTCATTTTGGGTCATGGCTGACATCTCAGACATCATGTAACATGCATCCCTGTGGTCTTTTGACACGCACACAGAGGTATCTCACTGCCAAGTCCCTATCCGGGGAGGGGAGTGGAGAGAAGGGGGAAGGCTGCAGGGTGATTTCCCACCTCTATGCAGCCAGTGGCCTATGTCTGCCACTGCCATGCTGGAGCCTCCACATTTATTTATTGACAAAATTTCCAGAATTTTAAAATATTGTGCACAGAATTTAATTTTTTTGGGGGTGCTGGGCAGTGGGGGTAGGGTCTGTGGGTTGGAGATCGCTGAGCATAGGAATCTGTGGTGGAGATCTCTGGGTGAGGGGCTACTGGGCATGGGGGTTGCTGGGCATAAGGGGGTCAGAAGTACTGGGCGGGGAGAGTGTGGCAGTGCACGCTGGCAGCACAGGGTTGGGGGCGCAGGTAGGAGGGAAGTGCAGGGGTTAGGGGCGAAGGCGGCACTGTGCAAAGGTTAGGGATGAAGGCGGCACAATTAAACTGTTTTTAATAAAGTACATGTGACAAGTTTTCCAATACTGTAAGCTTATGTTTGTGTTGCTAAGAGCAAGTCGGGCATGGAGGCATCAGTTTAATAATACTGCGTACGGCCCCATAAATCCTAAGGACGGCCCTGGTGAGCGCTTTACACCAATATTCCACATGAGGATGGACTACAAGCTGTGAGGAATAATATCCCTAATAAGGCCAAGGCATGCCTGGTGGCTGAGCTTTGTGACTTTGTCCTCAACCACAACCATTTCAGATTTGGGGACAACTTATACCTTCAAGTCAGTGGCACTACTATGGGTACCTGCATGGCCCCACAGTGTGCCAACACTTTTATGGCTGACTTAGAACAACGTTTCCTTAGCTCTTGTCCCCTAGCGCCCCTCCTCTACTTGCACTACATTGATGACATCTTCATCATATGGACCCCCGGAAAGGAGGCCCTTGAAGATTTCCACCTGGATTTCAACAATTTCCACCCCACCATCAACCTCAGCCTGAACCAGTCCACACAAGAGATCCACTTCTTGGACACCACAGTGCAAATAAGTGATGGTCACATAAACATCACCCTATACTGGAAACCTACTGACCGCTATACTTACCTACATGCCTTCAGCTTCCATCCAGGACACATCATACAATCCATTGTCTACAGCCAAGCCCTAAGATACAACCGAATTTGCTCCAATCCCTCAGACAGAGACAAACACTACAAGATATTTATCAAGCATTCTTAAAACTACAATACTCACCTGTGGAAGTGAGGAAACAGACTGACAGAACTAGATGGGTACCCAGAAATCACCTACTACAGAACAGGCCCAACAAGAAAAATAACAGAATACAACTGGCCATCATGTACAGCCCCAGCTAAAACCTCTCCAGCACATCGTCAACGAGCTACAATCTATCCTGGAAAATGATCCCTCACTCTCACAGACCTTGGGAGGAAGGACAGTCCTCGCTTAAAGACAACCCCCCAACCTGAAGCAAATACTCACCAGCAACTACACACCACACCTCAGAAACACCAACCCAGGAACCAATCCCTGTAGCAAACCTCGTTGCCTACTCTTCCCCCATATCTACTCTAGTGACACCATCAGAGGACCCAACCACATCAGCCACACCATCAAGGGTTCATTCACCTGCACATCTACTAATATTATATATGCCATCATGTGCCAGCAATGCCCCTCTGCCATGTACATTGGCCAAACCAGACAGTCTCTACATAAAAGAATAAATGGACACAAATCGGACATCAGGAATAGTAACATACAAAAGCCAGTAGGTGAACACTTCAACCTCCCTGGACATTCTATAACAGATTTAAAAGTAACTATTCTTGAACAAAAAAAAGTCAGAAACAGATTTCAAAGAGAAACAGCAGAACTAAAATTCATGTGCAAATTTAACATCATTAATTTGGGCTTGAATAGGGACTGGGAGTGGCTGGCTCATTACAAAAGCAGCTTTGCCTCTCCTCGAATTGACACCTCCTCATCTATTATTGGGCATGGACTACATCCACCCTGATTGAATTGGCCCTGTCAACACTGGTTCTCCATCTGTGAGGTAACTCCCTTCTCTTCGTGTCTCATTATATAATGCCTGTATCTGTAATTTTCACTCCATGCATCTGAAGAAGTTGGGGAAAGTTGGTGCCTATGGCAGCATCTGTATTGATTCTCCCTTCAGGATTTCAACTTTCCTTGGGGACTGCAGAGATCCTGAAAGATATGGGCTGCAAAAGAGACCAGAATCAGACATCGGTTCTATTTGTGCAAAGCTCTCATTAACCTCTATGGAAACTCTATGCATGGGACAAGGGAGGCCTATGTCCCTAAGCATTGTTTCAGTGAGCTTGAGATTTGTTTTTTTTTTAAACATATCTTGATGTTAACTAAGTAATTAAGTAAATCCAATTATTCATGCATGGATATCAGTGTCATCATAGCAAAATTTTCAGAAGCCTTCAAAACCCATTGCTAATTTTGAGCACTAAGCAGCTGACTTTCCAGTGATCTGCCTCAGACTATCCCCCCTGCTTTTGTTGGTTGTGTCATCATACATGCATTTTGGTTTTACCACATTCAGTAATAATCCATATTCCTCACTAACTGCTTTATACAGAGTCCACTGCACTTGGATTTGGTCTGAATCAATTAAAATTATACAACTGCTGTCCAGGTGAAAGAGGAGACTCCCCCCTCACCCCGCAATGAATTTTGGAATAAAATGAAAACTATTATGCTTGATACCGCCAAAGCACACATTCTGAAAAGTCAATGTTGGATAACACCATGGTTAACTGAGAAGGTGTTTGAGCTGGCAATAAAATAATTCAGAGTGAAAGAGAATGGCTTGGAGATGGAGAGAATATAAGGAACTGAGCAGATAGTATGGAACTTGAGAATTATAAAGAGAGTAATAATATAAAAAGTATTTTCATAGTGGTGAGACTTCTCACCAAAAGATTTTCCCTGCAATCAAACATAATAAAAGATCAAGATGCCAGAGTCCTCACTGAGGGAATGATATTAAATGCAGATGGAGAGATTACTGTGCCAATCTGTATGCCTCAGTAAAGCCACTCATATTACAGGACAACAGAAAAGAAAGTACAGAGCCCAAGCCGTCAATCCTGCAAGAAAAAGTGGTAAATGCTATTATGAAAATGAAACCTGGAAAAGCACCAGGGGAAGAGAATGTGCCTGCAGAACTGTTAAAAGGGATTGATGAACATGGTGCTGATCTTAGGTGGAAAATTTGTAATGATGTATGGATGACTAGAAATTGGCTGGAGGACTGTACAATGAGAATTTTTCTGTCTTTACTGAAGAAGGGAGGCACAAAGGATAGAAGCAGAACTACCTCTTCAATAAGCTGGTTTGTTAGAAGAGCCAAGGCACATGTGATCAAATCACAAATATCCAACCATCCATTGATCATGTCCTTCATTGACTACTCAGAATCATTTGATACCTTCCCACACGACTGTCTTTGGTGGATAATGGCAGACATGAGGGTTCCAAAGCATCTCATTGAACTTATCATAAGTCTTGACCACCAACAACCTTCACATTATTTAGGATAAAATGTGAGATCAAAGTGAACCTTGTTATTTATGGTTCCAGTCATGGAGAAATTTGCCTCATTAACCTGATAAGATGCAAAGGAACAGGGTAGATAATAATTGCATTGTTTATAACAAAGAACTTCTCTTTTCACATTTTAATCAGAAAAAACTGGCAACCAGCTACTCACAGATTCACTGATATTAATGACAGAATTTAGCCTTTCCAAACATTTCTGACATGTTTATTAAAATTCTTTTCATCATTTTAATAGCTAAAATATTCCCTATAGCTAATTAAGTTGCAAGCAGCAGCATAAAGTAGCATATTGAACTCATCTATTGTTGCAGACTGGGGGAAAGAATGAAAATATGTAATCAAACTACAGTTTGTATAAACTAAAGATAATCATACATTAACATGTTGCTGTATATAATGTGTACACATACTAATATAATCATTGGTTAACTTTTTTGCTCAATTAAAATTCCTCAGTTCAACATTTATTGAAACCATTCTGAACTCATCCCTTTTATTTTAGTATATGTGGGATCTTAAAGGATCTAAAGGCCAACTAGTATCTGACCCTATGCACAAAAGAGGAGAGTGGGAAGAACTTCCTTTGCTGCATATCCCTGTGAATGAGGCAAATATCAGAGGAGAAGAAGAGAACAAGGCCTGCTGTTGTGGGCCTGCTGATACTTCCGGAGAGTATCTCTGAAACATAAAGCTTCTTCAAGCTCCCTTTGGGAGTGGGGAGGCTCCACATTATCCCCAATCTAGGCCTGTATGTAATGGGCACAATCTGGCCCGAAGTACAGGTGAAATGGAGCATTTAAAAGATGCAAACCTGCCCCCGTCCCTCTCAAATTACACGTGTGAGTAATTCGATTGGTTAGTAGTTGCATGGCATGGTTTTTCTTCTCTGGGTCAGCATGCAAGCACTTTTTGCATGAGCACTTGGGTGTGCCAATGTAAATGCTGTTCTTTCCAAAATTCATGCAAGTGTATCTGAAATTCTCTTTCTACTAATATTTGTGGAAATACAACTTGATTGCATGAATGCGCATGAAAAGGAAAACAAATGGAGTGGAACATGGCCAGAGTTAAATCATTTAAACAACTTGAGTGAATACTCACAGAACATGTTTTTCAGTATTTGCTCAAGGGTATTATTGAGTGGTACCAGGGTGCATTGCTGCTCTTCATCTGCTTCCGAGTAATCTCAGAATTACATTGAAGTATGACCCGTACACCTGATTTTCAAAGAGCACATATTATTTACTGAGAGTCAGATTCTGCTTGGCCCTTATGAAGAGGCCCAGTAGGTGTAGAGAGTGTAGGAGCCCTTCCTCTCCTTGTCTGTCCTGCATAAAGGCTAGACTGGAGAGCACATGAGCTGAGCCATCCCTGCTTCCATGGTGGAGCATGGAACTCCAATGGGGTCCTGGATGGTTGGACGGGAGGCAAGGCCATGGCTCCGCCCACCCTAATGTGATAGGTTCTGACTGATCTGGGAAGGAATAAGCTACCTCCCACAAAAGGTGTAAGGGCAGGCACATACAGTCTGTGTGCCCTGGGGCTCCAGTAGACACAGTGTCTCCTGGTCAGTGCTTAATTTGTAATGAAAGGTGCCAGGGCTCAAGAAAATGTTTTACTTTCATAATTGACGTGGCTAAGTGCCGAGACTATGAACTACCAAGCCTAGAGGTGCCGGGGCTGAGCACTGCACAATTTAAGCACTGCTCCTAGTGTTGTCACTGAGACAGTGGAGCTCCACACAGCCCCTTATTGTGGGATGTGCCTAACATCATGTTTCTCACATGCAGCTACCATGGCCGCATGCGGCCACCAGAGGCTTTTCTTGTGGCCACAGCCCCCTGGGCAGTGATGGGGGAGGGAAGCAGTGGCCCCTGCCGGGGCTGCTAGCAGGGGTTGGGCTCTGCCCTCCTTTGGAGCCACAAATGCCAGAGGAGCAGGCAGCTGTTGAGTTCCCCACCTGGTGGAGCTCGGGCTTCCAGCTTCAGCCCTCGGGTGGCAGGAACCATCCCCCAGCAGCAGCACTTCAGGTGCCATCTTTCAGCTGGGGGCCTTCGAGCTCCAGCTGCAGGCTTCCTCACCCCATTGCCTGTGGCCCCCACTGCCTCCATACATACCTCTCCATCCACAGCTTAATTTGTCCCCTGGCTTGCCAGGGCTGTGTAAGTCTGCTGTGAAAAGCGATATTTGTATGTTTTGTTTTTCCTAAAGTTAATAAAGTATTTTAGGAAAAATTGTCAAAGCGGCCACCAGCAAGAATTTGTGCCTGCACTCTAAGACAACCAAAAAATTTCTTGTGAGAACCCCTGGCCTAGCATGTATGATCATGCCTCAGTGGTTAGTTACAGATTACTAGGATAATATGTGCAGTAGCTCCTTTTCAGAACCCAATTCCTTGTCCCATTTTTAGGTTTGTTTCGGTTTTTAATGCTCAAACTTCACAATGTGGGATAACAGACTACAAAAAATATAGTCTACAAAAAGTAACAGCAACACAAGAAATCACATGAAACCACATAACATATTTGTATTGTGTTATACTTTCACTGACAAAATAGCTTATAAAATATAATAGTTTAAAAAACGTCATTCATTGGCAGAAATCTAGTCTTTTATACTAAGCTTCAGCCTGGAGGGAATTTTTAAAGACAAGTTACTACTCCTTTAAAAATCATGTTTACAAAGAAAGGCTCTATAATAATGGAATAATGTAACAGGATACATATTAGCCAGTTCAGCTTTAGAAATATTTGAAATATGTAAAGCTGGTCTGACATTCTCCAGCACATACTGATATAACATATTTCGAAATAATGTCCTAGTGTACAACAAAGGGTGGTTTAAAGCTAATTGCATGGCATAGTTTATTTGGAATTTAGTCTCAGATTGCTACAATGCACTTTTGCCTATCCCAGGAAAGTTGCATTTGCTGTCCATATTTCAAACTGTAAGCATATACCACACCTGAGCTTATCCTAAGAACCATACAACACAATATGTTGCTTCTTATTGGCAGTTTTTTTTAATAATAGGAGGCAATGAAGTGGTGTCATTTCTGTAAATTGATTTAATGTTCTTTTAAAATGTGCATTGTCTAGTTTTTGTTTATGATCTCTCATTAACATACACTGCACATCCTTTAGTAGCACCTTCCAAAGAAATCAAGTGTTGTGAGTTGTATGGAGAAATGTTGGGTTCTAGAGCACCTCAGAATGTAAGATGGACCCAAGACCCCGTTATTCTAGGAGTGTTAAGACAAAGAGCTACCTAAGATTTTCATATTACATTGATTTCAAATTTGCTGTTTGTGGAGATCCCTGTTAGCCACTAAAATCTGAATTAAATAAACTGTTACTGAAAATTAGCTTTCACTATGTTCTTGTGCTTCTGTCTGACCTGACTAAAATATGTGGGGTCAGGCTCAGCATTGAATCAAAGTGACTGCCTCTTCACTAAGACTTTTAGGAAAATCTCCCAAGCAACAATGGGAGGGGTAGTATAGTCCAGCAGCCTGCTTTTTTATCACTGTGTTATCTAATATTGGTTACAACACATGTTTGTCAGTTGCTATCAAGCTAAGCTAATTTCAAACCAATGACTTTCAGGTGACCCTTGCCTGACCTACTGTATCATCCACTCCCTGTTTTCAGATGTTTTGAAGACTGTGATTACATGTGAGAGTAAAATATTAGATCTTAGTGCTTTAACAACAACAAATCTAATTAAAAAACACTAACATAAAATGGCAATCCCTGGCGGATTATATCATTTATGATCAAGCTACAGAATCTGTTTCTCACAATGAGAACTGTGCTCTAGGAGCAATACTAATATTAAAGTAGAGTAGCCTTTATCCAGCTAATACACACCTGTTAACATTAACAGAAGTTAAATTTACTCATTGATTAGGGAATACATCCTCTACAGTGTAAATAGTGTAATTTCCTTCATCTCCAACTTTATAGTTTCCAAATGCAACTGACTCAATTAGAAAGGAATTTCATAAAGCAATAAAAACATCAACTTTATACCTGATACAAATGTTTAAAATATGTCATTTGGATCCTGATCCAAATCCCTTTGAAGTTAATGGAAAGCCTTCCATTGATGTGAGTGGGCTTTGAATCAGGACCTTGAAGGACTAGACAAAAAAACGATGATAGAAAAAAAGGGTTAAAGCAAAAAAGTAGATAAGAAAAGATAAAAGAAGGAAGAACTGTTACACTCACTCAATTTCATACCACTTACTGTGAGTCCGTCAGGACCTTTAACCAATTAAACTAATTAAAAGTAAGAGTTTCTCTTGATCATGACAGAGAGAATCTGTGAATGCTGACCAAGAGTTTCAATAAAGTTCGGCTTCTAAATCCAGTTGTCTAATACTCAAAAGTGTTGAGCACTCAGATGCTCCCATTGACTTTAGTCAGTAACACGTATGAGGTGCCTATTAGCTTCTAGGACTGTACCAAGGAGTGCAATGCTGAAGAACTATAATAAGTCACAACTGCAAAGAAGAGTTAAACACTTTTTCAAATGTTATACCATTCTTTAGTTGGGTATCTTTTTACTGATCACACCCTCCTTCCAACTATTATCATTTAAATATATTTTAAATGGTTCTTCAATGGCAATAGTTATAGTAGCATTTCATTTTCTCATCAGCTTTCTTCCCTTCTTCACTGCATACTAAGATACCTATTACATTAAACTTCACTCATTTTTTTTAAGCCCCACAATTTGAAATGTCAAAGAATATGTGCTCCACATGGAGAATAAACTGTGTAATGAATCTGAAAATAAAACTTTTAATCATAACTGGCCTTTTTGAATATAGTACTAGTAGGAGACAGCTTACTAAGACTATGTTGTCTTTTGTGATGCTGGTTGGGTAGAGGCATTACTAAATGTAAGAGGTTGTAAGTGCTAATCTATGTAAAAACTGGTAACAAAATTAGATTAATGGTTAGGACACTATTTTCAAAGCAAAGTATATTTAGCAGCATGAATACATTTGTATGGCCCTTTCTGAAATGCCTCTGTGTAGAAAGCTAGGTGATCGCCTGTCTTGGTGCCTTTCCAAATACCTGATTTCTACACATCTATCAATTTATGCTCATAACTTAGGCTTCTGCAAAACATATGTGACCAACTGTGTGCATCTAACCTTGACATTCTGACCCATTAAAATGTATTCACTCTTCATTGCAGTTTCAATTTCAAAGTTTTAATTCTGTTCCTAGATACTTCTCTCTTTCCCAGTTCTCTGACTGCTATGTACCAATTCTATCTCTGGGCTGCATGTAGGAGTAGGATTTTATATTTGTATTATAGGTTATAATGATTGCCGGTTATAATAATATAGTATGTATTAAATGTATTGATGTATGATTTGATTTCATCCTGCCAGCCTCCCTTTTTGATTTCAAGGCAGGAATAGACCTGAATAGTCCTAATGGCTGATTATGGTCACCTTTTGTTTTAGGATAAGATTTCATTACAGTATTTGCTGTAAGGTCTTGCTTCTTGTATGTATTGCAAACTAAGGTGTAAGGTTCTTTAGTAACCATATACGCCTTTCCAAAATGTTATCCTATCTGAAGGTCTCTGTAAAAGACTGTTTGTGTGAATGAAGAATGTATGCATCAGGGAAAGATATGGTGTGAAGGCCATTGTTATAGCGAGATGGTCAAGGAAGAAAGAGTGAAGAGACTTAACAACACCAGAGAACCATCAACGTGCATCCATAATGAAGGAAGGGCAGATTGACGACCCTGAGGTGGAGGCTGGCACCCCTAAAGACAAGACAATTGATTAAATCGAAACCAGGACAGGATGACCCTCTCCGAGGTGTCTTGGAATGTTAACATCAAAAGATAACACCAATTAAGGTGTAACCGATCACAAACTGACAGCAAAATCTATAGACTTCAACAGAGAAAAAAGACTATAAGAACAGGGTGCTTGACCATGGGACTTTGGGTTCATTTTGCCACAACTCCAGGAGCATTGGATCGCGACCGACAGAGCCCGGACCAATCTGGCTGGCCACTAGATTGATCCAGACTCTGGACTGGCAACTATAAACATCAATTGGCAGGGTGTGTGTGTGTATGTATGTGTGTGTGTGAGAGAGAGAGATTGAAAAGCATATGCTAACTGCTGTATTCTCACTAAATGCGGCGTATTGCCTTTTTCCCTGAAAAAGATCCCGTGTGCTTCTTATAAGCATAACATGCAGATATTTAAATTTTTGTATCTTGACTCTGATTTTTTCTTGAGCTCTATCAAAATATGTTGAAGAATTTTCATGCTGCATTATAAAAAATAAAATACACCCAACTGTAATTTGATTTCAAGCTTCTTTGAGGGGTATCTCCCTCAAAACTGTACTCCTATGATTTATCATCTCTAGACTTATGAAACTCATTAATAGACCTAGAACTATATTGTTTTATAATAATAATATATGGAGATATACCTATCTCATAGAACTGGAAGGGACCTTGAAAGGTCATTGAGTGCAGTCCCCTGCCTTCACTAGCAGGACCAACTACTACCCCTGACAGTTGTTGGGGGATTTTTTGTTTGGTTTTTTTTTGGTGCCCCAGATCCCTAAATGGCCCCCTGAAGGATTAAACTCACAACACTGGGTTTAGCAGGCCAATGCTCAAACCACTGAGCTAGTCCTCCCCCATAAGTTTATATGCTGCGTACATGCAAGACTGAATTAATAGGGCAAATCAGGATTTTGCTTAAATGGTACTTAAGCAGTTACAAAGATTTAATAATTAGATACATTGCTTTATTTAGTGGGATTTCTTAGTTGGCTAGATTAACTTATCACTCTATGTCTTTGCTTGCAGAGAAATCATTTGATGGTGGAATGGAAATATTATTTCTGGTTTTGAAACAGTTCAATTTTTGTCCATCCTTTATTAAGGGCTTGATCCAAAGTAATCAAAGTCAATGGAAAGACTCTTATTTGGATCAGATCCTAAATGAGCTGATTTGTTTTACTGCAGCGTATCTGCTAAAACTATCTGTAATGGTAAAATAACTCTGAGCAACAAAGTTGGCACATGGAACATAATAGAACTGTTTATTGTCTCCTTGGCTCTCTATTATGGCTATTGCAATAAAATTGAATCCAGCTATCAAAGGAGAGTAACATAAAAAGATGTATTCAGTAGATGACATATTGTTCCTAATGAATGATCCAGGGTAATCTGTCAAAGATTTGATGAAAATTGTAGAAGACTTTGGACCACCCTAAGGCTACAAAATAAATTGGACCAAAAGTAAGATGTTCTCATTCTCGTAGTATAGCCTCTGTGCAATAATGAATGCATATAAATTTTGTTAGCTCCACAAGAGAATGATGTATGTGTATACTGTTCAGTAAAAGACTGCAAAATATTTTATCAAACAAATATATCTGCTTTTCACAAAAACTTACCAATGTGCAGGAACTATAGATATATTTATGAGATAAAACTCATATAATAAAAATGGTAGTAGGACTGTGAATTTATTAAGTTCTTGCTATGTTACCCTTAATATTTTCATATTCACGTTCTAAAACAATAAATAATATTGTATGAATATTCTTACTGAATTGTAAGAAACCCAAGTGGACGTTAAAATCTGCTAGACATTCAGCGCCTGGATCCTGTGTTTATTGGTATGGTATAAGAACCTGAAAAAAACCCGCATCTTACAATTCAGAGGACCTAGGCTCCCATTTTGAAAATATATTACTTAACACTAGGTAAAGGGTACATATCATATTAACAGTGTGCAAAAGTGAAAAAAACAATAAGATGAGAAACAGCAGAATCACAATGAGCATATACTTTTTCTATATTACCATTATCTGTAAGGGCTTCACAAATAGATCAAAACTTGGGCCTGGTCTACACTACAAAGTTAGGTCAACGTAAGTCACCTTGCATCGACCTAGTTGTGCAAGTGTCTACATTCAAATTTGTCTTCTGCCAATGTAAGCACACCACTATGGTGACACAGTAACACCACCTTTTCAAATGGAGTTAAGCCATGGTAAAGGTACTGTGATTGATGCAGTACAAGTGTAGATACTGCACAACCTATATTGACCCTAGAAAAACAAGGTGGGTGAGGTAATACCTTTTATTGGATCATCTTCTGTTGCTTAGACACACAAGGTTTCAAGCTGAGGGCTGGTCTACACTGGGAATTTGCATGGGCAGATCTACATCTCTCAGGGGTGAAAAATACACACCTGGAGAGACATAGCTATGCCAACCTAACCCCCAAGCAGGCTAGCTCAGTTGGCAGGAGGGACAGCTCAGTGGTTTGAGCATTGGCCTGCTAAACCCAGGGTTGTGAGTTCAATCTTTGAGGAGGCCACTTAGGGATCTGAGGCAAAAAATTGGTCCTGCTAGTGAAGGCAGGGGGCTGGACTCGATGACCTTTCGAGATCTGTTCTAGGAGTGTGGTATATTACCTATTATTATAGTGTAGACACTACTAGGTTGACAGAAGAATTCTCGGGGACATGAATTATCTACGCTGATGGGAGAACCTGCAGTGTAATGTATATACTGAAGTCCTATAGCTGCGCTGCTGTAACAGTTTAAGTGTAGACATACCCTTACACAGAGCTCTTCTTCAGGTCTGGGAAGTGTCATGGCTAAATATAAGGTGGAACAGATTGTTCTGCATAAGTAGTTAACATATCTAAAAGAACCATTTAAGGTGAAATGGCCAGTTAGCACCTCTCCAGTCATATGAGTGAAAGAGGAAAAAAAGGCTAATATCCTGGGGCCATCATGGCTACTGTAACACTGCATATAACAATGGAAGATACTGAATTTTGCTGTCTGAAATGGAAACTTCACAATATGAAGAAAAAGGACGCAAAACTTTACAGTGACATCTATTTCCCCAGCAAATGAGAGAAACAAAACATGATCCCCAGAGTTCTTACCATGTATAACCCTCTGACCACTACATGCAACTGCAAATATGCTGAACGCTCTGCAGAAGGACGTCAAAAAAGCCTGAGGAATTAATTATTGCACCTCACATACTCCAGAAGGGGCCACATTTTCCCACACATTGAAAGAAAAAAATCAGGAAACTAACCAGGAAATCATGCAAGAAACTCAAAACAACTAACAAAAATCCCTGATGACAGCCTTCCAACACAAAAACAAAAAGTGGAACCAACTATAACTCCACAACCCACAGACCACCTCTGAGAGAAATCGTGGAAGCATGACTCACCACATGAATATTACACAACACCCCGACATCATCAATTTATCAAGACTGCCCCTACCCAGAGCTGAATTATCTGTGCTCTCCAAGGGACCAAATTTCTGCCCCACCACAGAACCTGACACCATATTAATATGTGGAGATCTAAAAGAATTCTTCCACTGACTCCCCCTCAAAGAATTTTTTCACAACAATGCTACGTTACCCACATTTACCATATCCCCACTGACAGTCACAAGAAAAAAGAATCATCTGACTGGATACTCCACAATGGATGACATTATACTTTTGATCATTGCACTGATTGCGTCAGGGAAAAAAATGACTGTGAAATCCTTAATAAACATCATTTCCACCACAGTCTTTCTAACACCGAGAGGACATCTATACATTTCCTGAAATCCAACCACAATCCAGATAGCGATCAATCCAGCAAGGGGGCACCATCACAGTCCTCACCCATGACTATGTTAACAAGGCCAACTGACAACTCTCCAACACCACCTACTATAAAGCTCAAAGAAGACCCCATGCCACAATTTAACCTGGAATTTAAGGATATCATCTTCTTCCCCAAACAACTCCAAGAGAAACTCTACAACATCATCCCCCATGAATCCACTCCAGATACCTTCTACATGCTTCTCAAAATACACAAACCAAGGACCATATCTATCCATGCAACTCTTAATGAGGAAATAGTAGGACTCATAAAAACCATCCTCAAACCACTCTGTGTCCACAAAAACAAAATGAAGAGTCCGGTGGCACCTTAGAGACTAATAGATTTGTTTGGGCATATGCTTTTGTGGGTAAAAAAACCACTTCTTCAGAGGCAAGGAGTGAAAATTACAGATGCAGACACTATTATACTGACACATAAAGAGAAGGGAGTTACCTAACAAGTGGAGAACCAGTGTTGACAGGGCCAATTCAATCAGGGTGGATGTAGTCCACGCCCAATAATAGATGAGGAGGTGTCAATGCCAGGAGAGGGAAAGTTGCTTTTGTAGTGAGCAAGCCACTCCCAGTCCCTATTCAAGCCCAGATTAATGGTGTTCAATTTGCAAATGAATTTTAGGCCTGGTCTACACTAGGAGTTTATGTCGAATTTAGCAGCGTTCATTTGACTTAACCGTGCACCCGTCCACACCAGGAAGCTAATTAGTTCGACCTAGAGGGCTCTTTAGTTCGAATTCTGTACTCCTCCCCGACGAGTGGAATAGCGCTAAATTCGACATGGCTATGTCGAATTAGGCTATGTGTGGACGGAAATCGACCTTAGTAGCTCCGGGAGCTATCCCACAGTGCACCACTCTGTTGACGCTCTGGACAGCAGTCCGAGCTTGAATGTTCTGACCAGCCACACAGGAAATGCCCAGGGAAAATTTGACACGCTCCGGTGCCTTGTGGATATTCTGCAGGACCGCAGGCAGGAGGACAGAGCCCCCCGGCACTGTATCTGCAACCGCCCTCCTCCGCCACAAAGTCCCAAACCCCCCTCACCCAAAGTAACAAGAAGGAGGGGCGACAGGGGCGGTGAAAATTGTCACTGCACCCCTGCAGAGTGCACAAATACAAGAAGGCTCTCATTCCCTAAATGTTGAGAAGTCCTTCCCTTCCTGGCTCACCGAAGCCCCAATCCCAGTTTCATCCACTAACTGTGTAGTTGATTATTAAAAGTAATTAGCAGTTAATTACTATTTCCGTCAAGTTTTTCTACAGAAGACTGTCTGTGAAGGGGGGGGGGAAGGGGGTTGTTAATTGCATAGGACAGTCACCTTTACCAGGGTACAGACACGGGGGCAGGATCAACAGCAGGTCTCACACACACAGTGCAGTCAGTAGGCACCCTGGTCGGTCTGGGAGGTGTTTTCCATGTTCTGTGTGGGTGGGGGGTACGTGACTTTGTGGCATGGGAGGGCGGTTACAGAACTTATGCAGCGGTCCTTGTCCCGGACCACAGAGCCACGCAGCAGGGGAATCTGTAACCGTTCTCCCCCGCCACAAGGTCACGTAGCCCCCGCACACAGAGTCCCGAAAAGGAGGGATGGCAGGCTCCGTTGAAACAACCAGTCCGGCACTGCAGACCGCTCTAGGAGCAGGAGCCTATCATTCCTCGAGTGTAGAAGTGGTGTTAACATCACTGCACACCCTACCCACCACAGTCTGCATCCCTGTTTCAACCCTTTAACGCGAATTCATTAATAAAGAAAACGTTGTTAATTAACAATGTTCCATTAACTTTATTTTTAAACGTGTGTTGGAAGGGGGGAAACGTGGTGAACGGGGTATGTAACCGCAGAAGAAAGTCAACAGTAACTGAAGCAGGGGCAGGTTCAGCTTCTCTGTAAAGAAACTTAACAGTCACAGGTTACCCTGCTCCCTGAGGAACCTAGCTTTCAAAGCCTCCCGGATGCACAGCGCTTCCCGCTGGGCTCTTCTAATCGCATGGCTGTCTGGCTGAGCGTAATCAGCAGCCAGGCGATTTGCTTCAACCTCCCATCCCGCCATAAAGGTCTCCCCCTTGCTCTCACAGAGATTGTGGAGCACACAGCAAGCTGCAATAACAATGGGGCTATTGGTTTCGCTGAGATCCGAGCGAGTCAGTAAGCTCCTCCATCTCCCCTTGAGACGTCCGAAAGCACGTTGAATGATGACAGTTATCCAAGACCACCCTCGACACATTTTTCCCCCCAGCATGCATTGTGGGGAAATCCCAGAATTCAAATGGGCAGCGGGGACTGCAGGAACTGTGGGATAGCTTCCCACAGTGCACCGCTTCCAATGTCGATGCTTGCCCCGTTAGTGTGGACTCACAAAGTCGAATTAGTGCCCTTAGTGTGGACGCACAAATTCGACTTTGTAAGGTCGATTCCACAAATTCGAATTAAGTTAAATCGAACTAATCTGGTAGTGTAGACATACCCTTAGTTCTGCTGTTTCTCTTTGAAGCCTGTTTCTGAAGTTTTTTTGTTCAAATATGGCTACTTTTAAATCAGTTATAGAATATCCAGGGCGATTTAAGTGTTCTCCTACTGGCTTTTGTATGTTACTATTCCTGATGTCCGATTTGTGTTCATTTATCCTTTTACATAGAGACTGTCTGGTTTGGCCAATGTACATGGCAGAGAGGCATTGCTGGCACATGATGGCATATATCACATTAGTAGATGTGCAGATGAATGAGTCCCTGATGGTGTGGCTGATGTGGTTGGGTCCTCTGATGGTGTCGCTAGAATAGATATGGAAACAGAGTAGGAACTTTCAGGATTGTCTACAATATAGAGACTACACTGGCTTAGCTACTTCAGCATAGCTATGCTGGCATAACCCCACAGAATAGGCACAGTCTACACTGATAGAAGGGGGTTTTCCATCAGTGCAGGAACATCACCTCCCTGAAGCATTCTTCCATCAACATAGCTGCATCTATACCAAGGGTTAGGTCAACATAGCTATGGAGCTCTGGTAACCAATGTACACCTTCCCCAATGTAACTACATCAGCCTAACTTTTAAGTCTACACCAAACATCAGTCCCAAACATCTGGCTCTGTGAGTGAACTTGTACATGACCCCAGTGATCAGTGGCTCTTTAGATGGTTTTCTAAGGGCATGTATCCCAAACTAGGGATTTCGTCAGCTTCTTGTCAAAGGAGAACACATTTTTTTCAAAGCAGTTTTAAAATGTTTTCACCCAGTCCACACTGGCTACTAAAGTTTGAGCACAGTTTCTTTATTCAGTTTGAATCCCAGGGCAGATAGGCTTTTCCCCTGCCCTTTCTCTGTTTCCCAACCCAGCTTCCGAAAATCCCTCACCAGCACATACAATGGAGATATCACACCATGCTTGTTTGAGTTTCTGACAACGCTGAAAAAGTCCTAGGCAGACACTTTTATTTTCCTGATCAATGATACTGTACCTCAGAACAAGCCGTGCTGCAATATGAGCTGATCTGTGCCATAAAAATGCATGCATGATATATATATTTATTTCTATTCTGAGCACAGAGGATGAAATAATTCTGCACCATGTCCCATTTTAAGGCATACTGTTGTTTTGCAAGCAAAACAGTAGAGCTTTCATTTGCCAGTGACATTCCACAAAGTGTTTATAATTCAGTGTTAGCTTATCAGTCGTCCAATCTCCCACTCTAGGGAATGTGTCAACCATCAAAAGGAGTGGAGGAGGTGTGCTGAATGCTAATGGCTTCCATTTCATCAGACTCACTTTCTTAAGGGCATTTAATCAATGAGGACAAGTAGTAGGCAGATTTTTAAATAAATGTGTCACTTTAGGTTAATCCACAGTATTTGTTTATGCGATTCCCCAAATATGTTCCTCTGCTGCTCAACTGAATTTATAATCTGAAAATCAAAACATGTTACAAGTAGATTTAAACTACCTCCCCCCCAAGCAATAATTTTATTTGACCTACTAGTATCTAAAACATCCAGAAGTTTCAGGTCCAAGGG
Source organism: Mauremys mutica (assembly GCF_020497125.1). Lineage (NCBI taxonomy): Eukaryota > Metazoa > Chordata > Testudines > Geoemydidae > Mauremys > Mauremys mutica. The sequence continues at coordinate 74,895,603 of NC_059077.1, forward strand.
TGTTTAATGTCAATGAGGCATACGTAGAATGGTTTCAAGCAAACTCTTTCCCAAGTGAGTAACATTGTTTTCTGGCCAGCTTATTTTTAAGAGACAATTTTTAATTCAAAAAAGATATTAAAACATTAACCAGTTGTTGAAATACTGTAAGCATTGCATATAAGTGTAATTTATTATATATTATTTAAGAATTAAGGTAACTGTGTGATAGCACAATGTACCTAACTAAAATGCTATGTTCTTTTGACACTACAAACACACTTGCATACATATACATAAATGGAGAAGAGTATATTTTTATATACATATATGTGCAATGTTTGGAGACAAGTTAATTGTCTCCAAATTAAAATATATGATTTGTTTTGCTTTCTGGCTAATAAATATATTAGAGGCTATCATGGCAAGACTGTAATTTACGCAAAGCTCATTAAAAAACAAAGTTTCTATTGTCATGTATAAGTATATACAGGATTTTGTTTACTCCATGGGAAGCGGGACCTAAATTAACGACAGGTGCTGTTACTCTGATGTAGCTGTACTGGTGTTGCACTGAGGAAAACCACTGTACCAGTGACTTACACTTGTTTACACTAAAGATTTGCACTGGGGTGCAAATAGTACACTGGAGTGCAATATTGGTGTAGCAATTTCTACTATCCAGAGCCGTGTGTGTGAGACACAGTGAACAGCACTTATGAAAAACTGCTTGTGTTACCTAATATAAACCATCTGAGCGAAGGCAACCAACCAGAATATAGCTATCCCGCTCATGTGAAAAGTTCTTATTGATTGCTGAGAGTGCTTCACACAGAGAGAACAGTAACCAAAATACCCTGCATATACTATATATAAAACCAACAAAAATAGACAATTTTAGGATATGTCTACAGGTGCATCGTGGAGCATTGTTAGGGTTTAAGGTCAACTTCTGGTGCAATCCTTCAGGGCCAGAATTGCTCTGTTTCAGAGCTATTCAGCACAAGAATACACAAGTCATAGATGAACCTATAAACATACATAATGGATGCTTTCAAATGTATATTCATATGCTAATTTGCAGTACAATTCAGCTCTTTCCAGTTCAAAGACAAATTAAATTATTCTTGTGCAGCCTGTTGGTAATTAGCTTCCTGAAACGGCAATCTATTTTTTTTCTCCTGATATGCAAGAGTCTTTGAAAATAGTAAGTAAAACCTCCATAGTCCCTTTAAGAAGGGTCTTTAATATGGATCTCAAAAGTCACGTAAATCAAACCATTTTGTAAACTATGTCTCAACCTTTTTAAACATATCTCCATGTTAGCTTTAACATCATTATGTCCCATTGTGATGAAAATGGACTTTCTGTATCCTGTGATAATGAAAATAGCCACTTTATGCAGTTTCTGCCTGCAATTATCCAGGCTTTTCTCAGACTCTAGAGAAATCTAAGCTAATTGCTTTGGGACTTTTGCTACATTTCCATAAATTCTTTGTTAATTTTTTATGAGAAACTGTTATTTCAGTTGGCCTTAAAGTTCCCATTGTATTCAATAATGTAAAGAAGTCATTATGAAAACATAACCAATTCACCAGTGCTTCCATCAAAGCCCCACTCTTTTATCTACATGTAGTCTCAGGTGAGGCTGAATGTGACTCATCCAAACCCTTCAATGTCTCTTTTTTATTGTGATGCAAGCTTTTCTTCATCTGAGCTTACTCAAAGCAAATCTAAAAGTCGTTCTATGTGGTGCTCGACCTTGTCATTATAGGACATGAAATGAGTTTGCTTTATCTGACAGTTTGCTTTGGAATTGCTTTTATACCTACTCATCAAGCCAAAGACAAAGAACTCAGTTTTAAATGACATGGTAGAAACAACAATGAGGCACATTTCCCAGGGAATGCTCTGCAACTTGTGATGTTGTATTTGATTTATTGATTGTTTCAAACTGAAAGCCAGAGTTTCCATGGACTCTGAACAACAACAAAAATGAATCTGAATCCATTTTAGAGTATTTTGTTTTATTTTGCTTGCTTTTTTCAGAAGATTTGTAATACAAACCAAGGACCAATCCTTCAAGGTGCTGAGTATTTCTGGGAGATGCCATTTACTTTATATTGTAGGATCGGACAGGACACTTCTGTAGGTATTTCTATGTCATGTTTCTTTCAAAAGTACAGCAGTAATTAATCTGGTTTCTAGTCTTTTACTATTATATTATTAATATGTAAACTCCCATCGGACTATACAAAATGCTTTATTTTGAAAGGGTTTAATAGTGATATGCCGTTTGTCGTAAACCCCTGCAATACAAACAGCTCTGAATATCAATAAACTGGCTGCAATCAATCAAGCACTTTCCTTTAAAACAATTTATGAATTAGAAAATGAGAACTGTCTAGAGCTCTGGTCAGGTCATTTTACTATGCAAATAGCTGTCAATATCTTCCTCTGAGAGGTGCAATGTAGCAGGTTTTGAATGAATTCCAAGGACAAGATCCTCTATTGGCATCAATCAGCATATTTCCATTGACTTTAATGGCGCTATGTTAATTTACATGAGCCATAGATCTGGGCCTTATTAAGTCTATAAGTGATCTGTGGACTGCTCTGATATCATTGGGACTCTATTTTAAAAATCCCCAGGCCATATCAACTGTACTTGGCCTCCCTCCCCTGCAGTCTCAAAAGACAACTTATTATAACAACAACAACAACAAAACAACCATAGGCGTACAATATATATTAAAAATAAGATAATTATTCTCCCATTATAACAGGATTCCTGCATCTTTCATAGAGTATCACAAATATTCATCTCCATGTAGAGCTTTTTATTCTGATCACAAAATATTGACCTTTGGTAATATATCTACCCTCTCCAACCTTTAAGCAATGTCTGCAATTAGCAAAAGCAAGAGCTACTTATCCAATGATTGTTTTTCTGCAAGCTGCAATAGTAGAAAACTACACTTTTAAGGTCTAAAGAGGGTTTTTAAAAAACAGGGGGGAAACAGTGTTCTCGCCAATTAGGTAAGATGATTTATAAATCCCTAAAACACAATTTCAGCTGATATTAATATTAGCTTTTCTAATTTAGTATTGAATCATTTAGTAGCTTCCCTTCCCCCAAAGCACTGTCAATTTATGAGTTGCTGAAAGGACCAAGATATTCCTATTAGCTGTGAGCAAACCTCAAAAGGCTTGAAGGTTTGACTCAGAGAAGCACTCAAAAAATCCCAATGCTTATCTTAAGCTTTTCTGAATCTCGTTGGTCTAGAAATGAGATTGGAAATCATGTGTGATCAGGCCTCTCTTATGCAAATTCTAGTTCTTCCTAATGTTGATGGGCAAGAAATACCAGAAGTACAACATTTTTTGTGGTATTTTGGTGTCTCAGATTGGTTTTCTGAGCAAAGTCAGGAAGCATAAGGTCATGGAGAAATTTTTAAAAATATATTAACCCGAATTTTCTAGAATTAAAAAAAAAAGTGTAATGCTGGGCCTGGTTTCAGTTTAATGAAAAGACTCAGGTTTCCTTTTGTTATGTTGTTACTTGTGTTCCTATCCTGATTACTGTTCATTTAGGGCCTACTTTGACACTCTTCTCAGGATCAGCATTACCTTACTCCCCCAGGAATTCCACTGAAGTTAATGGAGCATTTATTTGCAGAGTATAGCATTACTCAGCATGTGTGAGGGCGGCAGAATCTGGTCCCTTAAATGAGATGCACTCCCTTTGTGCTCTAATTGCCATCTGCATTACAGACAGGAATAGATTCAGGATCTCTATGAGACCCTGACTGCATTAGCTTTGCTTTCCTAAAATTCCCCACCATTGCTGGTGCAGTTCCACTATTGGTAACAAAGGCAGAAGCAATATTGTAGACTGGATGCTACCGTTTTAACTACAAAGTTGTTTAACTCTGGTCTGGAAAAGTCTATAGTAGATATGACTGCATTATCTCAATAACTGAAAACATCATATCAGCACTTTGTCCTGCTCTCATCCCAAAGGGTTTATCCCTGGTGGGAAAATGATGACTCTAAAACTGGGCCACGTTTCTCTACATCATGTCTTCCCTTCAAAATCTGTTTTAAATGGTAAACTCAGCTTAATTTGTGGGAAAGGTGAAGTGGAGTTGTTGGACAGAGATATGAAATTCATGACAATAGGGCTGGACTGTCATATATGAGGAGGATCTTTGAACTCATATCAGGGATCAGAAGTAAGTCATGTGGAGTGAGAAAATGGACTGGATAGTTATCTACAGGTTCTGTAGGGCAGAGATTTGAGGGGATGGAATTGTATTTAGGAGGTGCTGAAAGAGAGGGGTGGAAATTGAATTTGGTGGAAGAGGTGCGGGATGTGAAATGCCGGCAGCCCAGGATACCCATGTAGGGAAGATTTGTGTGTGTGTAGGATTTATGGTAGGAATGAGTGTGGGGGTTGGCAGGCGCTGAAAAAGGAATCAGAAGGTGCAAGGGTAAAGTGTGTGTCAAAGTCTTTATGTCTGGGTTAAGAGAATACTAACACCCATTTTTTCTAATACGGACACCACTTAAAGTAACATAGGAAAGTTGACTTTGAACTTCTCGGAACTTACTGAATGGTTTGATTATGCTTGCAGAAGCAATCAGTTCTGTTTTGTTTGCTTTGTACGTGATAATTGCAGAAGGCTTTATCACTATTAGCCTCCTTATCTTAATGAAAAATTCTATTCATACCCCTTCACTTCCACCAGACCAGGTTTGTTTTACCAATCCATATGCTCACAACTACACAAATGGGCTAAATAAATCCTACTCAGTTTAAAGATGCTGATGAGAGACCTTTATATAAGAGTTCTGAAGCAAAGTGGGATGTTCATTTGCATTTCAATGCTTTCCCAGCTTCTAGGTATTTCATAGCCATGCTACTGTCTGAGCTCTAGGAACAAAATAAAATGTTTGTGTAGGCTACTGAATGCACTCTGTTCTTTTTCCTTTTCTTTGCTACAATATCTATTAACTCAAGTAAGCTAGAGTTAGACAAATAATTCCCTGAACTTTTCAAAGAAATAAATGCACCTACATACACAAATAGTAATAAAAAAGGCAGACTTGGATTTTCTGCTCAAGATCAGAATCACAGGTGTTTGGATGCAGTTCATTTGAACATAAATCCAGAAGCTTCTTCAGGTAATACATGTCAAAGTGCATGGAAAAATCCCTTGCCACACACAGAGTACCTACCATTCTATAAGTGTAGTGTTATCACATTCCAAATCTGTTAGTGCTGTGGGAAGACAACTGGGTCACTGAAAGCTATTGGAAGATAAACATCATGTGCCTTAAAAAAGAAAGAAAGAAAGAAAGAAAACAGTGAAGGTTTCACTATTAAAGTTCATTATGCATTATGCAGTTCTTTACTTCGAGAGAGAATCTCACAGAAAAGCTAAGTTACAAATAACAATGCATAACATTGCTTTATACGGTGCTTCTTTTGTGAATACCCTGTGGCTAGTGCATTTGAATCCCAGACTACACAGAAATGAAGTGCATGTGTATCAGCTTGTTCTTCATTGCTCACGTTCTTCTTTGTGTTGACTAGAAATGTTCAGTACTACCATGCAAGAAGGGTGCTTTACTCAAAGATACTCCGTTATGTTAAGCAGACAGTATTGTCATTAGCTGCCATGGTCGACCGTGGATGCAGCCCTGTTGATTTTATTAAAGGGGCTGTCAGGATCTATAATTCACACATCATTAACCACTTCATTAAGACTACAGCTGCCCCGTGAGCCCTAAACTTGTAGCCGTTTCAAGACAATACAAGTAAATGCTCACTAGCTGAGACATGCAGGCATATCCAGTGACTTGTTCACTCCATAGTTTAAAGGAAGTACTGGTTTCTAGGAAATGCTTTTCCAAACTATTGAGCTTAAATGTGTAAAACATGTTCACTTGAAATTGATTTGATTTAAGTTAAAAGCATTACTTTGCAATGAGGTGTGCACTCTCACATCATCAATCAAAACAAAAAGGCAATAACAAACCTAAATGTACAATTATTTAAGTATTTTCATATGTCTTAGACTTTCTTTTCTGCAATATGAAGCAGTCTGTACCACTGAAACATGATGAAGGTGAATTCTAAAGGACACAAACAATTATACTCGTTTAAAAATAATTTTAGATGAAGTATGACTTATACAGAAATATTTTCTTTCTCCCATATCTGCTTCTTTTCCCAAAATTCCTGCTCCTATTTTCACCTATTATTTCATGGTTTTTTTCCTCTTTTCCCCTCTATACATCTTTTCCTGGTGTCTTCTAAGCAAGCCATGAACCCCATAACATTTGTGTTCAGATTGAGCTTTGAACTGACAATATTTGCATGAATGTGAAAGAAGGCAAAGTTACTTTTTACCCCCTTCTCCAATTATTTAAGGTTTTGAAACCTTTGCATCAGTGATCCCTGACAGGAAAAGACCCTCTGACTTTAAGGGGGATCTTGGTAGGAATGAGTGCCCATCATTATGAATAATGGTTCCATAATCAGGCCGTAATTTTTATGAAGTAACTGTATATCTTATGATTAATGTCAAATGACCTATTAAAACATAACTAGACACAGGCTTTTGGGTTAAACCTCTTTATTTCTGATTCTTGCAAATACAAACCTGAACCAAACATACTACTGGGCAAAATACTGCTTTGCCACTGTTAGCATCCTATTTAGCTTCAGAGGCTCTTTTGGTTTTCAAAAAGGCCCCTATAAAATTATTCTAACTTTATTGTTTTGAACACAATGGCTTACCATTGATTCACTATGGTTTTGGGAACTATTTCTGTAGAATAGTGCAGTGTTTCAGTGGTTCTATAAAGGTGTCCATGCCTTTACTCCCATCTATCACTTTGTCTGCACTACAAATACAGGTATGGTTGTGTCTCCACCTTGTTATAACATGGTTTGATTTTGCTTGTGTAGATCAGACTAAATCATGTAACAATCATTATTAGAATTAATTATTATTATTTGTATTACCATAGTGCTTAGGAGCCCTAGTGATGGACCAGGACTCCACTGTGCTATAGTAAAAGAAATATATTACAACACAGAGTGTAGATATGGTCTGAAACTAGTTTACTGTCTGCTCCACAGTATTCTTCATATCCAGCCTTGGCAACCTCATTGTCCCTTCTTTGTGAACCTTCACAGATGGGGGTTGCTCTGTCTTTTGTGCTGCCCCATCTGTGTGAACCTCTCTCCATTTTTGGAGCTAGAGAGTCACTTCCCCTCTTTAAATGTTACCTGGGAGTCACTTTCTCTGCAAAGTGTTTGATGATGCTCTGTTTGAAGGATGCTAAATAAAATGAATAGTACGGTACTATATTCTTTTATATTAACCTAGGAGCACCATGAAAAGTATAATTGATTGATGTTATGCCAAAAGTCCATTTGAATTGTGCTAAGTTAATTCATTGTAGCTTTGCTGGCAATTTGAATAGTATATTTGTTATCATAAAGCAAGTCTCTGGGTAAATGTACTATCAGCAAAGATACGGTATATTCCTTTGAGCTAAGATGTGAATCTCCGTATTGACATTTTGGTAGAAAAGTAAGTCAAAAATTTATTTTAAAAAGGTGGTTTTTTTCCTTTTCTGCATTTACCTAGAGATATGTTCAGATGTACAGATAGCTATCTGCTCAATCATGTTAGATTCTTTCAAGGTTAAATCCCAAGTCTCTATGGGAATGTATTATTCTCTCTGTTAGAAAATGTCAGTCTTTAGCAGAATGCTCTAATCAGGAAAAAAATCTTTTGCTGACAGCACAATGCTGATAACTAGTTTTGCTGGGGGTGGCAGTTTGCATATAGGTTGCCAATTACAATATATTTTTCCTATGATTCATTAGATGGCGGTGCTAAAAATTGTGGTTGGTGCAAAGATATTATTAACCTTCATTTACTACTGTAGTTTTCCAGCCCTTGTCCTTAGTCCTGTAGAATCACATGTTAAACAACACAGGACAATGCTGGCCTTTGTGAAAGGGAAATGAATGAAGAACTCCATGGTTTTTTTTCTATAATTACCTTTTGGTGAGTATTTGTGTTCTCGACAGTAAATGTCATAAAGGGAACTGGACAGTCATGTACAAACTGAGTGGATTGTCATTGTGCAAACAGCTAGAGGCCAGTGACCTGTCAGTTACCCCATCCTTGAGAAAGAGTGTTCTTGTCTAGAAGTGAAACACTAGGTGTTTCTATCCTGGACAGAATGGTGGCTTTTGCTTACATTCCTGTTTTTTTTCTGGGAAATCAGTCTGACTTGTCTGTGTTCGTTTCATTTACAAAACTTGTGCTTCAAACTGTGAACTCTAAAAGAAAGGACAAACCAGTCTGAGCAAATGGAGTTCCTGCATATCACAACACAGTTAACACATACTGTTTAAGTTCAAAATTTACTCCCATCCTTTATTCACAAGCTAACAAAAAATGAATATAAATTCCAGCCCAACCATTTTCCTCAGGTTTGGTTGTTATTTTGTTTCCCTCTTTAGGATGTTCAGGCCCAGAACCTAGAAGACACAGTGATATCCATGGTGAATTAATGAGCTACACCTGCCATATGAAATGAGCAGAGCTTAATTACATATCTCTGCAGGGTACCAACACCAGCAACCTGGGTGGGTCAACAGTAAAATATTCATTAAAAATCCATTCTGTTTTCTGACTGGCCATACTGAAGATCCTGCAACTCTCACTACATCTCTAACAGCCTCATATACACATTGAAAAAAAAAAAGGAAAGACAAAATGAATACCTCTGGAACTCAGAAGATTTATTATCTCTGTGGACATTAAAATTACTGAGTACAATTAGCCTCAGTAAGTCCAACTCCATAGCAGCGAGGAAATTCAGTAACTCATGTGGGGACTTTGTAATGCATTGGGGTTATCAGTACATAAAAATAGTCCCTGTCTCACGTTATCCTGTGACTCATATCCACAATGGACATACTTTATTTGATCCAAGTTATGGATGGAAAAACTGCTGAACTTAATATATAATGGAACATATCTCCATTATCATACCCCACTGGTTCATGACACACAGAATATCTGTCTGGCAGCACTTGTAGTATTAGAGGTCCAGTAGTATTATACAATAAAGTTTCAGGTTTCAGAGTGGTAACCGTGTTAGTCTGTATCAGAAAAAAGAACAAGGAGTCCTTGTGGCACTTTAGAGACTAACAAATTTATTTGGGCATAAACTTTCATGGGCTAAAACCCACTTCATCAGATGCATGCAGTGGAAAATACAGTAGGAAGATTATATATATATATATACAAACAGAGAACATGAAAAAATTCCTTCACAAAAAAAGGCCCCATTCTCAGGTAAATCATAAATAGTGGATCCTTGTAGTAGCCTAACCTTCTGAGAAATAGTTACAGGCAAATGTAGGAACCGAGAGACCCAAAATGCCCAGCAGGTACAGTTAATCCTTCCTTGTCCTTATCTGTTACACAGGAATTGAGGGATCCAAAATCTCAAAACGCTTACTCACAGCAACTTAACATTTCAAAAGCACTTATGGGACTCAGGAGTCTACATCTCATTTTCAAAAGTGACCTATGAACACACGAAAATTTTCACTCTATGAAAATTTTACTCAGCCTCTATAGTACCATGTAGAGCTGACTGAAGGGTGACAGCTCTGTCTCGTGGCAACTTTCTAGTTTTCCAATTTTTTCCCCTCATTGGTGGCAGATTGACTCCACCTTTTCTAAACTCAATCTGGATTCCTTTTCATGATCCTGGTGCATTATAAGATTTGAGGTGAACTGAATGGATTGTCATTGTGCAAACAGTTAGAGGCCAGTGATACCTTGGTGATCCATGTGTAATAATTGTTTGGGATGTGTTTCTTTCTTTCTGTGTGTATATTATAATGTATAATATATAATATTTTATAACACTGTTCATATGTTTTAAATGTGATTTTATGGTGAATAAAGGTGATTTTCATCTCTCTCCTCCTCTCTCCACCCCAGACCCAAAACCTTTTCCAATAAAACTTTCACGGAAACTGATATGTCTCATCAAAAATATTCTGACCAGCTCTAGTAGAGTCTGGGCTAGTCACATATGCTAGTCAACATCCAGACACAATGTGAGTAAAGGATAGAGGGTCAGATACTCAACACCTCTTGAGTCCACTTTGTTGCACTCCAGCATTTCAAAGGGACATAAAACTTCTAAGGCAGCAACTGAAGATTCTCCTAATGCAGGGAAAATCTTCAGATGGTGTGGGGCTGGCATATTTCCTCTGCTTCACCTTCAATCCCTAAGCAGAAGGGACATTGGCTGGGGATGTATCAGTCATGGGGCAGGAACACACTATGCACAGACAGTCTTGATTACTGGATCATTTCCTTTTGGTGGCAGATACCAGTCCTCAAGTTAGAGTATCCCTGAAGGTCAGAGTGGTGGAAACTATTCTTGGGTGCATAGATTGCAGCTCTTTTGCACTTGGATTCTAATACATTGTGGCCCAAATTTGGGTGTGAGTATACAGAATTTGCATGTGCACAATGTATGCATGAATACCAATCAGAGATTTACATATGCATAATTCACTGCACACACGTGTCTATATCTGAAAATAGTTTGGAGTATTCACTTTTTTAAATGTTGTCCTCTATCATAAGACCGGCCTTATTGGGTCAGACCAATGGTCCACCTGGCCCTGTATACTGTCTTCCAACAGTGGCCAGTGCCATGTGCCCCAGAAGGAATGAACGGAACAGGCAATCATACAGTGATCCATCCCCTGTCATCCACTCCCATATTCTAGCAAGTCAGAGGCTAGGGACCCCAGTGCAGGGAGTTACATCCCTCACCATCTTGGCTATGAACCATTGATGGACCTATCCTCCATGAATTTATCTAATTGTTTTTTTAACACAGTTATACTTTTGGCCTTCACAACATCCCCTGGTAACGAGTTCCACTGTGTGTTGTGTGAAGAAGTACTTCCTTTTGTTTGTTTTAAACCTGCCGCCTATTAATTTCATTGGGTGACCCCTGGTTCTTGTGTTATGTGAAGGGGTAAATAACACTTCCTTATTTACTTTCTCCACATCAGTCATGATTTTATAGACCTCTATCATATACCCCCATAGTCGTTTCTTTTCCAAGCTGAAAAGTCCCAGCATTATTAATTTCTCCTCATATGGAAGCTGTTCCATACTCCTAATCATTTTTGTTGCCCTTTTCTGAACCTTTTCAAATTTCAATATATATTTTTTTAGATGGGGCAACCACATCTGCATGCAGTATTCAAGAGGTGGGCGTACCATGGATTTATATAGAGGCAATATGATATTTTCTGTCTTATTATCTAGCCCTTTCTTAATGATTCCCAACATTCTGTTAGCTTTTTTTTTACCCCTGCTGCACATTGAGTGGATGATTTCAGAGAACTATCCACAATGACTCCAAGATCTTTCTTGGGTGGTAACAGCTAATTTAGATCCCATCATTTTGTATATATAGTTGGGATTAAGTTTTCCAGTGCCCATTACTTTGCATTTATCAACCTTAACTTGTGGTTTAACCTTATTGGAGTGCAATTAAATATTAAATTTTCTAATTAATAACAAAAAATGCTGAGCAAAACTCCATATAATACTAGGTAGACTTTAGAGAAGGGAAGCTGCCATTGGCTTAAAAAAAGTGTTTTTTTGTCATGGAAGTAATGTCAAGGCAACTAATCCAATATGATGATGATGATAATAAAAAAAGCTGATAATGTATTGTAGCAGAGTGCTGTATGGACTTATCAAAGCAAGTATGCCTGGTAAATTGTGTAGAAAGTGATCATTTCAGAATTATGTAAGCATTTCTTTTTATCAAAAGGTGATCTACATCTCTAAGGCTGTAATGTGTCTTGCAAAAGAACTTCAGGGCAGACTTTTAAAGGTATTTAAGCATTGCTGCACTCAGTGTTTCAATGCCTAACTGACTTAGGAGGTAGTCTTGTTTTCAAAAGTGACTCAGGTCCTCAAACGTATTTAAAATGGGAGTTAGACTCCTAAATACCTTTGAGGATTTGGGCCCAAGTCCCATGGACTTTCAGTGAGACTTAGGCTCCTAATTGCATCATTGAAAAGCCAGTGGCCAATGGGACCAGAATGTGGGTTCTTCTCCCTCCATTTCCACATGTTCCACCACTGAATGAAAGGAGAAGCACTGCTAAATAATCTCAGGAACCTCTGAAGAGCTTTGCTTAGATTTCTGCACAATACAGTCTCTCAAATATGATAAGAAATGACTTCTTAGCAAGGTCTTTGAGATACTGAAAGAAATTTATCTTGTATTCCATTAGTTTAATTATGACACAGTTAAATAGACTCTAAGAATTTCAGTCCTGTAAACATTTGCCCACAAGAGACATGTAAGCCCTGGCAGTAGCTCTTAATCACATTCCTCAGTCAGGTGTCAAACAGAGCCAAGGCACAAACACATGCAAGTTTTGTTTAGAGTACCTCAGAAAACCAGCCAAGTGGCAAATTTGGACATCTGTGCTAGACTGTGGCCGTACTGTTTTTTCAGTCTAATCTGTCAAGATAACCATTTCCCCATTCTCTTAAACAAACACAGACTTCCTTGTTTAAACACCATAACAGGTCTAACAGAACACACAGCTTTTAATCATTCTGTGTTAAGTACACTAGTGAGAGACTGAGAAAGGAATGAAAATATCTTAAATGTAAACTGGCTGATTTTGCTCCATTGTAAATCACTGGGAATAGAGGACACAAACCTAAAATTCTAGATGGACTGTAAATAATCTTTGTAAGAGAAAAAAGACTTTAAAAATTGGTGTCTGAGAAGACATCAGCTTTTTTATGTCTTCTAACTGGAAGAGCAACTGAACTCAGTTAAACTCCCAAAGAATAATTAAAGTAATGAGTGTGGTTTTCTCATTTTTCATTCAATAAAGAGTATCTTTTCCTATAGTTTTAGTAGAAGAATCCTTACAAGCATAAGAATAAAAGAATGGCGATACTGGGTCAGACCACTGATTCCTCTAGTGCTGACAGTGGTCAGTGCCAGATGCTTCAGAGGGAATGAACAGAACAGGGCAATTTCAAGTAATCCATAGCAGTAGGAGGTTTAGGGACACCCAGTGTATGGGGTTCCATCCCTGACCATCTTGGCCTCTAGCCATTGATGGACCTATCATCCATGACCTTATCTAGTTCCTTTTTGAGCCCAGTATTACTTTTGGCCTTCACAGCATCCTATGGCAGTAAATTCCACAGGTTGTACATCATGTGAAAAAATACTTCCTTTTGTTTTAAACCAGCTGCCTATTAATTTAATTGGTTAACTCTAATGTGATGCTGTATGATTGAAACATGACCATTTATGTAATTAATATTTCCACTGATAGACAATTGCAACAAATCTTATACAAAGTAGATCATGGTAGGTATCAATGGAAAAGTTAGAATCTATCAAATATGATTATCCTGTTTGTATGCATGTATCATCTTTGTATCTAAAGTTATGAATATTGACGGCGTACAAGTATTTCAAATGTGTTTGCTCCTGGGGTAACACCCACAGGTAGTTTACATCCAGTCTAGCCAGCACATTGTGGATTGACCATTCAAGCTGATGACACATTAAAGAACACAATGAGCTACAGAAGAAGCTTTCCCCTGCCCAGTGAGCCTTCCTGTGGATGCATTAGCCAGAATATGGGTAATGGCTGGTCCTATGAGTCATCAAAGTATTCAAGGGCATGTGACTAGTTCATGTGACCCTGGACTCCATCTTATGCCTGTAATTTTCCACAAACTAAGACTGAGAGCATTCCCTCCACATGGGAGAAGTATAAAAGACCCTGGAATCATCTCTATTTTACCTCTTTCCTGCTCTGATCTCTGGATTATGAACTTTTACACTAAAAGGAGCATTCCAACCAATGGACTGAGGACCTTCCAATCTTTTGGATATTACCAGAGACTTTACAAGCCAGCGGACTGTATATCACTGCTACAAACCTGATTCAAGACCTTTGCAAGGATTATATGTATATGTTTTTTTTAACCATTTTAATGCTCTTCACATTCTCTTCTCTTATAAATAAACCTCTAGATATTAGATACTAAAGGATTGGCAACATGATTATGGGTAAGATCTGAGTTATATATTCACCCAGCTATGTGGCTGATCTCTTGGGATTAGAAGGACTCTTTGTTTGATTAAATTGGTTTTAAATAACCACTTGTCATTAAGTCTAGTGTCTGAGTGGTGAAGCAAGGCCTGGGATGCCTTAAGAGATTATAGTTTGGACTTCTTGTTAACCAGTGTGGTAAGACAGAAGTTTACTTTTGATTCTGGCTTTGTATATCTAATAATAGAATAACCACCAGTTTGGGATAAGTATTTCTCAGCAGTTCATCCTGAATTTGGCATCCTCAGCTATGACCCACTGAGGCACAGTGAGACCTTGTTCTTGTATTATTTGGAAAGGGCAAATAACATTCCCCAATTCACCTTCTCCTTACCATTTATGATTTTATAGACCTTTATCGTATCCCCCCTTTGTCGTCTCTTGTCTAAACTGAACAGTCCCAATCTCTCATCATATGGAAGCTGTTCCATACCCCTAATAATTTGTGTTGGCCTTCTCTGGATCTTTTCTAACTGTGATATGTATGTCTTCTTTGAGATGGGGTGACCACAGCTTTCAGCTTCCAAGACAACTGGGTCTGAGCAGCAGCCAGACACACTCTGTCTGACACTCCCTTCTTGGGATGTGGAACCCTGCAGTCCAGGTGTCCTAAGACCTATACTGAACTCCCAATATCTCCCAAGTAGTTTATGCATGTTCCCCCAGAGCTCTACTCTCACGGACACTTCCATTTAGATTTTAACTCTTTAGAGACCATGTGACAGTGAAAGCAAAGAAACTTCTTAAACACATACACACACTTTACTCTTAGTCCTTGTCTTCATGGTGAATCAGTGCACAGCAAACCAGGGCGTGAATTTATAGTGCACCAGCTTGCTGCACATTAATTTGCTATGTGTACCCTGTTATGTGCAATAAAAGTCCCAGAGTGCAGCTTAGCACCCACATGGTGAATTAGTGTGTGGCAAGCTGGACTGCTGTAGATCCACAACCTGGCTTGTCACACACAAACTCATCATGTAGACAAGACATGCAAATCTATGCAATACCAACAAACACCTATATACTGTCCTCCTGAATCTATACTCACCTTCTCTGTGAGTGCTCAGGCCCAGTCTATGGGTGAAGCAGGTAGACCTCTCCTTTTCTTTTCTTCCTGCAGTCCTTCTGCTTCCTGACAATGTTTAGCCAGTGAGAGACAGCAGGTCTGGTTTCAAATCTCATGTCAGGTGACTGATGTCCCAGCCTCTTGGAGAGAAACTGAGAGAACCAGCTTCCTTTAGCCTGGCCCTTCTTCTTTAGCAAGTCCATGTTTCTCATAGGGAAGATTTGTTCAAAGTTGATGAATCCTTAATGTTGCTAACATTTAAGATCTGATACCTAGGCACCCCTCCTCCTAAAAAAAAGTAAGATGCAGTCCAACACAACAGTTACAGTTTATGATGAAGGACATAATTAAGGTTACACTCAAAATGGAGGCTGAACTACAATATGTCCCAGGAAGTCTGTAAGGGTGCTCAGTACGCACTATCAGATGTCCAGTGTGGTGGGGTCAGGATCATCCAAAATGTCCATTTTTGTTGTACTTCACAGGTGGCAACAGCCACTCTACTTGGGTGTTGGGACTGAAAGGTGGGCTGGGAAGCAGCTCATTACCGGCAATGAGGCCACTCGTTAGTCATGGTGGACAGGAGCAAACAGATCAGAACAAGATGGATAAAGAACTGAACTCTGGCTAGGTGATCTGCAGGCCAGCACATGATTGCCTCTGGGAGGGAGTTTCCCTGGCACTATATTGAGGAAACCACACCTTTGTACTACTGGTCTGGACTGCCCTTAGTAGCTGAGTGATGAACTGTTGCTTATCTTTAACTTATAATCAAAAGTAATCTTGCCTGAGGTATTGCATATATTATTTCTAGCAGCCCTTGTAAAGAAAACCTCTCAGTTGCTGAAGTGTGTGAGCATTCTTGGGGATCCATCAAAGGCTCAAGCTTGAAGAGCCTACTGCTGGGAGCACTGAAGGCTACACCCAGAATATTACCAAACAACACCTAGAGATTGGAGTACCACAACACCAGTAGCAACACCCTGCAGTGAGGTCAGTTACATTGTAGAGAGCCTGGGTTGCCTCTTCTGCTCTCATGTTGGCTGCCTTAATTTGAGCTCCCATTGTGTTTCCTGTTTTGTGAACAGAGGCAACAGTGCCAGCCCTGAAAATGATGAGAGGATTGGCTTTGTTGGCCCTAAAGGCCAAGCTGGGTGGCTGTAGTTAGGACCAAATGAATATGCTGTTGTTTTTTAAAAGAAAAAACATCATGACCCACTTTACTTTCTAGTCATCAGTTATATTTTGAAAGTTTTCTTTACAGTGAACTGGGCTTTTCCTTTAATAAAACACTTGGGCCTTGACATTTAAAGTGACCCAACACTGGAGGGAACCTCAGTCTGGGGAAGAGCAACCTGGGAAAAAATAAAATAGGGTAACCATCAACACTAATTATATCAACTCCTTTCTATTGTTCAATATGCCAAGTAATCTCAACTACTGTCTGTGTGGAAGATCCAATAATACAAATGTTGAGGTGCGGGGATCATTATTTCTAATCTAAAGAGTAATGAGATTTTAGAGAAAACTCACTCTTTAGGAGTTGCAGACCTATGGAGATTAGCATGTTTTTCAGGCTTTGGCTACATGTCATCAAAGCAAATTCTAAAGGCTGGGAGAAAAAAATTAAATAAATATAGTTCTTATACTTTCCTGTTTTAAACAGAATGAATTACAACACATATGTTCCGACGTTACCCCATGTGTACCCAGGTCCGTTCTGGCTGCGAAGTCTGTGACTCTATTAATTACATAAAGCTATATAGTTTAGCATATCTTTAAAAAATATACTGTATTTGTAATTTCCCTACCCATTTTGGGGTTTTTTATAGACCTCATCATCATAATGGCTTCCAAAATAAATTAGATCTGTACTGAGAAGCCTCTGGTGGATTTCATTGAGTCTTCTGTTATTCTTTCTTCCTTGGTGCTAGAAGCGCTGATTGGGGCATATATATTTATACAGCATTTCAAAATGCCTTTTAATCATTTGTAATGAATCTGAGAAAAATTTGTGCATTGCAAAAACCAGGTTCAGATTGGCTTGAATACTTGTCCCCATATATTGGGCAATGAGCGGTTTAGTTAACAATTTTATAAGCTACAAGTACTGAGACGGTTTATTAGCCACAGTTTGGAGGAATTACAATTTTGGGAATGGGTTAGAGATTCCAGAATCCAGAAATTAGTAAAGATTGAGGTTATAGGATTAAAGGATTTCATCACAAAGAGAGTATTGTCCAGGAGATTTAAATGTCAGACATTTATTAGGGAGAATAGATGTGGCCATCCCCAGTATTTACAATAAAGGAAGCTTTGTAAAGGTATGTTTGAAGGGGTTATGCTGAGTAGGAGTTCAGGGGAAGAGAAATGGATGGTATGATTCTGCAACCAAAAATGGACAAGGACAGAGGCAGGAGGCATCAGACCAGACCCAGCAGGCATGAAGGTAGGATCATGAGGAAGTATGAATAAGGAATGAGATTGTGGAGAACTTGGAAGCTAATTTTCTGGGGAATATCCAGAAAACCAGAAAGTTGGCTGAGGGCATAAAAAGGCAATGTTGACTTCAATGGGAATTGGATTGGGACCATTCTACATGGCCATGACTTCTTACTTTTTACAAGATAGGAAAAAAGAGATGAGTTCAGGGAGAGACATTATTCTTTGCATAACTAAAAACAAACAAACAAAAATCATCGTTAGAACCAACTCTTCACCTTAAGCTCCCTAGTAGTGTGTATACTGGCTCAGTGCTGAACTGACCAATCATGGCTGGGTTGAAAGGAGCACAGAAGGACTCCCTGCACAGCTCGTATTTGGAACCTATGAAGAGCTGAGGCAAATAAGTACAGTGGGGGTGGAAAGCAAAGGCAAGTAAGGTTTCAGAGTAGCAGCCGTGTTAGTCTGTATCCGCAAAAAGAACAGGAGTATTTGTGGCACCTTAAAGACTAACAAATTTATTTTAGCATGAGCTTTCGTGAGCTGCAGCTCACTTCTTCGGATGCATAGAATGGAACACACAGTCAGGAGAAATTTATACATACAGAGAACATGAAAAGGTGGAAGTATGCATACCAACAGGAAGACTCTAATCAATTGAGATGAGCTATCGTCAGCAGGAGGAAAAAAACTTTTTGAAGTGATAATTAAGATGGCCCATAGAAGGTGTGAGGAGAACTTAACATAGGATAGGTTCCTGGGTTAGTGTTTATGTTGTATGGTGTGCTGTCTATAGACAGCCTCCCAACCTGAAGCAAATACTCACCAGCAACCGCACACCATACAACATAAACACTAACCCAGGAACCTATCCTTGCAACAAAGCCCGATGCCAGCTCTGTCCACATATCCATTCAAGTGACACCATCATAGGACCTAATCACATCAGACACGCCATCAGGGGCTCGTACACCTGCACATCTACCAACGTGATATATGCCATCATGTGCCAGCAATGCCTCTCTGCCATGTACATTGGCCAAACCGGACAGTCTCTACGCAAAAGAATAAATGGACACAAATCTGACATCAGGAATCATAACATTCAAAAACCAGTGGGAGAACACTTCAACCTCTCTAACCACTCAGTGACAGACTTGAAGGTGGCAATTTTGCAACAAAAAAACTTCAAAAACAGACTCCAAAGAGAAACTGCTGAACTTGAATTAATATGCAAACTAGACACAATTAACTGTGGCCTAAACAGAGACTGGGAATGGTTGGGTCATTACACTAATTGAATCTATTTCCCTATGTTAAGTTCTCCTCACATCTTCTATGGGCCATCTTAATTATCACTTCAAAAAGTTTTTTTCCTCCTGCTGACGATAGCTCTTCTCAATTGATTAGACTCTTCCTGTTGGTATGCATACTTCCACCTTTTCATGTTCTCGGTATGTATAAATTTCTCCTGTCTGTGTGTTCCATTCTATGCATCCGAAGAAGTGAGCTGCAGCTCACGAAAGCTCATGCTAAAATAAATTTGTTAGTCTTTAAGGTGCCACAAAGGCAAGTAAGTTCTTCAGTTCCTAGGTAGCTCACTGAAAGTCTGATCAGAGGCTACTGCATACCTAAGGCTGCAGCAGGAATCCTCATGGAGCTATCTGGAAGAGGAAGGCAAGAAACCCAAGATGGGAATTTTAATTTTTTTTAATGTACTTACCTGCTCAAAAGCAGCTGAGGGTCTGATGGTGCCACTCTGTCCTTTCCCCAGTGTTCTTTTACATTTGTTTCCATTCTAACTGAGTTTTTATATGGTGTATACTATCACATGGTATCTTAGTGCATTAAGCAATGTGACTAGCATCTGTCATGTGTGGTTCTTGCTCTAATTTGGTTCCCAAGGGGGCAATCTGGATATTTGTTTGTTTGTTTTGGTCAGTGTGGTGTGTGCATGCATGCAGGCATGTGTGTGTGCGTGTGTGTCTGCATTATGTGCTTTTATTTGTGAAGACCAGGATGAAGAAGTGCTTTGACCTTATACCTTAAGATCTTTGTCTTGATGGGCACTGTCCCTTACCAGAGCCCCTTTAAAACAACATATTTCAAGTGCACTAAAACACAAAATGTAATAGAATGCTCATTTGATAAACTCCATAGATTTTATACCTGGATACATTTTCTGTGAAGCAAACTAAATGTCTCGTAAAACAACTGAACCTTATAATGAATATTTGTTGAAAGAAGAGTAGATTGTGTAGAAGAAAACTATTGTGAAAGAGCAAGGTTATTTCTTGAATGTATTTCTAGTGTAGTACATTTCTCCTCTTATTGATAGGCATGATAGTGCCATCTTTAAGCACTGCTCACCAGTCTACACCATGTAAATTTGTGCCAGGCCTTGCCAGGGCTGAGCCCCGGCACCTCTAGGCTTGATGTATCAGTTATGAATATAAGAAAATTGTTTAAGCCACAGCACCTAATTGCTTGAGCCCCAACACCTCCTTCATTACAAATTAAGCACTGTTGTAAGACAAAAGTCAAGGAAAGGGTTGCAATTTTTTTTTTTTTTTGGAGAAATGTCAGCTGAAGATATTTGCATCTGATACTGATTCAAGTGACATGCTGGCAGGATCAATATAGCTTTCTGAATACTTAGTTTATCAGAATCATAAATAATTAATTCAAAACAGGTCCTTTTAAAAGACAATTTGTTAAGCCATCAAGTGAAACAGCTACAACACACCAGTTAAATCTTTAGTGAGGGGCATGCTAGAAAGAGATTTAATTGTTAAATAAAAAATACAGTAACAAAATCATTTTTCAGTTCATTTGCATAATTCTCTTTTCAAATATTTGTGACTATGGAAAACAAAGGAGGACTAAGTGTTGCTTTTTTTCCCCAAAAATAGTTATTTGTTTTTTAAAAAGAAAAGAGATATTTCCTATCTAAAAAAGATGGTAAATTAATGTATTACTCATTTCACAATGATTTACATATTGTTCAATAATTAATGTGCTGCTTGTGCTAAAGTGGTAATATAGAGAAGAACTTATTCAAAGGCAATTAGTAGCATTAGTTGAAAGTTGTGCTTTAGGGACTTTTATTATTTAGAAGCTATCTTTTATCATTAATTTAAATGAGATAACTTAGGTTTAAGCTAATGCTGCTGCAGCTAGGCCCTGAATCTCAAACTGCAAACTATTCTTTTAACCAGTTTTACAAATCACATATAATAATTCCAGAATGGTTGTGTGCACTCAAGGTACGCTCTGGGTGTGCACACATTTTTAACCTCACCCCACCTTGCTATTGTAACTAAGATATAAAGGAAGAATGCAAAGCCTTGGCATTGTCTCGCATGTCAATCCAAGGAAGAGGCAAAGGTTAAGACTGAGGAAAATGAGACAGACTACCCTGTGTGGCCAAGAGAAAGATGTGCTGTTCTGTGGGGACCAACTCCCCTCACATAAATGGAAAAAAGGCCCATGAATGTGATCATTTTTACTTCCTTTGCTCACATGCTAATGGGGGCATTCTTTTCTTTAGTTAAAGCAGGTCATCCATGCATCAGGGTTCAGTGCTGCATTGTACAGTGTTTCCGAATGCCTGGTGACTGTGCTGTGACTCAGGTCTGAAGTACGTGACACAAGCATGCTTTTCCTTGCTTTGCAGTGACTGTTTAAGGGCCTGGTAGTCAGAACCCGCCTTTTGTTTCCAGTGAAATCTTAAGTTAAAAGTTGGCAACCAATGTGGTAGATAGCAAACATGGTAAGCGGGTTTGATTTTAAAACAGAATACTTCTCCAGGGCTTATTAAAATGGTATTTGTGTGCGCTCTGGCCTCGCTGATAGCAAATCAAATATTAATGGGGAGTAGTTCTGGCTTCTAGGAGTGCCAGCTGTTACATACTGGCCCCAGTGATAAGATTTCACAGCGACATTCTTTCTGTTTGTCTACCTTATTAAATGGCAAAGTCAGCTCTGTCATAATTGGGAGCAACGCCTGTTAATTTTTATGGGAATGGCACCAGGCCTGAATTTGATTCATTTGGCCAAATTCATCCCTCCCATAGGCCTCATCTACACTTAAAAGTTAGGCTGCTATATGTTCAGGGGTATGAAAAAAATCTACAACCATGACAAAAATAGCTATGCTGACCTAACCCTCAGTGTAGATGCAGCTATGCCAATGGAAGGATGCTTCTTTCAGCATAGCTATCATCACTTGGGGAAGTGGTTTCCCTTCAGTGATGAACCCACTATTTTTCCCCTCCCCACATCGATGTAGGTTGCATCCAGAGGTGAAAGTAAGCCGGTATGGGCCAGTATGGAGGACCGGTAAGAAAAGGAGACTGGTTGAGGTGGGGGAGAAGCCTGCCCCCTGCATAAGAATAGTTTAAACTCAGCTGTTCCCTGAGTGGTTCAGCCCTCGGGGTTAGGAGCGGTTTCTGGCATCCTTGTTAATTTCACTCACAGTAGCTGGGGGGGGGGGGGGGAGAGGATGTGTTTGACCATGGCAGGGGCAGTCCTTGTCTGCCCCCGGGGATGAGGGGATCTCTCTCCAATACTAATATACACAACAAATACAAGCATTTGGCTGCACAGCTTAAATCCAGAGCTAATAAAAGCAGGTGGAAGGGGAAAACTCACTGTCACATTGCTTTCTTGTCTCCTCCCATCCCCTCCTCCAGCCAGGCTGCAGACAAGGCTCTGCATTCCTCCCCCCCCCCCCCACCCCAGCAGGGGTTCTCCTCTAGGCTCTAGCTTGCAGTAGGGACACTGGCTGAGATGCCTGCTGCTGCTGCCGCCTGCATAAGAACAGTTTAAACTCAGCTGTTCCCTGCGCAGTTCAGCCCCCAGGATTAGAAGCCATTTCTGCCATCCTTGTTAATTTCATTCCCAGTTGTTGTTGGGGGAGGGAGGGTGTGTGTGACCATGGCAGGGACAGTTCTTTTCTGCCCCCGGGATGAGGGGATCTCCTATGCACAAAAACCACAATCAAAATCAGGAACCATTTCCAAGTTCAAATCTATCCCATTCCCTCCCCAGCAGAGGATCATGGTTGTGATGTCCAAACTGCTTGCAGATCCTCTTTGAAATATTACTGAACCATGCAAGGAACAGCTGAGTTTAAACTGTTCTTATGCAGGAGGCAGGCTTCTCCGTCCCTCAACCAGTCTCCCTGCTGCAAGCTAGAGGGAAGCCCCTGCAGCTGCTGCTCAGTGCCAGGCAGGGAGAAAGCATGGAGCCTAGTGTCCGCAGCCTGGCTGGAGGAGGAGGGAAGACACGGAGAAAAATATGACAGTGAGTTTTCACTTTTTCAGGCTTATTCCAATAGTAAAGTTTTATTACAGACAGTACTGGTAGTAGTAATAGTAGCTTTATTTTCTCTATCTATGTCATGCAATGGGAGGGATCCATGAAGTACATAGGAGAGGTGGGTTGCTTGCGATTGGCCCATATGGGTAAGAAATGTAAATTCCTTTCACCCCTGCCCAAACCCCAGGGCTCCCAGCCGCCTCTGCAGCTGGTAGCTCTGGGGGTGATTTAAAGGGCCCAGCCCCTAGCTTCAGCTGAATCCCCAAGCCCTTTAAATCCTGATTTAAAAGCCCCGGGATCTAAAGGCCCCACCTCTTCCGATAGAGGCCACGCCTCTTCCGGTTGAGGCCCCTCCCCCTCCGCAGGACTCTGGAGTACCGGCAAGTCCCTTAAGTTACTTTCACCCCTGGTTGCATCTACACTACAGAATTACACCAGCATAGCTATGGTGATGTAGCTATGCTGCTATAGTCTCTGTAGTGTAGACACACCCTTACTCCAGTGTATTTGTATTGACTTCCCTGACATTACTCAGGATTTGAACTGATTAAGTGAGGGCAGAGCCTCTGGCATTGTGAGTGTAAATCTGTGTAATTTACATGCTTGGAGGACAGATGGGTGGGGTTGTAATAGTTTTAACATCTCGAGGTAAACCTTAAGTGGGGAGCCTAGGGCTCACCTTGAAAAGCTACAACTTCCTTTGTCTACAATAGACTTTTAACAGGTTAGTTAACTAATGTGTGTTAAGAACACACTTTTTGTTCTAGCAAGACAAGGCCCTATTGTAAAGCTGGCCTCCCCCGATGGAATCCCCAGTAACAATTGCAAGTTACACAGTACCTGCTCTCAAATGGGGGTGCTCCCTTATTCTACTGCAGCAGTCCCAGAATGAAGTTTTTGAACTGTGTTAGGTCATTGATGGAACTCGTGCCCATAGTTTGCCCTACGTAAGAGCATATGAGAACTTAAACCACAAAGGGTATTAACTCCATTGTTATGAAGGCCCTCCTGGACCACAGAGACTTATTTATGAATGTCAGTGTGGGTTGCATGATGCCAGGTTTTTTCACTGATCGGAAGTCTACATTCACGGACAGACTGGGTCACTATTCCCACCAAAAGACATTGTCATAAATGGAGTTACGGTCCCCACTATCAATCTGAGGGGCCCTCTGTACTCTCTTTTGCCTTGTTTTATGAAACTGTACCCTGATCTATGAGGCCCTGGCAATAAATGATATAATTACACTCACAGCAGGTGTGGAATGGTTGTTGAATGTGTTTTTGGCAGATTGAAATCCAGCTGGTGATGTATACAGACCTATTTGGATACCAATGTCATCAAAGCTGTGTGCATTAATGTGGCTTGCTATACTATTCACAATCTTTGTGAAGCCAGAGGTGAGCCATTTCCCCCTGAATGTACCTATGACAGTGAGGGGCTGGTGAATCGCAACATTCAGCCAGAAAATGCACCTACCATGGCTGGAGCTGGATGCACCTGGCATCAGAAGACAGGGATGCCTTGCACATTATGGACTTGCATGACCCAATGGAAGAGGGGGGACAGTGCTTTGGAGAATGTGGTTGTGGGGTTGGTGATGGGGCTCATTGATTGTGGGGGGTTTCAGTGTCTGGGTAGGGTTGAGGAATAGATTGCCATGCAATGTACTTATGAATGACATTACCACTTATGAATGGGGTGGGAGAGGGTTAAAGTGATTTAGGGTATGGATTGATGTAATTAACTGTAGAGAGGAATAGTGTTTCCTTACTAATTCCTAATTGTCTCTGGCCCATCTGTTTACCTTTATTATTTTAAATACACATTGTATGATGCAATGCAGTGATAGCAATAAACTTTCTTGAAGAAAATAAAAAGCTTTATTTATAAACATGTGTTACAAAAGTACAACATTCACCCATTGCCAGGCAGGCGCCCTGCCATTTCCAAAGCACCAGTAACAACAGAACCTTACAGAAAAATTAATAAATACATAAATGAAAAGGTGCATGAACAAGTGCAAATAGTGAAATCATGTGCAGGACAGAAACCCCCAACAGTTGCATGTCCCCTGCCCCCTATCGTCCATTCTCTTCTTTCCCCATTTGATGAACTTTTGATGCTGGGGCTGGCCGGTGCAGGCATCCACAGAGGAGGGGGTCAGTATGGAGGTTTTCAAGAGGCAATGTTGCCCTGCCTAGCTGCTCATGGGCCCTAATTGTATGGGCCATCCAGCCATGGAGTTTTCCAGGCTATTGCTGACAACATCACAGGGTACTGTGCAGGGGACTTGGGCCACGGTGTGGATGATGCAGCAGGAGCTGGTACTCTGGTGGCCATAGTGATATAAACCACTCAAACAGTTCTTTCTGCCGACTCCATTCTCTTCCCTTAGCAGCTGTTCCTGTTCCAGGAACTGTGAAGCAAGTGCCTTTCCCGTGCTGAAACCCTGTCCTCAAGCTATGTAGCCAGCCTGAACCTTTCCTTTTTCCTGCAAACATGCCTTTCCTCTAGCCTTAAATCCCTTTGTCTTTGATACTGGATGTGCTTGTTGACCTTATTCAGAACCTCAATCATAAGTTAATCCTTGGAAACACTTCCTCTTGGAACAGTCCATGCAGGTACCTTGGCCCAGGCTTTTTGCGGTGGGGCTGTGGAGGTGCTGTAGGCTGTAGAGGCTGAGGGGCCTGGAATAGGATGAGACACAGACTGCTATTGTCTCAAATAGCTCAGGAGCACATTAAAAATCCTTGTGGAATTTCAAGGGAATAAAATGATACTTTAGTATACTGTGAGAGGGATGCTTCAGTCCACAGAAGCTACCTGGACAAAGCCTGGTAAACTGAAGTGAAAGCAGTGCAGAGACAATGGTAAGTTAAAAATTCAGAGCTGTTTTTTGATTTCTGAAAACTGCAGAACTACGTGGTGGGCGAGTGTCATCAGTGACTGTGCTACAAAAACTTTTTTCTATCATTTCAAGACTTCTACATTTTGGAGGACATAACAAAGGATGCCCCATCGGCAAAAGGAGATGTTATTCCAAACTGACGGTGAGAAACCAACAGTGTATGCAACCAAAGTATTCAAATGTGTAGTTACTGAACAGCAGATCTATGAGTGGAATGGACTGGTCAGCTACAGACATGGCCCTGGAAAATACGCCCTTCCCCGAATCAACAGAATGGTGCATTAGCTGCCTCGCGGCTTAGACTGTTATGGCTGCACGCAAACACTCAGAACTCCACAGCCTTCCTCCTTCACTCCCCCTCCGCACAGTTCTCGACAAAAATTCAAAGCCCAGTCATATTTGGGACGAATGATTTTGTCACCTTTGGACTACATGGATTACCTCTAATTGAAATGGACTAGATTTGTAAATAAAACACATTTCCACCTTCCCCCCACCCCGCAGTTTGCGGTTTCCAAGCATCCCAATAGACCATTGAGTGGCTACACAGTGGCATATTTACAAGCATGGCAATATAAGGTTATTATTTTTAAGAAACAGGAATGGCCCTAGCAAAAATCTGCACCTTTCCAGTCAAAATTCACTTTCAAGGCAATTTTTTACTGTTTGCATTTCCTGGTCGACATTTTGAACTTCACATGGTGCGGGAGGAAGCCAAGTCGCTGGCATATAATCTGCCATTAGTGGATAAACGCTGCTAGTCAGGGCTTTTAATAACTTTTGCTTTGGTTCATAGAGCAGGAATCCCACCCATTACTATATCAATAAACACTAAAATGGAGTCAGCAACTTACCAGGTTCCATGGTGGGTTGTTCTTTAGGGAGGCATCAAACAGCTCCTCAGAGTATGGCCCCAGGATGTGCTTCTTCTGTGCCTGCTCCAAAGTGTCCTCTGGGACCCCTTTAAAGAACTGTCACTTCATTGTCCTCACATGGCACCTGCTGCTGGATTATGGGGCCAGCAAGTCGCCATCCTGAACTGACCAGGTTATCGTGCATCACCCCTGGCTTCATGCTCAGCACAGTGCCCAGAACTTGGTCAAACGCCTCATAAAATGGGCATGATGTTGGGAAACTGCCTGAGGTGTGGTTCTGGTCCCTGGTTTTATTGTACTCAGTCTTGAGCCACTTAATCCACTCCCTGCACTGATCACTGGTCTGGAAAATTTGCAGCTTGATCATTCCTGATAGTAGACAAAAAGAGTAATTCATCCGCTCTACTCCGCGCTGATTAGGCCTCAGCTGAAGTATAGTGTCCAGTTCTGGGCACCACATTTCAGGAAAGATTTGGACAAATTAGAGAAAGTTCAAAGAAGAGCAACAAAAATGATTAAAGGTCTAGAAAACATGACCTATGAGGGAAGACTGAAAAAACTGGGTTTGTTTAGTCTGGAAAAGAAAAGACTGAGAGGGGACATGAGAACAGTTTTCAAATACATAAAAGGTTGTTACAAGTAGAAGGGAGGTAAATTTATTCTTGTTAACCTCTGAGGATAGGACAAGAAGCAATGAGCTTAAATTGCAGTAAAGGGGTTCAGTTGGACATTAGGAAAAACTTCCTAACTGTCAGAGTGGTTAAGCACTAGAAACAATTGACTAGGGAGGCAGTGGCGGATTAATGATTTTGCTGCCTCTAGGCCAGGGGTCTCAAACATGCGGCCCGTGGGCCGCATGCGGCCCTCGGAGCTCTTCCCTGCGGCCCGCGGAGCTCCCCCAGTTACTTCCTGTCGCCACCAAACTCCCCTCACCCCCGCCCCGCTCCCCGAGTTATTTTCTGTGCCTAAGCTCCCCGCGCGCTGCTCCCCAATGTTTGGGGCTGGGTCTCTCCCCTGGCCCCACCTGCCGCCCCCACGCGCCTCCCCCCAGTGTCTACCAGCCCCCACTTGCTGCCCCCTCACCGCCCAGTAGCCTGCCCGGGAGCTCACGCTGACTCCACTCCTCTGCTATGCCGGCTTCCGGCATCACCTGCTGCCGCAGGGTCCTAGCGCCCCCCTGCACTAGGGCCAGGGCACGCTGCCCTTCCCCTAGTCCTGAGACTCTCCAATGCCCCGAGCCTCTCCAATGCCTCAAACCCCTCACCCTCAGCCCCACAGCCCTCACCCCTGCACCCCCTCCTATCCCCAAACTCCGTCCCAAAGCCTGCACCCCCACCCCCTGCCGCAGCCTGGAGCCTGCACCGAGCACAGAGCCTGCACTCCAGACCCCCTCCCCCACCCAAACTCCCTCCCAGAGCCTTAGGCAGTAAATCTAAGTGCGTGTTTTGTCCTTTGAGTGAGGTGCATTACTGAGTGTATATATTTATTAAAACTGCTTGGAAATGACTTCGTCAAAAAAAAGAACACTCATGGAAGAAAAGAGAGTTTTCCAAGACAAATGGGAGAATTTATATTTTTTCACAGAGGTAAAAGATAAAATTCAATGCCTTATTTGTCAGCAAACGATTGCTGTTCCCAAGGAGTATAACATGCGTCGGCACTATGACACGATGCACCGTGAAAAATATGATGCATTCACCGGAAAAATCCGAGAGGAAAAAGTTCAGCAACTTAAAGCAGCATTTGCCAAGCAAAGAAATTTATTTTCAGGGATTAACAAGTCTAGCGAAGATTCAGTAAGAGCAAGTTTTGTGATAAGCGAAATGATAGCTAAATCATCGTGACCTTTTACAGAAGGCTTATTCATAAAAGAATGTCTTATGAAGGCCAGTGAAATTTTATGTCCTGATAGGAAGAAAGTTTTTGAAGGCATAAGCTTGTCTGCAAATACAGTTGCCTGCAGGATAACGGATTTAGCTGATAATGTGCAAAAACAATTGATTCAAATGGCAAAAGACTTTGAAGTATTTTCAATTGCTCTTGATGAGAGTACAGATGTATCAGATACCGCACAGTGTGCAGTGTTCATTAGAGGTGTGGACTGCAATTTGAATATAACTGAAGAATTGCTAGACTTAATGCCACTGAAGGGTATCACAACGGGACGTGACATATTTCAAGGATTGGAAGAGTGCATTGAAAAAGCTGTTGGTGGTGCTTAGCACTTTCCAGGAGGAAGGGGGGAGGAGCGGGGAGCCGCGCGCTTAGGGGAGGAGGTGGAGAAGAGACAGGGCAGGGGCGGGGCCAGGGAAGGGGTGGATTGGGGGTGGGGCCAGGGGCAGCAAGGGGGCGTGTCAGTGATGCGGCCCTCGGGCCAATGCACTAGTCCTCATGCGGCCCTCGGGGTCATTTGAGTTTGAGACCCCTGCCCTAGGCCCTGAAATAATTGTCACCCCGCCCACCCCTGGCCCCACCCCCATTCCAACCCCTTCCCCAAAGTCCTGCCCCAACTCCACCCCCTCCCTGCCCCTATTGGATCCCTTCCCTGAATCCCCGTTCTGTCCCCACCTCTTCCCCCAGCGTGCCGCGTTCCCCCTCCTCTCCCCTCCCTCCCTTCCCCACGAAACAGCTGTTTCACGGTGCAAGCACTGGGAGGGAGGGGAGAGAAACAGGACGCGGTGGCACGCTCGCAAAGGAGGCGAGCTGGAGCAGGGGAGCTTCTCCGTGGGTGCTTAAATTTGCCGCCCCTTCAAATTTGCTGCCCTAGGCCTAGGCCTTGTCAGCCTAGGCAATAATACACCACTGTAGGGAGATAGTGATTTCACAATCATTGGAGATTTTTAAGAGCAGGTTAGACAAACACCTTTTAGGAATGATCTAGATAATACTTAGTCCTGCCATGAGTTCAGGGGACTGAACTAGATGACCTCTCGAGGTCTATTCCAATCCTATTATTCTATGATATATATATATATATAATCATGTGATCTTATATATACAGTAGAACCTCAGTGTTACGAACACCTCGGGAACGGAGGTTGTTCATAACTCTGAAATGTTCATAACTCTGAACAAAAAGTTATGGTTGTTCTTTCAAAAGTTTACAAATGAACATTTACTTCATACAGCTTTTAAACTTTAGTATGCAGAAGAAAAATACCACTTTCCCTTTTTTAGTAGTTTATGTTTAACACTACTGTACTGTATTTGCTTTTTTATTTGTATTTATTTATTGTAATTTTTTTTGGTCTTTGACGCTGTCTGATTGTGTACATCCAGTTCCAAATGCGGTAAATTGTTGACTGGTCAGTTCATAGTGCTGGTGTTCATAACTCTGAGGTTCTACTATATATATAGAAAACAAAATATGGTTTCTATTAATATTTTTTGTTATTGGAAGTTAGTTTTGCTCTTAAAAGTATATGTGCATGTACTAATTCGTGGTATATGTGTGTATGTTCAGATTTTTTCATGTCTGATCTCTTTTCTTTTGTTTTTTTCATTGCAAGGTCAGAAGCTGTAAGCACATTTTTCTGTTCCTGTTTAGGTAGGGGTGGCATTTTGCCTAATTCTGAGCTGCTGTGCAATGCACCAGCTCCAAAGTTGCATACCACATATTTGGAGCAGTACCTGAAATGATGTTTGTCACATCTATCAATTACATTGCCTTACATTCAACATCAATCAAAATGGTTAATTTGATAGCCAAGAATCTGATCCTGCTGAGCGCTCTCTGAACCTGCAAAATGCCTCCTCAGTTCCCATTGACTTCAGTTGGAGCTGGGAACTCCTTACCTTGCAGAAGGTGCGAGTCACATCATGGGACTGAGCATTAGAATCTAAGTTCAAGGTTATGGTTGTGTAGGAGGAGATGTCAGAGAGATTCTCATGGTCATGCTAATATCTCCAGCCTTGGCAGAAGCAGACCATTTACAGTATCCTTGAACATCTTCCTTGTGTTAGAGTAACATCAGCTCAATATTTTGAATAACTCAAACCAAAAGTAAAGTGTAAAAAAGAGATCTTCAAACAACATGGAAAAGAGGATGGCAGAGATGGGATAGATCAAAGCTCTGGAACCAGACTTTGGAAAAGTTTAGATACAAGCTTAGTGGCTGAACGCCAGCTCTAGTTAGGTTTTTTTATATCTTGCTAATTAAATTGAATTGAAGGAACTCTCTTATGCCCATGCACTTTCAAGCAAGGGTTGGATATTTCTTTCCTCTCTGTTTTAACTGAGGGATCAAACCAGAAGAACAAATAATTTGTGCCTAAAATTAGATAAATTAACAAAATCGCCCATGTCAATGGGAGCTGTGAGAGTTCAGCATCACTTATGTAGCAGCAGCAAAGATGCTGCTGCTTATGTAGCACTTATGTAGCAGGTCACTTATTTAGGTGCTTTAATATGAATGTAGGTGCATAGAATCATAGAACATTAGGGTTGGAAGAAACCTCAGGAGGTCATCTAGTGCAATCCCCTACTCAAAGCAGGACCAACACCAATAAAATCATCCCAGCCAAGGCTTTGTCAAGTCAGGCCTTAAAAACCTCTAAGGATGGAGATTCCAACCCATTCCAGTGCTTCACCACCCTCCTAGTGAAATAGTGTTTCCTAATATCCAACCTAGAACTCCCCCACTGCAACTTGAGACCATTGCTTCTTGTTCTGTCATCTGCCACCACGAGAACAGCCGAGCTCCATCCTCTTTAGAACATCCCTTCAGGTAGTTGAAAGCAGCTATCAAATCCCCCCTCACTCTTCTCGTCTGCAGACTAAATAACCCCAGTTCCCTCAGCCTCTCCATGTAAGTCATGTGCCCCAGCCCCCTAGTCATTTTCGTTGCATAGCTTTAGGTCCCTACATTTGAAAATATTGACCTAAATTTCTGGATTGATCTCTTATATGCCATGATTCAGTTTATATCAGATTTTTGCAGCACAATTTTTAAATCCTAAAAAGAGATGTTCAGTGTAAAATCCACTGGCACAGCCTCAATTACAGCTATGTAAATTCAGCAGTGTAACACAGATATGTTCTCCGGCTGATGTTTCTTAACACTGAAGGGACCTGTGCATAAAAGGAAAAAAGATCCCAGCAGCCTCACCACCCTAATATGAACATTAGATTATTCACTTTCCCAACTAATCAATAATTGTTATAATTAAAATTGATAGCTGCAAAGAACATGATAAAAGGCTGCTGCCAGAATACTGATTGTGTATTTGGCTTGAAAAGATAGGCAGTAGTGTGAAACACTTATTTTCCAATTTGCTTGTAGCTGTGTGCAAATTGCTTTAGCTGTATACAGCTGATTTAGACCTTGCCTGGAGGTACACTAGATTAATTGGGAGCTACACATTCATTGCTTACAGAATAGACATGGTAATGGGTGAAATTTGTTAGTGCCAGTTATAAAATAACTATGTAATTCTGTTTTTTTTAATGTTGTCCTTTCATTACTCTTTGAGGATGGGGGAAAAAAAACAATTAGAACCTTTCAGACAATTGAGATTGCTTTCAAGTCTTTATGTAAAACCCAGTGTGACTTTGGTCAATATTTTATGCAAGCAAACATTAGTGTGAATATGGTATTGATTTTTTTACAAAAACGAAAAGCACTTCAGTGTACACAAGAGGGATTTTTTTGTCCTTGTTGTGACTGAGCTTTAGATAATGAAACCATTATGTTGTAACTACCATTGTCTTTTGAAAATAACTCTTTGTTCTCTTTTGTATCTTAACTACCTTATTATTAAACAAATTCATTGCTGCTTGTGGGCAACCGAAAGTTTTTTTTAAAAAGTATAGTTGTAGATTTTCTTAAATGCAGTCTCTCCCTTATCCGTATGTATATGTAGCAAAGACACCTAAATCCCACAGCAAAATACATTTGCAATATGCATGACTGAAACCCCAGGGAATATGTGAGCCATTTTAATTGGAAGGCACTTTACATTATGGAGCCCCAGAACAAACATGTAAGGCTAAATTTGCATATATGCTTGCCTGAATGGCACCTGCAAAATTTGCATCTGTACCAGCTGCATCCACGTAATCCAATTTTACATGCAAAATATTAAATTGTGTCAAACTGAGCACACAGTTACCTACCTCTATAATAGGCTGATCCAAAATTATGGATCAAAATGTCCTGAACTCTGGGGGATTTAGGAGTCAAAAGCCAGATTTTCACCTAATCACCCAACTTTATTCCCTTTGTTATTAACATGTGCATATTAAAAGTCTATTAATAGCACTGATTATCTCAGTTCAGTGAGCCAAATTAATATCTAAGGGCATGTCTACACTTGCAGCTAAATTGTCACTGCGTCGATTTAGCAGGTATGATGAAGACCCGCTAAGTTGATGGCAGAGCAATCTCCTGTCGACTTCTGTTCTCTAGCTCCCCGAGAAGCATAAGATAAGTTGGCAGGAGAGCATCTCCGTTAACACAGCACGGTGTAGACACTGCAACAAGTCAACCTAAGTAACTGAAGTAGCGTAACTTAGGTCGACTTACAGCTTTAGTGTAGATAGCTCTTAGTTACACCAGTGTAATCCCACCTTTCTTAAAGGAGTTTTCACTACTATAATAAACAGCAAAGTTTGACCTATTATTTTCAGTGACTTCCAACTGATTATGTTAACTCCTACTGAACCTTCCTTACCCTTTGGAGCAATGAATTACTACTCCAAACATTGGATTAGGTCCTTAGCTGACATAAATGAAGCTATGGCCATTTACACAAGCTGAGGATCCAGCAAACAAATACCTGTCTCTGATAAAGAAAATGTAGAACTAGGCAACTCATTTTGAAGTGGGATGATTCTGAATTAGGATAGCAGAAACTGGAGGCAAGAATAAGCATTAATTTAATATGTTACAATAAATGGAGGGGAGAGGCCTATCACGCCATTGATTGCTAAGCAATCTTTTCATTGGGGAGTTCTGTTTAAAAATCAGTGGCATGATATGGCCCAGCATTACTTAAATATTTACTCATTTAGGCTCAGCTGCAGCAGAGACAGGCAGGGCAAGGATACAAAAAGCCTCCCTCCTCCACCCTCGTGCAATGAATAAGTACAACCACAATCCCTGCTTTCCCTCCTTCCCCGCCCCTCAGGATCTGTTATATCCTACTGCAACCTGGGAAACAAAGCACCCAAAAGGGAGCAGAAAAGAGGTAGAGCCAAGCCCGTATAACCAGCTGGTCAAGAAGCAGGTTAACCAGAATGCTGTATTCTCTTAGCGAGCTGCCCCTAGAGTAGTGAGGTTTCATAATGCTCTCAGTGTGACCCAGTACCTAAAAGGCATAACTGAGCCCGCAGATCATGATCCAGCTCCCATGAAAGTCAATTACAAAACTTCTCTGATTTTCTGTGCTCCATACAAAAAGGAAATAATGTGGCCCCAAAAGTTACTTCTACCCTTAGTAAGATGATATTTTTGTAGCTGGGCATGCTAACCATTAAATCCAAGTAAACGATAGTATCTAGACCAGTGGTTCTCAAACTTTTTTTCATGGACCACTTGAAAATTGCTGAGGGTCTCGGCAGACCACTTAATGATCTTTCCAAATGTTGTTTGTACCATTAGCTAACTATTATAAAGCACTTTGGATAAAAGCACTATATAAAAAAAAAACTTTATTAACTTTTTTTGTTCTACAAATGAAAGCACACAGCTCATATTTTAATATCAGTAGTCTTATCTTTTTAATGTGATGGACGTGTCCTGTCTCCTCTGCCGCGGTAGCCCTCAAGCTGGGGCTGGGAAGGAGGGGGGTCTCTCCCCGGCAGCCGCAGCCACAGAGCTGGGGAAAGTTCCTTTTTTCTGGCCGCTGCAGCCCTGCACATCCCAAATTCGCCCCACCCCCTCTTCTCACCCCACCGCCCCCTCCCACTTACCCCATATTGCCCCCAAAGCCACCACCTGACCTTACATGTGCGTCTTCTACAGGCACCTAATTAGTGGAGCCCCGCCTACATGACTCCACTAATTAGGTGGGTGGCCATTCATTCTCCTGTGTGCAGCCACCCAGGCACGCACCTTATAGGAAACTATCCATGAACCACCTGAATGGAGCTTGCAGACCAATGGTGGTCCACAGACCACAGTTTGAGAACCTCTGATCTAGACACTTACATACAGTATCTCACTAGTGAGAGGCTGAAAATAAGCAGAAAACTCTGAATTTATACAGCAGCTCCTTAACAGTTCGGCAGATTTTTCAACCAGAGAATTCCAGGACGTTTTTATACGGCACTTCATGTTTATTATCCAAGCAGAGTTTTATTTAAAGTACATAAAGCCAAATCACTTTTCCCCCTTTACACTTAGCTAATGCTACTCAAGAAAGTGTGTTGCTGAAGAACATAACCTGCAGTGAATTTATAGAAATTAGCAATACATACATCCTGAAAATAGACCTATGCTAAAAGAATCCGTACAACTCTGCTCACAAATCAAAAAAGAAAAGCAGAAATCACTCACTGTATATTTCACAAAAACAATGTTTAAAACTTTTTTTTTTCAGGATTTAAATTGGCTTTCAGAGTCTTTGTTTCCTTATGTTTAAGTGGAATTGCTATGCCATTTACTTACAAGAACAAATAGTGTAATACTACACTGAAAGGAATAAATAAGCACTATTCTAGCATCAGCAAACTCAAATAATGGAAATCATATAATGAATGTACAATGTTATATAATTCAAAATGCTTGGAAATGGTGTTGAAAGGACCATATACATGAATCCACTGATATAGAACTGCATGTATTAGCTCGATGTTTAAAGGTTCATTCACCTGTAATAAAAACTGCTTCTGAAAGTCCCCAATGCACATTTATATAGTATTATGGTGGAAATAAGTTTTCTGAGTGATTAACACCTTTAGTCTGTAAGTAATAATTATCTTTGCTAAATCCTAAAGTTTGCTAATGTATCAGAACATTTAAGAAGTTTCAAGTTGCCACTGACGTTGAAAGAATAATTTAGCACATTCTGCATAAAAATTACTAACAACCATCGTGAGGATTTTAATGGGGTCTAGCATCCCATCACTGCACATGTTAATGGCTTTCTGTGTGCATCAGTGGTCCTGAAAGAGTCAGATAAGAAAGTGAAACATTCACTATCTTTGTAGTTTTTCCATAATGAAGCAGATTCAACTTGTAAACATTGTATGCACAAAAAAGGGTCATTTGCTGCTCTCACTGGGGCCAATGAGAGTTGCAAAGTGACTCAAGGGAATGGTCCAAAGTTGGAATGAGCAATTAGTGCACAAACAGGTAACAGGGTACCCCATTTTCCCAAAGCTTAGTGAAAATACAGATCTGCAATAATTTTCATGTCCTGTATTGAAAAAAAATGAAAAAGGATGAAGAAAAAGTACAATGAAATGCATAGGCTTTTCTATGTTAAACTAACACAGATAGTGTACTGTACTTACCTAGAGTCGCATCTCTCTGCTGTCTGATGCAGTCATCGTAGGTTGCAGGTTAACAAGTAACAGAAACATAGAAAGGCTCCACCAAACAAACACACACTACATTAACTTAGAATTACGGCTGCTCTAGAGCATTTCCTAGCAATGGAGACACTAAAATCAAAGAACTATAGTCAAGGCAACATTAACATCCAATCCAACCTCAATTCATATGCTTTGCCACCGAGACATCATGCTATCTAAATACAGACAGTCCTCAGTTTTATGATGTTTGCGTTACGACGAACGGCACTTATATGTTTATAAATTGACATCTTGTTTTGACTTTCCAACATTGGTTTCGACTTTACAATGCTCGATCCGACATTGTTCCTATGGGAAAATCAAGTTACGACATTTTGACTTAAGATGTGATTTTCAGGAACCAATTGTGTTGCAAGTCTGAAGATTGCCTGTATACCCCCAGATTCTCCTCCAATCTACAATACATTTCCTTTCAATTCCACTATACAACTATCCTCAGCATTCAAACAATTTCTCCAGATCACGTGCAGCTGCAAAACCATAATTCTTATCTCAGCAAGATATTATGCCTTACCAACACACATCTTTACTTGAAAAGATGGCTTATTAATACTTACGGAAATCCAAGGTAGGAGTTCAAGTTGTGTGTTTGAATGAAATTTTGAGGAATCTAGCAAACACTGACCTATCTAAAGAGAAATTATCAGGTATGGGGGAAATGTAGTTATGAGTTATTGCATCAGATTGGTTAATACAGAATGCTGAGTTTACCAAGGGATGAAATTGGGGCAAATTGAGAACAGCCATCTTTTCTATGCCTGGTTGAAATACTCTAGAGTCTTGAAGATGATGATAGGAAACTTAAATTTGATGCAGTAGAAGACAGGAAATCAATGAAAAATATGGGAGAGGTGCAGTCAGTGTGGCAGAAGAGGAAGTTATGGATAGCTTGGAAAGCAGAGGTAACAATAGGAGAGGCCAGAAAGGAGAAAGTTGAAGTAATCAAAGGGAGAAACAACCAAGCATACATATACAGTTTTAGCAGTGAGGATAGTGAGAAAAGGGTGGGTTTTGGTAGATATTAAATAGGAAGAAGCTGGAGGACTTATTGTCTGGAGATGGGAGTAGGGGAGAAGAGAAAAAAAAGGTGAAGATTACACTGAGATTTTGGGTCAGGCAGATTAAAAGCAGTAGACATCAATAGTGATACAGAAGACAGGAAAGAGAGGAATAATGAAGGCAAGCAGTTGGATTCTCTGCTACACCCAGTTTCCATTGGGTGCACCTGAAGTAAGGAGACATGAAAAAGGTCTGTGCTGCTCCCCAATTGTGGGTCCAGTACTATGCCATTCCCATCCCTGGCATATTTTAAACACAGATTCAGGGTGGCCCTAATTTATACTGTCTTGCTATGGTCCCCAGGGGCTGATATGCCACCTAGGAATTTCCAGAGTAGTGATTCTCCAGGCTTATCTTCAACCAAACCACAATATCAGATACCTGGAGGGACTGGCATAGAACCAGAGTTCTAAAGATTCCCCGATACCAGGCAGAATTTCCAATAAATTGGTTCTGCTACCTTTACAGTCCCTTTGTACTGGTGGGACCAGCAAAAGGGGACCAGATGAAAGAAGGAATCTGGTCTCATATATACATTTTTTTAAGTGTTGATTTCGAGATGACAGTAGGACCTCCAATAGGAGACACATGTTCTGGAGGTGTAGAAGGTAGGGAGATACATATGGTAACCTCACACAAAGATGTTGTAGTTGAAAATAGGTTAGTTAAAGAAGGTTGAAATGGTTAAAGTAGGTTGAAACAAGAGGGAATTCTCACTTCATCAGCTAGAGAGCAGGTACTGTTTCCCCAAGCCAGCAAGAGGAGGGAGTTTCTCTAGCAGAGGAGGGAGAGCGTCCCATAATTTAATCTCTGGTTGAAACCCTGGGAATGGATGTTAACAGAAGAGAGTCCATTTAGAAAAAAGAGGGGAACCAAGGATGGAAGTCTGTGGTCCTTCAACAGATTGACGGAAAGGCTGAGGGACAATAAAGAATGAGAGTTAGATGCTGAAATTGTCAGTACACCTGTAGTGATACTAATAGTGCCTCTTCTGGGACTTTCTGTGCCTTTGTGGACTCTCCCACAGAGCACCTGGGAGCACAAAGAAAAACTGGGAAGCCTTGGCTTATTGCTTTACTCCCTCCACAGGTTCCAGGTCTCATGAAGAGGTTGCCAGGTCCAAGAATGTACTGGGATGCAAATCATACCGAAGAGCAAAGGCAGCATCTACTTCTGGGTACATCAGTCACCCTGGAGGAAGATGGAGATGGAATGGAGCAGGTGCTTGTTGCTGCTGGAGTGAGCAGAGTGGGATGCATTTCACTAGAGGCAACAAGGGCAGGACTATCCCTGTGTCTGTACACCACACTGCCTGAGATGCCACTCTGCAGCATCAGGGGAGTCATGTTAGACTCACAGGGCTTGGGCTACAGGGCTGTTTCATTGCTGTGTAGACTTCTGGGTCCAGGCTGCAGCCCAGGCTCAGGACCCTGCAAGGTAGGAGAGTCCCAGAGCCTGGGCTCCAGCCTGAGCCCGGAAGTCTACACTGCAATTAAATAGCCCCATAGCCCAAGTCAGCTGGCATGGCCAGCTTGGGGGGGACTATCTTTGCAGTGTAGACATAGCCTGAGAGATAAAGCCTCTGGTGAGGAGATGGCTTAGCAGGGAGGGCCAACTTCTCTTGCATTCAGACAGGTTCTGGGCTGGTGAGTGTTTCCCCGACATTATCTCCTCTCTTCATTAGCTCTTTGGAGTCTCAGCCTTCACATAGCTGAGGCAGAAGTGTATATTGTGCCTGACTGTTGATGCTTGGCAGCATGGCCACTTCCTGGCTTTGGAAGATGTCAGCCAAGCTGTATTCCTTCTAGCGGTTCACAGTTGGAAAGCATGCAAGATGTTAGTCCCTCAAAGTGTTAAAGCTAAAGGAAGGCCACAGAGAAGGAAGAACAGATTAATCGTCAGTGGAGGGAAAAAATGAATGGTTCTGGCTACTGGCCTCTCTTATAGCCTAAAGACTGTAATGAAACCATGTAATTAATCATCTTTTAAACAGCTGCTTACCCCATATCAATCAGTGTAATTCATTCTGGTTACTTACGGACACTCATTCTTAAGCCACACTAAATCAGAATCACCAATAGTGTGAATGAATGAGATCTATTTTGCTGTAGAAGCGTTAAAAGCAAAGGCTGCAAATCAATGGCACATTTCAATACAAAACCAATTGAAATTTTAATGTAGAAGTAATATGACACTTATTTAAGTGGTCAAGAATTCTGTATTTGAAGGACACCTCCCTCCCCAGGGAATACACCCTTTCCCCCCATTTCTCGATTAAGTTAGTTTGAACTATGTCAGCACTACAAGCTTTCCACATGTGTTTAGGGCCAGACCATAAGAACAGCCCAGAGATGAATAATGTATAGTAAAATCAATAAACCTTATTACTAGCCACTAAGGGGGCTGATTTTATGTCCATAAAAGTAAAACAATTATAGCAACATTAATGGCAGATTCATCAAAGTAATACTTGAATTTGTTATATGCTTGTCTGTTGGGAATCTTTAATCCACCCTTGTGCATTTAGTATCCACTAAGCAAGAAAAATGGTACCCACTTCATATACAAGCTCTGACCTCTGGTAGTACAAGTTGTCATCAGAATAAAAATGAGAGTTCAAACACCCCTGTATTTGCGGAAGAATGTATTAATGGTACGCAATCAAGGATAAAGTTGACACCCAAAATAACCTGGCTAACCATCAGTTTCTTTCATGCATTAATTGGTGTCCTTTTATTATCATCTTATATGCTACTTACTAAAGTGGAACAAAACTATTGGACAATCATAGAACTGGAAGGGATCTCGAGAGGTCATCTAGTCCAATCCCTGAATTCGTGGCAGGACTAAGTATTATCTAGACCATTCCTGACAGCTGTTTGTCTAATCTGCTTTTAAAAATCTCCAGTGATGGAGATTCCACAACCTCCCTAGGCAGTTTATTCCAGTGCTTAACCTCTCCGACAGGAAGTTTTTCCTAATGTGCAACCTAAACCTCCCTTGCTGCAGTTTAAGCCCATTGCTTTAAGCCCATTGCTTCTTGTTAATGCAATAACATGTAGAACATGTTCTTGGGTAGTATGGGTAGGAACATTTAAAATAAAGGTGGGCTAGTTCTGTCCACAGGTACACACAATCAACTCCACACAGCGGGGCTGCACAGGTTAAATCCAGGGCAAAGTTTGGCTAGTGTTTCTAGTGCACACAGGCAGTCATTTCTCAGCTGAAGGTGTTAGTAGCTTAAGAATCAGAAAGATCACTCATGGGTACTAGGGACCTGATCCAAAGCCTACTGAAGTCAATGGAAAGACCTCCTTTAACTGCAGTTTTGGCTCAGGCCCTATGTGCCCAAAAGGAAGAAAGGGGTAAGGTGAAAATGGAACAGGCTGGGCATGGAGGGTGTGGATTCATGCTTCACCTTATTCAAGGATAGCATAGCCGCCAAACTGGTGAGTACTGCCTGGGAACCAAGCCAAAAGTCCTTCTGGGGACACTAACAGCTGTATGGTGCCTCCAGAGCCTGTCAAACATACCTATTGGTAACTAGGACACAATCTCTCTCTAAGCTGGGCAGAGGAAAGCAAGGTGAGACAGACGCCAAAAAGTACAAAAACAACTTTTTTTTTTTTAATTCTGATTGCCAAATTATTTAAGGCAGGTATAAAAATGAAAGCATTCAATATACATTTTACATAAAATAAACTAGATTACAGCATAAAACAAGTAACCAGGCAATGGCATTAAAGTCTCTCTTCTAAAACTGGATAATTGTAAACATTAAAAAAAAGACTGCAGGACTATTCAAGTAATAGAACAATCACAGATGTCTTCTGGTATGCAGGCTATTGGGTTATTTGCCATTCAAGATTATCAAAAAAAGACATTTCATTATTCACAGATACTCATTATTTCCCCATTTAAAATCTATACATTATGTACAACACAGTTTTTGTGGTACTGGCAACCCCATGCCTTCCAAATGTATATTTTTCACAATACACAATTACAATGAAACAGTGAGTACAGTAACATTTTACACTGATGCATCTTAACAGGAGCCACCAAATAGACATCTAAATTGTACCAAAGTGTCATCATCACAGTTAGCCTCTCTGAGGGCTTGTGGGCAATATTAGAAGGGTATGCAAGGATCAGGCACACTGATACATCGTATTATTTATTTACAATTAAAAAGCAAAAAGAAAAGAAAAACGGCCTTTTGTGGTTAACATTTTTCTAAACATGACAAATACATTTTTCCTTTATTGTGTGGTTTGCAACTTAGCAGCAGACCCTGTGTGCGAGCCTGGTTACCGATACAAAAAAAAGTAAAGAATCTATATATATTTATATATATATATACGCGCATATATATATAGATATATAAAAAAACAGAAGTCTAATTACAGCAACATTTGTTACTCTGTGATAAAATCTGCAATTTACAAAAATGAAATGACTGGTTTTTGCCTGCCATTAAGGCATTTCAAATTAACACCATGGAACTGATGTCTGTAATAAAGCGCTTCCTCATGTGATCCAGTCACATGACAATGTACATTTCCAAACTCCTCATTCTCTAGAAAAAAAAAAAAAAAAAAAGAGGTTTTAGTATGATATCCTTTTGCAACATTTAACTATGGACTCTTGAAATGCACAAAAACTATGAAACTAAACACATCTAATTAGTATTGCCAACCCTAGCTCCCTGCACCAAATCATGAGATGTTAATAAATTGAGAGGGGGAGAGGAATAGTGTGTCTCTTCTAGTTTCTGAACCTTTAGGGTGCACTTGAGTCACGTGCTCAAGCATTTCTCTGCAACACTGAGTGCTAAAAACTTGCTTTTTATTCAAATGAAAGCTGAGATTCTCATGTAATCACTTGCCTCTGGGGGGCTGCGACTAAGAAAAACAGCATATATCATGGGACTTGTGATAAAATCATGGAAGTTGTTAATTTTACTGCATAAGATTTATTCTGGAGGTGTTGGTGGAGACTCCACTGTTAAGGCAGAGTTGAGCTTTTCTCTTAAGACAGAATTTTTATTATATATAGGATTTTCAGTTCCTTTAGAGGTTGAAAAGTAAATTCTATTTAAAAGCAAGTAAATAGTTGAAAGGCAAATACATTTGATTCCTAGATAACTTTAAAATAATATAATCTTTAATGTACCTTCTGAAAATATTTTATTTCCAATAAAAGTATCTGCAAATCAGGAAGCCAGATATACTTGTACTTATACATAACTGCAGAAGTTTACTCAACCTTAGATGGATCTACTCCAAAATTAATCCCTTACTTGCCTTTTATGAAAACATTTTGAATCCTAATTATATACTTCATAACAGATTGTTTTACTTTAATAAGTACCAAGAGTAAAGGATAGTCTCTGAAAATCTCAGACGACAGGCAGTCTATTTCATTGATTAATTATCTACATTA
Organism: Mauremys mutica; assembly: GCF_020497125.1. NCBI lineage: Eukaryota > Metazoa > Chordata > Testudines > Geoemydidae > Mauremys > Mauremys mutica. The sequence goes on from NC_059077.1 coordinate 74,938,492, forward strand.
TGATTATAATACGAGCGTCAAAGACAAGTGTCTTGTTAGGAAGAATAGAGCTATAATTAACTAAAAAACCCCTACAACCCCTCCCCTCTCAATAAAAGCTGCTGTCTATAGGGATGCAGACCTCCAGTCTTAGAAACCTATAATTTGCTTCCTCCCTCCCTATTAAGATGTCTATGTAAGTATAATTCAAGGTTTACAAGATATTTACCTTCTTTGTGCAGGAAACATACCAGATGCAGATGCCTGAGCAGCCACCTGCTGAGTGGCAACAAGGGCAGCAGAGGTCAACCCTGAAGGAAAGAAGAAACAAAAGACTGTGGATATACTTCTGGATTTTATTGTGTTCAGAGAGACAAGTATAGTCATCAGTGCAAAAACCATAAATAGCAGCCAATCACTTTTTGCAGGATGCATACATCAAATATTTCAGGCAAGAGAGGTAAGACAATTTGCCTGGTCTGATCAATGTGCTTTAATATAATGTACTGAATTCTCCTTAATAGGCATTTTACAAGAAAATATGGCATTCTATCTTATTGTATTTCTTTCCAAGCATTGCACTGCATGGTGCTAAACGGTTTGTATGAATTCCTGAATAGGAAGCTCAGTCGAAATAATGGGTACCAGGAAACAACAAGAATCAAGAGTCACAGTGAATTACAGAAACGAATACTAGCTGCTTGGAATACAATACTTCCATAGTAACTTATTTTTAAATTTCTCCCACTGAATGAGCATAATGCATCCCATAAGACGTATGCAATCACTGAATCAAATTTAGAAATATTTAAGGCTTTTGCATAGGAAAATGACTCTAAGGCACTGAGAGAACACAATAAATTAATGTCATTTTAGCTACAAACTGTCTAGTGTGAACTTCACTGCAGGGGAGGAAATCTTTTAATTCTGCTAGAACAGTGTCAGAAAAGGAAGAAAAACTGGTGTAAATCAAGAGAAAATTAATAATCTTTCATGCATCTCTTCTTGTGGTTCTTTTTCCTTGACTGCAACAATATGTGCTGTATTCACCTAAATAAAAACAGATCATGTGCTGTTTGAGAAGCTGTAGCTGTGACAATCTCAAGGTTGACTGCAGGGTCTCTGCTGTACATAAAATTGGTTCAAAATTAAGAGCTTTTCTCTTTGCCATGCTTTCTCCATTGTTTCCACAAGACTAATTATGTAAAAAAGTTTATTTTTTTTAACCTCTTTTGGGTCTTTCTAATGTTAATCAGTTAATGTCAGTTTTTATTATGGTTGAAAATACTCATGTGAACGATATCCTAGCTGACAAGTAAAATTTTAATAATTTACTGGCAATCAGTGGTGAGTTCTAAAACGGTATTACTCAAGCATGAAGCTGTAGCTATAGTGTAATTTGGTGTTACCAGCTTAGTCCTTGCTGCGTGTTTTCAAGCTTTCTCCCTAAACTATTTTTTCTGGTTTCTGTAAAACATGGGTTTCTATTAAAATAGCTTCACATCATACTTGCAACATCAATCAAACAACTTTAAAAAGACACGTTGATCCTACAGTCAGAAGCCCCAGCTCACCTTGAAATGGGTCATATTGCCCAGGTATAAGTGGGTAGCCCATTCCAACGTGTGTGTGGTGGTGTGTATGAAGGTGCCGCTGGCTAAAAGGGGAGTGACGATCTCGCTCCCTCTCTGCTTCCCGCTCACGTTCAGCTGTAGATTTTTCCACAGGCTGACAATAAAAAGATAAAAGAAATAGTATATAATATTTTTAAAATTGAGAATATCACAACCAATACACTGACTCTGGGTATTTAGCAATGGACATTTAAACATAAAATATTAGACTGATTCTCCAGTACACTGGAGTGGATTTGCTTTGCTCCCCAGAATACTTAGGTGCCCTAAAGCTGGTGTAGCCATACTCTCAGGATAAAGGGATCCTCAGGCATCACATAGCAGCCACAAACCACCTCTTCTCCCACCAAATCTGCAGGGGGGGGATGGCCTAGGCTCCCTTATGCCGGGCTGATTCCTGGCTGCTCTAACAGCCTATTTGAGCTGGTGGCAGCTGGTGTAAATCAGTCCTTGGACTTCTTTCATTTCTTTCATCAGAGAGCTATTTCAAAATTATGTTTAGGGTCAGCAACTTGCTTTCATTAATTAAAACTTTTACTGACTTATCTGAAGGCAAAGTAACACTGTTTACTCTGACATGGAAGTCTCGAAAACAAATGTTAGTAATTTGCTATTTAGAAGATAACAGCTCTGCAGCAAATATATTGAAGGGATATTATCAAATCCCATAGTTCAACTTTTTAATCTCATTATCTGTTTTCAAACAGAAGCTTCTTGGTAAACTGCAATAAAGCATACCATGTCCCGAGAGCTATCTATGAATCTGGATTTCCATATGAATCTACTACTTATATTGGGAAGTATATTAGCAAGAAACCTGTTATACTTGTCACTTCCAGTATATGCCAGGGAAGCACCCAGATTTTAAATTACTTTTGATTTAAATGCTGATATAAAAAACATCTTGAATTCATAGCTTGACTATGCACATTTTTGGATGACATTCTCTGCCCTTTCCCTACCCAACCCCGAATGTGTTGCTGTTCAGAAACAACAGATGAAGCCTTACGGCAGGGGACTTGCTGCGGTACTGGTTGGCATGTTGTTGGAGCAAATCCAGTGCTTTAGATTCAGTGGTTGATTTTGCATTGATGCTAGGGCTGGTATTGACTTTCTCCGCCTCTTCTCTCCCTGACATCTTCCCATAAACAGGATAATGAAATCCTGGCGAGAGATAGGCCCCTGCAGATAAACAATAAATGCCACGTCAAGTTACTGTTTTTACATTTGGTTATACCAATGTGGGGTGGAGAGATTCCTATACAGGGGATTACATCAAAAATGGATCACGTGACTATAAAATTTTATCTTTGTTCTTCCATTTTTTTCAGCTAATTCACCCTGATGAATGGAGGTTATAAAGAGGGTTGAGCTTACAGACATTTCAGACATTTATGGATCCTCTTAAGTGAAAAGAATAGTAACTATAATGGTTCTGACAGTAAGTGCTTAGAATATTTTTATAGGCAATAAACTATCTGTCAGTCTAACAGCAACAGCAGCCTGTCAGGGGTAGTGGAAACTGTAACTGGGAACTCTGACAGTTCATAAAAGGAACATCTTGTATTAAATCAGTTTAATCTGCAGAATTTTCCCTAGCATAAGAACAAGCAAAACAAATGTCATCCGTGAAGCTGCTAACAGCCAATATTAAAATGTAGGTTTTACTGCACTGTTAGTGTGTAAATCTTTACTAGTGTACAATGCCAGTTACAGAACACGTACCAGGATAGCTGTGCATTAGAACAGGAGAGACTGCACGGTATGCAGGATGGTTGGGATCATACATCTGTGGGTAAGGATAAGCGTGCAAGTACTGTATATATGACTGATGCTGACTCATTGGTGAGGAAACGGCCACTCTAGCACCCCGAGAGTCCTTCCAATTTACAGGAGTCTTTCGATCATCATTTTTGATCTTGCTCTCCTCCAGTGACTGGGAATCAGAACGCTTCACCTCTTTCGGTTCCTCTTTAATGCTTGTTAATGAGACAGGGAGGTTGGGTATGGAACCTTCCTTATTAGGTGTTTTTCTAGGGCTGTCTTCTTTTAGTTTTTTCTCCCGATCAAGTTCTTCTGATTTTTGCTGATCAAGGTATTTGGGCTGGTAGACATAATGATGCCATGTTCTTGAATCTGCGTCCTGATATGAGGGAGAAATACATTTTGTTCTAAATGCACATTGTGAAACAAGATAGTTATTGATATTTGTCATACTTTTGTAGATGTCTTTTTTTATAGAAGTGTTAACAATAGACACAGATTATGTATATTGTAGGACAGACATGCTTCTTATAGGTTCAATATACTTTTAAGCTCAAACTCCAGCCAACATTACAATGTAATAGCAATAAACTTCTATCATAATCTGATTGAGTTATTTCATCTTATATCCTTTCCCTGCCTTTGACTAGTTTAATCACAAATTACATATGTATTAGGTGTTAAAATTATGTGATCATACTATATATGTATTTTGATTAATGGCCATAGAGAGATTTTCCCATCTGCGAACTACAACATTGCTAATGCTATGTCAAAGGACTTTGATAACCTGGAATGATAAACCTGAAAAATGGATCTTGCTGGAAAGATGCTTTCCTTGGCCTTGATCCTGCCAACATTTGTACACTTGAGTAACTCTACATCCCACTCAACTGAGAGGGACTGTTCACATGGGTAAAGTTATAAAATCACTGTTCACAGGATTGAGGTCAGGGTTTGAGAAATGTGTGTAGAATATGTCTAACTATTATAAAACTGTTTATAAACATGTTAAAGAGTGGGTATGTGGTTTCTTTACAGGGTTACATAAAACAGCACATCTTTACTGAATAACAAAAGAACATTATTTTTTATGAGATGTACAAGGGCTAATTACTGTTATTTTACTTTAATGGTCAATGTTCACAGCATAAGAAATAGTAATAGGTAAACTGGATTAGCTTTGGTTCAGATACTCATCATAGTCCATAGAAATCTTCTCCTATCCAGACCTGAACTATCCCACTTTCCTTCTAGTTCCATGACCCTCAGCCTTACTTTGAAAGGTGGCTTATTAAGATGAATTCTGGGATTGCCAAATGCCAGAGCATGAGGATATTCAGTGTGGGAGCACTGGATCAGAGCAAAGAAAGAGTAGCATGTCTTGGCAGGGGTTTGGATTGGAAGGCTGTCTAAGATGTGGGAAGGCCAGGAGGAGCCAGAGTGGTAAAACCATCATTGACTTCAGTGGGGCCAGGATTTTACCCACTGTGTGGGCCCACAGAGGTCAGGAGCTTACTGAGGACAGATAGGGAAGGATGTCCCCCCTTCACGATTTTGAAAAGGTCACGCTGGATTAGGATAAAGAGTCGAGCAACAAAGAATCTGCTCGTCCTTCTTTAGTAAATGTCAGCTGTCATTAAAAAAACAAAACAAAACCAAAAAAAAACCCAAGCCATTTTTCAAATCTACTTTGTACTTCATTCATAGTGAAAAGTGCTTATTTCTTGAAATTTCACTCTGCTGCACTAAGCAGAATGACTAAAATTTACATTTAAGAGTTTTAATTCTACTTGGTTCTATATGAAAACATGAATTCTGTTTAATTAAGATTCAAAATTTTCTAATTAATTTCTTAAACCTGGATTCTGTCACCTCTACTCATGCTCGGTTTCCCCTCTCTCAAAAGCCCCACTGAAAGCAATAGAACTACACAAGGAATAAGGTACTACTCAACGAAAAAAAGGGTGGCAGAGTTTGGCCCTTTAGGTAAGATAGAAAAATACAACATAATCGTATCATTAAAACCTTAAAAATAATTCAAGATTATCCGTGTTCAAGTTCCAGTGGCCTCACCTGTTTAAATCTTGTGGTAGGATCTACTCCTGTCTGTTTCATTGAGTCCATAACAGATTTCATTTCCACGGCCTCCTTTATAAGCTGATGGTTTTCCATTTGTTTGGCTTTGAAGCTATCAGACTGAAGCTGCTGCTGGTGATTGGAAAGAATCTGTGATTTGCTTGTCTCTTCAGCTTTGCTGGGGACTGATGACCCTATTTTAGTGTTATTTTTGCTTGTCTCTGGAACTGAAGGAGCCTTTGAGATAGTAGCAGAGGGGATATTTTTCTGCTTGTTGTCATCCTTTCCTAGTTCCTTCAGTGAAGGTTCGCTCTTCCTTTCACAGTCTCTCCCAGTTTGTGCCATTTTCTGCTCTGCCAGTCTCTGGTCCTCATAATATTTTTCATACTGCTGCCTATAGGCAGGGTTAGAGGCCATTAAGGACTTTTGGTCCATGTAAAGCCCATAGGCATATTGTCCATAATAAAGTGACTGGGCAAGTGCAGGATGTCTCTGAGTTATTACTGACTGATGCTGAGGCTGTAAATTAGTGGAATTAGTATCATTTTTCTTGGAATCTGATGGTTCTGTCTTGTCTTTCTTTTCAGCTTCTTCCTCGGCCTCCTTTTTGATCTTCAGTCCCTGTGAGGTACTGCTGTTCCCAGCTGCAGGGGTGCTGACCTGTCCAGAGTGCATGTAACTTGGAGAATAATAAGGATCGTAGCCATGGTAATAGGGAGAATGGGACTCTTTCACTTGTGATGATTGTGCTGTGATTGAAGAATGTCCTTTTACAACACTTTCCTTATTAGAAATAATATCTGAAGGAGAGCTGGCCTTTGACCTCATGTCCTCTGACCGGCTGTCAGAACCACCATCATCCGCAGCATCAGAAATATCAGAGTAAGCTGGGCTGTTGGTTTTAGCAGCTGTACTATCTGCACCATTTTGTGTCAACACATGCAGTGGCGCCAAAGAAGATTGTCCATTCACCAAAGTGCTGCATTCCATTCTGGAGGCACTCCCTATAGAAGGGCTGGGTGCATTGTCTGTGAAAGTGTAAACCTTATCCGCTTCAGCTTTAATACTTGCCATCCTGCTCTCTTGAGACTCTGACAGTCCATTAGCTAACACTTCATTCTTGTTGAGATGGTCCTTTAAAAAATGCCCAGATAAATCTTTCCCAGACCCTTTTGAATCCTCTAGCTTTCCCAGCTTAGAATCCATTTTAGGACTTCCAGTCTCTTTGCTTTCTTTGTCCTTCAGCTTTCTCTTTTCCTTTTTCTTTTTGTCTTTGAGTGATGTGAGAGCTGGGTTTACAGTGCTTGGCTCTCCCATAATTGTGGGCTTTGGTTGAATAGGTTTTAACGGAGGGCTCTTTGGTGTAGCCTGAACAACAGTGGTTGTGAGTGAGGGCAATCCTGGTATTGTCCCTGTAGTGGTGGTTGTAAAGGCTGTAGTGGGTATAGCTATTAATTGGGGAGGAGTAGGAGCTGGAGCTGGGGCAATGGGCCTGGCTGCTTTAAGTTTTGACAGATTTTTATCCACTTTGCAGGTATTGGCTTTTTTGCCCTTGTCTTTATCTCCCACATTTTTCTTGTCTACTAATCCTTCAGCTTCCAGTTTGGGCATTTCAGAGGCCAAACTTCCATCTGCTACTGAGCAATTGTCCAGCGTGGCTGCCATATTAGAAATTACAGGAAGGCTGTTCAATTCACTGTTTGGGCCCTTCTTTTTACCAGAATTCTTGCCAGTTTTAGAACTGATGATTGAAGTTGGACCATTATTGGTCAACTCCCTTTTCCCCTTGGGTGTCCCAGGGGTATTAAGAGGGCAAGGAGATGTTGGTGCTTTTAGCTGATCAAAACTTGATATATTTGTGCTTGGCTCACTGCATTCAAGTGCCACATTACTTAATGCTTCCTCACAGTCTGAAATTTTATCTTCACTGTCAGGCTCAAACTCCAGTTTGTTTTCTGGATCTAAATGTGCATGAGCCTGATGGTAACGCAGTCCATTGATGTGCTTGTACTTTTTGTTGCAGTTGGGGTGAGGGCAATCAATCAATACTGGAGAAGAGCACCCTTGGTCCAAAAAAGTAGTCTCAAGTTTCCCCTGTGGGGTAGTTGGAGTGCTTCTAGAATTGGTGCGAATGCGCTTTCCAGATTTATTGTCCTCTGAACTGGAGTTCAAGTCTAGCTCCATTGGAGGTTTATTTTTCCTCTTATTCGTGGATGAAGGGCTGGCTTTGACATCCTCCACTGCACAATTTGGGGGTGTCCTGCGTCCGCTTGAATTAAGGCTGCCTCGCCTCCCCTTCCCATTGGCACCACCCCTGTTCTTGTTCTGCAGTCCTCTTGACTCTGTAAAGCTAACATCATTTCCAGGTGCAGCTGCAGCAGACCTTGCTCGCTTTCCTCTCCCCCGACCTCCTCGCATTTCCAGGTCACTTGTTGGCGATTCACAAAACCTAAGTTAAGAAGAGCAGATGTCAGAACAGAGACTAAAACATCACCACCAGACACCATCAGCTATTTCAACCATGAATTGATATTTCAAATATCAGAATGACAAGGCTTCATGTAACAGAATCTGCAATGCTGTTAGAGGAAGGGTGCTCTCTTTCAAATAGGTACATCATGAAAGAAAAAAAAACATTTGCTTCAGGAATATTACTGAGAAAAAAAGTATTTTTTAGTATCCAAGAAAATATTTTAAAATAAACTCAATTTCAATTTAATTCCAGAGATATTTTTTCAGTAACATAACAATTAGAAAATATAAACTGCCAGCTCAACATCTGCATTTTGCAGTGTGTAAGAAAGAATTACTCATTCCTCTTCTGAATGGTTTCAATTATATACAGTTGTTCATTATTAATCTCTGTACAGTTTCTTGCCAGAGATTTTTTTGGGGGGGAGGGGCAAGAGTAGAGAAAAAACAGTCCCAGAATAACTGCCTACCTGGGAGGGGCCCAATCATGCTTTGTACAATCCAGCAGGGTCCCAACATAAGTCTTGTTCCGCCATGTAACATTTACCACTAGGACACCTGTAGGAGGAAGAGAAACAAAATATTATCACAGTTACAACAACTTTAAAAAAAAATAAAATAAAATAAAAAAACCAACAACGAACAGAGCCCCATTCTTATTTGCTTTCAAAAGCTGTGGTCTACACTCTTCCTCTTTTCTGGTTTCAGTGACCTCAAGTTAAAACCCACAGGAAAGAGTGTGTGCGTGCGTGTGTGATCAAGATACAGCTGACAGAAGGAAATGGTTTTTGCCATGTCCTGCTGTAAAACGGCAACATTCACCTCTTAATTTTGCTATTACTGCACATAATTGCTTTCATTTGGCAGGCAGCCAGCATAAACTGAGCACGTTACCAGTGCTTAAATCAGTAGGTGACTCAGAAGAATGCGCTTTGTTTTCAACAATACTATAGTAGTGATATTATTTATTTGAAATTACCAATATCCAAATCACCACACACACGTTTTGTTAGATAGGGAAGACAAATAATAATAATAATTTTTATTATTAAAATAAATGTGCTGTTTCAATGTTAATGTCTTCATCATTTAAAGCTTTGCTTTAAAAATACTTCTGTTAAAATTTAAATAAATCTGCACAATAACTGCAGGCTTAAAATTTTGTTTTATCTGAAAAATCAATGTATTATTAAGTATGCACTGTAGGGGCTTCTTTTAAAAAAAATTAATGGAGGGTGTCATTCAAACCCATTCAGATTTCTCTCAAACACTTTTTCACAGAGAGACAATTTATAATCATGTTGTGGACTAGTCAACATAACTACCCCTTTAATTCATTAGATACTGTAGATAAACAGAAGGCAATATTCTGAATCAGTTATCATTTCTCTTTAGAATGCATGCTGAAAAGATTAATTTCACCTAGGCAGAAGAGGCATGGTGCAAAAATGTTAGCAGATTCACAGAAATTCATTCTAAAGAACTAAATATTTAACTAAAACTACACACACGAATCTTATGGTTTGTATTTCTCTACACTCTCCTTGTTCTAGCTAGCGCTAGCTTTCCTACAATGGAAATAATAATGGCACTGTGCCAAATATGTTTCTAGCCTGTCTGCTTGCTTTGTGTTACCAGAGTGATTTCTAATTTTACACTAAAACTATCTCACTCTGCAGCACCAATGTAAAGTAAACATGTAACCCCCAGCTTATTTCCTTAGGGCCCTTTTAACAGCAGGAAAGTATTTGAAGTGCTGTTAGCTAAAGTACAAGGGAAGAAGGGATTTCCTTGAAAATTCTCAATAGCAGATTTGAAAATTGCTCCCCATATGGTTTTAAGTTGCTATTATTATAACTTGACAGTAGAATACCATATATTGTGGTAACATGGTCTAAAGACAAAAAATAAATCAGTCTTCAACCAAGGTTAAAAACAGGCCCCCGGAATATAAAAGATCAGGCTAAAATTCCTATTTAGACAATCAGTTAAATAATTTTTTTTTATCATCTATGCTTTGATACTAACAAAATGGAATAGCTGGGGACATATATTTTATCCCGACCCCCTTAAAATAGAAAAGAAACAAACACTTGACAAAGCTATTGGGGGGTGGGGAAGTGATGTTTTTCTCATCATTTGCTCTCTAGGGCATCGTGTGTGGTGTCAGAGACCTTTCCAGCTGCTTAAAATTCTTCAGCATGTCAGCTATATTTACAGCACCGGAATATATTTGTATTGCCAGAAGGTTACTGCATTTTAGCTTTAGATGCAATAGGCTGAATCACTGTGTTTCAAAGTCTCTGATGTAGCACAAATGTATAATTAAAATAGCTTGAAAGGAAACATGAAAGAAACAACAAACCCTCCATTCTTAGAGTAATAAAATTAAAACCAGGAAAAGTCTGCACAGACACTTAACATTTGTCTGCAGTGAAAGGCTTTTGTTATTGCATTCCCCTAAGGGTTTCACGTTTCCAGCAAAAGCAGGCTTTGGATTGGCCAGCTCCTGCTGCGAACATTACTATCTGATTGGCTGGGATGAACACTGCAGCACAGACCGCAAAAAGCAAGTGTCTCAGATAAATGAGCTTCAAAGGGGAAAAATGATGCATCACCACAGAACAGAGCAGTGAGTAAGTGAGAGGGTGACTGAGTGAGTGAGAGCGACTGTATATGCAGAAACTGTTTTATCGGGCAGGAATAATCCCAACAATGAGAGAGGCTCGCCTAATGCTTCTTGACTCTGTAAATCAAACACTGGTTTGTTTGCACTAACTAGGCTTGTCAATGTGACGAAAGGTTACTGTCTGCTAAACTGCATTGTGTTTATACACTGAGACTCATGTCACTGAACTGTTTAAGATAGCATTCAAACCTATTCAAAACTGTAAGAACTGAATTTGCTCACAGGAAAACAGGATTAAGAAAAGGTTTATTTAAAAAAGAAGTAATTAATCATTAATCATCTGTGGCGCTGTTTAAGGCAGGGTAAGATTCTATAAATAATAGCCTAAATGAAGCTGATACCTCCAAATAGTAAACCATTCCAATCTGGTATCATTTATAGAAGCTTTAGTTGAGTGGTCAATAAAACCAGAGTAGTAGTGTACTGTGACTGATAAAAACAAATAAATGAAGTAGTTTCATCTTCAAGAAGGGGGGGGGGGGAGAGTAGTTCTACCCTTTGAGAAATCTCATCCATCTACAATGGTCCTCTGCATGGGAGCTTTATAGTTGCAGACTGATATTCCTCTATAAAAATATCTATTCATAACTGTATGTCTGTAAAAACAGACCAAACATATCCAGAGTTGCTTGCATATAAATCCCTGTGTGGGTTGCTCTCATATAGGGAAGTGTACATTCAGACCACATATGCCACTAGAGCCAAATGAGAATAGCAAGTTTTGGCTTTGGGAAAATAAATGGTATAGCATTTTACTCAAGTGCTGAAATCACTTAATGTTTTGTGATCCCTGGACCTACTCAAGTGAATGGGCAAAAACTTAAAAGAAGGAAGAAAGTGCCAGTGAAGACACATGATGAAAATTAATGATTTTCACTGGAAATTTGGTTTCTGCAAACTAGAAGCTCCAAACTAAATGTCAACTCTAAATTTCTGAACCATGGGGATACATTAAAATACTATTTCAGTGGTAATGTTAATGCTTTCATCTAATTTTGTTCTAATGACCATAACCGTGAGAGTGGAAATCATAGATCTTTCCCATCTTTAAAATTCTATTATGCTATCTAGCCCATCTCTCTCTGCTACTACAGAATTGTTCCCTAAAGTACATTTTCAGTATGTTGTCCAGTCTTGTTCTAAATGTACAAAGCAACTGGGCTTCTACGTCTTCTCTTGGGAGATTATGCCAAAGCATTAGAACTCTCTCTGTATTTTCCTCATATTCTGTCTAAATTTAACCTTAGTTAAATTCATTTTGTTACTTCTTGGTAAAACCACATGGATCATCCTAAATGATTCTTCTTCCTCTTTTATCAGAGGGGTAGCCATGTTAGTCTGGATCTGTAAAAAGCAACAAAGAGTCCTGTGGCAATCTGTTACTCTTTAAGGTGCCACAGGACTCTTTGTTGCTTTTCTCCCTCTTTGGTGTTTATATACTTGTATACCATTATATTTCCCTGTACTTAATAATGTTAAATATATGTAGTTTTTATATTGTGTATATATAGAGTATATGTATGTTACATTTAAAAAAAAAAGAAAAAGCACAGAGACAGGCATCAGAAGTAGGCACAAGCACAGAATAATTGAAATCAATAAGTAATTCAATAATTCTTAGAAGACATTCAAATGACCTTCCAGTATAAGAAAGTCAATACTGTATATTTAAAATAATAATGTGTCAAGCAAATAGGAGTAAGTTCTTTCCTTATAAATCAGTTCTACTAACATCCTACTCATTTTTGTTGGTCATTTCTAAGGCATCAATCCTTAATTTAAGCATGTGTATAGTCCCACTTCAATGGGACTGCTCACATGCTTAACTTAACGATGTGCTTATGTTTTTTTGCTGGAATTGGGTTTAAACTTCCTTTTAATTTGCCAATATCTTTTTGGTAACAACATGCCCAGAATAAAACAGAATGATCTAGGTCACCTCAGAGACACATCTGTAGAAAGGAAACCTTCGCTCTCTAAGAAAAGTATGGAAGAGGATGAATTCTCATTCCTTCATGTACAGAATACAGAATCTCTTTAGCCACAGGGAAGTCCTCTAAGAATGTGCAGTGAAGGAAGCACTTTTAATCAACTAAAATTATAACAGACATGGTTTGAGTGAACAGAAGCAACATGGGATTTTAGGAATGCCTCATAAGGAGACATACAACTGGAAGGCCCACTGCAGCAAAGCTCTGGAAGATGAAAATGGATGTGATCAAAACACTGGATAGCTAGAAAAAAAATGACTTGTTGAATCTAGTTAAGATGTAGTATAATTGGCTCCTTTAGTCCAAATCTTTATCCTGGCACACAACTCAAGTAACAGAGCTACATAACTGGGAATTCACTGGGGACTGAGGGGGAAGGGATCTTCTTGCCAGGTTTCAGAAGCTTTACATGGCCAGTAACCTCTAATCTTGCTGTATCTGAATCCACATGGAGTGTACCTGCAGATCCACTGGCCCTTCCTTTACCTCACCCACAAAACTCCCCTGTATGCTGAGAGCCCATGTGCTGTAGTGGTTACAGACTCTTGTGTGGTTCTTCACATCCTGACAGATGCTTCTTCCTGTTCAGAAGAATCTCAATTGACCGAGATGAAAAAAATGTCTGTGTGCACATCTCATGAGCCATAGCACTACTACAAATTATGCTACTCTGTGAATGCTTTCGCTAGGTATTATCAGAGAAATGGTTTGGGAATTGTGGATGGAAAGCTAGTGAAGACAAACTCTTAGAGGTGTGGCCTTACGTGTGTGCCAAGGTATAGGAAACAGCTGTAAAAAAATGGTTACCTACCTTTCCATCATTGTTGTTCTTCAAGATGTGTTGCACATGTCCATTTCACTGTAGGTATGTGCATGCCTCGTGCACAGTTGTCAGAGATTTATCCCCCAGCAGTAACTGTCGAGACAGCATGAGTGCCGTCTGGTGCCTTGCACCATTGCAAGCAGATATAAAGGGCCCTGCTGCCCCTGAACCCACTCAGTTCCTTCCTACCAGAAAGACTCCAAAAGAGAGGGGAAGGAGGACAGGTTGTGGAATGGACACATGCAACACATCTTTTAAGAACCAGTTACAGAAAGGTAGGTAACTGTTTATAGTTCTTTGAGTGATAAGCACATGTTCACTCCACTGTAGATGACTCACAAGCAGTTCGAACTGGAGATGGGTGTGAAGTCTATTTGAACAGTGATTGCAGCACCACCTGTCCAAATCTGGCATCATCTCTAGATTAATGTGAGATGTCATAGTGAAAGGCAAATGTATGGACTAATGACCAGGTTACCACCCAACAAATGTCCAGGATGGGTACACCAGCCAGAAAGACTATGGAAGTTGCCTATGACCTGACTGAGTGAGCCACCAGTTTGGCTGATATTGCACCTCAGGGTAATCAGTATCTTAAATGCATACAGCTGGAAATCCAGGAAGAGATCCTAGAGTGGATACTGCATGGCCCTTTACTCTTCTGAAACAGCAACAAACAGCTGAGACAAAGACTTAAAAGGCCTAATCCGATCCAAGTAAAAAAAACAAGGTTCTTCTAACATATGAAGCATGGAACTTTTCTTTATTCAAATGAAGCTTTGGAAAGAAAGTCAGTAAATAAACTGCTTGATTAATGTGAAAATTGGAAATCATTTAATTTTGGGTGAGGTCAAAGGAAAATGGTGTCCCTAAAGAAAATTGTATAAGGAGGCTCCTGTACTCTCCTAACCGAGGTTATAGCAACCAAGAAAGCCACCTTCATAGACAGGTGCAACAGAGAACAAGTCACTAGTGGCTCAAAGCGTGAACCCGTCAACCTTCGTAGAACTAAATTTAAACTCTACTGTAGAGGGTATAATCTGAGCAAACATTTTAGAAATCTGAGGGACATTGGGGGGGGGGGGGGTTTGAAAAAATTGATCAGTTATACACCGGAGGGTAGAAGGTTGAGTTAGTTCCATTAGAGTCCATTTGGTGGCTAAATGCTAACCCTTGTTTGAGAAACAAAAAGTAGTCCAAGATATAGCAAACTGGAGCCTGAGCTGAAGGGATGCCTCTTAAAAAGGAACAAATGGACAATCTCTTCCATTTAGCAAGATAAGTAGACCCAGCTGAAAGCGTCCTATTATTTAGAAGAACTTTCTGCATCCCCTTAGAGAAAAACTCATTCTGAGGTTGTCAGCCGTGAAACTTCCACACTGTCAGGAGGAGGTCCTGAATTTGGAATGAAGGAGACAGCTGTGGAGCTCTGGTGGATAGGGCTAGTAGAGTTGAAAACTAATGCTGATGGGGCCATGCTGGGACTATTAGAATAAGGTAAACAGAATATTTCTTGACTTTGGACATGACTTTGGGAAGCAGTGGAACTGGAGAGAAAGCATACAGCAGACCTTTTGACCAGGGTAGGAGGAAAGCATCTGTCAGTGAACCTGGGCTGTGATCCCCTTGCGAACAAAAAATAACATTTTTGTTTGCTATTGTTGCAAACAGGTCCACTTGGGAAGTTCCTCACCACTGAAAAATGGATGTGAACACATCTGGATGAAGAGACCACTTGTGGTGACCTGTGAATGACCTGATCAGGTGGTCTATTTTGTCTACAAATTTTGCCCCTTGATATGCGGAAAGAACTCCACACAAGTTAAACAGATGGCCCAAAGGTCCCTTGATATTCATATGAAGACAGATCCTGTGTGGAGGCGACCAAAGGCCATGAGTCTGAAGGGAGCCCCCCAACCTAGATCTGATGCATCTGTGACTAGAATGAGTGACTGTTCTTAAGGGTAAAAGGTATCTCCCTCACAAAAATGTGCAGGTTCTAACCACCAGTCCTGGGAGGATAAGACCCGCGCAGGTACTTAAACCACCATATCCATATGATGATGGGCCTGTGACTACACCAAGGCCAGCCAACCAGGTCGTTCTCTGGGTTGTAGCCTAGCATGCTACACCACACAAGTGCATGCCGCTACCATGTGTCCTAGAATTTTGAGACAATTCCAAACTAAAGTGACAGGGTGCACTTTTAGTTCTACAGCAGTGACCTGCATTGCTTGGAACCTCTGTTCTGGCAGCAAAGCCCCAGCCTTTGTAGAGTCCAGAGCTGCCCTAATAAATTCTATTCTTTGAAAGGCATGAGGATAGATTTCTTTGTATTGATTAGGAGCCCCCACAGAGTGTCAAAAGTGGACTGAATAGTGGCTAGGGTTGAAAACTACCGGAGACCTGGCTCAGCCTCTTAGTAGCCAGTCATCCAAGTAGGGGAACACATGGACACCCAACTTTTGCAGGAATGCCACTACTACAGCCATGCATTTTGTGAATAGGCTAGGGCAGGAATCGGCAACCTTTGGCATGCGGCCCATCAGGGAAATCCGCTGGCGGGCTGGGACGGTTTGTTTACCTGCAGCGTGCACAGGTTTGGCCAATCGCAGCTCCCATTGGCCATAGTTTGCCGTTCCAGGCCAATGGGGGCTGTGGGAAGCGGCGTGGGCCAAAGGATGTGTTGGCCGCCGCTTCCCGCTGAAAGGCAATATTGCAGATTGGTTGTGGAATCTGTTGATCACAAATCTGAGAAACTTTCTGTCAATCTCCATGTGAGAAGAAGCATCCCTTTAAGTTAAGAGCAATGTACCAGTCCCCAGGATCTAAGGAAAGGGTAATAGACACTAGAGCAGGGGTAGGCAACCTATGGCACATGTGCCAAAGGCAGCATGCAAGCTGATTTTCAGTGGCACTCACACTGCCTGGGTCCTGGCAACCAGTCCGGGGGGTGGGGGGGGGGGGTGGGAGGGGGCTCTGCATTTTAATTTAATTTTAAATGAAGCTTCTTAAACATTTAAAAAACCTTATTTACTTTACATACAACAATAGTTTAGTTATATATTATAGACCTATAGAAAAAGACCTTCTAAAAATGTTAAAATGTATTACTGGCACACAAAAGCTTAAATTAGAGTGAAAAAATGAAGACTCAGCACACCACTTCTGAAAGGTTGCTGACCTCTGCACTAGAGTAATCATACAGCCTTTTGTTTTCCTTGTTTAGCTGCCTTAGATCTAAAATAGGCCTTAGAGCGCTCCTCCCCTCTCCCCCCCCACACACGCTTTGCCTTCAGAATTAGGAAGTAATGGGAATAAAATCCCTTCTATTGAATGACATGGGAGCTTCTTGTATGGCCCCCATGAGGAGGCGAGACTGGACCTCCTGATGTAGGATGCTTTCATGAGAGTGATCCCTGAAGACAGGGAAGGAGGTAGAAAGGGGGGACAGAAGGGTGTATTCCAGTTCCACCGTGCTTAAGACTTACTGACCCGTGGCAATGTGGGTCAGAACAATTAGGAAGTGAGATAGACAATTGGCAAAAATTGGGGTGGTAAGAGATGGTTCTCTGGTGAGTGGTAGACTGCTCTCAATCAACAGGTCAAAATGCTTGTTTAGAGAGGACCCAGCTTGCCTAGAAGAACTGGTAGCTGCAGAAGAGGAGGATGCCTCTTGTAACTTCTGCTCCTTTTTTTGAACAGGTCTTGGGAATGCGGCATGAAGGACTGAAACCATTGGGACTGCTGTGAGAGGAACAGCTTTCTTTTTGTCGCTGGTGTATAGATCTCCAGAGACTTAAGGGTCTCCCTTGAATCCTTAAGACTATGAAGCCTCTCGTTGGTCTTATTGGAAAAGAGAAAGGGACCTTCAAATGGGAGGGCTTGGATGGTTTGTTGCTCCTGTGGGGGAAGACCTGATGATTGCAGCCAAGATGAACATCACATAATGATGGAGAAAGCCATAGCTCGAGCCACAGAGTCCGCTGCATCCAGACTTGCTTGCAATGATGTTTTGGAAATTAATTTCCCCATCTCCCGCATAGCACTGAACTCCTGCTTTGCCTCATCGAGGCCTCCTTGTCTTTGAACTTCACGATACTATCCCACAAGCTGAAATCGTAGAGACCCAGCAGAGCCTCTGGGTTCATGATCCTCAACTATAAAATTCCTCTGGAATAAAGCTTTCCGCTTTATCAAATGGGTCTCCCTTGTTTGTTTACACAGACCATTGCTGCCATTGTCTATGAATACCAACAAATTTTGCCCCTTGATATGCAGAAGGAACTCCACCCAAGCTAAACAGATGGTTCAGTGCTCCCTTGATATTTATATGGAGACAGAGATCCTGAGGCAACCAAGGTCTAGCTTTTTTGCTTCTTTTCTTTTCAGGGTAGAGGCCTGATATCTCCACCTCTCTTTCTGTTAGCAGCAGCAACTACCAGGGACCCTGGATGACGTTGGTTATAGAAGTGCTCAAATCCCTTTTCCATCCTTTTAGCAGTGGGAGGCAGGGAAGATGGGGGTGGGGGATAGCTCAGTGGTTTGAACATTGGCCTGCTAAACCTAGGGTTGTGAGTTCAATCCTTGAGGGGGCCACATACAGACCTGGGGCAAAAATCAGTACTTGGTCCTGCTAGTGAAGGCAGGGGGCTAGACTCAATGACCTTTCAAGATCCCTTCCAGTTCTAGGAGATTGGTATATTTCCAATTTTTGGGGGGGGGTTCACCATAAAACCTTGAGAGGTTCCAGCTTAGCCTCATTAATAGGGATGGCTACCCTAAACAGTCCTGCAGAGGCTAAACTGTCCATGGGACTGAATGACCTTTGCTGCACCTCATATGGGTGGAAATACAGAGCAGCAGCCACTTCCTCAACAAGTCTTGATGAGCTCTGAAATCATTAGGAGGAGGAAAAGCAGACTCAGTCACTACCACCTCATCAGGCCGTGAAAAAGAAGAGGTTAAGGGTTGTTGAAGAGGTCCCTACTTCAGTTCCTCCACAGGAGCATCCCGAGAACACGGTTCCCACTGTCCGACACCAGTCCCGGGGGAAGGAAGATGGTGACCTTGCTGCAGATGATCCCTGCGTCTAGCCAATATTGAAGGGTGGAAAGGGAGCAGAGAGGGTCTAGAACAGAGGTGGGGAAACTACGGCCCACGGAACCATCTTGCCTGGCCCTGGAGCGCCTGGGCCGGGGAGGCTACCCTTAGCCCCTCCCCTGCTATCCCCCTTCCCCTGCAGCCTCAGGTTGCTGTGCCACCAGTGCTCTGGGCAGCAGGGCTGTGAGCTCGTGCCGGGCAGCCGGGCTGCGAGAGTTGCTGGAAGTAGTGTATTAAATTGCTCCCCGTAGGAATGTGCTACTTACGGAGCACCAGGACTGGCAGCCGTAAGTAGTACATTCCTATGGGGATCAATTTAATACACTACACTTGGGTAGGGAAGGCCATGCCTCCCCAAAAATCCTGGCCCCTGCCCCTTATCTGCCCCCTCCCACTTCCCGCTCCGACTGCCCCCCTCAGAACCCCTGAACCATCCAACCACCCTGGCTCCTTGTCTTGTCTGCCCCCTCCTGGGACCCCCCACTCCTAACCGCCCTCCCAGGACCCCATTCCCTATCCAACCCCCCTGCTCCCTGTCCCCTGACTGCCCCAACCCCTATCCACACCCCTGCTCCCGACAGGCCCCCTGGGACTCCCATGCCTATCCAACTGCCCAACTGCCCCCCCCCGAAACCTCCTGCCCCTTATCCAAACCACCCCTGCTCCCCACCCCCTTACCATGCCACTCAGAGCACCAGGACTGGCAGCCGTAAGTAAGAAGCACATTCCTACGGGCAGCAATTTAATACACTACACCAGCCCTCCATACAGTTTCAGAACCCTGATGTGGCCCTCAGGTCAAAAAGTTTGCCCACCTCTACTCTAGAATGTGGATGGAAGCCCAAAGGGGACCAAAAGAGCCACTGATACAGAGGCAGGACCCAGCTACGTGCAAGCCATTGGCCCATACAGTGCCAAGGCTGGTACCACAATGGGCAGGCACCCTACTGGGGCTGCTGGGTATGCTCAGGTCGAGACTCATATGACCTGACCTTAGAGTCTGATAAGGAGTCCGCTTTCTCAGATCTCAGTGGAGCTGACCCCATCAGTACCGGGGAGACCAGCTCTGAGGCTGGAGATGGGGATACGAACAAAATCATTGCTGGCTTCCCTCTAAATGGACTCCTACGTAGAGGAGCTACTACTGTAGAAGCCACTGGTACCAAACAGTGCTCTGGGGCTGGAGCTGGGACTGCAGAAGCATAGGCTTCCAATCCCAGTAACGGGTGAGATTCCTGAACAGCAGGGGAAGCTGGCATTGACGGGTTACGCAACTCTCTAGCTACCACAAAAGTCTTAGGTGTAGACGGCACCGGAAAGGGCTCCTAAGTCTGCAGTTCTGAAAGATATGCCAGTCCTTTCGGGATTGATCTCAATGGACAATTATGGTGCTCCAGATTCAGCAATCCCTCCTGGCTTATGGACTGTGTCAGGGGGTGACTCTTCTTTGAGCGCACCTCTGAATCCTTGCCTCCGCTTAGTGCCTTCACTGTAGAGTTTGAAGGCTGCGGTACAGAGTCTTTGGGAGATGTATATGTCTTTTCTTAGGTACCGGCACAAGGATCTGCCTGTGGACTCAGAAAAGGGGGAGCACTCCTACTGATTCAGATGTTCTCAGTATCCATTCTGAACAGGAAGGTTCTGGCATCAGGTGAAGTGCAGACTTCAATAGCAAGTACTTGAGTCTGGCAGCCCTGTCCTTTTTTTATTGGGGTTTGAACCCCCTAAAAATGTGACATTTGTCACTCACATGTGCCTAGGGTGACCAGATGTCCCGATTTTATAGGGAAAGTCCCGATTTTTGGGTCTTTTTTTAAATATAGGCTTCTATTCCCCCCCTCGGTCCAGATTTTTCACACTTGCTGTCTGGTCACCCTACATACCGGTATGCCTCTCACAGACACTCAAGGCAGCTGGGGTGTGGGTCGCTCACTGGCATAAATTTATTACATGACTGACAGGCCTTGAAGCCAGGAGAATAAGGTATTAGTCTGGTACAGAGCCCAGTATCCAACCAGGAACCCCACTCTAGAAAATTACTACTCTAAACTTATTCTTATCTCTAAATATAGACAAACACACTACACTAGACTACATACTATAAACAGTACAAGAGGAAAGCTTTATAGACACAAAGGTCAGTGCTCCAACAATCATCACTGGCAGTAGGTAGGAACTGAGGTGGGTCAGGAGCAGCATGGCCCTTCATACCTGGGCACTCATACTACCCCATCAGGTACTGCTTAGGGGAAAATGTCTGATAAATGTGCACAAGGCAGGTGAGCACACCTTCAGTGGAATGGACGTGCAATCACTCAAAGAAGAGGGATTATTTTTTCTATTCATTATACTACCCCTCTTCAGCCCATTTCTTTAGCATTATTTCAACAGGAGGCACAACAGGAAAATATTTTGAGGAAACCAAGGGTACCATGCTATCTGCACATTGTTATTCCTTCCATGGGAAGGACAAAACTGCTCGAAAATATCAAGGGAAAATTAGTGCTCTATTCAAGGAGGGAGAAAAACTCAGACATTTATAGTGCAATTTTATCACAAAATATTTAGATTATAAATAGATTATTCTCTCTTCAGGGAACTTGTCCTTTAAAAGTACTTAGTTGTAAAGTGCCTAGCACATTTTTGATGCAGTCGTACCAAAAATAATAATAAATATGATTAGGTTAAATAAAAATACCCCTTCCAACCTAGTGTAGGTGGACTACTAATTCCATGTTGGTTTAAGTATTAGGGTTTGAGCACAGTTTATAAAGGTATGTATGTAATAGCAAACAACATAACCCCAAAATAGGAGCATACATTCCCTTTACAATTTGGATATATTATTCTATTTTCAAGGTAACAAAGGCATTCACAATTAGGATACTTCTGTAACAAGCAATATGCTGGACACCAAGCAGTGTCAAGCACACAGAAATCAAAATAGCCAAGTGTAAGGAACAATCTTTTTCAATATTTCAGACGTTGACACTCCTGCTGCTGTAGATTTCTTTTTTTATTGCAAAGTGGACACAAATAACCAGTTCTCCAAGAAAGAAAGAAAGTATTACACCTTTAGATTCTCAAAAACAATCCAATAGAATGAGACAGGATCATGTTACCTAAGCTGGTCAATATTTTTTTGCGCCAACATCCATTGAGCAGTTAGTCAATAGCTCAGACAAGGTCTTACAAATAGGCCTTAATGTAAGTGTAAGAGATGCCAAAGAATAGTTAGGGGCTCTCCCAAAGACCAATGAAGTCTATGGAAACCTTTTCATTGATTTCAGGGGGCTCTGGATCAGGCCCTTAGCAGTGGCACAAGATCCTATATGAGAGACATTTATTCTTATTTCAAATTTGTTGCATCATTCTGAGGGCTTTTCATTGCTCTTCAGCTTCACAGCCACATTATAGGAAGTGATACTTATGGCAAAAATAAAGCTAAACCAGCTGTGAAAACAGAATATCCATAAATATCCCCAAGGACACAACAAGGTGTTCCCAACAATATTTTGGGATAATATTACACAATTTAGTGCATATGAAGGGTAGAAACTGTAAGCATGTACTGGAGTTTTGTCATTGTAAAGTATGACGTGAAAAGTTAAAATGTAAAATACAGTCACTTCATCAGCAAGTATAAGGAAGAAGTATTTTGTATGTTTTCATGATGTGGTGAACCCACTTTTATTTTCCTTCCTTCTTTTCACTCGTTGGATACCAAATAGCAGGCCTGAAATTCATTGGCTACTGAATATAAATCTAGATAATAAGGTATGTAACACAATTTTGGTGGGGGAAAAGTCTATATTATTTCAGCAGTGATTTAAAAACAAAAATCAGTCAAAGTAAATATCATAGCAGTGCTATATATGCTAAGCATTACAATACATATAACACTAAATTCTCTTAGTGTTAACTACACTGTATACAACTTAGGAGACCGGTTGTGACATTAGTAAAAGAGAGAAAGCATAAATACTGTCTCCACTGTTCCACACAAGGATCTCAACTGAGCATTGGGGATCGCCAAGGTAATGGTGGCAGGAAGGAGGGAGTAATTCTTCTCCCCCAGACTGTAGATTAGGAATGGGGCCACCTCAAGCCTAATACTCTGAGTAGCTTCAGAAACCCATGCAGTCACCCCAACAGCCCTGCAGCGGAAAGGACTAGACCAGGGGTAGGCAACCTATGGCACGCGTGCCGAAGGCAGCACACGAGCTGATTTTTAGTGGCACTCACACTGCCCGGGGCCTGGCCACTGGTCCAAGGGGGGGCTCTGCATTTTAATTTAATTTTAAATGAAGCTTCTGAAACATTTTTAAAACCTTATTTACTTTACATACAACAATAGTTTAATTATATATTATAGACTTATAGAAAGAGACCTTCTAAAACGTTAAAATGTATTACTCGCACGCAAAACCTTAAATTAGAGTGAATAAACGATGACTCGGCACACCACTTCTGAAGGGTTGCCGACCCCTGGACAAGACAATATATGTAAGGTTACGATAATACATTATTTGCTTTCATAGTTCTGTTAATAAATCATAATAAACTTAAGCCAAGATTTGTTGATGACAGTGCTCAAAACTTTGAAAATGAGGTCATTTATTTAGTCAGAGTTAACAATTTAGGAGCCTAACTTTAGGCCCGAATTATTGAAAATCACAACTTTATAAAATATGTCATACTTTCAAAGCACTGCACAAGTAGCCACTAAATCAATTATAATAGGAGAGCAATAAATGCTCACCGGGGATATAGATCACAGCAACCACCAGAGAAATGCTAGTTTACTTATGAGATCAACTCTAACCTATCTTCCTAAATAACTCAAGGGCTAGATTATAGGGCCAAATTCTCTGCTGGTGTGAATGGGTGCAGCATTGATTCCACTAGTGCTGTTTCCATTTACTTCAGCAGAGAATTTGGCCAGTAAAATGAAGTCATGAGGTTTACACAAAGATCTTTTGAATATCTTCCAGATGATTTTCCAAAGGTGAGAACCATTTTTTTCAATCAAATGCCTAAATATGGGTTAAGTGGAGTTCTACTTGCTTAAAATATCTATCTGAATGATAGTCAAGCCTAATTCCCTTGGCAAGCTGGTGTACTATGGAGACTTTTCCACTTTCAGACAGTTTTTGCTCACTCGAAGCCGCAGAAAAAAACCTCCCAGACAGTAAGTACTGCACTTCTTTTTTTGTCATTGTGTTCCAAACAAAGTCAAATTGGAGTGACTTTTATACCAAAGCTTTTCTGATTTAGCAGCTCTTGAATGTCGAGAGACCAATTGTTGGACTTCCAAATGGCATATCACCACATTGTCACTTGACACGCACACACAATCATACAAAATCAATTCTGAATATCTTCACTATTGGTGAATTTGTAAATTTGTACACAAATCCAATTCAGATTGGTATTTGGCCCCTCTCTGATGAATATACATAACACAGATACACCTAAGATTGCCCAAATTATGACAAACTGTCAGCCATGAAATAAATTGTTGCCCAAGGATTAAACTAGCTTTATTCTACACTTGTGACCATCAAGTAAGTTCCGCTCATACCTATTTGACATAATTGTCCACAGTAACTAAAGTATTTCAAGTGTCAAAAAGTATGGGAAGGAAAGGAGAAGAAAAAGCCATAATTTAGGAGACTAAGACTCATATATGGTCTGAACATTTTATTGTCACTCATTTTGGAGGACCAATATAACTCCTGTGTTCCATAACAGTCAACCCAGACTGGTATAAAAAATTTTATACCACAGCATCATCCATCATATAACCTCCATCTATCCATCCATGTACAACAAAAACAAAAACCCTTAAACATTTTCATATTATACTTTCAAAGCTAATTGTACACTTTTTTTCCTGTTCCATGACTTCCAAGTATTTTTTCCAATAGCCTAAAAGCCACAGGAAATGCTTATAAATCTACACTGAAGAGTGAATTTGTCTTATAGTGATCCAGAAACTCTATATTTTTCACTAGTTTTATCATGTAATACACGTAACACCACTTAAGAATCTCACCAGCTACAGCAGGTACTTATGTTGCAGAAACCAAGTTCAACAAGTTTGGAACTGTAACGATTATCAGGTGACAGAAAATGCAAGATGAGGGATTTTTATTTATTTATTTTCCCCCCCAGAGAGCCCTACTGCTGGGTTCAATGTTTGAAGAGTCACTTTACTCACATCCTGTAATCAAACCATCTGGAACACAGATCTGTGATTAGTCACCCTGAACATTGGGCTTTATCTGAACAAATGTACAGCAATGGAGCAGAGGAGATAGGGCAGCATTAACAAAGAGAACCGTAATGAAACACTTTATGCCTTAGTGTGCTGCTGCTACAGTCATAAACCTTTGAAACACATCACTCTAGTGTTAATGTACTACTTTATGAAAGCACAGTGATCTTAAAGATTAAATGTCTGAAGAAGGACTAAACATTTCTGGTTTAGATAGTGTTGCCCTGTCGATGGCTAGGGTAGGTTAGCATTATTCTATCCACGTTAATTTATAGCCTCATCAACAAGGTACCAGACAATTCATTTTCATGTGATTTCCAGTAGGTTTTGAATAATGTCAGTTTACATTTGCCAGGTGTTTAATCCAAATACTGTGCCTTTATTTCTCCCTTAACTATGAAGTCCTCACCACAAGTTACTTAAAACAACAAGCATCTTGACTTGAAATGATTTGTTATTCATTTGGCTAGTTGAAACATTTACACAACAAAGATTATTTCTTGTAGCTATTGTTTCTGGCCATCAAGAAGACAACCTTTTTATCCCATGTAAAAAAACTCACAAAAACCTAAAGGTTTCTCCCAAAGCGCACAGAACAAGCATTGAAAACCATAACTGAAGAAAGCCCGTTTCCCCATGGGCCCGCATGCTTTAATTCACAAAAGAACACACAGCCACTTCCATCACTGTCACATCCCCTGCAGCCTTTGTTCTGAAGCCTGATGAGCTGTATTGATTTGGGAAAATCATTGAGCTTCTTGGAAAACTAGACTCTAGCTTATTCACCACCATCTATTTCTTTCTCATGAAGACAGTTGGTCAATATTCAGTTGACTGGTCGCCAAAAGAAGCTCTTGCTGCTTTTCTTTTTCTTGCCTCCCTAGTAACATTATCCTTTCCCAGCTCTAGAATAAAATACAACAGCATGTTAGAAAGGCTTGTTGCTAAGGGTGATATGAAATGGTAATGTCTGTGTGCACAAAGCAACCACCTAAATGCTAATGTTAGTGTAGTTTTAGAAGCTACTACAGTGTAAAAGCCAAGCCCTACTATACCTTATTGACTTTTCTGTATTATATTTTCACTGTAGGTTTCCGTTAAATAATTTTAAAAATATGCCTTGCTTAAAGTATAAGTGAACTCTATTATTCTATTTCCACCATCTACATGTGAGGAGATAACTGATAATGCAGAAGTTCCTAATTAATTGAGGGCAAAATCCTGCACTCTTTTCTTAGGCAGCAAAAGACTTAATGAAGAGTGAGAGTTACCCGCAACAGGCAGTGCAGATTGGCCCCAAATAACTGGTAGACTTAATGCAAACTGAATAACTACACGAAAATATGAGCCACTTGGAAGAATGGTTTCCAAAATTATGAAGCCACAGCCACCAATATACCAATAGACAGTTTGCATATAGCGCAGTAGCAGTGGGGCTCCGGCAGCGCTTTAAAGGGTCCGGGGCTCTGGCTGCTGCGGGGAGCCCCGGGCCCTTTAAGTCACTGCTGGAGCCCTGCTGCCGCTACCCCAGGGCTGCGGCAGTGGGGCTGGGCTGGGCTGGTGATTTAAAGGGCCCGGGCTCCCCGCAGCAACCAGAGCCCGGAGCTCTTTAAATCACCGCTGCAGCCCAGCCACCACTACCCCGATATAACAGTATTTCACTTATAACGCAGTAGCGATTTTTGGCTCCCAAGGACCGCGTTGTACTTTTAGCTGACCTCCAGAGTGCAACTTGAGATTTATTGTTTTTAATCTCTATCTTTTCCTTGGTCAGAGCAACTGACCCACTTCACTGTTCTTCTAAAGTTTGAAAACCAAGCTGCAGACCTAAGGTTTCGGTGCCAACTGAAATATAGTTAGTTGAAAAATCTTTTAATATCTGCATATTCTGAACAAGATCAAATCTGTTTCAGAAAAAAAGTTAATTATTTTTTCTCCAGCAGCACTTTTTGTTCTTTAACTGCAATAATCACAATTTGTTCTTCATATTCTCTAACATTAAAAAAAAAGTCATATGGTAACAATTTTGATATAGAAAAGGAAACCCTCTTTTGTAATCTCCCAAATGTATCACTCGTTTCTCAAGGAGAGAGATTTTGGTCAACGGCTTTCCACACTATGTTATTGCTTTGTGGAACACATGGCCAGTCTTTTGCATTATACTACAGAGGAAAGAAAAAAAATCCACTGTCTTTGCTTATACTCCCAGCACCACATGTCACTTGAGATAAGCAACAGAATGCAAGGCCTTTCAACTCCTCTGTCACACTCACTTCCTGCAGTCTATATTAATTACAGGAGCTCTTCAGCTAGTTACTCCTCCCTCAAACTCTTTCACCTTAAAAACCAAGTAAACAGAAAAGCAAAACAAGATTAGAGGAAAAAAAGCAATAGTGTTTAAATGAAAATAATGTAAGACACACACTGTCAGGCGCTTAGGAGTCCTTTAACAATTATCTGCCTCCTTCCTATTCTCTCTCAGATGTCAGATCACAAAAGCGCTGTTTTCAGCAGTAAACTGTTGAGAAACAGCTGAAGAAATAGGGAAGCTCATTATTTAAAAAAAAAAAAGCCAGAAGAGCTCATAGTAATAAATAAATAAACAAATAGCTAGCCAGCATTAACACACATCAACAGAACTTTATTTTCTGGCTCTAAGTTATGCCTCTGTAGGAAAAACGCACTGGGAGTGTAAATGCAAAAAAACACCAAACAACAATAAACCTTCAAGTGTCTTCAGTGATTAGTCCCCTATTGCTAGCTATGGTGATAAAGGGTTGCCAGGTGTGAACATTGGCACAATTATTTGTCAAAAGTGTGGAACAATTAATGAAACATAAGCCAGCAGGGGACAGGAGTGAAGGAAGTGGAGTTTGGGGGAAGAGAAGAGTAAGGATACAAACAAACAAACCCCCCACAAAAACCAAATCTGCAGAAACCAAAATGCAGTGGGAACAGGCTGACAGTTCAGCTCAACCTCAAAAAGCTGCTGCTGATCCATGTATCTCGTTGGGACCAAAAAGCAGAGCCTGATATAAATTATGATGCTTTATTTAAAGTCAAAACGTTTATTTGCTTTTGTGCCAGCTTTGGAGCCTTTTCATCTCTAGATACCAGGCCCAAGAGAGAACACATTCCTATAGCTCTGTTTGCAGCCAGCTGTGGCTTCACTAAATCATAAAGCCTCCTAACAAGCCATTCTTTACAAAGGCCAACAGCAGTTACTAGACGTGATCACTTCTCTATTATTTCACTCACTGGAATTTAAAACAGCAGCTGAAAATACTGAAAGCCACTGAACTGCATTCTACCAGCCTGTGTGTCTGCATTAAGTTTCACATATCGTTTAAAGGCTTCATTGTCCTCAGTCTGGGGAAAGGGTAAGTAATGGGGAAAACACCTGAGCCAGATGCTCTCAAGACAAACGGGATAGAGTTTGTATGGGATTTCTTATACATGAATCTCTAAGGAGCTCCTATTACCGTTAATAAAAGACCAGTTCCCCATTTTTATTTGTCATGAGGCTTTGGCCCACATCTTACATGTCTGTGTGGGTGAAATCTTTCACGCTCTTCGGGCAGTAACATCACATAATGAAATGTCACAGTAAAATAACCAAAGCTAGGAAATGATGAACTCTAGCTAAGAACAGTCAACAATAAAATGTACACTAGAGTAACCTTAATAATTTCCAGTTACAATGGTTCCAGTGTTACAATGATGCACAGTGTTAGCCTTCATTGTAACTGGAAATTATTAAGGTTACTCATCTTCCAGTTTGCTGTTTTACTCCCTCAACGCCACACCCCCACCCCCTTCAGATTTATTAATTCAGCTTAGTACAAGACAAAACATCTCTCACCAAGAACCTACTAAGCTTGACCTGTTCCATCTCCTGGACTATCTAGAAAAAGGGGGAATGGGAGGCTTGCGAATTTGAGGACATCCCTTATGTAAAATTCCTTACAACCACCAGCTCGGTTTGGAATTTGAAGCAGTTATTGCAAGCCTCATGATGGAACAGCCAGCAGTTGAACACCACACAAAAGCTTTGCCTGAAATCTATTTTTCCACATTCTAGACTACCAAAAAAAAATCCCAAACAAACAAGCAAACGAACAACTAAAAAAAACACACCCACACAAAATAAATATTACGGACTACCATGAATCCAGTAACCAAGCTCTCAAGAAGGGCTCTAGGAAAAAATAAAGATGGTTAAATGCTAAATAATCTTTACAGTTCCCCTCTGACAAACCAGTTTTTCTAGAAACTAATAGTGGTTTTCTTGCCACCTTCCCCTACTGTCCACATTCCAAAATTCTTATCTTTTAGTAGAGGGAAAGAAGCCCAACACAGTTACAAGTATTTCAATAACATGCTTAGAGACCAGCTCTTTTCTGTAAACAAGCCTAATGAAGTGTGACGCAGGCTATGGCTACACTTGCACTTCAAAGCGCTGCCGCGGCAGAGCTTTGAAGCGCTAAGTGTAGTCAAAGCGCCAGCGCTGGGAGAGAGCTCTCCCAGCGCTGTCCGTACTCCACCTCCCTGTGGGGAATAACGTACAGCGCTGGGAGCCGCGCTCCCAGCGCTGGAGCTTTGACCACACTGGCGCTTTGCAGCGCCGCAATTTGCAGCACTGGAGAGGGTGTGTTTTCACACCCTGCTGCAGCGCTGCAAATTTGCAAGTGTAGCCATGGCCTAATAGTGTTCTCCTTGAGCAGAGGAAAGGCAAAAAGGGCTTTGTTAGCATTTACTGAAGCAAAGTAGGTATTTTGTTGGGGCAGAACAAAAGTTAGCTAGTTATTGACTAGGTGTCATAGTCCAGTTCAACTTTTTTCTTTAAATTACCCCACAAGTGGGTGAAACTGGTACTCTCTGATTAACCAGTTGGCTTAACCCAGCTGTTCACCAATATTGATGGAATGCAGTGGGAAGCTACCAGAAAACCAATTTCCCCTTAGTGATAAGTACACTTGAGGTAGGTATCTCTTCTTTTGACTGTGACTGGATGGACAGTTTTCCTAACACTCCCCTTTGTGCAGAGTATCCCAATTTCTCCATTTATTAGTAAGAGACAGGCTAGTTTTCCTTGACCTGCTGTGATCCATATAGCTACTACAGTTTCACTCTGCTTGTAAAGCTGATCCACCTTTGACTTTCATAGATTTAGAAACAAAATTGTGTTAGACTCTGAGCACAGGACAATCTTATCCAAAATTTCAGCAGAATCTTATAGTTTGTTTGTTAGTAGCCCTAATATAATCAGCTGAAAAAGTCCACAGACCATGTTAGCTGGGAAGCTTTGCCCAGATGATCCCACATTTCTCTCGTTCTCTCTCCTGTGAAAATGTCACTGACACTATGATACAAGCATGTTTCAGCATTAATGAAAACTTGCCTGGCTTCAGCAAGAGCAAGAAGAGGCTGAATTCTCAGCCATGACTTAATTCTCACCTTGGTCAGACAAACAAAGTCAAGATAAAACTTGCCTTACTTGAGAATCTATGCACAAATTTCTGTATAAATTATTGACTGAACTTTGGCCTCGTCTGAAACATTGGCCCCTCAGGCTGATAAGCTATGACCCCAGGTGGCACATCAAGTTCTCTCAGTTGAAGCAGGAACATTATTGCTTTGCACAGGGGACTGCAGCGTGAGAGCCAATCAATCAAGCTCCTTGACAGTTTTTACAGCCTCTTAACATTAGGCCTAAGTCAAACTCCACGGCTCCTATTGTTCACATTATTATCTTTTTTTCTCTGCTCTGATGAAGTTAGGGCAAGTCCAAGGTTTCAATGAGAAAGAAGGCTATTATGAGCAGCTCAGAGTTTATTGACTCTGATCTGTGGAACAATGGCCCGGAAAGTAACACATTCTTAATTGCTAATAATAGTCAGTAAAAATAATCTCTTAGATGCATCCTCTCATGAAGGGAAGGTAATATAAACAGTCAACATCTCTTCTGATAAGTCTCCATTTATTACACAGCACATTCCATACACTAACCATGCACACAAATAAAGACTATAAGCTTTCAATCAGCTACATTGGCTTGCTGTAAAAATATGGAATGTTTCACAGAATATACTTAACACACCGAAAAAAAACCCTATAGAGACTAAAAATAGAATATGACTAAAAAAGCAAATGCATGTCGCATTATGCTAAACAGACAAAAGGATATTTTTTCTGTTAAGACTAATGCATTTTAAGTTTTATACTATCCTTTCCTCAAAATGATGTGGGGAAAAACAGTTTAGGAATGATTTGATGGTGTTATTTCCTTCTAACATTCTTCATGAAGGTCTAGATGTCTTTTTCAGATTAAACATTTTCAACTCTTATATGGAATAACTGAATTTGTAGTTTAAGCACATTATGCACTAATATTAATTATTTTTGAGTAGCAGTCTGTCACTCTAGCTGTATGTAAAAATTTTATTACCAACAGGCTGTAGTCATGATGCACCACAGTTAAATCCTGTACATGACCCCTTTTGTGTAAGGATTTCAGTCTTCCTTTACAAAACTCTAATTTCTAATGCTGGGGAGGATTCATCTGTAAATGAAAAATTGGAAATATACTTTCTTTTCTTCTTATCAAATTTAGAGCTGGAACTCCAAAAATAATAATAAAAAAGGGTTGTTCTGGCATGAATGGAACTCTTGATCATAAGGACAGAAATCAGATGTAGTAATTCTATGAATCAATTCTGCTGGATGCTGAAGAAATAGAAGAAACAGAATGGCTCATTTTTATCTTAACTGTAGCGTTAGATGATTCTGCTGTATAATCTCCAGCCTTTAGGAAAGGATTATGTCATTTTAAATTCTAAAATAGAACTTTATAGCAGTACATGAATATTTACTTACTTTCTTAAACCTGAACACCACTACAAAGCCATTGAAGGACATTTTATCCACGTATGTTAGGGTATTGACTTCAAAATGTGAATGGAACCAGTAAACTACTCAGTGAGCTTTCTGGAGAGGTGCTGGTTGAGAGAACAGCAGTTTCTTTCTGCTACCTCCTCTCGATACAGCAGCTTGCCCTTTCAGCTGTCATTCAACAGAGCTTCTCATACAAAACAAGAGAATATTGTGAACTTGTTTCAAATTAAGGATTCCCCCCTTTCATCTTGCCAAATTTACACCCTGAAGAATGAAAAGAATTCATATTGTATAATACATCCAAAAATGTGTTTTCAGACAGTGCCAAACACAGAATTTAACAATTAATAGAGAAACACATCCGAAGAAACTGACCGCAGTCAATGAAGTACTAGCCTTTTTAAAAGAAGCATAACAGAAATCGGAGTAAGGCAGGCCTTTCAAATTACTGATGTAATTATTGTAAATATAAACAGTTTTTATGTTTATACCTATTCTATCCTTTATTCTATCCCAAAACAACAACTAAATGCCCCATGACATATCACGTTTCTTGTCCTTTAAGACTAAACTCCATCTTGACTTTTATATACATTTTTTAAAAGATACTGGAAATCAGCAGTTAGGTGGAGTAGAGACTGAACAGCTCTCTCTCTCATCCCTAGAGTGGTTGAGGCAGAGTGAAGAGGCTTGCACTGGTGTAGCCTGAACTGTATTTGTTCTGAAGCTATATAGTGGATTCCAGTTTCCAGCACTGTCAATCACTATTCACAAGTATTACATTCTTTGTTTTGTATGTATGTGTTTTTAAAGAGAAATAAGAGTGTTAAAAAAAACCAAACCCACATCAAGAAGGAAGCTTCTCTTATCAATTTTCAGCTGAGAGATAAAGCATTCAATGTGAGTGCTGTGTTTTAGTGGATGCCCCATAAAGCAAGTAACATACAAGTTAGAGGAATGAGAACATTTTCGCTGATCTTTCCAAAATAAAAACCTATTTTAGTTTAACAAAACAACAAGAGACTGTTGAGGTGCATTTGTCTCTCAGCTGAAGTATATGCACTAAGTACAGCCCACAACCCACCTACCCACAGCAGCTCTAGACAGTTAGCCTCACCCACATCTCCTTGCAATTTAATGAACAGTCATATCCAACAAATCTCTTTCCAACAGCCTGACAG
The DNA here is from genome assembly GCF_020497125.1 of Mauremys mutica. NCBI lineage: Eukaryota > Metazoa > Chordata > Testudines > Geoemydidae > Mauremys > Mauremys mutica. Next base: position 74,971,381 of record NC_059077.1, read on the forward strand.
TAGTTATTCTCTTAGACTCTGGGCCCAAAAAAGAGATTTGTCATTGCTTAAATAAATTTTACAGATGTAATAGATAAAGGCAATAAAGAAAACAGGGCTTTTATAAAACAAAGTCGACAGAGCAGAAAGCTATTCCTCTATAACGTGCATGTCTGTGTGTGTGCACACGTGTGCTCGTGTGTACCAAAGGGAAATAGACAATGAAGGTCAGGAAGCATGAAATGACAGCATTCTCTGCCTTTCAGGGAACGTAAATTTTATTTGCAGAATGTAAATCTTGAAGCCATGGTTTTCAATCTGTATGTGTGATCACCAGAAATTGATTTCAAGGAGATTTTAAAGTATTTAACTTATTGTTCAGAGATGCAAATCCCATCCAACACATTCATTACTGTAAAACAGAAAAATCTAGGTGACATTTAAGGACTCTGTTTACATATTGCAGTTTTTCAGGCACACACAGGTTATCAGGCTTTCAGTTAAAATTAAGCCTGTCTACACTAAGGGTATGTCTACATTACCCGCCAGATTGGCGGGCAGCGATCGATCTATTGGGGATCAATTTATCGCGTGTAGTCCAGACGCGATAAATCGATTCCCGATCACTCTCCCGTCGACTGCTGAACTCCAGCTTGGTGAGAGGCAGAAGCAAACTCGACGGGGGAGCTGTGGCTGTTGATCCAGTGCCGCAAGGACACGAAGTAGGTAATTTTAATTCGATCTAAGATATGTAGACTTCAGCTACGCTATTCTCGTAGCTGAAGTTGCGTATCTTAGGTCTCCCTCCCCCCGCAGTGTAGACCAGGCCTAAGGGACAAAATGTATATGTTCAGTCGGGTTTAAGTCAGTTTAATTCTGCTAAAGGATAATACAGTTAAATTCAACCAGCTTTAGAACACATTTTTAAAAACATTGTTTAAACATGGTTATGCCCCACCCACAATGACCAGCAGAACATAGTTCAAAACTGCTTCAGCAAACATTGTAGTACAGCCTAGTGAGGATGAGACCCTGAAGTGCTATTGGAAATGTGTAAATATAGCTCTTGTCTTCAACATGTGACTTCTGAGTCTCCACAGTGACATTCTTAGTACAAACTGTAATGTAAAAAATATATATATATATATATATATATATATATATATATATATTTGATACTTCAAAAGTTTACTACTAATCCCAGAAGCTAGGAGGAGGAATTAACTTCAGAAATCCAAACCAATGGGTTCCTTTAACATAGTAGCCTGGTATTAAATATCTCTGATGCTAATTGCTGCTTCTTCCAACAGGAAAAAAAAAATTACTTTGGAACACAGATGGGCTTCTTGATTTGCCTGCACTTAAAACACAAAGAAAACGGATTCATTTCTATCTCAATAATTTTTACAAAGCAATACAAAACTTTGTAGTACATGCTGAGTGTTTTGTTTCACTTCCTTGTCACATAAATTGACAAAGGGAGTTTTCTTCCCCAAAATTCTTTCAAACTAACTCAATTTTACACTAAAAAGTATCTTTGCTGAATACATAGAAAACTGAAATCACCAGCCCTCAAAGACTAAATTCTCATTTCCATTCCCCATTCTCAAAGATTTTTAAAGTATGGTGAGGTAGTGCCTACACTTCTTCTTATACTTGGCCATATTTCTGAATGAATTTCTGAATTAATAGTAGTTCAGTCTAATTATCTTAAAAAGACTGAAATCATGTTTTTTAAACTGAATAAGCTTAGGAAGATCGTGCCAGCACAATCTCTATTTCTAGACAACTGTTTGGACTCCTGAAAGTTCTGCCTATATATTTTCAATTTTTGAGATTGTAGGATAGGAGCATAATATATATGTTGTTATATGTTTGGGTAGGTACACGGAATGGTAAACACTTCAGACAGATTAAGTATATGTCTTTACTGCATGTTTTCTTGTCATTTAAGTTTTCCCTGACAACACGAGGAAAGCTGCTTTTGACAAACCATGATTTGTTCCCTCATGGCAAATCCCATGATGCATTCATTTTCTGACCTCTCTCCAAATATAAAATTGCAGCTCACTCCGTACATGATCATCTTTGTCAGAACAACTTCCACTCAGCCAGCAGCTAATCCACTGCAGCTAATGGTTTCTGTCAGGAAGGAAGCCAGGGAGATGATGCCATCATTATGCTATATAAAATCTTCCACATATCTCATGGGTAGCTCTCCTTTCATCAAACGCAGGGTGATAGATCAAGTGCATAAGGAAACTATTTTTCTTAACAATAAAAACAGCAAACACATTTCTCCCTACTTGTCAATATATTTACACAAGGTAGTTAAATCACAAGAAGAGAGTTTTGCACCCCTCTCCTTCATCTTGGTCCTCCTATTATAGCTGTCAAAAAATCCTAAAGTGATATGCCTATCATGTCTACCTTTCTATGGAAAGCAGCCTCTGTGAGTGTTTCAGCAAACAAGACCTCTTAGGTGGCTTTCCAAAGCTACAGGGGAGGGAAAGACAGAAAGAAAGACAGAAAGAAAGACAGTAACTTGTTTTCTCTGTAATTTAGTTGCTCAGGAAGGATGGTGATCCTGGGCAAATTGTATGTAGAGGCAAGAAGCCTTCAAACCAATAGGTGGTAGGTGGTTCTCTCAGGCATGTAGCCTTCAAGGTAGTGCAGAATGTCTCCATCCCAAATTTTAGCGATTTCACTGATTTTACCATTTCAAGCACAATATTGAGCCTTGCTAACCCACTCTAATAATTTTTGGGAATCACAAAACAGCAGGAGTCTCGTTCTTGGGATACCATTCTTTAGGAGAACAACGAGGAGCCTGGGGGCACCTTAAAGACTAACAGATTCATTTGGGCTCTGTTAGTCTTTAAGGTGCCATCAGACTCCTCATTATTTTTGTGGATACAGACTAACACAGCTACCCCTCTCATTCTTTAAGAGAAGAATGTGAGAAATGGCCACTTTTTCTGCAGGAGGGAATTCAGAGACCTCCACATGTCTTTTGCTTTGCACAGAAAGAGCCAGCTTGTTTGTAGCAATTTCCTGAAAAGCCTAGAGTCTCTGAAAAGGAATACGATCATTCTCAGCTCTAACAAAGTGATCCCATTGGACAGATCTAGGGGCTTTGAGATTCATAACAGAGTTTCTTGCATTAGAGGCCCTGATTCCAAGAGGACCTGATTCAGTCAACAGTGAGCTGTGTTACTGAGATTATTGATGGCAAAGGCATATTAAACCAGGGGTTCTCAAACTGGGGGTCGAGACCCCTCAGGGGGTCACGAGGTGATTACATGGCAGGTCGCGAGCTGTCAACATCTATCCCAAACCCAGCTTTGCCTCCAGCATTTATAATGGTGTTAAATATATAAAAAAAGTGTTTTTAATTTATAAGGGGGGGGGGGATCACACTCAGAGGCTTGCTATGTGAAAGGGGTCACCAGTAAAAAAAAAAAGTTTGAGCGCTACTGTTTTAGACAGAACCCTCCAAATTCCTTTGGATTTCAGACATCCATTCACTGGCTGCTATGACGTGTTGAAATTGACTTGCCTCAAACTCAACATTTTTTCTAACTGTACAGCCCTCTCTTTCCTGTCTAGTGGATGCATTAGAAGCATAGTTGAATCCAAGGGTAACTCAGGCTGTCATTACTTGAGGATCTCTTTTCTTCGGGACTTTTGAATTAATAAATAATTCATATTCTAAAAGGAAACACTTCTAGAGGGATTTGGGGTTTCTGTACTGACTCAGAGCAAATTTGCCCTTTCCGTTGACAGAGATTCTGAAGAGAAAAAGAAATAGAATCTTTTACAGTGAGTTTGCATCTACGTTTCTTGGGGTGGCAGAGGAAGCAAACATGCACGGAGCCCACTCCCTGACCAGCTGTGGATCAGTTTCAGGATGGGAGATTATGTGGTGTACCAACCCATAAAGTCACGTGAACAATTTAAACCTGACTAACCCAGACAATGGACATGTGTGGCCCAGGGCTGTCATACTTTATGAACAAAGAATTCGTGTCACTAATTCTTGGTGCTTAGATACCAAAATTCTCCATGCCTCAGAAATACTACGGATTGACAGACAGATTAATGCTGTTTTTTAAGGTACCTGGAAGGATGTTTGCCTCATGATTTGCATTTGGGATAAGTCTGCCAGAAATGACTACTCAGTATAGCTATATATGCTGCTTCTTTGATCCTGATAGTGGATGTAATAAATGACTGCAGAAGAAACCAAAGGATTCCATGATGAAAGGAAGAATTTTGCTGCACCGAGCATGTTTCATTCTTCTCTCTCTCCATGGTGCTGGAACTTGGAGAAAGTAACACTAAGAGAAAAACAAGATGGTGACTAAGACCCACCATGAGCTGCCTTGACATGAGACAGGAAATAACTGGGAAGGAACAAGAGGCATGGAAAAAGCTGGAGAACGTAAAAACCTCATCATATGATTGACTGCCACTTCCCTTACTGATGTAGAGAGAACACCTATTGGCCTCAGTAAAATATACTAGGTTATGTCTGAGAGACCTTGGAGGAAAATGTTTTCTCTGGTCCAATCGAGACTCAAAATGCAACCAACACCACTAAAAGAACAGACAAACACCAATAAATACTTACTGCTGGTGCTTTCCAAAAATATCCAGTTGGAGATAGTCTGACAAGCTAAAGGGGAACAATAAATTCCACTCATCCTGCCAAATGAAAACTAACAGCCATCTTCACTGAGCCTAGATTAGCATTATTTATGTGCTTTGCTCAGAATCAGCAGTTCATTTCTTAGATTTTAATATGGGCTGCCATGTTTACAGCTCTGCCTTCTTCTGCCATTTATAACATAACTCGAAAAGGTTATTTTACTTTATTGAGAAGGGTGGATAACTGGGGAAGAGTCTTTCAAAAATTTATGTGACACGTACTAACTTGATGCTGGCATGAAAGATGAAGGCCCGAGCAGCGGCCAGGCACAGCATTCTAGTAGAAATACCAGCACCCTCTCCCTTAGGACAGCTGGGCTGTTCATCAGCGTGTTGTCCACAGAAAGTGGGTCTTATTTTTCCTATCAGCCGCTGGCTAGTAGAGTAGATATTCTGACTGGTAGGTATCTAGTATAATTTTCATGCTCTGACTTTTAGCAGTCTTTACATCTAGCCTTTAAGTATTATAAGCCACACTTGTCACACCCTCTAGGAGGGTTACTGAATGTCAGGCCAACTGCAGACTAATATTCAGCAAAATAACATGCTTATACCTAACATAAAACAGATCACTCCATTTGGATTCTGCTGGGGTTTACAGAAAAAAAGGGAAGTGATGAAGAAAAGCACACATTCAACATTACACCTTTTAGTTTTATTTATTTATTTTTGTAAGCACGCTGGACAAAAAGCTGGCCCTCAGAAAGAAGTCACCACGGCAAACAGTGTGGGACCAGAGTCTAGTAAACACATTTATTACCTTCTATCAGTATGACTAATGTAAGAATGAGAAATCCTTTGTTGTAATTTGTGGTCCACATTAATCTATTAAGAATTTTAGCCATATCTTTCCCATTCTATTTAATTCACAATAGTGTCATTCTTACATGCATACAACCTCCCCTCCATCAATGTTGTTTTAAATATGACTAGTTTTAGGTCTAAAAAAAAATTAAGGATTACATACTAACTTCACAGCAATTCCTTCTATGACAAAGGAAAGTGGAATAAACCAATATCAGTTTATCACAGGGCCCTCTTAGTTCAGAAAATTCATCTAGATCTAAATGAACTTTACCATGTGACTGAAATAAAAAATAAATAATGAATGCTTTGCAAAAGAAATCTATGAAAAGCAGATTTACAACTTCACATTTTAATATGCACTTCATATATTGTGATAATTCTTGATACTCTTCTACCAATGTACTTTCCTTCATCTTGTTTGTTTACAGAAGACAAGGGTCTAAACAGATCATGGGGCAATATGATGATGAATTAATTAAGCCCTACTAGAGGCAGGGAGATTTATTAGTCACCTCTCCACTAAAGTATGTTTCCTGCAGGTGTGCATCTCTGGCTGAGCTTGAGTACAACTTCTGTCTTCACCATAATCACCCCATATTAGAACTGCAGTTAACCATTACCCTTTTTCACTGAGTTTATCAAAGAGCTTTTCCTTTAAAGGACTGAAGGGGAAAGACTGTTGGCTTTACTGCACTGCTTAACCACAAAACCCTCTTGTGAGGTCTTCAAAAATAACAATTCAGCAAAAAGTGAGAGTGTTGCAGCCACTGAGTCAGCCCCTATAAGCCCTTTTCTAAAAGGCAGCTTTCAATGAATCCGTTTTCAATGTTTTTTCAGTTATTCTTATATAGAAACTTCCCTCCCACACCCGCTTTCTCTTTGGAAATTTGGTAACCATAGTTTCTGTATCCTGCTGAGACTTGATATGTAGAGCTGTATTCTACCTGCTATTAAGCTGCTGATAGCAGTGTTTCTGTTGCAATTTATGAGAAATGTCAGTTGAAGGCAGAGAGTATTGTACACACTATATTTTCCCAGCTGGATACCTCCGTGAATGGAAAGCAAAAACATGAGTACACATGCACTGTAGATTTGAGGGGGGAAATGGAGAAAAACGCTACAGGTTAGATCTGCTGGGTGGTCTAAACCCACCATAGGGTAAACACATGAATGGGAGGATGCAACTAAGATTATCAAGAAACAGTGGAGACATCCAACACATTGATGCTAAATCACCTCTTCTAGGATCCATAATCACCTCCCATCCTTTTACACGTTCATCTTATCTGCATGAATTTACAACATAAATTTGTTTGTCTGACTGACCTAATCTTCAGGGGTTTGTTTAACATTTTAGTATGAAAACAGACATTTTAATCCTAAATGCAGGCATCTGTATCCATATTAATCACACTTTTTTTTTTTTAATAAAACAAGTACTGAGTTGCTAGACACAGGAAACATGCCCGATTTTCTACTCCCCCTTCAAGATCAATTTTGCTACTTTTATTTTGTCAATCTGTTTGCTAACGAAAATATTTTAGGCTTTCCTGGCAAACAACTATCTCCTGTAAAAGCTCTTGGTTTCCTCATCACACAAAGGAGGCAGTTGAAGGTAATAGTCCGGACAGCACAGTGAGATGGAAGCCAATTCAACAAAGACAGGATGAAGAAATAATGAGTCAATGTCTGCTATATCTGTCTTCTGAAAATATGGAACTATAATATTTTCCCCCCACAAGTATTGGGGATTACAGTAGAAAACACTGACAAATGATTATTATCTAAACACTGTCAATCTGAACCAGATTCAAAGTTCTGTGATCCAGGTTTTGCCTCTCCAGAGATTATTATATTAGACTAAATGTTTTAAGGCAAATGAATTGATCCAGTTCCATGGTTTGTGCTTACCGTATAGTCTACAATATATGAAAACATTCAGTTGTCTAAGAGAAAACTACTCCAGATGTGAAACTTTATAGTAAAGGAGAGACAGATGATTACAAAAGCAGAATAATTTACTTAAAAACACATGTTTCTCAAAGAACTTGTATGCCTTACCAAAAAGCTGTCAACTCGTACCACAAGTAACTGGCTCCAAATTAGCAATTAGTCTTTGTCATTTCCCAAATCACCCTCTCTGTCAGAAACACAAAACTGAAATAATGAAAGTCCAAAAGCTGCTAAACATAAAATGATCATAGTCAAACTGAGGATAGAGCCAATTTCCATTTAAATAACAATATGAAACTCTTTGAAGGAAGGGCCTTCTGATCTCAAAGATTCAAATGCTGAACGGTGAGAATCTTCATGCTTTAGATTTCCAGGGGAAAAACTACAGAAAGGAACTATGACCCAAGCTGTCTGTCATATGCTAAATTCCTAGCATATTTTAGTGTTGAAACATAGGGCTCTTGGCTTGTACTTAATGGCAATTTCATTGTCTATATCTTAGTTATCAAATGTTTATTGCTTTTTAAACAGGTTTTGGGAGGAGGAGAATTAGCAAATATTAGGGGTGAATAAAGTTAGATTCATTAACATCTTCTTGCTCACCCCAAAGTTTCATGAGTGAGTCACACTTGCTTTTTGTGCCAATTTTACACATTTAATGTTTTGTTTTATTTCATATTCATAAAATACGGATGGTCAAATAGAATTACAAGTTTATGGCAGAAACAATGATCCCAACCCTTTTGAGGAGGAGGAGAATCAAACAATAAAACTGTGATGTACTGTAGCTCTGAATGTTGCCATTTTTGTATTTCTTTTCTGAAAAAAACCCATGAACAGTTGATGCCTTTGAAAACTACTCTAGCCTTTGACAGCTTAAGGAGTTTGCTGATGTCACGCCTGGTAATTGACACAATGCAAGGTCTGCATGGCACATTGCTACAACATTTGTTTTACGAGTGCACATTTCACAGGAAACCAAGGATTAATTTTCCCAAGACTTACAGACATACACTTCCAAACAGAGAAAAATAAAACTGTTACATATCCATACAAATCAAAAGTCACAGAGTGGTGGCAGGCAGCCAACCAAACTATTTCAGGTCTGCTTTCCCATCTGCTTGGCCTGTTAACTATTGTAAAATACAAGCAAATTGCTTTTTCTCCAACTAATTCTCAGAAGGACTCCTTAGAAAGCAGATTCCATGATACAACTTTAATAAAACAGGATGCCTTATGATGATCAATAAACCTTCTGGCACTGAAAAGATTAGGAAAACCATCTCAACAATGAATAGCAAGAAAAACTCTTCCCTTCCTCTGCCATTAAAAAGGCATTGCACCAAGAAGCTACCACAGACCAGGAAACAGTTTTATCTTGATCCCTCTGCTAGCGAACTGAAAGTTATTATCAATTCATAGTAAATTACTGCACCAATATACATTATTTAATTTACTACAAGTTTTTAATTTATAGATTAAAAATAAAGTCTTGCATAGCTGTAGGCAACTTAGCACTGCACCAATATACAGTAATTAATTTACTACAGGTTCTTAATTCATAGATTTAAAAATAATTTGCCTAGAAGCATTTTCAACAGCTGCCCATAAATCAGCCCCTTCTGCTTGTAAAGTTGAACTCTAGAGTTATTGTGTCTATTGTGCATTTTAAGGTTCAAAGCAAGAATTATTATTGCATTCATTCATAGCCAAGAATGTATCCCAGCAATGAAATTTACCCTTCAAGGCCGACCCAAGCTTTACCGTTGGACTGACTAAACAAATTAATTGCTCAATAATATGCTATCTCCCTTTTCTAAAGACCATTTTTGGTGAGCATATCTAGGCTTATGACCAATGGTATGTAATAGCACAAATTCTAAAAATGTAAACACTTGCTGTCTACAAACAATGCCAAATTGTGAATAAAGGAGTATGAACAAACCTCCCAGGATACATTTGGGTTCTAAAAAGTGTTTGAATTATAGGGTTATCAAATGAGTTTGTGGAAATGGGGGACAGAAAATGCACTGTAGACTAAAGCAAAGGTATTATTTGCAGAATGCCCCTATGTGAAATATGCAAGATATAAATAATGTCGCCAACACAAGGTGATAGTTCTGTCACCTCTCCATACCCAGGAACTGAATTTTTCCCCCTTTCTGTGTGAGGTTATGTTATTAGACACAAGCTAAGTGTGTTTTCATAATATACCATCAAGTCAGAATAGTCCTTATACAACTTCTCCGTGTCCTTCAGAATGAGGACTCTGGTACAGCAAATTCAGTAAACATTTCAGACTTTCCTAGCTACATTAATCCAATGCAACTAGACTGATGATTAAGGAGCAGGGAAACAATTACACTGTGTGCTACTGCCAAGGATGCAAAGACTCTAAATCTCCTTGAAGCCGAAAACAAATTAGCAGTTTTCCTTGTATCAAGCTGTCTGTCCAAATGGAGCCTGCTTTTCACAACGACATTACTAACTGTGCTCTTCTCAGATAACGCTTTAGGGATACAAAAACATTTTCTCTAGCTTATTTCCTGTCATTTCTTGTCTAGACCAACAGAACAGTTTGTAACCCAAGCATCACCTTCACCCCTGGAGCAACACCAGGCTGGGAATTCCTACCTCCTCTGAAAAAGCCCCCCACTTCGTTTCTACTAATCTAATAAGGACACTTGGTCCGACAGAATTAGGATAAGAATGAAGAAATGGGTTAACTTAGTTTCCTGTTTCATAAAAATACACCATCAATGGAAAAATCCAAACCTCTGAGAGTAATCATTTGTCACCTTTTAGTTTAATCTCTATCTCAAGAAGAGACTGTCTACCTATTCTTGTGGGAAAACCTCCAGGCTGAAATCAGGAAATAAATGAGTGAAATGTTTCACTAACTCATTTCTGTTGTTAATACAGAAGAGTTAGCAGTAAGATAGCACAGTCATTCAAAACATGGGTTAAATGTCATGCTGGAGCCCACTGCTTTTCTAGTCAGCAGTTTGAAACATATCTTAGTTCAGGCCTGCACAACATGCGGCCCGCAGAGCCTCACTGTGCGGCCCGCGGGGGGATGCTGAATCCCCCGCACACGGCGCTCTGCGGGCAGCCTAGAGGCCTTTGAATCCCAGCCATGGCAGGGAATCAAAGGGCTCTGCGCTGCCCGCAGTGGCGGCGGGTAATCAAAGGGCTCTGCGCTGCCCGCAGCCGTGGGGAGCCCAGAGCCTTTTAAATCCCAGCCACGGCGGGGAATCAAAGGGCTCTGCGCTGCCCACAGCGGAGGGCAGCCCAGCGCCCTTTGAATCCCGGCCCGCGGCCGCTGATTGCCCCCTCCACGGACCCCTGCCCTAACTGCCCCCCAGGACCCCACCCCCTATCTAAATGCCGCTGCTCCTTGTCCCCCGATTCCCCCCTCCCGAGACCCCTGCCCCTAACTGCCCCTTGGGATCCCAGCCCCTATTTAAGCCTCCCTTCTCCTTGTCCCCAACTGCCCCCTCCTGAGATCCCCCCCAACTTCCCCTCAGGACCTCACCCCCACCTGTCCCCTGATGAACCCCTGAGACTCCCATGCCTATCCAACTGCTGCCTGTCCCCTGACTGCCCCCCCGGACCTCCGCCCCATCCAACCCCCCCTGCTTCCTGTCCTTTGACTGTCCCCCGGAACCCCCTACCCTTTCTCCAACCCCCTTACCGTGCCACTCAGACCAGCGTGTCTGGCTCCATGCAGCTCCAGATACGTTGCTGCCATGCTCCCCCGCGGAGCCCACAGCCCCCTTCCCCCCTCCAACCCCCCCCGCCCCCCCAGCACCTGCCTTCCAGATTTGAACACCTCAAAATTCAGGAGTGCTCAAGCTCAGTTTGGGCAGCTGTTACTTCATTTCTCCCAAATCAAATATACTGATCCACTGTAACTTGCTGTAGAAAAAGTAGGATAAAATTGAGCAAGAAATGCTTATTAGGACTGGAACTGCTATTTTCAACAGCCATTGCCTTTTTGTTTGTTTAAAAGGAAGACAGTGATATTGCATTGGCAAATTCCCCATAGAAAGAAAGAGTGGAACAAAAGAATAATAAAGGCACCTCAACTTTTCCTCATTTATGGAGGACAGTCTTATAATATGCATCCAGATATCCTCCAATCACACAAGCTGAAAATTGTTCCACTTTACTGCAGTTCTGTAACCATATGGGAACCAATCCTGTCTGTGTTTTGTGCACATCCAAAATTCCTGCTGAATGACCCACCCTGGGAGCGAGTTACCAGTGACCCAGGGCTGGGGCGGCAGGAGATGTGGGGGGGGGGGGCATTGGTGGGGGGAGCCCAGGGCTGGGGCAGCAGCGGGGTGGGGGGAGGGCATTGGTGGGGAGGAAAGGGGGAAGCCCAGCGCTGGGGCGGCAGAGGGTATGGATGGGGGGAGAGCCCAGGACTGGGGCAGCAGGGAGTTACAGGGGGGAGCCCAGGGCTGGGACGGGGGGCAGCCAAATTTTTTTTTGCTTGGGGCAGCAAAAAACCTAGAGCCAGCTCTGCCGGGTTCCCCCAGCTGCCGGAGCACCGGGCCCTTTAATTTGCCCCTGAGGGCTCCCAGCCACCTCTTCAGCTTTGAGCCCCTGGTTGATTTAAAATAAAGTATCACCTCCCCACCCCCAACCTTCCTTTTTGGCCCACAGCTGTTTTGGTGGGGCGGCGCTGGGGAAGGAGGGTTTGTTTCCGCAGGGCTGGGCGGCCCTGGGGCAGGGTGTTTCTGCGGGGCCGGGAGGTTTCGGCCCTCACCTGTTTTCTTTGGAGGAATGTGGCCCTCGCCGCTTTACGAGTTGTGCAGGCCTGTCTTAGGGTACGTCTTCACTACCCGCCATATCGGTGGGTAGCAATCGATTTCTCGGAGTTCGATATATCGCGTCTCATCTAGATGCGATATATCAAACTCCGAACGCGCTCCCGTCGACTCCGGAACTCCACCACCGCGAACGGCGGTGGCGGAGTCGATGGGGGAGCCGCGGACGTCGATCCCGCGCCGTGAGGACGGGTAAGTAATTCGAACTAAGGTACTTCGACTTCAGCTACGCTATTCGCGTAGCTGAAGTTGCGTACCTTAGATCGAACCCCCCCCTAGTGTAGACCAGGCCTTAGTTTAACAAAACAGAGGGTGGAGGCCCTTCAGAACCTTCGTCTGCCGGGGAAAGAAATAGTTAAAGATATCAATTGGAGCAGCTCGTGCTGCTAAGACATGCAGTGCTCAGATGGAATAATAGGCCTCTGGGACACTACTGTCAAGTGAGATATGAGGGTTTTGCTGCAGGTGTCCATAGGAAATTTGTGAATAGGCTAGTTTGTTGGAAAGTGCCCCGTACAATGTGGAAGGCTCATATTGGATTGGAAAAGCAGTGTGGGGATGCTTTCAGACTTGTGGTGGTGGCGGCATTTGTGGGGAGAATTATTTTGCTCTCTTTGGCTTTTTCCACACTGGAACAAATTAAGGAGCAGTGTTTCAACTTTGTTCCAGTTAATATGGTTTCTAACAAATCTTGGCTAGTCAGCGTGGTTACAAAGAAACTGGTGAAAAAACATGATGTTTATCTCCCATCTTAACTAGTTCTTGCTACAAAAGAAGTGAAGCCCAGTTGCACAGTTGTCAACTTTCAGCAAGTTTAGCAAGGGACAGTTACCCAAATAAGCTACATTTCTGAGGCTGTGACTGGAAAGTTCAGCCATTGGGGATTTTGATGTGCTTGCAAACATTACATTCTTAATAGTCACAACACTCCTGGGAGGCTGGGTGTATCCCCTTTATACACTAAAGAAAAGACAGGCAAAGAGAGGTTTAAGCAAATACTTTCAAGCTCGGATGTATACAGTTAAGTATGCAGGTCTATATTTTAGCACCAAGTCAATGGAAGCTTCTGGTTCTCAACATCTCAATTTAGATGCCTAACATCAAGGACCCAAGGTTGGAAATACTGACCTATGTGATAAGTCTTTTGTTCTCAGCATCATGTAGCATGATGTAGCATGTATCATGGTGTTTCTTACTCTACTGACTTTCCCCTTCTTATGCTCATATGCAGGCAGAAGAAGGTTGTAGAGGCTCCAGTGCCACCAGCAGTAGCTTGGGCACAAATGCTCCCTGCAGGTGTGAACTGATCTGGAGTTTTCATTAAAAAATGCAAGGGCCCAGATCCATGATTCTTCTAGACTTCAGAGACCAGTCCTGGAAAATAATTTGTGAACCAACTTGTGAACTTTATGAAAAAAATCAATGACAAGCTTTCAAACCTCCCAAGGAAAAGAGTTTGGAAAACACACTCGTTTAATTAAATCTGAGATTCTCCTTTATATTTCTAGGTCCTCCAAATGGACGTTGCACAGATGCACTGAAAAAGCTAGCTTTATTTGAACGAAAGCTCCCTTTACACAAAAGCATATGAACAAGTCTGGTGGTAAAGTCAATCTCAGCAAGGGAAAGCAAGCAGTAAACCCTAATAAAACATTGTCCTATCTAAGGACAGAAATTTTTAAGTGAATTTTTCAGCACCAGATTAATTGAAGATTTTTCTGGAATTGTCTTTGCTTGTAACCATTGTTTTAATGTTAAGCACAAGATACGGAATCACTATCTATTGACAGTTAGCTTCAGCTCAGTTTTATGAATGGAGATCTTCATGCTACTGATAAAGTCTCCCTTTTTTGTACAGCTTGACCTACTTCTGCTGAAATGAAAACAAACAACATACATCCTACAGCTGCTTTTGAATTAGTCAAACTACTTAAATACAGAAAAACATAATGCAATGTGTTCTGTCATTATCTCTCTCTGACCTTCCTGAAAAGCGACTATTTAGCAAATAAGTCACACACATTAAAAAGAATGACAGCTACAAACTGTATGGGAAAAGAGATTTTTAAAATATTTTTTTCCCTTTATTAAAAAAATGGAAACATGAGGACAACTTCCTCATTTCTGTATTTACATTCACTTAAAAATATCTATATGAGATTCAAGAGTCTGCATCAAGGTAACAGTTAAACGAAAATACAAACAAACCCTCTGAGTTTTGATGAAACAAAAAACCTTCAACGCTGATTAATGCTTTTTTAGAACAAAGGATTAGGAAGAATTTTAGTCATACTGGAAAGAACTGTGGATTAATCAGATTTTATGTTGTGTTTTTTCCACAAATCTAGAGGAGTTTAGGACAAAAGACTTGATGAACCTTGACTGAAGTTTCCATTGCAATATTAATTTTATGAGTGAAATTGTAGAATGGGTTGCTTGTGATGGTAGGGGACAGTCCTCAACAGCCCTGGGGCTCACTTCCAGTGTATGTCTTTTGTTTGTAAAGGTCATGCTTCAGGGTTTCAGTCAGCCACTGGCCGGGCTCAGGAAGGGATTTCACCCTCCTATCCCTCATGTAATCTGGGAAAGTTATTTTTATCTCCTTCCGAAGCATCACAGATGGCCACGGCTGGAGATGAGACATGGGTGGGGTGGGTCGGGCTTTGAGGCAGCACCGAGTATTCTCTCTCTCTCTCTCTCTCTCTCTCTCAGGTGCTTGGCTGGCTGGTTTCTCCTCACACGCTCAGGATCTAATTATGTGGGGTCGGGAAGGCATTTTCCCCCAGGTCAGATTGGCAGTGATCTTGGGAGTTTTTCGCCTTCCTCTGCAGTGTATGGGTGTGGGTCACTTGCCAGGATTGTCTGGGTATATCTCACTGAGGCTATGGCTACACTTGCACTTCAAAGCCCTGCCGTGGCAGCGCTTTGAAGTGCTAAGTGTAGTCAAAGCGCCAGCGCTGGGAGAGAGCTCTCCCAGCGCTGTCCGTACTCCACCTGGCTTTGACCACACTGGCGCTTTGCAGTGCCACAATTTGCAGCGCTGGAGAGGGTGTGTTTTCACACCCTGCTGCAGCGCTGCAAATTTGCAAGTGTAGCCATGGCCTGAGGGTATGGCTACACTTACAAATCTGCAGCGCTGGTAGTTGCAGCGCTGGTCGTCCAGCTGTGCAGGGCCAGCGCTGGTGTGTGGCCACACTCACAGCTACCAGCACTGGTGTGTGGCCACATTTGCAGCATTTGCAGCGCTGTTGGGAGTGATGCATTATGGGCAGCTATCCCAGCGTTCAAGTGGCAGCAGCGTGCTTTTCAAAAGAGGGGGGTGGGGTGGGGCGTAGTGTGTCAGGGAGCGGGCGAGAGAGAGAGAGTGGATTTTTGGAGCCAACACTGTGTGTTTAGCTTCCTGCCTTGAAAAATCAGAACATGTTCCCGATCCCTTACCCTTAACTCTTAACTGCAAACAGCCTGCAACCAACGGACTCCCTCTCTCCCCTCTGCCCCCCTCTCTCCCCTCTGCCCCGTTTCTGTCAAGCAAACACTCACTCCCTGCCTGCCTCATTATCTCATTTGATTGTTCACAGATTGAACACAGCAAACAGGAGCTGTGTTTGTAGATAAGCAGCTCCAGGATCAACGGAGCTACGCTCCGAGTTAACAACAAAACAAAGAGATGCTGCATAACAAAACAAAGAGAGTAATTTATAAAAGCATTCTGGGATATCTGCTAATACCCTGGAGGCCAATAACAGCGCTGGTGTGTGGCCACACTTGATGACCAGCGCTGCAGCACCAGCGCTGCAATCTTTATTCCCCATGCGGAGCCAGGTGTACGGCCAGCGCTGCAGCCAGGGAGTTGCAGCGCTGGATGTGCCCTGCAGGTGTGGACACTTACTAATTGCAGCGCTGGAAAGCCTCCACCAGCGCTGCAACTTGCAAGTGTAGCCATACCCTAGGTCATTCCTCTGCTATTGCAGGGGCATCAGGCACTGATGCAACTAGGGGTCCCTTCCACTTCTTTGCCTGTATCACTTAATGCTCTAGTCTCCTGTGGGCTATAATACTTTGGTCTCATTTCAGTTGGGTTTAGTGTGCAGGTGCAGGGTGATGTTGGTGTCCTGTGATATACAGGAGGTGAGACTGGATGATCTAATGGTCCCTTCTGGCCTTACACTCTATGACTGACTAATAAAACTAGACCCAGTTTTTCAGTCCAAAGCAAAGCAAGCCGTTTCCCTTGAAATTTTCTTCAGTTGATATTCTCTCTTTCTCCACCCCATTCTCCTTTTTCACACTCCCTCTTTCAGAACAAAAACATAATTTGAAGGCCAAAGATTCATCATTACTTTAAAATTCTGAACTGAGTTGTCCCTCATGGCCTTTGGATTTTCTTTTGTCAGCAGCAGCGGTTCTTGCCAAGTAGCGGTTACTACCAGATTCATTATTAATATGCCCTAAAGCTTAAAAAAAAAAAAAAAAAAATCAGTAGCTAGTTGCTGCTAATTCTAAAATATTAGGGGCCAAACTCTGTTCACCTCACTGCATGAAAAGCAGTCGCTATCCTGACAGCAGGTTTTGACTACGTGGCAAAAAAAAAAAAAAAAGGGTGGGGGGGGAAGAGAACTACAAAAGGAAAAGTTCCTATTCTCTAGTGCAGAGGTTCTCAAACTGTGGTCCACGGACCACCAATGGGCCGCGAGTTCCATTCAGGCGGTCCACGGATAGTTCCCTCTAAGGTGCACTCCTGGGCGGCTGCACACGAGAAAATGAAGGTCCACATACCTAATTAGTGAAGGCGCGAAAGCGGGGCTCCACTAATGAGATGCCTGGACCCTGGAGAAGACGCACATGTAAGGTGAGGTGGTGGCCTTGGGGGGAATAGGGGGTAGGTGGGAGGAGGCAGTGGGGTGAGAAGAGGGGGTGGGGGAAATTTGGGATGTGCATAGGGTGACCAGACAGCAAATGTGAAAAATTGGGATGGGGATGGGAGTAATAGGAGCCTATATAAGAAAAAGACCCCAAAATCGGGACTGTTCCTATAAAATCAGGACATCTGGTCACCCTAGATGTGCAGGGCTGCGGTGGCCAGAAAAAGAGGCGACTTTCCCCAGCTCCAGGTCTGTAGCTGCTGGGGAGAGAGACGGCCCCCCTCCTTCCCAGCCTCAGCTCTGTAGCTGCTGTGGCGGGGGAGACCCCTCCACTCCTTCCCAGCCCCAGCTCTGTAGCTGCTGTGGCGGGGGAGACCCCTCCACTCCTTCCCAGCCTCAGCTCTGTAGCGGCTGTGGCGGGGGAGACCCCTCCACTCCTTCCCAGCCCCAGCTGGGGGGCTGCCGCAGCAAGAAAGAGGACACATCCATCGCATTAGAAAGGTAAAACTACTGATATTAAAATATGAGTTGTGTGCTTTTATTTGTAGAACAAACAAACAAAAAATTGTATGAAGTTTTTTTTAATATAGCGCTTTTATTCAAGGCGCTTTACAATAGTTAGCTAACGGTACAAACAACATTTGGAAAGATCATTAAGTGATCCACCAAGACCTTCAGCAATTTTCAAGTGGTCTGCGAACAAAAAAAGTTTGAGAACCACTGTCTGTATGATCTACATACTAATTCATATTAATGTAGACGTACACCTCCAGCAATAAGGGGAACCAAATTTGTTTCTCCCTCCCCCATTGCCTACTGTAACCCAACACCAACAGTTTAACATGCAGTTCAGAAGAGATTAAACATTCCTAAAGGTAGCCAAGATAGTTGAAACACTTGTCACCACTACTGTACGGTATTTTTTACAGTAAGTAATTTTTAAAGAAGTTGTTTAATCTCTGTAACAAGTTAGGTGCATATGCTATTTCAGCTATGTTTTCATTCCTCTCTTTGATGGTATTCATTAGTTTAAAAAATACCCATGCACGTTAAAAATATATTCTTGCTTTGCAGTCACTCTGCCCTGATGGCCTGCTATAAACATGAGTAGAACATGCAGTGAGTACTTTATAATGAAATGGTGTCAGTCGTAAAAAACTGCTTTGTGTGATTTTGCTTTAGAATACTGACTGGCTTCTTGGTCTTAAGGGACTGCTGTTTGGTGGAGCAGGCTCAGTTTCATGCTCAAATAGCTCCAAGCCACTGTTTCCAATCTCAATCTTCCTCCTTCCTCTTTCTAGGCACCCTCCCCAACCCCATATGTTTGTTTGAACAAGGAATAATTTTCTATGTATGTATGAGCAGAGCAGGGAGTCTTGCACTGCAGCAGTCTTGCAAGAAACAGGTTTTTATGTAACTATTGACTGCAATTTGCTAGCTTTTCACATTCTGTGCCTTGGGTTATACCCATTTAGCTGCACTTAATCTTTTCACTGAGCTGTGAAAAGTGGCATTTGCTGGTTCCCTTTAAAGAAGCTGGCCTTTACTGCCCTTAGTAAATAAGACACCTTAGATATTCTTGGTCAGCTATTTCAAATACAGTCAGTAAAAACTGTGGCTATGCTCTGCTTAGCGTTACATCTGCATCAGTCAATATGAATATGAATCAGTATGGATACACAACCTGCATATTAAACAGTGTCATATGGATTTCTTTCTCTAGTATAAATTGGCTGAAGGAGAATGAGAATGCTAATGAGAAGCAATATTTTGACGTTGAATTTAATGTATTTAGCAATAATGTGGCTACGCACGTTTCTTAAATACTTTTCCCTTAAAGGTGACTAGTCAAGTTTAAAAAAAAAAAAAAAGCCACTGCCCTTGTGTGTGGTTGGGTTTTAGGGGAGGTGTGGGAGTGAAGAGGGATTTTTTTTTAATAGCACAAGAAGACAGCATGAAAGGTTTTTTCCTTTTAAAAATGTTTTTCATTAGGTATTCAGGTCTTGTCTAACATGTACAATGGTATAGCCTTGTGATGATATTACAAGACTCAACAGACTGAAACCTGGGCAACCGAGAGGAGAAAGGTATTTTAACTGGCTGCTTAAAATTTGTATTGACTTTTTTGTTTTTAACACTAATTAATTTAATTTTAATGACTGAGTATTTTAGAAAAGGACATCTTTGTGAGAGACTCAACACCCATAATGAAATTATGAGAGGTCAAAATACACAGTTCTGGTACACACAGAAGGGCTCTTCCTGCTACTTCAGGGAAAACCCAACTTGACATTTCGGCCATTTTTATAGTTTAAAAAAATTCAAGCAGAAAAAACAAATTTAGAAAGGGAATTTTAAAGAAAAATACACCACCACACATTTCAGGCTTCCTTTATAAACAACAAAGAAGCAAAAGAAAAAAGGGCACAAACACAGTTTTTAAAAAATGGAGGTCATCTCTAACAAAGAAAGAAAAAGAAGAAAAAAAAAGTAGGGGGTAATGCTAATGACTGCATTAAACAGATGTCACACAAGAGAAACCAATTTTGGCTTTATAAATGGCCAAGATGGCTCTCAATTTTGGCATGCAAAGTTATATCATCACACACTAAGATGCGATGGGCTCTACACTTAGTCCTGTTTCAAATCTCTGGTAGGGGAATTAAATTGCGGGCCATATCTGGCGTGGCCAGAGTGTACGGCTCCACCACTATTCTCTGCTTCCTAGAGCCCACAGGTGGTCCTGGGAAACAATGTAAATTATTTTGCTTCAACTTCCAAAGGGAGCTGAGCAGGCTCCCATGCAGCCCCCGAATACATGGGGTGGCTTGAAGGCATCTTTATCCCATCTACCTACAACCCTCCAGTCCTGCTGCAAGTACAGGAATGGAGTAGCGAAGAGTCATTCTTTGGCTACGTCTACAGTACCGCGGTAAGTTGACCTATGCTATGCAACTCTGGCTAAGAGAATAACGTAGCTGGAGTCAACGTACCTTACTTCGAGTTACCACGGGGGATACCGTACTCTTCTCGTTGAGGGTAGAGTACGGGGTCAACTGGAGAGCGATTTTCTGTTAATTTGGCAGGTCTTCACTAGACCCCGCTAAATCGACCGCCGGTAGATCGATCTCAGAGCGTCGATCCCGACTGTAGTGTAGACCTGCCCTTCATGTTTTAAAACTGTTGTATTGCAAAAAACATGATCCAAAGGCTCCAATGAAGACTAAGGGTTTATGCTTTAAAATTATGGTTTGGTCCAATTTGTTACAACATACATTTCCGATCAAAACAATTTGGAGAAGTCTTAAATAAAAGCACCATTTTAGTTTGGAAACCAATGGTTGTGCACTTTACTTCAGACCAAGCCAATAGTTATTACCTTTCTGCTTAAGATGTAACAATAAGACAACTTGGGTTTTAGACAGATTTGTTATATCCATGAAATATACAGGAACATAATTACTGGCCAGATTAGATCACACCAGGGGTTCACTAGCCCACTATCCTGTCCCAAACAGTGGCTAGCACCAAATGCTTCTGAGTAATGTACAAAAAACCCGATGGAAATTCCTGTTATCGAATCATCTTTTAACAGAGAAAGTTTCTTCCTAACCCCTACTGGTTAGACGCTGGCTTATGCCCGATCATGAGAGTCTATATCCCTTCCTAAATACACACACTTTGATTAGAGAAATGTACATGATATTTGTCAATTAAGCAGAACAGCCTAATTGCTATTAACCTCTTCCATGTCATATCTTCAACCTCACTGTATTACCTAATCTCTTCCATGTCATATCTTCAACTCAATGACTAGCCTGTGCTCACCTTTGCCGCTTAAACAGACTTTCCTCAGATGCTCTATTTCTGTCCACAAACAATTTCCCAGCCTCCTTTTGCACGATATAGTTCCATTGAGACATAGGTGATTATACAACTCTCTTTGTCTCCCCACTGTGAGGGTACATCATCTATACTTCTGTATACGTTTCTATATGACACTCACTAGGTGTCAGACTCAAGTCATTTCTAGGGCTGATATTTTATTTACAGGTATAGTAATTTCAAACAATAATACACAGCAAGAAAACAGTCTGCAAAATAATCACTCTCTCTAGGTACATTAGCTTGCTGGTCAGATACTGTTACAGGTTGCAAAGACATGACAGATAAAATTTCAAATCTAAATATGGAAGAGCTGTGTGTGTCTAGAACACCTCTTGTGGCTCAAATCCTACTTACTATAGTCAACATGATGACTCACATGAGTCAACTGAGCAGGATTTGGCCCACGCTCTTTGACTGAAGCTGGCAAAATATAACCATCTATCACCTCCATGAAGCATTATCAACCATGACTATCACCTTCCCTCCCTCTCCCCCTCTCCACGGTAGAGGCCTGGGACCAGCTCCCCCCTGCAGAGGCTTGGGACCAGCCCCCTCCCACCCCCACACAGAGGCAGGGGGGGGGGGGGCTGTGTAGGGCACCAAAATGGCTAGGGATGGCCCTGCACCTAAGATTCCTCTAACAAAGAGATCAGAGAAACAAAAAATTATTTTTCTTTATTTTTTGCATTTGATTACTTGGGCATATGGCAGTACTTTCAGTATTGTGAGCTTCACTGTTCTACTATAGTCAAGTGACTGTATTTGTGAGTTTTTCACATGTGGGTCTTGCACACCAAAAAAAGAAGAGAAAACAATTTTTCAAAATTGCTAAGGGGATTCAGGGTCAGGTAAACAACTTCAGGTAAATTTCAACTGAATAGATTTTAAATTGATTGTGTTCCTTTAAATACCGTTGTAAAACCAAAACCATGCGGGAAGGGAATTCTCAGTTTTGTATAGTAACTATATTTTCAAAACCATACCTACACTCAGAAGAGTTGGATGGGGAAGTTGGAAAAGCCTTCCATAATAGATTTGGGAATGCCTGTATGTGAACGAAGGTGTTTCCTTATGTGCTCTTCTGCAAAGTTATGGCAGAACTGGCTGCAGAATAAACATTGAGAAATATTTAGCCCAATTCCCTAGTCGCAGACCCCATTTCATCTCTAATAAGAACCAATATAATGAAATGAAAACAAACCTCAGATTCCTAGGGTTTAAATTTGAGAACAAATCTCAATTATAAAGAGAACATGCCAACGGTGACAACAGAACTCTTTTCAAAAATACAATTCATTTCTCCATTATTTATTATATAATGACAAAAACAAATTATACCCAAATTCCACAAAGAGGAAAACTGTCAATCCAGCAAGGTGAGAACTTGAACACCACATGTTGACAGCTTGTTCTGCACACAAAGGTAGCAAAGTGAGTGATGGTTGTTTCCTGATCCATTTTCAGGCAAACGAGTAATCATCAGCATAAGTACTTCTCACAGCTAACAGCTGACTCCACTACTAGATGCAGCACCAAAAGCAGGACATAACCCAGGGCAACTGACTGTGAGAAACAAAATAATAAAAACAACCTCTAAGCAGTTTAGAAAGTTGGTAAGTGGTTTTCCCTTTCTGTAGGTGATTTTTATTTCCTCCAAGCAGTATGAACCTAGAAGCCCACTGCCTTTTTGCATTCTTTAGAAGCATTTTAACAGAAGTCAATTAAAGCATTCAAGGTTAACCTTATTTCTAAATTTAAAAATATGCATTCTTAACAGTTGTTTCCAAGAGAAAATGTCCAATGTTAGCTACAAACAAAACAAAACCACACTGCTGTTTATCAGTGATTCTTAAATGTTCCTAAAACTGTAGTTTATAGTTTTATAATACCAAATATCCACATCAGCTGCCAAGTTTCAGGTTGACTTGCCTATAAATTATTCCTCACACCACTACTAGCAGGTAGCCTCACCAGTTCCTCCTCTTTTCTTTTTCCTCCACAACAATTAAAAACACATTGAAAACATTCCAAGTCCCAGCCAAACAATGAGATGGGAACAGTAAATGCCTACAGTACACATATGTGCAAACTGAACACCCTTAGACCATTTAAGAAATACCCATATGATAATCATCATTTGGTAAAAATTATAGTTGGTGAAATCACAGCCACATTTAGTTACAAAGCCCCATTATAAAATGTGACAGATTTCAATTGTCTACTTCCCACATCCTAAAATTGAAACAGTCAGAGGAAAAAATGGTCTTATGTATGAAATCTTCTTATCAAACTGACTGGATTGATTGGCCTGGCATAAATGAAAAATAGGATAACAACAACAACTCTCTCTTTGTATCAGCCACAATATTGCTTGAAACCCGATGTGTTTTTTTGCTTTGGACCGGCTACCCTAAAAACAAGACTAATAAAACCACAGCCTTCTTATGACCCTAGACAAAGAGAACAAATGCAGTAGAACGTGCAGAATGTGACATTTTGTGTAATGATCCTAAAAGGGAACCAGTTATTTCAAATATTAGCCATCTTCAAAACATTAATTCCCAAGTATACGTCCTCTTGTCTAGAAAAAAGTATGTATTAGACTTAGCAAAGAACTCCAAATAAAATATCAACTCATCTCCTTTACCCACTGTAACTGTTCTCATTATAGCTGTAACCGCCACATCCTCTCTGTGTTTGCATTCCCACAGCTAGCATTTGAAAGCTCCTAAGCAAGCACATTTGGTTCATAGTTCCCACATGCAGAAGGATGTAGGATGTGCAGACATCCTACAAGCACATGCTGATCATTAAACAACTCATTTTACCAAATGGCTAGATCACACACAAAATTATTCAAATTTCTCATAATTTCTGACCTTTGTCCAAGTTCTCACATCTTAGTCTGTTACAACTCTTTCATCGTGCCCTGAAAAAGCCACATTGTAGGTTTTTGTTTTTTGTAATGGGCTTTGAAGCAAAGGGGAAAGAAAGATGAAAAAACATAAGAGGCCAGGGTGACAAAAGAAACCCAAAATTCAACTGTGCCTTATAAACAATGGACCAGAGTCTGATCTCAGTTACACTGGTGAAAATTCTGAATAACTTCACTGACTTCAGTGGAGTTCCTCTAGATTTAAAGCAGTAGTGCAAAAGGTCAGGCTTTGACCTAATTAAAAGTCAAAATCATAACTAGAGAAAACAGATACCTGATAATAAACCCAACGTTAAAATTAAATAAAAGGCCCATGTGCACCCTGCATTCATAAAAGGATTATGACAAATTTCAGCACACATGGATTCATGCAAGCTATAATATAGACCTTCTGTGAAAATGTGAAATTTGAGCAAATTTGAAAAAACAGCTAAATAAATGCATGCACCTGTGCTCCAAATGTCAAAACTAAAATATAAAGGACAGTTAATCATCTGTAGGCAATTTTTCATAATACACTGTTGTACAGGTACACTGTTTTGGGAAAGGGTAAGAGAATAACCAAACATCCAGATTAGTAATCATATATTCCATTAAGCAGGGTCTGATTTTTTTCTTTTTTTCCTAGAGCGAACCATACAAATGATCTTACTCCTTTCACGCAATTTAGGCTCAAGCTACACTACCATTATTGAGTTGCTAGTATTAGATAGGGCATAACATTTATTATTAATCATTATTCTAGCACTATCCACAAACCTGTTAGGCACTAACATGAAGATACAGGTAAACTCTCCAGGGCAGAGGCTGTAAGAGCCTGATTCTCTACTTCTTTGCATTGCATGTAGACATTTACCCCTGCAACCCTACCACATAATATCCGTAAACCCATATTAAGATTCACAGGCATTCAAAACTATTTCACAATTTCATTGCTTCCTCAATTGTTTTAGAAGAGTGTTTTATGCAGGATGGAGAGAGGTTAATGATATTTGGGCATTAATTTTTAATAAACAACAACAAGTGCTTTAAACTGGTAGAGCACTGAGAGAATGCAAATGGAATGTCATCCTTGCGAGTGTGCTAGAACTTTATAAAATACTATATTTCTGGCCCTAGAGCTTTAACAAGGAGGGCTTCTTAAAGTCAGTGGGGGTCAGAAGTTTAGTTTGTTCAGCAAGAATAACACTATTAAGAGGTACTGCTCTTTCATGTCACCACAGTTAACACCCACACATTTCAACACTGGTTAATGCAGACCAGTAAAGAGAAGATTGGAGCTGCTAAGGACAGCCATCTCTGCTGGAATATTCTAAAACAGAATTTATACTGTGCTTTACAAACAATCTAAAAGGATCAATCTGCCTTATGAATCTGTTGTAGACATACTGAGAGAGAAAGATGGATGGATGAGAGCACATAAAAGCAGGTAAATCTGACTCTCTATATTGATTTTTCAGAGGACACTGTAGAGCACTTTGGTGAGGTCTTATATATCATTTCAAAGGACCTAATGCCATTGTGCATATATCTCAAGGATGTCAGGATATATTATCAACTGATGCACTGTTATATTCTTTCATTATGTACTTTTATAAATAATCTGGTTTTCATTGCAGAGGAAGTTAAACCACTACAAACTGAATACACCTGAAAACAAACAGGAGACAATACTCACAATAGGATCTTGTAGTAGCTTTTAGCCATAATTTGGGAAATACCTTATTATTATAGTTATTATTACATCAAAACTTGCAATGGTTTGAAGTACACATACAGTATTTCTATACAGAAGCTTCCTAACTTATGCAAGCATTCCATTCCAGAACTCCTTGCGTAAGCCAGGAACGTATCTCCGACAATTACGTGCCAAAAAAAAAAAAAAAAAAAGCAGCTTACAGAACTTCTTCCATAAGTCGGGTTTGCGTAACCCAGGGAGCGTCTGTAATTAACAACAGGAAACTCAAATTTTTATAATGAGCATTTAGAAATGAAAATGGAAAAATCTGCATATTGCAGCATAATCCTCTCTCTATTTACTTTATTCTAAATCACCAGCCAATCAGCAGCTCATATTCCCCAAAGCTCTACAGCACTCCTATATGGCCAAGTGCCATCTAAGGATATTGGAGAAATCAGACTGGGTTAGCTAGCACTTCAAACAAGCAAAATGCAAATAATTGATAACATAACTTAGGAATAATTTTAATACAGGTCTTTGGAATAGCTTTCATTATATAAACATGATCAAGGTGCCTGGTGCCGGAATTGCTCCGTTTTATTGTTTTCACCTGTACCACTCATAGGAGCACACTCATAATATACATACCCCTCAAGAAAGACACATAATAAAACTCTATTTTGCTAATGATTTCTTAATATTATGATTAACTACGTCATTAATTGATCACTCAGTTTTATACAAAGTCAGTTAACAGATTTTAACAATGTTTTTAAGGATATGAACAGGCTCGCGGCATGGCTACAGAGATAACTTCAAAGCACTGTCGCAGGAACGCTCCCACGGCAGTGCTTTGAAGTGCGAGTGTGGTCATACGCGAGCGCTGGGAGAGAGCTTTCCCAGCACTCCTGGTAATCCACCTCCACGAGGGGATTAGCTCCGAGCTCCCAGTCTCGGAGCCTGTTTACACTAGTGTCTTTAAAGCACTCAGACTTGCTGTGCTCAGGGGGCTGATTTTTCACCCCCTTAAGCCAGCAAGTTAGAGCACTATAAAATGTAAGTGTAGACAAGCCCTCAGTAACTTATTTATAAAACTGTGACAGACACTGCAGGTGATGGGAGTTGAATAGTCTTGAACCACCTCAGACAGGTACCACAGGGTAAGTCCCCTACTATACCTATCTAATATACAAGCCTAATGAAAAAAACCAAACCAAAAACAAACAAACACAATTTACCTTCTTCGGTTTCATGCCACACAATCCCTTCCAAGTTCACACTGGTCCCAGGCTCACAGGGTCCAAGGCATTCAGGTTCTGTTACTACTCCAACCTCGCAAGTATTTACACCCACTGAACGAGTCCGTACCAAAAGCTGTTCAACTGGTGCAGCAATATTGGATGAAGATGAGGAAAAGTAGGAAGGCAGAATCTGAGGCGTGATACTGCTGGAAATCGGAGGTGGAGGTGCAGGCACTGTAAACAGGGGGTCAACCTGAAAACAACAAACAAACTTACTATAATGGTGCTGAGAGATTTTTTTTTTTTAATCAGTTTGCTTAGAGTTGTATCAACTGTAGAGTACATAGGTATTTAGTATATCATAGGATGATTTCAGTCTTGCACTCATTTTTTTTACATGGATCCCACATGCTGCATATGAAAAAATTATAGAAAATCTGTCTTGCTAAACAAGACAAAACACTAAAGTTCTAAAAGAATATTCCCTGTGGCCTTAGACTACTAGTATGAAATAAAAAAAGAATTAAATCCACTGTTTTTCTTGCCTCCGGCAGAAGACTGATTTGTGGATGGAAATTAGTTTTGCAAAATGGGAACAGCATTTTTCTTCCTTAAGAAAAACACTTATGAAGACAGTACAAAGACATAGAAATGCCATGTTCTTCTGTACACCATACAGCACTGATGTACATGGAACAACTCAAATACTCCTATGCCATGAAACATGATCTCTTGTCATTCAAGCATTTAAAACACATTAGGCTCATCCAGCTGATAACACTCGGACAGAATTCTATCTACTATCTACGCACATACAATGTCAGAGATTATGACTTTTTTTTTTAACAACACAACTATCCCGCTAATTTATAAGGCTTATCAACATATACATTTTAGAAGAATAAAATTAATTAGACAGTTACACTATATGCTGATTTAAAAACAGCACCACATTTTTGCAGTTAATTATACCTGTGCAACAGGAGATTTTTCTGCATGTGGGGCTTGATCCTCAAGGTGCTGAGCATTTTGGTCTAACTTAGCAAAGTCCTTAGTTATGTGATGGGAATTTGTTTTAGTTTTCCATTCTGCATGCTCAGTCACATATTCACCCTTAAGCATTTCAGAAGCTCAGTACTTTACTACGGACATAATGTTCTCTTCATCACATAAAAACGGAAATAAAAAATGAGGAAATGAGCTCCCAGTTAAACAGCTGAACCAAGCATCCTGTCAGCTTTTTGTTTATGACAGTTAAACAATCCTGCAATACAGTTGTACATTCAAAGGATAAACTAATGTTCATTTGGTACATCTTAGCCAAGACTCAACCAAGAAACACTTCACCATTTGAATGTTAAAAGTTTCCTGCTTTCAAACCTGTAATAAAATTTCTTTACCTCTATGTTCCTTTACTGTTCTGCATCCCTGATAATAAAGGCATTTAGAAGTCACATCCTTATATGTTTTGATTTATGTTTCATGTAAATGCAGCTTAAAGCAGATCACACTGATGGTTACTCTTTTAAAGCCAAGTTGACAAATGTACAGAGAGGGAGGGAGATTACAGAGCACATGCTAATATCTATATTCTTTATATCCCAGAATGTTCATGAGGAGAAAAATCTAATGAAAATATAAAATGATGAAAAACTTCTTAAAATTGTAATCTGTTCCACTCAAACAACAAAGACAGCCAATTTCTCTTTTAAGCATCATTCATACAATTGAAAATTGACACTATCTAGCTATGCACACAACTCTAAATATATATGTAAGGACTGAAATTATTTCCTTAAAAATCACTTATTCTTCATCTTAATTGTTCATAAACAAAAAGGAAGGAAATTATGATTGCAAGGGCACGAACAAGATGAAATGTAAAGATAACTGGCTGGAGTCTCATCTCAGTTACACTGGGGTAAGTGATGTAATTGAGATCAGATTCTTGTCCAACATACTTATCACATTAGAACTAACAACATTTCTGAGCTAAAAACATAGTGGACCAAACTTCCGAAAAGCACAGTCTAAATTTTTACCCACAATTCTGCATGTATACATTTTTTGCATGTTATTGCATTTCTCAACATGTGTTAGTTATGTATATGTAAAATGCATTTGCAGGTACAAGCAGGATATGTAATGGTCTGACCTACATGCACAAAAGCAATTTGCACACATTTTTTTTTAATATTATACACTATTTAGTGTCTTGCAGTAATGGTTTAAAATTAATTTTGTTTCATACAAGATAACACTACACATGGAGAGGGAAAAAAATAAATCAAAGAATGCAAATATTACAGCAATTTGTAAAACTGAAGGCCTGATTTTCCATTTCATTACACCAGGTTTACACCACGGTGAGTCTACTGACTTTAATGGAGTTATTGTGGCATAAAAATGATGTGATACAGTACAGAATCAGATCCTAGCATCCTTACACTTATCTTTCTGCCATCAAAGTTGCAGAGGTAGGCAATAATAAAAGAAAGCTTTGCAGCATGGGCTGAAGCAGGCAGCTCAAATACCGGCTGACTCCCCAACAGCTGATCATTGCAAGATTTCCCTGAACTAAATATGAAATAAAAGAATAGCTATGTATGAACAGCATTCAAAAGACATGGATTCTGTGCTACACAGATCCTGACAGTAGCTTGCCAGCAGAGCATTCCCTGGTGGAGGGGAACTACTAGCTGAGGTAGAGCACATGGACCTGCTCTAACTCACGCTGGCACAGAACCAGAAAGTCATAACTGGCACACACAAGCCTCTACGTATTTCCCTCCTATGCTGAGTGCAGCTCAGTTGCAAAGGAGAATTTGAGCCCTGTGCCTTTATAAAATTGAAAAATGCTAAATGAATTGTTGGACTGATGATTTGCAGCTGGGAAAATTCCTGTTTCATAGATGACATCATTCTTCTATAGGATGTACTCATCACAAAGAGAAGAGAAACACTAAATATTTGCTTCTGCAGAGCTAGGGAAAAAAGGACATATTTTAAATGGACAAAGACAATATGGCACACTTTGTAATACTTTGGAAATGGGAAAACAAACAATTGAAAGGGAACAAAGTGCACATCTGATACTGTACCCGTTTAGCTATTGTTATAAATAGTTTTATTCATTTCTAGTTTCTCTCCACTTACTAATAAATAAATATTTAGATTTTATTGTTAAAAATACAATACAGCCATAAGGACCCAGGAGGGGGAAAAAAGCTGCAAGGTGAATACTACAGTAAAAAGGAAAGATTGCTCTATGGAATTAATATAAAAAAAAATCATTGGTAGAGAGAAAGATTTTACTGTCCTTCCCAGTTTGTGCTTGAAGTGAACATTTCCTCACTCATAATAAAAGTTGTGTGTAGCTTCAATAGTGCTCCAGTTTCCAATAATTTAAAATTATTTTAAAAGATTGCTTGATAATCATAAAGTGATAGTTCTCAGTGATCAGTGTGGTGTCACAAGTTTTTTTTATGAATGCTCAAAAGGGAACTGATGTAATCTATTAGAGTTAAAAAGAGAGAGGCATGAAGGCCGCCATCTCCAGTGGAAAAAAGGCACATAAGTTTAACATCTGGTGGTGGCAGTCTGTCAACCTGAGGAAAGTTAATGTCAAGAACAGACGCTCTGCCGTTTCTCACTGTTATTTTTGCATGATTATTCCCAGGTGCTGGTACATGCTGAGCAGTAGCCTTGCTATTTATCACACAAGAGATTCCAAGGGGCGGGGGGAGTTGAAACACAGGAAGGCTATTTACACAGATCGTAGCTCTTAATGTACATAATCAAAGATCTTAAAAAAAAAATCTACAAAAATATTAAAGCAATATTTTTTACATTCAACTTATTTCAAGGGCTTTTGACAGCTGATTAATAATGAAGGGTAAAAAACTGGAGTGTTATTTGTGGCAGCTTTCCATTGCGGAAAGTTTGATTGTATCAAGCAGTGGTAGTTCTCAGGACTAGAAAGCTGAATGCAAATGAAGAATGTCTGCCAATGATAGTAAGTGCTCCAGTGAGCACATCTCCATCTGAAGATGACAAAAAGACATTTTGGTGGCTGCACTATGGATGCATTGGTGACTGTATTTGGGTGGGAGAGTTTTAAGAGAGAAGAAATGTCATCTTAAGTGGAAACATGTGAGGTTCTTAATGTATGCAGATTTCCTTCAATTTCTCATTAGTTTTATTTTAGATACTGAAATTAAGCTCTGTGCATGACAGCCAGTCTTTCTGATGCAGTCATTAATCTCTAGAAGTACAGTCTTGGAGCTTTAAAATTCTGCCTCTCCTACAGGTGGGTTTCCTGCCCTGCAGGGTGGATTCCATTGAACAACACTGAGTTCCTATAAAAAAAGATAAAGCCTTCTGTCCTATACGAAAGAAGCATGTCTCCAAGGGCCTCACTACACCTGTGGAAAACCCATGTTGATGAAAAAAATAATCTGGACTGTACACAAACCTATGGAACCTGGGGTTGTGGTGACTGAAAAGTGATTTAGAATTTTGTTCTAATGAAAATGTTCTGACCTTTTCAGAGACTGTAAATAGATTACTTTAAATTATTAAATATGTCTTTGCTGTTACCTGGATATTTAAATTTATTTATTTAAACACATTAAATATTTTTTAAAAGTATCTTGCTGAAACTCTAGATGTTCTTGACACAAATTGCAAAAACATGATAAATTATTAGCAGCCATACAATAGCCAACAAACCTTCAACTATCAGCCCTGGTCCAGCAAAACACATAAGCAGGTTCACACTATAAGTATTTAAATAGTCTCACTGAAGTCATGACAACCATCTTGCTGAATTAAGATCCACAGATCATGGTCCCCTCCACCCCCCTTTTGAAAAAGGCTAAGTGAATAGATGTCCCTTGGAGAATGCTTTGAAGATCAACAGAACTGAACTATTTCGGACCAAGGTAGAGAAGCAGGTTCCAAGCTGAAAGCCCTTTACGGAGAACACTCTGCCACCAAACCTCCTCTTCTAAATCATAACAAATCTAGCTTGAGCACTTGCAGTGATAACTGCAGCAGCACGACTGGGGGAAAGAGAGAATTTTTTTTCAGGCAGGAAAGGTTCTAAGACATTTTATGGATCATTTTATGGCATGCCTGAAAATGAAAGCATGACCCTTCCCAAAACACATCCTCCATTTAAAAAAAAAACAACAAAACAAAACAAGGCCTGTAAGGAGGACTGCAATGTAAAAGAAAATGCCAACTATTAAAACTGGCAGTGGCATTCACCTTTTTTACAGATTTATGAGCTCACGCTTAATAAAACCACTGCTTCTCAAGTAGGGCTGGGGGAGCTCGAAAAATCGGTCCTTGAAGCAAGCGCTCCTTTTCGCCAGGTGGCTTTCCAAGATTCCACAGCCAAGCAGAGATTAAAGTAAAACTAAGTTAAAGTATGCCTGTCCTCCCTCAACGGAGCACTGAAACAACAATGGCCCTAGAAGACCTGATTCTAATCCCATTTACGGCGTGTAAATCAGTAACTATTCTGTTGAAATTAATGGAATTAAATTATGGGAAAACAAGTGTGAGAGGAGAAACTGACCAAGAATTTATAGATACAGATCTAAAAACCATTGTTCCTCTACTAATTCTCCCACTTAATGAAACTGACCATATGAAATAATTCCTTCATCATCACAGAAGGATCATCTCAGGCTCATCTGAAAAATCTCAATTTAATTTCAGTTCACATATCTCATACTTAAATAACTATCAGCCTTGTAACTCTCAACAATCCACCCAAACTAACTGGTCTGACACAATAGCTCAACAGAATCGGGTACCAAATAACCAAATGTAAAGTGCAGCTGCTTTTTCAATCATTTTGAAAGCTTTAGTCTCTCCTCAATGGCAGTTCTATCTAAAGACAATGTAAAACAAAACAATATTCTTCTCAACATTGAGAAAAATGTCAGTGCAGCATGAAATATGAAATACTTAGGATGGAAGAATCCCATGCACTGCTACAGACTAGGGACCAAGCAGGTAGGCAGCAGTTCTGCGGAAAAGGACTTAAGGGTTACAGTGGACAAGAAGCTGGATATGAGTCATTGTGCCCTTGTTGCCAAGAAGGCTAACGACATTTTGGGCTGTATAGTTAGGAGCACTGCCAGCAGACCAGGGGATGTGATCATTCCCCTCTATTTGGCATTAGTGAGGCCTCATCTGGAGTACTGTGTCCAGTTTTAGGCCCCACACTATATGAAGAATGTGGAAAAATTGGAAAGAGTCCAGCAGAGGGCAACAAAAATGATTAGGGACTGGAGTGCATGATTTATGAGGAGAGGCTGAGGGAACTGGATTATTTCATCTGCAGAAGAGAAGAATGAGGGAGGATTTGATAGCTGCTTTCAACTATCTGAAAGGGGGTTCCAAAGAGGATGGATCTAGACTGTTCTCAGTGGTACCAGATGACAGAACAATGAGTAATGGTCTCAAGTTGCAGTGGGGGAGGTTTAGGTTGGATATTAGGAAAAACTTTTTCACTAGGAGGGTGGTGAAGCACTGGAATCGGTTACCTAGGGAGGTGGTGGAATCTCCTTCCTTAGAGGTTTTTAAGATCAGGCTTGACAAAGCCCTGGCTGGGATGATTTAGTTGGGGATTAGGTCCTGCTCTGAGCAGGGGGTTGGATTAGACGACCTTCTGAGGTCTCTTCCAACCCTGATAGTCCATGATTCTACATATGGGAAATATCAATAAATCTTTTGTAAGCGAAATATGCTGCTTAAAAACCTCAGTGCTGTACAAGTTTGATATTGTTCAAAAAGGGTCAATTTCCCCATCTTAAAGATTTACTGTAACAGTCCAACAGCTGGGTTATAGTTCCTCCCAGGTGGCAAATAGATACAATACACAAAAGTATTTTGATGATAACATATCCTCATATACATACAAGGCTCTAACTGTCTCTCAGATTTGAGACGAACACTTCAAAAGTTCCATAGAAACTGGACTGAAAACATAGGAAACCAACTACGTTAATGATATTTCACAACACAAACTAAAACCTTTCAATAAATTCTAATGCAGAAATGAACTTGAATAATAGATGCTAAACTACACAGATAGCACTTCAAGACCTGTAGAGAAGATCTTGGGGGGGAAAAAAAAAAAGAAAAATTAACAGGCAATGGTAAAAAAAAAAATCCTCTTCTTTCTTTGATCTTCTATACAAGTCCAGATGCTTGGGCTTCCCAAAGCAGCTCACTCCTTTTTAGGATGGGACAGATTAGCATTTGACAGCTGCCTGCAGTATTCTGCTGCCAAAGACTGCATCTGCAGAAGCCTGTTTGTCAACTCCAATGTTTGGCAGAAGCATGGGATAATGGCCAGATGGCCACCTTGCCAATTTCTAATAAAGATACTTCTCCTGTCCCAACCAAAGAAAATCCCACTGATTGGGATGAGTATCCCTTAAAAGTCTCTGTCACAACCTTTCTCCACGGTAACATAAGGTTTCCTGATCCACTCCAAAATGGTCACCACAGGCTGTCTGACTCTTCTTTAGACCTTAGTGCAAAATAAACAGTCTCTAAATCTAAGGATATGTCTTCACTACCAATGTTAAAGCACTGCCGCAGTGGCGCTTTAACATGGCTATGTAGTCACAGCACCAGCGCTGGGAGAGCACTGTCTACACCGCCACTTTACAGCGCTGAAACTTGCATCGCTCAGGCGGGGGGGGGGGGGGGGGTTAGTTCTTTAACCCTTCCAGATAAGCATTCCACAACAATGAAAATAAATGTACATAGATATTTTCCTCAGAGGTCTGAAGGAGGAGCCTTCAGGATGCTAATCACCAAGTTCAAGTGCCATTCAGGGACCAGGCAATGCGCTACTAGATTCAGTTTATGACAAGCCTTCAGAAAGCTGGAATAAATCAGGGTCCCTGCCTATAGAAATGCTGCTGTCCAGCCACTGAAAGCTGCTACTGCTGATGATTGAACCTTGAAGCAGCTGGTACTTAACTCCATGTCCAGCCTAGCTTGTAGAAACTCCAGATCTCTGGTACTGTGGCATGGAGTGAATACATTCTTGCTCTGTCACACCACCAAGATAAGGTTTTCCAATCTCAGGTACATATGTGAAGATGATGGCACCATGATTGTAATAACCTTACCTGATAAGCTTGTCTTCGGGTTTTCACTCTCAGTATCTAGGGTTACAGAGCAAATCACCAGAGATCGCCAAGTCAAATCCAGCTAGTTACTGACATGATTGCTGTATCCTGGGACAGAGGTCTCTTCAGCCAGTCCAGAGCCCGTGACGATGAACTATGACTCAGTAATCTCTCATAGATTCATAGACTTTAAGGCCATAAGGGACCATTATGATCATCTAGTGACCTCCTGAATATTGCAGGCCACAGAACCTTACCCATCCACTCCTATTATAGTATCAGAGGGGTAGCCGTGTTAGTCTGGATCTGTAAAAGCAGCAAAGAATCCTGTGGCACCTTATAGACTAACAGATGTTTTGGAACATGAGCTTTCGTGGGTGAATACCCACTTCTTCGGATGCAAGTAGTGGAAATTTCCAGGGGCAGGTATATATATGCAAGCAAGAAGCAAGCTAGAGATAAGGAGGTTAGTTCAATCAGGGAGGATGAGGCCCTGTTCTAGCAGTTGAGGTGTGAAAACCAAGGGAGGAGAAACTGGTTCTGTAGTTGGCAAGCCAAGAATGCATATCTAGTAGCACATTGCCTGGCAAGCCAACTACAGAACCAGTTTCTCCTCCCTTGGTTTTCACACCTCAACTGCTAGAACAGGGCCTCATCCTCCCTGATTGAACTAACCTCCTTATCTCTAGCTTGCATCTATATACCTGCCCCTGGAAATTTCCACTACTTGCATCCGACGAAGTGGGTATTCACCCACGAAAGCTCATGCTCCAAAACGTCTGTTAGTCTATAAGGTGCCACAGGATTCTTTGCTGCTTTTACTCCTATTATAGACCCCCTAACCTCTGGCTGAGTTACTGAAGTTCTCAAATCATGATTTAAAAAAACGTCAAGTTACAGAAAATCCACAATTTACACTAGTTTAAACCTACAGTGACCCACGCCCTATGCCACAGAGGAAGGCGATCCCATCCCCACCCCACCCCAGGTGTCTGCCAATCTGATCCAGGGGAAAATTTCTTCCCAACCCCAAATATGGCAATAAGTTAGATCCTGAGCATGTGGGCAAGACCCACCAGCCAGACACCTGGGAAAGAATTCTCTGCAGTCACTCAGAGCCCTCCCCATCTAGTATCCCATCAGCAGCTGATGGAGATATTTGCTGCTAGCAGTAGCAGATTGCCTACAATGGCATGTAGCCAGTCTCATCATACCATCCCTCTACAGCAGGGGTGGGCAAACTTCTTGGCCCGAGGGCCACATCTGGGTATGGAAATTGTATGGTGGGCCATAAATGCTCACAAAATTGGGCATTGGGGTGTGGGAGGGCTCCAGCTGGGGGTGGGAGCTCTGGAGTGTGGCCAGAAATGAGGAGTTCAGGGTGCAGGAGGGGGCTCCAGTTTGGGACAGCAGGTTGGGGGGGTTGGGGAGGGTGGGGGTTCTAGCTGGGGATGCAGGCTCTGGGGTGGGGCTGAAGATGAAGCGTTGGGGGTGAAGGAGGGTGCTCCGGGCTGGGACCGAGGAGTTCAGAGGGTGCGAGGGGGGGTTGGGGCATGGGAGGGGGTTGGGTGCAGGCTCTGGGCGGTGCTTACCTCAAGCAGCTCCTGGAAGCAGCAGCATGTCCCCCCTCTGGCTCCTATGCGGAGGCGTGGCTAGGCGGCTCTGCATGCTGCCCTATCCACAGGCGCTGCCCTTGCAGCTCCCATTGGCTGCAGTTCCCAGCCAATGGGAGCTAGGGGGCGGCACTTGGGGTGGGGGCAATGTGCGGAGCCCCCTGGCTGCCCCTACATATAAGAGTTACAGTGGGGACACGCCTCTGCTTCTGGGAGCCATGCAGAGCCACGGCACATGTGGAGTGGGGCAAGCCCCAGACCCTGCTCCCCAGCGGGAGCTCGAGGGCCGGATTAAAATGTCTGGAGGGCCAGATGTGGCCCTCGGGCCATAGTTTGCCCACCCCTGCTCTACAGGATCCTTTACTGGGGTAATGATGTAAGTGAGGCTGAAGCCTCATAGGATAGCTACAGAATCTATTTAAAATCTGCTCTGGCCTCCTTAGCATCCGCTAAATGCTTCTGTACTTTTCTGTTCTTTCTGGGCATCATCGGGTCAACTTGTGGTCTGTGCCCCACTTTCTTCCACATTCAGTCAAACACTGTGATTTAGCTCCCAGTCTCCATCAATCCATCGTGTTACTTTTATTTCCTGCAATGTGGATTGCCAAGACAAGGGTTCTATACCCTTGGACATTTCATGACTCCATGTGCTCCCTCGATGTATGCCACAAACTTGGCATTGTCTGACTAGATCCTTACAGATGAGACTTTCAATATGTTCTGAAAATGCTATGTCTTGTTGTCTGGTGTACTTATGGATCACTTACTTTCTTTCCATGCCCACTGGCAGTGTCCTAATTAAAAGCTAGATATTATTATTATATATTATTATAAAAGCTAGACATTAGTATTGTCATTATGTAAATCATGATACATACTCATAAAACTACCACATGACAAAATAAAGTACAACAAAGAATGTCGTCTCTGTTTTCTTTCACAATCTGGTTCTAATCCTGAAAAGGGATTTGTATAATTACTATTCAACTATCAACTTGAATAACCATAGTTGAAAACACATAGATAACAAAATATTCTCCCCCTCCCCCAATAGAGTTTGCAGTATTTAAGTAATCTTAAGTTATCATAATGATCAAATTCTGCTTTCAGTTACACTGGTGTAGATCCATAGTAACTCCACTGAGGTACAACAGAAAACAGAATTTGGCCCAATGTGTTTGTTTTAATTGGCAGGGAGGAAGTTAGCTTTTCAAGAGTTTTTAAGGGGCATAAAATAATTTAAAATTATTGAAACATTGAAAATAAAACAAGTGCAGTGAAGATTCTGAAATGGAAAATAATACATGCGAGAAAGAAACTGCTAATAACCATTCCTCTCCAAGATGTTTATTTTCTCCCTCTTTCTAAATTGAATTTTGTGCTGATGAAAAGTGCCAGACTGATAGCCCTAAACCATAAAGATAGATACACACATCAGTGAAAGCTTCCCCACTTATCAGTATGCCTCAACTCTGAGCGAGAAGATTTTTTTTTTTTTTTTGGAGTGGGGGGGGGGAACGACTCCTGAGATTCTGTGCCCTTTTAATTCTTTTGCTCTCTGATGTAAATACCAATAAGGCTGTCAATTAATGCCAAGTGTAATTATAGTTTATATGAAGACCATCTGTCCACTAGTAACTACGATCACCAGATCATTTGTTTATAGGTCACTGAACAGACATCTGATCGCCAAAGCTTTTCCTCGCTATGCTGAATTCAAAGCAGTGGCCTGTCCTAGAGTAAAGGCATTGGAACCCATTAACGCAGTGGTTCTCAACTTGAAGTCCAATCAGCAAATAGTTGCAGCCCAATCATGTGACCTCCTCATGGCCATACGGGTAGTACACCTCTATCCCGATATAACGCAACCCGATATAACGTGAATTCGGATATAACACGGTAAAGCAGCACTCCAGGGGGGCTGGGCTGCGCACTCTGGCAGATCAAAGCATGTTTGATATAACACGGTTTCACCCATAACACAGTAAGATTTTTTGGTTCCCAAGGACAGCGTTATATCGGGGTAGAGGTGTGTATATATTGTGTGGACATGGCTCACATAACACACAGAGAGCTGCATATGGCCCACAATGGTAATGCATTAACCAATGCCATCCAGTCTCTTTCTCAAACATGTTCCATATTTCGAATGTTTTGCTTTTTCACTGATACTGTCAAGGTGCTTATACGACCTCATCCCTATAATATCTAAGCATCCAAGTATTTCTGAAGTTTATGCTTGCAACATTCCTGTCAGGGCATTATCATCTCTGCTTTACAGATGCAGAACTGAGGCACAGCAAGCCTGTGGTAGAGCCAGAAATTTAACCCAGATCTCCTAAAGCTCAATCCTGTAATTTAACCACACAAAAAAATCCTTCCTCCTTTCTTGCATTACTTCATGGACTATTTTTATCAAACAACAGTGTGATAAAAACTAATGCAACTGTAACACCCATCTTCCCCACATAAGAAAAGTCCTATTTTGGGTAATTATATTGTAAATTCCTTGTACAATACACCATCATCCCATGCACCTTTTATTTCCTTCTCTCCGTTTTTCTATTTAGATCACTCTGTGATCAATCCATTACAAGAACAACAACAAAAACACTTATTTACACTTGGTAGAAATTCAAATACTTTGCCCAAGTGAAATGAAAAATAAACATAATCTTAACTGTCATAAAATCATGAAATGCCTCTGGCAGTTCTATCAAAGGATGTAGACCTCCAGACCCTTTGAAGAAATGAAACTGCAGTTTATCAAGTGTGATTTATAAGCAACACTGATTTAGCTAGGAGATAACACTGCTGTCTAATCATTAGTAGTCAGACAACAGCCATGTGAACACATCAATTATGGGCCACTGCCAAAAGCCCTTGAGATCCTGGAGATTAACAGCCAATCCTCTGTTTTACAAGCTCACATCAAAAAAAATATTAATAAGAGGAGGGGCAATGTGAAAGCTTGTCAGAGTAATTCAGCCACTAAAACAGGGCTTTTTTTTTTTTTCTTTTTTGCTCTGCCTTGAACAGGTCCATGAAAGAAGCTGGCATAAGCTACAAAAGTGTGGAGCTGCCAACTTCTCAGAAAATGTTTTTCATTAACATATGAGAAGTTGTAAATGGCCAAAAAAGCTTCGTTTGGTGTATAATGGCGACAACTTCTAAGTGCCTATCTTTAATGCATCAGTTATACAAGAGCCATCGTCATTCAAATATTTGCACATTAACATTCATACACAGAAGCACTCACTGGCTTTTCCCTTCTCTCAAAATCAGAGATACTTGTAATCATAAACAAATTAGTCAGTCTTCAAGACATCCATCTAATAGGCCTGACAAGTGAATTAAAATAACTACGAGTGCTAATAAATAGTCATCTCCACATTCATTTTTTTTCTTCAAACGAAACAAAACATGGCACTTGGCTACTCGTGGAAAAATCCCATGATTGTTCCTTTCTTATTGAATTTTCTCTTATCCAGGGGTGGCTGAGGAAGCCCGACTAGATGTCTATTCTCATTATCATGTAAGGGAGGTGCATTGAGACAAGAATACACCTCCAAAGGGAGAAGTAATACAATATTTATTCTTTCACAAAAATGTAAACATTCCCTGTGAGACAAGTTTCAACTGCACATTATTGGCACTTAAATAAAACAACAGCAACAATAATAGTGTAATAGGCACACTCTTACAGCTTGATCCACTGAAGTCAGTTGGACCTTGTCTAGACTAGGATAAAAGGTGTTGTTTTAAATAAAATGTGTTAGCTAAACCCTAAGGTTCACTTCAATCAGCTAATCCATTTTAGGCTTTGTCTTCACTACTATGGAAAAAAGGTGCGTTCTTAACTCAAGCTAGCTAGAGAGTTACATGAGTTAGCGGGTCAACTTAAATTCAACCTGCTAACGCACGTGTAAAACGACAAACTGGATTTTCACAAGAATTGTATCCCAATTTAATTAAGCTGAGTTAGCTAACTCAAATAAGATTTATTTATTTTTTTGCAGTGAGGACAAGACCTTAAAATACAACTTTCCCACCTACACTCAGATTTTAGTCTGTTAGTTAAAATGTGCTAGCCAACTTTTTTTTTTTAAAATACCTTTTATCCCAGTCTAGACAATGCCTGGGAATATTTCCATGGGCACTGGATTGGGCTCTAGTGCTAGGAGTTCTCTTACAATCCCTTCCAAAAGTCATCAGGACCCCTCCAAAAAATAACACATTTTTACTTCAGAAAGTTTATTGTTGCCTTTGTTTTCTATATAAGCCACCCACTTTAATATTTAGCTGTTTATTTTAAAGAGAATATCTTTGGGAGAATACCTTTAAGTTAGTTATATTTAGTGTGGCAACTCTGCTTGTGTTACTTCTACTCTGATAAAAACCAGAAGTAGTTCAAACATGCACCTGCTAGTGACAAAAATGCCTTCTCATAGTGATCAGAAATAATTAAAAAAAAAAAAAAAAAAGAACAAACTTATGCTTGTTTCAAACTTGTAATTTAACAACAATCTGTCACCCGAAATCTGAAAATAATTGTTAATAAAGCGGGGGGGAAAACACCTTAATATTGAACCAATAAAGTTTCCTATATAGCTGGTGTGGCTATGTAATTGTCATCATACCATCATATTAGGATCCATGACACAAATTGTACTGTATTAGAGCTTATTTTATCAATTAACAAGCAAAATTGGGTCAAGGATACAATAGCCAAACTATAGAATGACTGCTGGTTTTCTCCAAACCTCCGTAAATTCAGCCTCTGTTTAGCAGATACTCTGCTAGAACCAAAACAAGTTACACGCTAAGAGCCAGATAATAGCTGGGGGGAGGTCTTTTAGCAGTGGGCGGGCTCTGCCTGCCCACTTCCTGGATCCCAACATGACTACTTTACTATAGCCATCTGGCCTATACCAATCACAGTAAAGACATCTGAGAGGTTAAGCAGATTCCTCCGCTGATTTCCCTCTTGTTGCCCCTATTACCCAATTGTAACTCCCTCTCCTGAGTAGGAGAGCGGACTGGCTGCAGAGGGGAGTGCATGCCATTTATTTCTAAAAGGGTAACACAGGGCCCATGCCACTCCTGAGCAACAGGGAGAGTTCCTGACCTCAAGCTGGGCAATGCAGCTTCACACCACCCCGCACACAGGGTAATTATGACCCTAAAATTAACTGACTGAACAACTGATAAACTGTTAATACTACCCATAACTCTGTCACCCATTGTCTCCAAGAAGATTTCTAGAACAGGATACATTCATCTGCCATCTGGTTTTTGTTTAGTTGCTTGGGACAAGAAAACCAACTTCTTTACTTTCTCTAATGATAACTGTTTTCAAGTTTGAATGAACTAATCCAAATGAAGAAAAAAATACCGAATATTTAAAAATTGATCTCAATGGATATATTCATTTGAATTAGTTTAGCAGAATTTAGCTCTCAATGTATAGCAAATCAGAAATAGTTTATCCATTTTTACAATAATGTTAAAATTAGGGAGGAGATTTTCCAATGGTGACCAATAATTTTGGGTTCTTCAATTTTTGTGTGCCCAGACTTCTAATATTTAGAAAGTGTTGAGCACTCACCTTCTGGTGTCTCAGTCCCTTAAATCATGAATCACTACTGAAAAACTTGGCCTAAGAACATGAAAAATGAATTTAGGACCTAGTCCTTTGGAGTCAATGGAAAGACTCTGACTTCAGTGGGCTTTGGATCAAGCCCTTTTATGCTCCACCAACTCCATTCTTTAACAAGTTTAGGCTCTCATACCAACCAATAAAAATGAAGTCTTTATCAAAGTAACTAAGGGTGAAAAAAAGACTAAAATCAGTCATTGCAATCAATCCACCGCAATTCTTCATAGGGTGTGTGTACGTATATATACCTCTACCCCGATATAACGCTGTCCTCAGGAGTGAAAAAACCTTACCGTGTTATAGGTGAAACCACATTATATTGAACTTGCTTTGATTCGCTGGAGTGTGCAGCCCCACCCCCCCAAAGCACTGCTTTACCGTGTTATATCCAGTAGCGTTATATCGGGGTAGAGGTGTGTAACTCTTTTAGAGGTAAGTACATTTGATGTATAAGGAAGAATCAAAGTTATGTAAAAATTCACTGTCTTGTAAAACTGAAGTGCATTATAAATCATATGTAAATCATAATGAGAAGCTAATGAAATTATATGGTCCCAAAACACAGAGACATGATGGTGCATAGTTTCAGAATCCTTGTCTCAGACAATCCCAGTTACTCCTTTTCAAATTCTCTATTAGCAAGTAGCTGATATGTAGGTTTTCAACACCAATTGTGCCAGGCATTTAACACTTATTTGATTTAAGTTAGTGTTAATGCCTTCGCCAGTCACACTTTTTTATAGTTCTACAAAATACTGTGCTGTAAAAATTAAACTGCTGTTTATTATACCTCTGCTTCCTTATACTTTCCTGCTTATTGCATGGAGTCTTCAATTAGTTAAAGCAAATACTGTACTACAATAAAGCATATACAAATGTACATTGGGTCTGACAGCACTTCTGAAGATATAAAGCAGAGAGTATATTATTTCAAAAACAGCTGCGCTGCTTTCAGATAATAAAAAGAATAATACATTTATTATTCTATTTGGGGGAGAGGGGGTAATTAGGTATAAGACCTGGATACTGTCAAGCTTAAAATCAAACAGCCTTGCTTGTATTATTATTAGCACCTTAGATTATTTAAACTGGAAGAATTTTTAACAGGGTGGATAAAAATCAATGATTTAAAAAAAAATTGGATTTTCTTTATTTAAATCAGATTTTTTGATAAGATGCTTTTTGACGAAAAAACCTATCAAAGATAGTTTCAATTAAGATACATTATAGCTCAAAGATATCTCATCATGCAATAGGGATTATAAATTCTAATTCTACAGTATGAGACAATATTTTCATGTAATGTATAAGAAAAGTTTTGTAAATGGGTTCCAATAGTTCATGGATTAGGGACCTAATCTTATGGGGTTCCAGGGGCTTCTGTATAGATTATTTAGATTAATCTTTCTATTTACCCAAAGGGACTCAGTGTTGGGTCTAGAAGATACCATCAAAGATGCTTAGTTTTGATTTGTGTCTCCAGAGATAACATGCTTGTTAACAGCAAAAATGTTTTTAAATAAATAAATATAGAGAGGTGAGAAATAACGGACCTCAACCCTACTGTCCCTCTGCAAATTTGTGTACTCAGAGTCAATCCCGTACCTCTATCTAAAAGTTCAAAGTTTCAAAAAGTTCAATGAATAGAAGATTGTTGGGAGCGGAATAGATCTGGACAAAGAGAAGAAGTCTGGAGACAAATGTGAGAAGGGAGGGACAGGCAGTAGAAACAAAGGTGAAACTGTTAAGCAGCATATTCCAGAAGTCTTGAGGTCTTTCTGAGTGAAGCCTTCATTGATTTGAGATCCACCATACCATTCTCTCCCTAGATGGGAAAACCTACAAAGGTAGCAGGCCATAAAAGAGACCCAGTTCGGGAATATTTTAATGAAGTTCCTCTACCTGTGAGTAAGAAAGGTGTGTGTGCAAAATCCAAAGAGTGCAACAAAGAAATGCAAAGCCTGGTTGCCCGAATGAAACAACA
Source organism: Mauremys mutica (assembly GCF_020497125.1). Lineage (NCBI taxonomy): Eukaryota > Metazoa > Chordata > Testudines > Geoemydidae > Mauremys > Mauremys mutica. The sequence goes on from NC_059077.1 coordinate 75,015,690, forward strand.
TCATGAGAAGTGTTCCTTCTCAGGAGCAAACTGCATTGAAGATGATGAAAGGAACATGTCTGAACGTACAGGATCTTCCGGTTGGAAAACTTTTATTTCATACTTCTTTCTTAAGGACTGCCTGTCTTTCTTCTGGACTATTCTTGAATTGTCATGTTTGAGCAAAAAATATACTCTACGGTTGTTACTCTATGGTACTATCATTTTAGATGCAGTTGTGATAAAAAAATAAATAGGCAGAGCTTCCTTTTACAATTCCACCTTTAAAAGTAGTCCTGAGTGTCAGTGAGTGCAATGAGTAATACTAAATGAGCAGTATGGTAATAATTAAATAACTACATTGACTTATTTTGTTTAGGAGAATCCATCCTCAACATACAGGATTCTGAAGACTATCCATTTTCAAGATCAACTTCAAAACTGTAGAAAATGATGGTATCTGCCAATTAAAGTGTTTCAGTCACTTCATGTATGGCACATAGCCACAGTATATCACATGTAGCAAAAAGGGGGAAAAAATCTCCATCATACAGAAACAACCACAGATAAATTTGTGTTAAGAACCAGCAGATTACAAAAAGAGGTAATTGATGAAAAAATTGCCCGGTTTGTTTATGCAACAAACTCTCCTTTCTGTATGATTGAGAACTCACACTTCATTAACATGGTTCAGTCATTAAGACCAGGATACAGTCCACCCAACAGAGCAGATGTTGCAGGCAAATTGCTGGATAAAGTGTATGAAAGAGAAATTGAAAAGTGTGCAAAAGGTCTAGAGGGTGAAATTGTTAACCTGAGTCTTGATGGGTGGAGCAATGTCCACAATGATCTTGTTGTATGTGCTTGTGTGACAACAGAAGAAGGGAATGTCTTCCTTACAGAAACAATTGATACATCAGGAAATGCACACACAGCAGAATACTTACAAGAAGAAGCAGTAAAAGCTATAACAAACTGAAAAAAAATTCAAATGGCTAGTACGCAGCTTGGTCACAGACAATGCTGCAAATTTAGAAGAGAGTCCCAAGCAAATGATGTATGGTTGCAGTGTTCATTTGATGTACCCCCTAGCCAAAGACTTCAGTGTTCCAGAAGTAAAGGCTAATGTTGTTGAAATTGCAAAATACTTCCGTAACAACCACTTTGCAGCAGCTGCTCTGAAAAAAGTGGGAGGAACCAAGCTAACTCTCCCACAAGACATGCGATGGAACTCAGTAGTGGACTGTTTTGATCACTGTATCAAAACTGGACTAATCTGATGACAGTTTGTGAACAAAACTGTGAAAAAAATAGATGGCACTGTCACAGCCAAAGTTCACAACATTGGGCTTAAGAGAAATGTTGAACCCATGCTGAATACCCTGAAGCCTATTTCTGTAGCTTGAACAAAATGCAGGAAAATAGCTGTTTTATTGATGACGCTGTTGAAATTTGGAAGGAACTGAGTGAGATCTTAAAAAGAGAAATATGCAATGATAGAGTTAAATTACAAGCATTAAAAAAAACAAATGGGACAAGCATTATCTTCATCTCATTTTCTTGCAAATATTTTCAATACTTGGTACCAGGGTCAAACCTTAACTGCTGAAGAAGAGGAGTTTGCTGGATGTCCATGTCATAGCCATCAGCCCTCCATAATGCCTACTATAATAAACTTCAGAGTTAAGGGTGAACCATTCAAGAAATATGTGTTTGCTGATGATGTTTTAAAGAAAGTCACACCAGTGAACTGGTGGAAGTCACTTAAGCACTTGGATTCAGAGACTGTTGAAATGATAATCTCACTTTTAACAGCAGTAGTTTCTTTTGCCAGCGTAGAAAGAATATTTTCTTCCTTTGGACTAATTCAGGGGTCGGCAACCTATGGCACGCATGCCAAAGACGGCACGCGAGCCGATTTTTAATGGCACGCTGCTGCCTGCCGGGGTCCCGCTCAGCCCGCTGCCGAACCCTGGCAGCGGGCTGAGCCGGACCCCAGCAGGCAGCAGCGTGCCATTAAAAATGCTGCCCGACCCAGCCCGCACTTCTCCCCCCCTCCGCCTATCGCTCTCTCTGGCGGGGGTAGGAGGCAGAAGCAAGCTTGGTCCTGCCAGCTGCTGCTGTATGGCAGGCTCCGCTGGCAGGCAAGCTTCCTCCTCCCCTGCCTCTTCCCCCAGCGTGCTGCGTCGAGCCCCGCCTCCTCTCCCTCCCTGCCACCGATGGCCCTTGCAAGGGAGGGGAGAAGAGCAGCCCCAGCACCCTTGCTGCTCAGACCGGTAAGGAGGCGGGGAAGGGAGGCAGGAGCGGGGCGTATCCCTCCAGCACCCACCAGCCCTCTGCCCTGAATTAGTATTTCTGAAAAACATTTGTTTTTCTCCTATTCAGGAGTGAAATGACAGCTTGTGCACTTTGCTTGACATCCACACATCAAACTCTGTGGAAATGTTTCTACTGTGTCCTGGATATATATCTGTTGGTCTTAATTTTGGACCTAAATTAATTTGACAGTACTCCTTTAACTACAAGAACTCCCTACCTCAATTTTTCTGTCTGTAAAATGGGTGCTGTGTGATTTAAAACAGACCTTCAAAAGAGCTCAAAAACCACAACTGAGGCCAGAATTTCAAAATAGCTCAGTTCCTATTTAAGTACCAAATCAAGTAGCCAGATTTTCAAAAGAGCAAAGCCTATCTACTGATAGGGTCTTTTGCAAATCTGCCCATAAATCTGGTTGCCATTGTGTGTATTAAGCACTTAAAAATCCAGCCCTGAGCTCTTCCGCAAATCTACTCCTTTATGTTTATAAAGTGCTTTGGGATTATTGGAAGAAATAAACTAAACAAGTAAACAGAGTTATTTTAAAATAAAAATTTTATGGCTGAGTCCTATAGTCCTAATTCAGACAAAAACCTGTTGACTTCAATGAAAGTTTTGCTCGAATAAGGACAGACAAAGGAATCTGGAATTTAGCCCTTCATTTGTATTTCAGTAAATTCCTCCCACTTTTCACAGAGACCATTTCTTGGCTTGCCTCTTCCCTTCCCTGTCAACACAGGTAATTCTTTCACTGTTCTCTTGGTTCTGAAATGAAAACAAAAACAGAGCTGGAGCTGGATGTCACTGCATAAAGTGGGGCAAATTAAGCTATGTTTCCTTCTCCTCCAGAACAAGGACTCAACTCAGTTACATACATCACAACAGCACAACAGAGCAGAATGTATTAGCTTTTTCTATTACGCTCACATTTGCATGAAAAGGAGCAGTCAAACAAAAATTAAGCACTTAAACAGCTTTAAAAGCACTCGTTCAGAATACTGTACTTCAGCAAAATGTTCATTGTTATTCAGTGCCTGGCAAATGACATTGCCATCAAATACCAGCAGAAGAAACGTGAAGAGTAAATGCTATCTGAAAAAGAGGCTTGTACTTATGCAGTGCTAATGACCATCTAAAAGAGCGATTCTGCATGGTTACATCCTCTTTTAGATTCACAGCTGCAGTTTCACAAGAGCAGCCATACATCATAATATGCAGCCATTTTAGGCTATCCTTGTGCTTTAAAGAACAATATGGGCAGTAAAGAACTGCTAAACTGTGAACTAAAGTTCCCAGTCAATACCAAGTCTATTTTAATAGAAATGATTGGGGAGGAAATATTTAAATGTTATTACAAACAACAGATAGCAGGAACAAATGAAAGGCAGTGACAGGACTCTCCTATAATTAGCTTCGCTTATATACTCCTTTATTAGGTTTTAATTTCTAGTTAAATATAGCACAAACACAGAGTAGTGTATTAATTGTATGAGGTCAGATAGTTATATTAAAATATATAATACACACATTTTAATGAATGTCAAGATTTTGATTATTTAATCACATGCTTATCTATGTAAAATGATGCCATTTATTAACTGATATACAGTGACTTTTTCAGAGGTTAAAATTTTGGAAATGGAACATTATTTCATTGTACTTTGAAACAGTTCCACAGTCAAAGCCAAACATATGGGCAAAAATCTTAACAGTCACTAAATCAGTCACAGACTTTGTGGGCAAGCTGAAAAAGTAACTGCTATATTCAGTGCTGAGATTTACAGCCACACCCACCACAGCAAATAATCTCAATTATGTACACACAATCAAGCCTAAGTAAAATGGAGGCAACTATAGCTCACTGCACATCAGATTTTTATGGCTTATTATTACATTTCTTTAGTTCTTGAACTGGCAATTCTTTCAACATTTACTCTCCAGGTGAATGACTACAGGAAAGATCACATGTCAGTCCAGGTCACTTAAACTAGCTGTGGTTTCCACAGTCATAAAAATGACATCAGTCATCACTGTGGTAACTTTCAGGATACCTTTTCGTACACATTTGGAAGAGGAAGTTCTAGAATAGAGAGAGGGGCTGGTGCCAGTTTAAACTGTCAGAGTTCAGCTGGAGGTTAACTATAACCAGGGAAAGAATGTGTTTTGCTTTCGGCTCATAGTTCTAAAGAGAGTCATTGGTGATATACATAGCTAATGCTTCTTGTAAACCCCAGTGAGATGAAAGCAGCTTGGAGTCCAGGTTACTACAGGCACAATCATCTATATGAAAGTGTTGAAGTAATGAAGAGAAACGAACTCTTCTGTAATTAGTTCATACCATATGTTCCTCTCCAGTGTGAAAACACACTGAGGGAAACAAATTAATTCAAAGTGTCCCTGGGCTTGAAAGGGCAGCTGTGATGCTGCATCCCTAGTCTGCAGGAGTGGCAACAGCATGTTGGGGTAGAGTCAGAAAAAGCCACAAAATTAGACAGTCACAAGAAGGACCATTGTACAGTGTCCCCTTGTCCTGCCCCCAGCAATTAGCCACTGTCTGCAATCTATGGCTTAAATGGTCTTCATTCCCAAAGGATGTGTTCCTACTTTGGAATATCTAAAGCAGGGCTAGGCAACCTTTCAGAAGTGGTATGCCGAGTCTTCATTTATTCACTCTAATTTAAGGTTTTGCGTGCCAGTAATACATTTTAACATTTTTAAAAGGTCTCTTTATATAAGTCTATAATATATAACTAAACTATTGTTGTATGTAAAGCAAATAAGATTTTTTAAATGTTTAAGAAGCTTTATTTAAAATTAAATTAAAATGCAGAGCCTCCTGGACCTGTGGCCAGGACCTGGGCTGTGTGAGTGCCACTGAAAATCAGCTCGCATGTCGCCTGCAGCATGGGTGCCATAGGTTGCCTATCCCTGATCTAAAGTGTGTTAGCTACAGTGCTGTAAAATCCTAGTGGAGACAAGGCACATAGCCTATGGCAGCTCTGACGGAGCTCAGAAAAGGAGTTAATGCTGCTCTAAGCAGTATTCACTCATATTTCAGACAGATTTTAGTTTGTGAAGGAAGGAAACAAGCTACTTAAAGTGGCTCATTCCTCCCCCTGACAGTACCCCTTTCTCCATACAGCCCATTGTGGAAGGGACAGAGAAAGCTGTATGGAACGAGAAGAGAGAATATCTCATATTATCTCCCTTTTCCTTCCACACTATTTTGACAGTTGTGTCCCACCCAAATCCTCATCTGATGAAAGTCTGCTATAGATGATGTCCGGGAATGTACTCTCCTTGACTCTCCGAAGAACACAGCCTTTGCTGCAAAGGGTCACCATTGCAGAGTTGCCAGATTAATCAGTCACATAATGGATTGCTATACACTGTTGGTACTTATATGGTCCCCATTATCATCCTATGTGAGTGGCTCACAACCTTTAATAGATCTATCCTCACAACACACCTGTGAAATAGGGAAGTACTATTATTTCCATTTTAAAGACAGGAAACAGAGTCACACTCAGACTTGCCTGAAATCACACAGGAAGTTTGTGGCAGAGCAGGAAATTAAAATGGACATTCTGAGATCTTGACTAGCACCCTAACTATTGGACAAACCAACCTTCCTCTCCTTGTTGCTAATTAAATTAGGGTACGCTTACACTGAACCTGGATGTGAGCCTCCCAGCCTGAGGAGACAGACTCCCACGTGCGGTGCTTGAGCTAGCATACTAAACATATTAGCATGGTCATTGCTGAATTGGTGGAAACTCAGGCTAGCCACCCAAGCTCAGATTGATCCAACCCATAGTTAATGTGGGCTAGAGATATATTTAAATTCAACATTTGTAAAACTGTAATTTAGAAGAGCGAGATTCAATTAATCTCAAAACAACAAAGATCTCCTCTCCTGTTCATAACTTGACTTCTCAGAGAAACATCATTACGCATTTAGCCATAACTAAAATAAAAACAACCTATTTATGCAAAAAAGGATTTCTGTACAAGAAACTGTTGGCACTCAGTTTTACGCCTCAGCGGACTTTCTCAGGGTCAAAAATGGAAAATATGAGAATGAATAAATTTAGCGTTGCAACCTTATTCACAGAAGTAGTCTCTCCTCATATGAGTAACCCTAGTGACCTCAGCATCATTACTTGTGTGTGGGCAACTCTCTCTTTTTCACTCCGACACACACACCGCTCTCTCATGCGCTCTCACACATGTGCGCTCTCTCATGCGCTCTCACACACTCAGTCTTGCTATAGTCATACCTTAAACTCAGCAACTGAAAATCACCAAAGCTTCACCTCCTGTGTGATATTTACCATGTGGGTTATTTTGGTGGTTTAAATCACTCCTTTCAACTTCTGAAGGTAACACTATATTCACAAGGGTTTTCTTGGAAGAATTAAAATTTGTTAATCACAGTTTCAAGACAAAAAAACAACAACAACTTTAAAGCTGCCATAATTATCATCATCATCCATTTTTATCTTAATGAATTGGCTCTATGTCAGCAACTTCCTCTGTTTTTCTCAGCTATTTTACCAGCCCTTTGGCTCCCACAGTAAACCAAAGCAGAGTACATAATGAATTTCCAAAAATCCCTAGGTCAAGTAACTTAAAAGGGCTAAAACCTGCTCCCATTGAAGTCAAGAGCCAAACTTCCTTTGACTTCACTGGGCCCTATATCCAAGGGAATATTTCTTATTTTTCCTCTTTGTCTCTCCCAGACAGAAATATACAAGATTGATGATACATAATAGTTAGTCTCTTATCCACATGGTATTATTAATAAAACAAACATACATTTGTACATACTTTATTTGTTAGAAATTAAACATAAGCCTGGGATGAATATGAGCCATTAGAAGTTAATAGAAACCTTGTAGATGCATGCAAAGGATGAACTTTGCCCTCTGAGTTTAAGAAACTATGTCTTATATCGTCAGTAATAGCATTTTACCATATAGCATGATGAAAACCCATCTGCATATTGTTGGAAGCCTCAGTAACAACAAATGCTATTACAAATATGAAACTGGATGCAAAATATCTCATCACTTTGAGGACATGCTTGCAAAAACAAACTGAAAAAATCCCCATTCAATCACAGGCTATCATGGTAACTTGCCAGTAATATCAGACACATTTAAAAGTACAACGTGAACAAGATCACAATACCAGAACATAAAGTAAGGTAAGGTTCCTTAAGGGTCACTTAGAACACTGCTTTCAATCATTTAACATATGATGTCAACGCTCCTTGTAGCGAGTACATATCAGATAACAGACTGTAGTTTTAATGTTCCAGAAGAAAATATCCCTTCCATTGCTAAGGAAAAAAACTAGACTTTATACCCACATACAAATATGCATATAATTATGCCACACAACAGATCATTTCTCAGATTACATTTAGGGCTCAATTCTGCTCCTAGCGAGTCAGTGGCTGTGTTGCGAATGCTTCCAAGATCAATCCTAAATGCAATTTGAAAAATGGCCTGTGAGTTGGAGAATAACTTTATGACTTTTGGGGTATGTCGTCTCTTAATTTTTTAGAGAGAGAGAGAGAGAGAAGCTAATATTGAAAACACCATCTTAATAGGAAGCCTCTTGTTCACACCTTAATCCTGTAGTAGACTATAATTTTGTTAAATTCAAGTACTTCTTTAATAACACACATCACTGACTATTTCCCTTATGTGTTTATTTGTAACGGAATTGAGAGGGAAAATGTTTAAAATTATAACAATAGACAGTATTCCATTAAGAAGATTATGTTAAGTGAAAGTTAAGGTTGCATAGCTAAGCTCTCAGAAGTCAGAAAATGCCACAATTAAGGTCACATGTAAAACTTTTTCTCCTTGCAAGTATACAATATTTCAATTATATCTCAAATGCAACAGAATATGATAATTTTTTTTCTATATCTTAGACCTTGTCGGCATACAAACTTGCACTGGTTTAATTAACACAGTTTAACTAAACTCATGCAAACCCCTGCATGGACACTATTTCAGTTTTAAAAGGTTGTATTTAAAATTAATTTAAGATAAATCGGAATCAGGTTTAAACAGAAATAAGAGTTCCCATACAATCTTTTGCACCAGTTAAAGTCAACTGATTTAAAATCACCCCTTAAGTTAAATCAGTGCAACTGCATGTAAACAATCCCTTATGTGTAACATTTTCTAGTACTGAATACCACACCGAGTCTGGTGGACAAATAGAATTCATAAAACTGATTTTTATGGAACAGTGACAGCAGTTAAGGCTGCAGCACAGTTTTTTTAAGGTTGAAATTTTCAAAGCTGTATGAGAGATCTGAATGCCCAATTCAATTCCCTTAAAGGTGGCTTTGAAAATCCCACCCTAAAAGTAGACAGAACAATGTATTTACACAACATGCTACAGATTAAGAACAACAGCTGAGAATACCAGCCAAAATTCGCTGAAATATTTGGATCAACTAAGGCCCTAATCTGTAAACAGGCCTGAACAGAGCCCCAGTGAAGCTCTATCTGGCTGCAAGGATCATGCCCATGCAGATCTGATTTAAGCCCCAGCCCAGCAATTATCTGAAAAGTCAACTGTTTCATCCTCCAAATTGTAGCCAAGGAATTGTGCACAGTGGGTACACATGGAGGCAAATTAGTTTACTGCCTCCCTAATTCAATGCCTACCTCAGGCAACATCTTCAGTATTATTTACTTCAGCTTAACTACCTCCCTGCCAGCAGGTCATCAGACTACTGTGAAGGAATCAACCCCTTTGTCCTCAGGTGTTTTAAGCTTCCCTGGGTCTCAGCAGGCTGCAGAATGTCAGCTCTCTTGCGGTAAAAACACAATGAAGAAAAAGCACTTGAGTTTTACTGTGAGGATAGGTAAGGTGTATAGCAATGACCTTACCTAGTTTACTGCTTGGTAAAATTAAAACCACCTTATCTTCACTGTGTTTTTACCTCAGCATAGCTCACACATGCTAATTACTCCAAGGTTAAAAAAAAAATCCTTCTTAAATGGTGGAGACATCGCTTTATAAAACTCTTAATGAAAGAGGTATTAACTACACACCTTTAGGCTTTGGCTACACTTGCATTTCAAAGCGCTGCGCTTTGAAGCGCTAAGTGTAATCAAAGCACCAGCGCTGTCCGTACTCCACTTCCCTGTGGGGAATAACGGACAGCGCTGGGAGCGCGGATCCCAGCGCTGGGGCTTTGACTACACTGGCGCTTTGTAGCGCCGCAATTGGCAGCGCTGCAGAGGGTGTGTTTTCACACCCTGCTGCAGCGCTGCAAATTTGTAAGTGTAGCCAAGCCCTTAGTAAAAGTTTCACTATGCAGCTAAATTAGCCATGCTCACGTGCAACATTGCTTCCCTTCATTCTGAATGTTGCTAAAAAAAATTCATACCACCTACTCTATACATACCCAGAGTGTGTTTTTCAATAGGCTCATAAGTCAGTCAAATCAGAACAATTTTCATTGAAACACTCAGTGATATTTTTCAATAAGGGCTAGCCTAGCTCTCTGATTTATCACTAGGGATGTTTTAAAAAAGGATGCTTAAAAAAAGTGGAAAGGGATCTTTTTTTCTGATCCTCTCTCCTCATGCTCAAAAGTAGCTAATCAAATTTTTTGCTTAAATCATCTTTAAACCACCAGGAAAATTTCAGCTGAAAAGGTGAAAGTTTTGAAACTGAAAAAAACAGGTGTTCAGAATGGAAACATTAAACAATCTTTAATATAGAGGTTAATGCCACTTCTGTTATAATGCTTTCTTGCCTTTGAGCTTTAAACCAATGAGTCACGAAAATGATATCCTGAAATTCACAAGCCACCAGTCAACTGGTCTTTTAAAATAATAAAGCAATAACCACAGGCCTTTCTGACCACTAGCACTGGCCACTAATGAATTGCGATATTGTGTAAATGGGTCTTTGTTTCAACTCTTTTTTTTTTTTAAAGCTTCTGTGAACAGGCCAAATTGCATTTCAGGCAGACAGGTTAAAGAGAATGTATTATGTTTGTTCAGATTAGCAGAGGCATTTCTCCCTCTCTCTCTCTCAAATTCAGGCAAACAAAAGAGGCAAGCTCTTCTTGCCAACAACTGGTGCCCCTTAGCTGGAAGTAGCTCCAGTTGTCAGGTTCCTGTCAGACTGCAAAGGCATACCGACACTTCCCTTCCCCCACCCTTTTGTTGTTTTTAAATATGTGCACTTTGCTCAGCAGTCCTCACCATTAAACAATTCATTTTTTCCTTGCCTTTTCTAGTTTAGGAGGGGGTAAAAATAGCAGAACATTGTCACAAAATATAAAGCCAGACATTCATTTCCTGTACCTCAGTGTCTCATTCTTTCACCTCCTTGTCCATAGGATTTGGCTACCAAATAGGTCTTAATCTGTAAACAAATGATTTGCTCTACAATTAAACCATTCATTTCTTTTTCCTTTCTGTGGCTGCTTGGCTGCTGTCCAATGCGGAGGTTCATAGGTTCTTCTGTTATTTAGTGCTCATGATGGTTAAAAGGCAATAAGCTCATTTAGAGTTTATAAAACTATAAGCCATCAACAAAAGCATTTAATGCTTCTCAGAAGCACCGTGGCTTTTGCCTGCAAAATTAATAATATTTTGAAATGTGCTGGCCCTGGTTATTCACTCTGGATTTCTTTAAGTCGGTTATTGTAAATACATGCATTCCACTTGAATTTTAATTGTCTGTGCATTTTCTTCGTAACAATTGACAAATCATAGCAAATGCAATTCATCCTGGAATTAGTATTGAAGCTCAGAGACTTTTGAAGTTTCATTTAAAAAAAAAATGTTGCTGGAGCATTTCACGTGTGTAAATATGGTTTCCTCATAAAAAGATGATGTGCATCATTGGAGGTTACTGGAGTAAACAAAATACAAAAAATTATGTTAGGTTTCCAATCTTTATATCAGGAGTCTCATATCAGAGCTTTATGATCCAAGAGAAACTGAGTAATATCAAGGTCATCTTCCTTTGCCTCTATTTTAACCATTTCCTAGTGAATGAAAATCACTTCTCTGAAGATTTTGCATGAGCCCAAAGATATTGCATATATGTGTATATCTACATTCATGTTTATATGAACTGACAGAAAAGAGAGTGTGACGGTTATATGCTACTACATAAGCGTAAGGTAGCTAATGAAATTTAATTATTTTTTACATTTTCCTGTCCATAAATAATAGCATTGTTGATAGTGTACCAATAGCTACATTTACAGGTGCAAATCTCATTTAGAAATGACAGGTACTTAGCAATATCAACTTCGGCAATTTACTTACAATGAAATTCTGCAAGCCTATTTAAAGTCTATTACAGCTGCTGACATCAATCTGCCAAGCTGCAGAGTGCTAAGCTCTACTAAAGATTTGCACCTATAAATTTAGCTACCGATATACTTGAGTTAAATACACAGCATTTCTCCAGATATGCTACAAGAGATATAATACGATGAAGTGGAAATGCAATATGGTGGGAATGTCAATGGGAGTTTTGCCTAAACAAGGTCTGCACATTCAGGTCGTCTAGAGTTTTAGGTTCCTGTGCTTCCCCCAATCCCAAATGCCAAACAAATTAAGGTCTAGTTCTGAAAGTCTTTATGGCACTATTTCCTACTCATCCAAGTGGTCCTATTATAATGGCAGTAGTCCTAATTTTACTACTCACATGAGTAAAAGTACTGCTGTCAGAAAAGTTTGCAGGATCACGTCCTAACCATTACAATATACATTTAAAAGGAACACACACACATTTTAATTAGCCATATCTATTCTAATCTTGCCAACACCAGGAAACAAGATGAATCTAAAACTCTTCCTCCACCAATCAAATAATTACTCTTAGCTGACAGATGGAAGAAGAGTAGAAAATAAGCATTTTATTTTTCCTGCACAATATCTTAAATCTGCAGAAAAAAAGATTTCTGTGGTGTTGATCCCCCACAGGATCAGAATTCTCAATTTGAATTGGCAAGATAATTATAAATGAGGAGATAAAACTAGAGCAATTTCTTTTTATATCTTCTGCATATGTACTACATTTTCCATAATCTCAGAACGGTGGGAAGGTTTATCGGTAGGGGTTTTTTTTAAACTCAGAGGGCATTTTTAAATCTATGCTAAATATTAGAGTTTGAGGAAAAATGTAAACCTTGCAAGTCACTTGAAAACAGTTGGCAACTTTTCTTCCGAAAGTAAATCCAAGGGCTCAAAAAATAAATATTCAAGAGCATTAATTTGTTTCTAGATGTGTGCGTGCAAGTAAAACAGCAGTCATAATGTGGAAATTTCAGTCACATTTTGCAACTAATTGGAAGCAGATTAGAATTCTGCCTCAGGGGAACATTGTCAAACTAGAAGCTGGAGCAAATGAAGAAAGAGGTGAAAGCATCGTGAAGAGCTGACAGATTTACAGTGCTCAAGGCAATAAACGGGTACTAGACGAAAATGAATGTGCTTCACTGTACTGCATGCAGTTCTCTCAGTCATATCTCAGCAACAACAGCATACAGCTATGAAACTTATTTTCAGTGGAGCGGGTAGAAAAGGAAAGAGTAAGAGTGCAAAGTATATATTCAGACAACGTAAAAAAAAAATCACAACAGTTGTCAGAGACATACATCAAATTATTAACTTAAGGTCCTATTCAGCAATTTAGATGCATGTTGAGTCGTATTTACTAATGCAAGTAATCCCAGGGACAACTAAAGTGGGAACCTGCTACTCAATGTAAGGATTGCAGATTCAACATGATCAAGAGTTGCAGAAGCAGGCTCTTCATGGAAAAAAATAAGAGCAGATTTTTTTCAAAAAAAATACTAGCAATGACAAGATAACCTGGGGACAGATAAATCAGAGTCAAATGTCAGTGGGAAAAATCTATTTAAAAGTGAGGGGAAGAAAAAAAAAAGAAATACACCAATTATGGTGGATAGTATAGCAATGGTGTAATGGAAACAGCTGCCTGCCTTCTACTTCAGTGTATGGCATCTGCTGAAGCATCATGGGAAAGGCTGGTGAAGGATTTGGACAAAGAATGTAAATGTACACAACTGGCCAAAAGTAGCTGGATTCTGAAAAGCTTAGTGGCTATATTTTTTTAAACAATAGCATGTTTTTATATTTTGTTTTTTAACAGCAACAAGCAATATTATCCTAGTTATATCAAATTATACCTTCATACCAGCTAAAAGAGTAGGGAATCTGAATTTCTTTTTCTGTAGTAATTGATGATGTGAAGCAATAACATATGATATGTTCAAATTAGGACCGAAATGAAATAATTTTTCACAAAGTCCAGATCTCAGCACAATTTAATCTTCATGTGTACATCACATAACATTCGATCAAGGGAGAATTAGTAAATTAATACTCTAATATACTCCAGGTGCATCTTTCATATATCTTCAGGAAAAAAAATAAATTAACAACTTCTTAGATATTTGGTCAATCTTATGTAAAACTTCCAACATCACCACTTACTCTCTTTGAGAAAAGGGGTCAATTTCTGATTTGTTTGTGTGTCTAATTTTCACTCTTTGTTGCCAAGATATAGATCTAATTTCGTTTCCCTCCCCCAAAAAGAAAAACAGGCAACGACATGAAACCCAGAAACACACAACTACTGCTGATGCTCTACAGTTATAAGCTTATAATAAAGCCCAGATTTGATAGTATTATCCATGTACTGTGGCAAACCACACACAAATAAACAGTTCTCCATGAAGAATAAAAACCCAAAGACCAAACCCTTCCAATTCAAACATTATTGTTGCTTTTAACATGAGCCATCCATAAAAATCAGCCAAGGAGTTGACAGGAAATCCAAAAATAATTTGGTCTGGCCCTCTACACTGCGAAAGGAGGTTACAAGTTGCTTTTGACTCTTCCAAATGGTTGAGGTGGAAGAAACAGCACTGCTCTGACAGACTCAGAACATTTTCTAGCATAGGTCATTATAGCATAGCTGAAATATGACTGAAGGTGGTTTTTTAGTGGACTGTGCTTTTGGATAGGAAAGAACTTAAACAAAACCTCTGAATTAAGTCAATGGCTAATGTGAAAGACTAACAGTGTGCAAAATTAAATTGTATAGTGAACAGCTAAAGAGGCCAGATGTGTGACAAGCTTTCCTGGGAAACTGATCCTAAACTTGGGAGCTTTCTTTAATCAAAAGGATGAAAGAAGGTGACTTCTAGGAGTTTACAAAAGTGTGACCAATTGGAGCTTAGTCTTCTGTTGCTAATTGAAGCATAAAAAAAGAGCCAGTTTCTTAGAACTAACTACAAACATATACGTTTTATATTCCATTGCCACATGATAAAAACCAGAATCAAGCTAACTAGTAGAAAGTTGACTGGCAACCAAAGACCAAGCTATTATTTCAAACTGTCATGGGAAGGCAATAAAATTGCTACCAGCTCTCCTCAAGTTACCCTTCAATAAAAAGAAGCCATCAGGGAAATAAGAGGAAAAGAAAACACATCAAAACCTTTAAAGTTCCTTTAAGTAAAATTATACTTCTGTGGCACAATGCCATCTGCTTCCTGGTTAACATAATGAGACAATACCACAACCTGAACATCAGCTTTTTAAAATTGCTACGCAAAATACAAAATATAATCAATACTGTATATTTTCATCTGTGCTTTTAACTGTAAAAGCTGCATTCACATAGTGTGATTGGAATATACTTAAAATGTCCCTGTGGGCACATATTTCTTATGTTACTAGTTGACTGTGAAGGTTCCCAGGAGGCAGAAAGCGCAGTTGTCAAGCAGGGATAGTTCCTGTGAATAATATTCAGAATGAGATGACATAAAAATTAGAAAAAAAGTTAAATAAAAAAAATCAAGAACAATTTCATTGTTCACAATAATTATTTTTTCCACACAACTGTCTGTAGCCATGAGTTAGAAAGTATTTCTCGTAAAGGTTTCAAAATTCACCTAAAGCATTGCTTTTTTTGTTTTTTACATTTACTAGGAAAAATAACTTCAAATTTAAATGGACACCAGCTTTGGTTTGTAGAGTCTCTGAAGACATTGTGTACGCAAAGTGCTGGAAAAGGTGACATCTTTCTTTTCAGGTTTAGTAGTATTTGCCTACCTAGATTAAATAAGAATACTAATATTATTAAACTTCTCTCACACTAGAGCATAATGTATTTTTAATCACAGTGTTGACCCAGGATTTTAGCACTTATAAGGGACACAGACACCAAGACTATGCAGCCTGAAGTGTAAATCCAAGCAAGACCAACATCACAATTCACCACATGCATCCATAAGTTAACTGATCTATTCCCAAAGGTATTTTAATCAAAATTCAACAGCCACAGGAGAAAAGTGCCAATCTCCCCTCTTGATTTTTCTTTCAATTTTGTCTTCTACAAAAACAAAATTAAAAAAAATACAAACAATTCAATTGTCAGTCACGCCACTCTGAATAGTTTTACAACCTTTCTTTCAAGTGTAAATGCTTTGTTCCAATTGCCAAGACCATTTACTCTGAATTAAAGAGAAACTGCAACAGAGTGATTACTGCAACCTCCACTATAGCACAGCGCAGTTCAAGTAGCAATTCATTGCTTGCACTCAACTGCTGATTTTTCATAGGTAAGACTGAAGAATACATCTGATTTAAAATTTGAATGCTTCAGATGAAGATCTACACTGGCATGTTCTGAAACTACCAATAGGACACATTAATCAACTATTCTGTTCTAAATGTATTTTTTCAATGCACTGAAAATGGCTTAGAAGTTTGACAAGCCCTGAAAAAAAAGGAACTATGGCTTCTGTAATAAAAACCAAAAGTAGTCATTTCTAAATTCTAAACAGCCATTTATACTGTGTGTTCAGATAATCCTCTAAAAGTAATGAAAAGGAAACAAACACGAGTTTGCAATCCTCAGCTATACAGAAATATTCTGTTTTTCCTATCTGTGTATAAATACAATTGCTAAATTATGCTTATTATTTAAAAACCTTAACAAGTAAATGTAACCATGCTGACCTGAGATTTCACCATAAATAGGCCAAATCCTCAACTGGTGTAAGGGACTCAACAGAGCTACACTGTCTAAGGAGCTGGCCTGGTGTTTCTAATTTAAGGGGGAAAGACACAAATAAGAACCTGGACAATCTCACCAACCCTTCATTGCAATGTAGTGATGTGTTGAGGACTCTGGCTAGCGTAACTGTATGTTATGACATTATATAAGTATTGTGTAAAGCTTGTATTGTGCTTAATGGATTAAGTGCAGAATAACCTGACACTCCCATTTGATAAATCTCTCTACAGACTTTGTCCAACAGGAATTATCCCAGCTAGTAGGCAAGAGATAATCTGAAGTACTACAAAAACTTGATTATACTCATGGAGACCAATTGAGAACCATGGAACAAGTCAGGAAGATGCATTATTGCCTACTGCTTGAGCTATGCAAGGGAGTAAAAAAGAGCAATAGATTATTCAATAACTTTATTTAGAGGGCTAGTATGCAGCTGCCTAAATAGCTGTGAAAGAAGTCTAGCCTGCCCATGGGATAGTGGAAACTCCTGCATGTATACAGAGTTGTTGTGTCAGTCCCAGGACCTGAAGGAGAGCTCTGTTTAAACTCGAAAGCTTGCCTCCCTCACCAACAGAACTTGGTCCAATAAAAGATATTACCTTCCCCACTTTGTCTAACTCCTGCATGTTATTTTGCTCAAATCAATCATTTGTTCACGTGTCAACCTTGATGGCTCGTGTCAGAATCTGGCAGGAATCTTGAGTAAGGTCTGATAAGCATCAGTATAGTGCATGCTTACATGCCACATGCACCAGTAACAGCATGCCAAACAGTATGCAAGATGAAAAATTATATACAGTTAGGGCTTGAGTTGCAAAGAAAGTACATGCACAGTGTATCTAGGCATTACTTACACAATACGCATCTTTTTAGCTGCACTCTGCCTAATTTCATATTTGACTGCAGCCTCTTATCTCCATATTTCTTTATAGTATTCACGCTAACCTTCTGCTGTAACCCTTCCTGGGTCAATTCCTGCAACTTTTACTCACACAAGTACTTATATTCATAGTCTCAGTGGCTTCAAGGGAAATAAAGATTACATGAGAGCGCACTATATTTGGATCACTTCCATCCTTGCTCAAGCATGGGCACCAGAAAAACGATGGCTTGTGACTTCTGATTTCCCACCTCTACTTCTCAAAAGGATTTTGCCCAGTGCTCCTGGAGCGCAGTGCATACTTTATCTCTCAACTCGATCTCCAAATGACTGTTACACAGAAATCTCAATTTAAATAAGTATAGTATACATTCTGTGACCTGCCAACCTGCAGCATGCCCTCTTTTTGGTTTCAGAAACTGAAGTAAGTTGGAAGTGCACAGGAGATGCATTAGAACCAGCCAGGCACTGTAAACTTTAAAAGAGAATAGATTTGCCTTTGCTTCACAGAACACACTTACCTACTCAATGGAAGTGGTGAGCAAGAGGCCTGCTCCTAGAGATAAGGAGCAGACCTATCCATTCTTGAGTGACATCAAGCTCGCAGCTTTCTAACAGGTACTATTAAGTTCCATCACCCCATAACACCTTTCAAGTCTTTTCCTTTTTCATAGAGAAATGCAGTTTATACAAACCTAATAAATATATACGTTTTACAAAACACAGAATAAATCCTGCTCCCACTGAAGTCAATGTAACTTTTTGCCTGAATAAAACAAGCAGCATTTGGCCTCATATCTACTTTTACAAATACAAATCACAAGGATAACACAGTCCAAGTGCAGAACATAATGCTTAACATCCAAAAGACATGTTCAATTAATGGAAAGCAGGCCACAGATTCTCATATAGATGTCAATATTATACAGCCTAGAGCTGGCATCTTTTAAAAACTAGATCACACATTTAACAAAAAAAAACACACTAGTTTTAGCATGCAAAGAAACTAGGAGTTTCAGATTTACGATATAAGTGCTTGTTGATAAAATAGCTTTCCAATTATCATGGCCCTCATAGGAAAAGCAGGAATGCATTATGTGTTAATGATCACAACCAGGGGTCCATGCTTTACTCTTTTGTCAGAACTATAGCAGATCCTCCCCGCAGCTTCACCATTAACATGTCTGTTTCCTGTCAGCCCACTCAGAGATAATGTCATTTATCTCAGGGCGGCACAAGACCAGTCATTAGCTTCAATAAAAGACCTCAAACAAAAGCCGGATGATGTTTTATCCGGGGCTCATAGGCAATAAGATTCTTGGCTGCAGACTAACAGTTCAGAACTTAAAAAGGTATCTTTTAAAAAAAAAATCCAGCTATCAACAATTTTAGGACACTTATTTGAACAGCAAAATCTCTGCATGGAAATTTTTAGTTAACGGTTTTATCACATGCAATTAGGTAACTGAAAGGAGCTTACTAAATTTACCCTTTGGAAGGATTTTCCCCTCATTGGGGAAAATTGACAGAATAATTCAGGTTCTAGCTAAACAATAAGATCTTTGAAAAAATGGCCATCATTGTGTTGCCTGCAGGAGCTGATTCAGTATACTAAATTCTTCAGTGACTGAACTTCTGGAAATGTCTTTAAATAAAAGCGGAACTGGTTAAAATATACGTACAAACATGTGTTTTCACAGTCTTGCTTGTATTATTGCAATTCAGAAAGTTTCTATAAAGTTCCAGGTGAACTTTTGAAAATAATTAAAAAAAAAAAACAAGAGTCAAAATATGAGTAAATCTCAGCTATTCAATTCTTGTCTTTATGTTGAAAACTAAGAACAGATGGTACTTTCCATGTTACTTGACTCTGGTTATTGAACACCTCTGTGGTTAGGGGGGAATTTTGCTTAGCACTTTTAACATACATTTCATTTATTGGACTATAAAATGCTACTTTGGAAAAACAAGTCTTTATATAACTCTAATTAAAACAATCTTGCAGCGAAACAATTTAACGTGAAGAACATGCTTAACCTCATGACATCTGGACAATCAATCCTTTCCTTTTTAATGGGTATTTATGAAGTTATTAAAATTGTAAAATTACTGATGTCCTAAGTGAAATATAATTTGCCTGTAGTTCAGAATAACCTCATCACCTTCAATACTTTGTGATATAAACATTCTAAACCACCTTCAATTGTTTTAATGCTACTTTAGCCTTGCACAGGAATTCAATAGCAAAGCTGGTCATACATATTCTCAGAGGTCAGCAAGTTCACACAGAAAGCTTTCCTCAGCCAAAGGGCAACACCTCTTCACCCAGCTCAGAAAGCACTGTCACACTACTAGACAGCACTACAGCACATTAGAACCTTGAGCTGTGCTTATTGTTAGACATCCATAGTCATCAATGATTTTAACAGCTAAATCCCTTCAAAACAGTTTGCTATCAAACAACAATGGACTTTGTTCTTTAATTACAGCAAGTGACCTTTCTCCCCTTTTATTTCACAGTGAAAAGACTACACCCAAGAAGTAGTGTTTGTAAGGGGCAAAATATATGAAAAGCATATCTCTATAAACTCATTAATCAGAACATGTTCTTCAGCAATTTACAAGCACTTATAAAATGTGCATAGAATTCTCTGATTAAGTGTAAAACCAACAGCTATACAAGAAAAATAAAATAAATGATACCAGTCACATGTGGGTTAATTCACTGAAGACAACGTTCAGATGTGAAATACCGTCTTAATGAAAGCCAATAAACCAATACAGGAGAAGTAAATTCCATTCTGGAATATTACCAGATTTATTAATTTTAAAGATGGAAGACAGCTAAAATGTTGCTGTAGACTTTCTGTATTCCCCCCCCCGCAAACAAACAGAAGGTTTTCATAACCCATGCTTAGTATTCCCATGTTTTAGGGTCTGTTGTGAGCCCACACACACAAACAAAATCTAGGACATAACACTACTGATAATCTGAACATTTCTCAGTGTAAGAGCAATTAAAATTACAAAAGTGTAATATGGGTGAAGAGTACATGTTGACCAACATTTACGGAATAATTGTGCTTAAAAAAAAATTAAAGGCTGGAGAAAGGGGACAGGTTTTAACACCAAAAATCTTAGGAGTGGTTAGCCTACCTCTCAAATCTACCTATTCAGACATGTCACTGGTGGCTTAACCACAAAATGGGCTTCATGAATATAGCTCAAACATCTTAGAATTACAGCATACTTTGACTTTATCCACATATTAGGGGAGTGGCGACTTTTACAACATACTTGTGGTTTCTGCATAAAAGAGCCAGCAGAACACAGTCATTGATTTAATTAGAGTTCATGAAATCCAATTTATCATGTTTTACATGACTTTCTGCAGTAAGGAAACAGAATAAACAGACCAAAAATAGACATTTAAGCATACTGTGAAAATTAAACAGTGACTGCAACTCTTGGGAATCTGCTCCAAGCTTTTAACAAAGAGTAAACAAACACAATAAAATATCCTCCAACACTATACAAAGAAACTCAGGTTTTAAATTTGTGAGCATTAACTAATTTGTATCTGACAAGACATTATTCAAATTTACGAGACAACTCATTCATAAACATTAAAACAACTGGAAATTGATTTTAACAGCCAGGCTTGAAAATTATATAGTTATCGATGGTCACAATGGTGCTTTTTGGGCATGTCACATCTATAGATGCAAGTGTGTATAGCCAAAGCAGAAAAAAAAGATTCAATCTTAAATCCCTAAAAAAATTATCTTGAATGATTTGCAAGTATTTTTTAAAACTGAAGTTTCATTGATAGCATTACAGGCTGGATCTAAAATTGCAACCAATGTCTGCTGTGAGTTCTATTTTCATATGCCAAGTAGGAGACGTTCTTTAAAGAAATTGCTCTCTGGAGCGAAACACTAAGGGATGTTGTTTAAAACAGTAAGCCAGCACACCAGCGTGATAGACAATGGCCAGCACTGCAGGACTCTAACGTGTGAAGCCTATATTAACGTCACTGTGTGCCAACAGCAGTGGGTGTTAGTGGAATTGCAAGCTCTGAGAATTCTATAAAGCCAAGAGCTGGAAAATAAGGTGTACCTTTGGCTCAAAACTACTCCTAACATGTTTGTTCTTAATTTACCTATTATCCCATTTACATTACACTGACTGAAGATTACTTGCATGTATATGAATTCATTCTTCATACAATTTCCTGTGAGACTAGAGTGAAAAGAACACAAAAACTGAGAAACCACACTACTCTCTAATCTCTGTTGCCATGACAGCAAGCCTTTGAGATACTGAAATGTTCAGATTGCCAGCTAAACAAAATTGTTGAATGTGAACATTTGGCTGAAAGATTAAAAGGCTAAGGGGGTTGCAAAAGGGCAGTACCTCCCACATTCCAGGCAGCCACTGAATCCAATCAAATGGCTCTGACTCTTTAACCACAACCATTGTGAAGACTGGATTAGGGCAATTTATCTAGATAGTTAAAGCAGATTAGAGAACTGCAATTTGAAGACTACTGGTAACGAAAGTAAATGCCTACTGTATGTACTAAATTAGTAAAAAGACCATGGGATTTTAGCACACCTTTCAGAGTGAACACAGTGAATCAGAGGGCAAATTTACACCTGTGAATTAATTAAAGCAACCTAGTTTCTCCCATTTGTATTTAGAAAAATCAAACAGATTAGAGTCTTGTATGAGGAGCAAATTTGAATTTCACATTTGTAAGTATTTTTTCACTTTTAGGATAATATATCTAGAGGTCAATTTGAATGATCTATCTTTACATTTCCTTAACATATTTAATGTCACAACCCCCAAAATCTAATCCTATCAATAGGCCAAGAGTTTGTTGAAACATTACACAATCTTAAACATCTGCAATGACACACAAAAAGAGGCTCATAATATGCTGTAAACAGCATACATTTTCCCAAGGACTGCAATCCATCTGGACTCTGGTAAACAACTCTGTACACATAGCAGCAGCCAGAAAGTTTTCCCATCACTTAGAAGTCAGTCAGGGAAGTTGTAAAAGCAGGTAATTTAAGAACAATTCCAGACAGACAGACAATCATGCTACAAGCTAATACCCTTAAGGTTTTGGTTCTGGGGGGCGGGGAGGAAGGTGGTGTCTTTGAGAAGGTGTCTTTGTTTAACCCAACCTGTAGAATTCATTTGACTCTTAATTATGGACCAACAATAGCCCCCTAGATCCTAGAGAAGAAACCTTCTGCTCTCTGGATAGAACAGTTGCTGCTGACCCTAGAACCTGCCTGAACAAGCAATAACAATAGCCAAGAAAACCAGCTCTCTCCCCACCCTCCCCTAACAATACAAGGCCATTTATTCTTAGAGAGAGCATCCTTTATGCATTAACAGAAAGGAAGGGGGAGAAAAAACACTCACACCACTTGATTTCTTTCACACATTTCAACCACTCAGCAAACAAGAAGTTCACAGCCAAGAACCTACAGGGCTCAGATAAGAAGGACTGCCCTGACAGGAGAAAACTGTTCCCCCACATAAGAGAGAAAGGTATTTTGTACATATATCACAGTACAAGGTGCACTCCCCTCCCCCAACTCCCTTCCTCCAGGCCGATTATTACAGGCACTGGAGTGTCTTCTGGCTCAATGCTCCCCATTCCCCACGCCAGCTTCCGAGGCCTCTTGGCTACTGTAAACACAAGAGCCGCCCCCGCCCCAATACCAAAAAGACCCCTGACTAGAGTGGATGGAAGAGCCAAAGTATCTGCGGATGCATCTCTCCTCCCTGTCTCAATCTAATCTCCAAAGAGAAGGGTGGAGAAGAAAGGATGTGAATTTCCTTTCCACCTTGGCAGAAGGAACATCCGCTTTTATACTAGAGTGCACAATAAAAAGGATAGTAAACAAAACCCAGGCAGCTAGGTCTGAGCCACACACACAAACAAGCCTTCGGTCTGCAAACACGTGTCCTCGGGGGTTGCAAACATCACTTCGGAATGTTGCACTAATAGCCCCATCAGGAAGGGGCACTTCGAATTCTCCTTCAAAATAAACAAAGGAGGAGACACGACAACACGAAACACACGTTTGGCCACATTTGGGAGACAGCGAGGATGGGGGGGGGGGGGGGAGAGAAATTAAAGACAAGACGAAAATAAGGCTCCAACGTAGCAATTTCTGTCCGGGAGTGGGGTTTGTACACACGGTTTATATGTATACCACAAACGCATAACACCAACAACAGGAGCTAGGAACACAGCTGCGGGAAGTTTGTAATAAACACAGGGGGGAGATAGCTGGGGAAAGAAGAGCTTGTCCTACCTTTTCTGTTTTCAATTTCTTGATTCGCCTGTGGTTCTCCTCCTCCTCCTCTTCCTTCTTTACCAAAATAGAGTTCCCCATTAACCCTGAATCCGGGGCGCTTTTGCTCACCTCCCCCACCGTGGAGGAGGCGCAGTGGAAGGGGCTGTTGCTCCCACCACCGCCTCCCTTGGCCCCGAAGCCATACAGGTGCCCAGAGGGAGCTTGGCTGCTGCCACCCCCACCGTTGGGGTGGCCCTGCTGCAGGTCATGCTTGTCCTTCCTGGATTTCCCCGCATCCTTATCCCGCTTGGAGCCTCTGCTGCCCTGGGTTTTACCTGCTTTCTCCTCTTTGTTTTTCCCGCAAGAGGCAATAGGGTTGTTGTTGCTGGTGTTGTTATTATTGCCGTTTGGGTTGCTGCTCACACTTTGACCCAGTGCTGAATTCATGCCAGTTGCCTCTCCAGGGCGCCCTTGGACTTCCTGCCTCTTGCCAGCACTGCTGATCTCAGGAATCCCATACAAGGCAGCAGAAGGCAGAGATTTATTAGCATCCTTAGAAGTTTTACTCCTTTTCACTTTTGATTTGCTAGTCTCTTTGTGAGAGGAATTCCCCTGGGGGGCAGGGGGCTGAACAGAAGCAAATTTTAGGCCATCAGCTAAGGCTGAGGTAGCATTAGCCCCACTGGAAGCCAGACCCCCACAATCCTTGGAGCTGGTGCTGCTGCTGCTGGTGGCGGTATTAGTGGAATTATTCATCTCAAATTTCTGTCTGTCCTTCTCCAAATCGGCGTCCAAATCGATTATTAAATTTCCAACCCCGATTTCCCAATCATCGCCACTGTCATAAGTATCAACCGCGTTTGGATCCACACCTTTGCATGCAGTGGAAGTGTTCACTGACATCCTGAAGATGAGATCTCTAGAATAAAAATCCGATGAACTTTCCTTTGGAGATGAGGGGACATTCGTTTATCTCCGTTGGGCTTTTCTTTTTAAATTATTATTTATTTAACTCTTCTTGTCTTCCTTCCCCTGGTATGTCTAGGTTTATACCCTGAAGTCCAGGTCCACCTTTTCCTGTGAGGAGGGGAAAAGTCGAATATTTCTTGTCTGGATATTACCAGAATATAATACGATTAATATAGGGGGCAAAGGAGAGGGGGAGCAAGATCATTCAGTATTTCCACGTTTTATTTTGTTTTAAAAGTTGTTAAATAGGAGGCAATTGCTTGAGATTATTTTATAGTGAACAGCTTGAATCTAGTTGTACCTCAACATCCATGATCACTCTTAAAAAGTCATGTATCCTATATATAAAAACCCACCCTAACTACATGATTTAAATCCACAAAGTCAGAGATATAGAGTTAGGGCTGGTGACTAGCTGTTGGAGCACATGTGTAAAATAAGCTCCTAGACCACCACTTAGACACAAAAGCGAGAAAGGAAGGACACAGCTTCACTCCTCACTGCATTCCTTGGATTTTGTGGCTTTAAACCAGACCCTTGAAGTTTTGTGACTTTTCTATACTATCTTTTATCCCAATTTTACTTAACCTTGGGGGAGTAGGGGTCATAAAGCCTGTTTTTCATTAACACAGGATAGCTTCCATTAAAAATCAACAACCTATACTTTAAACGGTGCATTTACTTAAGAAATATCCAACTCCATGGGTAAAAAGTGTCTTTTCTTTTTAAAATATACCCAAGATAATTCTAAAAGCAGTTGTAATGCACTCCTACCTTAAACAATTGCTCAGGCTGTTAAGTATAGTACTACTGACTGTACAGGAAACTGATTAAGACATACACTTTAAGTGATCTGCACCAAGGTGGCCTCAATGACCGCAAATGAGTGTGTGTTTGACAAAGCTTAGTTAAAACGATTTTTAAAGGGATCTAGCCCTTTTACAGTTGACTGTCTCAATATTTATACATATATAGGCATATTGCTTACCTTTAATCCTTTATCATTTTTAATTAAGCCAGCAAATCAAAATGCTGTTCCCATTCGACTCAGCAACAACTGTGTGCCTCATTTTACTTAAAGAGCAAAGTGATCAAGAAGTAGAAAACAAATAACATCTCAGCCAGTGTAATCGCTCAAAAATATATCTCCCCCCATTTTGGCACACGGATCAGGAGTCCTTTATTTGTGTTGGTTTTCCTCCTTTCTTAAAAATGTTGTTCCTCAACTTTACAAGCTGGAAGATAATATTTCACATTCAAAACAGGAGCATCAAGGACCAGGGTTTTTTGTTTGTTTTTTTTCTTAACAAGCACCGAGATGTAATAATAATAATAATAATAAATAATTTTAAAATGTTTTCCAACTTCACATTCCGTCTTCAACTCCAGACTTCAGAGCCATCCTGATCAGTAAGTAATGATCCCATGAAACAAACCTACAGGCGTCCGGTTGTTACAAGACAGAATGTGCTAACATCGGGATAAATTAGTGAAAGGAAGGAAGGAAAAAAAGAAGAAAGGACTGAAAATCTGGGCTGGATTCCGCCTGTTAGTCGGGAAGTGGCATTTTTTTCGCCGGTCCTGACAGATCTGATTTCTTGAACTAACTTAAGGGGGAAAAGGAAGGGGGGAGGATGAGGAGGGAAAGGGGGGGGGCGGAGAAGAGGGAGGGGGAAATCAGTGTTCTGATAAACCAGTTATCAGAACATTTCGTGGGAGTGGAGGAAAGAGTGTGTTTTAAAATTAAGTAAATCTTCCCAAGGGTATGACCTGGGTTTTTTCCCCCTTTTTCTTTTGTATGTTGTAAGAAAATAGCATCCAAATTACGGGGGGGAGGAGGGAGAATCCGGAAGCTCAGGCTAATCAGTCATGTTGCAAGTAATTCAGTAATTAGAGACCAAAAAGATAAAATCGACTTTTGGGTTTTGCTGGACAGATGTTTTCCTTATTGTTTCAGCAAACGTTGCATCGTCTTTTTATTTATTACCCCATGCCTTCATCCCCTTTAAGTCAGATTGTCTCGGAGCTTGGCTTAGTATTTTTAATTAGCTGGCGTTTGGAAGCTAAAGGCTGTAATGAATTGTTGATGGATTGGAAAGGAGAGTTGGTTTGCTGGAAATGTTAGGGCAGGAGGGGGGATGGGCGAGTTACCAACAACCAACCATCTAAAAGGAGCGATTTTGTTACAGTTCAAGCCTTTCTCATCACGTGACGATCAAGGGCTCAATTGGTTGTCGTGAGAACAAAAATGGGTGACAAGCGTATCAAGAAAATACTGATCTGGTCTTTAGGAAAAAAAAACTTAAGGTCTGTTTCTTTCCCTCCCCCTTCTGCTGCTGGCACAGCTACAAGTTATGAATGTGAAACATTTCTCTCTGCGAACTGGGTCTCTGAAGTTAGGAATGAGTGAAATGTACTGAACACCATGGCACAGCATATGTTTTAGAGAAACACCTTATAAAACCTTTCCTCGAGTTATCTGCAATTTGTAGTAGTTTAGAGACACAGGATGGGGGAGGGATAGGGAGGTTATTCCAAGGTTTTAATGTCTTCGTATATAAAACATAACTAAACATTTGATAGCTTCAAAGTTAGTCTCCATTCTGAACCCACGGTAGATTCTGTTTGGGGGATGGCTGGCTTTTTGGGAGGGGGAGAAACGGTCACTGCACCACAACATATGGGCGTCACTATCCCCTAATTTAGCATTACATTATTGGTATTAACATGTGACAGAAGCAAAAAAACCCTTCTGCTCCACTAAGCTATTTTTGTACCCCTAAGGTCCTATTAACAAGTTGCTTGCTCATTTTTAGGGGGATTGGGTGGAGAGAGAGAAAAAATATGCTGGCTGTCCTGTAGTTGTGTCACTTTGATTTTCCCCTCTTGGTTAGTTTAAAAAAAAAAAGGTAAAAACGCCCCCCTCCCCCCGCCGTGCACCGTCAAGTATGATTTGTGTGAGAGGCTACAATGCTTTTCACCCTCACCTTCATATCCCTTCGATAACTCAGCCTACTCGTGGTTTTTTGTTTGCTGTTTTAAAACACAAATAACTAGTTCCTTATTTCAATGCACAAAACTCATAATATTCCCCTTTGCATGAAAAAAATCCCCTCTAAGTGCTATAGACACACCACGCAACCGTACTTACGATCTGTATTGGATCGAGTTGACCTTTTCCTTCTAACTGCATTGAGTGTGTTTTTGTTGCAGCCGCTTTTTATTTTTGGAAAAAAAAATCTAATTTCTTCAACAGATTTATTGTGTTTGGAAGAAAAGAGCACCAGATTTCATGAACCTTCCTTTTTAAAACAAAATTAAAAAAATAAAAATCCCCCTACACACATACACATACACACCACACAACAAGCTGGCTTTACTGCAATAGTGAGCAGCAGAAATCAGAACTGGAGAAGGGAGAGTGTGAAGCAAGCACAGACTCTGTACCTGAAAGGGACTTTTCTTTGTTCCCAATGCCCTTTCCCATCTGCCCAATCAAAGACCAGCTTTTATGAAACCGGGCTCTCTGATTGGCTAGCTGCTCCTCTCGGCTTCCGAAGGGGGTGAAAGGGAGAAACACACACGCATACATACATAGAAGCCTTGTATTTTGCAATCCTCAAACTACGTTTAGTGCTACAGCAGGCAGCCTCCTGCTGCAGCAAGATACAAATCGTGTTTCCCATTTCAATTACAGTATTATCCTATATAACACTTTATGTCAAGACAACCAAATAGGGAGGCGAGCAGCCCAGCCAAGCCTCACACAGTGGGAGGAGGATTGCCTCATTTTCTTTTTAATTTAATTTCAAGGCAGTTTTCAAAGCAATGATGGATGATTTTTCTGTTTCAAAGAGGCAAATTAAAATCTCACTCTGTTTTTAAATGCCCCCTCATTCAAAATTGTAACAGTTTGACACGAAACCGAGAGAGAGAGGCTGTTACATGAGTGCGATCGTTTTCATGTTTAGTGAAGAAGAAAAGCAAACAATGTCTTAAGCAGGGGAGGCTCAGCAAAGAACAGAACTGGATTCCATTCCTCCCCCTCACCCACCCCTGCGTTAGAGGGACACTCAAGGTACTGCAGCGTGTTCGGTTTGTCCTTATTCCTCAGCCTAACGCCTGTCCCTTCCGAGTTTATTTCATGTTCATTTTTATAAAAAATACGACTTACAGGAGACTGCGGTTTCTCTGTTGTTGAAAAAACACGTAACCCTTTTGTTTCCAGTTTCCTGATTTACTGCTGCAAGCACTGAACTGTGAATGCAAGCGACCATATAACTACCACGTGAACACCACCCTTTCACAAGAATCAGTAACACAAATCTCTTCTAGCAGGCTTTGTCTTGCGTCAAAAAAAGGAAAAAAATCTTAATCAGTTCTTTTGTTTATGCTTAGAGCCAAATGTCCTTTAAAATGTATTTGAATTTATTAAAAAACTTGAGTACGTTCCTTATGCTGCTTAAATTGATCGGCTTGCCAAGCATAGCCCCTCCCCCACCCACTCTGTACAGAACAATTTCTACATTGAAGGGACCCAACAAACATGAATATCTTGTCGAGAATTAAATTAACTATAGGACGAAAGGCTGATAACCCAGATAATGTGTCTCTGCGGTCACATATCATGAGGTTCATGGGGTCTAGCATGAAAATAATAGTTTGTATGGGTAATTTAATATTAAAGTCTATTAACTACCATGGAGTCTGGCTAACTGCGCTTTTATTTTTCATTTATGACTCATTTCAAATCCTCTGTGTGTGTATTTGTGTATGTAAAGTATCTCACTCTGAAAATCAATATTGGACTTTTCTTATCTTTGAATAGCTAATTGAAAATTTTGTCCAAATCATAGTTTCCGGGAAGAAGTTAAAGCACGACGTTTGTAAAACTGCATACAAATGACAATGTGACAAGATCCGCTTTTGGAGTTTGTCCAACTGAGCAAATTATGTGCATTAGTGCTTATATGGTCGACACTTAACATCAAAAGGCTGTTTAGTAGAGTATTTTCGGATGAGTAAACATTTTAGAACCTGCTCATTTCAGAAGTAACAGTTAAAGAAACATTTGATTGAATAAAAATCACTTCTGATTTAGTTGTCTTACCAAAACACTAGACAGCTTCTGTCTGTTCTTTAAAGCCCAACTGGAGCTGATGCTGCAATAAACAACATTTTCCATTCTTCGCTGTGGCGACTGGCGAGTGCATACTTCTTTTCCCTCTGGCCGCATAGTGAATCACAATACGTCTGAATTATTGCTAATGGATCATATAAATGAGAGCGTCTTTAAATGTAATGAAAACTATATTTTAATGACCGTAAACTATAATAACGGGTCGTGTCTCCTGTTCTCCTTTCCCCAGCTATACGGAAATTTGTTGGGAGTAAAGAGTGCACATCACGCCATACGTTGTTTGGATAGCAACACTTAAAACTGCATGGAAGGAACGAGGTATGCTCCCCTGCCCTTTCTTTTAAAACATATCACCTTTTGGTGCCGATAGAGACGGGTCTAATTTGCGCAGATAAGGGAACTGCCAAGAAGGCCCTTGATGTCATTAAACATTTTTAATTGTTTTTAAAAATACCAGTTTGCGTACACTATAAGTAGGAAAAGGCATTTAAGGACAATGTCAAAGAACCACTTGAAAATACTTCTTGTGGGTGAGAAGCGGGATTCGTGAGCATGGTTGTTATGTAAGCAGGGTTTGCTGTGTGGACTCTTCTTTTTAGTAAGCCCTCCCACACAGGCAATCTCACCATACACAACACTGCCAAGAAAGTAAGTACTTGCAAAGTGTCTACTTCCAAAGAAGCAGTGCAATGCAAATCAGTGTAAACACAGCTACTCCTACCTGATAGGTCCGATAAATTGCTATGCACATCA
The DNA here is from genome assembly GCF_020497125.1 of Mauremys mutica. Lineage (NCBI taxonomy): Eukaryota > Metazoa > Chordata > Testudines > Geoemydidae > Mauremys > Mauremys mutica. The sequence goes on from NC_059077.1 coordinate 75,046,171, forward strand.
TAACTGCTGTGGATACTGTGGCATGGTTCTGAAATAGAGCATGAAATGAAACTTTATTTTAATTATTTAACTTTGTGCTAGTGAAGATTTTAAAATCAGCAACATCGAGGCTATTCCCCCCTCCCCCCACACTACTTAACGCAGATCATTGTTGCTGAGTTTTTTACAATATGTGTTTTACAGATTTAGGTAATAGCCCTGATTTTTCAAAATCGACCTCTGTTTAGACACGTTTCACTTTGGGCTGTTTCTTGTCTGCAAAATTACAGTCATTTGCACGTTATTATTACAGTGAGTAGGAGACAGATTGTATTTAGCATTGGGTGGGGGAAGGGTTATTATGGGAAGTGATCTGCTACCGTCAGCACATAATTTCAGGCTGAAGAAAATTGCTTCTGAATGGCTGGTCTGTTAGGTAGCCAAGGAATGGTCACTGGAAAAGATTGCAAAAATGCGCCCACTGCTTTATCTGAATTAGTCAACCATTCTAAATTTTTTAAAAGGACGGTCTATCGAACAGATGTTTGTGCAACTGAAGCAGACATTATGTAGATGAAATAGCGTCACCTTACCCCGCAGTTCATATAACTTGGGGGGGGGGGGGAGGAAATACGTATAGCTACATGGTTTGTGTCGTTTTTAGACTGATTATTAAGAAGGTTTTTTCGAAAGGAACAATTACACCGAGCCCATTGCCAGGGTTGCTGTATCATCAGCACTCTCACATCATGAGTGGTTGCAGAAAGATTGCTCAAAACAACTCCTTTCTGAAGGGGAAAATGTCCTTCATCCTAAAGAATCTAACGCCCTCTGTATGAATGAACATTCACAGAGATTTTTCCACCTTCATTAATTTCTGTCTGCTCTCCCAATTGAATTACAATTTTGTATTCCTGCACATTTTAAAAGACCTGCAGGAGGCCAATAAACTAGTGGTGTTTGTCTGAAATAGCACAACCTTTTCTAATTAAAGCAATTGTGGACTGTTATGAATCTTGAAGAAAACCTCACTCTATTTAAGTAGCCAGGCATGTGCATCAAATTTGCTAAGCAAATTTACCAGCAAACATCTATTTTTAGCAAAAAGAATTATAGGCTATTTTGTGAAACCCTTTGGCTGTTTGAAACCTATTTATTGTGAACAAATGTTTCATTTCCCCCCCAAAACAGCTTTTTAAGAAGATGAATTGGTACAATCAGAGAATATTTAACAAGCAACAGAAAGTTGTGTTGCCTATCTTCTCAGCAAAGCTCCTCTTTTTCTTTCCTTTAAAGGCTGAAGTGAGCCTGGAGTCCTGCAGCCAATCATCATTATGGAAATACGCTTTTAAGCCTTCTCATTGGCTGATACTCAGGCCAGTATATTCAGTTAGCAGCAATACAGCCGAGTCTGCACACCGACCTCAGCTTGGTTTATGCCTTTTGTGGAGGAGAGAGTCAGGTCATCGTATTTTTCACATTCCCTGCTCCACAAAGCATTCTTTGTAAACAAGCAGTTAACCATGGAGAAACATATTAGCTATGTGCAAATGTATTCCCACTGGGAAGATGTTAGTGTTTTTGTAACACTAGTCACTCTGAAATGTCTGATTTTTAAAACATATTTTTTAAATTATTAAAAAAAATGTTTGAACAAAATCTTAATTTCAGCTGGGTTTTTATTGTCTTATTTTATTGTCTATAAATAAAAGTCCTCCACTGTTGCTCTTTGTTTCTGATTTGTAAAAGGACTGTGCAGGATTTTTTTTAACTAAGGGAGCTGAGAGGTGTATATGTGATGACAGTGTCAATGCTAAAAGTACCATAGCAGCAGTAACTAAACCAGCATTTCTTCTTTTAACCTGGCATCCAAAAGGAGACAATATATATTTTTCTATTAATTTACTAGATGAATTAGGTAAAAGTAGAATGAAATGTTGTTGTATATAGCACCTTTTATATACAAGGCACACCACAGCACTTTTGAAAGCAATAAATTCGATACCTGTGGGGCAATGATTGTATAGACAACTGGAGTTAGCCATTATACACTTAGCAAATAGTTCATAAACAGACTTACACAGAATAGGTTATCCCCTATTCCTTTAGAACAGTCTTTAAATTTCACCTGAATAATCACAAGGTACCTCAGTTTAATGTCTAATCTAAAGGTCTAATTGTGCAGGATGCATTGTATATGATCACAAATCACCTCAATGGAGTTTAGAGAGGGCAACAAAAGTTATCAGGGGCTATGCATCTGTGATAGACAAGAGTACAGTTAAGAGTCGGGGGCTGAAAATAATAGAGAAAAATTCAGCTGAAGATCAGGGAAAAAATCCTGCCAGTGAGATGTATTAATCTATGGAATAATGTCTCAAAGGAAGTTGTTAAATCCCATTGCTTGGGACTTTAAAACTAGATTGGACAAAACACTAGAAAAATACACTGTAGGGAACAATCCCATGCTGGCAATGAAATGGACTGAATGATCTAATAAGCCTTTCTCATTTCTAAGTTCTGTAATTCTATGATATCTTGCAGTAGAATTAGAGCTACTGACCTTTTGACCCAGCGGTATAGATACTCCCTTTTTCAAATAATTTTAAAACTATATTAATTAGTGTTTTGTGTAAGTATTAATCTAATTTTAAAAATACATTCTATTTACCCAGTAGATTGTGCATGATAAAGAAAAATTTTAAAATGTATATTAGACTTTTCTTATAGATCTAATATGTAAGCAATTTTTGTGTAGCATCTTTCATACAAAACATCACAATGCTTCATAGTGAAATACAGTCTGTAATACACGTGATGTATGAAGGTACAATATTTTATACAGGTACTATTCATAGTTATTGTAGTGCTAAGGTGAAGGAGCATACAAAGGCCAATGGCCAAGTGCCACATTTTAGATTTTCAGGAAGAACAAATGAGCATGGGGAAATGAAACTAAGGCATAGGGAATAGGATTAGATTGTTTTATTAGAGGGAAGTCTAGAAGTCATAGGCCAGAGAAAGAGGAGATGAGTCTTGAATTGGAATTTGCACAGTGGTGGTCAATTAGTCATAGGGAGTCTATACTAGAAAATGAGGGAGAGGGATGTGTTGTGCAATGTGAAAAGAGGGCAGACAGAAATCTGACACTGAGTGAACAGAAGGAATGGACAGGCAATGGAAAGAGATACGATCAGGTAGTACATATTCGGAATAAGATCATGGTGACTAGGAGGCAGAGTGTGTACTAAAGTTTGAAATGAAGAGTGAATTGGTGAAAGTTTCTGAGTATGAGGGTAATGGGTTCCTACCACTGAGTAGGCGGGAGAAGACAAGCTGCTACATTTTAGACAGAACACAGTTTGGAGAGTTGTAACAGTGGAATTTCAGCAAAGAAGTTATCAGAATATATTTGGAAAGTAACAACTGGCAGACTGACAGGCCTAATAAGTGGAGGAAAGTGTGTGTGTGGGTTGGGAGCAGCTCAGAATCAAGATGAATACCTGAGTTCCTGATAGCAGGGTTGAATGACATTAGAAGCAAGGAAATACATTAGATGTTGGAGTTATAGTTGAGGGCAATCCTGTTATAAATTAGTAAATCTACTGGAGGCTACTATATGACCCTTGTGAACTGGCAACCATGCCTTCATCTCTGCTCCACTCTTCTTACTGGTTGTCTGCTGGATCCCTTGCTACAATGGGACAAGAGGTAGAGAGACACAGGGACAGAGGACTGTGGGAGAAAAATGGGAGAAGGGAGACTGGACCATTGCAAGAAGAGAACTGTCTGAAAAGGTGGGGAGAGAAAAGATAATATGGCAGACAATGCAGAGGGGGGGGGAAAAAACAAGAGATAGGAGAGATTGCAACCAAGAGAGGGAAAGGGAGGAAAGAAAGGGAGGAAAAAGAGGAAGAATGATCTTGTGGTTAATGCACAGCACTTGGAGTCGGAACTCCAGAGAGTTACTTTCCTATTTCTCCAACTGATTTTCTGTATGGTCTTGGGAACATCCTGTCACCTCCCCATGCCTCCCTGTTTTTAAAATGGGGACAAGACAATAATGGTGACCTATATCTCAGATAGGTAAAAGTACGTTAAGATCCTCACTTGAGAATAGTATCAAAGGGGTAGCTGTGTTAGTCTGGATCTGTAAAAGCAGGAAAGAGTCCTGTGGCACCTTATAGACTAATAGACGTATTGGAGCATGAGCTTTCGTGGGTGAATATGAATATTTGCATTGAGAATATTAGCATTAATTTGTTATTCTTACTCTATGTCTACACTGCAGCGCCTCCGATGGCATAGTTCTAAGTATAGATGCAGCATATGGCAGCAGAAGGTGTTTTTCTACTGGTGTAGGAACACCAAGAAACCCTCTGAGAAGTCATCTTCTGTCAGCAGAGCTACGTCTCTTCTGGGGGGTTTGCCAGCATAGCTATGGACTTGTCTACACTTACATTTTATAGTGCTCTAACTTGCTGGCTCAGGGACAGGGCCGATGAGGTGGGGAAGCTGATACAAATTACTGGGGCCTGGCGATCCGGAAGGGGGCCCAGCTTCCCTGGCTTCGTGGGCCCTGTTTAGCCGGTCCGCCCTTGCTGGGGGGCCCAAACATTTTTTTTCACCAGGGCCCGAACCCACTCCCGGCCCCGCGTCCAGTGGCCCTGCTCAGGGGGGTGAAAATCACCCCCCTGAGCGCAACAAGTCTGAGCGCTTTAAAGCGCTAGTGAAAACAGGGTCCAAGTGCTGGGAGCTAATCCCCTCATGGAGGTGGATTACCAGGAGCACTGGGAGAGCTCTCTCCCAGCACTTGCGCGCGACCACACTTGCACTTCAAAGTGCTGCTGCGGGAGTGTTCCCGTGACAGCGCTTTGAAGTTTCCAGTGTAGCCATGCCCTATGTCACTAGAGAATGTGCTTTTTTCCCCACACACATCTGACTGACATAGCTATGCCAGTATAAATTTTAACTGTATACCAGGCCTTAGTTAGGGGAAGAAAGGCTGAATCTGAAAAAAAGCTTGTTCACTCCATACACTCCTTATGCCACTTACAGTTTTGCAGCTATGCATTGATAAAGCTGGGGGGAAAAACCTAGCCTGGAGTATTGTGTCCAGTTCTAGGCACAAAATTTTAAGAAAGATGTTGAGAAATTGGAGAGAGTCCAGAGAACAACAAAAATAATAAAAAAGTGTTAAAAAGCAGGACATAGGCAGTCTGGCTTAGTAGGCAGAACAGGAGTCAAGTAGTGTGCAGAATATGCATCCAGGTCAGGGACTGGAAGTGACGGTCAGATCCAGAGTCAGCTGCCAAATACCAGAGCCAGGGGTTGAGCCAAAGTCAGAACCATGAATCAAAACTGATGATTGGGGCTGGGGTCAGCTACCAAATGCCAGAGCCAGTGGTCAGACCCAGGATTGGTAGCCATTGGTGAGGAGTGAGGCAAAAGGGCAGGAACTGGAGAAGAGGCAAGGATTAGGAGCAAGGAGCAGCAAGGGCAGAAGCAGAGCAGGAATAGGTTCAGATGTGGATTGCAGGAGGCAGGCAAGACCAGGGTCAGATGCAGCGACAGTCAGTCTACAGTTGTTTAGATGGCCTACCTTGTTAGTTAGTGGCTGCAGAGCTTTGGTGCTCCGATAAGCCTGACCTTGCAGGACTGGCAAGATGCTGCTTTGCCCATCTCCATTGCTGGTGACAAGAGAGTGTCAGAGAAACATACGCCCCCCAGGTTCTAGATCTGCATCCTCAGATCTTCACAAAAAGGTTTAGAAAACCTGACCTATGAGGAAGGTTAAGAAAACTGGGTATGCTTAACCTTGAGAAAAGAAGACTGAAGGGGTCCTGATAATAGTTTCCAAAGATATTAATAGCCGTTGTAAAGAGGATGGTGATCAGTTGTTCTTCATGTCTACTAAAGATAGGACAAGTGATGATCAGCTTAATGTATAGCAGAGGTTCTCAAACTGTGGTCTGTGGTCCGCGAGCTCCATTCAGGTGGTCCGCAGATAGCTACCTCTAAGGTATGCACCTGGGTGGCTGCACACGAGAGAATGAAGGGCCACCCACCTAATTAGTGGAGCTGCGCCAGGCAGGGCTCCACTAATTAGGTGCCTGGACCCTGGAGAAGATGCACATATAAGGTGAGGTGGTGGCCTTGGGGGGAATAGGACGTAGGTGGGAGGGGGTAGTGGGGTGAGAGGAATTTGGGACATGCAGGGCTGCAGTGGCCAGAGACTTTCCCCACCTCCAGGGCTTCGGCTGCAGGGGAGAGACTCCCTCCTTCCCAGCCTCAGCTCTGTGGCTGCTGTGGCAGGAGAGAGACCCTGCTCCTTCCCAGCCCCAGCTTGGGGGCTGCCATGGTGAGGGAGAGAGAGACCATCCATCGCATTAGAAAGGTAAGAATACTGATATTAAAATGAGTTGTGTGCTTTTATTTGTAGAACAAAAAATTATTACTTTTTTTTTATATTGCACTTTTATCCAAAGCGCTTTACAATAGTTAGCTAACGGTACAAACAACATTTGGAAAGATCATTAAGTGGTCTGCCAAGCCCCTCAGCAATTTTCAAGTGGTCTGTGAAAAAAAAAGTTTGAGAACCATTATTCTACAGCAGTGGTCCCCAACCTTTTCGAAGGACCGTGGCGGCGGTGGAACATCCGCCGAAATGCCGCCGAATTTCTGCGGCATTTTGGCGGCGACGCCTCTCGATGACGTCACTTGCCACTGACAAGCATCGTTATTGAGAGGCGTCACCGCCGAAATGCCGCTGAAATTCGGCGGCATTTCGGCAGATGCTCCACCGCCGGCCAGGACGTGGGCGCATTTAGATGCTCCCGCGGGTGCCATGGCACCCACGGGAACCGCGTTGGGGACCCCTGATCTACAGCAAGGGAGTTTTAGGTCAGATATTAGGAAAAATGTTCTAGCTATAAGATAGTTATGTACTTTAATAGGTTACCAAGGGAGGTTGTGGAATATCAGTCATTGGAGGTTTTAAAGAACAGGTTAGACAAATACCTGTCAGGGATGGTCTAGGTCAGGGGTCGGCAACCTTTCAGAAGTGGTGTGCCGAGTCTTCATTTATTCACTCTAATTTAAGGTTTTGCGTGCCAGTCATACATGTGAACGTTTTTAGAAGGTCTCTTTGTATATGTCTATAATATATAACTAAACTGTTGGTGTATGTAAAGTAAATAAGGTTTTTAAAATGTTTAAGAAGTTTCATTTAAAATTAAATTAAAATGCAGAGCCCCCCGGACCAGTGGCCAGGACCCAGCCAGTGTGAGTGCCACTGAAAATCAGCTCATGTGCCGCCTTCGGCACACGTGCTATAGGTTGCCTACCCCTGGTCTAGGTATATATGGTCCTGCCTCAGTGCAGGGAAATGGACCAAATGACTACTTGAGTCACTACAGACCTCTATTTCATTTAATCTATGAAAACTAGAAGAAGAAGGGGTCTAAGACCCCAGCAAATTCTTCCCAGTGATCAAGGTAGCAGTGGTGATGGCTCTATTTCTCTTATTCTATCTCTGTTAATGTTTTTAGATTGTAAATTCTTTGGGGCAGGGATTGTCTTTTCATTATGTATATATATGGCACCTAGCACAATAGAGACCCAATCCTTAGTTAAAGCCTTTATACTCTACCACAATATAATCAATCATCATAATTAACTATCATTTTTATGAGGGAAGAAGGATAGTCTTGAGTTAACCTCGGGTAAGTTATTTAGGCCCTCATTTTAAAACTGTATGTACTATTGTGTATGCATCCAATTTGAATAAACAGAACACCTGATCTATTTACAATCTGATTTGCATACACATATTCCAGACTTGCATGCTCATTTCTGCCATTGTGCATGCATGATTGGGAGCATTGATGTGCTGTGTATGCATCTTTACAGACATATTTTGAAAAATGTGGGTCTTACCATCTCAAGTGCTGTCCTCTTCTGTAAATTGGGGTAATAATTATTTACCTACTTTATGGGGATGGTTTGAGGTTAGAGTTTATAAAGTATGTTGAGTTCAAGTGTAATGTATTTATGAATACTCAGCTACTACAGGGAAAGTGCCATAAAAATTGTGTTTTAAATAATAATATAGAGAATGGACCATTCCCTCAGGTATGGAAGGCAACTTCTGCAGGTGGATCTGCTGCCTTCCACATGGAAGAGAGATTCAGCTGCCTCAACAGCACCACCTCTGGAGTTGCATTAAGGAAGTGAGAGGGATGTAGCCAGGAGAATCATTCCCATGGGAAATCTGCACAAGCCCAGGCTGAATTACCTTTTGTATGAAACCCCTCTGTCCTGTGGAACTCTTTCACAGGGCAGGATCTCAAGGACAGCCACCTGTGTTTTCCCAGCAGCTGAAAGGATGCAGGCGAGGAACAAAGATCCCTATAACTGGTGACAGCCCTAGCTTAAATTTCTTATGCCAAGTTTTAGCCTGGAGCAAAGTTTTATGACCCCTAAACATTGTTGTGTTTTTGTATTGTTTTGGTTGTTTGTTTTTAACGGTGATACCAAGAGATATCTTTAACTACAGTGGTATTAAAAAGAGGTACTAAAATAATTTCATTTTAAGAAATTACTAAAGATGCAAATATGTCCTGTGTGAAATATGTCTAGCCATAAATCTAATTTCTTTGCTTAATATATACCTGTTTAGTAAAGGTTCTAACAAAAAAAAAAAGACAGATAATTGGTAAGCCTCACTTTGTTTTGTTGGTGAAAAAACATTCCTGTGGTGTCAAAATCAAGGTTGTATCAAATGCAGATTGGTATTCCAGTTCAAAATAGCAAATTCTTTTCCAACTATTTAATGCAATGGCCTTATACTAGCATAAATCATTTGTGCCTTTATATACATAGGTTGGGATATTTGGGGAAAAAAACTAAAAATTCCCCCCTCCCAAATTGCATTATATACGGTATATACCCACTATTTTTGTGTGTCCTATACATTAAAACTGGATTACAGTTCAGCTATCTTGATACTTCTTTCTACCTGTTGGTTTGCAGGAATATGTCACAAATTTCTAAAAGGCAAAAAATAAATGAATGTCACGCCAATACATCATTGCTCTTCTAGATTCTGATATCCAAGCTCGTGTTGAATAGTTCCTTACTTTGTCAGTAGTCCCCTTGACTTCAGTGCAAGGAAGTGTGGCAGAATCTGACCCTGAGGGGAAAAAGAGGAGGAACCAAAGATTATTTGCATAACGTTTAAACATGTTCAAATAGTGGCCATAAAATTGCAAAGGCGTATTGCTATGAAAAAAAACAAGTTTATCATACATAACATTACAACAACTAATATTGCAGATGATTATTTCTATTTTTGTGTTTTCTAAAAGGTGCTTATGGAGAACCTGGGGAAGATGTGATTGTATTCCTTTTATTTTGCCCCATTTTCACCTTATTAAAAGGAAAAACTATGCATCTGAAAAGGAAAACATGAAGAGGAGACCCCAGTGCCATTACTTTGGAGTGCTGAGAGATGGAGAATGAAAAAGCCATTGGTCTCAGTTTTACTACCACAATGGCCTTTTATGAGAGGGATTAGATACGCCTAGAACTGGTGCAGCATTCATCGCTGCCCTGGACAACAATTTGGAAAAAAAGACAATAAAAATCAGTTTGTTGTAAGGTTAAATCACCGCAGACTTGCTAGATTGGCTTTTCAGATTGTTTGTTGTTTGGGAAGGGAGAAAAAAAAGAAAAATATGTCTTAAAAGCTGATTTCTCTCCCCCCCCTACCCCCGCAAGATGTAGCATTCAGAAAACATGTTGAGCGAGTTGAGGCATTAAAAAGATCAGTCTTTGGCTGTTGAATGAAAGACTGTTGTGCGTGTGACTCACATACTAAATGGAAATCTGCCTTCAAAGCCTATTTTACTGCCTAATTATATATACACAAAATGTAGCTGTCTGTTTCAATCAAATCATAGGAAAAGGAATAAAACTCCTCTTAACATGCAATTTTCATGGTTTGTCATAACCTTAGCGCACACACTGCTAATGCAAAAGGAGGAAGTACAGCTGCAAGGTCCAGATAAGGCTCCAGTAATTGTTTTTCTTTTAATTATTACTTTATAAATACATTATACCTCCTACTCAGAATAATGAAAATTAGTGTCCTCTGTTTCTTTTAAAGATTTTTCCTTTTTCAGAGATAGCTCGTTGATATGCATTTCAGGAGCAACCAGCAGCCATAAAAACTAATTTTAAGTAACCTATATAATAAAAAAGCCTTCAGGAGGACTTTAGGGATTCAAGCATCCCAAAATCTATGTATTGAATGGAATACTCCTATCCATGGCACCAAATATAAAGGGGAAATGTTCTGCAAATATACAATAATAATTTGCAATCATCTTTCTTGGAAACTTTCAAGCTGTAGAACATGTGCAAACCTTTTCTTTAAAGAGTGACAAAAAACATGTTAAATTTCCTTAAATTATTTCAGTTCTTCTCATTCGTGTTTGAAAGGGATGTGGTTAAGTATATTAAAAAAGCTAATTATTTTTTTCATCCTCTAATATACACGTCTTTTTTGAATAACTTAAACTGTAACATTTAATAGGCCATTACTAATTTACATCCTCTCACAGATACAAATCATTAAAATGAAATGATGTTTTAATGGCTTACTCAATATATATCTAATTGCAGCTTAAAAGTTTCCAACTTCGAACATGGCATGGCACTTGATGTCTCACGAAGAGACTCTAAGGTTCTTATACTGAACTTGTTATTGACTTCAGAGGAGTAATCCTGAAAATAAGCAGTGGAAATAAAATAAGAATCAGGCCTTAAGTGTTCCATTCACAAACAAATAATTTTTCACTCTTGGCACCTGGCACTGGCATTATACACTGAAAAAGATGCTGTCATAGGTTTCTCCCCCACTTGGAGCTGTTGGGTTCCAAGATGGGGACCTGCATGGACTCCTCTAAACTAAAATCCTAGTTTAGATCTGGTTCTTGCTGCCACCAGTCAGTTTTCTAAGTGTCTGACACACTGCCTGTTCCCCCAAAAACTTCCCCTGGGAACACAGATTCAAACCCCTTGAATCTCACCAGAGAGAGAGAAACAGCCAGTTCCCCTCCCCCTCCCTCTCTCTCCAGCCTGCTCCGGAGCGATACACACCGAGTCAAATCCTTGACTCAACACAAAGAGGGACTCACCTCCCCCTCCCCTTCCCTTGAAAATGCAAACAAGAGAAGAATCAATCAAGTTCTAAAAAAAAAAGATTTTATTAAAGAAAGGAAAAAGTACACTATCTCTGTATTACCAGGATGCAAAAATACAGGGTCTAACTTATAAAAACTGGAGAGACTTCCCCCTCCCTCCTCCTCAGCATAATCAGTAACAGCAACAGAAATAAAGAATTTCCTTCAGCAAACACACAATTGCAAATGTAGAAATCAAATTATAAGACTAATTCACCTTTCTAATACTCACTATACTGGATAGTAGGAAATACTCCAGGAGAACTTGGAGACATGTCTGGCCTCTCTTAGATCCAAAGAGAGCACACAGAGCAAACAAGGAACACAGACAAAGCCTTCCCTCCACAGAGATTTGAAATTATCCTGTCCCTTGATTGGTCCTCTGGTTAGGTGTTTCTTAGGTTACTGAGCTTGTTAACCCTTTACAGGTAAAAGAGACTTTAACCCTTAACTAACTGTTTATGACAGATGCATAAATTGAAAACTGGGTGGTGTCCGTTAATGACGGAATTAAATAGTGGACCTAACATGTTCTAATGTGTAATATACTTGCATTCATCCAGAAAAACCTTTTTTGGCATCCTCTCCCACCACCCAATGAAAATGTAGCAGCTTGGGCTACAACATGGAGACTGGGGAACATTTGGTATTTTAAAATGACTTACACATTCTCTATCTTTTTTAATTGGGTGTGTGCACCCTCTTTTACCTTCTTTCTGGACTCTCTTCTTCTTTCAGGAATTTTTTTTTTTAAGTCAGAAATAGTAGCATTGCCAACTCTGGCTTGGTAGGGCAGAGCTCAGAAGATGTACATTGTTAGATTTCACCTCTGAATTGAAGAGGTGAGGTGTGGAATTTTTAAACAAGCAGTCTCTCTCCTAGAACGTTAATTAGTTATTTAAACTAAATAGGTGTTAACAAAGAGCAAAATTTCAAACCATTTGATTAGAAATTCCTTCCTTTCCCATTTGCTCAACTTTCACTGTCTTGTGACATCATTTTTTTTCTCTCTCCACTTGCCATTCTCCCATCCTAGACAAAAACTGGAACAAACAGAATCTGAATTTCTAAGTAAAAATAAAGCAGATTTTTAAAAATTTATGAATTTATTTGTTAAAATAAAATAAAATTGGCCCTCCTTATTATAGTCAGGCATTAGCACCATTGTAGCTAAGGCTGAGACTATCTTCTTGTTTACTAGACAACTTTTCTAAGTGCTGTAAAATCTATATGCTCTCCCAGTTTATCTTGGAAACTGTTGTGCCTCATAGGAATCTGAGTTAAGATTAGTGATCCAGGTATGAGGTCATCTATATCAAGAAACCTTTGCTCATAGCCCCCATTCTGCACTCCTGTCCCCACAAGTGAAAAATATTTTACAATTCTAAACTCCTTTTGCACATTCCTGGGACTCAAACTATGTCTCTGATCCATTCCAGACTGGTATCACCCAGGGATTTATCTCAGCTAGTGTCCAGTGCCCATTAGGTCTTTGGGGAAAGAATACTTTAAAAGTTTTTCAAGATAAAAAATAAGTTGGATCTACATTTTGACTCAAGCCCATTTGTCAAGCCAGAGAAAGTCATTGGCATCTGTACAGCAAGATTGGAGCTGTCACAAGCCAGTATTTGGGATATCTCAGAGTAAGTGGGTAGTAGCTCAAGGATACATGTGTGGTCACTAAACCCAAAGAGCTCCCAAGTACTGTAAGTTTGAGTCATGACTTGGGAAGCTTTCTGAGAATGTGTGTTGTGCACATTAGTTGCATTCTGCAGGGGCTTCTTCTGGAAGTTTTGCCCTGAGAGCAGAGTTTAATATTTCAGAGTACCCTAAAATTTGCATGCATACTCTGATTTTACTGTAGAGTATTATCAAGGAAAACAGCATTAATGAACTAGAGGGAAGATGAAAGACTCCAGTAAGTAGCAGCACTAAGGTAATGTAAGCATGCTGCATGCTTTTCACCTATTTCCTGAATAGTGGTACCAAGCATGATCAAAGAAAGCAGGTAGCTTCAACTTTCATCAAATCAATGTGATCAAAGGGGTTACTGAATAGAGCTGGGCAAAAAGATTACAATTACAAACAGTTTTTTGTTTGAACTTTCTAATTAGTCAAAGTTAAGATTTACTGCACAGAAAGCTCGATTTTGTCAAAGTTCCTCCAGAAACCAGGCAAGATTCCAACAGAAACCTGCGTTGTTCCCTGCCAACTCAACTACTGGCTCCTCAGCAGCCCATGGTTTGAGGATCCACAGCACCCCACCATGTGGATTATCCTGGGGCTGGGGAACCCAGGGCTTTCAGGGTCTATGACTCTGGGATAGCCCACCAGATGGACTGCCTCAGAGTCATGGACCCCTTGACTTCCACAGTCTGCAGCTCCAGGACAGCCCCTCCCATAAAACTGTCCTAAAGCCAGAGATCCATCCCCTTTCTCAGGGAATTTCAAATGAGTGGCCTGTGGTAGATATTGACTAATGCAGCACCGAGATACTGTCACCAGTCAAAACAATACCTGATGTTATCGTAAAAAATAAACACAGAAAACAAATTTCAGTTTTCTACAATAATTCATCCAATCCAATTTACCAAACCCAGAGTTCATACCTATCAATTTTATCCGTCAAAGTGCTGTAGTTCCTTGGAAAAAGGGGTGTGAAGGAGAGGTCAAACACTGTACACTGGAAAAAATGTCAGCCACATGGCCCTTTTTAAAAACAGACAGCAACCTCAAATGATATTTTCCTCTACAAACTTCTACAGAAAAATTGAACAGTGGACAAAATACAACACACATTTAAAAGTGATACCATAATGCAAAAGAGTTTTTGTAGATCTTTTTCAACCCCATTAAAATGAAAATCTTGGTGTAACCTTAGCTGTGGTGGCTCTGCTACTATAATATTACTATGCCACATTAGGTCAGGGATAGTGTTAGTGGTTCAAGTTGAGGTAATTGGGCAAGATATATGTCTCATTATATTTCATGTTTTTTAGAGACTTAAATGCAGGTTCACTTGAAGGGTATGAGCCATTGCCAGTCAACTTTAACTCTATGTTAATTAAGTTTTGGGGTAATGAATACATCATCAAGAATGAAGGGGGAGGAGGCCCATAGCTATTTTTCCCTCCCTTTGAAGCTCATATTTAAGCTTTCTCGAAATATCATCAAAACATGCATAGTTTACTGCAGACCATTGTGCCAGCCACAGTGACCACAGTTGATGGCATCAGACAAGGTAACTAGTGGAGTTCCCAGATCGGACTCAATCCTGTGAATCCACTAATCTCTGGGGCAGCCTTGTGGGCAGAGCCAGTAGGGTCAAGGCATGTGCCCCTTCACACATCAATGGAGAGTCTGAGAGCCCAGTCTGCTGGGGTGTTTTTGTGCATCCCAATGTCAGAGGACAAGGAGCGCCCTGATATCTAGCAGTGAGTTTCAGATGACCAAACCAGTTCAGTGTATCTCAACTCACTAATGTCATAACCTATATCCAGTAGGTGTCATGTAAGGAATCATCATAAAAACTAACACACTGATCTTTATTCTTATATATACAGTAATCACCCAAAGGACTGTACAGTTGCACTGGAAATACAGGACTAAAATGGTCCAAACCAAAGAAGTCTGGGTGGTTGATAAACAGATTTTATTCAGGGGAAAGGAAAGGCAGATGCCTCCATCAAGGTGCAATTACAATCAATTCATTATTCATTTGTATATCAGAGATTGTAGGAACAGATCAATCGCATTGTAGCAATCACCAGCAAAGCGGGGTGGGGAACAGTGGATGAACCAGCATGGAGCCTTATCCTTCGGACCTCATGCTATTGTACTCAGTATAAACTAATGAACTTTAGCTGGAGGTACTCTTCAGATGAATACATTTCAAAGGTTCACTGGACTATAAAAGAGAGGGGCAAAGAACCCCCAGATTCTCCTTCACCTTAGGAGGCAAAGACGCAAGTGATTTGATCTCTGTGATAGATCCTGGCCAATAAAAGCTAGAAAGGAGTCTGTGGGTAAAAGAAGCCATCTAGAAAAAAGACTATCTTGCTAGATTAAGTTTTAGCGTTTTAGATGAGTGTTTTCACTTTCATGTCTTGAAACCATTTCTACCTTTATTTCTTTTAGTTGGTGTCACTTAACTTATGGCTTTTTGTTAATACACTTTTTACTATATACCAACTCAGTACTGTATTTAAAGGGAAGGATATGTATACCCCAGTTAAGTTAATAAACTGTAATGTACTGACTCTTTAAAAGAGCAGTTAACTTAATGTCATGTGTGAATGCACACTCGCAGGGGCTGTGCATTGAAGAGAAACATCTCTGAGGAGTTTGGGGGGCTGGAGTTCACTGATTCTTACCTGCTAGGCGAGGTTCAGGCCAGGAGAGCCTTGAGAAGTTTGTTGGTGAGGAAGAGAGACTGGTGTGGCAAGAACCTGACACAATTTAGTCTCTAGCTGAGGCAGAGAAATAACACAGTGGTTTATAGCTTTGGGTGCTTCCAGCAGTGTATTACAGCTACTTTTGAATGTAATGCGCAATTGAAAGAAGAACAGGTCCTGCAAGATTGATATTTTGCACAAAGTCAAACCACTTCATGCTCAGGATTTAGTGCTGACAGTTCCTATGGAATGCTTCTAGTCGCCCCAAGTCTGCCTGCAAAAGGGTCCAGGTTTCTGACCCATATAGTAATACATGTAGCACACAGGTTTGATAGATCCTGAACTTTGTCTCAGTGGAAAGACTTTTTTGCATTCATAACCGAGACATGGACTTCATGTAGGAGGCAGCAAGACCTGTTTGTTTGCTGCCATCATTCTGCTACTGCTTTCAGCATAGGAGATGAACTTGTCAGTTCTCTCCCTGGTTCTCTACCCTACCTGCACCGAGGGTTCTGGTGGCTCAACTCTGAGGTTATGAACCTTGGTCTGCTGTCATGAGATGTTCCACTCAATAGTGCAGGCAGTATCTTGGAGACCTTGGAGAGTGAGGCTGAAATTCTCCACAAGCAAGACAGTGTCATCAGCGTAGTCTTGGTCAGCGAAGACTTCTTGACCAACCTTGATTCAGACATGTGGAAGGACAAGTCCTAATACCCAGTCAATAGCTCAACAGAATAGTGCCAGGGCGAGAATGCATCCCTGCGCACACTTGAGGCTGTGTAGAAACATGGCAAGAGCCCAGAACCATTAAGCTTTCCTCAAATAGAGTGCTGGAAAAACATGATGTACTTTTTTTTAATCTGGGATACTTAGCTATTAGGGTTAGCGTTAGAGTGTGGTTTCTGTTTGCATCATGGTTTTCATATAAAAGTCCTTAGTAATAAAACATGAGAAAAGAGAATACAATGTACTATGCATACAGATTTATTCTAACATTCAATTACTGGAGTAACTGTGAAAGGTTCTAAACTGGCAGCTCAGGAGATGGAATCCCTTTAGTACTTTATATTTCTTTTGCTCTTTCCATGAAGAGCTCAAAAGACTTCGCAAATAATTAGTCAATCCTCAGAATATCCCTGTGAAGTATGATGCAGCCCCTAGATGCCACAGACACAGGTACCTTTGATATAACTTAGATAGAAACATGGAGATAATACCTAGCCACTGTTCAGCAGGGCAAGCTAAGGCAACTTGCTGTTAAGTCCACAAAGAAGTCTGGCAGAGCCAAGAATGATCTTTGGACTCTGCCACTTTATAGCAAAACAAGGAAAAGTAGAGGAAAAATAAAATTTTGTGTACTGGACGCCTCTAGCTAAAATTTGTGTCTAAGATGAAGATTCAGATGATTAAAGTTTAATTTCAAAATTTGAAACTTACTTTTAAATTCAACTTGCGTTTAAAAAATAAAACAAGTCTGTAGCCCTTTTTCTTAGAAAGATAGATGTCAGAATACATTCTGATCATAAGGGAGCCCTGTCAATGGGAAATCCCAGAACTTTTCTACCAACGGCTTGTGGGAGGATGTGGAGGACCAAGACAAGTCTCCTAAAGCTTGTAAATGGCGTTGATGAACCTCCTGAGGCTTGCCAAGTTGTCTCTCCCCTACTCCCTGCAGACCTGAAGTGCCCCACGGGTAGTGTGTGTGTAGGGGCAGGGAGGGGGAAGAGAAGAGAATGCTCCCTATTCTCAGCCAGTTTGCTCTTCCTCAGTATCTCCTGAAATCCTCTGACATTTCTCACAGCAGCAGGACTCCCCTCTGACAAGCCACAGGACATTCATCAGGTGGAGAAGAAATGGAACCACTAATGTTTCCCCACAGCCTTCTACTGCACCAAGCTGCTCCATCTATCCCTTTCAGCTGCTTGAGCCATTTCCAATGCACTGGCTGTTTAGTGTGGTGAACATGGGGAGAAATGGATCTCTGGTAGGAGAAATGGGAACATGAGCCTCTGTTCTTTGCCTAACAGGCATGAAGGCTACCAGGAGAGGTCCTAGTGCAGAGAAGCCACTCAGTTGCACCTCAGGGGATGAACTACCACTTTTCTGACTTCTCTACACAACAAATTTCCTGTGGTTCACAGTAACAGGCCTCCACTATGATGACCCACAGGAGGATCATTAGTTGCAAGAGCTAGGGCAGCACTAGTGCTTATCCCTGCTTTCTCCTGAAGCATTGAGGTGCTAGCAACCACTCCCATTCTCCCCCACATAACCACCTGCCAAAAGCCCACTTCCCTCACTATGCACCTCATAGCTCCAATCCTTTCAAGCTATTAGGTTTCACAGGTGAGGCGATTACAAACATAAGGATCACTGAGCATTGGAGGAGCCTCAATATGTCTCCTAAAGCTTGTAGAGATTGGCGATGGTGACCCTGACAAGGATTAGGAGACTCATGAGACTTGATGCACTTACCCAAGGTCTGCAGGAAATGAGCTTCTCTCCTAAGGACCATAGGAAGTATGCATAAGTGAGGTACTTCTCCTGCACACCTCAGGAAGTAAGGGGGAAATGCTTCATGTAGCACCTCACTGCATAGGGCTCTTAATGAGGATGGAGGAATGATTCCCATCAGCAGGCTGGCTGCCTGATCAGGAATTTATAAAATATGTGTACTGCATTTCATCATACGGTATGATGGTAAATATGTACTGTATGTGACTGTAAAGCAGGCCATAAAGTAGCACAACCATTAGACAATGTAGAATAAGGCAGTTCTAGATTTTGGGGTTACTGATGCAGAAGGGAATAAGAGTATCTGATTTTCTCAGGGCATTGCAAAGGGGCAGAATTAAGGTAGTTTGGTTACCTTAGCTTTATTTCCACAGTTAGTTTTCTTTTAAGTTTAACATTAACTCTATTTTAAAAGAATTATTATCCCAGGAATTTCAATGTTCTTTAAATGTAATAAATTCTCATTGCAAAAATATATGCATTCAAATTTAGCGTAACTTTTGTTGGACTGAGATTCAGATGGGTCTAACAAATATTTATTAAGGCAAAACACTCATCAAGTAGTGATCACTTACTTACAAGTGGGAAGCTCATGCAGGACAATCTCATCACACAGTTGTCTCCAGCACTGGACAATACAGCTTCAACCTCCCTTTGTTACAAACAAACAAACCCAACCTATTTATAACTCTTATCATCTTGTCTTCCACATACATATTAGTCTAATTTCCATGAGAACTCTCCTCCCCTGACAGTACAGGTTTAGTGTTAATTCAAACTGATCTTTTCCATTACTTTATTTATTTATTGTTGTTCTCACAAATGATTATTCTGCAATTTCTTACACATACACAGTTCTTACACATACAATGCTTACACTGTTAAATGTTATCAGAACAGACTCTTAAAATCCATAGCAGGCTTCTGTCAGGCCTAAATATGCCTTTGCTCTCAACAGCACTAGCAATGTTTTGTTTTTGTTTGTTTTTACTCTTTTATGAAAACCTAACACACTAAATATAAACAAACCTTTAATAGAGAATGGACACAGAAATTGTTAGTCTATCATTTACAACATAAATTTGTAGTTTAAATGCATATTTTATGCGTCAATGAGAAAGCTACTCTGAATTATGTCTGTTTAAAATATGAAGCATTACATTGTTAATATGTGTGCATACAAAAAGAATAAAGAGTGTACACCTCTACCGTGATATTACGCGACCCGATATAACAAGAATTCAGATATAACGCGGTAAAGCAGTGCTCCGGGGGGGGGCGGCGCTGTGCACTCCGGTGGATCAAAGCAAGTTTGATATAATGCGGTTTCACCTATAACGCAGTAAGATTTTTTGGCTCCCGAGGACAGCGTTATATTGAGATAGAGATGTATAAGCAATAACAGATTTTTAAGTGTCCATTAGATAGTATTAGTGTTGGTATGTTTTAAAATATCATATGGTCCTAGTATCTGTTTTTATTTTCAAAACTCAACAACCTATTTTTGAGTTACATAAAAAAGCACAAGTTTGTTTTTAAAATGCATTTTTTTACTCATGTATTCAAGTAGAAAGCAAAAGAAAAAAATCACTCTAAAAAACTAAGATTGTTTGTCTAAAGATTTTAGTTAAAAACTCAGAAATGGAAAACACTGACAAACTCTTAAATATAGATGAGCTGACACCAGCGTAGTAGAAAAATCCCAAATCATGCCAAGTGCTTGCTGTAGCAGTGCTAACATATTTTGTTACAGTGCTCTCAGTCTTTTACCAAATGTCTAATTTCAGATCCGTTTCACGTGCTTTCCTTGCAGAGTTTAATGTATGTGATTAATCTTGACTCGCCTTAATACTGCTAGGAATGTGGCAATGACCTCAGCTACACTGGCAAAGTGATTAATGTTACATGAACTGGGATATTTTTTACTCTGGATGCTGAATAAACACAGACATGCAGTATTCAGTTACAGACCTTTGCTCAATTGAAAATGTACCATGGTTTCAAAGAGTAATGTTTCAGATGCAATAAACAACGTTAGAGGAAACATGGTTCTTGTTAAAGAAAATGCTGTTTCAGGCTAAAGTCCCAGTGATCATAAAAAATATATGATGCAATAAACAAAATGAACCACAGGCAAGACAGGTCCATCGATGACTAACCACTGATTGAATTTTCCAACACTCCTGGACATTCTGTGAGATAAACTATTCACAAAAGGTCCTTGTTAAATATAAGGTTGTCATTTCTTTTTTATTTTTATAGTGAGGTCCAAGAACTGTATGATTTTCCACTATTGGATGTTTGTGTTTTTGAATTTTTTATGATGTGGGAAGACAGGCAAACAGTTGCTATGATTGTCAAATGTCTTAAATCAAGTAGAGAAAATGCAATAAAACACAGTTTCCATGGCAATGCATTGTAACCTAGTACTTCTGGATTATGAGCCAGCCCAGCTCACATCTATGATCATTCTTTGTTGACAGGCATAAATTGAGCCTAAAAGCATTAATTTCAGAGGTAAAATGGGAATGTTGAGCTAAGTTATAATGTTTAAATATATCCAAGGTAGTGGCAGCAAATCAACACTAGTTATGTAGCTATTTAAACAATGTTAATAAACTAAATGAAATCACTATTCTATTTACAAGCCTTTCAGGGAAGATGGTATTAAGGAATATATACGTCACCAAGACTGCAAACAGTAATTGACATATTCTATGCTACTAAAAGAAATACAATAGGAGCAATTATACAGCGAAAATGTACAAGACATTTTCATCAAATAACGTGATTCTGATTTGTGATCGTTTGACAAAAACCTGGAAAGAAGAACAAATATAATATACACAAATGCATCTTCCTATTTTGTGCAACATCAACCGCCATGCTTTTTAAGATACAAGACAATAAAAAAATAGATGATCTGCTTTAGCTTTGTTGGCAGCAACTGTATTACAGAAAATACACATGCACCTATCTACATCATTGCACAATTCATGATTGATCTGATTTGTTTTCACAACTTGTTAATCATTTGCCACATCAATCAACAGTGAAAAGTGATTTGTTTAGAAGTTATTTCTCACTAATACTATCAATCATTCTAAAGAATTTTTGTTTGTTGGAGTCTTTAAGTTTAGATCTTATGCCCCTCTTGTAAGAAGTGCAGTTGTTAAGCAAGCCCTAACCCTCCGACTCCACCAGGCTCCAACCTAGGGCCCTAAGAGAGACAAGTATCAGGCACTCTGGAGTAACCCCAGAACTGGGTCATTCTCTGTCATCACTCTCCCCCATCATCCTCAAGTCCAATATAAAATAGCAAAAGAACTAGCCAACTAAACCTCCAGCCCGAACTAGGCTCAGCAGACAGTCTTCTTTCTCACAGGGAAGCTTCCTCCCCAACTTCTCTCTTCTAAGCTGAGTTGCTCCCTTTTAAGCTTCCAGATGGAGCATGGTCTGCAGGTCTGGAGGGGCAGGGCTACTTAGGCCCAGTATTGTCCTTTATATATGATTGCTTTGAAAAATTTCAAAGCAAAATTCCAATGAAATGAAATTGGAAAGTCGCTTTTTGAAGTTCATGCACATTCCTAGACATTTTTCGGGATACCTGATGGGGAAAGTCTATGCACTAAGGAGTTTTGGAAAAGCTCAGACGAGCAAACAATTTACAGATATTTTTCAAATTATGGAAAAATTATTAGTTGGCTAAACATGCTTGCTAACAGTTTCAACAACTCATTGAGTGATGAGCAGTTCTTGAACAATAGCTCCAATGTAGTAGGCATAAACTGACATTTAAACAGCAGAAACATGCAGATCTTTTCATTCCACCAGTCCCCCACCAGTAGCTCTCTCTGAGACAGGATGAGGGAGTTGAGATTAATTATCTTCATTCTAGTATATTAACATTCAGAACATGTGCTTATCTTACCTGTCTAGAATGTGCAATAACAGCAATAGAAAACAATGCAGATGTAGCATCTTTACAGTCAAACTGTGTCGAAGCATTTTTTACCACCTATTACTCTTTGTTCTAAATGCACTGTTCACTAATCAAAGCTGTCTCTTTCAGACAAAATTAGAATTGTTGGGGAATTTTTTGACAAAACATTTTTTGGGGGTGAGGAGGGGCCGGGGGAATGTTCAGAAAATGCAGATTTATCAAAACAGAAACATTTTGCAGAAAGGTAACGAAAATGTCAGGAAAGTGTCTCATGTCCAGGATGAACTTTTTGGTAAAATAAGAGAGGGAGCCTCTGGAATAGCCAATGGCCAGTGGTTTGGGCCTTCACTGGTGGTGATATGAGCCCTGGTCTACACACACCCCCTAATTCGAACTAGGGTACGCGAATTCAGCTACGTCAATAACGTAGCTGAATTCGAACTACCCTAGTTCGAAAACTTACCCGTCCAGACGGCGGGGAAGCGAAGTCCGCGGCTCGCAGGTCGACTCCGGCAACTCCTCCTGACGCGGTGGAGTACCGGAGTTCGACCTAGCGCTTCCGGAGTTCGAACTATCGCGTCTAGATCAGACGCGATAGTTCGAACTCCGAGAAGTCGAACTCCCCGCGTCGGACTGCAAGGTAAGTGTAGACCAGCCCTGAGAGACATAAGTTCAAGTCCCTGCTCAAACTTAAACATGGATCTTCCTTGGTGTGTGCCCTAACCACCAAATTATAGAGTCAGTCTCTATCTCAATCTATCCTGTGGAAGCTGCTCCACTTTGTATAAAAAATTAAATATTAATTGAACTAAAGAGACTGACTCCATAGTCTGGAGACAAAAAATGCAGATTCAAGTCCTTGCTCTGAATCAGGCAGAAAGGGTCTTGAACTTGGGTCTCCCATATCCTGGTGAGTGTCCTAACTGCTGGGATTTGGCTATTCTGGAGTCTCTTTCATGAAAAATTTCAAAGCAAAACAAATATCAAAACCTCATTTTTTCTGAGAAAACCTAGACTGAATAAGCACACAACTTGGGTTGTTTCTCATATTTGATTAGCTGTCTATCTTAGGTATTAGGTAGCTTTTCAACTTGGTATATATGCACCAAACATAATGTAAAAAGCACCAGGGCCGCCCAGAGGGGGGGGCAAAGGGGGCAATTTGCCCCGGGCCCCGAGCTCCGCAGGGGCCCCCAAGAGAAGAGCGGAGGCTCCCGCCTCCGCCCCCCTCCTGGAGCCTCAGCGCATAAAGCGCCGAGTCTCCGGCCGAGCCCCTGAGCCCCGCCCCGATCCGAGCCGCGTGGTGAGGGGGCGGGGCTGGGAGCTCCAACGGGGCCTGAGCCCCGCCCCGCTCAGAGCGGCGTGGGGAGGGGGCAGGGCAGCTGCCTCCGCTAGGCATGGAGCTCACAGCCCCGCCCCCTCACCACGCGGCTCTGAGCGGGACGGAGCTCAGGCCCCGCCGGAGGCGCGCTCGGGTAAGAGGCCGAGGCCAGGGCGGGGGGGGGGGGGAAGTGGGACCTGCCGCCGCCGCCGCCGCCGAAGCGCAGCCCGGTCTTCGGCGGCGGGGGGCCCCTTCTGTTCCGGGACCCACCGCCGAAGTGCCCCTAAGGCCTGTGGCGGGGACCCCCCCGCCACCGAATTACCGCCGAAGACCGGGCTGCGCTTCGGCGGCGGGTCCCGCTTCGGCGGTAATTCGGCGGCGGGGGGCTCCCGCCGCGGGTCTTCGGGGCACTTTGGTGGCGGGTCCCGGAACGGAAGGGCCCCCCCGCCGCCGAAGACCCCAGGCCCCCAGAATCCTCTGGGCGGCCCTGAAAAGCACAAAGACTTCTGAGGGATGTTTTCCTCTCTCCACTTTCCACAGCTGAGGTCCCCTTGCTCAGAAAGTTCTGCTGTAATGCTTGAATCTTATACTGGATCTCTTCAGCTACACCAGTGTTTCCCAAACTTGGGACGCTGCTTCTTTAAGGAAAGCCCCTAGAGGGCCAGGCCAGTTTGTTTACCTGCTCTGCCCACAGGTCCGGCCGATCATGGCTCCCACTGGCCGCAGTTCACTGCTCCAGGCCAATGGGAGCTGCTGGAAACGGTGGCCAGAACATTCCTCGCCCACGCCGCTTCCTGCAGCTCCCATTGGCTTGGAGCAGTGAACCGCGGCCAGTGGGAGCCGTGATCAGCCAGACCTGTGGGCAGGGCTGGTAAACAAACCGTCCCGGCCCGCCAGGGGCTTTCCCTAAGTAAGCGACGTCCCAAGTTTGGGAAACACTGAGCTACACCATAACCGTGTAGGTCATTTGTTTGTAATAAGTTTGCTAATGCAAAGGTGGCCTTAGAGATAATCAAGTTCTGGTTCATTCAGGGCCAAGAGTTTGGGTTTCAGTTTGGTTTGAAATTGACCTCTGTGTCATGTTCTTTTCTGAAACTTGGAATACTGGACAAAGACAGACACCACTGTAATTTACAAGACACTATTAGGTGCTCAGATACTATAATGAAGAACACAGTACAAAAACCTTGATAGATCTTCTCAATCATCTTGCCAAGAAAAGGGAGGCTGAACATGGGAGAGCCATAACTGGTGAATTTGTTGGCACCAAGGGTAGACTTCTTCAAAGCTGCTCAGACTTCTGTCATCTTTAGGGTGGTCAGTGGCTTGCATTGTTTGAAACAGGCACTTATGATTGCAGTTTTGCAGCTCAGGTGGGTTTTTTTTGCTGGTCTTCATCAGTCATGGCAGGAGCACGGGGAGGGGCAGCTTCATTGTTGGTAGGCGGGATGTTCCTTGAGATTCTAGTGCTTCTTTCTGGATGACTGACCCAAATACTATCAGAAACAGAATGTTGGGTACTTTTCTTGATTCAAGACCCATTTTCCTTGTTCCATCAAGTCTCTGTTGATTTTGTCCGCAAAATAGACATACGGGGCCTGATTCACCAATATTTTGCTCCAGTTTATCCGTTAGTGTAGTTCCTTCAACATCAAAAGAGTTTCACTAGTATAAAACCGGAATAACACAAAGTTAAATCAGATAAAGAAGGAACCACTCTTGCCCTTGTTTGAAATCCTCATTCAAATATATTAGTGGCACAGATCAGTTTCAGAGACCAGTGCAAGGTTGCATAATTTGTGTTACTTAGGCAAAATACCATATAGGCAGCATATCTATCCTGCTGGGCAAATGATATGTTGAAAGAAAATATGTTTATATAAGTTAAAAAAAAGAAAGAAAGCCAGAATAGACCCCATAGGGGAGTATTTAGACTGAAGGAGTTGTTACAATTTATCATGTAAATGTGTATTTAGGGATGTAAATGCTGATTATAGATGCAAAAGACTAACAGAGTCATTGATCTATCCTGTAAATCCTTCTTTTCTTTCAAATTATTTACACATCACTATGGACTTTATTGGCTCTGTGTTTTCCTGGCTCTATCTGCAATGTGCATGCTCAAACTGGGCACTAAAAATAATTGTAAAATGTTTTAAAACAGAATTACTACACAAATGAAGTATCCAATCTTCTGAACAAATTCTCTGCATGAATAAATGGATGCAGCTCTGTTGATTTAACAAAGCCTGTCAAAGTTGAATGGAAAGATTCCAAACACCAGGTTAAAATTTGACCTACTGCATCCTGGTCATCAACATTTTTCTCTCCATTATAAAAATAATTGATCTGGATTATGAGAAAATTTTGGATTAAGGAGTAATTTATGCTGAGTTACAGACATACAAACAGAATATGACAACATTTAATTCTGGGTGTTTTCCCTTCCTTAACAATCTAAGACAGGGTGGGCAAACTTTTTGGCCCGAGGGCCACATCTGGGTATGGAAATTGTACGCTGGGCTCACAAAATTAGGGGTTGGAGTGTGGGAGGGGGTGAGGGCTCCAGCTGGGAGTTCTAGGCTCTGGGGTAGGGCCAGAAATGAGGAGCTCAGGGTGCAGGAGGGTGCTCCAAGCTCAGACCGAGAGGTTCAGAGGGCAGGAGAGGGAACAGGGCTGGGGCGTGGGGTTGGGGCGTAGGAAGGGATCAGGGGTGCAGGCTCTGGGCAGCACTTACCTCAAGCAGCTTCCAAAAGGAGGAGCATGTCTCCCCCGCTCTGGCTCCTAAGCGGAGGCGCAGCCAGGCAACTCTGTATGCTGCTCTGTCCACAGGCACCGCCCCTGCAGCTCCCATTGGCCGTGGTTCCTGGCCAATGGGAACTGCAGGGGCAGCACTTGAATTGGGGGCACCGTGTGGAGCCTCCTGGCTGCCCCTACTCATGGGAGCCAGAGGAGGGACATGCCGCTGCTTCTGGGAGTCTCGTGAAGTGGTGCAAGCCCCTGACCCCGCACCCTGTCAGGAGCTCGAGGGCCAGATTAAAACATCTGGAGAGCCAGATGTGGTTCCCGGGCTGTAGTTTGCTCACCCCTGATCTAAGAGAACACACAGAAAAAAATTAATGGGTTGACACACTCATTTTTTGTGTTTTTATTAAAATGCTCATAATGTCTGTTACGCTTATTTGCAGGGCAGGATTAACCTTTTGTGGTCCTGATGCCAAATATATTTGTGGGTCCCCATGGGATTGCGGGGAGTTTGTTCCCGACTGAGGCAGGGGTCGGGGAGAAGAGCACAGCAGGATGGGGATTGCGGGGGGTCAGTCCACGGAGCGAGGCAGGGGCCAGAGGCAAGCACAGTGTGGCGGGAGTGGGGTCAGTCCCTGGAGTGAGGCAGGAGGTAGGGGCCAGGGGCAAGCGCAGAGGGGTAGGTGGGAGGACAGGATCCAAAGAGAATATGGGATACTGCATGGGTCTAGCTTGAGCCCTGCCCCTCGCAGGGCTGGCCCTAGCCACTCGCCTAAGCCCTGCCTCTCTCCCTGTGCGGGGCTAGCCTGAGCCGCTTGCCTGAGCCCTGTCTGCCCTCCGTGCAAGGCTGGGGCTGGTGTTGCTGCTCGCCCAAACCCTGCCTGAGCCCTGCAACCTGTCCCCCTGCCCTGTGCAGGGCTGGCATTGCTGCTCACCCCCTCCGCACGTTCCTCTGCACCTCACTTTTTTGGCCAAAGTGGGCATTTGTCCCGTTCACTCTTGGACAGAACAAATGCCCATTTTTGTGAAAAAAGTTGTGATGTCCGGGACAGGACTTAAAAAAGGAACTGTCCCAGTCAAAACAGAAGTTATGGTCACCCTACCCCAGGGCAGCACAGATCCAGTACCTACCTCTCTCCACTGGAGCCGGGTCCTTAGGAGCCAGTTCGCACTCTCTCCAGCTGAGCTGCAGCTCCTCCAGACACCAGCAACTGCTGTTCCCACCCTCCTGGTGGGCAGGCTGATTGCGGTTACTCCTGTAACCAGACTTTTTGGTCGAAAACTGGACACCTGGGCAATAGTGGCACTGGAACAGATTGGCCAGGGGCCATGGCCCCATCACTTTTAAAAGTGCCCTCTCACTTTTTTACGGTGTTAAGGGCGAGCAAGGGGGTGAAGGGGTGGAGAGGAGCGAGCAGTGGGCAGGGTCTTGGAGTGAGGGCAGGGCCTCAGGGGAAGAGGTGGAATGGGATGGGAAGAGGGAATGGATTCATGACCTTGAGGAAGGGGTGGAGCAGGGGGCAGGGCAACAGTCCAGACACTGGTTGCCCCCCCCACTTCTAGGGAGCTTCCAGCACTCCTGCCTGAACGGGCCCCTTCCAAGTGTGTGCCCGGTTCGATGGCACCATTGTAGAAGCTGGTGCTACTTATTTGTCTATTACTGTGTTCCCTACCCTTGTGTTTAAGAAAGAACCACAAATGCTTTGTTAAATAGTCTAAAACACTGTCCCCGTTGTAGCATTGCTTCAGAAATGGTGCTGTAACCTCCTGGGTGCAGCCAACACCCTGCCTCCTGAACGAGTGCTGGAGGCCATCCCAAGAAAAGCTGTTCACCACCCTCTCCCAAAGCCCAGAAAGCACAGTGCCAGGTGATAGCCATTTGAACAGTGCTACTGCTTCCTGTGCAGCTCTGCCTCATAAAAGACACAGTAAATAACCCTTAGATCTAATGACATTTACTCTAATTCAAGTATAACTATTGACTTATGCATATTAAAATATGTTACACTGACAGCTTATGTTTTCATTAGAATTTTTTTTGTATTTTTTGCTCAATGCTTGAGTATTTTTCACTCTGATATAATTAATTGGTTCTAGGATTGGGAAGGTAAGTTAACATATCTGCCCATCTGTTAGAGAGAACACTTTGTTCTTTAAATAGAGCTTTGTAGAATGCAGCAGTATCTGCCATATTCAACCCATGGTATTTAATTCTCCTATCCTAATTTTGAAAAAAATATCCCTACTGCCACCTTGAAAAAGAACTTGAGATTCTATTCAGATTAGTTGGGAGAAGGAAAGGCTGTATTGCTGTTGTGCCCTTGTTCCACCTCCGCTTATCATTAGTAATTCTATTCCATTCTTATCTGATTATGCAGGGACACATTAACTCACTGGCAAATGAATACACTATGGAAAAAAACTCCCTCAAATGCAAATGGAGCAGGAGTTGCTGATATTGAACACAAGGAAGCTTCTTATACTACTTGTCTGCTGACAGGGAGCCTCCAGCCCCTATAACAAAATCTGCCCTTCCCCCTCAAACAAAAACCCTGTTCCAACAAGTATTAAGGAAATTATGGCTTCCTCCTCTGTTAAAAAAGAAATTTGATACTCACTAACCTCTCAACATTCAAATGTATTACCTACCTGACATTACATTTTTAAAATGCCAAATTTCAACCTTTAAAATGAAGCAAAGAGCAAACACTGAGAACATGTACACTTGGGCCCAATGCTGTGAGCTGTAGGATTAAATTCAATGGGAGTTACAGGGTCTTCAGCATCTCTCAGAATTAGGCCCATTGAAAATTAAAGGCACTCAGCACCTTGCAGGATCAGGCTCTGTATTAGCAAAAAACAAAGGCTACAAAATTTCTTCACTTGGTTATCTCAGAGTTTATATTGTGGTGATCTTTCTTGCACTAGCTATACAAAAGATAAAAAAGCACCTTACAGGTTTAAAGTACAGATTGTGCTTGGCCTTTGTGAATAATTCTAGTCAAAACACAAAAGTAATAGAAAGGGATTAGAGGAGAGTCTAAAGAAACCACAAAAAAATATGTCCATTAGAAAATGACCTCATATTTTTTTCAATTTTGCTTTTATTCTAATCTTATTTTGGTCTAAACTAAGTCCTGACAAAGGCTTAATAGACAGCAACTGCAATGCTGTATAAGAACTAAGCTGAATCATCTAAGTAGCACTTTATTTTAGATACTATTCCTTTCATGGTGACCTCATCAAACCTTAGAAAAATGACCTTGACTGGTATTTTTAAACAGAAGTAGGACCTACTTGAACAGAAAAGCATACAGCCAGGTGCAAATTTAAAGAAAAACACAGTTTTGCACATACCTAACTTGTACACCCACAAGGCCTGATTCACATGCAAGTCAAGGATTAATCTTGTGTGCATCAGGTATTGCATGCAGACAAATTCCTATGTAATGTTCCGTGTGCATGCATGTTTTGGTTTGCATGTACACACAGCTACGTATGCACTCCTGTGTATGTATCAGGTGCTTGAACTTTTGAAAATTTTCAACTAACAGTTTGATTTGCTGCACAAGTACCATACAGTGGGCAAAAAAACCCTACAGACACGGCGGGAAGCACACAAACACAATGCCACACTATCAGACCAACCCAAGGCTTAACAGAATGGGGCATAGGGGAGGAAGAGGAGGAAGTTCAGAATGTAAATGTTTCAAGTTTCTTTCAAACGTTTGTATAAGAAAACCTGGTTTATTGGTTTCTAGATGATGAGCTTTCTTACTGAAAACAATTATTTTCTATTTTACAGATGTTGTGTCAAGTTACTGACATGTTCTTTTATCTGACGTTGATTTACTTTACTTCATCCGTTAGTTGAAGACAGTGAAAACTAAGAACTTATACAGTATGAACTTACAACTTATTTAATACTTTGACTCCACAGGGCTCAAATACCTTTGAACCATTTGTTTCATGGGTTTAGTTGGCTTAACCTTTTTAGATTTCTCCAAACAAACTAACTTGAGCTGCAGCAAGTTGTTTGCCAGAGATTTGAACTCTAGAGAAAAATACCCCAAAAACACACACACACCCCATACCACGGCACACAAAGGCGCTGTAGGTGTCTAAGAGAAAAACATATTTTTACTCTTCTGTTTGCTTGTCAGACTCATGTTCACCTTTCTTTCATTCTCATTATGCCAATGGCCTGTGCCAAATATGTGTTTGTACTATGATCCCATTCTAGTATTATCTCAAAAGGCTCCAACATTAGATGTAGGGGATATAGAAAAAAGTAACTTAAAAAAAGAAAAGATCAAATTAAGGAGCCTCCTCAGTATTAGTTTCTATCTTAAAATAATGATTCCTGGTGAAACTATGCCTTTGAGCTGTGAAACTGCTCTTAATGAATTCAATAGTAGTTGTATGAAGGGATCAAACACAGTATATGGCCCTGTATTTTGAACATTTAGGCTCTTTAGACCTGTTACTTTAAAATATGGCCTCTTTCACTTTGACACAGCACTAATGCTTTCATAGTAACAAAGAAACAAAAATGAGCTAGCCATATTGTAAAGCCATACATCTAGGCACAGAGAAGGAAAGTCATCCTTAAGGGGGGTGAGGGGATTCTATCCTGGGAAGCATTGACTCTGAAAAAGTCATGGAGTTCATGGTAGATAATCAACTGAACATGGGCACCCCGTGTAACACTGTGGCCAAAGGGCAATGCAATCCCTGGATGCATAAACCCAGCAATATAGAATAAGAGTAGGTTATATTACCTCTTGTGTTTGGCACTGGTGCAACTACTGCTGGAATGCTGTCTCCAGTTCTGAAGTCCACAGTGCAAGCAGGATATTGATATGCTGGATAGGGTTTGGAGAAGAGCCACAAGAAGGATTGGGAAACATGCCTCACAGTGAAAGGCTCAAGGAGCTGGATCTGTTTAGCTTAACAAAGAGAAGGTTAAGGGATGACTTGGTCATAGTCTATAAGTACCTATATGGGGAACAAAGATTGATAAATGAGGGCTCTTCAATATAGCAAACAAAGATGTAATAAGATCCAATAGCTGAAAGTTGAAGCTAGACAAATTCTGACTAGAAATAAGGTGCACATTTTTAACAGAGAAGGTAATTAAACATTGGAATATTTTACAAGGGTTGAGTTAGATTCTCCATCAGTGAACATTTTTAAATTGGTTGTCTTTCTAAAAGATGTGCTCTAATTCAAGCAAGAATTAATTTAGGGAAATCTTATGGCCTGTGATATTCAGAAAGTCAGACTAGATTATCACAGGGATCCCTTCTGACTTTATAATCTATTAATCTATGAATAGTGAAAGGTCTAATTTCTTCTTCTTTTCTGAAAAAAAGATAATTTAATGCCCATGACACCTGGCTGGTTGCCAACTGTGACATAAGTATTTTATTTGTCTACAGAAGAAGTCCACCATGACAAACTTCCCTGTATAGCTGCCAAGTCTTGTGCAGTTCCAAATGTAACATTTATGCAAATTCTGTAATGAGCTAATCTGAAAACAATCATAGACTTCAGCCTTTGGCCTATATATTCTGCCCAAACAGTGATGGGGACAGGATATGGAGCTGCATACAACTTGGCAGTGATGGCTGGGGTGTGTGAGTAGGTGAAAATTAGGCTGATGGGGATACTGAAGTAGGCGATGGGTTCTGCCTGAGCATGTTTATGAGATCTCTAGGGGATGATGTTTCCCTGGGTGGCTGAATCTGGCTGGGGAGACTTGGAGGGCCTATTTTGAAACCCCTCATCTTCTGAACCTGTCACAGCTGCTGCCATTGCCAGCTCCTCCCAGCAGCTCCTTCCTTACTGGGATCAAGCAATGGGAGCAGCGAGAGGAGAGGAAGATCAGCCACATGGCTGCGTGCATAGCAAGTACTCCTGAAGTCCCTTGGCGGCCTAGAGGAGCAACTAGTGCTGCAGCCCAGCAGGATGCATGAGGATCAAGCTGGTCTTGGGGATGCATGACAGGGCTGCCAGATACATTAGTGTTACATGAGATATGAAGGTCTTGGTAGTGCCTCGTTCCTGCCAATGTGTCAAGAAGCTTTCATCCCTAGTAGTGAGAGAGTAGTTTAGTTTCCATGGCTCATCTGGTCCTGCTCGGTTGGAGGAAACTAGTAACATGGGTGTTTATTTGTCTAAATTTTGGTAGTCAAGTTCATGATGTAGATACTTGCTACCAGGAACTGAATTGAGATCACCAACTCACTTTGTAAGTGGCACAAGATATCCATCAAACAGTAATACTCTCAGATACTATCAACCTGGTTGGTTGGTACAGGTTAAATTTAAACATGAAGTCTCTGTGTTCTTATTTAAATCTTTATTTTGAAGGCTAAGCTTAAAAGGGAGACATTTTGCACAGTCTATGTCCTTCAACAAATTCTTCCAAGTCTCCAAACCTATTCTCAGGTCAAATCAGACATCTTACTCTTGGCTGGATCAGAGCAGGAAAAGTTACATTCACTGTACTAATAAATCATTTCAGATAATGAAACAAATGTCTATGGCTGCAAACTCAAGAGGGTTTAGGATTTAATTTAAATACACAGAGAGAGTATGTTCACCATGCAGTTCTTTTGCACCTCCAAAAATAATCTAGCAAGATTTTATGCTGTATATTTTCTCATTTAGCACAAATGCAGTAACTGAATAATTAACCCATTTTCTCTTAGAAAACTATTTTTAACTGATCCTTATACGTGAACAATTTCTCCATTATTGGGAGAACTTTTTAATGACTGCCACATTCCACTGCAGGAAATTGGTTACTGTACTCCTCTTCTTTGTATGCTTCACAGTTAATTTTCAGTTCAGGTGTATGATACAAAGCCTTATTAATGAAGCAGCAATCTGTGATCAGCATCTGAAAGCTCTTTATATGCTGTGCTAACAATGTTTTGATATACTCCCTGCCCCCCTCCTTTTCCTTAGCTGCCGGAGCTGTTTGGCCATGTCTGACTTCCTGATGATGAAGCCTTTGCTGGCAGGTTGCCCAGATTGCTGCTCTCCTGTAGATTCCAGTCTCTCTCCAGGAGTTGCCTGCCTTCAGCATAATGGGCAACATTGAAAGCAGCAAGGCGTTCGGTCGACAAGGTCAGAGTGCCTTTCATTCCTGCAATAATCAACCAGTGTAGTTCTTCCTCAGACCTGGGGAGAGAGAAGATAGAGGTCAAAAGAGCAATTACATTTCACATTGACTCCAGGAAAGGCTTGGAACACAAAACTGGGGGAAAAAAACCACACACAAAAAAAAAACAGCACAGAGCTTCTCTCTTTCACATTTCTTTTCTGGTCATTATTAATAAAACAGTACAGCAACCATGTCCATTATGAACATTATAACAAGAACAACCATTTTCCTCCAATGTATGACATCTGTCTTCTCAGACATTTAGCACTGTCAGCATATTGCAAAGGCATGTAAATGAGATACAATGTATAGCCAGATACAATGAGCAAAAGCTATTAATTATGTTAAAGAATGTGAACCCTAGCAGACTGTCGAATAAGCAATTGTGTTAATTTCAGTCTGTAATCAGTCCCTTAATTAGCATAACTTTATTTATTTAGCATTAAGACAACAATTTAGAGAATATAATTTAGTTGGAAATGTCAGTAATTTTCTGCTGGCATATTGTTGTTACAATGTTACCTTTATTTGACCGTACAGCTGCCAGGCCTAATTACTTTAATGGTATTAATTGTACTGACCATTCTGGTGGTGTAGTTTGTAATTGCTATTACTGCATAGTTTGGATCACTGCAAAATGTGTCATGTTCGCTCCAGTCACCTTCCATTGTTTCCTTGTATATCTTTTAAAGCAGAGCCTGCCAATGGTTTGTAAAAAAAAAAACCCTCCCCATAAAGAATAAATCAGAGCCAGCCCTTTATACAGAAGAAGCTGCAAATACTAATGGTAATATAGCTTGATATTAGAAGAATGTAACTGATCTATTTACTCATTGCCCTTCCCTAGTTTTATGAAAGCTGAATTAGCTCAGTGTTGACAAAGGATTAAGAAACTTGGTAGTGACATTCTTTACAGTCAACAAAACCTCCCCCATTCCACATTTCACATGAAGGGCAGTCACTTCAAGAATATTCACTCTTTGTTTTCAGCTGTAAAATGCAAACACAGCTTTATTCCATGGTTTTCAATTAAACAAAATGTGAATACAATGTCTCTATCCCACGGAACATCTGGTATTAGGCACTACTCTGCTGAAAACACTATATCACCAAAGAATTGAAAGAGAGATTATTTTATCAGCCACAATGAGCAAACAAGTTTCCCCCTCCCCTGCACGCAGTATTACTGCTAAAAGGCAGGAGGAAAAAATCTGCAGAATTTGGCTCAATCTCTTTTTAGAAACTATAGGAAATACAGTACAATTAGCACCCAAAGTTTAAGAATCACAAATAAATATGGTTTTAAAGGGCCAAAACCTAAAGTACTTACTGAGACAAAACTCATGGACAACAATTAAGGACGAGCCAAAACTGAATAAGGACTTCAGGATCTGGCACAGAGGCTGTGTACACAACGGGCGAAATTCCCACAAAATTCCCACCAGTTTTAACACCGCTTCAGCCACTTTGGCATTTGCAGTTGTGGGAACTATATTGAAGACTCAGCTGTGGTGACTGGAACTATTTTAGTGAATCTTGCTGAGACAGGAGTCTAATCAAATTGGTGGTATAAACTTTTCTAGCCACCACTGCTTTATTTATGGGTCCCAGTGGTTCAAAGACTTATTTTGTTTGAACCAATAGGAACTTGGGGATAAATTTCACCAGTAAGGACAAAGCCTAGTGTCGTTTTCTGGTGTGTTATAATGGAAACTTCGATTCTTCCTGCTCTTTTTTTAAATTCAAGCAGACCATACTGACATAAAGCACAGATCACATGAGAGAAAATATGCACTAAAAATATGGCACAGGAAATAATCCTACATTAATAAGGAGCTGGGTAAAATGGCCATATTGAGAGAGAGATAGAGATAATATAATTAATTAATTATAATTAATTGTGTTTACTCTTATTTCTATTATAAAATCACGATTGTGATTTTGTACGGATAGCCTTATTAAACTAGGTGACTAACGCAGGTGCTGTTGCTGAGCTAAAAAGAGGCTATTGTATTAAAAGAGGGACTTAACCAAATGACCTGTTCACATGCAAAGAGATGAGAAATAATACATAAATAAAGGGAAATACATGTAACTATCACCTCTAGTGAATTATTTACAAATCAATATTAACTGGGCCCTTTCTCATCAGAGTTACAGAATTTGTATGTTAGGCTAAATTCATAAGACAAAAGAATCTATGGACTCCTATTGTGTCAGGTAAGACAACCATAACTCAGTGAAGATACTGACATACATCCATAATCTCCAGAATTTTTCTTTCTAAATTAACAAAACTAATGATAATCTATGCAAAACATGAATAAATGAATGCACTGAAGAGGTCTGATAAGGCAGTATAACTGTCACATGGATGTATTTAGGCCAAGCTTTTCCAAGGTGACTTGTGACTGTGGATGTCTAAAATTCTGGTTGTCTAACCAGAGATGCCTTTAAAGGGCCTGATTTTCAGAAAGTGCTCAACACCAATTTATAAAAATCAAGCTCCTTTAATATGTCTCAAGCTTCTGTTCCAGAATGACAAGTTACTTTTGTAAATCGTGATCTTAATGTACAAAGACTCAAGAATGCATCCGAAGAAGTGGGTATTCACCCACGAAAGCTCATGCTGCAAAACGTCTGTTAGTCTATAAGGTGCCACAGGATTCTTTGCTGCTTCTACAGAACCGGACTAACACGGCTACCCCTCTGATAAAAGACTCAACAGAGGCTATTGGTATGACATACCTGATAAGGAACAAGTTCAGTTAGCATCTTCCCCAGTAGTATTTTTGGAAGGCAAGAATTGCGCAAGATACGATGAGGTATTATTTACAAAGGCAATTCCCTAATAATAATACCTTGCTATTGTATAATGCTTTTCACCATTAGATCCCAAAGAACTTTAACAAAGGAGGTAAGTCGTTATTCTCATGTCATGGATGAGGCAAAATGACTTGCCACTAAGTAGCAGAGCCAGGAATAGGATCCAGGTCCTTGAGCCCTAGTCCAGTGCTCTGTTCATAAGGCCACACTGCTGGACATTGCTGGTGCATGGAGATTAGATAGAACAATGGATAGCCGTATAACATAGAACTTTGCAGAGCGGAAAATGTATTGTTCATTTTTATGCACCAGTCTCTACAGATTCTCTACAATGAAGCCCATTTAAATTGGTATCTTCAACAATCACAAACTTCCCACATAGCACACAGAGAACAGTTAAAAATAATGGACCTACTCCCACTGAAGTCAGGGACAAAACTCACATCAACTTATCAAGACCAATATTCTATTAGATGTGCTCTGTTTATGTATATATGGAAATATATGCAATATAGAATGTATGGAAATGCCAGAGAGTAAAATATGGCAAATAAATACTCGATAAAGGAATAAATCTGTCAAGAAAAGCATTAGGAATGGAGTTCTTTAAAAAGTGTTAAACATTTTGACCCAAATCTGCATTAATTTTGCAACTCAATTTTTATTGTTCAAACATGTCTCTCTCATTTTTTTTCAGGTTCCAATCCAGAGTTCTGGGAGCCTCATAAAATGTCAAGCTAATCATTAGAAAATCTAACATTTTTCAGTAAAATACCTTGATTCTTCAAATTGCCAATTACACATTTTCCCATCTAATAGACTCTCCTACAAAACCCCGAAGGCACACTGCTTAACAATACCATGCCATAAAATCCACCCTAAATCATCCTTCTGTCTCCAGCTCCTTCACCTATAAACTTCCAACCTCTCTAACTGACTAAGGACTCTACAGCATGCCAGAAGAGAAGTAATATTCAGTGGACAAAGAAAGAAGAGGATGACTACTTTACCCACAAGTTGGCCTTTGTGCCTGATTTTTATCAAACTATAACTAGCTATGGAACAATTACTAAATTAAATCCATTCAGAATGACTCCAGAAAGCAGTGCCTAAAGTCTGCATGTGAATGATCCCTAAATTTCCAATGATATCTTTCCAACAACCTCCTAGTCTTTTTTAATTGCCAAGGAGATCTGCTTTAAAACAGCCTGTCATCAATCCTGGCTCTCATGGTTGTAATTCAAAGAGATCCACTACCTCTGATCACTTAGAAAAGACTGTAACTTCTAAGAGCACACCTCAGGAAGCATTATAATAAACAACATAATCTCACACTAATCTATCTCTGTCATCTCTAGAATACAGGATCAGCAGCCCAACTGCCATCAACAACACGTGGATTGAAATAAAAATGACCTATTCAGCAACATGCATACTTGAAAAAGTGCCAGACTGTTATTCGTTAGGAAGTGCATCAAAATTATTATTTTGGTGTTTAAATTCACAGTTTATTATTTCAGGCTTTCTGCAGTGAAATAAATACCAGAATCAAAAGACAGTGTGAGCAAGTCATTTCACTTCTCTGTGTCTCAGTTTCCCCATCTGTAAAATGGAGTTAATTATGTTTATGCCACCTTTTGAGATCTACTGATGAAAATGCTATATAATAACTAGATTTTGTATTATCATCATCAAAGGAGGGAAATTTCATTATATATCCTGTGTAACTGCAGATTAGCATATAGCTAGATTAATCTACAAAGTCTGTGTTGATTTTAAGGTTGCTAAATTCATGAACTTTAAGGTTGCTAATCTTTAATATTTAAGATTATGTTACTTAAATTAAAATGTAGACATCTCAAGGAACGTTATCATTAAGACAACTTTGTGTTGTTTAGCTACTTTAATGGAAAACGAAAGTTTGTTAACGAATTTCCCTATTTTGCTTTGTTTTCAAAGAATAGCATATAGTTTCGTAAACACTGTTATAAAGGCTGCAAGAGCTGCTAGTGATCTTAAGAAGTCAACAGGGAACAGTGCCCTAATTCTTATGTCACCAAGTATACATAGCCCAAATATATGGAATTTAGAAAGTCCACAGAGGTTCTAATTTATCAGTAGCAGCAATGAAACAGGGGAGTCCTGAGGCAAAATGAGAAAGCTGGGGCATGACAGGGAGATAAGATGGAGAAGGCCACATATGCATAAGGAAAGGTAT
This sequence comes from Mauremys mutica, assembly GCF_020497125.1. Taxonomy (NCBI): domain Eukaryota; kingdom Metazoa; phylum Chordata; order Testudines; family Geoemydidae; genus Mauremys; species Mauremys mutica. The sequence continues at coordinate 75,084,531 of NC_059077.1, forward strand.
TCTTTTTTATTCCATATAAAACTAAAAACATAAATAGCCAAGAGTTGGGAAGCAAGGGATCTGAAAAGCTGAAGTGCCCAGTAGGATCCTCTGGTCTCTGCTCCCCTTCCTGATTCCTGCAACACAGCTCTTCCCCACTTCACATGTTCTCCTTTGTCCTTATGCTCCCTTTCTTCATGCCTATTCACCCTAAAAAGTAGCATCTGTGAAGACATTCTAAAGTATACATGACCTTAGCAACTATAAAACGTAAGAATTCTAGGAGCAATGTTCTAATACATACTTTATAAAGTGTGCATTGGAGCATTGTCCCTCTGGACTTCCTTATCACACAGAAGTGCTGACAAATGTAGAAAGTTCACACTGGTTTGGGCCAAAGGAGCCAGGATCTTGCCTTCCTCTGATTTCCAGTGCCCTGCAGAGCTAAAGGTAGAAATTTTCAAAGGCATAGTGGGTGTCAGACACCCAAAGTCCATAAAATAACTCCCTTTGTGCCTTTGAAAAAAATCTCCCCCTAAAAGGGTCCCAGGATCCCTGCCTTCCATTGACTCTCAATGATGTCTCCTAAACCTTCCTCTTATGAAATGTAGTTTTTTCTGCTGCTTTGGTTGGTTGTCATGCAGTAAAACATACCCAATTTATTCTTCATTCAGTATTGTTGTATACATGGCTGTCAATGAGATGCGCTTCCAACAGTGAGTAAATTCATCCACCAACTTCAGACCTCCTCCACTGGGTGTGTGAAAGCAGGTGTCATTGAAACATTTTATCTGATGTGTAAGTTTCTGCATCAGCTTTAGTCTGCTCATTCAGTGTGTGCATGAGAGATAGGTGTTACTAGAAAAGTTATCCAATGGCGTGTTTCTCTCCCTTCCCTCAGTGACTTAAATGCTGTTTTCTTTGCACTCGTTAGAATAATGTTACCTTTGTATTTACTTTTTTTTTAAAAGTAGTCTGTGCAAAAGTCTGTGACGGACACTATTTAACAAATAGCTATAACTGAGTTATAATTTGACTCAGTTTTCAATCTGTGGGGGACACAAAGAAATGTTCACACACTTTAGAAGAATTCCTTCAGATCAAGGTAATTTTGAAAAAAGTCTCCTACTGGAAAAGTATTTGCTCTGTTTCCTTCAGGGATTTACTTGTAACTTTCCAGTAAATTGAATCATTATCCTAAGGGTAAGTGATATAATTTTGGTTTGATCCACATTTGTTCTATAGCCTAACAAATGGATGTAAACCTCACTTTAACTTAAAAAGTCAATCCAACTTTAACTGTGGAGGTACTATAATACTAATGCCTCCATAAATCTTTCTCCTTTCACTGTTCTTTCATTCCCTTTAGTTGCTCTCTGGATATTTTTAGCTTCTTCACTCTATAAGGCTTTGATGACCTCTTTAGCATCCCTTTAAGTTTCCTGCTTTGCTCTCTTAGCTCTTTCTTCTTGAGTAAATGTCTTGTGAAGCAGTCCTCAGGACTCTCATGAGTCTACAATTAATTTTGGCTCTGTCATTGCTTCCCTGGTTTGTTAGTACTCCTGTGATGGAGTCACCTACACTCTCACTCCTCTACTGCTCCTCTTATAGATGAGTGAGACATGTGGTATTGGATTACTAGGATGTATTGTTATCACATTACTCCAAACTAGTCAAAATGTGAAATTATCACCACTATTTTACCCATCAGTAAGGTCTTGGGTGTAATCACAATTTAATGAATTGCTTACATAGATCCTGAACCTATTCCCTAAATCTCCTTTTGATTTCAGGGAGAGCAGCATCAGGTCAGTATATTCACAACACACTTTTCTGCACTATACTCACTTTACTTGTCTGTCCATAGCAGACCCGATACTGCAGCTCTTATGTCACTTGAGGAAGTTCAGGTCAACACATGAGTAAGGGGCAGGCTACAGGATTAGACCCTATTTTTCACTCTGTCTTGATGAACCTCTATCAGCAGTTGTAAATAAAAAACTTGGGGTAGATTGATCCCTGTTTTGGGCACAGGGCTCCTGGCAGCAGAAAGTCCATTGGGAAGGAACAGTGTCTACAGTGGTGCCACAAGTCTAGTGCAGCCCCAGAAGTAGTGGTGTTGGCCAAGGAGAAAGTGTGGTTAACGTGGCCAGAAGATGCTCTGTTTTAGTCTCTCGTCACTGTAGCTTCCCCACCAGGGACCTGGGGGAGACAGCAATGGAAATTAAAGCTGAACCTCTAGTTGTGTAAGCCCCTAATAAGAGTGGCAGTGGGGCAGAGAAGTGCAACTCTAGGAAAAGACCTTTGGCTAAAATGTTCAAAAAGTGCTTAAGTGACTTAGGAGCATAAGTCCCATTTCAAAACTGTCTTACATGCTTAGGAACCTATGTTCCATTGAGTTTCAATGAGTCACTTAAGCACTTTTGAAAATGTTACCCTTTGACTACAAGAAATACAATTATGGTGCTATTTATATGTCTAGTACCACTCTGATTACTTCCGTGTTATTGCAGGATGTTATCTTCCAGAATGAATGCTAGTATCACTCCTAATAAGTTCAGAAGGAAGAATTAGTTTTCTATGTAGACATGCTCTCTGCTAAGTTTATGAAGAACTGTGGGCGAGCAGATAAAAGTCTCTTTTGGCCTCAGCTTGGACTGTTATCAGTTTGCTTATAAGCAGATAAAATATGCATAGGCATTCATATTGCTTATACCACTGGGAGACAGTAGGCTGCCACTATCAGCAAAGTTATTTCTTTGGCTCATGTGGAATTATCAAGAGCAACGGTCAATGGACAACAAATCATAATAAACACAAAGAGGCTTTATAGAATGATAATGTCCACCTTCTTCACAAACACTCACAGGCTTTTAAATTACCACAGGTTGGTATTTTTCTTTTTAATACTTTTTGTGCCCACTGTGAAAGTTTCAAATATGAATAGTGAGAATCTGACAATGGTTTTAATCATACCTTGTCTTCCACACCTTTGAAACCAAGAAGAGGGGGCCTAAATTAATCTGCAGGGAAACAGAAATCTATAGTAAACTATTATCCAATTTCAGTGGAGAATCTGTAGGCATTCTACATAATTAATCTATCTTTCCAGCTCATTACTAGCCCAACTATTTGTATGCTAAACAGGACCGATGCAAGGAAGTTTCGCGCCCTAGGCGAAACTTCCACCTTGCGGCCTCCCCCAGCCCTGCAGCAGCTCCCTGCCTCCCCTCTGCCCTGAGGCGCCTCCCGCCGCCGCAGCAGCTCCCCCTTGGGGAGCTGTGCAGCACCTCCCCACCCCAGCTCACCTCTGCTCCGCGTCCTCCCTGAGCCGCCGCTGATTGGCACCGCAAGCCTGGGAGGCGGGAGAATTAGAGCGGGGGCAGTGTGCTCGGGGAGGACGCGGAGCAGAGGTGAGGAGCCCTGTGGCAGCACCCCCCCCGCCTTGAGGCAGCCCCGCGGCAGCTCCCCCCGCCCCCGGCCCGGGGAGCCATGCAGCACCTCCCCACCCCAGCTCACCTCTGCTCTGCATCCTCCTTGAGCATGCTGCCCCGGCTCTAATTCTTCTCCCAGGCTTGCGCTGCAAGGCAGGAGAAGCGGAGCAGCGACCGTGCGGTGGAACCCCCGGGCTGCTGGCGGCATGGTGACCCAGGGGAACCCCTGGGCTGCCGGCAGCAGCTCAGACTCCCTCTCCCTCCTAGCGCAGTGGCCGCTGAAACGCTTTTAAAAAATTTTGGTGGTGCCACTTTTTGGCGCCCCCAAATCTTGGCTCCCTAGGCAACCGCCTAGTTGGCCTAAATGGTAGCACCGGCCCTGATGCTAAACAAAAAACAGTAGTGCCCAGAAGTCATGGTGCAAAAAGGTTAAAGTCAGAGATGGAGAAAGGAAGGACCTTTTTTCTTGTACCAATATACAGATAGAAAAACACAAGGAAAACAGTGAACAGATGGAGAGAAGTAAACAAGGAAGCAAAAATCAAACAAAAAACCCTCCACAATGCAGAACCTGGCCTAGGTTTCAAGAACCAGTCTAAAAATATTTGATAGAAAATTGCTTACATAGAACATGTGTCTCATGGTTGTCTTGCGAGAAAGTAGTGCTGTTGAACTATGGGTTCCTGCCTAACAAGGGTCCTACTGCAATTGATTCACTGCATCTAATTTCAGTTATGCAAAAATGTGCGTGCTAGGCAAAACTAGCATGTCATACTGCAACCAGCAGTTCCTTTGGAGTCCTGGGGTTAACCACAGAGTAGTAGTAAAAACAGTTACAAAGCCAGAGTTTTATAACAAACAATGTTCATTGACGTTTCAGGCCTGAGTTTGAAAAGGTCACATGTGAACTAGAGCATGAAAAATGTGCATTCAATTGCTTGTCTAATTTATTTGCCCAGTTACCATGATTGCATGTGTAAATTGGGTCTTTATGCATACAATGGCCAGCTAGATGCATAATTTGCCATTTGCACCTGCAAATACTTAGCTTACCTGAACAATGGCTTTAACTGAATACACATTTGGACATGCAATTGTGTGTCGGACTCTTTAAAGATCTGGGGCCAGAGCAACGGAGCTATCCCTATTTAGGTCAGTTGAAGATCTGACATACAATGAAAGAATAATTATTGTTAGTTTATAGAATTCATTGGTTTAGAGCTAGGAGTCTGAAGAAAAGGAGGCAGGAAAAGAGAAAGAAACTGGCAAGAGTGAGACAGCAGGAACTGGGAACAGAGAGTCAATATGTTTTTCCTATAAATGACAAACAACATTCTACTGAAATGGCTGTTTTATTAGAAGTGGAGTCTGTCTCTTCTTTCTGCACCAATAGGTCTCAAATGCACAGACACCAATAGACTATATGGTGAAAGCTTACACACACACACGCATCTGCACACACGCACCCCCCTCCCCAATATGATTGCAGTTGTACATATGACAAAATGAACCCTTTTGGTTGTCACAGCTATTTTATTCAGAGGATAATATTGTTTGAAACTTTTGGGATGTGAGGTATGAAGATGGTTTAATGATATTTTCAAAGCAGTATCTGCAAACCCAAGAAAAGTCTCACTTTTTACGAGCAACTCTTGGCAAATTTTGGGCCTGACCCTCAGAGGCTCCCACATAGTGCTCATTGTGCTTTTGATTGCAAAAACAGCTGTTTTATTTAGTGAAACATTATAGCTTCTCTCTCTAAGCCTTGGCTTTCTTTAAAATTAAACAACGGGAGCCATGCTTTTCAGCAGATGCTTTGTGCATGTGCCAAATTTTTTTGCACACCTGTTAACAAATGCAAAAGCTGAATTTGTGTGCCTAGCTTCACACTTTGCATATTCCTGCTTGTGTAGGCATATGTGAGTGTTCACATGCACCACTGGATGTGTAGGTGTATGTATACAGGTGTACTAGTGGGATCCCACTGAAAATTTGGGACTATGGGCTAGATCAGTGGTGGGCAATCTAAGGCCTGTGGGCCACACGCCGCCAGTCAGGGTAATCCGCTGGTGGGGCAAGAGACAGTTTGTTTACATTGACCATCCATAGGCACGGCCGCCCGCAGCTCCCAATGGTTGCGGTTTGCCGTTCCCGGCCAATGGGAGCTACGGGAAGCAGTGCGGGCCACAGGGACGTGGTGGCTGCCACTTCCCACAGCTCCCATTGGCCGGGAATGGCGAACCGCGACCACTGGGAGCTGCGGGCGGCCGTGCCTGCAGATGGTCAATATAAACAAACTGTCTCACGGCCCGCCAGCGGTTACCCTGGTGGGCTGCAATTTGCCCACCATTGGGCTAGATTCTGCCTCACGCTAAGACTGCTCAAGCAGTGTGATGAAGACTCAACACTGGGCTAACAGACCAGCTGAGGATTCCACCATGTGGTGTAAAGCTGTTGTGCCTGGCTGTATGCCACCAACCCAATCCCGGGCCCTTGGCATAGGGAGCATATAAGGGCATGCATGGGATTATATGCTCCAGTGATCCTCATAAGCATGACAGCTCTGTTAACAAATTGGCTCCGGCAGTCTGAGGGATCAATTTGGGTTGGGTGGGGGACTAGACAAAGCTGGCCCACAGCTATCTTTGTTCCCACCTTGAGTCCAGCACCATGTGGAGCTCAGCTGGATCCAAGACTCAAAATGGCTAGTAAATGATAGAAGGTGCTTAGCTTTGAATTTTTAAACATTTTAAACACTATTTTGCGGTTTGCAAAATAATTGTGTAAAATTCACAAAAACAGCTCTGGTCTTGGGATTTTCATGTTGCTTTTGTAAAGTGAGTTCCATGTGATGTTTTGTGAGAAATAGAAGCTCAGATCATGGCCATATGATTAAACAGCTTTTTTCCTCTCTCTAACAAAACATCACATGAGACTCGTTTTACAAAAGTGACATTAAAAGCCCAAGTTTTGCTCCAGTAGATAAAAACACTTTGCAGGATTAACCGCTTACTGGGATGATCAACCAGTGCAGCAGAGAGGTGATAGAACAAGTGAAATCAGTACAGTTATTTATTAATACTTTCCTTGGTCCAACCCTGTAGTGAAAGTGTATGGTGAGTATTAGTGGGTGGATCTAAGCCCTCAAACAAGCAGTGTAGGATTTAGGCGACACCACAATGAGGCAGGGGAGAACAATAAAAACTGGAAGAGCCCTAAGGAGCATAATATACTTAAAAATGTTTAAATGTTTTCTATAGACGCCTGGAGCCCTGAAGAAAATTTTCTCTCCCTTGTATTTTGCAAACATTTCAGCTGCTCCATATTTTTACCAGCTCTGAAACTTTCATCAGATTCCACTACAATGGCAAAATGTTTCTAGTTCTCCCTTGTCCCAATTTTGAGAACAGTACAGTGAACGTTTTTTTCCATCTCTTAACTGGTCCTTGCTAGAGCCCTAGTGCAAAGCGCCCTGAAATCCCAATGAGCTCCTGGAAGCACTCATCAGCTTTTGGCATTGGGTCAAGAAACCAAGTAACATATAAATACTCTAGAAAACATTCTTATAATTACGTTGTCTGAACCTGCAGTAAAACCATAGAGTTGGTTGGGTATTTTTTGACAAAAAACATTTTTTTGGTCAGAAATGCTGATTCATCAAAAAGAGTTCTCAGGCTCAGATGAACTTTCTGGTCAAAGTCAGAGAGAGACACCCACATTCATAAAAGCCAATAGGCCAGACGTTAGGGCACTCACCTGGGATATGGGAGACCCAGGTTTAAGTTCTTGCACCAAATTAGAGGGACTTGCAGCTGGATCTCCCACCAGGTGAGTGGACTAACTAGTGCACTGTTGGCTCCTGTGGGTTTCTCGCGTGTTTTTTTATGAAAAGTTTTGAAAGGTCTCATTTTCATGTGGGATGAAACCAAATGTCGAAACCTTGACATTTTTCATGATACAGAATTTTTGTTTTCCAGCCAACCCTATAATGCCGCATGCTTTATCTTAAAGTGGCTTTGATTTCCCCTTCATGTTATGGTTGATTCTGAATGGCACTCTCAAACACTGCCCACTGGGGCACAGGCTTCTACAGAGAAAGAGAAACTACTCCTTTACCCCAGGCTTGATCTGTTGCCTTGGTGGGCCAAGTGTGAGACATTGAGAGGCAATCATTCCAATAAAGGTCATGTTGTTTGTGGGATAACTATGTGTTTAGCCTGCAAGACTGCATTTTAAACTTGGGAAGCTTAATTCCATACTGCTAACAATCCAGATTTTCATACTCATTACCCACAGATGTTTTCTTTTGGCACAGCCATTAAGGATGTATGAGTAAATGTCATAACTTAATAATTTATACCATTTTAATTTCCACCCCCAACATTTCTGTAGAAAATGAGCACTGTGGCATCATCAACTGATGTGCCAGTTCCCTAAAACATAATTCTGCCAAGCCAACATGTTCCGATATAAGAAAAGGCTGCTGAAATACCCAATTGAGAGGTGGGTTTGTTTTTTTTTAGTATAAGTAAACCAAAACAAAACCAATTTTAATATTTAGTTACTGTCTGTTCAATCTTCCCACTCTTACCAAATCAGGTGAATCGGCTAATTTACGTATAAAAGTTTAACTGTAACAAATCCATGGAGCCATGCCGGGCAGGGTAGTTAGAGTAAATGTACTACCTATAAACATAAAGTAGCAGACATGTTTGTTGTGTAAATAACAAGGTCACTGGCTGTTCAGCTGTAGGAGCAAACTTGATTAAGACTGGTGATAATCTTTTGAAAGGTAGTAATTTATCTCCATTTGAAGAGTATTATCTTTGTTCTACAGCAATCACAGAGAGCAAGGTTAACAAATATTCCACGATGAATTTTTGAAAGCTTTAGTCAGATCTTGTTCTCTTAAACTCTTCCAAGGGACTGTCAAAGGCAACAAAATAAAGTGTCAGATTTGTACACAGCCTTACCTAATGGCCTTTATCTGAGAAAGTCACTACCTTTACTTAAGCAATTTCTCTTGTGCTCCACAGTGAAGACAATCTTTTAGCATTGCTCATGTGGGAGAGATTAGCCTCAAAGACTGATCTCACTGAAACAAGAAGTTATGAGATTCAAAACATTCAGAGAGATGATGTAAACCACATGATGATTGTCTGTTACTACTAATTGCCTGTGAATTGCCAATATACCGTGTTTGTAAATAAACGTTATAATTATAAGCACATGTTATATAGAAACGGGTCCTGTTTACAAAAAATATTTACACTCATATTTTGAATAAATGGTCATCTCAAATGATCATTTCATAAATCTGAGCCAAGATGCATATTTTCTGTTGTTCATAAAAATCTACAGTAGTTCTATAAAAGCAAGTCCTTCACATGGGGCATATGCTCTGTGAGTCCATACTCTCAGAAAAAGCCATTTCTAGCTGTTATGCAAAGATCTTCAGTCTTGTAAAAAATATAGTAATTGTTCTGAAGGGCTGATGCATGCAAGGCTGTGCTTGGGACTGGAGTGCCATTATCAGTACCACTTTATTCTTGCTATTTTTTTTGACCATATAACCTTTAGTTTAAGGAAAGTACAGGTATGGGAAGCAGAAAAACAATTTCCCAAATACTGCGTATTTCCTCAATTACATTCATTTTACAATGTCTGTTTCACTGCAATGTGATTAAATGCTCTCCAACCACATTAAACTGCATCACTGGATTTCGGGGAATGCATGAAAATGGTTCTGAATTTATTTAACATAAAGAAACAATTTCACGTGAAAAAACCATGAAATTTAGCAGAAAGATTTAATCTGAAGTTAAACAAGATTCCCCATATTCTATTGCTACTTGCCTTTCACAGCCTGTTCCTCTTCCTTTATTTTTTCAGGATCCAGATATCAGTATATGGATTACATTTTACTAGTGGTGGCAACTGACACCTTGGCAAGCTCTGGCACCAGTTGTTACAGCAGCTTTGCAGTTGCCATTGGGTCTGTCTGAGGATTACACTGTTGAGAGTCTGCCTAGGCCATTTTGTACTTAGACAGCATTTTCCTCTGGCTCACTTTTGATTGACAATTCCATTATGGATATCTTGTGGAATTACTGGGAAAGGATTACGGACAGAAGAGAGAGGAAAAAAAGGTTAGCACACATGATACATGTACATCCACACATCAAGGATCAAGCCTGCGAAAGGAAAGGTGGATTTAATAACACTGATTGTATTTAATTTACATTCCCCGAAAGTCAGGAATTTAAGACCACAGAGGAGTTGAGAATAAAAAGGCATATGTTGCAATATATATACATTGTGCATTCATTCTCACAAAGGCGAGCGCAGAAGAGAGAAATGAGGGGGAAAAAGAACTGTTAGGGCTAGGATTTCCCATCATGATTTGTCTTCTTTTTTGTCTGTTACTGCGAAAATATTTGGCAGAGGAAAGTGTAATTCCTTTCAAGTATTTTGACCTAAGTCATAATAATAACGGTTAACAAATGAGACAACAGGAACAGGGGAAGATTACATTAGTGTTGTGCTTGGCCTTACCTCCACCCCATTAGCTTTTCAAAATCCTGTTAACTGAAGTTCATTTCTAATACAAGAAAAGTCTGAAAATTGTTGCAGCATTAATTAGCTCAAGCTCTTTAGCCTTCATGTATAACAACATTTTTTCTTTAAAGATCATAGATATAAGAGACCTCAGGAGGTTATTTAGTCCAATCCCCTGCTCAAAGCAAGACCAACACCAACTAAATGATCCCAGCCAGGTCTTAAAAACCTCTAAGGATGGAGATTCCACCTCCTTCCTAGGTAACCCATTCCTGTGCTTCAGCACCCTCCTAATGAAATAGTGTTTCCTAATATCCAACTTAGACCTCTCGCATTACAACTTGAGATCATTGTTTCTTGTTCTGTCATCTGCCACCACTGAGAACAGCCTAGCTCCATCCTCTTTGGAACCCCACTTCAGGTAGTTGAAGGTTGCTATCAAATTCCCCCTCACTCTTCTCTTCTGCAGACTAAATAACCCCAGTTCCCTCAGCCTCTCCTCGTAAGTCATGGGCCCCAGCCCCCAATCATTTTGGTTGCTCTCTCCAATTTGTCCACCTCCCTTCTGTAGTGGGGGGACCAAAATTGGACACAATACTCTAAGTGTGGCCTCACCAGTGCCGAATAGAGGAGAGTAATCACTTCCCTCAATCTGCTAGCAATACTCCTACTAATACAGCCCAATATGCTGTTGGCCTTCTTGGCAACAAGGGCACACTGCTGACTCATATCCAGCTTCTTGTCCACTATAATCCCCAGATCTTTTCTGCAGAACTGCTGCTTAGACAGTTGGTCCCCAGCCTGCACTTGTCCTTGTTGAACCTCATCAGATTTCTTTTGGCCCAATTCTCCAATTTGTCTTGGTCATTCTGGACTCTATCCCTATCCTCCAGCGTATCTACCTCTCCCCCCAGCTTAGTGTCATCTGCGAAGTTGCTGAGGGACAATTAATCCCATCATCCAGATCATTAATAAAGATGTTGAACAAAACCGGCCCCACTTGATACCGGCTGCCAAGTAGACATCGAGCCGTTTATCCGTACCTGTTGAGCCCGACAATCTAGCCAGCTTTCTATCCAGTTTATAGTCCATTCATCCAGCCCATGCTTCTTTAACTTGCTGGCAAGAATACTGTGGGAGACCGTATCAAAAGCTTTGCGAAAGTCAAGATATATCACATCCACTGCTTTCCCCTCATCCACAGTTATCTCATCATAGAAGGCAATCGGGTTGGTCGGGCATGACTTGCCCTTGGTGAATCCATGTTGACTGTTCCTGATCACCTTCCTCTCCTCCAAGTGCTTCAAAATGGATTGCTTGAGGACCTGCTCCATGATTTTGCTGGGGACTGAAGTGAGGCTGACCAGTCTGTAGTTCCCTGGGTTCTCTTTCTTCTCTTTTTTAAATATGGGCACTATATTTGCCTTTTTCCAATCATCCAGGACCTCCCCCGATCGCCACGAATTTTCAGAGATAATGGCCAGTGGCTCTGCAATCACATCAGCCAACTCAGCACCCCTTGGATGCATTAGATCTGGAGTAATCATTTCACAAACAAAGACATAAATCATATTTTAATGCTGTTAAAAGGCATGGAGAAAAGGGGAATGGATAGCTAAGGGATAAGTAATGGGAGATAGAGTACTTCTCCTGAAGGATAGGTCACCAGTTCAAATCTACCAAGCGTGTTAGTGTCTACAAGTTGTTGCCATCTGATAGCTGCTCACAAACATATGTAAAATGATTTGGTGGTCTCAGTTGTGTTTCTGTGGACCACATGGACGCATCACAAAAATAACAACAGACTGGCTTTGTGATGGCAGTCCCAGAAGAGAGGAAAACTGTGACATAGGTACACAGAGTATTTCTGTCCCCTGGTGGGTTTAGCTGGCCAGGTTATATTTTATATATGCAATTATATGGGAAAATGTGTACTTCCACATGCCATGTTATTCTCAGCATAGGTTTAACAGAGGAGTACATCTCTATGATGTGCATCCAGAAACTTTCACAAGTAATTAGGTGACTTAGTGTGTCATTTAGAATAATAGGTGCTACCAGTAAGTTTCAGCTGCAAAATATGTGCAGATAAGCAAGTATACACTTGCATGTGGAAAACTGGAAGTTGTGCACTTGTAAAAGTGTTTGCATATGCAAAGTGCCTGTTTCCTTGTATAATTACTTGGTTTGCTTGTGATAATGTATATTTGCACTCACAGATGCATAGCTCCACATGTGCATATGTACATTTTGCAGGCCAGTTTAGGTGGTGTTGTTTGTAAACTTAGCTCTCATGGTGATATTTACTCCTGTGACTGGCATTTCAGAGTCAGTGCTTGACAAAGGAGAGAAGGTCTCTTCACTGGTACACAGTGTTCCCTGAAATGGAAACATTTGCTCTTGCAGTCTTTTGCTTCTCTCCTTCCCCAGGGAAATATGCTAACAAGAGAGGAAAGGGCAAGTGAAACAATTAGTGGAGAAAACACTTTTTTGGAGAGGAGGAAAGCTAAGCAGGAAATCTCTGCAGTCCCTCATTCTAATATTGCTGGTGCTTCAGCCAGTTCCAGTCAACACACACTCCCACACCAGGGAACTCTATGAAGGGTTCCATGGCATAAACTGTCTTGTGACCCGGATGCTGACATGAAAACTTTGCAGGATCTGGTGGGAGTGGATTTTCAGCCTGGACAATGACCATGGCTATAACTCCTGTGGAGGAACTGAAGTAGACTGCGTCCTGTGCATGGCACAATGCTAAAGGCTGCATGTCTGTCACGGAGGTCACGGATTCTGTGACTTTCCATAACCTCTGTGACTTTTGCAGCAGCCGGTGCAGCTGGCAGAGGGGCTGCCCTCCTGGGCCAGCAGCAGCAGCAGTTTGGGTGTGAGAGGGCCTGGTGGGGAGGCTCCCTGGAAGCGGCCGGCATGATCCCGCAACTCCTGATGTAGGTGGAGGGGCCAGCAGGCTCTGTGCTCTGTCCCTGCTTGCAGGCACTGCCCATTCAGCTCCCATTGGCTGCAGCTCCTGGCCAATGGGAGCTGTGGAACCAGAACTCCGTGGGGGCAGCACCGGAACTCCCCTGGTCTTCCCTCCCCCTAGGAGTTGCAGGGACAGGCAGAGCTGGGTAGGGAGCCTACCAGCCCTGTCAACCACCCCCAGTACCAGCGGGGGCCCCAGGCCATATACCACTGCCCCCAACAGCACCAGTAGGGGTCCTGGGCCACGCGCCACCCCCCCCCCCACCAGCACCAGCGAGGGTGCCCCCAGACCACCCCTCCCCTTGAGCACCTGCGGGCCCCAACCCCAGTTTTAGTTATGGGTAAATAGTACAGGTCATGGACAGGTCACAGGCCATGAATTTTTGTTTACTGCCCATGACCTGTCCTGACTTTTACTAAAAATGCCTGTGACTAAACGTAGCCTTAATGATAACATACTCCTGTTTCTGTGATGCTCAGTTGCACATATCTGTTCTTTGGCTGCTTTTGTGAGTACAGTAGGGGATGCCTCTGCAGTCATTATCCATTTAGACTCATACTCAAATTTAAGGCCAGAAGGGACCATCATGATCATCTAGTCTTACCTCCTGCACATCACAGACAACAGAACCTCACCCATCCACTCCTGTTATAGACCCATAATCTCTGACTGCATTACTGAAGTTCTCAAATCTTGATTTAAAGACCTCAAGTTACCGAGAATCCACCATTTATTTACACTAGGTCAAACCAGCAAGTGACCCGTGCCTCACATTGCAGAAAAAGGCAACCCGTGCCCTCTGGTTTCTGCCAATCTCACCTGGGGGGAAATTCCTTCCTGATTTAGTTTCTTGGGTTCAGAGAAATCTCAGTAAAGGGCAGACTGGCCACTGGAGCTTGTACAGGACTCAAATGGGCCAACTTTCACTATAGGATCTCTGTCTTGGATGGTGTGTTATTTTCTAAATAGGAGTCTCCTTTTTATCCTTTATTTGTATTCTTGGCACCAGACCATCTTGCGATGGAGTACATCAGTAGGAAGGGGTACTTCTTCATGGTGTTGCAGGCGCTTGTGGATCACTGTGGCATTTCACTGACATCAATGCGGGGTGGTTCGGGAAGGTGCATGACCCACACATCTTCAGGAACAACAGCCTGAATAGAAAGCTACAAGTGGGAACTTTCTTTCTAGATCAGAAGATTGCAGTGGAGGATGTTGAATAGCCCATAGTGATCCTGGGAACCCGGCCTACCCCTTACAGCTGTGGTTCATGAATAAGGCTGCAAGTCTGTTCTCAATGCAGTACCTCCTGGAACATGTCTTCTTTTCTCCATCTTGGGGGCTTTCTTATCTGGCATAGACACTCACCCGGTGTGTGTGGGGTGTTCCTGAAGGCCACATCTCCTGAAGCAGAAGGAACAATGCACAGAAGTATGATTATTAAGTTCATGCACAGAATTGAAACATTTCAGTAAAATACACCTTTTGTAACATAACAATCACTTTCTCACTGACCCTTGGCAAGCACACATCTCTGTGAACACCCAAAGCAAGGTGCAGCCAACTAGGGAAACAATTATAAAATTCTCCCACACTTTTCCACAGGTGGGGGTCATTGTAGCAGATATCTCACAGCTGAGGGTAAGCAGGGAAATGAGGGTACATCTACTACATGTGGCTTCTGCCCTGGTCCCTATGCTGCTTGCCTGTGTGCTGCTTTGGTCCGTACACAAGTGATTGCCGAATGGTATGGGAAAGTTTCCTACAATGGGGGAAGGAACAAAGCAGCTCTGCCAAGGAACCTTCGGCAGAGGATTCTAGCCCCCCTAGAGCTCTCTCTGGGGGATTCCCATGAGAACTTGGTGTGCCTCAACACCCTGTTCCACCGTACTGATTAGCTGCACAGGGAAATGTCCATCTCACAGAAACACAGCCAGCCTTCCATGTTTCTATACCCTGAACCCACCTCCGCACTACACAAACTACAGCCACTTACCAGGTGTTTCCTCTCCTGCTTCTTGCTACCAGAGAGCAACTGCTGAGACTGGCTATATACCTCTGGAGTGGTGAACAGTTCCTGGCTGCCTGCCCCACTGAGCGACCCCACCGGGAGCTCCACATCATTGTCTAACTCCAACTCTTCATCAATGACTTTGTCTTCCAGATTAGGTCCTCCTTCCACCACCTCCAGGCCTGCCTACGTATCCACGGGGCTCTTGGCAGTGGAGGTGGGGTCACCACTGAGGATAACATCCAGCTCCTTATAGAACCAGCAGGTCTTAGGTGCAGCACCGGAGCAACAGTTTGCCTCCCTGGCCTTATGATATGCGTGCCTCGGATCCTTTATCTTTGCTCTGCACTGCAGTGTGTCCCGACCATAGCCCTTTTTGCACAAGCCTCAAGAAATCTGCCCATAGGTATCGAAATTCCTATGGCTCAAGCTCAAACTCAATGCTTATTCATTCTATATAATTTCTGCCTCTGCATTTTTTGCAGCAACTGCTAAAAATGTGGTATTATGCCTTTGAGAGACAATGAAAATGTTTTATATTATAATCAAATACATTTTTATAATAGTGAGTTTTATAATAGGAAAAATGCTACTAACCATTTTAACCAGCAGGAACTAAACTGGACTTTTAAACAAATAATGTAAAATAATAATTATTTTTAAAATCTTGTATCATGGTACAAATTAGACAAGGAAAACACCACTACTATGTTATTACACCACTTATACAGTATAAAAATAGAAAGCTTCCTCATTACAGCTGTAATGATGGTCATTTGAACCTAAAGAAACTTACTTTATGGCAGGTTGTAACTGATAAAGCATTGTAGTGCCATGCAGTTTCTTTTCTTTTCTGCCTCAATAATGATTTGAATTTGATACTAGTTGTTTTTTTTTTAAAGTGGGCAAATGTGTATAATCAACTTGCCATAAAAGAAGGCCAAATCACCATTAATTCATTGTTATCAGTGAATCAGCAGCATAAGCAATCGATCAGGCTCTAAAGGGAAAAGTCAATCTAAGCTATGCAATTTGAGTTACGTGAATAGCGTAACTCAGATCGATGTAGCTTAGATCTACTTACCGCAGGGTCTACACTACACAGTGTCGACAGAAGACGCTGTCCTGTCTACTCCCCTTACTCTTCTCGATCTGTTGGAGTACAGGAGTCGTCAGTAGAGCGATCGGCGGTCGAGTTAGCGGGTCTTCATTAGACTCGCTAAATCGACCGCTGATGTATCAATCACCTCAGCATCGATCCTCCAGTAAGTGTAGACAAGCCCTAAGTATTTAGCAAAGAGAAGAGTAAAACCTCTGATGTTCCAGGTGAAAAGGATTCACACTACTGTACTTCTGGGCAATAATTTTTGTAATTTTGCTGGATATTTGTCCTTTACATTTTTTCTTAAAGTTTTTAATCTTATTATTTTAAATTTTTATGCACCACTCTCCAGCAAACATTCTGTAGGAATCATGGGTCAGTTGTATCTACAAGCCAGTCTACATCCAGGCCTGCGTTAGGACTACAGGCACTGCACCCAGTTTTATTTTTACATAATGCTGCTTTGACACTTTCAAGTCAGCAACAAACATCAACCACCAGTTTAGTGACTGCACGAGAATCATCTTCCTCTTTGAAGGGTTAAATTTTTGCGATGCTTTGTCACCAGGCAGCACACATGCATAATATTAGTGAAAGCACCTTCAGATAGGTATTCTTCTCATTCAAAGGAATAGCACCACAAATTCAGAAGCAGATTTTATTTTTTCTTGACAGTGATTTTATACCTTTTTGGAAAGCATAAGAAATCTCCACATTTATGACTTTTTTGTGCGAGTTTTGGATTTTACAAAAGAAATTATAGTTAATCTAAGGGTAGTTATAGCATGCACAAAAACTTATATATATTTCCTGAGTGTTTTAGGATATTTTCTCCTAGTTCTGAAACATTGAAAGTAGGCAAAAAATCATAAGTGTATTATCTCTATTTTAGAACTGTAATTAAGAAATGCAAAGACGTGCCTGATAGCTAAGACAAATTCTGCACTCATTTACGCCAGTGTACATGCAGAGTAACTCCATTTGAAGTCAATGAGACGACCCTTTGGCCCATTTTATATCACAGTGTGTATAACATCTATTTAAGATTGGGGCTATATAATAAACACACAGCTCAACTACAAATGAAAATTAGCCACAACATGCAGATACACTGTGACATATGGGCATGGTTTATACGAATCAGAGCAGGTTCATCTGAAAGCCAAAGATAACAAAACTTGGTGTGTTCTAAAAGGTTTTTTATTATTATTATTATTTTTACTACTGAAGTAGCATTGACATTTTCTGAATAGAAATACATTTTTTTTTGGTTAACTCTCCCTCCTCTTTGGCTTTCACAAGCTTTGTCAGTCTGACAAAGAGCTTGTGATTCCTCTGCTGGGGGAAAGGAGTTGAGAGAATTGCAGAAGAGTGAACATTACTCAAAAAATATGGGCAAGAATTGAGAAAGGAACCCTTGAGTGCAATGAAACTTATCATCTTGTCTTGTCAGATGGAAGTATTAGGCTGATGAGAAGGGCAATTTATTTCAGCTTCTAGTACTTTTAAAGAAAACTGCTTCCCGCCCCCCACCCTTGAGTAATAATCTCTTTTCCTGCAGCTGAATAATGGCAAAGAAGTGAGAACAGTAAACGAGGACCCTGATCTATGTAAATATTAGTTCCTTTTTTTTTTTTTACTAGATCTGACAGACCCAGCTATAAACAGTAAGCTTTCTAATTTAGTCCATCACCGTTTCTCAGCAAGTTAAACAGGTCTCTGTGAGTAGGGTAGATAAGCATGACAGAGAAAGAGTCTTTATAAACAAAGACAGAAAAAAATACAAGTTCATATCTGGGTCAGTGAACAATTGCTGATGTCTGGGAAACAATGTCAATGAAGAGCAGCACTTGATGTTGCTCTAAAAATGAAATAATATGATAAAGGACTGATCTAATGCTCATTGAAGTCAGTGAGATTTTTTCCACTGAATTTAATGGTAGGTGGATCAGACCTGGATTATTTGCTTAATATACACCATAAATCTAGCTATATATTAGTATAACAGAAAAAAGTAGTGTATTATTGACAGAAGAGCCGAGTGAACTTATTTTTCTCCTATTATCATATGCAGAAATTTTCTGTAGTGCTCAGTATAAAAGCATACTGATCAGCAGCCTTGCATCTCATGGTGCTCATTCATTTTTAGCCTCCCATTCAAAAGATTGTGCACAATGAAAAATTTAAAAAATGTAGAGCCACATTTTCAAAGCCCAGCATAATAGATATTCCTGCAAAATCATATGCATACTGGCACACTCACTACACTGCATTGGCAAACAGAAAGTGGAATTGACATGTGAACATGTGGAAATTGCTATCACAGGTCCTTGTCTGGTGTGTACAAATGCAGTGTTTTGTGGGTGCAATGCATATTTATGTTATGCTGGACTTTGTGGCCTTAAATCCACATACTGTTTCCCCACCCCCTCTCCATGAATACATAGGATCTGAAATGTAGTGGAAATGCTGTGGTTTCACTGGCATGGAGCATGCCATTGTCCCTGCACAGCGGCTCAATGCACAATAATATGGGGGTGGGGAGGGTGGCTCGGGCTTGAGGATAAGCAGAGGGAAGACAGTATTATCCATGACTAGACAAAGCACATCTGCCAGCCAAATTCCCTCATCAGGGAATTGGGCCTCAGTGGTCTCAGAGGCTGCTGTAATCAGTGGAGTGCAGCTGCAGTCACAGAGTAGCTGTGCAAGTGCTCCAGGGTCTGGGGTTTGGAAAATGCCTCCCTCCTCAAACCCCTTGTGGTCCTGGAGAACTCCCATGCAAAGCTACTTTATTCAATCTTTATGATGGGAGAGAGGATTTCGCCCTTTGTATCAGAGGTATGGTTCACTGCAGGATATGAACCATAGTACCCTTAGATTCTCCACACAAAATTCCTATTAACATGCTGCCCATGCGGTTTCCCTTGGATTTGCTGAAGTTTCCCTTGATGCGATCGACCCTCTTCAGGGAGAATGGCTTTACATTTAGAGAAATGCTGATCTACCTCATCTGAGGATGTAGTGTCCAAATGAGTGGCAAATGAACTATCTGGGCACCTCTGCCAACTTATTTGCCTCATGTGCTCCCATACCGATGAATGCCCTCTTCTTGTGCTGACACAACTGCTTTGGCTACATTTTCTTCAGTTTTGTTTTCCTGACAAGGTCCAAAATCTCATCGCTAATGAGGATGCCATCATCAAATCACTGATGAACCATGTGCTGCTGGTAAATGATGCCATGGAACACTTTTAGCACAGTGTGCTATTTGAGATTTCTTTCATATTCTTCTTGTATTTATTTTCATTTCCCTTAGTGCTGCAATGATTAGTTATTACAGCTTGGATGCTTACGAAGTTTGATGACACTGAAGGAAAGACAAACAGTCATTAAGTAGAAGGAAGTCAGTGGCTGACATTGGACCTCGCTCATTATTCTGATAAGTGCTTGGTACATTGGCCAGTAAAAAACACATTATTGTTCATGTCAGCTATATCTGCTTAGTATCCTGTTGACTGACTTGTCAAATATTGGTTTGCAGTGTTGTAGATTTGTTGGTCCCAGGCTATTAGAGAAGCAAGGTAGGCGAGGTAATATCTTTTATTGGAGTAATTTCTTCTGAAGGGACCTGAAGAGCAGCTCTGTGTAGCTTAAAAACTTGTCTCTCTCACCCACAGACATTTGTCCAATAAAAGATATTACCTCACCTGCCTTGTCTTTCCAATGTCAAATATTTGTTAGAATGGCAAGTTAGGGACAATGCCAATCAGCCTCGGACTCGTGCCTCCTTGTACCACTTTCACATGTCCCTTCAGCTTATTGAACAAAATGACAGACCACTTGAAGTTCATGGACATGTGGGCACATGCATTCTATTTCCAAATATGTGCAAACACCCATTCAAAATTAAACATTTAAAATGAGTGCTTTGGTTTGCTGGTTCATAGCTCCCTACTTGCAGAAAAGATATCCTCATGACAAAGAGCACCATTTCAGCTGGAACACTTCTTGGAAGTCTTATTAAAAAAAAAAAAAGAGAGAGAGAACCTGAATTATGTTCTCTATGCTAGAGTAGCAAAGGGATGCTTGCATTGTTGCAACCCAGGCACTACCTAGTTTCAGGGCCAAATGAAGATATTGTGCATCTGTAGGCACATCCCACATGGTAGCCTGCCTGGATCCAACCCAACCAAAGGCCCCACCTTGTTACAATAACCCTTAGAGTAGCAGCATGTTTCAGAGTTAGGATGAAAGGGGGTGGTTCACACTTCTTGGTTCACACTATTGTTTCAGATTGTCTGCAGACTCAAGCATGCATCAGTAATTCTTGGGACACCTTTTAAAGTTTTCTTTGCATACATGACAATTAGAAACATAGTGTTTGTCTAAAAATAATAATAATAATAAAAAGAGCTGAGCTTCTGATCTCTTTATGTGACTCCAGAAGCTGTGGCTGTCAACATAGGCCTATAGTGCTCATGCCTTAATCCAGCCCTGCCTATTCTACAGTTTAACAAATGTCTGAGACTGTTTTGTAATGAAAATCTATCCTATGATATGGTGCCCATTGGGCACCAGCAGACCAGGTATGCGCATCTCAGGCCTGGTCTACACTGGGCGGGGGGGGGTCGATCTAAGGTACGCAACTTCAGCTACGTGAATAGCGTAGCTGAAGCCGAAGTACCTTAGCTCGAATTACTTACCCATCCTCACGGCGCGGGATCGACGTCCGCGGCTCACCCGTTGACTCCGCTACCGCCACTCGCTCCAGTGGAGTTCTGGAGTCGACAGGAGCGTGTTCGGGGTTCGATATATCGCGTCTAGATGAGACGCGATATATCGAACTCCGAGAAATTGATTGATACCCGCCGATCCGGCGGGTAGTGAAGGCGTACCCTCAGATCAGTGATCCACTGAAATAACAAATAGACATTTTTATTGGATGCATATACTAATATCCTTTAAATAAATACAGGCCCCTTAATAGTTAAGTGCCTAAAAATGCAAAAACTTTCAAGGTCTTCTGCCAGGACCCCTATTCCTGACTCCAGCAAAAGGCAATGGTGACTTCTGCCACAAGCTGTGCTGTTATCTGATTAAAATTAGAAGCCCAGAAGGAGCAGTTTCCGACAGTGCAAGAACCCACTGTGTAGTTCTTTAATAATCATGGAACACTGACAGAGGTCAGGGCAGAAATGAACCATGCAGAGAGTTAATAGCAGAGGAAGGAGAAACAGTGTGTTATCAACTGGCAACAAGGAGCAAGTAATGGGGTACCAGGAAAAAGTGGAGAAGAGAAAGAAACCATTCCAGAAAAGAGAGGAGAGGAAATTAATAACAGAAGTACTAGGAGATGGGGAAATAAAAGAGGAACAAGGGAAGAAACCAGGGAGGAATGACCAACAGGGAAAGAAACATCTTGAGATGGACAGAACCAGGAGGGAGGAAAGAATGGCTGAAAGAAACCACAATGACGAAAAGGACAAGGAATGGGAAGGCCAGAGATTAAGGAGGAAAAGACAGAGGCCAGAGTAAAGATGTTAGAACAAAAGGAGTGAAAGAATGGGAGAGATAGATGTGTGGGAGAGTTAAGAGAGCAATAACTAATAGACATTTTTATTGGATGCATATACTAATATTATTTGGATAAATACAGGGCCCATAATAGCCTAGTGCCTAAAAATGCAAAAACTTCCAAGGAATCCAGCCAGGACCCCTATCCCTGACTCCAGCAAAAAGCAATAGTGACTTCTGCCCCAAGCTGTGATGTTACCTGATTAAAATATGACCATATAGATAATTGTTGAAACCACTGTTATATAATTGCAACATACCTTGTACAAAATGTGGCACGTAAGATGTCTATGGAAAGGTTATGATTTGTTTAATATGATTATGCTATTTGTATGCATGTATCATTTTTGTATTTGAAGTTATGAGTATTGGCTCTACATCTGGATTTCAAATGTTTGCTTCAGGGGTAACACCCACAGGGTACTTAGCCTGAACATCTTGGAGGGTCTATTCAAATTAAGTGGCTCATCAAGAAACACTTAACTGACAATGGACCATGCGAGACACCCATCTACACTTAATGGACTGTCCTGCAAACGTACTGTCTGCGGTATAGGTAATGATTTAGAATCATAGAATATTAGGGTTGGAAGGGACCTCAGGAGGTCATTTAGTCCAACCCCCTGCTCAAAGCGGGACCAATTTTCTGCTGTGACTAAGCAAAATTATGCATGGACATGGGTCTTGCCCATGTGACTCCAAACAACATCTTGTTACTGTAATTTTCCACAGTAAGAACAATGGGATTCTTTCCACATGGCAGAAGATCTAAAAGGCCCTGGAAACACCTCAGATTTGCCTTTTTCCTGCTCAGACCTCTGGACTTATAATAATGGGAGGATTCTAACCAAGGGACTGAGGTCCTTCCAATGATTTGAAAGCAACCAGAGACTTGACTTAAGCCAGCAGTTTATTTCATCACTGCTACAAGCCTGAACCAAGAACTTTGCAATTACTTATGTATTTTATTCCTTTAACCAATTGTAACTCTCACCTTTCTTTCTTTTTATGAATAAACCTTTAGATTTTAGATACTAAAGGATTGGCATCAGCATGATTTTTGGGTAAGATCAAAGTTATATATTGATCTGGGTGTGTGGCTGGCCCTTTGGGATCAGAAGAACCTTTTATTTGAAGAGATTGGTTTAAAAAAAACACTCATATCTAAGTCTAGTGTTTTCGGCGGTAATACAAGGACTGGAATGCCTAAGGAAACTGCTTTTATGACTTCTTGTTAGACAGTGTGGTGAAAAAAAAGTTTACTTTTGTTGCTGGTTTGGTATGTCCATAGGCGGCAGGTTATATATGTTTGCTGTGCTCGAGCACCAGGAATATTCAGGGCTGGGGGCTCTGCTCCAGCAATATTTGGAGCTGGGTCTCTCCCCCGGCCCTGCCTGGATCGGGCCCCGGCCCTCGCAGGTCTTCTCCCCCCGCCCCGCCGCGTCCCTGCCTGACAGAAAGCAGCGCGGCGCTTCTCCCCTGGCCTGCTTCTGCTGCCGGAGTAGACCGGCTCCCGGCAGAATGGCTGTCTGCTGTCCCAGGGTCCTAGCGCCCGCCATCCCCTACTGGCAAGGCAGGCTGCCCTTACCCTGCCCTAGCCCTGAGCCTCTCCAATGCCCCAAACCCCTCAGCCCCAGCTAGAGCCCTCATCCCCCCGCACCCTAATCCTCTGCCCCAGCCTTGAGCCCCCCCCGCATCATGAATCCCTCATCCCCAGCCCCACAGCCCTCACCCCACACCCCAACCCTCTGCCCTAGCCCTGAGCCCCCTCCTGCATCATGAACCCCTTATCCCCCAGCCCCAGCCAGAGCCATCATCCCCCTGCACCCTGATCCTTTGCCCCAGCCATGAGCCCCCCTGCAGCATGAACCCCTCATCCTCCAGCCCCACAGCCCTCACCCCTGCACTCCCTCCTATCCCCAAACTCCCTCCCAGAGCCTGCACCCCTCACCCCCTCCTGCACTAGCCCGGAGCCTGCACCCTGCACCCCTCCTGCACCGTAAT
Source organism: Mauremys mutica (assembly GCF_020497125.1). NCBI lineage: Eukaryota > Metazoa > Chordata > Testudines > Geoemydidae > Mauremys > Mauremys mutica. The sequence goes on from NC_059077.1 coordinate 75,108,173, forward strand.
CCCCAGCCCAGGACCTGTACCCCAGCCCCCCCCAACCCCTCCCAGAGCCTTAGGCAGGTGGGGGCAGAGTTTGGGGGGGTGGGTTCTGGGCACCACCAAAATTTCTACAAACTTGCCACCCATGGGTATGTCCCATGGGGGATTAGCCACCAGTCTTGGAGTGTATCTGCCCTATTTTTCAGCAGTTTGTCCTGAATTTGGCACAGTCAGTTGTGGCCCACTAAGGCACAGTTACACAAGCCTTATTCTATTAAATTAATAATTGGAGATATACCAATCTCCTAGAACTGGAAGGGACCTTGAAAGGTCATCAAGTCCAGCCCCCTGCTTTCACTAACAGGACCAATTTTTGCCCCAGATCCCTAAGTGGCCCCCTCAAGGATTGAACTTACAACCCTGGGTTTAGAAGGCTAATGCTCAAACCCATTTGGAACTTTTCAAAACTCTTCAGGTATACTGCTTCATGGGTAAGCACAAGACTTCAGTTTCTAGTGTAGTCCATCATGAGCAATTTAAACAATCCTTGAATCATTTTCATACATATTAATATTATCTAAATAATAGCCTAGTAGATTTTCTATTTCTCACACTGTATCAGGTGGTCTTGACAGCACAATTAGGATGCTTTAAAAATATATACTTTTCATTAAAGATTCTAGGAGTATTTGAAATTTAATTAAATCATTGTGAAGTTGCAGTCTTCATTAGGTCTTCTTACAATGTTGGAGGAATATTGCTATATAAATAACAGATATTCTGCAATATACTCATAGATGTTTGATCTGCTACTTAATGAACTGGGAGACAAAGACTCACAAAGACCTTGTATACTAACATATTTCAGAGGCTTGTCAAAAAATCAATCATTGTGTACCATCTTGCTAATTATATTACTGTTGAAAAATCAGAGAAGTTATACTAACTTTAAGAATCAAATAGTCAGGCTGCTGGTGTGATGGAGGATTCAGATCTTCACTAATTTTTGAGCTGCCTTTATTTAAAATTATTTCCCCCCTCTCTTAAACCAATTGGCACTGCTTCAGCAAAGTTAACCCAGAATCCACCCATTCATTGACATCACTGATACTGGGGTGAAATCCTGATCCCTTGGACATCAATGGGAGTTTTAGTATTGACTTCAAAGGAGCCAGAATTTCACACCAAAAGTCTAATGCGGCTCATAGTATCAGTGATACAAGATACAGTTCTGAAACATGTTGACTCCTTCAACTGATGTTGAAATAAAGAATGATGCATTTTAGAACATCTTTTGGGGTATTTTGGAAACGATGCATTTTGGAAAAATCAGAAAATGATGAGAAAAAGAAGAGGGTAATGGGGGCACACATCATACAAATCAGGAATTCATTTTACGTTTAGCTCTTTAGTTCAACCATTTAATTTACCCTCGTATCTTATTTTTCACAAGTAAATCTTCCTGGTTATATTATTCTTTGAATTATGGTAGCCCTTAACATCCTCAGCTGAGATCAAAGCCCCATTATACTAGGTGCTATACAAATACATCGTAAGAGACAGTCCTTACTCCAAAGTGCTTACAATCTAAATTGACACAAGAGAGGAACTATTAGGATTAATTTTTGTTGATATTTGACATTACGCGCCTTTATGGGTATGAGAGAATGTACCCGTGTGCGCAGCTTAAAGACTATTGTAATAATCTTTCTACAAAGTGTGCCTTGTGAGATGTCATTTAAAAACTCAATTTGCTGATCAATATCATGTCAAAATGCACATAGCAGCAGTACATGTGAAGTTATAAACATAAACTGAGATTATGATAAAAAGTACATTTTCCAGAGAAGTCTGGGCAAGCTAAGGCCTCAGCCAGGTGTAAACAAGGCTGATGGACCATTACCTGCTAAATGGCCATTCTTTGGCAGGAAAAGGGGCAGGGGCAAAGAATCTACATCTCAACAAAGCAGCAGCATGAAGTTCCCCCCTTCCACACAGACGGCCTTGCTCCCAGCTGGAAATGCTTCTCAAAGGGGTGACCAGACTATAAAAAGAAGAGGCAGACACTCCAAGGCACCCCTCCTCTCTCTACCCATTGATTCACTGCACCAGAAGAGACAAAAGAAGCTGCCACTGAACTGGAGAAGGGGTCCTGACCTAGGAAGTTTGGTCAGTAACTACTGAAAATATGTGATGAGAAAACCTTGCATTGAATTTAACATAGTTTGTTAAGATAGGCACCAGTTGTGTTTTATCTTTATGTTGCTGGTAACCATGTCTGATTTGAATTGAAGTGTAGAAACTCCATTTGGGGTGGTAAGTTATGTGCCTATTACTTCTATTAAAGCCTTTATATAATTTGTATTGTCCAGGAGAGGGCTGGGAAGTACACACATTTCTTGGTGGGGGCGGGGAGAAGGAATTTAGGAATAGGGGTATGCTGGGGTCACCCTGAAATACAACTCAGGCTGATAAGAGCCAAGGTGTGGCTGGTTGGCTGCAAGTGTACACACAGACATAGGTAGGAGCGACTTGGAAGCTGGAGGCTGTTTGTGATCAGTCCAGACTGGAGGCTCCAGCAGCAAAGCAGGGGTGACCCAGCTACTCATTAGTCTAGATTCTACCCTGGGTATGACAATGGGTGAACAATTTCATGGAAATTTTGTCCTGTTTTTTGACCAGCTAAAGATCTGGTAAAAACATTTTGAAATTCACAATTCACAGCCTTTTCACAAACATTTAATCCTGATTTTTTTTGACCAGCTCTGAAAAGCAAGTACTATTATTTTATAGATGAAGCACTAACACAAAGACAGACTGAAAGACTTTCCCAGGAGACAAAAAGACCATATCACCCATGGGTGAACACTTTTGACAAAGCGACTGATCCATATCTAACCTATCAGTCCTCATTCTCAAAGGAAACCTGCACAGCACGCTCAAAAGATGAGCCTGGGAGTCTAAATTCATAACTTTACTAGACACTAAAAATCATGGTCTTAATAGAGACACTGAATGTATGGCATATTACAAGAATCTGTAACAGAGTAACCCCCTTTTATCCTATGACTACAGGGGTGTTAATGGGCTACTTCACTTTGAATGGTCCCTTAGAATATGTACTAACTACTTATGTTAAACAATCTGTTCCACCTTGTATTTAGGTCCTGTCTACACTGGCAAGTTTCTATGCAGTAAAGCAGCTTTCTGCGCTGTAACTCCTGAGGTGTACACACTGCCAAGCCACTTAGTGTGCAGAAACTGCGCAGTTGTAGCGCTCTAAAAAAACCCACCCCAATGAGAGGCATACAGTTTTTTGTGGCAGAGCTACAGCACTGCAGTGCCAGTGTAGACACCATGGCAATTACAGCACTGCGATTGGCCTCCGGGAAGTGTCCCACAATGCCTGTTCTCAACTCTCTGGTCATCGGTTTGAACTCTCCTGCCCTGCCCTCAGATGACCAACCGTCATCCTCACCCCCTACATTGCTTTGCAAATTTGAAAGTCCCCTTCCTGTTTGCCCGGTGACGTGTGCAGTGGCCTCAGCGCATCTTTACAGGTAGCCATGCCCGCGTCATGCATCAGGCGATCCCCTGCTTGGAGCAATGCCGAGCTGCTGGACCTCATCAGCATTTGGGGAGAGGAAGCTGTGCAGTCCTAGCTGCACTCCAGCCATAGGAATTATGATGCCTATGAACAGATTTCATGATGGATGATAGAAAGGGGCCATGACCGGGACACACTGAAGTACAGGGTCAAAGTGAAGGAGCTGCGGAATGCCTACCACAAGGCATGAGAGGCAAACCACTGCTCCGGTGCTGTGCCCATGAGCTGCCAGTTTTACAAAGAGCTGGACATGATACTTGGGGGCGACCCCCACCTTGAAGGCCCCTGTGGATACTTTGTTGGCTTGCTTGCCAGTCGAGAGTGGACTGAGTCAGGAGGAGGAAATCTTGGATGAAGACGGGGAGGAGGACCGAGGATGACTCAGAGGCCAGAGATGCATGCAGCCAGGAGCACCTTTCTACCCCGGAGGAGCCTAGCCAGTCACAGCTGTCAGATCTTGGCAAAGAGCAAACAGGAGAGGAGGCCCCTGGCAAGTGGATCTGATTTTGTGAATTGCTGAAGTGAGTTGTTGGGGGCAGGAGGGTTGCAGAAAGCGGGCTTGTCTTCCACCGCATGACTAGTCTGAGTGGCAGAACAGGCTGTTGATAGACTCCCTCACTTCACGGGAATCTAGATCTCCAGGAAACTCTCATGGAGATACTGGGCAATCCGCTGCCGCAGGTTCCTCGGCAGTGCTGCTTTGTTTCTTGCCCCATTAACGGTAACTTTCCAACACCACCATGCCGTAACGGGGGTGGAGGGATGGGAAAGGGGGACCATTGCTGCACACAGGCGAGCCACATAGGGGCCAGGGCGGAAGCTGCAGGCTTGGAGAAGACCCTCCCTTGATTCCATGCTCACCCTCAGCAGCGAGATATCTTCCATAATGATCACCTCCTGTGGAAAATGTGGGGACAGGAATGATATCAGGCTCCCCCTAAAGTGCTGGCTCCCCCAAAGAGCCATATACCCAGTGTACAGCAGGGTCCGGGAAGAGTAATTTCCCCTGCTCCTACTCACCATTTTGGAGGTCTTGTGGCTTGTGTGCTTGCCTGGGGTCAGCCAGTTAGTGACAAGTGTGAGAGTACTGGCTGTGTTTTAAATCACTGAATCAGTGTTGTCTGTGTTGCAAACAATACTGATTTCAGTAAAATGTTGCATTTAAACTTCACAGAGATGACCTTGGGAGTCCAGCCTCCCTTTTTGTTATCGGTGGCAGAACAGCTGCACAGAATTAGAAAGCGGCCAAAAAGAACTAAGGAGGACTTTCTGCGTGAGGTTATGATGCACGCTGCTGAGAAAAAGGAATTGAAGGAGTGGCGGGACAGCAAGAAGAGGGACTGAAAGGAGAACATGGCACACCAGAAAGAAGCCACGGAGCAACTCTTAAACGTTATGGAGTGCCAAGTGGACACACTTCAGGCAATACTAGCTCTTCAAACCGAGCAGCTCCGCACCCACACTCCCCTGCAGCCACTGTTGCAAAACTTTTTCCCATGCTCCCCCCAACACCAACACACTGTTATCAACCTCCTGGCCCCACTCTCTGCCTGCAGCATTCCATTCCTCCCGTCCCACAGTCCAGCACAGAGGACTCCCACTACCCACTGCACTCAACACCCATCCGTCTGCAGTTTGGTCCTGCTGAAGTACTGCACCCGCTGCACTGTACTCCAAAGAAGAAGGTTGGGTATGATCCCTGGACATACACAAATCTGTAGCCATCCTAGGACCCCTCCTCCTTTTGAGATCTTCCCTTCCCCTACCTCCATCCCTCTCCCTGCTGATGAATGTTTTCGTTTGACTCTCTCCTCTGATTGTTGTCTTTTAATAAGAGAATTGTGTTGGTTTTAAAGCAATCTTTATTCTATTAAGTAAAAGCAAAAAGAGCATTGCAAAGCAACATACAATAATATTAACCCCCCTTCTTGAATCACGTGCACCAATCACCTCCTAGCATTACAAGCACTGCACTCCAGAGCATAGCAACAAATATTAGTGGCTTTCAGCTTCAAATTGCTGCCTCACGGTATCCCTGATCCTTATGGCCCTGTGCTGTGCCCCTCTAATAGCCCTGGTCTCTGGCTCTTCAAACTCCACCTCCAGGCACTGAGTCTCTGCGGTCCAGCCCTGATTGAAGCTTTCACCCTTCCCTTCACAAATATTATAGAGTGTACAGCACGCAGCTATAAGTATAGAAATATTGTCATCGGCCAGGTCCAGCTTCCCATAAAGGCATCACCAGCGGGCTTTTAAAATTGCCAAATGCACACTCAACAGTCATTCTGCACTTGCTCAGCCTGTTGTTGAACGCTTCTTGCTGCTATCAAGTAGCCCCGTGCATGGCTTCATAAGCCACGGCATTAAGGGATAGGCAGGGTCTCCCAGGGTCACAATAGGCATTTTGACTTAACCTACGGTGATCTTCTGGTCCAGGAAGAAAGTCCCTGCTTGCTGCTTCTTGAACAGGCCTGTGTTCCGAAAGATGCGTGCATCATGCTCCTTTCCAGACCAGCTTGTGTTAATGTCTGTAAAACGCCCACAGTGATCCACAAGCGGAGAACCATTGAGAAATACCCCTTGTGATTAATGTACTCGGTGACTAGGTGGTCTGGTGCCAGAACTGGAATGTGCGTGCCATCTATCGCTCCTCTGCAGTTAGGAAAGCCCATTTGTGCAAAGCCATCCACAATATCACGCACACTGCCCAGAGTCACAGTCTTTTGGAGCAGGATGCGATTAATGGCCCCTCACACTTCCATCAACATGACTCCAACGGTCGACTTTCCCACTCCGAACTGGTTAGTGACTGATCAGTAGCAGTCTGGAGTAGCCAGCTTCCACACAGCAATCACCACACGCTTCTCCAAACAGGGCAGCTCTCATTCTCGTGTCCTTGCGCCACAGGGCTGGGGCGAGCTCATCACACAGTCCCATGAATGTGGCTTTCTTCATCCGAAAGTTCTGCAGCCACTGCTTGGCATCCCAGACGTGCATCACAATGTGATCCCACCACTCGGTGCTTGTTTCCCAAGCTCAAATGTGGCATTCCACTGTGGTTAGCACCTTGATGAATGCCACAAGCAATCGCATGTCGTAGCTACTACGCGTGGCAAAATCAATGTGTCACTCCTCTCGCCTTTGTAGTTTAAGGAATAATTCCACTGCCACTCGTGACGTGTTGGTCAGAGTGAGCAGCATACTGGTCAGCAGTTCAGGATCCATTCCTGCAGCCCAAAAGAGGCAGGGCGTGCAGTACATAAACTGTTGAAAGATGGTGCCAAATGCAGACGGAAGCACAGAGACTGCTGGGATGCGAAGCAATGCATCATGGAGCATTGGGACAGGACCCAGGATGCCCCACAACCCCCTCCACCTTCCCACAAGTCTTAGCGGCAAAAGAGAAAGAGGTGCTCTGTGAGATAGCTGCCCAGAGTGCACCGCTCCAAATAGTATTGCAAGTGCCGCAAGTGTGAACATGCTATTGCGCCGGCAGCTGTCAGTGTGAACACACAATAGCGGTTTTCCTTCTGTGCTCTCTGAGTGGCACTGTAACTGCTGGCGCTTAACTTTCCCAGTGTAGATGTGCCCTTAGTTGTGACACTCAGAGTACCTTTCCCAGACCTGAAGAGCAGCTCTGTGTAGCTTGAAAACTTGTCTCTCTCACCAACAGCAGTTGGTCCAAGAAAAGATATTACCTCACCCACCTTGTCTCTCTAAGATCTTGGGACTGACATGACTACAAGAACACTGCATACGGGACCTTCCTAAAGTCAACCAGTAAGTCTGTGAAAGAGACAGGAACCAAGCCAGATCTTCTGTCACATGTCTTAACTGCAAGACCATATATTTGCAAAGTACATATCTAAAATAAATTACTAATGCTCCGATTTCTAAGGCATGTAGAAAAATCTCACAACTCCCGTTGAGAGCTGTATCTGTTCTTTAGTAAACAAGATCAGGTGCTACATTGTACATACAAAACAAATGGGGGAAAAATGTGGCGATCGCTCACCAGTCAGTGCAGTTTTTTTTCACCTTTTCTTATTCCTTTCATTTGAAAATAATACTTTTCTAGGGTAAAAATGAAATGCTGTTCTTGCAGCATCTCAGTCTTCCCTTTTAAGTTTACCATTTCTGACTTAAGAAGTAAAGAGCCATTCTATGGCCAAGGAACTAATAGCAGCTGGGGTAATATTTAAAGCTGACGTTTCTGTTCTACTAATTTGATGGCTTGACAGCCTTGTCTCATAGGTGACTGACTGTTATTATGCAGTGCTATTAAAAAGGCACCTAACTTGTGGAATCTTCTTTGTAGCACATAATGTTTCAGTTTCTATTATTGTTTGAAACATGCAACTTGAGTTCAAATGGGGTTCTGCAACCAGATGGAAATTTTAGCGCTAAGAACGAACTGTCTCTAATCCAGGGCCTCTTCTGCCACACTCTTTCTCTCGCTCTTTCCTTTTCTGTCCACAAAGCTCACAGCCAGATAACACTTTCCTGCTGCAAAAATTTTTAAGTCACCCGACTGCTCCAGCAAATGAGAGATGTCATAGTTTTCGGATGAGAAAATCAACTGCAGCTCACACAGATCTATGAGCTGATAGGAGTTAATTGACAGCTTGCAGGATTTGGTCTCCAGGCAGAGTACAAGGAATGGGAGCCCTGTGGGTTTCATTTGGGCAGAGATAAAGCAGGTTTTTATTCAGTGCTCATAGAGAGAGCATAATTAACCTTTTAGAAGTTTAAGAATGATCAAATTGTTATTCATTTTTGCAAATGAGAAAACAGAGCTTCTTTTTCTGCAGGGAAAATGCCAGTGCAGATTTCAAGGTCACTCTATGATCTTCTTTGTGTCAAAAGATAGAAATTAAAGGAAAAAAAATGAAGATTGAGAAATGTCACCACAAAAAAATTCATCAGGTTATAAACTGTTCTTTGTTAACATTAAATAGTTAGCTAACATTTACAGTACATTCACATTGGACTCATTGGACTTTAAAGGTGATTAAGGTTTTCCATTGTTATTGAAAATATGAAATTTGGTACCAGCTGGTGTCTTTTATGTTCTTGATATAATATATTGTAATTCTTTTTAAAGGAGGTAATGGACGGTTAGATAAGACATATGAGAATCTTTAAAGATACACAATATGGCATTTTCAGTGTGTTGTAACTTCCTGGAATGAATGTATGAATACAAATGTACCAATGTTAAACATTTTGTGCAGCAAATCAAAAATATTTTAAAGTACAAGAATTTTATTAACAGCTACCCTAATAAAGGAATAATTTTCTAATAACTGCTAGCATGATATCCTGAATGTTCTTGGGAGAAAACAAAACTCTCTGGTCTTTCTGCCTACTCATTGGGCCTTGACAAAAGTCTCATTGACATCAGCAAGATACAGACTCAAGTTAGCCATACTTTAGTTTTCATTTTGACAAAACACCAAATACTGAATTTGGGTTTTCTAGCGATATAACTCCCCCGTGTCTGGTTTTTGTTGTTTGTTCTCCCACTCCCCACAGCCAACAGAGCCAGGACATTTGACAATGCTTGGTTCCCCCACTTGCCCTTGGCATTATCAAGCAAAAATAATCTTTGCTTTTTCTCTTGAACTAATTCCTGCCCTGTTTCTAAGATTGTTGTTTTAATTTCTCACACTAATATCTAAATAAACACATCTGTTTTACATACTGCCTAGCAGAGAATAGTGAATCAGACACCTACATTGCCAAAATAAACATAAAAGCAAGATAGCATTTAATCCTGGAACTCTACACTTAGGAGCATTCAGTAAATCCATCCTTTGCATTCTCCTTTAATTCATTCTCACCTCCAACCCTGACCTACATACCTCTTTCCTGCCCAAAGAGGCTGAGTGCCCATCACAGGGGTACATTAGAGGAGGGTCCTTCCTCCCTTCTCTGGAAGGGAAGTTCCTACTGGCTTCTTACCACCCAAGTAGCATCAGCATCTCTGCTGCAGTAGTGAGCTGAAGTATAAGGTCTAGAATCCCTTGCATAGGTGCACAGTCTCCTGGGTCATGCGTGGTAGGTGCTTCATGTAGGAAAAACTGTTCCTTCTACACTCATTTTTTTTTCTGGGCTTGGGAGAGGGATGCTCAAGTTTGGGAAATCCTTCTCGAGCCAGAAGCTCTTTACTATGAACCTGGTAAACAAATTGGTTAAAGAAAACAATTTGGTGGGGGCTGAGTAGTCACAAAGTTTACAATATGACTTAAAAGAATGCTTTCCTTTTGCACGTAGAAATACCATCTTATCTTGTTTTGCTTGAAGTAAATCTTTATTGTTACAGTAGATCAGGGAAAAATTGTTTTAGCTTCCTAAAACCAACATGTGAGGACAAGGCATTCTTGGCATGGTTGTTGTTTATGTTACCTGCTTTTTACACCATATTTTTGCTCTGGTAAACATTCTCATCCCTTTGATTTAGGCAGGTCTCATGATAACCCGATACCCTTGTTAATGGTAAAGAAAGTGTTGAGACAGCAATCCTCTAAAGCTAACTTTTATCCCTAAATTATATTTAATAATAATAGATAAAAGAGATACAAATAGAACACGGTTTTGCTGATACCACCTTCCTGCAATATGATCATTTTTGTTCTATTTCTTCTTTTGATGGACTATTTCTTAGACTATCAAAATCTGCTGCTTTTTAAAATCCAGATAATCCAGAATACATGGAATAATCTCGGAAGTAAAAGGATTGTAAAAGATCTCTGCACTGGAACTGAAAGTATCTGTTCTTCTCCAGTCCAGATAAATATTAAAGAAACTAACCAAACAAAATCTTGTGCTTGCATATTGACATAGTTCTACAGGCTCCTTCTTAATATATGGCAGTAAAACATGCTTGACCGAGAGAAAGCCTGCATAACTCTTCAGCCTGAGTGCTCTTGGAGTCATGAAGGAAAAATACCTCTGATGAGAAAGGTGATGAGGCTCTGGAAGACTCATCGGGTGCATGCTTTTTTTGGTGAATTATTCACACTCCAGTCACATGTGTCAGGAAATAGGAGGAATCTGCACCACTACCACTGTCATCCAGTTAAATGTTCGAATGTAAATTTTAGCAGAACAAGCCTAAAGCCTGTCACATCTGTTTTTTTTTTAAATAATAATAAATGACCTAGCTTATATCTTCAAACTTGCAGCAGGCCTTCAGGTTTTTTTTTTATTAAAAAAAACTTATTTAGTTTTTACAATATGAAAATTATAGACAGAGTGACATTTAAACCTTTGCTTTTCATAGCATTTCACACTTACACCATTTAAAAAGACAGCTATTAACATTTTCAAATATCTTTCAGAAACCAAATGTTCTAACACACAGAATTCCAATTATGCTGTGTAAGAGGGTTATCAACCATTCTTCTACAAGAATACTTTGAAGTGCTTGGTATTAAACCAAGAGCTAAAATGTCAGTTGCACATAGACAATAAATTAGGGTGTATAAAATCATGTAAGATTTATTTAGTATTACAATTTTGACCTTTAGATTGCTTTAACCATAGATTGCATAAGTTTTTCTCTCTCCGGCCTTCTTTCTTTATCTGGGTAATCTTACTTGAATGTTAAACAAAGGTTGTGTGGCAAGTTATGCAAAGTAATGTAAACAATTCATGATGTTCGGACTTTCCTCCTCCTGCATGAAGGTAATACAGTAATGGACAACATCTTATATTTTCAGCCGAAATGTACTCTGAATTGCTCAGAGTGCAAAATTCTGGTAAACACGTTTTTCAAAATTCCCAGGCCATTTCTGTTTACACCTTAGCCTCAGTTTTCAGTACAGATCTCCAAACAGTGCCAGTTCTTAAGCTTGAAGTGTAACACTAGAAATGTATGTAGATACCTTAAGCCTCCAAGCAGGTAAACTTAATTGGATATTATGACAGAGCTTGTGGAGAGTGGGCGGAGCAAAGGAATCAAGGGTGCCAGAGAGCATGGCGTGGAGGGAGTCAACTATTGTGTCAGTGGAAGAGTGGGCTAGGAGGAGCGGGCAGCAGGAGACAGATGAACAACAGACATTGATGAATTGGAAGTCAAAGAAGATTGGGTGGCAGGGCGGGGTGCAAGAGGCAAGTGGGTAATGCCAAAGGAGATGTTGTGATTGCCAGAAAAGAGGAATTCAGGGACGGAGGGAGCAGTGTTTGGTGAAGGTTGAGTGAGTGGATTTTTTGGGCACATACTAAACATAAAAAAGCTAGGAATGACTGCATTTAAAATCCATTCACATTAAACGATATGGTATCATGCAAGGAAACAGGTGTAGAGGATAGATTAAACAGTCTTTTACCAGATTCTTATTCAGCAGGTTACCCCCAAATAGCAGAAACTCCTATATTGGACACAGAATCCAAAGCCTCAACTTGTCTCTGGCTGAACCTTGAAGAATCCTCGCAAATTACAGCAATCAGAAAAGCAATTAGGGAAGGAAATAAATACACTAAAGAAACTACAAACAATGCCCACAACATTCTAGCACTGCTGAAGCAAGCTGCTAAAATGTATGGTAAACCTAACTGACATGATGGAGAAATACTTGGCACTGTACAGAGATATTAGAATCTATCAGCCTAAAAACTATTAAAATATGCTTTCTCCTCCCAGAACAGTTCTTAGTGAAAAAATGTCAGGCTTGTAGCCCTGCTGGAGGGAATGGAAGGAGCAGATGCAGAAAACTATTCTGAAGTTCTACTCAAAATGATTCTGCAAGGAGCTGCACATTGAGATTATGGTAAAATGAGGTAAAATGAGATTAGCCAGAGATGAGAAATTAAATCCAACTCTATGTTCATTTCATTTTTACCCAGACTGCAGTTTAGAGATTCAAAAAGGTCACTGTTATTTTCTGGATGTGAAGAAAGTCCTGAGAGATCAAAATATTCACTATGGCACAGCATGCTTTTTGATGTGAAGCTGAGAGGTGAGCTATATTAAATGGGAACGTTCTGTTTTTTCTCTATCCAGGAGCAGCCTTACATTTCAATGAATCTCTCCAGAGCCACAACACTATTTCATCTAATGCACCTTCACAGAAAGAACTTTAAACAGAAAAATTGGAGTTACAAGCTAAATACAAGTTTAATCTGAATGGCTCCACAGCACAAGATAGTGGGCTTCCTCTTCAATGAAAATATATTTTTCTCCCTTAACATTGCAATACCATGTATGTAAGACTAGCCCTCTCTTCCCTCATGCTCCCTTCTCCACTTCCACATACAATATGGGGGAACAAAATGTGTCATATTCTTCAGTTATTATTAATATGATCTGTTTAAAGAGAGCACCCTCAGATAATGTGATTTTGCAGCCATACTAATGGCCACATAATTGATCTTTTTGGCAAGATGTCATATAAATCTCTTTTTGCACTTCGCAAGTCCACCGAAATGGCCACTTTCATGCCATCTTCCAGCTCCTCAGCATCTCTGTTTGTCATTTTGCCTTCCTTCTATGCTCTCCTTAAAGCAGCAGGCAACAAAATATTCTTCTTCCAAGATTAGGACAGCAGTAAAGATAAGAGCCACCTGCTACCGGAGCTACAAGTAGGAGGCAGGAAGGGCTGAAGAGCTGTCTTGTTGGAAGCAAGGTTTCTAGGAAGAGGCAGTGCCACGAAGACCTCCTACACACCACAGGAGAAGAGCTCTTCTGCATTCTCCTATAAGCCTCCTGGCCCCTACAAGTCCTTGTTTCAGTCCCCTTCAGTTTCTGATTCTGCTGCATGCTGTCTGCTCCCCAGCCAACCAGAGAGTCCAAGAAGTCTCCTCTCTTGTATAGTCCTGATAAGCTCTACCATGAAAATAAATAACTGTACTGGTCATAATGTGCATTTTTGTATTTTGTATTTTCACAATGTGCATTTTTAGAAATATTTAAATAGAACTGAAGTTTATTGTAGAATTTTGTATTCTAGCTATTATATTATATTGTCATATAATTCCCACTTACCTCAGAATTCATGTAGCTCTGCTGCTTAAAACACAAGGCTTTGTCACATATTTTTGGCATAATTTGATGCATAGTGTACGGGGCATCTTATGATAACACTCACTAATGGGCATAATACATTCTACCCTGAGTTGTTAAACTGAGCTAGCACTACATATGGTATGTTTGCAGGAATGGGCCCTCAATCCTGTAGTCTTTGAATTTTTAAGGTTTTAAGAGAGGTTGATTTGGTGAGATTTATAGGGTTGAAGAATTTAGAGGTTCTTAATGCTATTTGCCATGTTTATTTACAGTGGGGTTTGTTGTTTTTTTTAATTGAAAGCTACTGATTTGCACAGCGCATTGAGCTAAATAAATAAAAGTAACAATTTCATCTTGGACTTTATACATGTTTCAGTTTAATAGATTGAGCATTTTTAAGCTCTAGAGTCTGAAGGACAGCATTGTTTCCTGGATGCTAATGATGATGTTTGAATTAAATGGCACTGTGACGGGAGAACCTTGCAGTTTCCCTATGTCTAATCATTTCCTCAGATAATCCCTGAGACTGGAGATAACTAGTAAGAAGCTATTCCTTTGCCTTTTCAAGCCAAATAATATTTGTATCACTGTGATTAGTGATAATAAAATATAGGTATTGAATTATAACTTAGAAGCATGAATTATTGGTACCATTTTATAATCAGGACATTCATGCATTAAAAGAAGAAAGCTTGTAATGATTATGAGCTATTTCTTTAAATACTATAGTCTAGGTACATACTATTTAATATATACTTCCCTGTTTTTGTGAGGAAATGAAAGATATTTATTTTATTTTATAATTGTACAGGGAATTTAATGAAGTGGTCTGAAAATTGGTTCAGTTACAATAAATAGATAATGGTATAAAAGGGAAGAGAACAGAGTGGACAGTAATAATGAAAATTAGCTCTTATCTAAAGGTATTTGAGTAGTTGGCCTAGCTTCATTAACCCGGTATTCAGATGAGCTGGAGATAGATAACCAGTTTTCCTTTTCATTGTTAGATACCTTACCTGACATTTCCACATATGAATAATTGATCTGCATGTGCAACTGCAATAATTGTGTACAAATTACATTCACAACTGTGCTCACATTATTGGCTTTTCATGTTTTGAATATCAAGAACACAAACTACATATAATAATCACTTCTTGCCTCACTGAAATAAAATCACTTTTGGGCAAACTGGTACAGCACAATAACACATAGCAGTTTGGGGCCTGAGCCTTGAAGGATTTATGCATATGCCTAAATCAGTGTAATATTAGGCCTGGGGCCCTAGGATACTAAATGAAGAACAATGTATTTAATGAAACTACAAGGGGAATTTAGATAAAGAGAATATAATTATTCTCAAATCTGTACTTATAGCCACCTACTAATCATGATTTTAGTCACCATTAAATTCTCAGTCCCTAAGAATCTTTCGCATTATAAATGACCTGTGTAATTTATACACCTGCTGACCTGTTTGCTATACATAATGCAATATAGATAAGCATCTTGATAAGACGAATAGAATACAAAGGTTTTTGATTACCCCCAAATGATTAAGAATCAAAGACAGAAGTGCCAGCTCTCACAGTCTTGCAATGTTTTTAAAATTTCCTGTGATCTCCTGATTTCTGCCATCAAACATGCAAATGTTACCCTTAGTCAAAATCTTTCCTGTTACAATCAGTGGAGCTGAAGCCATCAAGCAGCCTCAGTCAAGAGGACTGTCATTTCCCTATAGCTGCACACATGGAAAAAAATGGCCACAATCCCACCCTTTATGTTCCATGGGATTGAATCCAGGCAGCTCTTAGGGAAGATAGCTACCCCTTGTCCTATTGTTAGGAGACTAGATGGGAAACTGGGGAGTAATGGGAACTGGGGAATGTGGAGAGCAAGAGAAGACTGAGGGGATGTAGGCTAGGGTAATTCTGGGGTGAAGGTCGGAGGAGACTGAGGGTAACAAATGAATGAGGCATGCAGGAAGGAGGCGAAGGAGATTTCAAGGAAATGTGGGGAGAATAATGAGGGGGCAATGAAGTGGGAAGTAGGAACGGGAATAAGAGATGCAAGAGGAGATTAAGTAGTGCAAAGGAATGGGGTGACAAAGAAGAAGAATATGAGGAATAAGAAACTTGAGCGGAAAGGGTGGAGAAAATATGGATGGCAGTTGAACATACAGAACATGTATGTGGGTGAACTAGATAGTGTGGGCCAGCATGAAGGTTGAATGTGAATGAGGCAGAAAGTAGATGGCAAGGGGAGGGGAAAATAATAGTATTAAGGGAAGGGGATGGAGAGGAATATAATTGCAGCTACCCACACACCTCAGGGGATAAGAGAAGGTAAGTGGGGTCCTCCATCCAAGCAGCCACTGGATTGGACTGTATTTGTGTGTGTGCTTGTATTTAAAAGTTGAATTTGAACCTGAAACGATTGCACACAAATCTGGGGAGCGTCCTCCTCCTCCTCCTCTTCATGATCTCATTCTGTTTCCCGCCACATCTATGCACATGCAATTATTACACTCTGCCAGGTCACTGGAGGAGCATTTGTGCTTGAGCAGTTGGCATTGCAGGAGATGCTTCATATTTTGAGGCATTCTGCTGCAGTCACAGGAACTGGGGCCAGTGATGTAGCTAGTTGATCATCATGACTCTAGACCTGCCGACTTCAGTGCAGAGTTGATTAAGAGAATAATGGTTTGACGATGTTAGGGGTTTAACAGTGGAAAGAAAACTTTGTCATGACTTCAACTGAGTCAGCACTGGTGCTATATCACACAGTTTATGTCTTGGATCTATATATTGCCTTGTGAGCTCGACTCTACTAGCAAATTACCAATGTATATCACGAGGAGCAATAACTGCAAGGATGTTGACATGAGTAGATTTAAGGCATCCTGTACTGTAGTAGCTGGTGGTGTTAAGTACAGGGTCTAGCTTCTTTGTGTGAGAGGATCATGCCACCGCTGCACAGGTATATTCAGCAGATGAGTAGCAAAGTGCCAGTGCTGTTGATCACTGAGTGGACGGGTCTGTATCCCACTTTGATGTAGCCAGCTTGCTGAGATTGTTGTTTTGTATGCTAACCCTGGCTTTAGTTTTCTTGGTGTGAGAGTGTGTGGTTGAGAGTACCACGGAGACATGCAGGAATTATGAAATGAGTAAGTTTTGTCTCAAGCCAGCTGCTTTGAGTTCAGATTTGGCCTCTCAGTTTTTCAGATGAAATGCACTGACTTGCATCTGAACTGGGTTTGCATACAATTGGTTGGCTACAGAATACTTGTCTAAGCTGTTAAGTGCAGTCACCACAGTAGTCTCCAATATGTCAGACTCCTTGTGCTCTGTGATGATGAACAGATCATCTGTGTCAATAAAGGACCTTGTGCTAAGCTAGTTCGGCTGATCATTTTTGTAGATGTTGAGTAATGTAGATGCTAAGACATTAGTTTGAAGGAGGCCATTCTTCTGTCATCTCCAGCAGCTCCATTTGCCACAAAAGTTCACGAAGAATCTTCTGTTCTCCAGCATGCTCTATATTAGCTTTGTGAGGTGGTAGCTCTTTGTTACAATTAGTACTTTGGCAAGGAGCCCACAATGATTGACTGTATTGTAAGCAGCTCAGAGATCAACGGACACCACTCCCATAATCAATCCCCTTTCACATTCATCTTTGATATGTTCTGTCAGATTTGGAAGCTGTCCAGTACAATCCAGGTGAAAGCCAGCCTGTTTGTTGATAAGAAGTGGTTTAGTAACTGGTGTAAGGCAATATAACAATAGTTGGTCAAACAATTTTAAAATATCACACAGAAGTCACATAGATCAACAGACTCAAAAATCAGATGGCTACTTTAAAAAAAACACTTTTTTTTTTAAATCTCATGATGGTAGAGGTCTGACTCATGAATTTTGAGCCTTTGGAGCTATAAATGGCTAACATAGCTCTCAAACATTGGATCAGTGCTTCCAATTCACAATGGCCCATAGGAAGTATAAAGGATTGAGTGTTGCACATTACATAAATGAAAACATTTTATTAAAAATTCTAAGAAACAAGGAAGAGTGAAACCTGTGTTGAGTGGCCCCCTGTTATAACAGCTAAAATAGGATCGGCCTCTAATTGTAGTTGTTAGTAACAGTTTTCATTGTATACAACTTGGAATATGGCCAGGACACTGAGGTTACCAGGCCTACTCATGTGAAATTTGCTATGGGATTTTAATGACTACGAGTGATCAGAACTTTAGTTTTACAGCTCATCCAAATGATGGCTTAACATATAGAACAACTGGTATGGGTGGAGCATGCACCCACAGTACTTTAAACTTGTCAGTAGATTCTAGATTGTCAATGGTTTCTTTGGGACATCGCCCCATACCCCTCTTTTTTAACCAGATGGAAAAGTTAACTGCCAGTAATCGGAAATGAAACCACTATGGCAACCTCTTGCTTATCTGTCTTCATTTTAACATATTTTATCTAAAAATCACACCAGTATGAACAGATGGAAGTCGATACTGGCTCATTTCAGTGTTTTAATTGTAATTGTATGGTTCTGTGCTGAAAAAGGCCAACTGATAATTGGACACTGCACATTTCTTTCTTTCTTTCTTAACCACATGCTTTCAGAACTGAAAACTGCAAATAAGATAGACTGAAGTGGAAATCACTTAACATCAATCTTGTACTTTCTGCTTTAAAAACAGCCCTTTCAGCTTATGTCTGTATTTACAGAATCACCAGTAGACCAGTCCCTTTAATGAGCTGTAACTGAGAGCAGATTCACAGGGAACATCAAGTACTTTTTAAAAATTCAGCCCAGTACCAAAAGTATTTGATCTTCTATTGCTAGGGTATGGTTGTTGTAAACATAAATGAAATGCACTGAGTATTCAGTGTTGACTAACTATAGATGGCTTCACCCCACATGGCGTTCAAATATTCTTAAAGTCACGCTCGGCATAATAATCAACTGCAGGTCAAACAAACGTGTGTGTGTGTGTATTTATGTTCATATTTTGCATTCTTCATGGTTTTTCTTCTTAGCAGGATAATTTTCATTTTTAACAGGCACACCGAAGATTAATGAAACTCTTGTGCTGATATAATCCCTTTCACAAACAGGTTATTTCTAGAGTATTCGTCAATTTACATGCAGGCAAACAAATAGTATGCAAATAATATACACAGCTGTCTCCTATCTCGAATGGAAGAATATATTTTCTTCTAAATGTGATTTAGTTTGATAAATGTGAGGATATGCTGCAACAAGATACTTTAGGCTATGCAAAATACACAACTGGAGCTATGTTTAGTCATGGCATGGCAAATCCACTTATGAGTCTCCTGAGACAGCCCCACTGGGCTAGAATAACAGCTCCATTATTCCAAGTTTCATGTCTATCACCCTACTTATTAGCATAGTTTTGAGGTTACACAATGGTGTTAGTTCTCTCTCTGCATCCTCCTACTTATTCATTATCAAATTACATTGCAATATTTATTTAGACTACTCTCACTTAGATCAAGCATGCTAAGTTCTACAAACAACTTTTCCAGAAACGAGATTATTTTCAGTACACTACTTTAAAATCCAACTTTAATATTGAATTTAAGTTGTTTTAGAAATAGGCTTTAGAAGTGTTTTACGGCGGGGGAGGGTGCGGAGTAGGGCTTGATTGAAAGCTCATGGAAGTCAGTGAAAAGACTCCCAATGATTTCAGTGAGCTTTGGATCAGACCTACAGGGACCAATGCAGGAAAATCACCTAAGCACATACTTGTGTTCATCCCTATTCAGGAAAGCACTTAAACACATACTTAACTTTAAGCATATACTTGAAGACAATGACTTTAGTACATGCTCAACCCCAACCCCTCAACATCAATACTCTCTACTCACCCCACAGCCCATCAACAACTCATTCACCAGCCTCTCACCCACTGCCCCAGGAACCTTTCTGGCCACCCCTCCCAGCTAAGTGCTCCACTTTCCACCTGGGCTAGGGTGGTTCCTCACAATCCCAGCTGCCCAGCGACTCCACTTGCTCCCATCATCTACTCCACACAACACAGGCCAAATTTGAGTGATGAGGGGCATTGCAACCTAGTGCATGGGATTTACAGTGCCACACCAGTTTGGTCTGGTTGCCTCTCTATCATGATGGAGGGATGGCCAGGACAAACCTGAGCAGCACTGCTACCCCTGTGCGCCCAGTCACACCACCACTCAAATTTGGGCCAGACACTCCTGTGTCTGATGGAGGGATGGCCAAATTTCAGTGAGTGGCATTGCAACCATGTGTGCCAGGTGAAGTGCCACAGTGCCACTCCATCTGGCTGGGCCCCCATAACCTCATGGGCCCTGGCATGACTGCACCATATACACGATTTTATCTAGTCCATTGTAGTCCTCCGCACTGAAATCTCAAACACCTTGTTTAATTGTTCTCTATTTATAAAAACACTACATAAAAAAGGGTGGGGGCAAGGACTAAAATGGGCATGTCCAAGGAGAGAAGTTTTAAACATGATCTGCAACATGCAAACAAGGCTCTTGCTTCTGAGCATGTGTAATTTGGTGGCTGCATTAATGCAAGCTTTAGTTCTCCTGTTCTGCTCACCACTTTTTACTTTGTGCTCAAACATGCAATACTGCACCCCTGCTCTGTACAGAATCAACCCCTTTTTATCTAACACCTTTATTTTCCAGGATGGCACTACTTAGCCAATTTATACATTAAAATGTAAGTATTACAAGCTGTTAATCCTCTATATGTTTCAACCCAAAGCTCTTTGGTTTAAACAATCTAAAACCTCCTTCTTCCTACTGACATGCTTTACATAAAGTGAGTCCTACTCTGTGTATGTATGTATGTTTGAATGAATATGCGATACCCCTGGGTAAATAGAAAGAGAGTTGTGACAGTGATCTTAAATAATGGAGTATGCCCCATGCAAAAAGATCATTTTCTGGATAAGTTATCTTTGAAAGGCTGATGTGTAATCACTTATCTTGCCTTTGTAGGAAGAGCCCTGTTTTCATTAACAGTTTTAAGTTCCAGGAATGGCTTCCACTTCTCCATCTGATCCAGAAAGCAGAGGTTGAAACAAGGAATTTCTTTTGGTCAGACTCTAGTGTTTTTTCTTGCTCTCTCTTTGCTGTTTTTAGCTATGTCCAACCAGGACTACATAGTAAGGCTTAGTTAAGAAGACTCTGAGCCAGCCTAATTTTATTCACTCCTGTCTTTGGTTGAACATTATAAATTAACAGCATTTGATGATATTCCATGGCTTATGTGCAAAGCTGGCACATGGGGAAATTGAAGATCACAGTGAAGCTACTGTCAGCTGTCATTTTACATTGATATATTTTACTGTAATTACTACTTTTTTAAAACTGGCATACATTGTAAATTACAAGGTTATTTCAAGTTCTGAAGATGTACTACATTCTGACTCTGAAGTTTTATAAGAAATTATTTCTTTTTATGACTTTACTCTAAATCTCAAGGCTCCTAGAAAGGGAAACTATACTATACTTCAACATGTCTTGGGATTTAAATGAATCTATGCAATGTATTTCAATTTCTAACTTTGGATCTCTGCACATTTATAGTATTTGGAAGCTCTTTCTCCACACCACATCCCCATCTGTTTATCACCAATATAATATTTTTGTAAGATGGATCACATCATACATTATTGGGCTTCTGTTTAACATGCAGCATTAGCAGAAGTACAAATTTGATACCTTGTACTTTTGTAACCTTATGTTTACAGTACAGCACCATGTCTTTTTAGTGCTGCCTTGGAAATCAGATTGGATAAGTCTGGGAATACAGTTTCACATTGTGCATAATCCTCGTTCTGCAACTGAAGAAAATCAATGAGGGTGAAGCATTGATCTCCTTGCAGAGTGCAAATGCAGTTAGCTCTGAAACACACTGCGGGGGATTTTGTTATTCAACTCATTTGATAGCACAACATGTTTGCTAACCAAGTTCTTATAATGCAGTACCTTACTAGCCTAAGCTATTAAATAAATAAATAAATAAATAAAAGGTCCCTTTTGGAAGAAGAAAAAGGCTTTGCATATGCACTGTTCTTCTACTACTTGTATGTTTGCTCAAGGCTAAACCGGATTGCCTTTTCTTCAATGACATTTCACAATGTCACCAAATATATGAAAGTCTCACAGAAGGAAGTGTGAATATGAATCACTCCAGGAAAATATTATCTTCCACTTTGATGTATTTTATGTTCTTCTATTCTGGTTAGTCAATTTGTTTTCTTTTTTTTATTAAAGTAGTAAATGGGGCCAAGTATTACCTGAAGGGCCCACAACAGATAGCTAGCTAGCTAGATAGATGGATAGATATGAGTTATATTTCATTCTTGTCAGTGAAAGTATTTTTATACATACAGCCACCCAACTGCAGGAAATAAAGTATTTTAAAAGTGATTTCAGAGGATTCATTTAGTGCTGTCATAATACAGTGTTTTCTTTAATGAAAATTTATATCACTTCGCTTGCACTGAAACTCAGTGGAATGTATTTATATTGAAAGATGGAAGGGGACTGATACATTGTGTAGTAAACACCGACTGGTACTTGACAATAAACAGGCTCTGACCTGGTTAAGTATAGTATGACATCATTAAATATATCCACTCTGAGTTCAGATTTTCCATATTAAAACCATCTTATAAATGTAGTGTAATTGAATCAGGTGGCATTTGTAATTGGACATAACACTTGCAGATCAACATTATGCTGGTAAAATATTAGGCTGTTTCTCAGAATATTAGCATGATTAAGATAATGGAGCCTGCTTTTAAAACATATTTGAAGCAGGCAGCAGCTCCAGTGGAGTGATGGGGGGAGGGTAAGAGAGAAGCTCTCTTCTTGGTTTTATTAGAGTTTGAGGAGTCAGAATTTTGAAGTTGGTCCAATAAAAGATATTACCTCACCCACCTTGTCTCTCTAATATCCTGGGACTGACATGGCTACAATATCGCAAACATGAAATAAATAGGTAACATTTACTGGAGCAGTGAGAAAAATTTAGGAAAGGTAGTAGACAGGGGACAGAAAGAATTGCAGTAAAATGTGTCATTTGACAGCTTGATAAATACACATTAAATTTATTACTACCATGATTTTGTAGTCTTGACACACTTACACAGAAATATCAAACAAAACAGAAGTGTTTCAACAGGTCCAGATTAACACAGGAGCTTTAGGGGCTACAGCCCAGGACCCCCGGCTAAGGGGGGCCCTGGTGCAGCAGGGATCAGGCAGGCTGCCTGCGTGCCATGGCCCCAAGATGCTGGCACATCTCTTCAGCCCCTGGTGAGGGGGGGGAGGCAACTCCATGCGCTGCCCCCAGCCAATGGGAGCTGTGGGGGTGGAAGTTGTAGGCGCGGGCAGAGCACGGAGACATACTACCCCCTCCCCCAAGGGTGCGCATAGACGTGCCAGCAGCCGGCCACTTCTGGGAGCAGTTTGGGGCCATGGCATGCAGCCTGCCTCAGCCCTGCTGCACCGCTGGCCGGGAGCCACCTCCCAGTCAGGGGCGGCTCCAGGCACCAGCGCAGCAAGCGCATGCCTGGGGCGGCAAGCTGTGGGAGGCAGACTGCCGGTCGCCGTGAGGGCGGCAGTCAGGGAGCCTTCGGTGGCATTTCTACAGGAGGTCTGCTGGTCCCGTGGCTTCAGCGGCCATTCGGTGGTGGGTATGCCGAAGGTGCGGGACCAGTAGATCACCTGCAGAACCACCACCGGATCCATGGGACCGGCGGACCTCTCTCAGAAACACCACTGAAGGCTCCCTGACTGCCGTGCTTAGGGCAGCAAAAAACATAGAGCCGCCCCTGCTCCCAGTGAGACCCTACACCTCACACCCCCCCTGCACCCCAACCCCATGCCCCAGGTCAGAATCCCCTCCTGCACCAGACTCCCTCCCAGAGCTTGCACCCCTCACCCTCTCCTGCACCCCAACACTGAGCCCCAGCCTGGAACCCCCTCCTGCACCCAAACTTCCTCCCAGAAAGAAACTAATAGAACAGCTGTTCTAAGGTAAGAATTAGGCTATTTTGAATTAACTTAACTATATTCTATGTGTTTTAAGATTGAAATGTAACCACAGAATGGCTTTATGTTAATTAAAAGGCAAGTTTAGTATAGTATTAATAGCCTTGATGCCATAATTGTGATCATTTTGTTTTAAATTAGGAAAAAGACTTGGATACAGGGCCCCCACAAAATCTAATAGCCCTGGGCCCACAGGACAGTTAATCCGGCTCCGCGTTTCAGATAAAATATATAAACTGAATCCTCTAGCCAGTCAGTATTACCTGGGGTTCAGATGGCAGCAAGCCTTGTGTACTTCAGTGAAGGACTGTACTGTATCAGATACAATTATAATAAATAATCATAACAATATGCAGAGCTTAACTATTACACACTCAGGAATATAACATACAATACCAGTTAGTAGGCAACAGAAAACAGCCTAGTTTTTTAGCCTCCTTTTACATTGGTAGATTAAGCCCATTTAGTTAAAGAAGTGGATTCATTTGAGAAGTTTTGCTGTTAAGGGTAATTATCCAGTTATTTGCAGAATAGGAATGTAAACATAAGGCATCTCTTCCAAGTAATAAATGTGTAACAATGTATTTCATAACAGCCTTCAAAGCACCCACTACACAGTCGGTACAATACAAATTAATAATAAATATTACTAATATTTAACAAGATTGTACTTTTTATTCCTTTTTGTTAGTATTGCTTTAGCATAGGAAAAGAGGGATCGAAGTAACCTGACTTAATTTTATGCATCCCATTTTTCAAAAGGCTCACTTCTTGGATGTTATGGGGATGATGGCATCCATGTAAGTAGACAGAAGGATAGATACTATAAACTGACCTTAAGAGCCTACCTTTTTTAACACATTTGATCAAACATAATGAGATGCACCTTGTTCCTGAGCAACCTCATCCAGCCTCATGGATTTAACAACCACCTCACAACCTCTTTTCAGTCTTGACTTTCCTGAATGTCCTCTATGACTTTCCTTTTAGGATGTCCCAACAGCAACTGAAACTTAAAACGGCAAAACCAAACTTCACATCTTTCTCCTCTTCCTCTTGTTTCTATTACTGATATCAGTTCACTCATTGTGTCTTTCCTTCGGGGGCAACAATGTCATTTTGACTTCTCTCTCTTTCCCTTCATACACTGATACACTGGCTACATCCAGAGGATTTTCCTCCACACCTTCTCCAAATACTCTTCTGCATTCCCCAACACCAAAATCCTTGTGCGTGTCTGGGTTCTCCCTCGCCTTGAGTATTACATTTCTAGAGAGAAGGAGGTTTCATTACCATCTTTAGTTGATCCAAAACAGTGCTGCAAAAATCAGCTATCTAGTCCACTGTTATGACTATATCCAGACCTCAACACATTCTATATAAAAGGAACTCTTCATCCCTATCTTCAAGGACCTTTACAACTAACCCCCTGCTTACTGTCTGCTCTTCTCACTCCCCTTTCATCCTGTCCAAGCCACTTCATGTTCTTCTACTTTCATTACATGCCTTCTACTGCAATAGGCATAGTTTGACTTCTATTTTTCGGGGGACAGCTCCGGTGAGGCCAATGGGGCTGCATGTGGGTAGACAAATTCCACGCCTGCCCAAGGCTTGCAGTTTGGAGGGCAACACCATCACACCCCCCAAACTACACCCATGCTTCTACACCTAGAACCCACTTCCTGACCCAGTCTGCCATGCCTCCATGGTCTTCATTTTCAAGACCCAATGTTAAAAACACACTTCTTCCAACGGCTTATAAAAACACAGTTCTGTCCTTTAAGAGGTGCAATAAAAACAGGCAATATACAATTTAATAAGTAAATAAAACACCAAACACATTTTGGCATTAACAAGATGTATGCTAATTTCACTGCCCAATCACCTGTTTGTTGTCACATTCCCACCCCCATCCTTTGTCTATTCAGATTGTCTCTTTCAAACTGGTGAAATGAAAGAATGCGTGTGCTTTCACCAAGAACTGACTACAGAAGCCTATGTTGTGTATTTCCATTTCATGTGCTTGCTGAAACCAGGAAACACAGAGGGACAGCTTTTTTAAAAAACATATTTAATTTTCCAAATTAAATGATATTTTTGTTTTGTTATTATTGAGTTTGACTGAAGTCCAAACTTTTTTTTACATTATCCACCTCTCTGTGTCCCTGTATGTATTATATATATAATGTTATAGGTTTTCCTCAAAATTAAATGGGACTGTCATCATTCCAGTCTGACCCAGCTTTCCCACCTTGCGGCATAGTTTGCAGATGAGCCCTTTCTTGATTTTTCCCTTTGCCCAGGGTATCAACAAGTCTAAACAGATTGTTAAGTGCTAAAGAATACCTCCTTGTGGAGGGTCTAATTTATTAGCAATTTCTGCCCCTGGTGTTAAGCCTCTTACCCCTACCAGGGTAATGTCCTTTGGAGTCTGGGGAGGTCTGTCCACTGTGACTCTTCTCCAAAGACAACGAGTGATCCTAGCCAGGCTGGGCTTGCAGCCAGTGTCTGGAGACCCACTGGCTGAGACCAGGCCCTCTTTGATGCCTGCTGGATACGGACCTTGTCTAGGAGGCTCCCAGGAGAGCTCAGCTTCTAGGGTCCCTGGCTCACCCTACTGACTCAGGCTTCTCGATAAGCTCCTCTCCACAGGAGCCTCTTTTCTCCCTTTGGAGTTTCCTGGAAATGAGCGTGGATAACCCTTATTAGATCCAGGTGCTTATCTACTAATCAGCCATCTGGGGCAGTCACTTACCTCCAGGTGGGGCCTTCATAAGCCAGTCACTGGCAGAGTGAGCCCTAACTCCCCATAAAAAGCTGCTGCCCCATGATAGAGACAATACACTGTTTTCTTTTAAAACAAATGAAACAAAAACGAGCCAGTATCTCAACACTCTTCAACATCCCTACTAGAGCAGATTTAATTATTCATTGTGAATAAATTATCTCACTGTAGCTCTTTTTACTGTTTGAGAATCATTTGAAAACTGATCCTGATTGCTACAAAATATCCTTTATGCAAAAAATTTTTAGCCTGCGGCTTGTTTGCAAACAATTTATTTACTTAAACTATTTGCTATTCATGGCATGTGCCTGGTCACCAAGTTAACACTTTATTGATTCTGTTTCCTGATAGGATGAGTGAAACTGTTTAAACTGGAAATTAACTAATATAATGAATGACAACTAATGAATAACACTCTTTCAGTACAAATTTTCAGATGAAGAATTTGTGTGCTTAAATTCATGATGTTCCTGGGAAATATGAAGATTTTCATTAATAAACTGGTTGTTCATCCAAATAATTGCAGACAATAATTAATATGATCCTATAAATAACAGTCAAACGAACTTATCTTATAGTTTTGAATGGAACATATTTTTAAATCACTTTTTTCCATTGTTGGATCAACTCTAATCCTTACAGTGATCAACCAATTTACTTACAACTGCAGGAGAAAAAACTGGAAGTCAGCCTGGAAAACTCTTACTCACTCAAGTAGCAATGGAACTATTCATTAATGTAGAAATTTGCAGGATTTGGCCCTTGGTAATGAAACAAATGCAAGTTTCAAGCTTCCAAGGGTTATATAAACAGCACTAAGAAATAATTTTTAAGATAATGAAAAAATACCCTGACAGTTTCCTACGAGTAACATTTTCTGCATACTGTGGAATTTAAATCTCATTATTGTTATAATGGACAGGAAGAATTATAAGTTATCCTTTGAGTTCTTCATTTACCACTACAGGAAACAGAGACAGGAAATAATAATAGATCATCAGAATAATCAAAACTCTCCTTTTCTATTCCAATAAGGCAATCTTGCACAGAAATCCAGTCTTGACATCCCCTCCCTCCTCTTTGGACAGTGGGCAGTGCTGCCACTCAAGTTCAACTTCCTGTGATGTCACATTACAAGACTGCAGGGAAAGGAGGGAAGTCAGGACCTGATATTTTAGACATTTCTAATGTAGCAGGCAAACAGAAAAAAAGTATGTGCATATATTAATTATGCCCTTTTTACATATCACATGAAGTAATCATACCCTCTTGGACCAGTCTAAAGCAGTGATGAAAGGCAGAATGACATTTTTTGTTTATTTGTTTTGTAAGTGACCTTAAAGAATTACCTTGATGGATTCCTAACAAAAATCCTAAATCAATGCGAGTTCTGTTTGTAGAGGGCCTGACAGGATAGGGTCCAAAGCAGATTAAACTTCCTATCATGCAGAGCCCCATTTCCACCCAAGAGTGATATTCACCAAAGCCAGTGTTAAAGTGGCACACCCACAGTGGGCGGGTAGTACCACCACAGAAACGATAAACTTGTGACAATTTGAGACTGTATGAGCTACAGTATGTTTACAGACTACTAGCTGAAAATGAAATATTTATGGCTTTTGTTTTACATATGCCACAATGACTCATCGCCTACATTTCTATTAGCCAAAAATATTTGCAGTATTTCTTCTTCCAAATAAGATCAGAGCTCTGTGGTGTAGCCCAGAATGTCCTTGCCTGAACACAGTCAATGTCATATACTTAATCTAGTCTTGAACTTCATGACTGTGCAGTCACCTGTCATGGATGCTTATAGACATAACAGGATTACAGGTCTAAATCTTATATATTGTCGTTTTTTGAACACCAAGGTGTTATAGAAGCGTAGAGTATGCGTCTTCGGGTGAACTCTTTGCTGCAGCAGTCTCCCTTTAGAACACAGATTTGATCTGAGTCTGTGGTTCTTGCTGAGATACGCATTACATCATTGTCTATTTTCAGCTTGTTACATTAATCAAAACCTATCCCATTTATTAAGCTGCTTCCTGCAGCTCAGGCATTTGAAATGCAGAGTGCCAGCAAGCTGCTGCTAGGCACCGTGAAAGAAAGAGGTGGGGTAGATTTGAGTAATGTACAAATTGAATTTCAAGCGACTGAGCAGCCTCTTTATCTCTTGGTGACACAACCAGTGATTGTGGCAGTATTCTTAAAGGAAATGAAACCCAGAGCCATGGTTCAATCATTGGGTAGTAACTATAGCCCTTCCCAGTTGTCTTTCCGGAACTGCTGATGAGTGTGACCTTTGCAAAAATGCACAAAGCCTTGATTTCTGCACGGCTAACCTTTACAAGCTGGAACCCTCCTGTGGAACCTAACTGCAGCAGAGGGATGCTTCCAAATAACACACACACATACACACATATACACATTTTATGAAGTGTGTATATTTTATGAAACAAAAATACTTTGGATAAAGACATTTAACAGTTGCCTATTTCTCTGTTTTGAGCCTTTGCATTCTTCTCTCTTTTCACAGGTAACAATCCATCCAAAAGTCCAACACCAGAAATGCATCTCAGAATCATTTTCTGTACTTAAGAACTTACCGAAGCAAAAAGTCAGCAAAATAGAAGTTAAAGTTTATCTAAACATTGGCCCTGTTAATACCTCTGAGCTCATAGTGGAGGTGATGTCTCTATGCAGGGATCTCCCTTGCCATGCAGAAAGGTGGCTCAGGGCTTGGCTACACTTGCAGATGTGCAGCGCTGGGAGTTACAGCTGTCTTTGTACAGCTGTGTAGGGAAAGCACTGCAGTGTGGCCACATTTGCAGCATTTGCAGCTGTTATGTCCTAGGGGCAGCCGGTGTAGGAAGCAATCACTTGAGGCCAGAGAGCAGACAGCTAACCAAAACCTCCATTTTATTTACAGAAACAGAGAGCTCACTCAGCCGGTTGAAACCGGCTGAGCTATCCCTTAATAGTCTAACTCAGTTGCCATAGTAACAAAACCCATGACAACCAAATACACAACATATTCTTCCCCCCCTAATAAGAACATGCCCTAAATAAAACACACACTAAACTAGAGAAGGAGGGTAGACTGCCTCCATTCCCGGCTATACCCTGGGGATTATTTTGCCCCATAACCGTGGGTTCGCCCTAACTAAAGATCCAGCCGATGAGGAGGCCTTCTGTCTCTAGGTGGATTACGGCGAACTTCTGGTGTTGTTGCACCCGAAAGTACTAGGGGTTCAGGGTCCGCAGCACGAATAGGTGAGGAGGTGGTATCAGCTCGTGCTGGGCAAAGGGGTATCTCAGCTGCCGGCAGTAATGGAGGAGAACAGTCAGGAACAGGTGACTCATGATTCGGTGTCTCACCAGGAGGGGTGAAGTCAGACCCCTCAACTGCAGATGGGTCCTGAAGACTGGCATGACCTGGCAACAGCTGATCTACATGTCGCCGCCAGGTAAGATTCTCTGCAGTCCGGACTGTATAGGAAACAGGTCCTGTTTGAGTGATGACTGTGGCCGGGACCCATTTAGCTCTGGAAGTATAATTCCGAGCCAAAACTGGCTGCCCTGGGCTAAAGGTTCGGTCTTTTGCTCTGGGTGCCCGTCTGATTACTTGATATTGCTGCTGATGTTGCACAGTTTGTCTGGGTTCAGAAGGTTTCAGCAGATCAAAGCAAGTGTGCAGCTGTCGTCCCATCATTAGAAAGGCTGGGGAAGCCTGGGTCGTAGCATGAGGTGTGTTTCTATAGGAAAGTAAGAAGGTATCCAGACGCTTTTGAATGGAGTGTTGTCCCTTTGCTGATTTCAAAGCGTTTTTCATTGTCTGCACAAATCTTTCAGCTAATCCGTTGGTGGACGGATGATATGGTGCTGACGTGATGTGGTGTATCCCATTTGCCTTCATAAAATTTTGAAACTCCTGAGAGACGAACTGTGGTCCGTTGTCGCTCACAAGTTGTTCTGGCAGACCAAAACGACTAAAGAGTCCTCGTAGTTTTTGGATAGTACTCTCTGCAGTAGTGGACTGCATTATAGAGACTTCTGGCCATTTAGAATGGGCATCTACTGCCACCAAGAACATGCTTCCTTCAAGGGGGCCAGCAAAGTCAACGTGAATACGTTGCCACGGGTTTTCAGGCCAGTCCCATGGGTGTAGGGGTGCCCACTGGGGTGCATTTCTTACACTCTGACATGACATACAAGCTTTTGCCTTCTCTTCAATAGCACTGTCCAATCGAGGCCACCAAAAATAGCTTCGTGCAATTTCCTTCATGCGCACTATTCCACAGTGACCGGAATGTAGCTGTTCTAACATCTGTGATCTCAGGGGTGGTGGAATAATGACACGCCTCCCCCACAACAAACAACCAGATTGGACCGATAACTCCGTCCGCCTGGACATGTAGGGAACAAGGTCGGGTGAGCCCGGAGAGGTTTGTCGAGATTTTCCATGCATCACCAGGTCCATAACTTGGGATAATACTGGGTCAACGCGGGTTGCCTTCTTTATCTGAGTAGCAGTGATGGGTGTATTCTCTACCTGTTCAAAGTAGAAGATTTCCTTTTGGGCACTATCTTGATGTTTGACCGGTAAAGGCAACCTTGAGAGGCCATCTGCATTGCCGTGCAGAGTGGATTTCCGATATTTGATTTCATATGTGTGTGCAGAAAGTATCAATGCCTAACGTTGCATACGACTAGCAGCTAATGGGGGAATGCCTGTGTAGGGTCCAAAAATTGATGTCAGAGGTCGATGGTCTGTAAGAAGAGTAAACTTTCGCCCAAACAGGTACTGATGAAACTTCCTAATTCCAAAAACAATTCCTAATGCCTCACGTTCGATTTGGGTGTAGTTAGTTTCTGCTTTGCTTAGAGTGCGTGAAGCAAAAGCAATAGGTCTTTCTTCTCCCGAAGGCATAATGTGTGACACGACTGCTCCCACTCCATAAGGGGAAGCATCGCAGGCCAATTGCAGGGGTAAGGATGGATCAAAGTGCGTTAGAACTTCAGAATTTAACAATGCATCCTTAGCTTTGTTAAATGCAACATCACAGGCTTCAGTCCACTTCCAGGCCTTGTTCTGCCCAAGGAGCTCATGAAGTGGTTTTAGCAGTGTGGCTAACTGTGAGATGAACTTTCCATAATAGTTCAGTAGTCCTAGAAATGAACGTAGCTGGCTTACATTTCGAGGTGGGGGAGCCTCCACAATAGCTTTAACTTTTGCAGGGGCCTTATGAAGACCTGCAGAATCGATGATGTGTCCCAAATATTCAACAGAGGGCTTGAAGAATTCACACTTGTCTTTGCGAACTCGTAGGCCATACTCTTCCAGTCTTTGTAGGGTAGCCTCTAAATTCTTTAAGTGATCCTCTTCATTTCTTCCAGTGACCAGGATATCATCCAGATAACACTGAACTCCTGACAAGCCACACAAGATCTGGTCCATAGCCCTCTGGAACAGGGCGGGAGCAGATGTTATTCCGAAGGGTAGGCGACAGTATTGATAAAGCCCCTTATGAGTCACAATAGTCAACAGCTCTTGGGACTTTTCATCGACGTGCATCTGTAAATATGCTTGACTCAGATCAATCTTACTGAACTTTTGTCCCCCAGCCAGGCCTGCGAAGAGGTCATCGATGCGGGGAAGCGGGTATTGCTCTGCACACAACACTGGGTTGACAGTGACTTTAAAATCACCGCAAATCCGGAGAGAGCCATCTTTCTTCACTATTGGAACGATAGGAGTGGCCCATGAGCTATGGGTAACTGGTATTAGGACTCCATTGGTGACCAGGCGCTCCAGGTCTGCTTCAACTTTTGGCCTAATGGCATATGGCACAGTTCGGGCTTTCAGATATTTTGGTGGACTGCCAGGTTTAATGTTCAATGTCACAGTGATTCCCTTCATACTTCCCAAATCATCTCCAAAACCAGCAGCATGTTTCCTTAGTATAGGGGTTAGACTGGTTTCTTCTTTAGTCATCCGGTGCACTTCTGCCCAGTTCAGCTGAATCTTCCCAAGCCAAGACCTACCCATTAAGGCTGGGTAGTCACCTCTCACCACAAACAGTGGCAATTTAGCCGCCTGTCCATTGAGCTCCACCTTAACATCAATAGTGCCCAACATGGGCACAGCTTCACCTGTATACGTCTTCAGAACAGTTTTTGTTGCCTTAAGCGGAAGATGCTGTAGCTTTTCCTTATACACAGTCTCAGGAACCAGCGAGACAGCTGCACCGGTGTCTAGTTCCATGCGTATAGGTTTGCCCTCCAATAAGGGGGTTACCCAGTATTCATGTGAGCCCGCTGCCAAAGACAAAACATGCAGTGGCACTTCCTCTTGTGAGGAGGTGTCACCTTGATCATCCTGGGTCTGCTCTAGGGTATGCAAGGTTCCTCTTTTTGTCGGCCAGACCACAGGCCTCTTTTTCTTTTGTTTACAGGCATACTCAATGTGTCCCTTTTTGCCACAGTGTCGACACACCAGGTCCTTACACCAGCATTCTGATGCCTGGTGACCCAGCTTACCACAGCGGTAACATTCTTGACTCTGCACCGTTTTGTGGGTCAGTTCTTGTGACACTTTTTGCACCCTAGGGGATGCACTGATGTATTGTGCCTCCCTTGTAGCCAGTTCCATGGAGACAGCAATATCAACAGCCTTCTGTAATGTAAGCTGAGCCTCTGTCAGTAGGCGCTTCCGTATAGCTTCACTGCAGAGGCCACACACTAACCTGTCACGCAGGGCATCATTTAACATCTCTTTAAATTCACAGTGTTCTGCTAGCTTTTTTAAAATGGCTACAAATTGTACAACTGTTTCATCTTCCTTTTGGTCTCTTTTGTGGAACCTATATCTTTCAACAATTACCAGTGGTTTTGGGGAGAAATGAGACCCCAGGATTTCCACAATGTCACTGTAAGATTTAGTCTCAGGCTTAACAGGGTGTAGTAAGCTGTGTAGCAGAGAGTAGGTTTTAGCCCCTACAACAGTTAAGAATATTGGCACCTTCTTCGCTTCTGTAATGTCATTTGCAATACCAAAAAGCTCAAAACGCTCAGTATACACATGCCACTGCTCTGTATTCTCATCAAAAGGCTCCAGGGGCCTGGTCAGAGTAGCCATGATTTTTAGTTTCACTTTCACAGTCAGTGCAAACAAGCAGCTTTTTTTTCTTTGTTTGGTCTTTACCTTGACTTCTACTTCCTTCTGTTACTGGAGCAGCACCAGGATCCCACCCTCGTCGCCAGTGTTATGTCCTAGGGGCAGCCGGTGTAGGAAGCAATCACTTGAGGCCAGAGAGCAGACAGCTAACCAAAACCTCCATTTTATTTACAGAAACAGAGAGCTCACTCAGCCGGTTGAAACCAGCTGAGCTATCCCTTAATAGTCTAACTCAGTTGCCATAGTAACAAAACCCATGACAACCAAATACACAACAGCAGCGGTGTTGGGAGTGGTGCATTATGGGCAGCTATCCCAGTGTTCAAGTGGCTGCAACGTGCTTTTCAAAAGAGGGGGGTGGGGTGGAGTGTGACAGGGAGCGTGGGGGAGGGGGGGGGAGAGAGAGAGAGAGTGTGGATTTTTGGAGCTGACACTGTGTCAGCTCCCTGCCTTGCAAATTCTGACCATTTCCCCGACGCCTCATTCACTCTTAAATGCAAACAGCCTGCAGACCAGATAAGCAGCTGCTCTGACGGACTCCCTTTCCCCCCCTCCCCCTCCCCGCCGTGCTGTTTCTCTCCTAAACAAACACTAGCTGTAGACATTCATCCCCCTGCCTGCCTCATTCACAGCAAACAGGAGCTGTATTTGTTTTTTTAGATAAGCAACTCTGGGGCCGAGTTCACAATAAAACAAAGAGAGGCATCATAACAAAACAAAGAGTTCTTTAGTTAAAAGCATTATGGGAAAATTCTGCTGGAGGCCAATTACAGGGCTTTTGGTGGCCACACTGGCGGAGCAGCGCTGCATCACCAGCGCTGCAATAGTTATACCCGAGGCAGAGCAGGAGTACAGCCAGCACTGCAGCCTGGGAGATGCAGCGCTGTATGTGCCTTGCAAGTGTGGACGGTGTGTAAGTTGCAGCGCTGTAAACCCACCACCAGCGCTGCAACTCTCCAGTGTAGCCAAGCCCTCAGCCATCTCCATGGCTGTATCCTCCCTTGTTATCTGTCAGCTCTGTGTTCTTGTGGAACCAGGGTGCAGTATTCAGCCTGTCTGACTCACGAAGGACACTCTCCCCCCGCCTCTGCTTGAACCAAAATCGATCAGAAGAAAGGCTTACAAAAAGCAATGAAAAGACAGTGGGAAACACACCTAAACCCCTTGGGACAAGGGTGATGGGATTAAGAAAACTCCCCTAGCCTCATTTGCATTGAAGATGGGACAGGGAGGCACCTCTATTAGCATACAGAATGGAGAACAGAGATTCCAAGGCAAAAACCACACTGAACTCTGGGACCAGAAAAGCAGGGAAGCACTGCATAATGGGAGATCTCTGGTCCAGATGTTAATGAACCCAGGCCTGCACATCCCCTGCTCAATAGTTATGAGACCAATTCTAGTAATAAATCCTTTATTGGTATCCAAAATACTAAAGCTCCCTAATTGCATTGTGAGCTCCCTGGAAGGAACACTGCCCATAGCCAGGAATGATCAGCTCCTATTGTCTAGCCTGAACAAAACAACTTTGGTATACTCCCTTGAGCCATCAGTTTACTCATAAACAAATCTAGTGTTCTCCCTTGAACCATTGTTGTTTCTCTAAAAAAACCCCAAAACCCTACCAACGCTCAAATATGTGTTCTGATGCCTGGATCCAAAATCTGCATCAGTTCCATTGGGATTTCATCCATTGGGACCCTGACTGATCACTCTGCCTGTCTCTAGCACTCCAGAACCTCAGCTACCCATTTAAGCTTCACGGAGTGGTGAGAACCCAACTCTCTCACTCACTCTCTTCCCCCCCCCCCTTTTTTCCCCTACTCTAGGTACAGCTTTCTAACCCTGACTTATGTGATCAGGTATAGTTTTGTAAACCTGACTTTTGTAATCAAATTTAAGCTAGATTTAATATTGTAACTGTTTTGTTTGTTTGGCTCTCCTTGTATGATTATTATGTGGCAATAAATAACTTTGATGGTTAAGCTGGTTGCTTCCCTCCCCCCCCCCCCTTTTGTGTTTTTGGCTTCCCCATTTGCTCTGCAGCAACACTCCTCTTACCTAAGCTAAAGATCCCTGTAGCACCCCAAAATCCTGTGCGTTTTCCTCATCAGGTGGGTTACTACCAGAACAATTGTAACGTGAAAGTGGGGATAGGGACATACTGAACCTGTGGCATAGGAGGGTGGCAGCATGGAAATGCTGCTTGACCCAGCCTGCTGAGTCCAAGGGCATATAAAGGTGACAACTTGGAAGTGCTGCTTGACCCAGCCTGCTGAGTCCAGGGACATACAAGGGGTCAGCTTGGGAGTGCTGATTGACCCAGTCTGCTCAGACACGCTCTGTTAATGTGGATGTGTGTGTTTGTCTAATTCTGGGACTGGAGGAACCCAGCTCTAGGAAACCTAGGTCCTGCAGGATAGCTCCATAGGGAAGGGAGAAGTGTAGCTCCATATGAAAACACAAGTGACACAAGCAGTACATTGATAGAATTACAGAACCCAACCCCTGCCCCCCCAAAGATTAACCCTAATAAATGAGCAGACCCCAGAGGAATGGGCAAATCTGGTAACACCCTGCACCTGAACCCCATGGAAAGCTCTCTGTGAATCCACGATTCTACCTGAGGGAAAGAATAAGTGATGCAGGAGTGGATAATTTACCATTTCCCCCACACTAGTCCTACAGAACTCAGGGAAGAAATTGAACTCAGCCAATGGCTGTATTACATTTCTAATGTCCTGTGCATGGTGGGGGTCCAGGGAGCCATGATGACTGGGAGCAGGGGGAGAACACTAGAGACCCAAAGCTGCTGAGAAGGGCACATGTCTCTACAGATCGCAGGCAATTCACTAGGTTTGGCTGAGTTCCTCAGAAAGTTCCACAGGAGGGAAAGAAACAAAATATATTGCCCCCACCCCATACCCCAGTGGAGTGGCTTGGGAGACATCTCTGAGGGGGAACCTTGTGAAGATTTTATTACCCTCCCGTGGATATTCTTATGTGAAGGGGGTGACTAGGCCAACTGCTGTTTGGAAGGCTATAAATATAACATAGCACAAAAAGGCAAAGCAATATTATTTTCATTGTAATTTGTCTAGGATGGCTAGTCTCAACCTACTGAAGGCTTCTCAATTAGCTTTCCTATTGGATAAGTGTGACCAAATGCACCCCTGTATTCACACGCTATTCACTACTGTAATACCCTTTGTACAAAATATGCCTTATGAGGTATCATTTGAAAACTAGTAACTCACTGGTCAATAACATCCTGCTGAAATGTATGTCGCCATGTTATATGTAAAGTTATGAATTCCCCCTGAATGTTGTTGGTAGCAAATGTTCAAACCCACAAAACTCCAGTGAGGAAGGAGTGGTTAAGCAAGTCTATCTTAAACAAAGGAATGTGAATTTACCTCAGTTTATATATAAGTAGTAAACAAGGTTCTTGAGACAGCAAAGGCATAGGAACAGACCTATCTGCATTTTACCAAACAACAACATAGAAGCTCTTTCACCACAAAACTCCTTGTCTCCATCCGCACAGTGGGAGTGAACATTATCAAGGGGTAGCTCTCAGGAAAATTCATTTCAAAGGGTTACTGGACTATAAAACCAAGGAGCAAAAAACACCCGAATATCTCTCCCTATCCATCTCTCACCTCTCTTTCATCAAAGAAGACAAAAGAAATCAGCCCTTTGGACTTGGGGGCAGATCCTGACTTGAGTATTTGGTCAGCAGTATTGCTGGGAACCTGTGGTAAGAATTTTACCTTGAACCAAGTCTAGTTTGTTAAGTTTAGTTACTAGAAAGCCTTTTAACTTCATTTCTCTTATCACCATTTCTGACTTTAAAGCCTTATATACTACTCACTTAAAATCTCTTTCTCTTTGTAGTTAAATAAACTTGTTTTATTCTTTAAAACTAATCCAGTGTTATCTTTAAAATGAACTGTGAGTAACTCCATTTAAAGTAGCAAACTGTTGTATACTATTACTGACCCCTTACAAGGGCAATGGACCTCCAATATCTGGACTGTCCAGGAGAGGGCTGGAAAGTGCAGAACACGTGTATGGGAGGAAATCTGGGACTAGGAGTGTGCTGGGCCCTGCAAGTGGTAACCAAAGCTGGTGGAAAGCAGAGTGTGACTGGAGTGTGCTGGCAGGCTGTAGCTATCCACAGACATTGAGGGTGTGACTGCATGTTATTTGGCTGTTTGTGAGGGTCAAGGTTGGGAGTTACAGCAGCAAAGCATTGTGAGGCACCAAGGTTACAGGGCAGGTGGTGAGACTTCCCCTCACTCATCTGGACTGCACTCAGGAATGTCAGAATAGACCTCACTCCTTTCCCTCCATAATTAGGAACCTTAGAAGAAGGAGCCTATCTGGCTCACAGAAGTTCTGTGTGTGCAGATACTCTACCCAACATGCAGAGCTGGAGAATATAATACAAACCAAAAAATATCTAAAAATGAAATAAAACATTCCAAAAGTGCAGCTATTGTGATTCATGGTGATGGACCCAAGCCACAGAATTCAGACCCAGGTCCAGATCTCCAATATCTCAACATTTAAGGAAGTTTGGATCTGAGATTTTGGGAAATTCAAGTTTTGGTTAACATTCTGAATCCCCCCAAAGTTCAGAGGTTTTTGGATGCAGGATTTTGGGTCTAGCCCATTTTTATACTTTTCAGGTTTTTGTATACCCTCAGTCTTCATTTCATGCCTCAGAACAACTGAGGCACAGATATCCAGCACCTCACACCTTAACGTGTGGTATTGATGCACACAGTAATACGAGGATAAGGAATTTTCCCAAATAATTACACACATTGAGCTTGTTCTGAATAAAATATATTTCCTATGACTCATAGTTCACAGTTCCTAAAATTGTTTTATATGAAAGAGGAAACAAACATATTGCTAATAGCTGTAAGTGGTACTTTTTTTCTTTTTAGTTAGATACAAAGAACAAAATCACCTTAAGTCATCTATCATTGCAACAAAGTAGGGTACACAAAAGACCAAGTCTCCCCATTAAAAATGCAATAAAGTTTGTTCTTTGCTGCCTAAATATTCAATTTTTTCTGGTTGGTTATATCCCCTTTTATTTGGCCTGTAAAAACCTCCTCCCTCACATTCACAGGTGATCATTCCCTCTTCCCTGCAGCTATGACATTCTGGCCCCATTGAAGTCAATAATAGTTTTGCCACTGACTTCAGTGGTATCAGGATTTCACCCAAGGGATTTAGTGAAGGAGGACAATGAAAACTTGAATAACTTTGAAGAATGACAAGGCCTGAATGATATGAAGTCTCATATGAAGGGTACAGAATGGATAACCATCTTGTGATCTAAGTTTTCATTTTGCATTCATTGACTACTGTATTTCAGAAACTTAAATGTAGGTAGCAAGATATTATTTTGGATTTTTGTTTCTCTGTGCAAATTGAAACTGTCACAATTTCTTCCCAGTTATAGTGACTCATTGCTTTGCAGTGCTTTCTTTAAAACCATGTCCAGAAGATACATGTAACTGTAAGAGCAACTTTATTCTAGCTTTCAAAGTGAAGCCACATGCTTAGACCTCAGTAGGAAAGTAACTTTAATTCATTCTGGATGACCTTTTCATTGGAAAGCAAAACACTGCCCTCAGGCTATTTAGAAAGGTTAGATATACCTTTTTCCTTTTACTGTTATGAGGCATATATTTATTAGTGCTCTCTAGTGTTTTTCTTATACCATCAGCAGCTCAGTCTTAAAAACAAAACAAAGCAAAACTCCACAACCCTTTGTAGCTCATTAACTGGTTCAAGGCTCTAGCTTGTAAGGTTCAAGTGTAAAACTTTTAGTCATGACAAAATAGGGTCATTGGTATGATTCAGCAAACAAAGATTCATTAAAGACTCAACACTCCTTCTTATTCTTTAGAACTTGTTTGGTTCGGCTAAAATAGCCAATTTAAACACTCTTTAGTGAAATGGTATTATATTCACTGCTTGTCATCTCTGCCAGTATGGAATCTTGATCTGGAGATGTGGGATTTAGCACCCAGGGGACAATGTTAATTACAAGTTAAGGAAATCATGGTTCTGCATGTAGATTGGTGAAAAGTCTTTATTAACTGTTTGGAAATAGTTAATTCTTCATTAGTCAGAACACTGAACCAGAGGCTGCTGCCTATGAACCATTGATTAGAGTTTATGGCAGCAATAACCTCCCTGAAAAACATTTGTTACCATACTTAATGAGCAGATTTTAGACCATTAACCTTCCTTGGGAGGTCAACCAACAAAATGGATGTTAACTGCTTGTAACAACCAATATCTCTGAAATTACTATTTAGATGCCGTTAGCATCAAATAAGCATCTTTTAAAAATATGGTATAAAATGACTTGTATATTAATAATTGAATATGTTGGAAAAGGGCTCCCATATTAAACAGTAGCAGCCCTATCTTTTCAGTAAGATAATACTTGGCTCTTATATAACATTTTTCCTTTCAAAGTTTCAAAGTGCTTTAGGAAAATAGATACATATTAACCCCATTTTACAGAGGATGAAGTAAAATCAGAGGTAAAATGACTTGTTCAAAGTCACACAACAAGTCCATGCCAAGATCCAAGATTAGAAATTAAGGTTGAAATCCTGGCCTGTTTAAGTCAATGGGAGTTTTGCCTTTGACTTCAATGGAGTCAGGTTTTCAACCCTGGTTTTCTTACTTCCAGATCAGTGTTTTAAACACTAGACAAAAAGGGTTTGCTCCTCTTTCCTGGTAATCTGAGGGGTGCTAATTCCCTACATACCACATGTGGCACAAGTATAGGCTTTGTCTCTATGAGGGGCTAGTCCCAATTTCAGTAATCTGTGGCCAGCAACCAGTATAGCTGTCAATGCAAACATCTAGTGTATATGAGGAATACTGTACTACAATTTAAACTGGTAGCAATTTGCTTGAAACTGGGCTAAGCTCAACTAAGTGCAAATCATGGCTTTTTGTCTTTTGGGTTTGCACTGATGCAGCTATACTGGTGGTTATTCAAGCACTGAAGTCAGAGCTAATCCCCACTATAAACAAGGCCTGAGATAAAGAACAAAATGTCCTGCGTCAATAACTTCTTAACTGGGATTTTTATATTGTCCCTTTCAGACTAGAAATAACCCATACTTATTTTGAAACGAGTACTGAAATATTTCCTTCATAAACAATTCTAGAATATGAATATGTGCAAAAATGTTGCCTATAGCCTTGAGAAATGTTATGATTAGGTTACTGTAGTGTGTACTTCACTTTGGATGGCTGTAGACTTTGGGCCAGTGCCAAAATAGTGAAGCAATGCTATTATTAGCAATTCCATTGAAAGGTTACAAAACATTACGTTTCTATTTTAGCACAGAAGTCCATTGTGCAATGGTCTATTGCAACCAAAACTTAAGAACCTGCGATGGATAAATTATATTTTATGTGCATGATTTTTCTGTTGCAGAACTGAAAAGTGTTGCCAAAATATGCACAAAGGCAAAGTGCTTGAAAACAGTTAGTGGCAGTATTTTTGGGATTGAGATAAAATACAGATAGCCTCAGTTGTGCATAAGCGCCTGCTAGCTCCAACAGAGATTTAACTAATAGAGTCATATCATATATAGCACCTCTGGGATCTGCATAATGAAGCTATCCATATTTAATAATTCTCCGAAATCACAGTAATACAATAACATTTGTGACCTAATCATTTAAAATAGCTCTCCTTCAGCAGCAAAATAATAAACCACCACCACATGGGGTTGTTGGATCAATAACAACAATAATGATGCAACATGTATCAACTAAAAAGCACTATTATGATGGCAACATCTATTTACAATGAAGCACAGCATCAACATGGATTTCTGTCATTCTAAATCATTTGCCTTTCCAAAGTCTAATTCTATAGTTTGGGAAATTTGGTATATCTATTAATTCTTTGAAAGTTCTTGGCCACCTTCCATCCTGTAAACAAGCTTTGTTATCTGAATATTTAACTCAGGCAAGCTCTGTACAATAATAATTTAATGATTGGATTCCATATTGCTTTGGAAATACTTATTAATTGAAAGGCCACAGTATTGTTGCATTAACATAATTTCTCTTTACTCCTATAGCTATCTTAGTTTGTTTCTTCCACCCGTCCCTCAATACTGGAGTGGCAGCTTAAAACTACTGGATTTGGCAGATTAGGTGCTGGAATTTTAAGAGCCAAATAACTTTGAAGATAAATCCCACCTAACAGAAAGGTAACTTTCAGCTTGCAAATCTCAGTTTAGGGCATAAAATATATCAACAGTGGGATCACAAAATAAACTTTCCCCCTTCTACAGTGGGCTAGGTACATTATGAAGGGAATCTTCCTCTCCTTGGACATTGTGACTGGCCATTGCTAGTTTGCTCCAGCATGGGAACACCTATGTATCCACTGATTAGTAGTCCTATAGGCAGTGGTGAGCTGGAGCAGGTTCCCACAGGTTCTCAAGAACCGGTTGCTAAAATTAGACCTCTGTGGAGAACCGGTTGTTAAAGGGCCGGAGGGTGGGCAAAGAACTCTGGTCTGTGGGCCGGACCATCCTGTTGCTCCCAGGATTCCCAGCTGGGGAGGCTGAGGCTCCCCCGGCCCTTTCCCCGCTTCCCCCCAACTGCAGCATGGCCAGCCACTGGCACCAGCTGGGCAGCTCAGCTGAGCTCTAGAGTCATCCTGCTGCCACTTTTTGAATGGCTCAGCAAGGGGGGGGGGGCTGCTGCAAGCTCCAGGGCTGGCCAGAGGAGAGGGGAGGGGGCAAGTGGGGCAATTGGCCCAGGCCCTGCAGGGGCCTCCGGCCCCACGACGATCTTTCCCTGGCCCCTCCCCCGCTCCCCCCCTTTAAATCAGAACTTTTTATAGGGAACCGGTTGTTAAGATTTTGGCAGCTCATCACTGCCTATAGGTAATACTTACTGAGACTATTTCATTGCTCCTTTTCAGTAATGGAGTCAAGCTCAGGGCCTGTCCTTGATAAGCTAGAAGTCTGACCAATGAGTAAAATGTATATTATGAGCCTGCAGGATTTATTTGTGCATGCTAGACATTTAAATCAGGATATTTATATTAGACCTTGTCTACACACAGAAGATGTACCTCTTAACTGTACCAGTATAGCTAAAGCAGTACAATCCCTCCATTGTGGACACAGTTATACTGGTATAAATGTGCTTGTACTGATATAGTTTATGGCAATGGGGAATAAGATGTACTGATAGAAGCAGATTTATACCATTATAACTGCATCCATACTAGGGCTTATACAAGTGCAATTTTTTAGGTAAAATATCACATCCCTAACTGAAATGTTTATAGTGGTTCAAAAACTGTGAAGAGACCAGGCCTTAGTGTTCAGTTCTTAATGAACTTCCAGGCACTGTTTCCTGAGATCCCTTTTATAATTTCTGTTGCCTCCATATGTAACTCTGATGAGCTTACACTTCTTCTTAAGTACTTCTGTATCAGAAAACAAGAGCAAAGCTCAAACAAAGTGAGTCATCTGTTTTTGTCTTTGCTTTCACTGCATGAGATAATGTGGAGGTGTTAATTACAAGACTTCACTGAGTCTTGACTAATAACAGTGTGCAAACAAATGTATGTCAGACTCAGCTACAGAAAAGCTTCTACTAATAAGGTAAAACTAGCAATTAGAGCTGACAATGAAGTAATACTTTCCCTTGAATATTCATTTATGAAGTTTTTGTTTGGTAGAAGGGTGGCTTCTGCTTGTCCAGATGGAAACTAAGAACAGGAACCCACAGTCATTCATTTAAAATAAATTAAATATCACTTGGTGAGCCAGCACATTGGATTAATTCTTCTTTGTACTAATCCACTGACCCTTTACATCAAAGGCAGAGACATAATGTTCACTAAGATTCCCCAATCTGTGACCTTGGCATAACAGGAACAAATTGAATTCCCAGAAGAAGAAAAATGACAGTGACCATATAAAATCACTAACTGTGTGTTTGAAACACCATTTATTTCATTTAAATTCTACACTGGAGCTCCTTGGGTTAGAAGAACAACAAATATGATTAGCTCACTAAACCAAGTCTTGTCACTTAGTCTGGGGTGGTTTTTGTTTTATTTTGTTTCCTTCTTAACAAAGCAGTTTTGACATACTTCTTTAAGCACACAAGCCAAATGTTCACATGCTGGATGAATGCATGCCTGGAGGAAGCAGGCTTCACATTCAGATCTCTTTAATGTGCTTGGAGCCAGAAAATAAAAACAACTGCAAGTTCAAACTTAGCCCCTTCTGATTTATATCCTATGGATTTGCTATTCTTCTGACAGAATTTTACCATTATTTCATAATGTATGCAGCAAAAGATGTGTGTATCTCTATATTTATTTCATTTTAAAAATATTTCTTATTGAAAATGCTGCACTGGAAAATCTATAGGTAGAAATTATTTCATATGAGTGTGATCTATCAGGGACATTATTTAAGGAAGTAATCTTAAGGAAGAGAATAAAACCATCTTGTCTGGGAAGGTCCTTTCCATGGTTTTCTCTTACCTGG
This sequence comes from Mauremys mutica, assembly GCF_020497125.1. Taxonomy (NCBI): domain Eukaryota; kingdom Metazoa; phylum Chordata; order Testudines; family Geoemydidae; genus Mauremys; species Mauremys mutica. The sequence goes on from NC_059077.1 coordinate 75,152,410, forward strand.
ACCATCCTCCACCATCTCCTCTCTGGCTTTTCTATGCCACAAAATTGAACCACTGCTGACAACTGGTGTCAACAACGTGTGCAGCTGGAGTGGTGGTGCTGAATACAGCAGGACATTGCTGAAACTGTGCTGAAAGTGTTTTTGTCCTGTTTTATGCTTTCATCTAAACTGGAATTGGCACTGGTGCAGCTTCACCTGTTGTTGACACCTGTGCTCAGCAACAGTTCGATATTGTAGGGTAGTCAGGTCTCTGTCTCTTCTGATCTATCCAAAGCATCACTTCTCTGCTGCTGATTTGACACTGTCAACCTCTCCTCCAATCCATTCACTTTTTATCTTTTCCCACATTGAGTTCAAGGTCTCATAGACTCATAGACTTTAAGGTCAGAAAGGACCATTATGATCATCTAGTCTGACCTCCTGCACAACGCAGGCCACAGAATCTCACCCACCCACTCCTGTAAGAAACCTTTAACCTATGTCTGAGTTATTGAAGTCCTCAAATCATGGTTTAAAGACCTCAGGGTGCAGAGAATCCTCCAGCAAGTGACCCGTGCCCCACGCTGCAGAGGAACGCAAAAAACCTCCAGGGCCTCTGCCAATCTGCCCTGGAGGAAAATTCTTTCCTGGCCCCAAATATGGCGATCAGTTAAACCCTGAGCATGTGGGCAAGACTCACCAGCCAGCACCCAGGAAAGAATTCTCTGTAGTAACTCAGATCCCAACCCATCTAACATCCCATCACAGACCATTGGGCATATTTACCTGCTAATAATCAAAGATCAATTAATTGCCAGAATTAGGCTATCCCATCATACCATCCCCTCCATAAACTTATCAAGCTTAGTCTTGAAGCCAGATATGTCTTTTGCCCCCACTACTCCCCTTGGAAGGCTGTTCCAGAACTTCACTCCTCTAATGGTTAGAAACCTTCATCTAATTTCAAGTCTAAACTTCCTAGTGTCCAGTTTATATCCATTTGTTCTTGTGTCCACATTGGTACTAAGCTTTAATAATTCCTCTCCCTCCCTAATATTTGAATTCATTCTTCTTAAACATGGGAGACCAGAACTGCACACAATATTCCAGATGAGGTCTCATCAGTGCCTTGTATAATGGTACTAACACCTCCTTATCTTTACTGGCAATACCTCGCCTGATGCATCCCAAGACTGCGTTAGCTTTTTTAACGGCCATATCACATTGGTGGCTCATAGTCATCCTATGATCAACCAATACTCCCAGGTCCTTCTCCTCCTCAGTTACTTCCAACGGATGTGTCCCCAATTTATAACCAAAATTCTTGTTATTAATCCCTAAATGCATGACCTTGCACTTTTCACTATTAAATTTCATCCTATTACTATTACTCCAGTTTACAAGGTCATCCAGATCTTCCTGTATGATATCCCGGTCATTCCCTGTATTAGCAATACCTCCCAGCTTTGTGTCATCTGCAAACTTTATTAGCACAGCCCCACTTTTTGTGCCAAGGTTAGTAATAAAAAGATTAAATAAGATTGGTCCCCAAACTGATCCCTGAAGAACTCCACTAGTAACCTCCTTCCAGCCTGACAGTTCACCTTTCAGTATGACCCGTTGTAGTCTCCCCTTTAACCAGTTCCTTATGCACCTTTTAATTTTCATATTGAACCCCATCTTTTCCAATTTAGCTAATAATTCCCCATGTGGAACAGTATCAAATGCCTTATTGAAATTGAGGTAAATTAGATCCATTGCGTTTCCTTTGTCTAAAAAATCTGTTACCTTCTCAAAGAAGGAGATAAGGTTGGTTTGGCACAATCTACCTTTTGTAAAACCATATTGTATTTTGTCCCAATTATGATTGACCTCAATATCCTTAACTACTTTCTCCTTCAAAAATTTTTCCAAGACGTTGCATACTACAGATGTCAAACTAACAGGCCTATAGTTACTCGGATCACTTTTTTCCCTTTCTTAAAAATAGGAACTATGTTAGCAATTCTCCAGTTGTACGGTACAACCCTGAGTTTACTGATTCATTAAAAATTCTTGCTAATGGGCTTGCAATTTTATGTGCCAGTTCCTTTAACATTCTTGGATGAAGATTATCTGGGCCCCCCGATTTAGTCCCATTAAGCTGTTCGAGTTTGGCTTCTACCTTGGATATGGTAATATCTACCTCCACATCCTCATTCCCATTTGTAATCCTACCATTATCCCTAAACTCCTCATTAAAGACTGAGGCAAAGTATTGGTTTAGATATTGGGCCATGCCTAGATTGTCCTTGGCCTCCACTCCATCCTCAGTGTTTAGCTGTCCCACTTCTTTCTTTGTTTTCTTCTTATTTATGTGGCTATAGAACCTTTTACTATTGGTTTTCATTCCCTTTGCAAGGTCCAACTCTACATGGCTTTTGGCCTTTCTCACTTTATCCCTACATGTTCTGACCTCAATAAGGCAGCTTTCCTTGCTGATCACTCCCATCTTCCACTCCTTGTAGGCTTTCTGCTTTTTCTTAATCACCTCTCTGAGATGCTCATCCAGCTTGGTCTACAACTCCTGCCTATGATTTTTTTCCCCGTTTCTTGTGATGCAGGCTTCTGATAGTTTCTGCAACTTTGACTTGAAGTAATTCCAGGCCTCCTCCGTTTTTAGATCCACAAATTCTTCAGTCCAATCCACTTCCCTAACTAATTTCCTTAATTCTTTAAAGTTACCCCTTTTGAAATAAAAAACCCTAGTCCTAGATCTATTTTTGTTTATCCTTCCATCTAGTTTGAACTGAATTAGCTCATGATCACTCAAATCAAGGTTGTCCCCTACAACCATTTCTTCTATGTGGCCCTTACTACTCACCAAAACAAAATCTAAAATGGCATCCCCTCTTGTTGGTTCTTCAACTACTTGGTGAAGGAATCCATCAGCTATTGCATCCAGGAAAATCTGAACCCCATTATTATTACTAGCACTTGTCCTCCAGTCTATATCTGGGAAGTTAAAGTCTCCCATGATCACACAATTCCCATTAGTATTTCCTTCATTAAAAACATTAAAGAGGTCTCTATCCATATCCAAATCAGATCCCGGTGGTCTGTAGCACACCCCAAGCACTATATCAGGGGAGGGTCTAGTAGCTTTCTTTCCCAATGTGATTTTTGCCCAGACAGACTCTGTCTTATCCATTCCATCACTTCTTATTTCTGTACAGTCTACCTCATCATTGATATACAATGCTACTCCACCACCTTTGCCTTTATTTCTGTCTTTCCTAAAAAGCACATAGCCTTCAATACCTGTACTCCAGTCATGACTACTATTCCACAATGTTTCTGTTATCCCTATAATATCTGGTTTCACTTCCTGCACCAGTAGCTCTAGTTCCTCCATTTTGTTACCTAGGCTCCTCGCATTATTGTACAAACATCTTCATTTTTGCTGTTTGGCTTCACTGACATTCTTTACCCGATTAGGCACAGACATTCTACCACCAATATCACCTATTAGAGTGGTATCTACACTACTCTTCCTCCTTATGTCCATTCTCATTCCCATGGCTGTATCCTCTCTTACTTCGTTTTCTTCCCTCTCAAGGTTAAATTCCGGCGTGGAGAATACCTGGACATCTCCCAACTATCTCCCCCAAATTCCTAGTTTAAAGCTCTCTTATTCAGTTGTGCCAGCCTCCATCCAAGAAGTCTATTTCCCTCCTTACTCATCCCAAGAGAACAGTCCTCTGTCCATGAATGCTTCCCAGTGGCCATACATCCCAAAGCCCTCCTGATAGCACCACTGCCTGAGCCATCTGTTGATCGCCATAATCTTGTCACACCTTTGTTGCCCTTCTCTAGGAACGGGCAGAATCCCACTGAAGATCACCCGAGCCTCGATTTCCTTAAGCGTCTTCCCCAGCCTGGCATAGTCTCCCTTGATACGTTCCAGTGAGAATCTAGATGTATCATTTGTTCCCACATGAAGGACAATCAGCGGATTCTTTCCCGCTCCCGTTAGGATCCTTTTCAGCCTCAGTATCTTAGCACCCGGCAGATAGCACACCCTTCTGTTCTCCGGATCAGCTCTGGTTACAGGCCTTTTTCTGGTGATGGTGTTATTCTCTGGTTTATCCCCTGTTCCCTCTGGCTGGCTGTCCCTTGCAATCCTCCGCAACCCATCCCGTATCTTCCTGGGGCTCATATTTGGTGTTATCTCCATTGACTCTTCCCCTCTTCCTATGGGACTAGCTGCTCTTCTCTTCTTCCTTGCCCTCTCACCTTCAGCGACCACCTGCTGTGCTCCTTCTTCATTTTCCAACTCTGCAAACCTGTTCCTGAGCTCTATTTTTCCTTCACTAGCTCATCTTTTCCTCTGCCTGGTTCTCTTAGTCACATGCTTCCACTGTCCTCACCCAGCAGTCTCCCATCAGAATTCTTTGGTCCTGCTTCCATCTGCAAGTCTGAGCTTTTCCCTTCAGCCTCCTCATGTCTTTGCTCCATCATCTGCTCGAACCCCCTTCTAAACTCAACCAGAGTTGCCACCTGCATCTCCAGTCCTCGGATCTTTTCTTCCATCAGCTCTATCAGGCAGCACTTCATGCAGATGAAACTCTTATTAGGCACCCCCTCCAGGATCACGTACATGCTGCAGTTTCCACATCCAGTCATCTTCATTGTGTCTTCCACTACTGCCTCTGTATCAGTCATAGCCTTCCCACCTAAAACCTGTTAGTCCAGGAAACACAAACCAAACCACCACCACCAACAGCAAAACAAACTCCCAATGGGCACCAGAACACCACCCAGTCCCTTCACTAGCCTGTCTATTCCTCTGCCTAGCTCTCTTAGTCTCCCCCGCAAACTCTCCTTGCAAACTCTCACTGAAACTCCCCCATTTACAGCTCTGTTTGCTAGCTCCTGTGCGGCTGCATCTGTCTATTAGCTGTCCTTATAGGCTTGCTATTCTGTGCAGGTTTAGATGGTGTGGGGGTTTAAATGGTGATAGCCTGTGTAGACTGTCTGCATAGGCGTAGTTTGACTTCTATATCTGGGGGAGGGGGCAGCTCCAGTCAGGCCAATGGGGCTGTGTATCGAGGGGCAAATTCCGTGCCTGCCTGAAGCTTGCAGTTGGGGGGGGGAGGGCATTTCCCCTCTCCTTGCCCAAACTACACCCATGACTGTTTGCTCCTATTATTGTTTCCATCAGCAGACCTGTGCCTGGAATAACAAAGATGAGGAATGTTAAGCACAAATCAGCAAGCTCAATGCAAAGACCAGGCAGTGTTTTGGAGCTGTTGGCTCTTCTCTCATTTGTGCAGGAGGAGGTAGGAAAGGAAATCTGAAATTTTTACACACACACACACACACACACACACTTATAACAGTTCTACTAATCCCAAAGCCTGAAAAGAGCCCAATGCTGGTATGACAATTTATAAACATCTTCTATTCCTGATTTAGGCAAATATTCTGTTAAATAATTTGCAAGAATGAATTAATGTTACCAGAATTCTTAATTTTTGTCTTAGGGTGTGGGGTATTAACCAAAGCTTTGAAAAAGAGATTAATTTCTTCAGATACTAGTCAAGGGAAAATTTCACAATGACACCTTTAATAAAGAGACTTGACTAAGTGGATTGTGTTATGTATGTATATTTTATTTGCTGGTTTATGACTAAATACCTCAAATGCCCAGATCTCATGAGCCCAAGCAAGACCATCTGTGGAACACAATCACTAAAAATGGATAGTTTAAAGTGAACAAAATTAACACATGAATATTTTTTAAAAATACTGAATCTTAGAAAAAACACTTCTGTTAATTATATCTTACAGCAGGTATTGGCTGTCAAGGTAATGCATTACTACACTATTTGGAAAAAACTACAGTTCTAATTAGATGAGCAAATAAATGTTCATTTCAATTTATTAATATAGCTGTAGGCCTTGTTGCAATTTATCTCTCATTTCTGAGACCAATCCATCTCAGGCTGGAAATTATTGTGGTGAAGTAACTGGTTTTAATAATGGATACAAGCAGTGAATTATTCATGCAGAGGGGAGCAAGCCTTGATGCTTTCCACTCATTCCTTTAATTAACTGAGAGATGCTGATGAGTCCTATAGTGTCTCTAAGCTTTCTAATTTTATCTTTCCTGGAAACGTGAATTCTCTTGTAGACACAAAAATATTCTGTTTATCAATAGTTTAGTCCCCAAAATACAATCCTGATGAAGTAGCTGCTTTCTTGTACCTCAAATTTCTGTCTTTCATATTGATACTATTGAAAAACGTAGTTTTTACAATTTTAGTTCAAAATCTAACTCAGATTTCCTCAATAAAAGCTATATAGATTTTTCCTTTCTGCAAAACTTTAATCTGAAACCTTGTGTACTTTGAGCTGTGATGATAGCCATTGGTGCACAGAAACAAATGTAACGGCATCAGTGTAAAACTGTACCGTAGATAGTCAAAGACTAGTAAGTCCATGGATGCAAATAGTGACTTTGCAGTAAACTCCATTGATGCAAATAGATGCTTTTCCTTGTACTCTAGGGGTTGCACCGATGTAACTACCTATGGTTGTAAACTGGATAAATTCCCATTGTAGACAAGGTCTGAGGAAACAGTCAATGGGTAGATTCTGCAAACATTTATACACTATGTAACATTGATCATGTGTGTCGTTTCATTCAGTTAGACTACTTGTGTGAGCAAAAGTTGTATGTGTGCATATCTGTTTGTAAGATCTGGCTATAGGCAAGGACACCTTTGAAGGAATATAGTTTAAAAAAACGTTACTAACACTTCTAAAGTAATTCAAATTTTCTTGTATGTACAGTTAACTAAGTTCTTGTTTCAAGCCATTAGTTTTTAGCTGCTTAGAGTTAATGAGCTACATAAGATGCTTTCAAGCCTGCACTGGATGTAACATCAAACAAAAATTCTAAACTCATACCAAATGTAAGTGCTGCAGTTATTCGTATGGGACTTGGTATGCTATTTATGTGGGTTTAGCAATGTGCTTAAGTGTTTCCTGTACAGAATCACTCGTGGCTTCTTAATGAAATAAATTAATGTAATACATTTCAGATCTTTTCGCTATGTTTTTCTTACAAGTTTGGTATTAAAATTGTGTGTGTGTGTGTGTGTGTGTGTGTGTGTGTGTGTGTGAGAGAGAGTGTGTGAGAGAGAAATATATTTCACTAATGTATTTCACTTTCTGATGTGATATAAATCAATGATTTTGCTGTGAACACATTAGCAACATGCTTAAATAATTGATTGTACCTTATCTGGCAGATCTACATTGCTATTACCTGTTACTATGGAAGTCAAAAATTTAGTACATCTGAGCATTTATTGAACAATTTATTTGCATGGTGACAACAGAGTTCCTCTTTCATTTTGGCATTTCAGAGCTGAAATAAGAATATGGGGAAGGTCTTATCCTACCACTTCTTTGTAGAAATTGAATCACTATTTCTATAAATCAAATACCATGTTAAAAGCTCTGTGAAGTAAACAATGATGTATGTGAATTAGCAGCACCACCTTAGTCAATACAAATCAAAAGTGGCTTTATGAAGGTATTGATGTTTTCAGCTCTCACTAAGGTTGAATACATTTAAGCATTTACCCCTGGGGGGACTGTTGATCCAAATGAATCTATTCACTTTGAAACCAGATCATGGTCATGGCAGCAAACAAGCTTGTATATACCAAACTAAATGTGACACTTTAACTGTAGCAACTGAAAGTTTGTAGCAAAAGAACTTGAATATTAATCTTAACATAACAAAATGGGTCTGAAAAAATTACTTGATTGAGGCATACAGCGTATATTTTCAATCAATTTTCCACTTATAATTCTAATTTCAGATATAGAGCATTATGATAAAATATAAATTGAGTAAACAATTTGACATGTTGCGCACACACAAAAAGCAGCAGACTGGTTATGAAAATAAATTTGTTTTTTCCCCCATCTTCATTTTCATTACTAAATTAAAATAATATCCTCATTAAAAACAAATTATATTTTGCGTTTATGCAAACTACACACAACGTGGGCCAAATCTACTCTCAATTATATTGGTGTAAACCTAGAGTAACTTCAATGAAGTCTTTACAAGGTCATTCCGTTGACTTCAGTGGAGTTACTCTGCTTTTCCACTGGTGTAACAGAGGTGGCCGTGCTCATATGTCTATTACTGATAACACGCAAGTACTGTATACTAAATAGTGTTCAGCTACTGCTACTCAATTCTATCAAGTATATATTACAGACAGATGACAAAGATCTTATTTATTTCTACAAAAATAATGATTATATGGAAAATGTCATATTTCTGTTTGAATGAGATAATGAAAACTGTCAGGCTTTACAAGATTAGCTACAGAACACAGAACATTAGGATTGTAATCATATGACTGGAGGGAAATAATATGAAATGCTTCATTCAGTAAAGAAAACTACAGCCTTTGGTTCAAATACAAAACACAACACATGCTAAAAGCCGTCATCCAGCAATTTAAAATCTCTCTCTCTCTACTGTTGACCAGTACCCTTGGATTTAAAGGGTAGCATATTGCTTGTACTCTAGTGTATGAAAGGGCAAGTCTCCTCTGAATCCCTTTTGCCTTTTCCTCTAAGAAAATAAGAACATATAAATATCTCTTCAAAACCTTCATGCTTAATAAATGTCAGCTTGCCCAAGGGTGCTTGTGAGAGACAAACGTATATTAGAGGAAATTTAGGAAAATAAAACCAAAACTAGTGTGTGGTTGGAAGTAATTTTTAAGCATATATAAAAAGAGAACTGTACACCAAAATGTCCTCTACAATGGGTTTTCTCTCTCCCTCTCCAAAGAATAGTGCAGCAGTCAAGTGTGCGAATGTTTCTCTTAAACATGTGTAAATCACACGTTTAGTCATGCAGGCTGCAGCAGCACCATAGCAAAGGGGGAAGGGAGAATTAAATACTGGTCAAGCAGTGTGTTAATGAAACATTTACACAAGCAATGTATGTGGTAGTAATAAAAAAGGCCTCTTTCATCCCACCCTTTCATTACTTAGTACAATCTTTAAGAGGATTAACTAAAATGAAAAAAAAAAGAATGTGCTTATCAGTTGATTCTCAGGATCTGTAATGCTGAGTTCTTAATAGATTGCCCCTGAATTAAGATTACTGCAGTGCAAGTTCTTCAGGCATTGCTACAGAATAGAAAGCAGTTTGTTTTTGCAGCATTTCCCCCCGCCCCCCTGTTGTATGAAGAAAGCAATTGACTTTGTGATGAAATGACTAGGTCGCCAAGTTTATGTATGCTGAACCTTTATGCCACTGCCCCTTCACTTTAAATGGAAATATTTGTTTATTTTTGTACTGATGGTGATTGCCTTGAAACATGCACTAAGTCCTCAGATAATATGATTTCAAAACTGCTGACAGTGGAAGTTTAGCAGCAGGGAGCAGCTGACTCTAATGAAGTCCATATCAAAGATCTAATGTAACATTACAGTAGAACCTCAGAGTTACGAACACCAGAGTTCTGAACTGACTGGTTAACCACCTCGCCTCATTTGGAACTGGAAGTACGCAATCAGGCAGCAGCAGAGACAACCCCCCGCCCCCAGCAAGTACAGTACTGTGTTAACCAGTAATTACTAAAAGCCTAAAGGGAAGATTTAAAAAAAAGATTTGACAAGGCAAGGAAACTATTTCTGTGCTTGTTTCATTTAAATTAAGATGGTTAAAAACAGCATTTTTCTTCCGCATAGTAAAGTTTCAAAGCTGTATTAAGTCAATGTTCAGGTGTAAACTTTTGAAAGAACAACCACAATGTTTTGTTCAGAGTTACGAACAACCTCCATTCCTGAGGTGTTTGTAACTCTGAGGTTCCACTGTAAAAAAACAAACCAACTCTTACACAACTGAGAACACATAGCTGCTTGGTAAATATATTAAGCCCCCTTTTGAGAAATGAGGTCAGACCCTCAGTTGGCATAAATTGATATAGCTGCATTGATCCTTAGAGGGTGTAAATCAGCATTGTTTCATTGACTCCAGCTGAGTATCAAACCCATGTTTGGTAAATAACAAGCACATATTTGCAAAAAAAACAGGAGTACTTGTGGCACCTTAAAGACTAACAAATTTATTGTAGCATGAGCTTTCGTGAGCTAAAGCTCACTTCTTCGGATGCATAGAATGGAACACACAGACAGGAGATATTTATACATACAGAGAACATGAAAAGGTGGAATACTTCCACCTTTTCATGTTCTCTGTATGTATAAATATCTCCTGTCTGTGTGTTCCATTCTATGCATCCGAAGAAGTGAGCTTTAGCTCACGAAAGCTCATGCTACAATAAATTTGTTAGTCTTTAAGGTGCCACAAGTACTCCTGTTTTTTTTGCGGATACAGACTAACACGGCTGCTACTCTGAATCCAAGCACATATTTGAGTGTGTTAAGATCAAAGCCTTGTAGCAACTGGCTCTTCCAGTTTTCCAAGTAGTGCCAGACCCTTAGTGGAAATCTAGTCTCTAGTATCAATGTATTCTACTTCTTTGCTGTCATATTAGCCCCAGGAAAATATTAGTTGTAAATGGGTACAATGGGACATCAGTTATAACAGAACTCATACCTGTTTTTATTTTTTTTTACTATTGTGTGTCTTTGCTTTTGACAAACACGGCAGTCTGCCATGGGGAAACTTTAAATCTCCTTCAAGTACAGTGATCAGTGATGAAGAGGATAATGCACACATTATCTGAGACTGTCTCACCTGAAGTCTTCTAATTTGGGGGAAAGCGTACTACACTACAAGAAAGCTATCAATGTCTCCTTGTCACATAAGAAATGGACTTAATTCAGCAAATCTTGAAAAATATCTGTCCACCCACAATTAAGGAATCAATCATGTTATTTTATATAAAGCCCTTAATGATGGCACCCAGAATGCTTTATAACAGTGAAACTCGTAGTAGTTAATGATCTAGTTAAAAGCATAATTAAATAAATATGTTTTTAGCTGGGTTTTAAAAACTGCAAGGGGCTATGAATTTTGAATCTCCAATGGGAGAAAGATTTTTATTCATGTACTATCCACCCCTTGCTGATAGGTTTGGAGTAGTTTGGATGACCATCTCAAGAGGGCCTGAAGCACTTTAGCATAAATAAAAGCTCTCGCATATTTAAATCTTCTTTTTAAAGTGTTTTCAATTCCTTTGTTTCTGGATAGAGGGAGAATGAAGATAAGGGGATTGGGCAAAAGATTCTTTACTTGGGTAGAGGAAAAAGTATTGAAATGTTTTAAGTCTTTCATTTTTCTGTTTTGTTTTGATCTGGAGATCTTTGCTTATTGGACATTTCAGGCAGTCCATTGACTAAACAGTGTTTTTAACTCACAGCAGGCATGGCACAATTGATAATACCATACTAAACTAATTCTTTTGCAGCACTGAGAATTTTCTTTTTATTCCACACTAATATCTGTGTTAAAGAGAATATCAGGGCTACATGGTTAAGCACTCGAAAGTCAGGCTGCACAACCGTTACTCTTCCTCCGCTTCAGGGGAGAGGGGGAGCAAGGGCTGGGCCTCAGGGCGGAGTGTGGGTGGCACCACATCCTGGGTGAGGGGAGGCAAAGGGTATGACTACACTTGCAGCTGTACAGTGCTGCCGCGGGAGCGCTTTGATGTGCGAGTGTGGTTGCGGCGCCAGCACTGGGAGAGAGCTCTCCCAGCACTGCAGGTACTCCACCTCCCCATGGGGATTAGCTTACAGCGCTGGGAGCGCCAGCACTGGGGCACTGTTTACACTGGTGCTTTACAGCGCTGTAACTTGCTGCGCTCAGGGGGGTGTTTTTTCACACCCCCGAGCGAGACAGTTGCAGCGCTATAAAGCCCCAGTGTAGCCAAGGCCTTAGCCTCTCCTGGCCTATTATACCTGTCGCCCATGCCAGCAACACTGTTCATTTTAGGTGCACTTCAGGGGATAACCACAAAACTAATTTAGTTTGAAAATTACATGGCCTTTATATGTGATACTGTTAGAGATGGTTTAAAAAATTATAAACAAGTTTAACAAAAAAATTGAAATCTCAAAGTTTTAATTTTGAAGAATTATGGATCCAGTTTTGGTAAAATAAAATTTCCCAAAAATTTATTTGATTTTTTTCATTAAAAAACCTACATTTTTATTGAAATACGTAGCAATTTTTAAAAAACTGAAAATGTAGGTTTTTTTAAAGTCAAAAGATATTCGCAATTTTTAAGTGAAATAAAAAAAGGCCATTTGACAAAAACCCTTTTCATTCAAAAAAATTCATTGAGTTCCCACAATTATGTATGCATATAAATATGATGTATTGTGTACTTTTCATATATCTGACTTCCAATGATTGACTGTCTCGCATGAGGGTTTATTAATTAATGTGTACAAAATGCTTTGAGGTCTTTGGAGCTATAGCCATAGTAAGTATATTATTATTTGAATTCTTAATGTTCTCTTTTGCTTTATATGTTATTCCTACCACACTTTCCTGAGAAGTGTGGACAGAAATTTTTTTCTGAGAACCGTCCTTCCTTATATGTGATAATAGACCATATCTCCAAGTACCTTTTTGGAAGGTATTATAGTGCTTATAATATGGTTCTTTAATCTGCACTTCTCTAGGAAACCACAGAAGCATTGTCTAGGGGTGGTTTTGCTTATGAATCAGAAAAATCTTCCCTCTCTTTCCCCGCTTTCCCCAAAACATTCCTGGGCACAGACACAGACAGAACCACTGTGGAGCACTGCTCCACAGTTTGTGGGAGGAGTGAAGTCCTCCCTCCCACCCCCGCAAGGGTTTTGTGAAGATTTAAATACTTTAAAAGATTGTGAAGTGTATTGAGATCTGCCAATGAAAAGTGCTATGGTATTATTACTATAAATCATGTTTTGCAGACCCCTTAAATGTACAATTACTCTATGAATGATAGTTGTGCTGGTGAGAATATTTTAGGATTGCATGGAGGATCAATATGCTGCTTGTAAAAGCAGAAAAATCAAATTCATGGTAGTGATACTGAATTGAACTTTGTGGAGTTAATTAATATCTGCATCACTTTGTAGTGACAACAGAAATGAAAGTGAATCTGAAAGATGACATTTTTCTGCAGTCACAGTGGGAGAAAACGTGGGTTCTAAGCTGACCACACATTCGATAATTAATGGAATATTTGAAAGAGAACAATATATTGCAAATAAATATTACTTCAGCCATGTCTAATCAAAATTGATACTGGACTTCATTCCCAAACAGAGACAGATCTCTGGAGGGCTTATATTGCACAAAGATTGCTGAAAAATCACACTGACAGTAACAATACTAAAATTCAATCTATTTCAATAACAGTGAATACCTATTTTCATGATGAAGTCTACAGCTGTCAGGCAAGATCCTTAAAACTGTCTTCTGGCATATATATATATTTTTTTTACTTCCTGCATATCTTCAGAACACAACTTTGGTACCAGTGGTGGCACTATTGTGGAGAACAGACCGGCCTTAGAATAACCACTGTTAAGTGCTTCATGCTTGTCTAAAATGTATCTAGAAAACATGCCACTGGGACTGACTGTGGGACGAGATGATAGGAACCTGCTGTTTTCTGTCCAGATGCTAACTTCTAAATGGCTTGCACTTTTGGGAACAGCTCCACTAAAATATAAAAGTGTTTTGCTGCCAACATAGCTAGATATTTGACCTATCTAATTTTCTCTTTGTGAGATGAAAGTAACCAAGAAGGCAATGTGGATAACTTCATTCATTGTAGAATGAGCAACTTGCTCTGAAAGTTTCTGTTATCTTTCTCAAAAATCTAGCTGTTCCCTAGTCTAAATAATTAAATGCCTAAAAACCAGATATACATGTCTGACCAACGTACATTTACACAAAACAAGTTGCTTATTCTCAACTAGACAGTCTAATTTCTCTGTTCACTGCTACTTTGAGTAGTCTCCTATCTCCTTATCTATTGATTATACTAGTTCCTTTTATATTTGTTAAGTCTTGTACCTTTTTAATATCCCTTTCTTGGGAGGGACTAATTTTATTTTGTAAGAAAATAAGAAGGGTCATACCAGGTCAAACCAATGGTCCATTTAGCCAAGTATCCTGTCTTCCAGTAGTGGCTGGTGCCAGATGCATCAGAAGGGATGAACAGAATAGGGTAATTATCAAGTGATCCATCTCCTGTCATCCAGTCCCAGCTTCTGGCAGTCAGAGGTTTAGGGACACCCACAGTATGGGTTGTATCCCTGACAATCTTTACTAATAGCTAATGGAGGATAAGTCCATCAATGGCACATCTAATTCTTTTTTGAACCTAGTTATACTTTTGGAGTTGACAATTTCCACTGGCAACTAGTTCCATAGGTTGATTCTGTATTTTGTGAGAAAGTACTTCCTTTTGTTTGTTTTAGACCTGCTGCCTACTAAGTTCATTCATTCATTCATTCATTGAAGACTTTAGTTTGTAGGACTACTGTTTGAAGACCTGATCCTGAAAAGGTCTTGTCCAGGAACACTCGTCGTCACATGATCACAATGAAATTTGACAGTTCTTTTGTGAAATCAGAGCATTTTTATTAATTCACAATGACATCTGAAAAAATTGAATTATGAAATTTTCTAATTTTGTTGCAGATATTTTAAACATTAAGAAACTACTAAGACAAATGAAACACAAAAAGCTACCGAACATTAGTATGATGGGTTTGATGTAAGCAAAGAAAGCAAAATAATTTCAGTTGCTACCCTATAGCTTTCAAGGTGTTCAGATTCTCTCTTTTAGGGCTTGTCTATGTGGGGAAATTGGCCTGAATAGCTATTCCATAAAATAATTAATTACTATTAGTAGTAGTATAGTAGCCGTAGTCAAGATCCAGAATCTGCTATGTGCTGTATAAACATTGAACAAGAAGATGGCCAACTATTCCACTATGACTGTTCTGGAATAACTCCCTGTGTGGATACTCTATTCCAAAATAAAACTAACTTTATTCCAGAATAATTACACCACTTAATGAGCAGACCCAAGTTATACTGGAATTGCTCTAGTAGAATAGTTTTACTGGAATAGTTATGCAGGTCAGTTTCCCCTCATATAGACAAGGATTTTGTTAAAGCAGGGAGAGGACAATTTATGGTAGATCAAATGCATTCTTTTCTCAATAATGCTGATATAAATGCCAAGTAATTACATTAACATTAATGGATTTGCTCTGGATTTACATTGTTGTAATAGAGATCAGTCTCCATCAGATCAGTCAGGGTCTTAAATGATTTCAGTTTGAAGAAGTGTCTGTGCTTTTCTCCTGGTTCTCAGGAGTTGCATCAAAAATGGAATTAGTAAGCAATGTAAGACTGAAATTTTATCTGAGTTCCAAACCGCCGCTTCCTAAGGGCTTCACCTAAAGCCCACTGACTTCAGTGGAAAACCCCATTGCCTTCAGTGGGTTTTTAGATCAGCCCCTCAAAATATAGCTATTGGGCTTGATTTTGCAGCATTTCTGAGCACAGAACTTATATTGAAGTAAATGGGAGTTCCACACATGGAACATTGACAGTATGTTAGTACATTATATTTTGTAACAAAATATTGTTGAAATACCTTTTTAGATGGGATTAATAAAAGACACAGGTACAGTCTCATCTGCCAGCTTTCCTACTTCATTGTCATTAACTCCATCAGGGTCCAGATCCCATAGTCTTGACTCAGGCAAAATTTCCAAAGTGAATGGGAGCTTGACTAGAGTAAAGACTACAGGATCAGGTCCCTTAAGGTCTTAACATCACTTAGAGATCATGGCTCCTTTTAAAAATGCACATATCAAAGAACACTAATTATTCTCCATGAGTGAAATTCATCCCTCTGTGAAAGAGCCACACAAGGTCTTAAGATCACTCTAGTCCCACTTAGGTACTCAAAATAGGGCGAAAGTGCTGCTAATTTGTGCCAAGTGCTCGTATAAAACCTCTGCATGGGGGTGGATTTCACCCCATATGAACATCTTAATCAACAGCATGAGTAAATGTAGCTATTTTTTTTAAATATGCACACTTGCACGCATACATGCACAGAAAAAAGCCATAGCAACCAAGATGACAGTATGGTAACCAAATTTTTCAAAGCAAAATTAGAAATAAAATTATAGGGAAAATATTTACTCATTGTCATAAAAAACATTTTAAAAAATTCTAAAGTGAATGTAAAAATGTCCTAAAAACCATCCAGAATAATATTAAATTAGTATATAAAAGAGAGAAAAAGAAGTGATATACAAAGGCATCATATTCCAAATATAGAATCTAACTCAGAATGCATGGAAGAATATACATGTGTTGCAATCTAATATAATCAGACTAAGTATTATCTTTTTTCCGTCTGATGAAGAATCTCCTGAAAAAAGCTATGCTGGGAAAGCGCCAGTGAGGAACAAGTTGCTCTATGTGACATTTCATTTCTTAGCAGCTTGGGAGATTAATGCTTTCTTCTGCAGCTCATGCTTTACTATTCCTAGCTATCCAGAAATGAAAAATCATGTACTCAACTCATTCTTTATTGCATAAATGTTATACAAAGAGAATGAAAATTTGCATTTAGGTCTTCTTTCCTGTTAAAATATTACAGACTTGATAACATTAGGGTAAGAAATACTTTAGTGCCGGTACACTTTCATATTTAGTATCTGTGAAACAGCTTAATGTATTATAATTATATGGTAGGAAATGAGAGACTTAAATTATGTTAAATTATGTGGGGACTACATGGATTTGAAAAGACTTGTCACATCTACATTTCATAGAAAACCTAATCATAGACCTTTCTTTTGTCCCAAATCACTGAGAACAGAGCTACCTAACTTAGCAGCAGCATCCCAGCCAAGTGACAGTTGAGGAATAAAATAATGTTGCCAGCAGCTTTTTGGAGTAACTGAACATGGGAGACAGAGGGTACTGCAAGGACTTTTTAGTGCAAAGAACAACTCAAGCTCATGCAGTGAAACACCCATCATGCTAATACAGATAGCACCTCCACATCCTGGCGAGACACAGTGGCTTGTTAGATGGATAAAGAATTTCAGCTATCTCCTTTTCAAATAGACAACTTTGTCCTGACAGTGAATCAAGAGAAGGTGACAGAGTAAGCTGTTGTACAGATGAGATTGCCATTGATTAATTTGTTACTGGAATCAACAATCTAAAGCTTAAATTTATTTGATATGAGTTGTGTGGTCAGGATGACAAAGTGACTCCCTCCTCAATGTTGACAAGAAACAGAACCGCGATCTGATGGACCAGCCCAGAAATATTCCTCTCCTTTATACAAAGATGTTTATATCTTTATAAAAATAGAGGTGTCCCTCAGTTTCAGTTTTTAGGAAAGCTAGTGTTTCCATTATCCATAAGAAACGTAGGAAAGAATCAGGAAAATAAGAGATCTGTTAAGGAAAATGGAATGAAAACCCTATCTATATTGGAGTTAAATACATGTTACCTGAACCAGACTTAAGCACAGTGGGGCAGAGCCAGAGCTGGTGTAAATTGTCATAGCTTCACTGATTTCAACAGAACTATGACAGTTTACACTAGTTTAGGATCTGCAGGATCCTGTATCTGTAGGACCCACACAATATCTTGTCTGGTTGAGTTTTGGCCAGGCTAGCTCATTGTGGTCTGCTTGTGCTAGACAGCTAAGCCTGCAACATGCCTTTCCTGGGTGGTATAATCTAGTGTGGGTTGGATTATTGGGTCCTGTGTTGGCAGAGATTGGCAATAGCTTCCTCTATGAAGGTTTCACTCAAACTAGTGATCATTAGGCCTTTGCTTGTGAAACCTTCTCTGGTTGTTGCCAATCTTGTCAACTATCAGTCACCCTGCTTCTAACATTTTGAAGAAAAGATGATTGAGACCTGGTAGTCATATAACTGTGGCATCATTTGATATCCTTCATCCTTTTCAGACTGGTTTAGACTTATGAAGAGTATAGTTAGAGGCCCAGTGTAGATAAGGCCAACATAAACTGATAGCACTAAAGAGGAAGAGCACAGGAGAGGTGAAAGTTGAGAAAGACAGGAGTGACATAAAACTGGTGACATTTTATTGATTTTTTTTCACTTAAAATGGCCCTTTTCAAAATAGAATATGTTCATAAATTAATTTTTGGTGGAGACATTTGTCATTTTTGGCAAAACTGGAAAATGAAAAAAATTCTTTTCCACTTTTTATTGTTTTTCCTTCCCCACTTTCTCTTATTTTCACATTTTTCCTTTTTCAGTAGAAAAATGAAAAAAAGAGGGAGAAAGGAGAAAAAAGAACAGAAAAATATAAACAAATAAAAATTTCAAACCCAAAAATATCCAGTTGTAATTCTTTTTTCAGGAAAAACTATAAGGAGACCAAAAATTTTTCCTTGTAGAAAATTGTGGAATTAGAAGGACTTTTGAAATTTTTCTCAGATAACAAAGGTGGAGGAAAAAGATGAACCAAGTAAGGGGTAAAGATGAAAAAATATGAAGATGAAAGAATGTATATTAGAGCTGAGCACAGGATGACTATTTAGCTGAGTTTTAAACCAAATTCGATTTCACTGTGTTTGTAAGCTCTTTGGTTTTGCGTCTCACCAACACTTAAGAACATTTTAAGCTCAAATGTCTGACAAAAGCAAGTTTCTAGTATATGTTTGATTGTGATTTTCTATATTCAGACTTCTTAGTACTGGTTTGTTAAATAAACAAACCAATTGAGGCAGAAATGATACCATGACACGAAACACAAAGTGAATTTCAAAGTTCAAATATTTGTAATGAACTATTCATGAGCTATTCCTATAGGAAAACATTTTTGTGAATAGTTTGGAATAACAAATACATCTGAGAATGTTGTGACCTGTTCATGAACAATTAGTAAACAGAAAGAGACACAAACCTATTCAATAAATTATTCAATACATATTATTTCAGCTATAATACCTAAAAATATTGAAAGATGGAGGGAGAAAACTGGAAATAAAGTAAGAGCAAGGATGAGAAAAGGAAAATAAATTTTATTGCAAAATAAATACTGCCACATTTTTTCTCTCTCTGCTGGCATGTCACTGTCAAGGGATGACTGCTATTTTTTGACAATACAATATTCTTATTTCCTTAGGGAAAGTGGTGAATCTCCCATGAACTTCAATGGTGTTTCCCTGACAAGATGCTCCATGATTTTACTGAATGTCTGGCCTCTGCGGCATGCAGTTATATTGCTCTTTTCCCTTCATGCTGACCTCCAAGTTCAACTGCCTCTGACATGAGCAGCAGGAGAGAAAGAGCAGCTCAGTACTGCATAAAAAGAAAGGCACAAAGCTGGAAGTTGAATGTAAAGTAATTACCAGGGCAAATGGAAAAATTGCAGTACCGCTCATCATACAGTATATTATAAATCTAGGAAAACAGATTTATAGAAAAAAGACAAGCTTACCAAGACCGGTATTCCCTCTCCAGTTTTACCTCATCTAAATGGGGTAGAACATGTTTATAAAGCATATCTCCCGAATTTTCCTGTGTTTTAAATCATATGAGATAACAAAACGAAGTCAAGGAGACAGGGTCTTTGGATCGGAAGAATATAAACCTATTTGAAGACTGATTGATCTCTGATAACTTTTATCTATAAAGAATGATGAGGAGAAGGAACAGTTAATTTGCTTTGGCTCAAAAATACATGCCAGAGGCCTCATTCTATCAGAGATATACACTTTTAAAGTGTTCTCTGTGATTAGGAGAATAACCCATATAATATGACATCAGTAAGTATATGCCTATCCAAAGAAACACAAGATAAATTACACGCACGCCATGTTAATTTTCCTTGATGGGAGAGGAAAAGAGGGCATCTTGGACCATTATTAACACTCATGGCAGAAGGAATGATGCATTTGTTATTCATAACATGAGGTGCATGGAAAAGGCACATCTTTGTAATACTGCCCCAAGAGTGAAAATTGGTCAACCAGTGTAATCATTAATCTTGCAGCACTGTCTAAAATGGTACAGTCATTTAGTCCAACAAACATCCAGGGTACATATTTGATTTTGAGCCAGTGAAATGTCTTTTGAAGGCTTTCTGGCAGGCCAATGACATGCTGGATCAAATGTGTGCAGCAAAACTTAATACTAGAGTAGTCAACATGGAACACAAAGTCTGGGCACCTTTTTTGTTGAAGATGGCAACATTTTATAACATTTATCAGCCAAGAATAGTTGTTGAAGGCTGCTATGAGACAGGTATGGTACAAATATTTATACATACTACAGTAATGTCACCAATAAATAAGCCATATATGATCACTATAGTTTGTTGTATATAGTTCAATTCCACATTTATCACATTCAGTACTTGAGATAATGCTATCTGCATGGCATGTTAGGAATCAAACATCAGATGGGCATGGTAATATCTCTATCACTTGAATAAAGATAATAAAATAAGTATGACCTATCACACTAAACCACTGAACATTGAAAACCCATTCACAAGAGTTAATTGAGTTATGCACATGCCAGTACAAATGTTATAGCCTTTAAACTTGCAAAAATATTTGGAATATGTTATTTTCTACGTGTAAATTTTATTTACGCAGTTCATTGCACTGGCCTCCGATGCTGTACATTACAGCTCTTGGTTTTACCTCTGAGGAAATGTATACTTTCAAACGGAAGCAAGGTCAAAAAACAGTAAGATGGGCTTCATTTCAGCACAAAAAACTGGAAATAGCTATTTTTAGTTTTTATAAAGGCATATATTTTATTAACTGCAGCACTATGGAAGTGGCAACTCAGAATG
Source organism: Mauremys mutica (assembly GCF_020497125.1). Lineage (NCBI taxonomy): Eukaryota > Metazoa > Chordata > Testudines > Geoemydidae > Mauremys > Mauremys mutica. The sequence continues at coordinate 75,173,273 of NC_059077.1, forward strand.
TGGCAGGAAGTTGTATGAGTTTTAGTTGCCTATTTACTCAACAGTTTTATTAGAAATAAACACTTAATGTGGTAACCCTGTGTGACATGGAGAGTGAGAGAACTTTCTATGGACACAAATGCTTTACATAAGGCTTGTGGAGTTCACACACTACCTTATTCATGAAAAGCGAGAATGACACCATCTTACTCTCAGCCAGCTCCGTCTTGAAAACCATACTTTTGGAAAAGAACATTATTTATGTTATGTATGAATAGGTGCTGTTTATGTGTCTGAGAAGTGAATGCCTCCTTTTGGTTGGGCATTGGAACACATAGTATATCCCTCACCCCTTCTACACAGGGGAGTTGGACTTGAGAGTAGAAATCTGGGATAGACTTGTAAACATCACAGATGGTACATTTATTCATTTTCCATAATGAATGGAGAATGTGCAGAGGTACTGCTGTAAAGCATGTGGACAAGTCGTCACAAATCCACAACAGTTCAGAAGTGGAGTGATATAACTGGAAACAGATGATTAAGTGTGTATATGTACTAAGGCTTAACAGTGGACCAGTTTTTTTAAATAGAGGCGTACTTACATAAAAATGGAACTTAACTGAATATCTATATTTGTACATGTAATTATTGCCATTGCCCATGTCGTTCTGATGGTTGCATGAATAAATGGTTGGAACATTTACTACTTCCAACCCTGAATCCACTCACTCACAGACTGAATTTATGATACAATACAGTCCACAAACCTGAGGGCAAGATGTTAACACAGAGGGAAAAATTAATGAACTCTGCTTATGCTTCCTTTTGCCAGCCAGCTGGCTAATGCACAACCTTCCCCCCCAAGACCTACCTCCTTCCCCCAGAAAAGTCTTCAGCTTTTCCATCTTATCCTTGTTGTCTGAAGCTGAAGACCATTCCCCATTCCTGTCTCACTTTGTATGAGGAAGGGTAGCTGCTTTTCCCCTAGCAGGCCCTTGTACTGCTGCCAGTTATGGACTCTTCTAAGAGATCTTCTAGGTTGCAGGTTATTCATAACTCCATCCAATAAGGTAGTATGAGAGGGTAAGCTACTTCCCTCTCTTCTTTCCACCACAGCAACTCTATAAGAGAATTTGGGGGCATACTTTCTTAAGGAATTCCTAGCACCTTTAGGCTAGGTTTTATAAACACTTGTCTGAGCACATGGTTGCTGAGTAATACCTGAAGGTTCCATACAACCACATTGGGCATCTCTGCACTTGAGATTAGCTTTGGCTACAGAGTGAAGAAAGGGTTGTTTCCCCCACTTACACTAGTAAATCCCATCCCCTTATATGAGAAGGCCTGGATGGATTTGGGAGGTGGGGATTGGATGAATGGGCAGTAGTGTACACTCCCCCTGTCCCCTGTCTTTCATGTGCACCCTTATCCTTCAAAACCCTAATGAAGGTGACATGTGGCTGTAGATAGAACAGAATGGGAATGGAATATGCTCCAGGAGAATTCGAAGGTGGATTTCTGTGACTAATACAATGACAAGCAATAGTCCAGCACTACCATCCAGGACCTCTCAGAGATCAGATCATATCCAACCAACAAGATCCCTCAGGCTACACACCATTCAGAATTCCAATTTGTATGAGGGGAGAATTGTTTATTTTACATATTGATTTGGTTAATCTGGAAATAAAAGAGATTAGAATTGTTTTGAATTATTTAAGCCTGGTCTACACTAAAAAGTTAGGTCTATCCATCTACATTGCTCAAGGGCATGAAAACTCTGCACCCCTCAGGGCTAGTCTACACTTACCGCGCGGGTCGACGCGGTGAGTTCGACTTTCCGGAGTTCGAACTATCGCGTCTGATCTAGACGCGATAGTTCGAACTCCGGAAGCGCTAGTTCGAACTCCGGTACTCCACCTCGGCAGCTGGAGTTAGCAGAGTCGACCTTGGAGCCGCGGAGTTCGGTTCCGCGGCGTCTGGACGGGTACGTAGTTCGAACTAGGGTAGTTCGAATTCAGCTACGCTATTCACGTAGCTGAATTTGCGTACCCTAGTTCGACCCCCATTCTTAGTGTAGACCTGCCCTCAGTGAGGTAGTTAAGCTGACCTCACCGCCAGTGTAGACAGTGCTAGGTTGATGGAAGACTGCTTCCATTTGCCTAGCTACCAATTCTCAGGTGGAAGAACTCCTCCTGTGGACATAGGTAGTGTCTACACTGAAGCACTATAGCGATGCAGCTGCAGTTGTTCCATTATAGCATTTCAAGTTCTCTTTGGGGCAGAGATCATTGTTATTTTCTGTGTTTATACAGTGCCTAGCACAAAGGAGTTCTGGTCCATGACTAGGACTCCTAGGCACTACTATAATACAAATAATAATGATATAAACCCCAGATATATGCAGGGTTACCCATTCATACTGTAAATTCCCATTTTGGTTTATGTGCAAACCATTATCGCAAGTGGGAAATTACAGAACGTAACATGGATACAGGTGTTTTTCCCCACCACCAAATTAACAATAATGTGTGGCACTTCTTGAAGCAATTTGTTTGCGCTAAATTAACAGTTTAAAGCCTCTTTCCTTATCAGGACACAAACCATATTAGAAATTAATACTTTATGGAATCTGGCATCCAGACAAAGGAGATATTCTTTTGTGTTCTATTTAGAAAAGACAGGATGCTGTGCTAAGCAATCTGAATATTGTCCCCAGAAGGTGCCAGGATTGAGAAACAGAGAAGAGTGCCTGTCTTTCAGATTTGCTGGATTGTTTGCTTAGCAAAGCAGTGGCGATTATCAGTTAACTGTTGTCAGCCATTTTCATTTTTATAATGTAAATGAAACCACAAGTAGAGTGGGATGCCTACATAGCATTCAAAAACACATCTTGCTAAATAATTATTTTGCAGATTCATTTGCACAAGAAAGAGAACAGTCTACCACTAGTCTCCAAAACTTTACAGCTCATCCCAATATAAATGAGTATGTGTTAAGGGTGTGTGTATGTAAGAGAGGGGTGATGGAATAATGAGGAGGAGGAAAAGGTGGGAGAGAATCTTTTAACATTACTAGTTAAATTGATAAACTGTCATAGAGAGCTGGTAACAAAGAATTATATACCGGAATTAAGAGGCTAAGATAACTATCTGACCTCAGCTCCAGCTGGAAGAGGACCCTAAAGCCATTAACTCCTCCAGTTAATTGAAAAAATCTTGACCCAAAGAATATTTTCATTTTCAACATGTTTTGCAAGATGCTTTAAAAAACTTCACCACCACCACATACTTTATTTTAGCAGCCATGGAAGGCATCTAGTTAAATGGCTGTGTGACTGATAGAATAGATTAGATCCCTGGGGAGAAAATATCAAGACTAAATATGGATTCATCTGTTTCTGAAATGAAGCCATGTTTCCAAGAAAATGTATCCATCACAATTTATTAAGAAATTACCTATTTTCCACATGTTTTTCATCTTTTTCATTGTGCTAGCAATGGCTGACTGGTTTAACAAATGTAAGGATTAATATCAGTCACGGGAACATGTAAATTAAATACTTAAAAAAAACCCTACCCTTTAAATCCCATTAGTTCAATCTGACACTGGGAGAGCCCTGATTTAGAAATGCTTTAAAACTGCACAGATTGTTTGTCTAGATTTAGAGTTCTTTTGTGAAATGAAAAATGTGAGGATGAATTTAATATTTCTCAAATGAATAGGCATGGCGCTTGAAATCTTGCTTTGGCAAAGATAACTGCATTTTGTTTTAGTGCTAATAAATTCACTATTGTAAGATTTTTTTGTTCCTAGATTCATTCATACTTACCACACATCAGTCTCAATGTGCGAAAAGTATCTCCTCCATCTGAAAAAGCAACATAACCAGGCAAAGAACAAATATATAGGATTAGCACATTATGAAGAATAAAGAGCAGCTTTCAGCTCTCTGTCACGGGTGGTATTTATCACATTTTTCACTATACAGCACTAACAACATTGGAGAGATAAAGTAGGTTAGATACATTTTTCCTGTATAAAGTGTTTTACAACAACAATAATAGTAAGAAGCCTAAGAGATGATGAATGTATTTTTTCCATTACAGTTTTTATTTCTCTTAAAAAGAAAATAAAAAAATACTTCTGTAAAAAAGTGGGTTTGGACTTTTCTGTCTGTTATGCTAATATATTCATAGAAAAAGCTGGTGCTAAGGGCGGTTCTCCAATTAAGACAAATGAGGCACATTGAATTTCTCCCCCGGGGCACAGCAGGGGTGCTGGCAAAATCTACTTTATTCTTTTCTGTCAGGACTGCACTGGAAACAAAAGCATGAAAATTCAACACATCCACTTACAGAATAATAAAGGCTGTTGTTTAAAGCGTGAAGAGTTTTGGCACCCTTCTGGGGCCTTATGCAAATCATTCTTCCTCTCAACTGCTACCAAACCATCGGTCTTGGAAATTAAAGATGTACTTGGTCGGTTAACAGCTGAAAAGAGAAGTGCAGCCTGAAAGTCAATTAGATTTGTATTAAGCAAATAAATCAGGTCTGACTGATATTGGCTAAACTAAAATGCATTATTATTGCCTGACAGTAATTCTAATTTGATTGACAAATGTATGTGGTGTATTATTAAGCTAAATGAAAGATGAGAATAATCCTGTTATTTTTAGAATTGCATTCAAGCAAATAGCCCTCTTTCCCAAAATGCAATAAAGACCACCAATGTAGTATTATGTAAAATGTGTGGGGAAGGAAACAGGAAATGTATTTTATGATATATTGAAATAATTTAGCACAGAATTTGGCCTTCAGAAAATAGTACTTTTTAGAGAATTTACGTACTAATTCCAAGCGATAGAAATTTGCAAAGTTTGGATAACATTTTTGTTCTAAATTCACTCTATCTATTAAGAGCCCTCTTCTGAAAGATAGTAAATACATCGTGGTAAAAATGCCATAATCTTGTCTACACTAGAGCTACCACTATCTGACTGTAGCAATGGTGGGAAATTAAAGAGAAAAAGAAACTAGTGTAGACAAGGCTAATTTAGACAATATATCTACCATTCAGAATCTGCTTTACTGTTCCTTAAGTGTTGCGCAAATAAATTGAGGACCATCATGACTAATGGGCATTTTTGACTCCTTGTCTGTTCAAGGAATGATTCTTAAATCGAGTCATGCTGAATTGTACATACAACTAAATATACACCTAATTTACACAGTTTAATATCCTAGAAACATGTGTAAATCAGGTTTGTGGTGCATCTCATCAGCTCGGTAGGTAGCTGGCCATACATCCATACAAATACCAGATCTGCAGGTGCCTGTTGAATATTTTCCTGCTTAAGTGAGGAATGAGCAAATGTATTTGTATACTTTTGAAAACCTGATCCTCAGTGTTATACTGTTTCTTTGTTCTCCTGATAAATTATTTACCTCTGCAGGAAAAAAAAAAAGTATTTCAAAAACTGTTGATTTGTATTTTGAAAGGTGAATGAAACCCCACTACAGAGTTTGCTGTCCTTATACACTCAAAATTCAGGAACCAGATCTATTGATCAGACATATGATATTCAAAACATAGATTCCTGATAACTTTAAGTCTACCTACTGAATGTATCATTGTAACCACAAGAGTGATGGCAGAGTGGTTTATGATGTAACTGGAACACCAGCGTGTGCACAGTCATATTCAGAGTTTTCCCATCTTGGGTTTTATATATTTGAAGGACATCACAAGATTTTAATAAGGAAAACATGTCAAATACCACTTTCCCTCAAGCTTTCCTGCATGCTTATTTTTTTAGGAGTCTCTTAGAGATAACATATGGAAAAGAGAAAAACAGAGAGGTATGGGGGCATGGATAATTTTGTAGATGCTGTTTATACTTAGAATTCAAGGCTAGACTTAGTGCATTCATTTGTTGGAATGAAAATCCTAAATTCTTTTTTAATTTACATGTGGGAATTATTTTTCCCTGAAAAATGTTAATAAGGCAGCTAATGTGATATTTTTTCTCTGGACCAGCACGTAAATAATAACATACAAGCTTCTAGGCCAAAGATGTAACTGCCATCAAATGCATTTTGGTATTGTGTATACTAGGAGTAGACATAGATATAGCCATGTTTAAATGCAGTTGTCATCAGTTTCTAGAAAGGAAGAAAATGTCTGTGATTAAGGCACTGGACTGGGACTCAGGACATAAGGGTCCACTACAGACTTTCTGTGAGATTTTGGGCAAATCAGTATGCCTTAGTTTCTAATCTGTAAAATGGGGTTGATAATAATACTCACTTCCCAGGAATGTTGTTTATTAGTGATTGTGAGGCTGCTCACGCAGCTCAGTGATGGGGCCCAACATTTTTCAACTTGTGTGTCATGCCTCAATGGTTTCTAGCATCAGCAGGATCCCCATGCAGGAGCAAGGGAAATGGATGAAAAGAACAATTTGCTCCATCCCTTTTCTTCCTACTTCACTTGTAGAAGCTGATGCTCTGGCCCTCTTCTGACAATGCATAAAAGCTGCTCATTAGAAGTTAAGTGTGAAATCTGCAATAATTATAGGAACATAATAGAAGAGAATCACTGAAATTAGATGAGTATTGATTGCCATTAATCCAAGATTAGCACAGTTCTATCTGAATTTAATAGGAAGATTACTTATTAGTGGACTACTAATTTTTTTTCTTTTTAATTGTGATGTTGCACAACACATTGAGTAACAATATAACACATTATAAATCACAGTTTCAGCACTGAGGGATTCTAGTGGCATTAAAAACAGATAGTGGCCCTCGAGTTATGAAGGACTCATTTCCACAATTGTCTTTGATACCCCAGCATGTCTAGCCCTTACTGTGTACAACCAGGTTAGCAGAAAAGTCAAGAAAGAGCTGGATAAAAAAAGTCTATGTGGATTTCAAGAGATCCGCACTAAACATTGCTTGGATGTTGCTACACAGTGCTGTTGGATTTCAGATTCACTCGCAGAACGGTAGAGGGTGAAGTCACTTATTATTCCAGCACTCCCTGCATTATACAAGAGCTGCTTTAAGGAAACACAGTGTAGTCTATAGGACTGTGGTCTGAGTTTCTATCTTTCCTTTTTCTTTTCTAAGCTTACCTTCCAAAATTAAAAAGTCAGTTTGTTGCATACCAGTAACCAGTTCTATTTTTTAAATAAATGTGTTATATTTAAAACTATTTGCTTCTTACATGACAATAAGTCTACCATCATGTGGTTTATATTTAATAATGTCCAGCAACAGTAGCACTTTGCTACAAATAAAGCAAAAATGAAGATTAAATTAATCTCATTTGTGACATATCAGTACTTGTAGCTTTAACAACAAGCTGTAATGAGTTCAATAATATTCCAAAAGATGTCTGAAGCTTTATCCAGTTCTTTGCCAGGAAAAAACAAGCCCTCACTTTCAAAGTAGACACTGAAAACAAAGGGGTGGTGTTTTAATGAGATTTCTATTTGGGGGCAGTAGAGTAATGGGAACAGTTCGTTTAGTAAAACAGCAATTAATGTTAAGGGGATTATTTCTGCCTTTTGGGCTTTTAAGGTTTGTGAAAGATAATAAAAAAATTTGTTTTCTTAAGATAATATTCGAAAATAACCTATCCATTTATGTTTAGTAGGTTGAAGACTTGCAATTTGAGGTAAATAATACAATAATAATAAAAATCTTGGGAGACCCAATGCTACTTTTATAGCTATATAAATAATGCATGATTTTATGATTACATTTTAATGGCAATCTCCCATGTTAGAGCTGAATAGTCAAGCTCTGGTAGAATCTCATATATGTTTTATACATTTTTAGAATAATGTTTAATTTCTTTGCTAGAGATTTATTAGGGATTTTGTGAGTGAGTTTGTGTGTTTCTTTCCAAATTAGTATCTGTATATTAATAGCAAATAATTGAAAACAAGCTTTACATACTCACTAAAATGTAATGATGCTCATACACTGTAGTTTCATCACTTTCATTTCATATTCTCTTCATTTTGATTGATTTTACAGAACAGCATTGGTTGGATATTTAGTGCACTTTCTATTCTTCTCCTATGGCTTGCCTTATCAAGTGCACATAAAAAGAACCAAACCTTCTTTAGAGGAACAATTTCACAAGTAGTGGTAATTTACCAAGGTTAATCATTTACAAAAAGAGAAGTGCCTCGACACGTTTTTCCAGGATGACTATTACTTAAATATGGAGAGAGAACTACTTAACAAACCAGGTCAAAATCCCAGATCAGGGACAAAAATTCCAATATTTAAGGAAATAAGTTACTCACACAAAGAAATGAAAAATAAAAGTCAACATATGTATGTTTGTGTAAAATGCCTTGTGAAAATATGAAGGGCCAGAACTGAAATCAAGGGGAGCTCCACACAAAGGTTCTGGACAATGCTGGTGGTGTCCAAAAAATGAAGTAAAAGATATAACAGGACGCTGCAATTCTTAAAACACCAGATCTTCAAAAACAATAAATTTATGCTTCAACAGCACTTTTCAATTTAGGATTTCAAAGAGATCTACAAACAACCTAGACAAATTAGAGGATTGGGCCAAAAGAAATCTGATGAGCTTCACAAGGACAAGTGCAGAATCCTGCACTTAGGACGGAAGAATCCCATGCACTGCTACAGACTAGGGACCGAGGGGCTAGGCAACAGTTCTGCATAAAAGGACCTAGAGGTTACAGTGGATGAGAAGCTGGATATGAGTCAACAGTGTGCCCTTGTTGCCAAGAAGGCTAATGGCATTTTGGGCTGTATAAGTAGGAGCATTGCGAGCAGATTGAGGGATGTGATCATTCCCCTCTATTTGGCACTGGTAAGGCCTCATCTGGAGTAATGTGTCCAGTTTTAGGCCCCACACTACAGGAAGGATGTGGAAAAATTGGAAAGAGTCCAGTGGAGGGCAACAAAAATTATTAGTGGGCTGGAGCACATGACTTATGAAGAGCGGCTGAGAGAACTGGGATTATTTCATCTGCAGAAGAGAAGAAATGGGGAGGGAGGGGGTGGGATTTGATAGCTGCTTTCAACTACCTGAAAGGTGGTTCCAAAGAGGATGGATCTAGACTGTTCTTAGTTGTAGCAGATGACAGAAAAAGGAGTAAGGTCTCAAGTTGCAGTAGGGGAGGTTTAGGTTGGATATTAGGAAAAAAAAATTTCACTAGGAGGGTGGTAAAGCACTGGAATGGGTTACCTAGGGAGGTGGTAGAATCTCCATCTTTCAAGGTTTTTAAGGCCCGGCTTGACAAAGCGCTGGCTGGGATGATTTAGTTGGGGTTGGTCCTGCTTTGAGCAGGGGGTTGGATTAGATGACCTCCTGAGGTACCTTCCAACCCTGATATTCTATTATTCTGTGATTCTAACACTAATGAATTAAGCCTCAGAACATTCCCCTGAGGTACTTCCAGGAAAGTAGAGCTGAGACTGGCTTTAATGAAGGATCCCATTACTAGCAATGCAGCAGAGGAGATGTCCATGCTGATCACTTCTATTCTATATAGATTTTTATACTGCATTCACCACTGTAATACCCGAGTGCCTTCCAGTAGCGAATTAAGCAACATGACTACATATTTGTCACATATTACTTGTTCTCTCATCCTCTCCTCAGAAGTACAAGCATGTGCAGTGAATGTAGGTTTTTAATGCATTTATGACATAAGTATATCTGTCACTATATTTCAGAGTGGTAGCTGTGTTAGTCTGTATCAGCAAAAACAACAAGGAGTAGTTGTGGCACCTTAGAGACTAACAAATTTATTTGAGCATAAGCTTTCATGGGCTAAAGCCTACTTCATCAGATGCATCTTTGTGTTTATATTAGAGAAGGTAAGGTCAAAGCAATGCGCCTTACACTTGGAGTGGAAAATTCTGAGGTTAGTTCCTGGGGAAGTCCATTCCACAGTCTTGGGCTGCCTCTGGATAAGGTTCTGTCTCCTGCATACATGAGCTTTACTCTTACTGTTGAGAGTTCCATGATGCCAAAGGAGCATCGAATAGTCTTCGTCCCAGAGCTTTAGGCAGTCTTTTAGGTACCCAGGGCCCAGGCCAAGGAGCGCTTTGAGGGTAAGGACAGAGACCTTGAACTTGATTTGAAGATCTATGGGAAGCCCAAAATCATCCAGAATAGAGAGTGGAGGACAGGTGTGATGGGCTAGCTCACGCTGGTGAGGAGAATTTTCTACTAGTTGGAATTTCCTAAGTATAGTCCCAGGTATATCACATTTCTATAGGTCAGCAAAGAGGTGGTGAAGGCATGAATTACCTAATCCAGGTTTTCATCTGCCAGGATGGGATGGAGTCTCCTAGCCAAGTGGAGATGGCAGAAAGCATTACTCATGGCCATTGTGACGTGAGAGCTCAGTGTTAGCGCAGAATCCAAGAGTACTCCTAGATTACAGACTGAAATGACCAATTTTGGATGTGAAATTTCATTCAAAAGAGATTTCACCATGGTTGCAAACTCCTGAAAATACTTTCCTTTGTCCATCAGCATCACCTCTCTTTTGCTCAGGTTCAGCTTCAGCTGGCTTTTCTTCATTCAAGAGCAAATCTCATCCAAGCACTGGGCCAAGTATTTGATTGTCGTGATGTGGTCATACATGGTGAAGGATGAGTAGAGCTGGGTCATTCTTCATATTGCTGGTGCCTGAGTGCATGTTGCCTGACCATTTCACCTTGTGGTTCTAGGTAGATGTTGATGAGGACTGGAGGTAGAATTGATCCTTGTGGAATCACACTAGTGAGGGGCCAGTAGAGGTAGTTTTCCATCACCACTCTTTAGGTGCATCCCTCCAGGAAGAACTCAACATGTTTTAGTACATTACTCTTGACCCCGGCCACCTCTCTCAGGTGAGACAGCAGTATCTGATGGTCAACAGCATTGAATGATGCAGAGGGGTCCAGGATGATGATAATGGATGCCTATCTTCTATCCATTGACAGTAGGAGGTTCATCCATCAGTGTCACTAAAACAGAATGATTTCCTTGTCCTGGCCTGAATCCAGATTGTGCCAAGTCTAGGATGTCAGCTTCAGGTAGATGAGCTTGTAGTTGGTCTTTCTGCTAGCTTCTCTATGAGCTTGCTCAGGAAAGGGAGGTTTGACACTGGGTGATAGTTGGCTAGGACTGAAGTATCCAGGGAGAATTTCTTCACTGCTGGTTGGACTACTATGTGTCTGAAAGAGGAAGGGAAAATTCTTTCTCTGAATTATGTGCTGGCTATTTTGGTCAGAAGTGGCACCTGTTGTTCATATCTCTCTTTTGCAAGCTAGAAAGGGCATGGGTCAGTTTCACAAATCTTGGGTTGGTACTCCTTTGCTGTGTCCAGAACTTCTTGATGAGTGAATGTACTGAATTTTGGGTATGTAAGTAGGCTGTTGGTTAGTGAGTATGGGTACACGGAATCCTGTTGCTTCTTGAGAAGGCTTCCTGCAGGTGGATGATCTTTTCAGCAAATTAAGATGATAGTTCAGTGCTCAGTTCTGATCATTCAGAACTGATGAAGCAATTTACCACTCTGAATAGCTCCTGGGGGTGAGATTTGGCTGTCTCAATGGAGGCTGATAGGAATTTTCTCTTGGCTTGCAATACAGCCTCAGCATAGGCTTTGTTGAATTCATTATGTGTCATCCTGTCTGAAAAGGTCTTTGTTTTCTCCCACTGGTGTTTGAGTTTCCGCCACTCTGTATTCATCCAGCACACAGATTCTATTCCCAGGAGCACACTGGCCATCTACATGAAAGGCTTTAGGACATCAACTGCTGCATTTACAGCAGCAGGATATGCCTAGGTCTCTGATTAGAAGCCAGAGCTCCCAGCCATGTTGACTGAGAGCTGCCCCATAGTGATAGGAGACTGTACAAACCTAGGCCATTGCTTGCTTCCACTGAGCTGAAAGATCTGGCACCTGCTGATGCCTCAGCATCTCCCCTTGACATTCCACCATCTGACAAGGTGGATGAGATAATATCTTTTATTGGACCAACTTTGGAGACAATCTCTCTCAGCAACTAAAGTTGGTCCAATAAAAGATATTATCTCACCCACCTCGTGTCTCTAATATCCTGGGACTGACACGGCTACAACAACACTGCATACATGGAGTAGGGAAGTTGTGTAGAGCTCCATGCCCTTTATAAATTCCCTTGACATTTTTGGCAGATTCCCCAGGCTGATTCTCTCCATACTTGTTTTGGGCTCTGCATGTGAGTATTGTATTATAAATGACTGACAGTTTCTTGGCCCCTCAATCTTCTTGCCATCACTTTGAATACCAAAAGCTTTTATCTCTGGAAAATTTCAAATATGTAGAATTTAGAATGGAGGGAATCTCAGTAGCTCCATCTCCCCAAACCCATCTACTCAGTTGATCATCAGGGCTGGAGGAGGGCGAGAAGGAGATGGGTCTCTGCAGTGTCTTTCTGTGACCTCTCAAATAACTGGAAATAAGCTTAGTGGCCTGGGTCTTTGGAGATTATATGACTTGAAGATTGTTACCTAGCCAAAAATTCCTGCATGGTGTTGTAGAGAGAGACTGTGGCCACTATTTGAGCCCATAGGCTGGCATAAAAGCCACGAGGGGTAGGAACTCTATCCTAAACTTTCACCAGCTGTGTTTTGAAATGATTGGATTTTGTTCCTCCAATCACTGTGAGGTTCCCACACGTATTCCAGTTGTTCAGACTACGTGGTGCATGTGGATTTTGTCATTTATAAATATAGATTGCATAATCTGACATTGGAGATCTCTAAATTCTTAGAATTTTCTCTGAATTTTCCTTTTAAAAAACAGACATCTGTGAAGGACTTATACTGTCACATCTCGTCCCAAAGGGAACAAAGGAAAAGTAGCTGATTAAAGAAAAGTTTTTTTTCAACACTTATCTGTTTAAAAACACTGTTGGAGTATGGTGAGCATGATTCAGAGAAACTATTTATAAGGTTTGGATATGTAGTGCCAGAACTAAAATAACAGTGGTCAAAGATCCTCAAATAGAATATTTACTTTGTGTTATTGGTGTCTGGTAGAATTGAGTTCAAATTGCTTCTACGGCATCACTAAATGAACTGTTTATTTTAAAAATAGTAGTTTCTTTCTTTTTAAAGTGTGAAACTGGGCTGTACTGGGGAGAAAGAAAGTTTGTTTGCTCTTACTATATTTTTTCAGCTGGACATTGTGCATGCTTTTGGAATGCATCTGCACAAATTCCATACTTCTTTTACATTCAGGAAGTGATATTTCAGAACAAGCTCTTGTAAAACAATACTCCATTTTCTGTGGTTTGGGGAGAAGCCAAGACAAAATTTAGATTTCTTCCCTTTTCATAAACGAACTCTATAATAAACAAAACTAACTCTATAAAGTAGATTTACAATACTGCCATTGTGTGGGGTTCAGCATGACTACAAAATATTACGTTTGACAAAATTAATGCTGCTGAAAATATATGCTGCCAGCCGCTTGGATAATTACAAGGAAAGGCAGTTAGTAATGAATTCCTTTTACTCAGAATTCAAATCTAGGGACTGAATGTTGCCCATTATTGCAGTTCAAAGGCAACTATCTCTAGAATTGTTCTTTTAATGTTTGCTCGATGGTTTCAGTTGTTCTTTTCTTGTAGGCACACAATTGTTGTCTTGATCTTTGTGATAAAAAGAGTTACACTGGAGCTTTGTAGTCAATCCAGTTGGCTTGGTAATGTGCCCATAGTCAGAATTCCAAAGTGGGAAAACAAAGGCTTAGAAAATATAGGGCTGAGAGCTGTTTGTTCAGGGCTGTGGGAATCTAACACAGGCCTATGAAACCAATGGTCTCTCTCCATTACATCCACATTGATGAAATAACTACACAATTCCATGCCCTTTTGTCTTTTCCCAAACCACACTTTAAACAAATGTGGTGACTTCTTTTATAACTCCATTCCTACCAAAATTCCCAGCATGTTATAATTCTTTCCCTTCATGTTATAGCTCCAAATGATTGGCATTAGCTTATTGAAAGTTACAGCCATTTCCATAATAACTGTGTTTCAGTGGGCTGAGCCTCACTTAAAGAGAGGAAAGACAAAAGCTGCATTTAAACCTAACAATGTTGTTTTTCACAGGGTTATGAATTACATTCCCAAGGTATTTCATGTAGTTTTCAAATATAAAATTATAATTGGTGTCTATTATTTACCCTTTAATTAGAAACATGGAATCCTAAGTAAGCACAGCAAGAATATTTTGTAGCCATATAATGTTTTCCATCTGTATATCTCAAACACCCTGGGAAAACTCAGGCATAGGGCTGGTATGACTTGTCCAAAATCACACCAGCAAGTCAATGGCTGTGCCAGGAATAGGCCATAGTGCTACTGATTACCATTCCACTGCCCTGCCATTTGTCCTGCTGTGCTGCTACACTGAACTAGAGAACAGGGGCAAGGGATCATGTAGAAGGAATGAGAGGAGAAGAGAAAGAAAGAGACAGCTTTAGCTGCCTGCTCAGTAGCCCGAGTGGCAGCTCAATCCTTGTGGCCCTGCACAAGAGTGTCAACAGCTGAGATGAATGACAAACGGACAGCAGGGGCAAACGAGTGACTGTAATTTTAGATGAGTGACACTTGACAGGTATAAGGAGGCAGGATTTGCCCTTAAGAGAACCTTTCAAAAATATGCAAGAAGTCAACACTATATAAAGCCACTGAGCCTAGATAAATGTAATCAGGGTCTAGTACTTAGCATGAGCCAAGGTTACAAAATATTATACCCAAGTCACATGACATGGGTCAGTATTTACTGAAATATCTTCCTTCTTAGGCCTGGTCCACACTGGGGGGCAGTGTCAAGCAAAGATACGCAACTTCAGCTACGGGAATACCGTAGCTGAAGTCGAAGTATCTTATCCCGACTTACCTCCCGTCCTCACCGCTCGGGATCGACGTCCGCAGCTCCCCTGTCGACTCCGCTCCTGCCACTCGCTCCGGTGGAGTTCCGGAGTCAACAGGAGCGCGTTCGGGGATCAATATATCGCGTCTAGATGAGACGCGATATATTGATCCCCGCAAAATCGATTGCTACCCGCCGATTTGGCGGGTAGTCTGGACGTACCCTGAGGAAATCAAATCCAAACAAACATATAAGCAATACAGCCAATTAAACACACACAGAGACAAAACCAGTCAAATAGAACAGGATAGAGAAGGTCAGGAAACTTGACTTTCTTTCCTTGCAGGATGAGAGGATTATTTTGCCTCTAATTACTGCCTCTAAAGCACAATAACTTTCTAATCACACAGCCACTTGTTCTCAAAACAATTCCTTCTGCAGTAACCTATGCAGCCACTGAGATAAGGTAGCCACCTGAAACCTGTTTGCATTCCTCTGGTTTTTCACTGTCAGTGATTGGGTGGGAATGTGTTACCTCTGTCAGCAGCATATGAGCACTATTGGTAACATTTTAGATGTCCTCAAGAAAGAGAGCCATGTCATTGCTTTTGTTTTACTTTCCTCCTGTAGGACTAACCCTCAAGGGTGGTTATAATAGTGGCTAACCAGTTTCTGTCTGAAATCTCACAAAATGGTAACTTATCATTCTTGTTATGGCATTTCTACTGTTCTAGTTTCCTGGCATATAGTTCTTTGGTTATTAATACAAAACTAATTGCTTGCGGTTTAAGAAACTTTTAGATGTTGGATGAAATCCTGACCACACTGAAGTCAGTGGCAACACTCCCATTGATTTTAATGGGGCCAGGATTTCACCCATAACACTAAGGTTTTTGTCCTTTGTCCTGAAAATCTCTGAACTGGTGATCTTAGTAAAGACCTGTAAAATTTAACAATGGTAAATATGGATTCCTTGAATCCACCAGGACTCCCCGTCTCCTCTCCCATCCCCCCAACCCCCCCGTTCTTTGCTATTTGTACTGAGTTTTCTGCTAGTCTTTTTTTTTTTTTTTTGGTGCATAGTAAGGACTTAGCATGGTGTGCTTGAATTGATATGTCAAAGAGAATGACTGAATTGTTACTCAATGCGTTGTGTAACAGCTCAGTTAAAAAATATTTCCTGTTTAATTGAAATATATATCTGGGCCAGTTTTGGGTTTGGGCAATCAGGAATCTCATAGTTTCAGTGGTTCTTTAGCATTCTGTCCCTATATTTATTTCAGTAGCTTATCTTCAATGAACAGCATACATGCACAGAGAGAAGAGAACATCTCAATATCTGTTCTTAGACTTCCCAATACCCAGATGGCAACTGTACACTATGTATACATTTCTGATCATATGCTGTATGTCATTATGACACATGGCCAGATTTTAAAAGCTCTTGAAAAGATCTAAAGATGCAGATATTCACCTAGTGGGATTTTCAAAAGTGCCTATGTGACTAACTACTAATAGCAAAGAACAAGATTAAAAAAAAAAAGTCCCAGTGGATTCAAATGACATCCCAATGGAAGTTAGGCACCTGTGTGCTTTTCAAAATCCCACTAGGCACCTAATAGATGTCTAAATATCTTTAAAAATCTAGCCCAATGTCCTTTAGATGGAATCCCATCAAAAAGGGCATTTTCATATCTAAAGTCTCAAATACATTTTTATGCTTGAAGGTTCCAGGGCTGTCTGATGGTCATCCATCTAAAATTACCCTTCCAACCTTTTGAAAGGATAGTGCATTGTGTGTTTCTCATTTGAGCTTGTCTAATTTCATTTAAGAAACTGGTAACATGTGAGCCATATTTACTTTAAACAACTTCTCCTGCAGCTCTTGGCTTTCACTATTTCTAGGCACTCTTGAAAGCATGTCGGCTGTAGGAAGCTTCTTACCCAGATCTGTATTTCACATTTAATGAGTAGTTGTGCAATTTCATGATCATATTCTGTAATACATCTTCCAGAAATTCATGATCTGTTTTTACCTCAACTGTTTTTGCCTGTAAACACATTTATGAAGTCTCTCACAATCATAAGCAATTGCCAACATTCCCCGCACCCCCCAATCTGAGCATACTTCTATTGTGTTTTAGTCAGTGCTTCAGAAGCATCTGGTAATCTTGCAAAAGAACAGCCCACAATCCATATGAGCTTGCACTGATCCAGATTTGGGGTTCTTTGTTAATTGCAAAAACTATTTTAATACAGGTACTTTGTGAGAACTTTTTTTAATGCCCATTTTTTTCCCTCTCACCTATCATTCTAGTGCCACTCAGCATTCTGAGTGGAGTATATAACTACGATAAATTAAGAATCAATTCACTTAGATGAAAATTTGCCCATGAAACTCTGTAAGGCCTAATTGTTTTGGGGTCTTTCCATTTACAATTGCCTCCAACTTTTTTGGTTTTAGTTGAACAGCTTTGTCACTGAGTATGTATCCCACATAACTAATCGCATTCAGCCCAGTTTGGTATATTTTCCTTTTGCAATTTTCTGGAGTGCTCTGGTTACTTATAGCCGAGTATACTATACAAATCTGCATAATATAAATGGATTCTCTGTAACCTGAACATTTTAAGGTCAACTTTGAAAGTCAAAATTTACACCAAATGTGCCACTGTTTATGGACCATTATCTGTATTTAACATCACCATGTGTGCTGTTGCATTGTGTCTGTAACACGATAGTATTAAAGCCCAGAAAGTTTAAAGGTGAACTGCAAATCACCTTAATTTCTGCTTTTTTTGTGTGTTAGAAAAATCAAGTCCTGACATCCCTCTTTTTTGTAGAGGACTTTGTCAATATTTCTAATACTGATATCACAAGTGCAGCTTTCCCAGGCTCCAGCTGACAGGAACAGAGAATGAGCTGCTTTAGGTTATGTCTATTCTGTGCTGTAGTGCGGAAATTGGGGGTGTTAACTGCAGAGTGCACAAAGGTTTGGCATGCTAACTGCCTGTGTGGACACTGCTGGTGTGAACTAAAAGGTACCTAGTTTGCATGAACGTAGTCCTGTTTGAAAGAGGACTACTTTAACATGAACTGGATACCTATGCAATTCACACCCCTGCAATCTGCACTGCGGCACAGTGTAGACAAGCCTTTAGACTGCTGAAGGCCCTGACTACTTTAGGATGCAGCCTATTGTCACATTCTGGGGTGCAATCCAGACCGTTAAGGGGGGGTGTCACCGCCTGCCCTGTAATGCTCAGCTGCTGTGGCTCACAGCCTGGACACCAACAGCCAGCAGAAAAACATGCAGTCCTCTGAGTTTGTGTGGGCTATGCAGCCCTAGTTTAGCACTCTGACCCCAGCAACCTTCCTACAACACAAGAGCCCCACTCTAATCTCTATCATCCAGTTACCTTCATAGAATCATAGAACTGGAAGGGACCTCGAGAGGTCATCTAGTCCAGTCCCTGGCACTCATGGCAGGACTAAGTATTATCTAGACCATCCCTGACAGCTGTTTGTCTAACTTGCTCTTAAAAATCTCCAATGATGGGTATTCCACAACCTCCCTAGGCAATTATTCTAGTGCTTAACTACCTTAGCAGTTAGGAAGTTTTCCCTTATGTCTAACCTAACCTGCCCTTATGTAGGGGTGACCCCAAACACATTCCCAGTCCCGAATTTCCCTAAAAAAATCTGCTCTGAAGTGTCCAACCCTCTTCTGGTGCACTTATAGAATTATTAAATGTGCTGCTCCATTTAAAGAAACAGTACATCAGCAGCTTACCACATTACTGGAGTTAAACACTCTGTTTTAATCAAAGCACTGGACAGTAAATAGTAAAACAAGTTTATTATAGTCATAGGCTAAGTGATACCAAGTAGAAGGAATAAATATTAAAAAGAGTTACAAACCAACTAAAATAGGAATATGCTTCCAAGACTAAAACTTCATTTAGTCTTTGCCTAAGCAAGTTTGTCCCCTATAATCAGTTTCCAGAGACTTCAACCCTGTTGCTGATGGACCCATCTTTCTCTGATCTCAAGCGCTCTTTAGTCCCTCAAGTGATGAATAACTGATGGGTTTTCTGCACCTCTCTTTATAGTGCAGTAAATCTATGTGATCTGGACATGCTAACTCCCCCATGATCTGGTGAGCTTTGATGGTTCTGTTTACTGCATATGTAAATTAATCCCACTCTCACTACTTAACCCTGCTTAATTTGCATTCAAGACTTGGGCAGATCTGTTTTCTTTGTTCAAATACAGTCTGTAAAACATATCATCATAGAACATCCATAACTACACATACAGCATTAATATAAAGAACCAGGGGTCCTTGTGGCACCTTAGAGATTGTAAGGTGCCACAAGGACTCCTCGTTCTTTTTGCTGATACAGACTAACACAGCTACTACTCTGAAACCTGGCACCACTATTCATATATACATTTCACAATGATATTAATCACCAGTGTGCCATTGGTTTCCCAATGATATATTATATGACATCTTTTTTATAAAGATCATGACACCAATGAGTTGGGGGTACACTGGCCAAACCAGCTGAAATACCCTATTAGATACCAGGGAGCACCTTGACCTCTGGCTATTAGGGTTACACCCATGTTGCCTGAACTGGTTTCAAACAGTTTAGGAAAACAGTTCAGATAAATTCTGTGTACAGGGGCACTGTCAGTATGAACTATTTGAAAATGACTTATTTAAAAAAACGATCAAGGTTAAATCCAGCACTGTAATGTCTCAGTTTACTGCTGTGTTACTATTATGTCCCTGTTTAAACGACTCCCCCTTCCCCAAGCCAACAAGTAGACCAGCAGAATGAAAGAAATATAAGAGTGTGATGAGAATATTATAGTGGGAAAGGAACCAATGAAACAAAATCTACAACAATGAAAACTCCCTAGAGGATACTCAACTTTCCAGTCCAGCTAACATGTGTTTTCCTTTACAATATCCACATCAAACTCAAGTCTGTTTGGGAATATGGTTCACTGCTTACTATAAACTCAGTTTATGATGTTCAAAAAAAATTTCCGTACTTTCAAATCACAAAGGGACTTTGACAGAATTGGTTGTATATCACATTTAATTATCAGGGGCTTCAAATGTTTGTAATTTTAGCATTTGCAAGTTGTATGATTTAAAGATTAAGGGCCCAATCCTTCCATTTCCTGCCTACCAAAAACTTCCACTGGTTTCAGCAGGAGGAGTTTTGAGTGAATGAAGAATTAATATGTAGCCTCAAATATAATTTTGTCTGACTCCTTTTTTGACAAATGAATGTGTTTCACTTTCCATATATGCATATATTTCATTAATATACTGACAACAATGTGGGAATTTTCATCCATATTTTATTTCATTTTTTTAATTTAATAAAAACATTTTAACTGCTTCTCTGGCTGTCTCTGTCTCTCAAAAACACATACAGATATTTCTGTATGTGACGCCCTTCCTCCACAGAGATCTCTGAGCTAATTCATGACACTTGACACTAATCATATACACAGATCAACAAAGACTTTGCTTTCATATAAAAACTAATTTAGAACATATTTCTAAATTACTGCTTGTTATTGCAGTCAATTTAATTAGCTAGTTAATGACAATATCTGTTCATAATCCAAGTAGTCAAAAATACCAAGTTCAGTAATTAGACCATATAATTCCTTAACAACTCAATTTTATAATGGAAAAGCACTGTGCTTTTAGTCAATTTGCTCCTAATGCTCTCCTATATTCAAAATTAGAAATCCCTTAATGCATTCTTTTGACATTCAAAGCTTGAGATAGAATATTTGGGCTAGAAAGCTCAGCTCCCTTCTGTATTCCACATTAAATTGCTTGTAAATTATATTACATTTTATATAATTTGCCCAAAACCATTGACAGTGTATAGCATTCACTTAGGGATTCTGCAGTAGAATCTAATAAACAATAGCAAAAATTTAGTCTTTGTTGGACAATTATAATGATTGCATAATTACAGAATATTGTAGCAAATATGTGACCCCATTATCAACATAGATATTGAACATTATTTCACTGATATGACAAATGAAAGCATATATCAGTGTTTCAAATGCTGTGTATTTAAAAAAAACCCCAAACAACTAAACAAAGATAGCGCCACAAATCCAAACTGACACTTATGTTAACCCATGGCTATGAAAAGGTCTTCTCGAAAAAACATTAAAATAAGCTAATTTCATTTCTCCCAGCTGCCTGCCTTTCAATTCTTTATCCCTGCTATGAAGTTTGAATAAATTTCATCTCTCACACTACAAGTAATGAGCAGGCAATGACTTATGAAGCAGAGAGACCAAGTTGAGACAGAATTAGAATACAATTTTAATGAGACAGAGCTGAGAAAGTGGAAGTGTTACTCATTTGACAGACTTGGCAAAATACCCAACATTATTTCATATGCTCTTTTCTATCTATAGAGAAACTGCCAAATATTATTATTATTATTATTTTTGTTAATGGTAATGCTTGAAAGAATTTTTTTTAGGGGGGATATTATTAATGTAATTTAAGTCAAGAACTAGTTTAAAAAGTTGCTTTATACCAAATTTGACAAATTATAACTCACTAGAAAGTCACATTGCATGAGAGCTAAACAGAGGTACCTGATCCTTTGCTCTATTGCTGTCCTTCTGTAGATTCTCTTTTTCAAAGGCCCTTTTTGGTCAACTTAAGGGAAATGTACTCGGCTCTATGAGCTCAGATCAAGTGTGAGTAGTCTCTTGGTCTATCCAAGGCCGTGATCAAGTGTCTTGATGTTTTTGGTCTTTTGGCCTCGAGATGAAAACCTCGTCTGTGTCTCTGGGACCTTGAAGTAAAAATATTATCTAAATTATATTTGTCTGACTATCTCAGATGAGAAGCAAAACTCAAAACCAGCTATGCAAGGATTAGAAAGCCTTTTACGCCATAAAAGATGTCATAAGATTTAACAGTCCTGATGACACTCAGGCCTCCATTAGCAGCATGGAAACAATACCAGCAGTTTCTGATGATGAGGAAGCCCCAAGGATCTGGGTTTTTATTTCTAAAGAAAGTAAAGAAATCAAAGTTCAAGTGGAGATACTTCGTGAACCAGATAACATGACATCCACATGGATCAACATAAATGTAAGAACTGAGTATTTTTAAAACAACAGTCTATATGCATATCTATCTTACCTAAAGACTTAGGTAGGCATGTCTTTTCCAGACCCACCAACCTTTAGAGTCTGGGGGCAGGGACTCTCTACTTCCTATATTTAATTTAGGTCTCCACTTTAACCATATGACTTAGTTGAGAGTGTGTCTGTGTATTAAAACGCTTCTGAGGTTTTGCTGTCCCCCGTCTCCCCCCAGGGCTGTGACATTCCTGGAAAAACCTGTTTAGCCAGCCATGCAGGGGGTCCAGCCAGACCATTACAGCACATGGTTCCAGCATTGTCCATCAGGTGACTGCTGAAGGCGTGGTGAATCCTGATATGCCCCTGCTGTCAATGTTGCTAGTGGAATTAGCACAATAGATGCATATAGTAAGATAACCTGATCAAAATACAGTATTCCTAAGTTATTACAGGAAGCTCCAAATCCACCCCATGTTTAAGACATACTGATATTTTGAGAAGATTTTCTCTATCAAAACAAAAATCAAATTAGGAATAATGGTCCCAGTAACCCAAAAGGTAAGTTGGTTAATGTTTGAAAAAATTATACAAAGTAATTTGGGTAATGTTTGTTCAACTTTTCTGTACTGATTAGATCTGAAGTATTTTGCTGTTATGAAATCCAGGTCTGAACATTTTACTCACCCCACAGAAAGAAACCAAAAATATTGTTTTTGAAAGGCCCCATGAAAGGCTTCCTGTCTAAAAGTACATAAATATCTGAGAAATAACCCCTTGACCCCTGAAATAATGAAAACAAAATATTTAGAATATTGAGTAAAAGACCTTCAAGTAAGTTTTACTGATACCATTTGTAATAACATTTGGTGTTATAGATTTGACAGTTCAATCTCTCTTATACATCAGGAAATCCCAAATGTAAATTATTATATTATACTCTGTGCCCCTTATAGTAAATTAAATATATGTAACGAGGTTGTATTATCATCAGTGAGGAAACTCTTTGGAAAGACATTCTGTTCTACAATTTTTGGTGGCCTCATTCACATTTCCAATTTTTGAGACATAGTCAAGAGCAATGTTTTTCAAAATTTCTGGTCTTCTCCTCCCATTCAAATATTCTTTATTCTTCTTTGATCTTTGGCCTTATGGTCACCGTGGCTGAAATTCACAGCCACCCCTGCAAAGCATGTGGGAACTACAATATGAAGATGTTTGGGAAGCGATTCCTTACAACCCGCCTAGAGACAGTGCAGGGAGAACCCATGGACCGTATTAGCAGCTCACATCACTTTCCTTTCCTCACACAAGATTTTGGTCAATATTTTGAAGCAGATAGGTATGGCTCTGCTATTCTTTAAAAGAGAAAGGATAAATCAGGCAGGATTGCATGGAGAACTAAGTTCAGAGAAGAATGTTTGGGAGAAGTTTAGAAGGGGAGCCCAAAGAAAGACAGCAAATATGAACTGCTTTCACTGAATTCACAGTATTTTTTGGTTAAAAAAAGAAAGAAAAGAAACTTGAGTACATTTAATGTTCATGAAATTGAGGGTCTAACAACAGTAGCTGAAACAGGCACCGTACATGAGCTATATGAGCTTCCAACCAAAGTTCTGCCAACTGTAGTGCACCAAACACATTGCCAGCACTGCACAAATAAAATAAAATACAGATAGATAAATAAATAAATAATAGAAAATGCAATGAGGTTTCTCTCCCCACCCCCCATTGGTTCTGCTTTTCTTTTAGTGATTGCTTCCTGTCGATTTTTCCAGTGCGTAAAACATCTGTGATTTGCTGCAAGCACTCTGTATTTATACTGAAAGCCTCACAGCAGGTGCCAATAAAAAAAAAAAAAAAAAAGCAAGCATCAAGGGGTAAGTGTTATCCCATGACCCTGGAGGGTCATTTTGCTTGTTACCGGCACAATGCATTGGGATGGAGGCTTCTTATGAAAGGACTGTGTATAGCCAGGAAGCTATGGATACATAAAATACAATAAATTTCTTTACTGCACGAAAACTATCTTTCAAAGACAACATCTTTTAATAATAATAATAATTTGAATCTAGAAATAGCCTGAATATTTACAGAAAATATCAAAATACACTGTTTATTTTTCAATGGGGATGGGAGGGGGAAGGAATGGAAGGACTTTTTCATGTGAGAATAAAATCATTCTCTGGGCTTTACCATTTAGCAGTTGTACAGCTGTGAAAGAATGATATTTTCTGGCTAAAAATAAAATGCAATAGAATTTCATCATGACAAAATAGATGAACCACAAGACTTATATATGTAGTTTGTATTTAACACCCTCAAACAAAAGAAGGGTGTACTTCAACTTCATATAAACACCCTGTTCTTTAAACGTCATGTTAGGAATTCAGTTAAGGGAAGTTATTGGATCTAATTATAGTTCACCAACCCCTTCCAGCTTTGTTTCTGCTCTGGAGCCATATTTATCAGGGTCAGTGAATGGAAAGCCTTAAGGAACATCCTTAAACTGGATATTTATTTAGTTCTTTCAGGTCTGCCCTTTTCCCTTCCCCCCACAGTATTTTCACTGCAATTCATTGTGAAAAAAAGAGCTGTGAAGCATGAAAGATTATGTCCTGAAACAAGACAATACTGGATTTTTAACCTTCAGTGCTAATAAGATGGGGTCCTAATTGCCCTCCCAAGTGTCAGCAAGAAAGTTAATTTTGGAGTGCCAAAGATAACCCTTGCAGGTGACCTCATTAAATCCTTAGGAAAGCTATTATTTTTTATGTAATTTTTTTGGGGGGCTGACTGTTAAAAATAAAATTTTAAATGTCTGGCAATATAGTTTACTGTACTGTGGGGGTAAGATTATTGCCTCTACTAGCTATTTCTATTTCTCAGCTATATTGGGAACACATGCAGCAAACCAGTTATTGGCCCAAACCTGTACACCTCTACCCCGCTATAACGCGACCCAATATAATACGGATTCACGTATAGTGCCGTGGTAGCAGTGGGGCTCCGGCGGCGCTTTAAAGGGTCCGGGGCTCCTGCTGGAGCCCTGCCGCTGCTACCCCGGGGGCTGTAGCAGCAGGGCTCACCAGCGATTTAAAGGGCCCGGGCTCCCCGCAGTGGCTGGAGCCAGGAGCTCTTTAAATCACCGCCAGAGCTCTGCCGCCGCTACCCCAGTATAACAGGGTTTCAGCTATAACGCAGTAGGGATTTTTGGTTCCCCACGACCGCGTTATAGCGGGGTAGAGGTGTAGTTTCTATTTGGGCAAAACTCCCACAGAAGTGAATGGCAGTTATGCAATTTAGGGACTGGAGCCTTATTTTAATTCAATATAATTATATTAACTGAGTAATTGCTCATTCAATATGTTGGTTCTCTATAAACATATCAGAAACACTGTCTTTTTCCCAAGCAGTTTACAGAATAGTTCTTACACCTTCTATGTGTTTGTTAAATATTTAATAAATTACACAGTATTAATATGTTTAAAATAGAATGTAGAGAAATTAGAGATGGAAAACTCGTGTTAGGTCAAGCAGTTGAGAAACTGTGTGTGTCAGTTCATAAGAAATATTTAACACATGACCAAACTGGCCAGTTTTCACTATATTTGATATAATGACTTAGATTAATTAAATATGAATGTTGGCTAATTTTGTAACATTTGCAATATATCTTATGTAATTTATACATTAACAGTATATTGCATCCCATATTGAATTGATACTGTTTTTAGACAATTCAGCATGTATGTTTGCCTAAGGAAAAGGGAAGTTTGATAACAGTGAGTCTGTGTTTAAATATAGTGAGAAAGGGAGCCGTTCAACAGCTCAGATGGTTTCACAAAAAGGAGATGATGATGATGATGATGATGATGATGATGAAGAAGAAGAAAAACCTATGGACAGTTCTGAACAGCTTTCAGCTATCAGGCCAGTGTGCATGCTGTTGGATCAATGGCTGACAGTGGCTCGTCTCTTTTGTAGTAAAGAAAACCCACAGTGACATCTTAACTGGCTAAACTAGCCATGGTTGTCACTTCAAGCAGCAGAGAGATGACATGGAGATGTGAATAAGAGTGTAAAAAATTAAACAGGGAAAAAAAAGCCTCACATGTATATACCACATCACTTAAAGAACCAATGTTTGGTGTATATAGCATGTTAGATTTATTTCAGGCACTAATAGGAATGTGCTCCTCTTTGACTTGTATTTAAAGTGAAAATACATGTTCCACTAAACTTGTTACTAAATGGTTTTGTTTAGCCTTTGCTCACCCAGATAGGTAAAATGAAATGTTTGCATGATACTGATTCTGTTTTCACTATTCTATGTGGTGTAGTTGTAGCGGTGTCAGTCCCAGGATATTAGAAAGAGAAGGTGGGTGACGTAAGCTGATGAAGAGCTCTGTGTGGCTCGAAAGCTTCACTCTCTCTCTCTCACTCACTAACAGAAGTTGGTCCAATAAAAGATATTAACTCACCTATCTGGTCTGTTTTTGCTGACAGATAAAATATTGCACATGATTTCTTAAAGGTTGACCTATATGTACGATACTTACTAGGGATCAGGGGGTAGCTGTGTTAGTCTGTATCCACAAAAACAATGAGGGTCCGATGGCACCATAAAGACTAACAGATTTACTTGAGCATAAGCTATTAGGAGTGGACCACATCCACCCTGCCTAAATTGGGCTTCAGCATTAGTTCTCCACTTGTAAGGTAACTCCCTTCTTTTCATGTGCCAGTATATATTTATGTCTGTATCTGTAAGTTCCACTCCAGGCACCTGAAGAAGTGGGGATTTTAACCCATGAAAGCTTATGCCCAAATAAATCTGTTAGTCATTAAGGTGCCTCCGGACTCCTCGTTGTTTTTGTGGATACTTACTAGCACATTCCATCTAGATTTAAAATATGAATATACACATTAAAGTTAAGTATATAAATCACATGAAAGTCCTGCCCTATATAGCATGGGGGACTGACAGAAGAAACAAGCTGTAGGAAGCCTTTCTCCCCTACTGCACCTGCATAGGATCAGAGTAGGATGGAGCTGGCTGATCCTGGAACACTAGGGACTTAATTTTATAAGGTCAGTAGGAGTTGAAGACATTCAGGAATCTTGCAGGATTAAGCCCTGTGGAGGAGCAGAATAATATGCCAGGTACTGCTCTACAATTCAGTGCTCGTGACTAGTTGGCTTGGGGATGATTTTGGTTAGGTCACTGGATTGCCTGTGCACATGCTGCCATAAGAATCTCTTTCTGGGTAGCCAATAAGGAGCACAATAGAAGGCATCACCCTCAGCATCCTGAGCTGCCCTGCCCTTTCTGCTTAACCGCACCCACATCATCATCCCTGGGTGAGGGTGGGGCTGTCCCTGCATAGATAATAATGGTGCAAAAATCCTTTTGGCACATACTGCGTTCTGATTACTTTCATTATATCTGTATTCATATTGCATTCCTTATGGGAATTTTGCCTGGATTTGCTTTATTATCCAAGTTCATGGAAATACAAACAGTAAATCAGCATTAATGGGTGTGGGAGAGATTTTCAAAATTATTGAAAGATTAATTGCAATCAATAATAGTTATTAGAAGCAAAGGTAAGTACATTTAAAATAATTCCTCTTTAATCTGTCACTGTCTTTCTATTACACAATTCAATTATGCTATTCTATGCCATTTGGGTCTCCACAAACTCTCTTTCAACACTCCTATTCCTGCAACCTCTTCAGAGAAGTGATTAAAAAATGCCGTCAGATGTGAGACCACATGAGATCTTAAAACCAAGACACAAAAAAGTTTCCATTGCTGAATTTGTTAAAGTCATATCAGCCTGACAAGCTAAGGTCACCGAAGTTCAACCCCAAAAATGTTCACATCCCTTAGGAAAATGGGACATTATTAATACTTTTGTATAGAACTCATGAGTGATGCAGTCTCTCTCAATGATAAAATGAAAAGGGTATTCCACTGTGTACTGTGAAATATATTATATATCTTCCACATAGTTGGTTGGGGATCAACTGCCAGCTTCTTCACGGTATGAGCTCCTGATTGAAGCGCCAGCTGTGTTCCAGGGATTGAAAGAGACCTTGAAAATGGCAAAGCAAGACCCAGCATTCAGAGCTGACAAAACAAAACTGACAAGAGAGGCAATAGCTATTCTTTCAGAGTGCTCATCATAGGAAATGTCATTGAAAATAAAAGAATGGAAAAGAAGAAAGGACAGCAAGAAGAAGGGTGAAAAAAATCAAACAGAGCTTTTAGTGTGACATGAATATGGTTCCCCTTTTTCTCACACATGCTTTTTTTTTTTTTTAAATAATAGAACATAACCTAGAACTTGAAATAATATTAAAATGCAGTAGTAAAATAAGAATGAGCCCCCCGTCAAAAACATTTGGATGCATTCTCCTCTCATGCTGGTGTAAATCAGAATGAACTCAACTGAAGCAGATGAGTTGACCACGTGGAAAGTGTAAACCACGTGGAAAGTGAAAGAAAAATCAGGCCCATTACATTATAATATGTTTACAATATTTATGCTCTTAAAGGAATTCCTTTTAAATTACTGTGAATCATTATCACTCCTACCAATGTTAAACACTTTAACTCTTAAAGCATGGACTGGATTTGTTATAGTTGGGTTACACAACTAATGGAAACTGAAGGAAGATTTTTTGTTGTTGGGTTTTTTTTAAAGGGGGGGTAGGAATATCTAAGGTCATTTTATGTCGGCTACATAATAGCACATAGACAATAAAAGATGTTCACTTTCCAGTTACAAATAATTGGTGGTTTCTCACCATGCTTTCAACTTCCAGGGACTTTTAACATTCCCCCCCTGTAATTGTGTGTGTGTGCAAGCCAGTTCTTTGGCAGCAAAAGTGCTGAAGTGTCAATTGGTATCCCCTGGAGATGTCATTTCTACTGTCTGACACTGCCATCATCATCATGCAATTCAGGGTTTATCTTCCCTGTGTGACTGGGCTGGAAAAATCAGACCTACACAAAGGGTTGACCATAGGCCTATCACAATCGGATAGATGGTATATATTTTTGACTACAATATACTACACTGATGGGTGCTATTTTAAGAATCTGGATAGGCTGACACTGAGTGCCATGCGATGGCTGCAGTGGGTGTTCCATGTAACCAGTAGATTGTTCTTGCCAGAATGCTATTAGGGAGCCAAAAGTTGTTCTGATCCAGCAAGGAGTAGTAACAGTATCCATGTTGTGGCAGAACAAGTCCCAAGAAAAGGCTGTGGAATCACGAGGGAAGGACATTTCCAGTTACTTTGAGCCTGACTCATATCATCCCTGACCAGCTTACCCTAAGTGGAGAGAGACTGTTGTTAAATGGATAGGTCACTGAATTGAAAGTTGGAAAATTTGGCTTCTATCTACCACTGACCTGCCTCTAGCCACGTCTCTTTGTGCCCCCTCCCATCCTTTGTTTCAATGGTCAGCTCTTTGAAACAGGGACTGTCTTGCACAGTGTGTTTGTTCAATGAATCACAGAATATCAGGGTTGGAAGGGACCTCAGGAGGTCATCTAGTCCAACCGCTCAAATCAGGACCAATCCCCAACTAAATGCCTAGCACACTGTGGCCCAAAGGCTGGATGGGGTCTCCAGGTTCTACTGAAATACAAATAATTACAATACTTAATAATTATAATCATTTTAAACCGGCAATTAGCAGCGTCACTCTCACACAACTTTTTGCATCTGGCTTGCAGGCCACAACCTTTAGCTAACAGTCTATTTGTTCAGTAAAAGATGGAGTACTAATCCACAGGGACTAGAGACAGCTTTGTCATTTTCTAGATGGCAGCTCCTATTTTCCACTGTATTCTGGGAGAGACACTACAATCCGTCTTCCATCTTTCTCAGTGAGACACTTGCTTATCTGATAGCTAGAAATGCTTTTGTTTAAACACACACACACACACACACACACACACACACACACTCCATCACAGTCAAAAGGAATTCTGCGTTGTTTGACTAAACAAGTTCACATTCTACTGTTTCTCTGATACATCTGCTGTTAAGAACTGAGTCAGCAACCAGCCTGGGAACAAAATCAAGTTCTATTTGATATTAACTAATAAATAACTGATTTTTTAAAAAATGGGCAAACAAGGATAATTTTAAAACACCATTGTTAAAATGCTTCAAGAACTGTGCACCTCACTTTGTTAAGGAAGTATGCAGTTGAGTCAATTTTTTTTTTTAATTTGAACTCATACAACTCCATCAGAGTCAATATGGTTGCCTGGGCTCAATGAAAGCAGAGTTTAGTCTACACTATGTACTGCAGAACAACCACGCAAAGGAAGACTAACAAAATGGTTCAAATCTACAGGAAAATGGATGGCTTGGTCCAGAGTACATTGGGAAGAGAGCAGTTTAAGTAAGCCCACCTTTGCACTCTCCTGACCCTGAAACCACTGTATGCAGGGCCAGTTCCCCAGAGTAATTTACACTGCCTGCTTATGGCCTCAAAATGCTGCAATCCCCTTCCAATGCTTTCTTTTGAGTTTTAACTCCCTGGTGATAAATGACAGGGGCCCAGAACAGCTAGGCTGTTTGGCCTTTTCGTGATATATGCCAGTTTGGAAAAACGCGATCTTGGATAATCCACTATGACAACTGTCTCTCAGAATGGACGAGCATGTGTGCTTCAGATAATGCTACTTTAGGATGATATTTAGTAGAAACTCTGGTTTTTCAAATTAACAAAATGGCTGATTTGAAAGCAAGTATTTTGGACAAGGAAGAAGGGTAGAACTGCTGGAAAGAGAAATGAGTGAAACCTAGAAAATACTAAGCAGGCATTCCTCCAAAACTATCTGTTTTGCCCATCACTAATGAAGAACACACAAAGGTCCATTTTGTATGCACCTAATACCAACCTAACATATTCCTGAAACTTAACTCTCAGACATCTATAGTCACACCCCGAGAATGCTTTTTCCTGTTCTGAGTTATTTTGGCAGAAGACCTACCTCACCAGATGGAGAGGTATGGAGAGTCTGGAGTTATTTGTCCATGTGGTCCCCTTAATTCCTCTTCTGTGGTCCCTAGTTCCAAAGCTTTCAATAGCATTGAGTAGAAAAAATAAGAGTACATTAGAGTAAGTACCAAAACACCTGGGGGCAGGGCAGGCTTCACTAGGCAAATTTTAGGCAGGCAGTCTCTGTGGGCAATCCTGACAATTGATCCTTCATCCTTATTGAAGGTGAATTCTCCTTCACAATGGCACTCCTAATAACTCCCAGCTGGTTTTAATGATAAGATTTATAGAGAGTGTTTCCAGACAGATGTGAATTTCATACAACAGACCTTTACATAAATAGTATCCCGCATCACAAGACCCCTTTTTTTTAAACCAGGGGCATGAGATGGGGTATATTATACAACAGTGGCTATCTTTCTTGGTACTTTCTAAGAATTCTTCTGATGACTAAGACCTTGTTCCCTCTCCACACCCACCTCTTTTCTTATGTGACCTCTTCATAAATATTTAAATCGCAGAAAATGGAGGTTACCTTCCATCACTCATCAGAGATAGAAAAGTTTCCCCCTTCTCATTACCAGGCATTTGGCAGCCCTCCAGGGATTCTCCATAATTGTTCTGAGAGATGATGGGACATTTGAATTTGTACTTTACATACAGTTTAGATACATATTTAGGATTTTTACTACCCCATGAGAAAAGAGAATCAGAGGTTTTATTTGCCAGTAGTATAAGACTGAAAAGGCCAATGGGGTTGCACATACATGGAAGTTGGATTAATTCTACACTTAGGGGGCTATATTGACACAAGGTTTTAGAATTCATTTAGCTGGGGAAGATAAGTAAATCATGGTTAGAAATGTACCTATTATCCTTGCATCAGGTCAGGGTCAAGGTCCACAGCCTTCAACACAGACATTAATGTCATTGTAACTCACTGTGGAGTTTTACTAGTTTAAGGTGAGAAACCTAATTGATCAATCCTTTGAAGTTGGTCATCTTCCTCTCTATGTTTAAATAAATGGCAAATGTGAGTGGATCATAAATTTAGTCAGTGAATGCATGATGTTAAGTCAACTGGCCTAATGCTTCTTCTGTTATACCACTTCGTCCTTAGGATCAACAACAAATCTAGTCCTCGTATTATATTAAAAGAATGAAAAGTAGTACTGTATATCCTGATAGAGAATGTGATATAAGAAACACTTTCCACAAGTTAGAGTTAACATCATAACTCATGATGAGTAGTAAGGCAATGCAGTGGAGCCCCATAGTATAGGTTTTTGTTCATTTCCCAAATTAAGAATGTTCACTCACTTTACTTTTCAGTTCCCCTGAAATGATGTGTAAATTTGTTTCATCTTGCTGAATGTTATTGTCAATTTATGCCATATCACCATTTTTTTAAAAAGTCCAAAAGGCAAATGGAGGCATATATATTAGTTTACCGCTAGCACTTGAGAGAACAAAGTCATTTTAGGACATTGATAACTAGAGTAAGATTAAAAAAAAGTCCGACATAGACTAGATTTTACTATAGTAGAAAATGTGCTTCTCGGCAACACTTTCCTCGGATTTTCATTTTTCTTCAGTGGAAACAGATGCTATAGGTACTTGAAAACTGGAGAAATGTCAATAAAAATATTTTTACAATAATCACACATTGCCGGCATAGTAGAGCTGGCAGAATTAATAATTTAAAATACATTATCTGATTATTTTAACCCTTTTCCCCCCGTTCTTTCATGAGCTCATCCCAATTCATGTAAATGTTAGTTCTTTGTAAGAATTTGCTGAGGAACAAATTCTTAGCCCTTTTTTTTTTTTTAAATGAAGTGCTCATGTTGGCTATTTGTAATTCATAGGGTGTAAGTGGTCATCTTAAAAGTCACATAGTATTGATTATTTCTCTGAGAGAATGACAAACTGTTAAAACAGGAAAATAAAGAAGCATGAATGACGAAAAACAATGACTGGTGAATACTCTTATTTGTGCATGTACACCCTTGTTCACATGTGGCTTCAGGGATTCATACCAAGAACACACATTTTTGCAAGCAATTGTGTGAACAAGACTAATTCACACAATTCTTTGTAAATAATGAGAGATACAGGCAACTGAACTTAACAGCTGTTCAGATTTCACAGAAATTAGCATCAATGGGGTGATGTCAATTTATACCAAATGAGGATCTGGCCTAATAGTTTTACCTCAGGAGCTGAAATTCCAGATACTGTTTCTGTGCGCTATCAGCTCTGAGTGATGACTGGAGATCAAATAAGAAATGAACTCAAACCACAAAATTTGCATCTGAAATTTGAACACTCTCAAAAGCGAGGATGTTTGGATCCAACATTTGGTTCAGGCCCACCAGTACATTAAATGCAGTGAATATTACTCAGCTTAATGGAAGGGGATTATGACAATTTGCAGAGTGGTACTGACTAAAGTCTAGTGTCTGGTACAAAACTTGGTCCATTTGTGTTCAACTTTGAAGCCAAATTCCCCTCTTTAGTGGATCAAGCAGGAAGCTGGAAAAATGCAATCGTCTCACACTGGGGAATTTAGTATTTTTTTCCTGAAGTCTGCGTACAAATTACCCTGTTTTGTTTCTATTTTATTGATTTCTCCTTCTCCACCAAATGAGGAGGGGGGGGGGAGACAAAAATGGAATGGAAAGGAAGGGAGGGAGGCAGGGAGGGGAAAGAAGAGTGACATTTTGGTTTCCATCTGCTGTAATTAATCAAAGATGTTTAAAAAGTCACACCATTTCTTTTCAAATTTACCTGAGATCCCTCTTCTGAACGTTACCTGTTGTTAAGCTGCCACGCCAGACAAATTGCTAAGTCAAGCTTCTGATCCTGGAGACAGTCTGCTCTTCCATCTAATCAATATGAGGCATTTTGCTACAAGCACAACGCTAGAGAACCATGCTTTTCATGAGTTGGAGAGTTTCCAAGATGGTGGACTATATCCCAAAACACAGTCTGGGAAGTAATTTTTAAGGTCTCCATTATCATATTAATCCTTGTGCCTACTTCTAGCCAATAGGATCCTGGGACAACCCCAAAACATGCAAGCCAATTTGGCTCCAGGAGACCCACATCTCCAGCAGCAGTCTGTTCTGGCAGGGCCAATGCACTGTACCCTGTGGGGAGATCAATGTGAACAAAAGTTTTCTGCTGAATCAGTCTTAACTATTCTTTTTCTGTTTTCTTCTATGCAACTTAGTATAAGGTACCACAGCCAATTACTTCAGCAATTCCGAGGCCACTCCATTTTTCCTCAAGAACAGTGGAATGTAAGTAGATGCAGCTTCTCTTTGTGGAGAAGTAACTTTCCCAAAATTAATTATTTAAGCAGCATATAAAATATTTAAAACATCTTATATTAAGCATCTATATTCAGGATTTCAAAATAGGTCAGTTTAAAATAACGAGGGATAAAGTGAGAAGATCTTTATTAAACCATGTTTGACTATCTGATTGCTGCTTGCCAGGAATACACATATGAAGCATGTGCATGGTAGTTGCAAGCAAAATACCTGCACATGACATGCAGCTGTAATGCCACTTCCGAGTATTTCTATTAAATTACTTTTACAATTTTGCAAATAAGGCATATTGTTAAAACAATTGTTGTGGCTGTTGTGCTTATTGCACACACAGAACAGGCCTTAGTCTCTATCAGTACAAAATATTCTTCTTTTATTCACTTGAAATATTTTATTGTTCCTCATGCAAAAAATATACAAAATTTCACTCTTATAAAGGACAAGTGTCAATGTCATGAGTCTGGGGATTCAAATGTATGGAATCTTTTGAGTCACACCGCCTCAAACTGGTGTACAACTAAATAAGTAGAAAGTGAAAAAAAGTGGCAAATACATGGCTAAATGTGATGATGTTCATCCATCGTTGTCGATGAAGACCTCAACAACTCATTCGTTCAATGACCGGGCTCTGTGAGTCCGAAGATGACTGATCAGTCTGATTCGGGTGTGGAACGTCCTGTCACGCGTCGGGCAGACATGTGATGGCACTGTCGATGATGTGCGGGCAGCTCTGGACTTGCGCAGCTCATGCTTTCTTTCAGCCTCAGCGCTACGCCTTGCCTCAGAGGTATTACTGCCTGTGTGAATGAGGCTGCGCCACGCTGGACGGTTCAGTGCGAGGGTTTCCCTTGTGGTGGTGTTGATATCGAGGGACTTCAGAGAGATCTTCAGCGTGTCCTTGAACCGCTTCTTTTGTCCTCCATGGGAGCGCTTTCCCTGGGTGAGTTCTCTGTAGAAGAGCTGTTTAGGAATGCGCTCATCTGACATTCTCACGACTTGTCTGGCCCATCTGGTCTGGGCTCTCATCAGCAGTGTGTGAACTGACGGCAGACTGGCTCTGGTAAGGACTTCAGTATCGGCCACTTTGTCCTGCCATCTGATTTTTAGAAGCTTTCGCAGACAGGAAATGTGGAAGTGATTGAGCCTTCGTGCATGACTCCGATAGACAGTCCACGTCTCGCAGGCGTACAGCAGAGTTGGAAGCACCACTGCTCGGTAGACCTTCAGCTTTGTTGGTAGGCTGATCCCTCGACGTTCCCAGACGTTGGAGCACAATCGGTCAAATACAGAGCTGGCTTTAGCAATTCTGCAGTTTACTTCATCGATTGACACTGCTCGGGAAAGGGTACTGCCCAGGTACGTGAAGTCTCTGTCCATTTAC
Source organism: Mauremys mutica (assembly GCF_020497125.1). Lineage (NCBI taxonomy): Eukaryota > Metazoa > Chordata > Testudines > Geoemydidae > Mauremys > Mauremys mutica. Next base: position 75,209,085 of record NC_059077.1, read on the forward strand.
AGTGATGGACGGTTCTGAGTACGGAGCGTGGGGAGCTGGCTGGTGCATGACCTCAGTCTTCTTGATGTTAATGGTGAGACCGAAGTTGTTGCATGCAGATGAAAACTTGTCCATACTGGCTTGCATTTCTGGCTCTGTACTAGCATTCAGAGCACAATCATCGGCAAAGAGAGCATCCGAAGAAGTGAGCTTTAGCTCACGAAAGCTCATGCTAAAATAAATTTGTTAGTCTTTAAGGTGCCACAAGTACTCCTGTTTTTTTCTCGAAGTACAGTTTCCTTCACCTTGGTGATGGCACGCAGTCGCCTCAGATTGAATAGTTTCCCGTCAGTTCTGTACTTCAGGCCTACTCCTTCAGTGCAGTGTTGAAAGGCATCAGTCAGAGTGGCAGAGAATATCATGCTGAACAGAGTGGGTGCTAAAACACACCCTTGCTTGATGCCGTTGGTGACTGGGAAGGCCTCAGATGTTTCACGGTCATCCAGGACACGAGCCATCATACCGTGATGAAATTGACGTACCATTCGTATGAACCTGTCTGGACAGCCGAATTTCGACATGATCCTCCACAGGCCCTGGCGACTGACAGAGTCGAACGCTTTCGTGAGGTCCACAAAAGTTGTGTAGAGTTCACAATTCTGCTCTTGACATTTCTCCTGTAGCTGATGCGCAGCGAAGATCATGTCAATAGTCCCACGTCCCTTGCGGAAGCCGCACTATGATTCTGGCAGTAAGCCCTGCTCCAGGTGAGTGATCAATCGGTTCAACAGAACCTGTGCAAGAACTTTCCCCGCTGTAGAGAGCAGCGAGATTCCACGGTGATTGTTGCATACCTGGCGATTGCCCTTTCTCTTATAGAGATGCACAATGGACGCGTCTCTAAATTCCTGTGGAATGGATCCCTGCTTCCAGAAGGACTGAAACAGCTCAGTGAGTTTCCGTAGCAGCACGGGTCCGCCGACTTTGTACACCTCTGCTGGTATGGCATCTGACCCTGGGGCTTTGCCACTTGACAGCTGGTTGATGGCTTTCTTCACTTCGTCCTCTTCTGGTGAAGCATCCATGGAGTCATTGACTGCAACCTGAAGCATCTTGTCAATGGCCTCATCATTGATGACTGAGGGGCAGTTGAGAACTGCTTCAAAATGTTCAGCCCATCTCTGGAGAATCTGCGTCTTCTCTGTAAGGAGCACAGTGCCATCAGAGTTCAGGAGGGGAAAGCTCCCAGAAGACTGTGGACCATAGAGTGTGTTGAGGGCTTCATAGAACTGCTTATAGTCATTCCTGTCCACATATGCCTGTATTTCATCTGCTTTGGCGCTCAGCCACAAGTCCCGCATTTTGCGCAGTCGGTTCTGTACTGTTCTGCGAGCGTTGATAAAGGCGGTCTTCTTTGCCGCTGAGGATGGGTCGTTTTGATATGCATGATGCAGGCGGTGCTTCTCAGCAAGTAAGGCCTGGATTTCTGCATCATTTTCGTCAAACCAGTCTTGCCGCCTGTGTGTGGAGGGCCCCAATACCTTCAATGCAGCTGTATGGACAGTGTTGCGGAATCGCTCCCAGTCTTTCTCAGCGTCATCCTCAATACGAAGATCAGCAAGCTCATTCTGTAGGTCTTCCACTAGATTTTCAGTGAGGCAGCTGTTCTTCAGCTTCGACACGTTGATCCTTTTGAGAGCCTTACAGCCTTGTGGTCGTCTCTTCGGCATGGATACTATGAGCCTGTGATCCATCCAACAGTCAGCGCCGCACATAGCTTTTGTAACCCTGACATCTTGTCTGTCCCTTCTCCTGATGATGACATAGTCGATCAGATGCCAGTGCTTGGAACGGGGATGCATCCACGAAGTCCTGTTACGGGTAGGGAGGCGGAAGACCGTATTGGTGATCAGAAGGTCATGTGCTGCACAAGTTTTCAGCAGTAACAGACCATTGCTGTTACATTTTCCCACTCCATTTTTCCCTGATGACTCCTTCCCAGGCTGCGGCATCGCATCCGACTCTTGCATTAAAATTGCCAAGCAGGATCAGCTTGTCTTTGCGGTGCACTGATGATAGCAGAGCATCTAGTTCTTCGTAGAATTTATCCCTCACATCCTCTGGGTTGGTCATTGTGGGAGCGTATGCACTGATCAAAGTATCTTGTTTTCCTTTTTGAAGCGGAAGCTGCATTGTCATGAGACGATCATTCACACCCTTGGGGGGACTGGCAAGTTTCTGAACAAGATGATTCTTGATGTTGAAGCCAACTCCAGACTCGCGACGCTCATCACTGCTGTGGCCACTCCAGAAGAATGTATAGCCTCCGCCTGACTTGGACAGCTGTCCTTCATTAGCAAGGTGAGTTTCGCTAAGAGCTGCAATGTCAATGTTGTAGCGTGCGAGCTCTCTGGCGACATGCCGCGGTATGCTGGCCAGGGTAAGGTGAAGCAGGCAATGTTTAGGGCACCTTTTCTAGCCCCCTCCTCATTCTACGGAGGAGAGCAGTGCAATCCTGAATAGGGCTGCTCAGTCGCTCAAGAAGACGCCGAGCTCCACTGCTGCTTCGGTCAGTGAGGAAAGACCATTATACCTGAGCTGCCTGTGTGCAGGTCCGCGGCTACAGCTCCCAGTGTATCCACACCTGCTGCTTCGTCGCTCGCCCATCGCCACAGGACTTGATATGATGTGATATGATATGATGTTGAGACTTGCACGTGAATTGGATTAAAGTGAGGGAGAGTTGCGCGAGATGGCTAAACATATTCTATTATTGAAGTATGTGGTGGAAGCAGGGATAGAGAGAGTCACATTTTTGTCAGTTGTCTACTTAATCTATCTGTCATAAGTACCTTGTCTGAACACTTCACAAACTTTAATGTATTTATCCTCAGAACATCCCAGTGAGGTAGGGATGTGCTATTAACTGCATTTTACAGAGGAGGAACTGAGGCACAGACAGACTAAGTGACTTACCCAAGGTCATATAGGAAGTCTGTGGTGAAACAGGTAATTGGACACAGACTCCCAAGCCCCAGGCTAGTGCCCTAACTCCTCGATCATCCTTCCTCTTGTATTCAGGAGATTTCAAAGATGAGTTAGCCTTAAATCCTCATTCTAATTCTAAATGGCTGACCACATTCTTCTAGGGTATAGTGGTGATGTTAAATCATCTGTAACTAACTAAAAGTGACACTAGGGAGTAAGTTAAAAAAAATCCAAGACGTCTTTTTTTAAATGGCATTGTTACATGTTTAAACTGTTCTGATTTATATTGTGATTTCATTTGCATGTTATTTCCCTCCCTAAGAACAGTGATGACAAGACAAGCCAGAGTTAATCTTTCCCAGAAATGTTTTAGGGAAAGACTGATGCAATATGCAGTTTCAGAGTTCATCACACAGACAACATCGGGGATCAACACCCTGAAAGAAAGTGAGAATAAAAAGGAGAAAATTGCCTAGTCTTACTCATTTATGAGAGTGAGCAAAACCTATATTAATTTAATCCTCTTTCCCAGTTCCAAATGCTACTACTCCCCTTCATCCTTAGCATTGCCCTCTCATTTGAATCCATCTTAGAATAGAATTGTCTCCCATCCCCCAGTCACCTTTAAGTCTGGGTCTCCTGTTTGTGGGCCCAGAGTTCCTGAGCCTGTTTATTTTCCTTATCTGTTTGCAATAGTGCTGCTACATCCTGTTGTAACTATCAAGAGCAAAGCCTTCTGGGTGCATTAGCCACAGCTGCAGGCAGGCAGCAGAAAATTAATGATTTCAGGAGCTCTGAGGATATTAGACAGGAAAACAGGCAATGGGAAATGAACAGCTAAACAACAGAAAAAATATATTTTATTTTGCTCCTTTAAAGTTAGTATGTGGGGAAGGGAAACCCAAGTCGACGGAGCAAAAGACTTCTGCTTTCCCCTTGTAAGTGAGATTACTGTGTGACATCAAAGGGTTTTACATGCAAGCTGGAAACGTTTATATATCTTTTATAGAGCGAAATTATACCAACTAGGTACAGACCTGGGGGAGGGGAAATGTAGAAGCACAATCCCTCCCTGAGTTCCCAGGAAAAGGAGTTCAACAAGATAAACCATGCTTTAGCCATTGCTCCTTCTGCTCCCTGCCTGCTTTGCAGTGAAGTCTGTCTCATGGGAGCATGAAGACAGTAGCAGGCAGCTACACTCCTCTGTATTGTAACTGGCTTCCTGTGCTTTCCCCCTAACCTGTACACCAAACACAAAGGCAAATTAGAATCTGGTTCATAAAAGATGGCAGAAAATACAAATTGTATTGGAGTGCAATTTAACAAACTCCTGCACTGGTCAGCAGTAAATCAGATTGTCCCTGACTATAAGAAGTCAAAACAGCTTTTAGCTGTCCAGGAACCATTTATTTAAATAGTTAACTGTGGTAGAGGTACTTCTCTTGAATGAACAGAGCTGCCACACATTTAAAATTGTACCTTCTCCCACATTTATGGCAGACATAACAGCTGGGGACAAGACAATCAAAAATGTGGAGGAATTTAGGGAGGAGCTGTTACAAGTTTGTTTGATTTTGACATCATGGTAATTAGAGGTTCTCCTCTGACAGGGCACCAATGTGATTGCAGAAGTTGTGCTTGTTGTTATACCCACTGGGTGAAAGCTGAGGAAAGAGATCAAATGGACTTCAGACTATTTGATGAAAGTTGTAGGGGGACACATCCATTCCATCCTTTCTAACTGTAGTCAGGGCTATCATTCTAAAAGGGCAATGTTTAGGAGGAGACCCGGGGTGATTATTGCAAAGAGGCCAAAAGTCAAACCACAGACATTATTTAATACTCTAGTTAGCCTGGTTTTTTTTTTTCATTTTAATTCAAACATCCATGCATGAATTCTGAATAGTGACTAGGATGATAAGAATTCTTTTAAGTACCCAGACAAAAAGAGAAGACAGACTTATTCAATAGTTCTGAAAACAGGACTAACCAGCCATTAATACTATATAGTAGGAATGGGTCAAATCTGGAAACATTTATTCCCCCCTGCTCCTTCTTCTGAGCTTTGAGACTGAGATAAAACAGGAACCAACTCTGAACCACTTCCGATTTTGGTTTTTGCAAAACAAAGCCTCAACAGATCATGTTTTTCCAAAATGAACTCCATCCCACTTTTTTCCTCTTGTCTTTGAAATAGGGAAGGGGTGAAATTGGAACCCACCAAAAGGGTTCAGCAAAAAGAGGACCCAGGTTTAAAACACTGAAATACCAAACCACCCTCTTATCAGCTATGTAACTTGACACACGACGCGGCTCTCTTTGGTTTTTTAAATATTGTTTTTCACTTTAGACCGTGATGAACCACATGTCCCCTTGACTGTTCCTAACAGCTGATCTGATCCTTTATGCCATTATCAGCCTCCCATGCAGCTTAAGGTTTCATGTTGCAGCTCTTAAGTTCTCCATGATGTTTGTGCATTTTTCTCACTTCCACCACAAACAGTTCACAATAAATGTCCAAGTATTGAAAACAATCACAAAAACCATGAAATAATGAGGTTCCATGAGAAATGAAACAAAAGTCCACCATTATGTCCTTTCAAATAGTCAAAGAATGTGAACAAAAGTTTCACTTTGGTCACACAAAGGCATCTATATTTGATACTCCATGAACTGTAACTCTTGTACCCATTAATAGCCCAAGCAAGTGCTTAAGTTTCATTTTTTTAAGTTGATCTATGAACTACACACACACAGTTGTCTTGAATAATATTTTAGATGTCATATTGCCCTAACAAAATAGCATTAACAACATTATATGCATCACTTCCAATATACTGGGACAATTATTATTAATTCTGCTAGAGCTTTCAAGAAAAGATGCATGCCATAAGTTTAATTGACTGCAACTCAGTTGAGTGAGTAATTTTTTAAGTTAAACTTTTGAATACACAAACACACACAGTCTCATATCCTCCTGGTTGTAATTTCAACAGCCCTACATTCCCAACATCAAACAGAGGTTAAGTACCATGTTATTTAAACAAGATGGAGGTATTTGATAATGACTGAGTAAGAGGAGGAGGAATGCTGGAAGGGAATGGAACTCCTATCAGCAGGGCATGGGAGAGAACTTAACTGCAACAGCACATAAATCTACTTTAATACAAATATTGCTGTCATAACATCATAATTCATCTCTCTGCATTTTTATGTTTCCCACTTTGGAAAACAAACTATGTCTAAGGATATTATTTCATTCTTTTTTTATTATGCAATTTGAGAAAGAAGCAAAGACTAGTTAGATTTAATTACTCCCATTAAGTTACTTTAGATGTCAGGCTCCAGTAGTAATTCACAAGTGGGTTGAAGGCAAAATACATGTTTACTTAACTCCACCTTTTCTTAAGATCACTGAACAGTCAGGATTGAAAATTGCACAGAACACTGGGATTTCTTCTTTCACTGTTTATAGCAGTCAAAAATATTTCACTACATCTCTGTATTTGGTGACTATTGATCATTCGATTTCTTTGCAGATATTTGTAAACAATTTTTATAATGTTACCCTTCTATCAAAAAGTCCTAAAGTGGAGATGCCAGAGACCTGAAGGAAATGATTAAAAAAAACCAAAAAACAAAAAAACCCCACTCTTTTTAAAACACACATGCTTTTTAGCTTGAGCAGCAGCATGACATCAAAATGCATATTAAATCCATGAACTCATTTAATTTGGACAAGAGGAGGAAGTGAGTTGGCACCCTATTAAAAAAGCAAGGTAAACAAAATCTTCTGTATTGCACTTGTCACAGATAATCATACATCCACTGAACCAAGAAAAGGTTTGGCAGATGCCACTTATAAAAGTCACTGGTTGATAACAAAACCTTCTAATTAACGTTCAAAGACAGGCAGCTTGTTCTATGCCTTAAAAATATGGTGGATAAAGAATAACAGTGGCAACATTTAGAAATATATTTAACAGGGGAGACTATATGTTTGAATTGTGGAGTCATGCATTGTGGAGGGTTAGAAGCAGGGTGAACCTCAAATATTCGGAGTGTAGTTTCAGTTTGGACTATCAAAAAGTCTGTCTGCTTACCTTAAGGTTATTTGAACTATGTGATTAAAAATAAAAACAAAAACAGTTGAATCAATAGGACATACTAAGCATGACCCAGATCACTTTGTTTGCTGTATCCCTTTCCCCCATGCTTCCTCCCCCCCCCCTTTTTTTTTAAAAGATTGTAAGGTCTTTGGAGCAAGGACTACATCTTTCTATATGTTTGTACAGAATCTAGCACATTGTGGGTGCTTAATATTAAAGTTCACCAGAACTGCTTGAGTCTACAAAATTGGGCTGGAAGGCTTGCAAGAACATGTTTTTTGAAGGATTTCTAGCATTTTCAGTTTTATCTAGAAACTATAAAAGTCATCCAAATATTTTGGAACGCCCAACAACAACAAAAAGAGACCCACCTCAAGTGGGAAGTGACTAAGACAGCTTATCACAATTAAAAACAAAAAACCCTCTTGAAAGTCCAGGTGTAGGGGAAAGGCATGTCAAGGCAGGGGTGTGTATGGAGAGTGGCAAGTCAGCAAATTTTCGAAGTCTAGTGGGAGAATTCTGCTAGCTACCAAAAAGAAAAGTGCTTTAAAAGATCAAATATTTTTGTGTTTGTAGTGTTGTTTTAGCAGCGTTGGTCCCAGGATAGGAAAGATAATATCTTTTATTGGACCTCACTCACCTTGTGTGTCTGATAAATTTGTGGTCAGTTGGGGATTAATCCTGTAAATCTTCCACATAGAGAACTTCCATTGACTTCAGTAAGTGTGCTGTGCACCAAAGGTTTGCTGGGACCAGGCCCTGGGACATCATTTTTTGTTTCCTCAGATTATTTCATCAAATTGTCTTGGAACACAAACACATTTTTGTTCTTCCCGAGGGAGCTTTTGCTTGTATTTCCATTTGGTGCTGACAAAACCAATCACACCGTCAATTCATTAATGAACTTTTCATGGGCGTTGGTTGGTGACTTGGCAGGAATGTTACAGAACATTGCAAAGGGGCAATAAGGCATGAATTCAGTGAGCTATTGATGTGGTGTTGATCTCACTGGTGTATTGAGGTTATGGGCCTTGTTATTCAGATCTCTTATATAAATCAAACCAAACAAAAACAACTCCATTCATGCAAAGCAGCATTCAAAAATCTCTATTGGCTAACACCTGTGTACTCCTATTAAATTGGATTCTGCCATTAGGTTTTTCTTAACCTTTCTGACTCTCCTGTATTTCACACAGGCAGGAAGAGTAAATTGGTTGGGAAATAAAGGGATTGGCCTGCAGTTCTCACCAGCAGGCAGTGGTAGGGGAACTGTAACATAAAGGACTTCTTTACATTTGTATGCTCTCCATGATACCTGTACTCCATGGCATAACCTGGCACATATGCAATCTCTAGCTAGTGTTCTAGGATTTTATATGGGTTGATTAAAAAATTATAAATGCATAACAGAGAGCAATCATAGGATAATGTAGGGGGGAGGGTGGGATGCACCATATGTTCTTTTCCTGTTCTTGCATTTGCAGCTTTTACATACAGAATTCCCTGCCTGGCAGATGGAAATAAGCATGCTTTATGCAAGGTGCAGGCGGGTCTCTCTGTCAAAGCTAAAGAGCTGAAGAACAAAGCAGAGCAATTACAAGTTCTCTCTATAAAAATCTATATGACCCCTATCAAATGTATTACAGATGAGTTCTGGAGAATTACAGGAAAGTCACTGAGCATTACTAACGTAATCTCTTGATCATCAGCAGCTTAGTATTTTTTATAAGGAGAGATTGATACTAGGAAGATGACACTCACTAGCTCAATAGGTTGGAAAGAAATCATTTCTAGTTGGATTATAAGAATGTTCCTTTTGGTAGTTCATAACCTCCCAGAATGATTTTACCTTCCAATAGCTACAGATATATCATTTAGTGTTATTTGCATGAATGTGTGGAGCTGATAGATTTAGATCCTATGGATGGATGGCAGGTTTTTCTTTACCATAAATCCTGTTCCACACCAACAGCATGATAGAAGCATTTTGATAAATAACTTAAACTGAAGCTTTCTGATAGATAACAAACTCATTAATCACTACCCTCTCAGTCTCATAAGAAGAATTTAAAATGTACCATGGTCAGTGCTTGTGAATGTTTCTCTTTTCCAAATCACAGTGTTTATTAGTTCATGGTATTTAAGATAGGCCAAGCAAATGCTAGGAAAAGAGACTATATCAGCAGAAGAAAGAGTAGTGGGGGTGGGGGTTGAATTCAGTCTAAGAGCAAACAAGGGCTAGATTCACAGTACTATCATTAATGCTCTCTTCCCGGAGAATTTTGGCAGACTTCCAGTTTATTAAAACAACAATCAAAGGCGGATCTTCTCTCTGTATACACAATGAGTCAAGAATGGATCATTTACTCAAATAGAGCTGCTTGCTGATGTATAAAAGCAAAAAAGCATTTTGGGGGAAATTGTTAGTTCATGAATAATATGTAGAAATGCTCCACTGTTGTGATTCACATAAAGAATTCTGATCATTATTAAATGAAAATAGAATGCAATATTATCATTCTGAAAGCACTAACCACAAGATCAGCAATTAAAGTATCCATTAACTTATTTTTATGTAAATGAAAAATATGCATATACTAAATCTTTCTACATACAATATATAGATACACAGTGCATCTATAGTAATAGATGAATTATAGGGATGCATCTCCATGTAAAAATTAGGGATTAGAGATTTTTTTGCCTAATTGTTTAACTCAAAGATCATGTGTTGGAAAGCTTAACTAAGAAGTTATTGGGTTCATGTAGTGCTCAGAAAAGACTGGGGGATGAAAGGGGCAGAACAAAAATCACAATGGAAAAAATGGAGCACAGGGTGAACGAGTGAGAAACTAATAAACAGAAGGTGAGATCCTGACCCTATTAAAGTGAGAATTCTGCCATTGACTTCAGTGGAGTTGGGACTTGGCCAAGTAGAGGTTAAAAATCAATACACTCTGCATATCTTATACTGGTAACCTGCTAATCGGTCATCTATTTTTTGTTTGTTGGGGGGTGGGGGAAGGGAGAGGGTGTTCTGCACCCAGGACACAGCATACGTTTCCTTTTTGCTAGTAAAACATGCTTGTCTTTATTATAATTTTAATTGAAAGAACAAGGATTTCTATTACTGGGGGGAAGTGTTTGTAAACTCAGTTTTGTGACCCTCCCCCCACCTGAAGAAAAAAGAAAGCTCTCAAAACCTCAAACTCTATGACCACCCCTTAATAAAAAAAAAAGAACACCTTAAAAGTTGGCTGTATTACCTATGATTACACGTCTCAAGCAGTAATTTTTTAGGTTAAACAGGATTGCTGTACATCCAAATGGTAGCTAAAGATGTAAGACAAGCAGACTTCACACTTGAAGACTTCTCTGTCAGCAGAGTCGGCCGCAGGGAGAAGTGTCTGTAAAATCTGCTTTGTTTGCAGGCAGCATTTTGTAAATCCGAATCTTTGATAATGACACAGTCGCACTGAATGGCGACTGTGACTGAATGGTTGTTGAACTTTTAAGATATGATTCAGCACACCACTATGAGAACAGAGCACAATAACATTAAACACCAGATGGTATTTCAAAGCCCATCAGATACACAGATTCCTTTTTCTTCTCCACAAAAGATCGGCAAGGCCTCATGTCTGCAAAAACCCCATTAAGATAAATGGAGCTGATTTGGTTTTGTCTTGCTAGGCTATTATAGGAAAGTCATCTGAATGGGTCAAATTACAAACTGGTCTGGATCAAAGGAAAAGTACTGCAGTAGAGGGTCAAATTGATCCAAGCTATGTCAACTGGATCAGCATGAAACCCTAAACTGCAGTGCAAAAACTCTTAGAATGAGATGTAACTGCACCAATTAACTGAAGTAATGCCTTTTTTCCACTCAAGGTAGAAGGGCTTTAACTGGTCAAGCTTACCAGGAATCTTTCTATCAGCAATCTGGGAGGGAAAGATTTGTGAAAGTGGAGTCAGAATTCCGGTTCAACAGTGATACACCAAAAAAGAAACCAGTACATAGTACTAGATCTTCAATTCAGATAGTCAGTTTAACTCCATTGACTTAAATGGAGCTACACCGATTTACACCACATGAGGATCTGGCCAATAGTATTCTGTCAGACTAGAATAGGAATTACACCCAGCTGGCAATATTCAACCCTGCAGCAACTCCAATGATATGAGTGGAGTTACACCAGTGACGAATTTTACCAATTGACATCAATGGATTTCTTCTGGTTATACCAATGATAAATTTGGCCCTGTGCAGTTTGTATGAATAACAGAGGTTAGATAAGATAGCTACATTTCAGACTGGACGCTCTGTGTGTGTGTGTGTGTAATCTCTCTCTCTCTCTCTCACACACACACACATACACCGACAAGAACAAATAATGTTATATTACGCATATTCATTCTGTCAATGTGATAGCGAGATGGCAAATGTTCCCTAATCTCAGATCTCATGGCTATGAGCACTGTATACCTACACAGAAAGAATCTGGTTTGTTTTGCATATAATTCTGTAGCTTGTATTAAAAATGAATATGCTTTTTATATACAGCCATTTTAGAAAATAATGGAAGTAACCCTGAGAATCTTGTATATAATATGCAGACAGACAATAATAGGATAACATTTTTCACTTTGGAATTCACAGATTAGGAAAGATCTGTGTGGGAAACTCCTGAAATCAGCCAAAGACCCCCCCCCCAACTCAATAACAGATATTTAACTGGAAAAAGAAACCATCAGATATCAGAGAGACCCTATGACCTACCTCTCAATCCCAATACATTGCAGCAAAGCAACAAGCAAGTAAAGTCTTCCTCAGTTAACAAAGAATGTTATCTGTGATACAGGATATATATCGATATCTATCTATCTATAAAGAAACCTGGCAGAATATTTCTGAAAGGAGGAGCCAGTCAGGCCTCATCACAGATGTTCACATGTCTCCTGCTGACTTGCTCATATGTCAGTAACAACCAACACTAGTATATCAAGCAAATGAATGAAATGTATATGTTCTCCTGACAGTCCAGTTGAGCACCCTGCTTGCAGCTGCATTGTTGTTCATTGAGTCTACAGAGAGAGACCTTTCTTCAAGAAAGCAGTTATCTAGGGACTATGTAAATTCCCTACAAATTGTCATTTGCATGTTTTCCATTCAACACATGTCCTGTAAAATGTACCATGCATATTTCTGGCAACAACTGAGTCACTCAATTCATTAATTATCATCCTCTTGCCATTAAACTGCTGAATTCTGTCACACTGGGAGCCTTTTTAGGATTCAGGGGACGTCTGCTTTTTTATGTTTAATTTCAACAGAGGCTTCAGGCACTGGAAGTTGACTGTGGGTGCCAGTAGCCTAGTTTGATGTGAATGAGCAGCTTTTAATAAGTGATGCATATTTCTTTTCAGCTGCAAACGTTTTCTTTTTCTCTGGGGTTAGATGTAGTGAAGTGCCATGGCTATTCGAAAAGATGAGGGTGTCAAAACCCCTGATGATTTCTAACACTTGGAACGCATCACACAGGGGCAATTAAACTGACAAGGAAAAAAAGGTCTCCTCCATCCAGATTTAGACCATGTTCCTATTCATGGACAAATCAGCAAACATTACAAATGCCTTCAATGAGTAATGAATGGGTTCTGGGTTAGTTACTGTGCTGACAGCAGGTTTTAAATTCTATTGAGTCAGGCAAGGGAGAAGGTGAATAGGGTAGAATTACAGGAAAGGATTAATGAGGGGTTTCTTGCTGAACATACTGTTGCAGTGTTCTCTCAGTCACTATACCAAGCAGTCACTGATTTTTGCCTTGAGGACTGTACTTTTATAACCTAAAATAAGCTTCCTTAAACAAATCCGCATCAGGCAATGTGTCAACACTTCATTGGTTTCAATAGAATTAGTTTCCTAAATGCTCTTTTCTGAAGCAATTTTTGTACTTGAAAATGCATTACAAGGAACATTTACTACAACTACAGTACAATGATGTATAATACGACAAACAGAGTTTTAATCAGTGCAAGCTGTAACAGCGAATATATTACACATATGGTGCTCTCTCCCTCCCTTACTCTCTTTGCTCCTCCAGAGTCATAATTAAAATCCATTCACTTGTGCATTTACAACTATTACTGTTGTTACTAATAGGTTTTCATTATTTGTTAGCAAAAACACAGTATTTACCCTGTATGAGATATAGTATTAACCATAGATTTAGGAGGATGGTTGACAGTTATTTATTTACTAATGTTACATTATTTTCGCCCTGTATATACACAAAATAGCATGCCAAATAAGCCAAAAGATCATTTTACTAGAAACGAGATAATGTGCACGCAGCTCTCACAATACACAGTATGTGAAACCAAATGTCAGCACTGTTTGTCAGGCTTAGCTGGATCACACTTGCTATGGCTGTTAGAAGGTGCCAAGGGCTGTTGAGATATGACATCACTGACTCTAGCACATTCCGCAGCTCTGTCAGCTATAAAGATTACATTAAAACAGATTATTTAGCTTTGTGCACACACCTTTGTTAGCCTCATTTTGGGGGGCTAATTTTTTGTAGAATTTTGCAGAGTAGAATATTTACAACAATTCAATTTTTAGATTTAGTGTTTTCATAGTTTGTTGCGTTTTCCTGCACGCTCATCTCTTGGTCATTTAAAACCTCTCTGGAGAAAGCCTTCAAAAAATTAACTGTAGGGATTTAACTGGGCTTTGCTGTCTTTCACTTCTATTTCCCAAGGTACTCTCAATTGAGTCGAATAAATACATTAATAAAGTCCTGAAAGGAATGACACTGGTTCCCCACATTAGTGATTACTTCTGTGGCTTCTTCCTTCTCTAAGCTGTGGGTTTATTCAAAGGTGGGAACCTTGATACACCTACAGTCAGTGGAGATGTAGATGCAATGGTGCTGTTTCAATAGTAACTCAAAAGATTATTTAAGATATTTGCTTTGATAAGAAGAAGCTCATTTTACAGAAAGTGGGAGATTAAGAGGTGGATTTTGGTTACCCTGCATCAACAATACCCTATAGTGAAACATGACTAAAACCAATCTTTGTTTTAAGCATAATTTAAAAGAAATAAGAAAAATACTAGAAAAGAAAAGTCATTTTCTTGTTCATTATTTTCACATGTGATGGACAAGTTTAAGAATATGGTTTTCGTTGTTTTCCCCACTGCTATACCGGTAGCAGTACCCAGAAAGATTTTGAAACACAATACTTACCCATGGCTGTTTTTTCCTGTACGTAATATAAAGGAGAAACAGTGGAGGTGGGAGGCAGGAGAGGGGGAAATCACATAAATGAGTTTCTGCAGTGAAAAACTTCTCCACATGCAAAATGGTCCCAGTGAGCAGGTTTATCCCCTAAGATCAGGACTGGCGCAACCCATTAGGAGACCTAGGCGGTTGCCTAGGGCACTAACATTTGGGGGGCAGCGACTGCGCCGCCCAGATCTTCTATCGCCTCTGTTGGGGGCGGGAACTTCCGCCGCCTAGGGCGCCAAAAAAGCTGGCGGCACTCCTGCCTAAGATAATTAGACACTGCCAGGATATTCTAAGGTTTCCATCTTATTCTTTATAGCTATCAGTGAAGTCAATAGCAAAGCTCCCTCTGGCTTTCAAGTGGAGCAGGAACAGTCCTAATTTGGTATTAACAGACATTCTGCCACTCATTTACCCTCTCACCAGGGGCGGCTCTAGGCACCAGCTAAACAAGCAGGTGCCTAGGGCGGCAAAATATAGGGGGTGGCATAAGGCTGGGGCTCCAGCTCATCCCACCGCTGTGAGCCGAGGAGCGGCCCGTCCTCTGCAGCCGAGGCAGGGCCGTGCTACCGGCTCTCGCTTGGGGGGGGGGGGGGGGGAGGTGGCACTGACCGCGGGAGAGCGGCGCAAACAAGCCGAGCAGGAGCAGCCCGTCCTCTGCAGCTGGGGCAGGGCCGCGCTACCGGCTCCGCTTGGGGAAGAGGGATGGCCCCTTACCGCGGAAGAGCGGCGGGACCCGGTAGCGCGGCCCTGCCTGGCTGCAGAAAACGGGCCGCTCCTCCTCTGCTTGTTCGCGCCAGGGCCGACATCCCCCCGGTGCCTCAGCGCGTCCTAAACAGGCCGAGCGGCTCCTCCCCTTACCACGCGGCTCTGAGCGGGGAAGAGCTCAGGCACCTCCGGAGCCATGTGGCTGCAGCGCTGTTCAGGGCCACTTCTCGACGTGCGCAGTGAGCCAGGGGTAAGCAGCCGGGGCCGGAGGGTTGGCTAAGGGGCAGGGAGTCCCGGGGACACTCAGGGGGCAGGGAGGGGGCAGATGTTCTGGGGGGGGCGGTCAGGGGACAGGGAAGGGGGGGTTGGATTGGGGGGGTCTCGGGGAGGTGGTTGTCAGGGGACAAGCAGCAGGATGGATCAGGGATTCTAAAAAATCTCATCTCATTTCATTTGGAACGTTTAGCAGGGTTTTTATTTGTTTGTTTGTTTTTGTTTTTCTGCTTGGTGAAACAAGAACCAAAAAAGCCTCCAAGGTTTTCAATTTGTTGTTACCCCTCTACCCCGCCTCCTTTTTCTCCCTCTTTACCTTTTTCTCTTCCCGCCCCGAGAGGGAAAAGGAGGCAAGGAGAAGGAAAGGCCAAGAGAGGAAAAGCTCAATGAAAACCATTTTTAAAGACTTTAAGTGGAAAACAAAAGTTGAATGAAATAACATTTTTCTGCACATTTTTTCTTAAATGTTGTTTTGATTGAACAAAAAAAATCACCCAGCTTTAGTTGTAACCACACAGTCTTCTTATGCCTAGCCTGAATGGCCCACTGGCCTGAGTTCAGTCTCACAGGGGGCACCTACTAAATATATCTTGCTTACCTTAACCCTCAGCTTCTCACCCAGCCTCTGTTCCAGTGCCTAGCTATCTGGCTGAAACTATTACTTTTGCTGGATGGGATGAGCACATTCCTCCTTCTGACCTATCACTGAGTCAGTCCTTGGGCAAAGAAGGAAAATAGTGTATTTCTGCTCTTCAGATTAACCACAAGATATTTCTACATTATTTTAGCCAAGTATGTGCTTGGCCTGCCTTCTACGGCTCGGTCATGTGCAGGTAGGGAAATAGTGGGTGAAAAACTGGTTGGAGGACAGTTATCAATGATACACTTTCAAAGTGGTAAATGTGTCCAGCAGTCCCACAGGGGTCCAGCACTATTCTATATTTTCATAAATCAATTGGATAATGGAGTCAAAAGTTCACTTAGGCAATTTGCAGATGACACCAGGCTGGGAGGGGTTGAAAGCACTTTGGAGAACAGGATAAGAATTTGAAATGCCCTTGATAAATTGGAGGATTGGTCTGAAATCAGCAGATGAAATTCAGTAAAAACAAGTGCAAATTACTAAACTTAGAAATGAAAAATCAAATGCATAACTACAAAATAGGGAATAACTAGCTAGGCAGTAGTACCGCTGGAAAGGATCTGGGGATTATAGTGAATCACAAAGTGAATGTGTCAACAATACAATGCAGCTACAAAAGAAACTAATATCATACTAGGTTGTTATGACATATGATGCAACCTCGTGCAGTATCTCTGGGGATACATACTGTATTAAGCTTATGAATGGTGTATGTATCACTGTGGGCCAGGGACTGTATGCAACTTGGGGCAGTGGAGGAGAGTGAGGGGGAATGATACCACAGCTCCTTCAGGAACTAAAAGCAGTGGATGGTGATTTAAGGTGAATCACTCAGGTTGTAAAGACCTCCAGAGAGGTACCATGCCTGGGGACGCTTGCATAAACCGGTTCAAACTAGGTTTTCCAGAGACCAACTGACTAAGAAAGGGTGTTTGGCATAAAAAGTCCACATTTAAACTGACTCAGGGCCTTCTTTTGATTCAGCAAGCAGACAAGTCCTTCTGACCAAAGATGAAACCCTTCCAGAAGGGCTGGAAGAACTTTGGCTTACTAGGGCCCCCGTCAGATTGAGCAGTGACATCTGATAAGCTTTTAGAGTGTGTCATAAACATACAATTAAGGGTGAATTCCTCTTTTGCCTGTAAAGGGTTAAGAAGATCACATAACCTAGCTGACACCTGACCAACAGGACCAATAAGGAGACAAGATACTTTCAAATCTGGGAGGGAGGAAAGTCTGTCTGTCTGTTGTTGTGTGTGCTTTTGCCAGAGAAGATCAAGGGGGCAAGCCATCTAACTCCACTAAAATTAAAAAGTTTTGGATTTTTTTTAAGCAGAATTTTTTTATTGTTCCTTTAAACAATCAAACACAGCAAGCAGCAAATATTTGGCCACACACTTCTGAAACCCCAAATCATGTTCAGGTTTTGGCAGACTTATTTCAGCTTTTTCAATTAGAAAAACCACAACAAATTTTGAAAGAAAGCAGACATTGTCTGTGATTTTATTCTGCTTTTTAAAAACCCCTTGTTTTCGATCCAAAAAAAGTTTTGACGGAAAATATTTGTACAACCTTTTTAATGAGCTTTAGTGCCTTTTAGCACTAGCTGATGCTGAGAACCAGTGATACCTTGTAAAGGTGACTTGAAAAGAAATCCTCAAAACTGGGTTTGTGCTGAGATGCAGAAGGTTTTTAAATGTTTATTTTTCCCAGGGCAACCGGGGGGGGGGCAAGTGTGGCAATTTTCCCCCTAGAGAATACAGTATTCTATAGTATTGCAACTTTTTTTTATGGAAGGGGCCCCCAAAATTGCTTCGCCCCAGGCCCCCTGAATCCTCTGGGCGGCCCTGGTTCGCGCTGCTGCAAGCTGAGGAGCAGCCTGTCCTCTGCATCTGGGCAGGGCTGCGCTACCGGCTCCGCCTTGGGGGTGGTGGCCTCTGACCGCGGAAGAGCGGCAGGAGCCAGTAGCACAGCCCTTCCCCGGCTGCAGAGGATGGGCCGCTCCTCCTCGGCTTGTCCCCGCCGCTCTCCCACAGGCAGCAGCCACCCCCCAGGCAGGAGCCGGTAGCGCGTCCCTGCTCTGGCTGCACAGGACGGGAGGGACATGATGCCCGGGCGGGCCGCTCCTCCTTGGCTTGTCCCCACCTCCTCCCCTCCGCGCCACCTCCTGCCAGGGGATGGGAGAGGGGAGCAAAGTGGCAGCCCGGGCTGAGCCCAGCTCATTCCAGGGCCAAGACGAAGACCAAGGATGAGCGGGGCTGGGATCCAGCAGCAGCCCCAACCCCTGGCCCTGGGAGCGGTGGTGACTGGAGCTGAATCCGCCTCGGGCCAGATCTGCAGCAAGGTAAGAGTTGGGCCAGGCAGGAGGGTTTTGTTAAAATTAAATGTTAAAATTACATTAGTAGGAAATAGTTTTGTTTCACTAACTACAAATTCTCTGTTTTCATTTTTTTTTAAATTTTAAACAGTCAAAACAAAACTGCAAAGTGCAAACATATGTAAAAAATTCGGGGGGGGGGCGTGCAAAAATTTTTTTGCTTGGGGCAGCAAAAAACCTAGAGCCGGCCCTGCCTCTCACTCTTCCTAAAAAAAGAGTTAAATATTAATTAGATCTGCTTGGAAGAAGACTTGTTAGTACAGTGTAAAAAAAAACCCAAAGTGGTGGCCAGCTTCCACAAAGGATCCCAAAACAACTGAACCAATGGCTTCACTAATGGAAAATATTTCAATAATTTTCCTATTGGAGACAGACTAAAGGTCCTCAAACTTGTATGATGAAGAAATACTATCATTCACAGGGGAACTGCACAGTTGAAAACTGAAAAAAATCTCATGGGGGAAGGGGAGGAAGAAGCATGAGAATAAGAATAAGAAGTGTCTGCTGGAGTGAAATCAGGTCTGAGAATCAGGGAACCCTAAATCCTAAAATCCTGGTTCTGGGGAGGTAATTTAGGGACTGATGCAATGCCTACTGATGTTAGTCAAAGAACTCCCATTTTTATCACCTGGCTTGGGACCAGACCCTTAACTTCTTCTCCTTCAGTTTCTGTGTAAAATTGGGATGATAATATTTAATAATGATAATATTTACATCCCACTCTAACCGGTAGAGGTAGATGACTAATATTTGCTGAATTATTTAATCTATAGTATAACTTTCAAAATCTCTGAGGGCCTTCATGGAGTTGGGCCCATGAATATGAGAGGCGAATTTGACTCAATATAACTAATACCTATAAAATCTCCGTATTCAGATAACTTAATTCATCAATAAAATATAAGGTTCGTTAGCTTCAATAAGGACTTAGAGGTCAGATGTAACCAACTCAATAGAAACAGGCCTGATGGAATTCCATACATTGAAAGAATAGTTTTGCTTGAGAAATATAGAAAATTCTGCCTGTCTTTCTGAAAGAGCTACTATAAATATATATACACAAACAGACACACAAATTTGTTAATGGATGTCACCATATTGAAGTGGCCTATTTATTTTGACAACACAAGTTAATGCTCAGACCTCATCCTTCCACCCTTAACAAAAATATTGACTAATGCTGCAAGTTGTGTTAGGCTTTGGACAACTCATGTTTTATACCAGGGGTCGGCAACCTTTCAGAAGTGGTGTGCCAAGTTCACTATAATTTAAGGTTTCACGTGCCAGTAATACATTTTAACATTTGTAAATGTTATATGTCTATATTATATAAACAAACTATTGTTGTATTTAAAGTAAATAAGGTTTTAAAAATATTTAAGAAGCTTCATTTAAAATAAAATTAAAATGCAGATCTTATCAATTTAATGTGATCCTTGCCTGGGTTTCCAGCCGCTGGCCCTGCTCAGCCTGCTGCCGGTCTGGGTGAATGGAACCCCAGGCTGGTAGCGGGCTGAGTGGTGCCAGCGGCCGGGACCTCAGATCGGCAGCAGACTGAGCCTCTCAGCCCACTGCCAGCCTGTGGTCCCAGCCACCAGCCCCACTCAGCCCGCTGCCAGCCTGAGGTCCCGGCCACCGGCCCCGCTCTGCCCGCTGCCAGCTGAGTGAATGGAACCCCAGACTGGCAGCGAGCTGAGCAGGGCCAACGGCTGGACCCCAGACCGGCAGCGGGCTGAGCAGGGCTGGTGGCTGGAACCCCAGACAAGGATCCCATGCCCTGCTCAGCTCGCTGCCAGTCTGGGCTGAGCGGGGCCAGTAGCTGGGACCCCAGACCGGTAGCGGGCTGAGCTCTGGGGTTCCGTCTGCCAGCTCCTGCCAGCCGGGATCCCAGCCGCCGGCCCCACTCAGCCCGCTACCAGCCTGGGGTTCTGCCCACCCAGGCCGGCAGGAGGCTGAGCGGGGCCGGCAGCTGGAACCCCAGACCGGCAGCAGGCTGAGCCACTCAGCCCGCCGCTGGCTGAGTGAATGGAACCCCAGGCTGGCGGCGGGCTGAGCGGCTCAGCCCACCGCCACTCTGGGGTTCTAGCCGCTGGCTCCTGCCAGCCGGGGTCTCAGCCGCTGGCCTGCTCATCCCGCTGCTAGCCTGGGGTTCCCTAGGGGTCCCCAGGCCAGCAGTGCGTGCTGAGTGGGGCCGGCGGCCGGGACCACAGCTGGCAACGGGGCAGCAGCTGGAACCCCAGAGCGGTGGTGGGCTGAGCCACTCAGCCCGCCACTGCATGGCATCAAAAATCGGCTCGCGTGCCACCTTTGGCACGTGTGCCATAGGTTGCCAACCCCTGATTTATTCCATATCTGAGGATCATGGCCATTTTTTCCATTATTTATCATGTTATGTAAAAGAATAGGTAATACAAAAAATCATACTGTAGATCTGTAAAGTATATCATGCTGGGATGATACAAGCACAGGGTATTATAAAATCTTCTGTTTCCCAAAGCCTTAAGGCACATGTTTCATTGCAAAGCATACCATTCATCTTGTTACACTACTTAATTTGATATATTAAATAACATCCATGTATTTTTTGTTATTTTTCCTTATGTTTCCAACAGGTCTCAGCTCTAAGAGTGGCTTCAAACCTTTGCATTGTTAGATTTTTGGAAGAAGAAACCTGGTATTTGTTTGGTAACAGTTTTGTACAGTGCTGTATATATTCATTGCACTATATAAAAGGTATGGACAAAAAAAAGTGCCTATTTAATGTAACAGAAAAAATTAAAGAGATAGTCTTGAGGTTGTTGTAAGGCCTGAAAATTAATATGAAAATCAATTTTGCTGCACAGCTAATTAAAAAAATCCTGATTTACTCATCTTCTTTGAACAAGTCATTACAGAAGATCATCCTTCTTTCATGCCACATATGCTACAAATTTGTTTATCCTTAACCAGACCTGATTGTAAGACTAATGTTGGTTCTCTAGTATGCAGTTTTGAGTCATGTAATTTTTGAACACGCGCTTCAAAGTCAACTTGTTTACTAAATAAGGCATAAGATCATGGAGTTTTGTTGTGAATCTATTTAATCATTTGTTAGCATCAAAGAATAAGGGATTGTAACATCAGGGAGAAAAACAACCCACAATTACAACTACGAAAACCTCACACTTGTTTTTGGCTATTAGCAATAGGGGAAGTAATTAAAAATACAAACTAGAACTGAATGGAGTATATAAATGTTGAACTTATTTTGCTATTGAGTCTCCAGGAATAACTGCTTTTTGAATAAAATGGGGGTAATTCTTAATCTATTAAATGTGACCTGCATGAATAATTTCAATATTCGACTTTAACAAACAGAATAATATTCAACTTTATGATAGAATGTTCCCAGAAGTTTACACATCATCATCATACAGGTTTGTGAGGTGACATGATTTTTGAGCCACCTGTACATAGTAATGAATGGTAAAGCTCTGATCAACTCATGGGCACAGAGTATACTGGCTGAAAAAAAATATTATGAAAGTAGCAGAGCAAAATACGAGCTTAGTGGCCAAAGCTGGTGAGAGCTGTGTGTGTGTGAGGATCCAACAAGAAGGGGGAGAATAATGAATGTTTGGGTTCACTGGCTGTTCTGAAAAATAAAAAAAAGTTTTGTTTTCAGTTGAAACCAAAATGATTTTTTTCAGAGAATCAAAATTCATAGTGGCAAGTCGTAGTTATTTATAATGACTGCAAGTAGTCACTGGGCCAGAGAAAAAGTGAGACTGACCCTATAGCAGGGGTGGCCAAACTTACTGACCTTCGAACTACATACAATAATCTTCAAAAGTTCGAGAGCCACAAGGCATGACAACCTGACCTCATGGTTTCCACACTGAAGGGCAAACAGAAGCAGGCACAGCCCCAGAACAACCAACCAGTAAAAGACCCTTATCATATTTTGTTATTGGAAGAGGGTCTAGAGAGCACAAAGGAAGATCTCCTATTGCTGCTGCTGTTGCTGTTAAACACATTTTCCATGTCTTCCAGCATTAGGATGAAAAGACACACCCTTGCATTTAATCTCAGAATTACTTTCTGAGCCAGGGAGACTCTCACATCTGGGAGAAACCACCACATTTGAGGGCTGCCTATGTATGCACCAAGGAAGACTCCCTCACCGGGCCAGATCAATTTTTGAATTTCTTTAATTACCAGCAACTTTGGCATGTTGAGGGAAAATTCATCCTTAGTGCAACTCCAGCAAGGGTTGTTCACAACTTTCTGAGGTCCCAAGAAGAGGACACTGCTGTGCTAATTGCAGAATCCTCTGTTCATTCCTCTCTATTTGCATTTTACATGTATCTCAGGAGAAATACTATGCTTCTTTTCAAATTTAAATAGGATTTAGGGCTTTTGAAGAGAGATAGAATGACAGGACTGGGAATTGAAACTCCCTGTTTGCAGTAATAGCAGCACAACAATAGCAGTCCCTAGGGTACCCTGTCACATGACTGGGATCATGTGACTACCTATATGTCAGAACCTTATTACAAGGACAAGATTCCCCGAACCACACACTTGTTCCTCAACTCTCACCTCATGTGTGAGGCGGTATATTAATTCTTACGTTTATTTAATCTTTTGCCCTTTTACAGGGTGGGCCAACAAGGATTCCTTTTAATGCTCTTTGTGATGGTGTTTTTGTGTGAAATGGAAACTTACAGATTAGAAACTGAACTGAGACCATCCAGTTATTTCAAAGACAACAGCCACTTGCACTTTTCTACATAGTACCAGCACAGACCTTCTGTTAGTGGAAGTGAGACAAGTGAAAACTATTCACATGCAAAGTCTCTCTTTCTCTCATTGCTGTACAGCCGAGGTCTTTACCTCTAAGTCACTCTTATTGAACTTATGCACTGTAGTTAAATGACATTCCGGACTGACTTCTACATTTAGCATGAAATCCTGCCTCTGCCATTTCAGGTACAGAAAGCTCAAAATCCCAAAGAAATGCCAAAGCCCTGCTGCCTAGGGTGGCAGGCTACAAAGAGCTTGCACAGGAGAACTTCACAGCTGTCTGTTAGCTACAGATAAATGCTTCATGGCTGTTCTCTGTGAGGCACTGTAGGGGGTCGGAGGGAGGTGTGGGTATTCTGGGAGAGTTGCAGGGGTTTGGTTAGTGGATTCACACACAAGGGGGGACACACAGTGAGTGAGCAATGATCGCTACTCTGCTCTTGAAGCTGTATATTAGCTTAGGTGGCTGCACAGATGCCACATACAATACTTCTAAGCTAGTTCAGGAGTGATCCAGCTGGTGCATAGGTACCTCATACAAAGCCCACTTTGGCTTTGTGCAGGGGATATAAATTTCACCAGGTCTTGATCCAGTGTTTCACCATTTTACTTGGGATATACTGACAGAGACATCACAGAAGCACACAAATCACTTACCTATTAATGTTATAATGCTGGATGTACATTTTCTTGATCTCTGGTACTAACATCACCCAGATGTTCCTGAATGCAGCTGTCTTATCATGGGCTATTCACTCAGCCTGTTCCAGGATGTTTCTGTAATTTAATCTGGTTTAGCACACAAAAGTTTTTCTAATTTTAGTAACAGCATCCCTAAATCCAAATAAGCAATGACTAGTATTAGGAAACAAGAGTTCATATGGAGGTTACCTGTTATATTAAATTAATCTCATAATATAAACCCTCCACAAGGAAGAGGAGACTACTAGATTCATGTATCTCAGTATCCAGCATGGATCCAAGTTTTGGACTGCCTATGGACCTCAGCATCCCCGCGGTTTTCTTTCTGTAGATCATGTGTTCTGTCATGAAGAAATTAAATTTGGATTAAATCTATTCTGAGCTCAGCTTTGACTCCAGAAGATAACAAAATAGTCATTCATCTAAAAAATGTAGATGAGGACTTGGAAGGTTAATGTAGGTCATATTTGTGAACAATGTCCAAAAAACCTGCAGTAAGGCCAAAATTCTGTGCAACCCTATTGGCTTCAAAGGGTTTTGCAGGATGAAAATTAGAGCAGAATTTGGCCCATGTGCGCAGAATTGTAGGAAATTTAGAATTACAATAGCAATTGCATTGCTTGGCAACAAAAAATTATCCACAGGGATCCACTGAGGTTACTGTAGGTTACATGGGTCATTAAAAATAATTAAGCAGTGGAGTAAAGACCAGATTTAAATTAAATATACTTCTAGCATCTTCTAGGTAAGACCAGCACTATGGGACTACTTCCAAATTGGATTTTTTAAAGATTAAATTAATCCAGGCATTCGTCTAATTAAACTGGTTTAACATAAAGCCCTGGCTACTGTCATTTAGACATTCATGGAGTTAACTGCCTGGCATAAAAGAAGATGGTTGGTAAGTGTGTTATTGGTCAGTTTGGTGGTAATTAATGTTTACATTCTATTGGGCCTTAAAATAGAGTTGGAGAGTGTGATGTTTGAATTCTGACAAGCCTCTTAAAAAACTAGAGTTTGTGTTGGTGATTTAAAGAGTCAAATAAGAAGATAACCAATCCTGTAACAGATGAATGAGTGGATATTTGGTACAGATCCATAATTCTATACGCCAAATTATAGAAAAACTGAAAAATTCATAAAAGACCATTAAATTTTTTTTAAATGGAATATATTTTCAAGCACATATGGACAAAATAGTGTCACTGAAGCCAGTAAGAATACTTGCATTATTTCTATTCAATGTGAGTAGGGCTGCAGAATAAACCTTACATTATCTTCTAGTTATACTGTTATGATGGAAGTCACCAGAGTGTAAGTTAGCAAGTTGTTTCTGTTAGCACGCAAGCAGTGTGCAGTCTGAAAAACACTAGCCTCTTAGTTTTGTGATGCAGGTTCTTTTGGGGGAACTTGTTGCAAACAAAATATTTTTCCTCACCCTTAATCTCTCTAATTTGGGACAGACTCATTTCCTGGGAAATGGGCATTAGTGTTTTGGCTGAGATTGCTGGAAAGAAGAGTTTGCCTTTTTCCTGGTGACCAGCTCTGTTCAAGGACTAGCATATATAATGAAAATAAAACAAGTTACGTTAACTTAACACCCAGATGCTGTGTCACTGATTTCTCCTAAAAAGGGAAAACAACCCGCAATGTTCTAAAATCTGCTACTGCTCAGTAGAAGGAAAACAATACTTTATAACTAAATTCTAATGTCATTGTCAGCATTTTTAATATTGCACCTATGAATCTGGGGTCAAAATTTTGAGAGGTTAAATTCCATTGTGCTGTTATTAGGCACATGGCTATTCAGCCAGTTATTTCCACGTAAATGTAATTGCACACTAAGATTCTGTTACATTAAAAATTAATCTTAAGATTTGGAAAAGGAGTTTAAAAGGAATAGGAATTGACCAGAACACGGCTCTCACTTGAACTGAGTATGAGCCTTAGTTATTCCTCTTTTTCCCCAGACTCCTGAATCTATATATTACCACTGTTTATTATATGGTATATTTTTATAGGTTCTTGTGTTAGAATTCCTCCACTTGATTCTAAAATTGTCATAGTCACAATGTACAATATTTAAATGCAGTAACAAGAGGTCCACCCAGTTGATGAAGATTATGCTAGGCCTCAAATAAGAGCTGTGGTTCAAGAGTTGACACATTACCTGAGGGACCATTCATCTTGAGACACCAGTTATGCAAGGTGTGACTAAACCACCTCTTCTGAAAAACAGCTGTAAGTACATCTAGGCCTATATTTTCAAAAGTAGGAGCTGAAAATTAGGAGGCTAACCCTTTCCTGATGCTCCTAAAAATGCAGAGCACCCCACAGAAATTTCTTTGGAGATCTTTCCACCATAAGAACAGCAAGACACTGATACTCCCTTTTAGCTAATAAACTCTGACCCAACCCTCGCCTCCCAAAATAAATGAACATTAAAAAAATAAAACTTAACTCCCCCCCATTCCAAACAGAGTTTTCACCCTAGAAAGAGAGACGTGCTAGAGACTTTGTGAATCACATTTCACTATTGTTATTGGCTTTACATGGAAGGTGCACAGATACTATGGTGAAGGGGAGCAGTATGAGTCCCTAAGATAGATAACCGTTCCCACTGATGTACAATAAAAGAAGGCAGATTTCTTCCATTAGACAATATGCAGTGAAGTGCAATTAATTTATTCTTCTAAGTGTTTATTTCAATTAGCTACTTTAGGTATATCATCAAGTATGTGGCCCTCTTTCAGTTCTCTAATCAAAGGCTTGGAAGTTTTATTTATTTTTCAAATATCTGAGTTAAACAGTAATTTGACTAAATGACTGGTTTTACAGAATGGACCAAACTCATCCTCATTGTAAATCTACTGATTTAAATGGAACCAGGAATAAATTTGGAGAAACAAGTAGCATATAAATAATAAAATATTAATTTAAAAATTATGCCATCTACCCACTATTTATGCATATGCAATAACTAGTAATAGGCTGAGCTGTGGCGTGTGATCTTTTTGTGAGAACTTTTAAAACAAGTAACAATGTCAACTCAGTTTTGCGTAGCTCATTTACTCTGCAGCTGAATTTGTAAATTAATCATTGCTGGCAACATCAATTTAGTTGTAATTAATCATAGAAGGGAGGAGCAAAGAAATTGCACTGAAGTGAGTCATATTAACAACATTATCTGATTGCTCTCAGTGTAATTTACTAACATCTTGCATCGTGCATCCCAAGCTTCTGGCTGCTATTTTGGCATACAAGAAAGAGTGAAAATTATAATGTACAATAATTGGTGGAAAAATTAATAGCCAAACAAGCTACAGATCTATATTTCTAACTGACCATATCTTTGTTGTATTGTTTTTGTGCTTATAAGTGTGCAGCCTTTGCAGTCTCTTAGTTCTCAAGTTGTCTAGGGAAAAAGGACTCTCTAGTGCTCCTTTGTCATGTAATAAATATCATTAGGATTTATTTCCAGGCAAACCAAGGGGAAGTTCACCCTTTTGAAATGGTTTTATAAGTGCATAGTCAAAGGACAGAACATGGAAAAGAAAGATTGTGAGAAAGGTTAAAAATAACTTTAGTGAATGGAGGTGGAAAGTGCTCAACTAATGGATAAAGTTTATAGGAATATTGGTAATTTTTTTTTCCAAAAAAGCCAACATAAGTTTTGATGGCAATGTTCTTATAAATAAGGTGGAAGTAAATTTAGTTCTATTATTTGAGTTGATTCAGGAATACCCCCATTAACTAAGTTCTTGCACAACTATCTATGTTCTTCAGGCATAGAGAAACCTGAAGGATATAACTTATTGTACAGCTAGCTAATGAGGCTTTTCCCTCAATCAATGCAGATTGATTAAAGTAGTAGCTTTATTTTTAAGATAACAAAAATATGCCACAGATTAATTTGAGATGCATATCACTATAAAGGTAGGAAGCAGTCAAAGATTATTTTGATCCAATCTTTTAAAAAGAGAGGCAAAGGTCTACCAGTTGATACACATGCACAATTTCTGCAGGTGTGCATGCAACTAAGACAACTATATAGCTAGTTTGGAGCCTACCTAGCTGTTTGCCTCCATGTTCAACCTTAATAATTTGATTTGCAAATGAATGTGTACCATGGCGGGTGCAGATTTGTGTGTGGAATGTGGATATCCTCTAATTAAAAAAAGAAATGGCCCCAATGACTGCCTGGAATGAAGCAGAACTACAGACAAGTTGCCATTTCAGGCAGTGATATGTATTAGAGCTGTGCATACACTCCCATGTGAATAGTGTGTGTAAAAACTAGTTCTCCTGGGTTTGCAGCCCTGCTGTTCAAGAGGTCCAGGGTGGAAAAAGTATTTTTTCTTTTGATTTTTCCTACTGTAACAGTGTAGAAGCAGGCCTCTCTTTCCCTGAGGCTATTGAATGGACTCAGCCAATCAGGAGCACCAAATCATGAGGCTACCCTTGAACCCAAACAATACAGCTGTTATCACCACAGACTGTTGTTGACAGTCCCAGCAAAGAAGCTGTACATGGAGAGTGAGCAATCTACTAATTCCGAGAGGTGGACCTTTAAGAATTGGGTTGGAGCAGATTAGTAGGGTAATGTGTGGAAGCTTTCACTTCTATTTTATATGGCATTTTTCTGTCCCTGAAAGGTAATTAATTATCTCATAATTGAAGTTTAATGATAACTGAGTTCATTGCAAAGCACCTAATGAAGCTTGATCAAGGCAAACATATTTTCAATGATCTTCCAAAAGGAGTACTGAATTAATGTTACAGAAAGCACTAATTCAAATCTGATAACATAGTTTAAGAGCTATTTTTAAAGCTTCTCCAATTTGATTGAATATGTTGTCTCAAGATTTGTCTGGCAACTTGCTTAATCTTTGTGCCTTACTTCCCCATTTGAAAAATGGGGAGGAGAATACTTATCACCCTTTGACAGTCTTATAGATTGTAAGCTCTTCAGGGCAGGGACTCTCTTAGCTTTGTGTTTGAACAGTGCCTAGCTCACTAGAGTCCCAGTCTGGTTTGGGAACTCTAGGTGCTGCTGTAACAAATAAAACAATAGTAATAAGCAGCTAGGTCGGTGTTTGCTAAATTTCTACAAGAGTCTCTAAAATTCCTACAAGAATACAGAACCTGTGTCATTTTCTTCTGAAAGCATGAGACAGATGTGTAATGGTGGATAACCAGCTGAACAGGAACTTTCAGTGCAATACTATAGCTAAGACGGCATGAGCTTTGAATGCATGACTAGGGGGATATCAAGAAGTAGATGGTATTACCTCTATATCTGATATTAGTGAAATTGTTACTGGAATATAGTGTGTCTCCTTCTGTCTACCCTTCAAAAAATTATGTTGAAAATTTGGAAAGGGTTCAGAAAAGAGTTACATCAAGAATTTGAGGTCTGAAAAACACGCTTTATAGTAAGAGACTTAAGAAGCTCAATCTATTTACTTTATCCAAGAGTCTGTCTATATGGGGAGTTAGCGCACAGCAAACTGGGCCGTAAATCTATTACAGTAACTGGCTACGTGGACACTGCTACTATGCACGAAAAGTTCCATAGTATGTTTTGACATACTGCACCCCTAGCTTGCCTTACTTCCCCATTTACAAAATGGGAATAATAATACTTACCACCCTTTGACATGTCTAACTCTCCACAGAGACAAATCCATAGGTGCCGACTCTGTGGGTACTCTGGAGCACCCATGGAAAAGAATTAGTGGGTGCTTAGTACCCACCAGGAGCCAGCTCCCCCTCACCTCCCACCGCCTCCCATCTGCCAGTGGCCCCACCAACCAGCTCCCCACTCTGTCCCAGTGTCTCCCACCCACTGCAATCAGCTGTTCTGCAGCATGCAGGAGGCGGGGTGGGGGAGGAGTGGGGACAGCGCGCAGTTGGGGGAGGGGGCAGAATTGGGTGGGAAGAGGCAGGGCAGGGGAGGAACTCTGTCTCCAAGTACCTACATGTGGTAGAGATTTCTGAAAGTAAGTGGCTCTATTCTAGCAGAGCAAGGTAAACAACAACTGGAACAATTTACCCAAGAACATGATGGATTCTCCATTACTTTAAGTCTTTAATTCAAGGCTGGATGTCTTTCTAAAATCTATGCTCTAGCTCACACAGAAGTTATGGGCTTGAAGCAGAGATTATCGGGAGAGGTTTTATGCCTTTGTTATGCATGACTTCAGGTTAGATGATCATAATGGTCCCTTCTGGCCTTAAAAATCTATGATTCTATGAGTAAGGCTCACACATGATGCATGAGAATGGAATGGAGTTGAGTGTTATGGCAGAGAGGAATAAATAAATAAACAAAAAGAGTTCCTTCTGCAGTTTTATAAATTTGAATTTAGCAATAAAGAGGATTTTCAAATAGAAGATCAAGGTAGCTAACCATATTTTACATAGCATACTTTGACAACAACCATGTTTGTTAGCTCAGGGTAAAGTTTTCAAAAGCATCTGAGAAACTTAAGAGCCTAAGTCCCATTTTCCAAAGGGACTTTCAACAAGAATTAGGTTCTTAAGTGTCTAAATGTCTTTTGAAAATTTTATCTTTAGTTTTTATTAGGGGAAAAAACTATTTTAGAGCTTTAATGTTTTGCAGCAACACAAGATCAAGCTAAGCCTATTCACCCTTGTGTCATCTTTGGTCTGAAATCCCAACTTGTTTTCAATTTGTGTTCCATAAGTTGCCTAGAAACTTTTAAGAGAACATGCAGACTTTAATAAACTGGCTCTGGTTAGCTTGTGGTTTGGTCTAAGAAACATGAGTGTGATTTAAGTCAAACCAACACAGATGCTGGAATAGGATGAAATTGCAACAAAACAAAATTGACTGGTACTAAAAATATGGGTGGCTATGAATAGGAACAGTCCTCGAAATATCCTTGGTACTCATGATTATGAGAACAAATTGATTAAGAGAACAAATACTTTACACAATACTGTATGTTACAGATATAGGTTTCATTATACCGGTATGTGTAACATCTTTTATATATTTTAACTACACAAATATTTTAAATGTATTTATTAAAGCAGTTAAATGTATACCTCAAATAAATGTTTATTTTTATTTTACTTTGATTTAGAACAAGTAACAACTGTCCACGTACAGTTTTGTTGATTCTGCCAATTTTTTAAATTTAAGAAAACAACATGCAATTGTCAGAACTCTCCTGCTACCTAGCAGCAGCTCAAAATCAAATATTAATAACTTCAGCTGGGTAGACAATCGTTTTCCCATCCTGCTAATATTTTCAAAGTTTCAAATTGTTTCCCATTTTACATTGGAACAAAATTGAAACTTTTTGATGAAAACAACAATGCAAGGTCCATTCACTCCACAAGAATCTTGGTGTTGGAGCAAGGATTTGATCATGGGTCTTTCACATCCTGGGTGAGTGTCCTGTCTGATTCTAAACAGGGACTTGCAGGTATGGTTGCCAGTTTCAATTGGACGTATTCCTGGAGGTTTCATCATATGACACTCTTTAATTAAAGATTGGGTTTTAATTCCTGGAGACTCCAGGACAATCCTAGAGGGTTGATAACCCTACTAGCAGGTGGGTCTCCCAGTGAGTGCCCTAATCACAATCTATCAGCTTTTCTAGGGTTAGTTTCTCAATATTTTCTATTGGAGAAGTAGTTAAACATATATTAGAACGAGGACTTGAACCTGAGTCTCTCATAGCTCAGGCATCTGAATCACTGGGCTATTGACTGCTCTCTCTCTCTCTCTCTCCCTCCCTCCCTCTCTCTCTCTCATTTTGACCAGAAAGTGAAGCTTGGACCAGAGAACCCTTTCCTGACAAACATTTTGTCAAAACAGCATTCCTCCCCCAGCCCAAAAACATAAACAAAACCTGTTTAGTCAAAAACAGCTACTCTAGTAATGCCATACATTCTCCAACATCTCAATGCTCTTACTTCTTCACAAAAAACATGAGAACCAAAGAGGCCTTATAGTGAGATCAGTACAGATGCAATACATCTGTTTTCTAGGACATACATTGTGCCCAGCTATCTGCATTACTGTGTTTTTAGTTCACTCCCAGATTGTCTTCAAATTGTAATATATCCAGGAACAATAAACTTTTCCAGGACTGTGCTATCAGGCCCAAAATTTTTACCTTGGTAGCATTTCTGGGAATTACACTAATAAGATCATCAGGTTCAAAAATTGTCCCATAAGACAGCAAACCCCAAGCTAGCATTAGGCCTTTGAAACATGCAGTTTGGCTTGGCCTAGAGTTTGTTGAATCTGTACAGTCCATCAAGTAAAAATGTAGAATTTATAGAAGAATTTATGAAGATGTTAAATATTATTTAACAGGTCTATAGCTAAAATGTGAACATGAAAAAAACCAACTATTGATATAGTGATAAATAATAATAAAGGGTTAATACAAAAGTCCTTGTGCAGGAAAAATACCCATAGACTTCAAATGGGATTTTGCCTTCAGGTCCCCCAAAAAGCTAAATAGGAAGCACATGATGAATGACTGGGTTGCTAAAAGAAACTATATGTATTTTCTGTAATAAGTCATGTCCAGAAGAATTAACATGTGTTTTCCTATTGCCATATAATTTGCATGGGCTTAAAGTGAGGGAAGGCAGGCCTTGCTTTTACCACATAAAAAAGGGAAACTGTGTATTCTTATTTTGGTGATTTCAGAAGCTATTACTATTTCATTACCATTTGATATTCTAGAATTGGAGAACACAAGCTCCCAGCTGGGATCATAAGTAGGTGTACTTTTTATATACTTCCATCACACAAAAAACACACGGTTGGCTGTCTGAAGGCAGAAGGAAATAGATTATGTTGTTTGATTTCTGATTCTTGAAAAATAAAGGAAATATTTGTTCACAATGTTTGTCCAGGCAATTTAATTTCTACTATTTCAGTGTATAGATCTGAAAAATATTGAGCAAGTTGCAAACAGAATTTTTAAAGAGGTTCAATAATATGTAATTTTAAAAAAGAAGGGGGATATGCTTAATTCTGACTTGCAAAATGTAAAAGAGCAGGCCTGGAGATCCCAGACACATCGGATGTGTTTTTGCTGGTTAAGGGAGGGAGCAGGATTTGGTGGACCAGTGCAATGGGTTGAGGGGCACCTACCTCTAAACATTCAAGGGATTTTGAGGATGGGAATGAATGATGATGGGAATGATGAAGGAGCATCTAGTCACTATCAGTTCCACTGGGCTAGCTGCACATGTGGAAGGATGCAGCTTCTATACTGCAGTACAAGCCCAGAGCAGTTTCAATGCTTCTCCGATGCCAGATATAAGGGGGGAGAAGGAGTTAAAATTCTCTTGGCAATTAGCATTTGTCTTAAAAATATTAACACTGAAAAGGTGCAATCATAAATTGTAAATTCCAATCCCAAGTGAATGATCATGGGGAAAAGCTAGTATTGTGATTTAGAGTGAAAATGAAGCCTTGCATCCATAATTTAATCATTTACTAAATATTTTGTTTATAGCTAATGAAATAGCAAAAACGTGACATTACACTTATCCATTACATCAGAAGAAGTCAACTGTCCTAAATATATCCAATCTAACCAACCCATCCAAATCCTACTGGTGGTGCCAAATCTCACTGCCAACTCCACAGTTTTAAAATGAAGAAACTTGGAATATAAAATGCAAACATTGATCCCTCCGGTGGTGTTGGAAGGATTAGGATGGTTTTTCATAAAATATTTACCAATTTCCTTGAAAATGTTTTTGCAGTAAAGGAAAGAATAAAGGCTCCACTAAAAGGCAAGAGCTAAGACTTTTCCTCTATAATCCCAGTTTGGCCAATACCCGTCCTACAGATACAAACAGTAATTTTTATTTTAGTTTTCACATGCTTGTGACGAAAAGGAATTCAGACACTCACAGTCTGACTTCCTCAAGACCAGATGGTATTGATCTGAACATAAAGTAGATTGCAGAATTAAAGTTAAAATAATATCACAGGGGGAAAAGAAGATAATACATAATCCCTACTGAATTACAGAAGTCTATTATTGCTGACATTCTTTTTCTCATTTGCAGATTTGTACACTTTTTAAAACAAAAAACAAAAAAACATACTTGCATGCACTCCATCTGTGTATTATATGCAAGGTGAAACATTTTACTGTATGCAAGAAAAAAAAAAGTGTGCCACAAAAATCTAACTTTAAATGGCTCTTTATTTTCAATTTGATTTAATGCATATCTTAAAAGGCAGCTATTGGTTATACTAACTCCCCTCTCCTGATCGCTGTATGTTTCTTATTTAGAAATAATAATCACCCCTCCCCCAAAAGAAGAGTAGGCAATCTGTCACTGCTGAGAAAGGGGCTCCCATCTTGCAAACACTCACACATGTGCTTAACCTAATGCCTGTGCATAGCTCCACTTAATTCAACAGGATTAAATAAGCAAAGCTAAGCATGAGTTAGTGTTTGAGGTCTAAAAATAAAGGGCCAAATTCTGATTCCCCGCTTCCACTGAGTACTGCCTTGCTTTCAGACTAATCCTATTGAAATCAGCAAGAGTAGCCCCAGAATAAGATACTACTCAACAGCCAGAGAGATATCAGAATCTGCCTCAACTTGATTTCTAGTATTTAATCTCTGCAATTTCCAGGTGTTCTAGCAAATGCTTAAGCCTTCCAAAGGATAAAAGGAGACTATGCTTACAATAAATTGTCAAGTTACATCATGGAAACCATTTCCACCTGAAACTCCATTCATATGCTCTGCACCCACATAATTTGACAGTGCTCCTATGAAACATGAACACAATCCAACTTAGAAGAGGAAACAATAATGCAGTGGGGCATAAATCTTTTTGGTTTGGCAAATAATTCTAATTATAAGCAAGTTGATGCTAGCATGATAACACAATATAACTGACTGCTGCTTAATGTAGAAGATTGCACAATTCTCCTGCTCACTTAAATATAACGCCTGAATTCATTTTCATGCTGAAAGATATCAGGTAAGTGCAGGCAATTATATGCACTTAATTTGGAATATCTGGGCCTGTTTCTCTCCCCCTGCCCCCACCCCCACCCCCACCCCACAAGAGCTGGTCAGAACATTTTTGTCAAAATTTCATTTAACCAAAATATGTTTTTTTGAAGCTGAAAAGTTTTAAAGAGATGTTTTGGTTTTTGTGGAGTGGGGACTCTCACTCTGTACCCTGGTGGTTAGGGTGGTGGTCTGACATATGGGAGACCCAGGTTCAAAGTTCTGGCTCTGCCTGATTCAGAATGATCTGAGATGAAAAATTCTCCTTGGAATCAGGCAGATCAGGCATTGGAATCTGTGTGTTCCACATTACAAGCTAATTCCCTAACCCTCAGGGATGGCTGGACAGATATATATACCTTTTCCTGGACTGAAGCCCAAACTTTTCACTTTGAAAATGGATATTCCAACAATTCTGTTTTCACTCCAATATGTAAGGAGAACATATTTTGAAATCTCAAAAAGTGCTGAACTGAATTGCCATCCCCAGGCCCGCTCTCACTCCCTCCACCCCTCCAAAAATAATAGTTTGGTATGCAACCACAAAATCACCCAGCTGTCACCTTTGTAGAATTATCAATTTATTTTTCTTGTTTGGGACCAGCTTTTCAGAATAAGAAGTGCATAAAGTTGTTACATTTACCTATCTATAGGACCATTTTGTGTGCAATTGCAGTAGGTGTGCACACAAATGTTGGCATGCAGTTCCACACCACATCTTTTATCTGGACCTTGGCATTATTTCTGAACATGTAATCTTAAAGTCTAGATTCTCTCCACAGCCACTGAAACCTAGGGTGTTGCAACATTTGTTTGTTCCTTCTGTTTACCCTGGAATCGGGGAAATAAAACACCTGCATATTCAATCAAGCTAATAAGGGACTACAGCACAAGACTAAAAAAACTTGAACTTCTATTGAATGTGCCTTCCGCTCTGAAGCAGAAGGATACAATTTGGGGGAACCTGTTTGGGGGTCTGCAAAGCATCTTGAACAGAGTTTTGGGGTCAGGTGTGGAAGAAAGTGCAGTTGGGCCAATGGAGTATCAAGTTCTAGACTGACAGGGTATATTTCCCTGGATGTTATGGATTTTACTACACAGTCTCAATAACTGTTTCTCAATACATCAGACCATGAAGCCAGAATTGGATGAGACTATTTCTACAGACCTAGACACCATGCTGCTTGCACCATATATATTGCTTCATGTGTGCAACAGCACAAATATCCTTTGGGATTGCCACATGTCATAGGTGCTGGGCTGAGGCGTAACCTGTCTTACTGAGTAGTACTTTCCCAGTATTCAACTTACCTGCGGGTACAGGAAATGTTCCTTTCTTAATATTCCCCATGCCCCTTACAACACTTAAAATGTAGTACTTCCATGAGTCAAGTTGCAGCAATTCTGCAGCTGTTGTAATATAACAATTGTGGAAATACCTCATCTTCATGGGAGTATTGTTAGAAACTATATGGAAGATGATGGTAACCACTGATGGAAAGTTACATTTTGTAATCAAGCTACCTTGTCTACAACTGGGATTCTCAAGATCACCATGTTCTGTAGTGGGGTAGGAGAACTTCAACAGGTTCAGTTTTATTTGTAAGGTCCCAAAGTTCAAACCAAACATTTGGATCTAGTCTAGACAGATATTTAGAGACTGTACATGAACAGGCTCTCAGGAGATCCTGGCTGCACAAAATCCCTCTTGTAACTAAAAATCACAGAGAAGTGTTAAATCACAGGAGTAAAAGGAATCGGACAATCACCATTCCCTGCCGCCCTCCACAAATCTCAAGTTTCAGTTCAAGTTTGGTTCAAGACTCATGCTGCTTATTTTATCCATCGTAGGTATGGCATTTCCCCAAGCCCGTTTGAGCCAGATGTGGCAAGATATGTTAGATATCTAAAAAGTATGTCTAACCTTTGAACACGTACCACCCCAACTGACTAGAAAAACAAGTCTCTAAGCCAAAGAAAAATCGTTATGTAAATTGAAAACAAATTCCTTTGTAAAGAATGTTTATTCCAATTGTACAAAAAGCAGAATTTCCTCACTATTCCACTTCCAGCAGTGTATACCTATGGCTATCTACAAAGAGTATGTATTTCATAGAAGGAAATTTTAAAAAATTCTGAACAGATGGCTGGACAATATTGAACTGAAGCAGGATTTAAAGTGAAAAATGATGGTTGGGGATTTATGAAAATGCTGAGATAGGAAATACACTGACACTGCTGCTGAAAAGTTGTCAAAGCCATCCCATTAAGCTTCATGGTAAAATTCAAATAGCACACTATTGATTAATGAGTCATACTATCACTGTTCAAGCATCCATTTAGGGTAAATCACAGGATTATAGTTAAAATAGTACTGTCTAAACCAAAGATAATGCCTCTGAATTTTAGATGTTGCTTAATAAACCTCTCAATGGAATTTTGCTTTTTTTGTGTTAAGTACAAGACCACATCACTGATGGCATGGTGCACCTTATTGATAAGAAGGAAGCTAATGGGAAGCCATAATCACCTTTTGTAATTAGAAGCCAAAAGTTTTGAAGGTTTCTTAGTGGTGCATATATGGAAGACACTGGGATCATGTGTTAAAATACAAAGAATAGTTCTAATTAGAAATAAATGAAAATCCAGGATAGGAATAATATCCCAAAAGTTAATTGTTTGTTGTATGAAACAATGATTAAGATGGAAATCTATAACGCTAAAATTCTGCAGAAACATACAGCAAACTTTGCACAGGATCAGTGCAAAGGAGCTGTGTTGGGGCAGAATCTAGCCCACAAACTGGAAAAATTCAACCCTGGCCCCACATGGACAAAACTTAGGGTTGACCAGATGTTCCGATTTTATAGGGACAGTCCCAATATTATCCCCCCCCCCTCCTCCTTGTGCCGATTTTTCACACTTGGTGTCTGGTCCACCTTAACAAAACTCCATGTTATTTCCCTCTTTGTATGGTTACTTCCTAATTTTCTACAAAAGCATGAATCAGTTTTGACTAGAACTAGATTAAATATTTTGGATGAATAGTTTATTTCCTGAAAATTACAGTTTCTATTGACCCAAAATTACTCACAAATTTGACGCAAATTCACCAAATAGTTTTGGCAATAAAGTTCCACCCTCCCCACACTGAGTACTTAGACACCGTTCACAAAATATCTGGAGGAAATACAACTGCCCACTTTTGCACCCTATGTTCTCTGTTTTATGTGAAGAAAGGATTTGAATTTGGTTCTCTCACACTACAGACATGTGCTCTGATCCTAGGTTATGGGTCTCTCTCTTGTTGAAGCTGTTCCACTATGTATAAAATACTTCAACAGTCATATGGATGAAGAGTGAGAATGACTCTATAGCTCAGTGGCTATGGCACTCATCTGGGAGGTATAAGACCCAAATTGGTGTCCCTACTCCAATGACTTACTATTTATTTCCCCCCTCTGCCTGACATAAAGAAGGGATTTGAACTCATATTGCAGAAAACCAAAACAAAATTGTCAACTTCTTTGACCTAAATTTTTCAGAATTTTTGGATTCAGTTTACCCAAATCAACCTTTTTTCCTTTTACAATTTTTTGGAGCTGCCAGTAAACCAAAATCACTTCTTTTCCCAGCTCTAGTTGTAACATCCCTCAACTACTAATGCAGTGAAGGTGTTTCAAGAATTCCACAACACTTTTGATCAAGGAGTCAGGGCTCTGAAGATGTCAGTCTTGCACAGATTCTGCTGTGAAGCATTGACTACATCCAACTGTACAAAAATGGGGATCAGGTAGAGGAACAAAGCTTTTAATAATTGGATACTCCCAGAAGTTTGAACTTTGCTCTCCAGGACAGCAATGTCGAGGTCTGCTGGTACAAGAACTCTAGGTACAAGAACTCTAGAACAACTTATGATGGCTGAGGTGGAGTTCACACAACATTGCCTAGCCTCAGAGTAGATGTGGGAAACAGGCAGTGACACCCGGGGGTATCTCACTCTCAGCCATTCATTGCCAGTCACTCACAGAAGCTCCAGTATAAACAGAGCAGAGCTTCTGAAAAAGGTCAGGCCAGGATCAATAAGATTAAAATTGGTGTTTCCGTTTTTATTAAGATTGGAATTTCAGAGTTGGACATTTTATCTTTCCCTACAAGAAAGCTTTCTATTAGACTAAATGTCAGACAGATTGGGTGGCAGTTTCTTTTGATTTAATGTTTCCTATACTATATATTTCCAACCTTGTAAATACCGATAATAAATGCTATAAATTTTCTTTGACTGGATCATATTTAACAGTACACACAGTCAGAGTGTCTCCTTGAGGTACATTACACAAAGAGAAGCATGTATGGCATGGACAGAGCAATTCTGAGCCCATTAGCAGGGCATACAGAAGAATGCGTTAAACAGCTTCAGAGCTTAGTGAAATCATTGCCTCAGTCCAAGACAAGCAAGTCAGACTGTACTATAGGCATAAAGACATGGGTGCCCCCACAGAACTTCTGGCAATCCTGAATGGGCATGGTATTGATCTGTTATAACAAGAAATGAGAATTACATTAAAAATATATTGCACCTTTTTGGAAACATGACAATTCACTCAAGCTTTCCTTTCATGATTTATGATGTCACCAGAACTCCTTGATGTATTTATTCCTTGTAACACACCATGTTCCAGTATGTATATATACAGTGTGTATTTTCCCTCAAGGTATCACAAACAGCTACAGAAAATAAAAGAAAGCTTTTATGTCACTGCTTTGCTAATGTCCTGGGAGCTATTCAATCCACCCACATTCTATCAAGATGCCATTATGGAAAGAATAAGCTTTTTGTAACACAAGGCAATATAATTTTGAGATTGTTCAAGCAGTGTTTGTGATCATTATAAAAACATCTACTTGAAGTATTCAGAATCATCACATAATTCATTTGTTTGATCTAATTCCACACTGAATTAACCATTGGGAAACAGTGTTATCAATATTTTCTGCATTCTAAGTGGTGAATTACGAACAAGTTGAGATAATTAAGAAGCAATTCAAGACTTTACCCAATGTAAGAAACAAGCCCTTCATAAGGCTCAAGAAAGCTTTTGGACCCATCTTTTTCCCATTGGTTTTTCGTTTTGTGCATTCTGCACTTTCTGGTTTTGCTCCAGATCAGAAATGTAATGCTAAAATACTCTAAAATAACCAGTCCGGTTTTGCAGATCCAAGAGGTTCAGATAAACCCACAAACTTCAATGCATATCCAAAACCAAGTACTGCTTACAGATAACAATGCTTAATAGATACCGGTCATAGGTTGCTATATCAGCTTTTTCAGTTTGAGGGCTGTTTCAGATTCAGTAGTATAGTACATTTCCGGATCTGATTTGGAACTCTTGAGCCATGCTTTTATAATATCCATGTGTGGTGGTTATAATTCTTTTCTTTGTTGGACCTATTGGCAGTTTATTTACAGATTTTAGTTGCAGATGCTGCTGCAAGGCTCCTTGCTAAGGATAGTGTAGCCCGATATGTTATTTCTGTTATGGTGTCTCTTGCTATTATTTTAGCATTTTACACATTCTTTAAATTTATGTTCACAACATTTTAAACCCCTTCATGGGCTGGGGTTTTCTTATATTTCAGATTTGATTTAATGTTTTCCACTGTTCATTTTCATGATTCTTGGGGCAGGAATTAGCTGTTCAACTGTTCCATTTGAAATCTTTTGGAGCTACGGCATTTGCTTATTACCTCTTAGACAACAGGCATTCTGAGTCAGTAATGCTTTTAGAAGTAGGCTGGCAGCATGTATTTTCATGCTTCCACGGCCTCTGCTTCTCCTGTTTTACTTGTATGTTGTAAAGCATTGATAGCTTTTTTCCTACACTATGAATGGTGTTTGTGTAAATTTGGCTCCATACCTTTGCACATATTTGAATTACAATGTGTTTCAGATTATTGGAATATTTTTGTGCACACTTCTCTTTTGCTCTCTCAATGGCAAGGCTATCAGTACATCTTGAGTGCATTTAAATTGTGTATTCGTTAAACTGTGTTTAGCAGGTTAGTCTTGGAGAGCCAAGGACCCATGGCTGAGTACGTGTCTCCTATGT
The DNA here is from genome assembly GCF_020497125.1 of Mauremys mutica. Classification (NCBI taxonomy): domain Eukaryota; kingdom Metazoa; phylum Chordata; order Testudines; family Geoemydidae; genus Mauremys; species Mauremys mutica. Next base: position 75,250,093 of record NC_059077.1, read on the forward strand.
TTGTATGAAGCACGTGGTGCCTCCATCAGATGATGTTTAAAATGGTGCCCATGAAACTGGGGATTGCAGCTGAAAGTGGAAAATTCAGGAAACTGGACAAGAAAGCTACATGGGACCTCTAAAGTATGGAGCTGTTGATCCTGTCTGGAGTTTTGGCCCTCACAGCCCCCGAAAGTGAGATGTACACAATTTCTGCACCAGCTCTGAAATGCCTCTACTGTACATTGCTGAATATTTTATGAATATTTACATGCAAAAATGATAAAAGGAAATGAGACTAGAACACAGTACTTTGTTCTGTAGTTTATAAATTAGTTACATACATTTTTGTTTTAGATTTGTTAGAATTACTATGAGCTTTTTTGGTTCAATTCCCAAGTTCAGAAAAATCAAGATTAGCCATACAGTATAGATGATCATTCAATCAATGTGATGTGATATTTTTCTGCCTGATTGTAAGACTAGTAATATCAGGTTTAGCTTTCTAACGGCCCGATCCCATTAAGGGGAGTGGCCTCAGCTCAGCCAGCACTTAACTGCTCAAAAAATTGGTCTCTAAGTATCTTAAAACACTTATCAATAAAGTTCTAAATGCTAACAGGAGAAATCCTGTCACAATGAAACTGGTGTGCAAACACAGACAAAAGAACTCACTGGGTTGCACTACCTTGTACTTTCTGTAGTCACTTACAGAGTGCAAAGTGAGTACAAAGCACTTCCAGATCTCATGGTAGCATTTTACATCCAGTTTGCACATGTGTAATAATAGCCTAAGGGACAAGGCAATAGAGGATCACGCACACAGGGTTCACAATTACCCCACCACCCATCACACTGCTTACAAGACTAAGCCAACAACAAATCATTACTGCCATTGATGAACTATCAATGTTACTTCCTTTCATTGCTCCAATGCAGCCCCATAACCATCCAAAGTAAGTATGCATATAATTCAAAATCTTGGTAAATGGGTGAGAATGGACAACAACAAAGTTTCTACCCACTATTTTTCTCTCCTTAATTTACTAGTGGTGAATGGCTGCCTAAATCTTCCTAGCCTCATCCTTTGGAAACTAAATCTGGGACCTGATACTGCTGTGGGAATCCATTTAGGTGAACACCTGTGCCTGTGTAGAGCCCCACTTTCCATGGGCTTTGCATGGGTTCAGGGATTCACCCACACAGATCTGAGTGCAGACTGAGGCCTTATTTCCTGCCACTCTGAAGTTCTAACTTCTAGAGGATTTCTATCAGAGCTAATATTACTGGGCAGGACTAAGGTCTAAGTTTCTCCAGACATCTGAAACCATAGAAAGTGCAAAGAGAATTCTCAGGATTATGAAAATATTTTAAGTCATACAATTGTATAATTACATGTTCTTATAGTAAACATACAGACATAATAGTTAACAGTTCAATAGGATTTTTCATCACCAGAGTACAAAGTGATTTTTGAAGTTAGATAAGGCATCATTATCCTTATTTTACAGATGAAAAAACAGAGGTGTAGAGAGGTAAATGATTTGCTCAAAGTGTTACAGCAACTAACTAGCAGAAGAAAGAATGGAATTTAGATATCCTGATTTGTAATGTGGTGCCCTATCCACTGGACAAAATAGTGCAAGCACAAGATATATATATATAAATGAGAAGAGTACCTTGAACAACAGAGATTGCCCCAAGCCAAACCCCTATAACTAAACATCTACACTAAAAGTTTTGGAAGAGGTTGTATTCAGATCCAAACTATGTTGCTTGGGACTCTCTTTAAAAATAATTTACAAGTTATAATGAATAGGAAATGATGTTTTCATGGTCACTGCTAAAGGGAATAAAATAGATGAAAAGATAAAAGCATAAGAGAAGACAAGACATGGAGAAGGAAGTGATACCAAGGAAACTCCATATTCCTCAGCTGAACCAGGACTATTTTCTACTGGACATTCTTGAAGCACTAAGATTCTGTCAATAGAGCCTACGTTGGTCATTAAGAATTAAACAATTTAAATCTTCAATTTCTTCCTTGTTTTAAGAATCAAGAAAAATAAATAAAAATAAATAAAATCCTAAGGACCCAATTCTACAATGGAGTCTGCCCCCCATACAGATTCAATGGGGCTTTGCATGGATGCAGAAATCCACCTGTGTGGAGTCCATTGTAGGGGCATTGCCTAAGTATCTACCAATGTGGATTATAAGTGACAAGAAAACCAATAATGAGTAAACACACAATTTCTGGACATTGCACTGTTAGAATACCCGTCAATGGGTGGTTTGTTGTTTCAGCCCACAATCTGACCTAGGTTACCCATGGATAGACTATGTATGCTTTCAATTTTGGAATTTTTTCTCCAGTTCTTTCTTAATTGAAAAGTTCCAAAGTCCTGTTGTACATTACTATGTATCTCTAACGGCAATTAGACAAGTGACTGTACTGAAAGTATTAGGCAAACTGTTTTTGTCTATGCAATCATCTCCCCATGCTGCATTGTCAGCATCAATAATTGCCTGAATAGTTCTATGCTAGGCAAAATATGAAGCAGTGAGTGTTATAAAGTGCCTTTTCCTATATTCAATATTCAGCAAGAAAGACAATGGTAATTCGTTTTTTTTTAAAATTTGGCCTGGATCACTCTCCCCCAGATCTGCATGTAGGAGAGGAGAGGGAGCTTCAGCCATCTCTTTAGCACCACACTCTTCCTGCCTCTTCTGAACTTCCCAGAGGAAGGGAAGGAAACCCAGTGGTCCAGAGGGAGAAGTGAGTGGCCAAGGAAAATGCACATGATCCTCCTGCTTGCCCCATGAATCTTAATCAGAAAAATAATATGTCCTTAAGCTCAACTTTTCCATGGAGCACCCTGGCTGAGTGTCTAATGAAGCCATGCTACCAGGGAGCCACACAAAACCAGAGCCAAGGGAGAGTTGTATGCTTCCCCTAGATCCTTGGCGAGTCACCAGGTTTGAGATCAAGCTGGTTGCACAAAACACAAAAACAACAAAATGAGGGGCAGGAACCACTATTCCTCATGGAATGATGAGTTGATGCTCGGTGAGTGGATCCTCACTGAGATTTCCTCCTCCAAAGACTCCTCACACCGGTTATTCTGCAATAGGGGACGTTCTGAACTTTTACTGCACTGTTCAACCAGTGCCATCTCATATATTGTATTTATTATATACTATATTGCCAATTTGAAACATCTATTTTACTTACACAGTAATAAGACTTGGCTCTTATATAGCATTTTTCATCAGTTGATCTCAATGAACTCTACAAAAAAGTTCATAGTATAGGGGGGTCTGATTTTTCTCACTCTTACTTCAGTTTCACACTGACTTCATTTTTGCCCCAGATATATTGGCAGAAGTTTTTCCGAGTTGAATCTCATTGTTATTTCCAGCCCATCTCACTAACATCTCTGTTGGTTCATTCTATTTGTTATTGTCAGCAAAAGTGTCTGCATCACCACATAAGTATGGAATCTAAACATTAATCCTCATGTTTTAGGAAGGCAACAGCAGAGTAAGATAAACATTTGGAGTCTGAAGAGATCATTATGATCATCTAGTCTGACCTCGTATTTAATACAGGGCATAGAGTTTTGCCCATTAATTTCTGCATCAAGCACATAACTTCTGTTTGAACTATAGCATTTTTTTGGAGAAATATGTGGTGTTGAATTAAATACTTTCAGTGATTGAAAATCCACCACACCACTAGGTAAGTCATTTCAAATTGTTAATTACCTTTACTGTTAAAAGGTGTGACTTATTTCCAGTCTAAATTTGTCTAGCTTAATCTTCCAACCATTGACTATCATTATGTCTTTTTCTAGATTAAAGAGTTGACTACTACCAGAAATCTCTTCTCCGTGAAAATACAGGTAGATCATGATCAAGTCATAATACAGGTATGGAATAAATTCCATGTATGTAATTATTCCATAAATGGAAACAATTATTCCATAAATGGAAACATATTTTCAGAAGTTGAGAGATATGCAAACTCCAGCATGAGCAAATATAAATGAGTAGAGCCTAAGGATGTGGCCAGGGATTAAAGTATGAGTGTACATTATCAACATAATTAGAGTATGAATTTCACTCCTAAGTTTAGTTGGCTGATGAGCAGGTTTTAATGCCCATGTTGGGAAGAGAGGCATGCAAAACTGGACATGAACAATTTAGAATTACAATAGAAGTGCAATGAAAGTAGTTACTGAAACTAAGAGTAACTTGAAATTACTGCATGCACACGCTTCTGCTGCTGCTTGATAAACGAACACATACCTATCTGGATCATATTGAACCCATTTCCTGGAGTTTCTACCTATTCCTTTAAAACCCTGATTGACAAAGTTTGTTTAGCAAAACCATATGCCAGTATGTATTCTTTGTTGAGTAGTTATTCATATAATTGATCTCTGACTATGGAAATATTCTGCAGCTTTGAAACACATCCTTGCGCAGGAACTACATTGTGCTTGCATCACTCTAACTCTAGTTAAAGAAGGAATGATACGAAGATAATTATTGCATTTACTCCCTTTCCCCCAAATTTAAGCTGTTTTGTCTGACAGTTGGTGACCAATCATTTCAGAACTCTTGCCTAATTTATAGACTCCCCTATCCAGAAGATTATTAACTTTACATGGCAGTCTTGCATTCCCACAGTTGAGAAACTCTAAGAACCTGTGCGGTGGAGCCAATGGAAGTTCTGCTATGCCTGTTTCAGCAGAACATCCCTTTTTTGTATACGGCACATTAGCTCCTCAGTGGAAGTCAAAAGGTAGGAATTTAATGACAAACTATTTCTTAGTCAATGGAGCTGTGTTGTTAAACTCATAGGTTCTGCTAGAAATGTAAGATTGTGTTGCAAATGTAACATTTAATTCATAGAGCATCTAAATAAGAGGCAAAAAATCTGCCTATCCTTTGTAGAATTTTATATATAAAATTCAAATTCATTTGATATGCTTAAATTAATCTTTTTATAGTAATAGCACATTCAAAGAACAAGCTAAAAAGGAACCAGAATGAGTCAGGAGAAATGCACTGCTAGCATATCAATGATGTGACAGCTGCTACCCTGAAATCTTGAGTACATAATACATCAGTTTCCAACACGTCACCTGTAATTCAGTCAGAGGCATAGCTTTTAGTTTACCTTGTTATTTTTTTTCCCTGTGTGCTGCAGTTTGGTTCACATCTGTTAGCTGTATTCCCATCATCATCATGACTGATTGACTATATTAATGAATGGTTTAGACCTAGTCATTATCTAGGTTTAACCCATTTTCCTACCCTCAAAGGTATCAAAAGAAGAAGCTTAATATAATATGGATGTTATTCCCTTTTCAGTCTATGCCACTCCCTTACAGAGTTATATCTTTCACAGCACTGTATTTATGTCATCACAACCATCTTTCCCTAACTTTATTTCTAAGGAGGAACAAAACCATTTTGAATGAAATCAGAACTTATGCAAACTTTCACTCAGAACTTGAACATTATTTGATAATTAATACTGTTAGGGAAATCTGCAGGGCTTTTAAAATTCATTTTTATGTGTATCTACATTTCCAGAGAGCAGCAGCAAATGTGCCAGAATATAGAGAGAGGCTGTTTTGACCCAGTTGGAAGAAGGAAGTACTGGAACTTTAATGAACATGCCTCTTCTATGTGTCTTCTAACCCAGTTTGGCAGATTCATGAAAGCATGGATAAGATCTGGATAAGCAATCAAATTTTTGGATGCTTATTCAAACTGAAAACAAAGCTCTAAACCTTTTGAGATTTAACCAATGCTAATTATTTCATACGTTGTTTTGTAATCTTAGTCTCTTGTGTAAACAGAAAGCTTGTACTATTATCCAGCCCTCTTTAAACTTTCTTTTTATAAAGTTTTATTTGGTCTGTTGACTGCCTTTTGATTACTTCCATCTTGTTCTCAATTGATTCAATGTCCCTAAAGACTTTTCCCATTTTGTGCATCACTTTATCTTTGTTTCTTTTCTCTCTTGCTACTAGTATATAAAAATGGGCAACATTTTCAATTGCATTTAAATCTTGCAAGATAGAACGGTATTCTCAGAACTGATTGTTTCCATTTTCTGATACTTTGCCCAGCACTATAGCTGCACATTCTGTTGGGGAATCTGTGTTGAATGAAAAATATATATATTTTAAGAGATAGGCAAAATTATTCTGGTGAAATCAGTGAAGACTAGAGATTGCTTGTGATGGGGCTGGGTTTTTCTTTTTCTTCATAAAACTCAAATGACTTCTTAGGGGATATCGTAATGAACATCACTGTAGAAATCATATGAAGGCCACAGATGAGATACAGGCTTCTGCCCTACTTGATCTGGATTTGATTCTTTCCCTTGAGATCAGCAGTAGCAGCTGGATTCCTAATAGGGATGCTTTGAGAAAAATATGCTTTGAGCTGTACGAACGCTAGCATTTTTCAAGGAATCTCCCACTATTATACAACCACCACTGTTACATCTCCCTGGTGGCAGAAACGGTAAGATCACCAGTGTGGACAGGAGGACCCTATTACTTTCCTTCTCTCCTCCAAGCCCCTTCCCTGTGCCTTTTTCCTTTGTGTTAAGTAAACTATGATACAACTCCCTCCTCAAGAGACAGATTCATTTTAACACTAGCATTTTAATGCTGTAGGAGTGTTTGCCCTATGCTCACCCTTATTTTATGCAGAAATAGGGGCACTGGTACCATATCAAAGTATAAGTGATAGTAAATTTTCCAATAAAAGGAGGAGAAAACTGCATAATAAATCAGCAAATAAATGGGGAGGTGGGTAGGAAATGCGATCAGTTCAGAGGGACGTTTTGCTTTTTTTGTGAGACTATATCCTACATTGATGAAGGCAATACAAATACGTAGCTCCACAGTATTCACACAGCTTCTGTATACAAAAAGTTTTTGGAACACGAGATGGAAATTCAGCGTTTGTTTCCATGCAAAGCAAAGAAAATATGATTATTAGAATTTTCCCAAATAAACAGTTCTGGTATTTTATATTTTGTCTTCAGAATCTGTTGCTATGTATTTGTATGTGTTCACTGAAGAAGGATCTACCTCCAGGTGAGACAGTGTATTGTTTGCAAGTTCCGAACCAAGGAATACATAGACCTATATTTTGAACAAAACCCTTACGCTTTGAAAGATTATGCTACTGCTATTTCAGTAAAAAAATTTCAGTAGGCCCAACTTCTAGGAAGAAAAGGATTTATTTTTCTCTATTTGTGATTGTCTTCAGCTCCCTGGCCTTTGAAAGGATTCAATCTTTATCCCTTAAGTATAACAGTCAAGCAATAGCTATTCTGGAAAGGCCTGGCATTTGCCTGTGTCTTTGATTGTAATCCTTCAAGCACATTCCAAAACTTGTGTGTTATCCACTATTTTTAACTGTGGGGTTTCTGAGAGACAAGGTAGGTGAGGTAATATATTTTACTGGAGCAACGTCTATTGGTGGAAGGTACAAGCTTTCGGGTGATGCACAGCTTTTTTCCAGGTCTGCGACGGAAGCAGAGTATCTGAGCTAAGTACAAGTTGAGCAAATTGTTAAGGAGAAGGAGTAACACGTGCTAGAAACTAAAAACCATGGACTTAACAGGGACACTATTTTATGTCTCATTACAACAATTTGTATTACACCACGTTAACCCTTTCAGTTTAACATACTGTCCCAATCTGTATTTATCTCAGACACTCTGCTTCCTTCCCCAGATCTGAAGAGCTCTGTGTAGCCTTATAAAGAAGCACCCAATTTCTTTAAATTTTAAGTGTACATCCTTATTAATGTAACCCAGTACTACAACTGTGTGAGCATTTCCATCACATCAAGAAATATTCCTCTGATCACAGTGCTGCCACATCCCAAGGCATTTTTTTTCTTGTCTGAGATTTTGCCAGTCTGCAACATGCTAACAAGGGTTCCTTATTTTGCAAGAGTTTCAGAAGGGTTTGCTCATGTTTCACTCAGTTTTGTAGTTCAGGGGGACCTAAAACTCCAAGCAAAACTCTGAAGTGGCTTGCAGATCACAGCCCCCCTGTCATATGGAAGCTTGTGGAGAGATTATTTGTAAACCCCGGTTAATTTTGTACAGTTTTACCTACCACCGCTCTAGTTATGCAATTTTGGAAATTACAGTACAGTATAGGAGCTCTCTCAGAGCTGTTACTGTCTAATGGTTTAATATGAGCATGAAGTATTTTTTTTTTAAAAGATACACAACTGGGAATTTTCAAAAAGTTATTTTTGTTACCACTAATCTTTCAGACAGTCTGGTGTCAGTAACATTAATTAGCATGCTAAAAAAGAGTCTTTCAAACATACTCTGATATACTTGCAAAATGGAGACACACTCTGCTTCAGTGTATCTGAGAGGAGGACTGAGTCCTGGAATAAGTCACTTGTTTAAAATGTGTGTGTGATTTTCACTGAGATAAGTTACCCTAAGTGCACAGTAGATAATTTCCTAAATCAAATAATGTGGTTATTCGCCATAATGCCTAAAGAGATTAGTTTGGTCCGCATTAGAAACTAATAGACTAATCACTTCAATTTAAACCCCACAAAATTTCCTTTGAGTTACAGGACTATAAAATACACCTGAAATCACTAGTTTTAACTGTGTGTGTATATAACTTTAAAATGGACACATTTGTATTTATGTACATAATTTATTAAATTTCTTGCTGGCTCACACCTCATATGCTCAGTGCGTATAATTTTATAGCTCATTTGTAAACCCCTATAAAAAGGTGTGAAATGAAAATATTGACAGCTGAGTTAGTTGGCACAATTATAACGATCTTCAAAGTAAAGGTCAAAATGGGAAAATCATGGTTGTTCCAGATTTGACCAGTTTACAAAGTTAACAAAAATATGGACCAGGACCAGGACAAAACTGTGCACAGTTGGAAAATATGAACTGACCAAGAAAGAGACCAGAAAATTATATAACAAAGACAAAAAATCTATCCTTAGTTTTGGGTGGAAATCTTCCATTGGCTTCTGTGGCAGTTGATCCAATGGTAGAAATCTCCAAGAACCTAAACTGGTTCTTGTGTTTCATCCTACAGAATAATCTGTTGTGCCACCCTGCCTTAGGGGATTAAATGCTGTCACCAATGCACAGCCTAGGTAAATGGGCTTCATGTGGATGATTTATGGGAGAATGGGGGAGTGTATGCTCACAGTCACTTTCGCACCGCCCCCAGACTTTAGCAGTGGCTTCAGACCACAGTCTTCCTGCCCACGAGGGGTTTTAAGATAGTAGTTGTGTGCACTATGCAAACAACATTCCCACAGTGTCACTGTGGGTTGCTCCACTTCTCCCTTATATTCCAGTTTCTCTGCCACATATCTCCCTAAATATTTCCCATTTTAAGATGTCAAATTTCTGTGAATAATGGGAGGCTTATTATGCATCTGTGAGAACTGCCCATTTGGAGTGAAATCCTGGCCACACCAAATCAATGGAAGTTTTGCTAGTAACGTCAATGAGGCCAGATTTTCACCCTTGGTTAAGAACATAAAAATGTCCATACTGGGACAGACCAATGGCCGTCTACCCCAGTATCCTTCTTCCAATAGTGGCCAATGCAAGGTGCTTCAGAGAGAATGAACAAAATGGGCAAATGAGTGATCCACCCTGTTGTCCACTCCCAGCTTTTGGCAGTCAAAGGCTAGGGACACCCAAAGCATGGGGTTGCATCCCTCCATCTTGGCTAATAGCCATTGATGGACCCACGCTTCATGAATTTATCTAATTCTTTTCTGAACCCTGCTACAGTTTTGGCCTTCACAACATCCCCTGGCAATGATGTCCAGAGGTTGACTGTGTACTGCGTGAAGAAGTACTTCCTTTTGTTTTAAACCTGCTGTCTATTAATGTCAGTGGGTGACCCCCTGATTCTTGTGTTATACAAAGGAGCAAACAGCACTTCCTTATTCACTTTCTCCATACCATTCATAATTTTACAGACCTCTGTCATATCTCCCCTTAGTCATCTCTTTTCCAAGCTGAAAAATCCCAGTCTTTTTAATCTCTCCTCATATGGGAGCTGTTCCATACCCTTAATCATTTTTCTTGGCCTTCTCTTTTCCCATTCTAATTTGTCTTTTTTGAGATGGGGAATGCAACATTCAAGGTGTGGGTGTACCATAGATTTTATTTAGTTGCATTATGATATTTACTGTCTTATTATCTATCCTTTTATTCATGGTTCCCAAGACTGTTAGCCTTTTTGACAGTCACTGCACATTGAGCGGATGTTTTCAGAGAACTATCCACATGACTCCAATATTTCTTTCTTGAATGGTAATAGTTAATTTAGATTCCATCATTTTCTATGGATAGTTGAGACTATGTTTTCAAATGTGAATTGCTTTGCATTTATCAATATTGAATTTCCTCTGCCATTTTATTGCCCACACACCCAATTTTGAGAGATCCCTTAGTAATTCTTCATAGTCTGCTTTGGACTTAACTATCTGGAATAATTTTGTATTTTCTGCAAATTTTGCCAACTCACCATTTACCCGCTTTTCCAAATCATTTATGAATATGTTGAACAGAATTGGTCCCAGTACAAATCTCTGGGGGACATCATTATTTACTTCTCTCCATTCTGAAAACTGACCATTTGTTCCTACCTTTTGTTTCCTATCTTTTAACCAATTACTGATCCATGAGAGGACTTTCCCTTTTATCCCATGAGTGCTTACTTTGCTTAAGAGCCTTTGGTGAGGGGCCATGTCAACAGCCTTCAGAAAGTACAAGTATACTATATCCATTGGATCCCCCTTTGTCCATAGTTGTTAACCCCCTCAAAGAATTCCAATAGATTGGCGAGGCATGATTTCCCTTTACAAAGCCGTGTTGACTCTTCCCCAACAAATGGCGTCAATCTATGGGTCCAATCATTCTGTTCTTTACTATAGTTTCAACCAATTTTCTTGATACTGAAAGTAGACTTATCGGCCCATGGGCGTAGGTTGGAGCCCCTCTTTGGGGAGGCTAGCCCTTGGCTCCGGCCCCTCCACCCAATCCTCCCCACGACTGGAGCCCCAAGATCCCATCCTCCCCCTGCAGCCGGAGCCATGAGCTCCCCCCACCTGAAGGAGCCACAAGTACCACCTCCCCCCTCAGCCAGAGGAGCCCTGACTGGCCAGAGGCCCAACCCCCCAACACACACACCTGCCTGGAGGTGCTCAAAGCCTCCCCCTTCCCCATCTGGAGGAGCTCTGAGCCAGCTGCAGTCATGTCTCCCTTCCCAAAACCCCAAGCTGCTCCTGAGAAAGGCATCTCACTCTCCTCCCAAAGAAGCTTTTGATGTGCCCAATGCAGCTGAGAAGGTGGTATTTGCTACTCAGCTTCTTGGGTTCATTAGTAATCTCTCTGGAGTCCATGGAGACTACTGATGAACCCGGAAAGCTGAATAGCACATACTACCTCCTCAGCTGCTCCGGAACCCGAATGGGCTATAATAAAGCAAAAACCTTGCAACTAAGTGTCCGGTGGCCATGGCAGTGCCAGGGGTGGCTGAGCCTCCCCTGGCCTATTATAGCCACTGCGCATGTATCAGCCTGTAATTGTCATGAATGCCTCTGCAGCCTTTTAAAAAAAAATCAGTGTCACATTAGCTATCCTCCAGTCATCTGGTACAGAAGCTGATTTAAATGATAGGTAACATACCACAGTTACTAATTCTGCAATTTCACATTTGAGTTCCTTCAGAACTCTTGGGTGAATACCATCTGGTCTTGGTGACTTATTACTGTTTAGTTCAGGGGTAGGCAACCTATGGCATGCGTGCCAAAGGCGGAACACAAGCTGATTTTCAGTGGCACTCTCACTGCCCTGGTCCTGGCCACTGGTCCGGGGCCTCTGCATTTTAATTTAGTTTTAAATGAAGCTTCTTAAACATTTTAAAAACCTTATTTACTTTATATACAACAATAGTTTAGTTATATATTATAGATTTATAGAAAGAGACCTTCTAAAAACATTAAAATGTATTACTGGCACGCGAAACCTTAAATTAGAATAAATAAATGAAGACGTGGCACACCACTTCTGAAAGGTTGCTGACCCCTGGTTTAGTTTATCAATTTGTTCCAAAACCTCCTCTAATGACAACTCAATCTGGAACAGTTCTTCAGATTTGTCACCAAAAAAAAAATGGCTCATGTTTGGGAATCTCCCTCTCACCCTCAGCCATGAAGATTGATGCAAAGAATTCATGTAATTTCTCTGCAATGGCCTTATTGTCCTTGAGTGCTCTTTCAGCATCTCAAGGCTTCCTGCTTCTGATGTATTTAAAAATTTTTTTTGCTATTACTTTTTGAGTCTTTGGCTAGCTATTTTTCAAATTCTTTTTTTGGCCTTCCTAAATATATTTTTACCCTTCATTTGCCAGAGTTTATGCTCCTTTCTATTTTCCTCATTAGGATTTAACTTCCACTTTTTAAAGGATGCATTTTTGCCTCTAATTGTTTTTTACTTTGTTATTTAACCGGGGCGGCACTTTTTTGGTCCTCTCTGTTTTTTAATTTGGGGTATACATTTAATTTGGGCCTCTATTATGGTGTTTTAAAAATGTTTCCATACAGCTTGTAAGCATTTCACTTGCAAACTAAGGGTACCTTTTAATTTCTGTTGAACTGGCTTCCTCATTTTTGTGTAGTTCTCCTTTCTGAAGTTAAATGCTACTGTGGTGGACTTCTTTGGTATTTCCCCACCACCATCACAAGAAAGTTAAATTTATTTATATTTTGGTTGCTTTTCCCGAATAGTCTAGCTATATTCATCTCTTGGACCAGATATTGTGCTCCACTTAGGACTAAATCAACAACTACCTCCCCTTGTCGGTCCCAGAACTAGCTGCTCCAAGAAGCAGTCACTTATTGTTCCTAATGATCTGCATGGCAACATTACTTTTTGATTAAAAAGCCTTATCTACATGCAGATTTGCACTGGTTCAACAAAATATGCAACTTTAAACTGGGTTAGTGAATTAAAACAATGCAAAATGAAAGCAGTGATTTAAATGGTTCTATTATAGAACTTACAGCAAAAAAACTAGAAGTGCAGTAATATGTGCTGTGCATCTGCGTCGATTAGAAATCTAAATCTGAAATGTAATCCAGGACCTGGTGGTAAAGAGTATTATAGATTAATACTTGAGGCCTGGTCTGCACAAGGAAATTAAGTTGATATAACTACATCATTCGGGGTGTGAAAAATCCACACTCCTGAGCAATGCAGTTAAACCTACTGAACCCCCGGTATAGACAGTGCTAGGTCAACTGGAGAATTATCCCATCAACCTAGCTAACTCCTCTTGAGGAGATGGATTTCCTATGCCTATGGAAGAACTCTTCCTATCAGCATAGGTAGCATCTTCACGAAGCGTTATAGTGATGCTGCTGCAGCATTTTAAGTAAAGATCAGCCCTGGAGTCATGAAACCTATCCTTTGTTCCATATAATGCCCTGACAGCAGAATCTTACACTGGCTGAAGTGTGGTAAAGCAGTTTGCTAGATAACTCAGCAAAAAAAAACAAACAACATTTGTTATGTCTAGAGGAAATAAAAGCTTTTGTGAATCAAACAGACATGAACAAGCCTGAAGTCAGGAAATGTTTACCAAATATAAAACCTTCAATAATCTGATCATTGTAATTTTTAAAACAGCCTGAAATCAGAGCCCACACAAAAGGATTAGAAAGAAGTTAAGCAGTTCAAAGACTGAGATGCCAGAGATGACCTAGTAAACCTTTCACATCTTTAACTTCTGGGATATACTGTAACTGCTTGAAAAATTCTTAAGTGAGAACAAATATGAAGGAGTAGCTGTGGAAACAGAGCTGTCAGAGAATGAAGTGTTTTAAACAGCTATCCATCACCCCAAAAATTGGTAATGTCCTTAGTCAAAATGCTCCTCTTCAACATTTTATGGAGCTTCTTTAGCTTTATTCAATATGCATGCTCTTGAAAGGAGCTAGAGAACTGTACTGTATAAAGTTAAAAAGGAGCTGCCAAAAATTATTGAAGAGCAAATATCTGAAATATGGAAAGAAGCAAGGGGTCATTGTAAAAGAACCAAACAACTTCCTTTTTTAAAACTAATTTACTGCCTGTGGTTGCAGATGCTTGGCTGGCAACTTTTTAAAAGTCCTCTGTTTACCCACAGAACAGATGAAGCACAGATAGCAGCAATGTAATGAAACCCCATGCAATCCCCTGGCAATGTAGTTTACCCCAGACCTAACGAAGTAGACCGAGGTAAATGAAAGTCATAGGGATTACTGCTAAGACTTTTGATTCTACAGGCAAGAGGGTAGTTTAGCATCAGTTCCAATTCAGTTCTTGGACTCTCCTCTGAGACTCACAACAAGAGTACCAAATGGGTTGATGGTTTTGGTGATGTTGACGTCTATCAGAATTGGACAGAGACCACCAACTCATTTCATATAAGCTACAGAACTGCTGTCATATGGAGATTACTTTTGGTCAACAAGCGTTGTGGACAGACTGCAACACCTGCCAAATTACAACACAGGTCTGACCTAGAAGAGAATCCAAGAACAGTTGACAAACTACAAAAAAAGTACAGCAGATGGGTTTTTAATTCAAATTAATTCTTGCCTGGAGGAGCTCTTCAACCACCCTTCAATAACTGATTGAACATGACTTGGCGTACACCAAAAGCTGATTCTATTTAATTTCAATGCCAGGTGTCAGAATAATAAAAAAATACAGAGATACAAACCAAAAGTAATACAACGCATAGAGGATATTATGAAGGCACAACCTGGCAGCCATTTTGTGCAAATCAATTACTTCTATATTTAAAAGGAAACATTTATACCCACAAATTCCCCCTTCTTCCATACTCCATAGAGCAGCCTCATGAATGGAGGCAGTGTTTCAAAATTAGGACACCGATATTAAATAATAATAATAATAATAATAAATCCAGAAATGCCCTTTTCTTCCATATTCCATGCCTTATCTTTGCTTCTTTTTGATCCCTTGTGTGTTGGTGAAGGGGCATATTGGATTTTGTGGGATCTTGGGGTCAGGGACTCAATCTAAAAGCACAAAGTATATAAAAGTTAGGCTCATCCTGAACCTGACTATAAAAAAAATAAAAATAAAATAAGAAAGCTTGAGATTGTCTCTTTAAATCTAACCACTACAATACATGGTCCTTAATACTGGGACACGATGTACTAATAGGCCATTGCCATCTATGATTTCTGTGACCCAGGTACTACATATGATTGCACTGACATAAAACGCACATAAATTAGAACTGGGATCCTGAAAGAATGGTTTGTAATTTGTTGCTGTGCCCAGAGAGTAGACAATGAGAATACAATAAAAAGTAAGTAGTTAAAAGGAATGAAGTGGAAAGAGTAAAAAAAAGGGCAATATTAACCAATCTTGATTTTGCAGATGACTCTGTACTGTTCTCCACCAGCATCCTTCACTACATTTAAAGAATGACAATCAGCATGGAAACACTAATAAGATGTATCAGCTTCAATAAATGCCATCAAATCCAAGCTGATGCTATCTGGAGAGAGGGAGAAGGCAGGTAAGGTAATATCCGTAGGAGACAACAACCGAAGGAAGCTGAAAAAATTCATTTACCTGAGCTGCCAAATCACAGCAGATGGCAAGATCTAAAGGGAGATAAACATTAAGGACTGGAAAGCAAGCAATTCATCCTGCCAGCTTTCAAAGATCCAGTGCAGCTGAAAAAAAAAAACAGGCTAAGAACTATATTGAAACTGTGCAACAGCAATGTTTGACAACAATAAAACAAGTCTATAGGGCAGGTAAAATGGAGTGAACATGCTGAGCAAAGGGAGTTGAATGCTTTCAACAATCAGAAGCCTATGAAGCATTCTTGAAGTCAGATGACAGGAAGTTCCCAGGCAGGAAAAATTAAAAGTGAGTTATGTGGCAAAGAATCAAGCGCTGTGCTGAAATGTTGAGCAACACCTGGCAGGCAATCCAAAAGCCACATGGAAGAACTGGGTCATTTCATATTTCAAGACATCAGGCAATTATAGTGTAATTTCCAGAACTCTCATTTTTATAATCTCTTTAATATAAATCTAATGCACATTTTCTCACTAAGACACAAAGAAAAGCTGTTTAATATCGCAAATTTTGGCTCCATATAATATCTTTATAACTGACTGAGTGCCCTTTAAGCTCAATTGTTTGGCTGCTACGGATGTCTATTGGCTTCCTACTACAGCATTCTTTTGGCTGGCAAAGTGGGAACATCATAAGTGAAGGGTCAGAATTCACTGAGCTCACCATATGGACGCCATTCTGCGTGAAGAATTGGAGTACTATATCAGAGCTGTCCTTTTAAAAACAATCTGACAATTCTGAAATGCTGCCTTGGAAAACTTCAGGAGTAAAAAAGATTGTGTGTCTCGTTGAAAATTAGGGATACTGCTGAACTTTTCATAACATTTAAACCATGTCTTTGCTATTATTAATTTCGATTGCAGTAGCATCTAGTAGCCTCAGTCATGGACCAGGACCCTACTCTACTAAGCACAGTACAAACAGACCAGAAAGATAGTAAAAATATAGGGGGTTTTGCACAATGTGTTAGCTAACATAAAGGGTGAGCCAGTTGTCTGCTAATGCATGTTAAAACTATGACTGCCTTGTCCACACTAGGGTGTTACCAGGTGTTAGCCATTATGTGTTAGTTAACACATGGTAAATAATACACCATTTTTTCCCTATGTGGCTTGTCCATAATGCACTGGTGGAGTGGTAGTTACAGAACACAGCAATACTATCTGAGCTCAGCTCATAGGTTCTTCCTAACCATATTTCCCACCACACTTTCGAAGCAGAATTTAGAACTGTTTTAGGTAATTTAATTCCATTACATCAATAAATAAAATGCAGCTTTAATAACTGGGTCTCTAAACTAGGAAAAATCACTTTCAAAAGAATTGTTAGGAGTGGGATTTTTTTTAAAAGGTCCCATGTGGCCTAAACAAGCTTTCATTTGGGACTTATGTGCTTCTAAAAAAAGTATTTCTCCTAATCTAAAACCACAATCCAAGGTCTAGGAGAGAACGTGGGAGCTCTGGGTCACATTTTTCACTGTCACTGGTTGAGAGACCGTAGACAAGGCATTTCACAGCTCTAGGGCTCAGTTGATCTGTTTATAAAATAAATTCCTACTCACAGAGGTGAGGAGATCCTTCCTTGTTTAACATTTGCAAAGTGTTTTGAGAACTTTGAATGAAACATTGAAACATGCAAAGTATAACACCACCTACCTATAAAAATGGAAGAATTGCCATATTAGGACAGAACAGTGATCAGTCTAGTCTAGTATCCTGTTTACAGAGTCAGTACTGGTTATATTTGATAACGCTGCAGTATTTGTAGTAAGATCCCAGGAAGATACATCATGACAATTCAATTTTTGCCCAAGACCTAGGTATCTGGGAATGAACATTTCCTTCTTCATTTTAACTACACCCCAACCTGTGCCAAAGGGGACTCACACGGTTCTTAGGTATACTCCATTTTCCTGCATCCCTGTCCTTCTATCAGCATTGTGTTGAACCACCAGGATTTGTTCCAAGTGCAACCCCAGGGCTCTAATGTTCAAATTGGCTCCTGTGAATTTCCTTTGTTATTAATGTGAGCCTACCTGTGCAGAGACTGAAGAGTGGGTTGCAGGTAGTTGCAATACACATGGGATGCTGTGGCAAGACTTTTTCTTCCTGAAGTCAGTGCTAGATATTTCTTGGAGAGGCCTTTCCAGAGTAGTACTTGGCCAACCTCTCCTATTCCCTTCTGATCAATCCTATACTCTCCCTGTCTGACAACAGAGTAGCATGGGCTTTGACATTACTGCCTGAGCAAAGAGAATTTGGCAGGAGTGACTATGTTTGTGTAGGGAAGGGAGATCCTTATTAGACCTCACTGCATTGCAAGAGAATGGTTGGAAATCTAATGCTGCTGTGAATGTGCAGCACACACTCAGAGTAAAATTAAGAGAAATATTAAACATTTATTTAACAATAGTCCTTGAAGTTTATTATGACAACAAATTTTTCCAAGCAGACAGAAATGAACACCAGCTCTTGCCAATACAGAAAAAAGAAACATTGGCGGAAATCCCAGGGATAACATTACAAATGTTTGCTTCCTAAATGATCTGTCTCCACCTTAAGCTGCGTTTGTATAAAAAAAACAAACCCAAAACAACAATTTTCAGTCCCACCCACTGCCATGGAGACTTTAGACCTAAGCATAACAGCTCCAGCAGGATAAAATGAAGGAGTGAGGTCATTTGATTTCCCCATTCTCCCAGCAACTAATTTGTCCTGTGTGCTGACCAGATGTCCCAATTTTATAGGGACAGTTCAGATTTTGGGAGCATTTTCTTATATAGGCGCCTATTACCCCCTACCCCTGTCCCGATTTTTTACACTTGCTGTCTGGTCACCCTAGTGCTGAGAGATAGAGTCTATGGTTCCACTCCATGGGAGGTTAACCCCAAGGAAGAGGAAAGAGTGATATACCCCTATTTAATGAAACCCATCCACAGACTATTGTACTAAAATCTCTCAGAATACAGGCCATGTCCTACATAGATTACCTAATATATCCTTTGGAAATTCCTGGGTGACTCTCTGCAAAAATCCAAAGTAACCACATTGTTGTTTCTAATACCACATCCGGATTATTTTAAGTATCTCCATTGCTTCATTTCTTTCCTTCCTATGTTCTTTGTTGTGGTTGTACTAACCTGATGTGAACTTAAAAATGTGTTCATTGATAAGGACTGAAATTAAGTAGTAATAAAATATCAAGCTGCGGTGAGCCAATCATATTGGAAAATAAAACAGATGGAGGGGAATAAGGAAGATTGGGGTGTAAGGAAGTTACCAAGACTCATTTTGTAAAGGTATTTAGGCTCCTAAAAATGCGTATTTTTTCCTACATGCTTAGCTTCTCTCGATTAGTCATCCTGGGGCCACTGAAAACTCCAGTAGATATCTAGGCACTTTTGAAAATCTTGCTAAGCACCTACCTGCATCTTTAGGAATTGAAATATTTTTAAAAACCTTGCCCCAACTGTCACGTATACAAAATGGTGGAATTCAAGTGGTTCTAATGGAGAAGGATTTTGATTTTTGAATACTATCTGTTAAATGTAGCTATTCATTGCCGTCAGAGCAAACTATGTATAAACAAAGAATCCAACTGAATATAGGCCTCCCTGAAATACAGTCTCATGTACGTGTCAATGTACACATACTCAATGCATTTAGGCTCATGTGAGACTTTTACATGAATGGAAACAGCATGCAACTGTAAGAAACTAGTATTTGTCTGGCAAAGAAAATCCTTCACTGTAGAAATAACCAGGCAGCCATATCAGGGTCTCTGTCTGTGTCTCCCCCCACATTCTCCTCCTCTTCCTTATTTCACTCTCTCCTGTGCAGGTCTTCAACCTCTGCTTTAGATTACATTAAAGCTCCAGATCTGTAAATGGCCCGAGGGAGGGACATGCTCACATTTCATTCTTCTTAAGACTTAGAATTACAAATTAATCTACAGGAAACAATTGCTTGAGCAATTTAAAACTGGTGTGGGCAACAGTCCACACATTTCCATTACTGGGGGAGGGGAGGAACAGAGAGAAAAAGGGAGCGAGAAAGCAAGAGAAAATAGTGTGCTGCTTTGTGTTATTTTATGCAGCACACTAGTGATAGCATTCTGTTTAGCTTCTTAGCAAGGTTAAGCATGGTAATTGAAAATGTTCATAGCATTAGAGTGCTAATGTAGCTACACTGTACATCCACATTCAGTTCCAATATAAGGAAATTATTAGCTATTTAACAGCCTTTTGACTACAGTTCTTTAATCCATACCATAATGCAAATACGTGTAGTTTTTTTGTTTGTTTTAAAGTATGGTGAGGAAGAGAATTTTATACCAAGCAATTCATACAAAATGTATTCTCGTGGGGCAATGCTGTTTTCTACTATTCTAAAATTACAAATGCGTCTGGAAATATTTTTTTTTAATCTGACACCTGTTGAAAATATTTGGCTCAGAAGTCTGTAACAAAAGATATGTCAAACCCGAAGATAGAGTTACATTGGAAGGAAAACATTTTCTGTCAGCACAGCCTAAGCAGAAGTAGACTTGATGTTTCACACACCACAGCGTTGTGTGGGTGTATTTACTTTGCATTGTGTGGGCAGCATAATTTGCAGTAGTGAGAAAACTAACAATTTTATGCTAAAGAAGATTTTGTATCTAAAAACTCAGTTTAGAAAACCCATCCAGTAAAGCTGTCATAAGGAAACAGCATTAGCATACTTCTGTATACTTAGTAGTTGCTATACAGCTGATCCAAAATTAAAAGGAAAAAATGGTCAAGCTGTTCAAAAATAGGTTCCCTGAAGTTATGCTGTCAAATACTAGAAGAGCTTTTGAAAGGCTCAAAGGTCAGTTAGGAACACAATTCCCACTGAAAAGCCTATGGACACTGGGTACCTAATTCCAATTTTGCCTTTGAAAAACATCTCTTAAATTAGTGACTGGGTTTGCAAAACTGCTGAGCAGCTAGGAGCTCTCTGAGGTATTATGGGAGTTGCTGGGTACTCTGCTCTTTTCAAAATTAAGCCTCTTATTTAGATGTCCAATGATGGATTTTGGGCATAAATTTAGGAACATCTCAACCATTGCACATCATCTTGCCAATATTGTTTATTAATTAACCATATACACACCTTAGAGTCATTAGTTATCTCTGCTTCTAACATTTGAAGCAAAAGCTTGACTAAGAGGACAACAAATGGTACCAAAGCCAGAACGGCAAATCAGACATTCATATATGAGTAAAAGCCAGGGCTGCCCAGAGGGGGGAGGAGGGGCAAGTGGGGCAATTTGCCCCAGGTCCCGGGCCCAGCAGGGGCCCCCACGAGAGTTTTTCGGGGCCCCTGGAGCAGGGTCCTTCACTCGCTCCGGGGGCCCCGGAAAACTCTTGCGGAGCCCGGCCCGGGCCCCCGGAGCTTCTTCGCTCCCCGTCTTCGCTGGCGGGGGATCCTTCCTCTCCGGGACAGAAGGACCCCCCCGCCGCCGAATTACCGCCGAAGCGGGACCCGCCGCTGGAGTGCAGCCGGGTCTTCGGCAGTAATTGGGCGGCGGGGGGGGGGGGGGGGGCTTCCATTCTGGGACCCACCGCTGAAGTGCCCCGAAGACCCGCGGTGGGGGCTGCACTTTGGCGGTGGCTGCACTTTGGCGGCGGGTCCCGCTTCGGCGGTAATTCGGCAGTGGGGGGTCCCCGCCGTGGGTCTTTGGGGCACTTTGGCGGCGGGTCCCGGAACGGAAGGACCCCCCCGCTGCCGACTTACCCCCAAAGAGGGGGCCCCCACCGCCCAAGACCCCGGGCCCCCGGAATCCTCTGGGCGGCCCTGGTAAAAGCTACTCAGGATGAGAAAGGGCTGCAAAATCAGGCCCTCAAAATGGCTTGGTTTGGTTTCTTGAGTAAATTTTTATCCTTCGGAAGTATTATTTCATTAGTTGATTAAAAATACTCTCCTATTCAGTCCTCCCACTTCCAGTCATAGTAAGCCAAGAGGCTTCTAAAACAAACCTAATGTGCTAGTACTTGTGCTGTATTTTTTTATTTGTAAAAATTGACCTTTTGCTTGGATGGACAGTTTTCCTCTTTATATTTGATGCATTCACCAGGGAATGCAATCAGGAGATTCCTATTGATTGTTCTGAAGCAATTTAGTTCTGGTCATGGTTGTACTGGATTTGCAATTATACTGAGGAGAGGTATTATTGACTGTGCCTAGTAATTACCACACTGACATCAGATTCTGCAATAGGGGAAACTAACCTACAGCTCCCTGAGCAGGTTGCTGTAATGAGATGCCTTTGTTTTTCTAACCAAAGCAAAGTTAGCAATCTATATTCACACAGAATGAATTTTAACACTGAATTCCGTTAGAAAAAAGAGTTGCAGGAGCTTAAATACAGAGTCCACTTAACCTTGATTATAAAGAGTTTGAGGAGTTAACCTGGAATCTACTTTAAGTAGTGGCGTGCCTGTGCAAAAGCATGCTGAGGCATACAAATGCCAAGAAAAAAAATTGGATCATACTTTGGTTTAAGATTATAAGATTGTTGGACTTAGCTGAGCTCCTTTGTATCCCAAATTAGCCTTAATATGTTAAATTAATATATTATGACTGATCAGCAGTTATTTATTTTGAAGTAACAAAGAAAGTCTTATCCTAGGCTCTAGGCACTCTTGTCATTAGTTCAAAATTAAGAACAGCAGCATGTTTTCCATATCCTCATACATACAACACCAAGCAACAAAACAAATGCAAATCAAATAAACCTCTCCCCCTCTCAGTTTCAGAAAAGAAGCCCCACTCCAGTCTCCTTAGCTCCCCCCAAAAGCCTGCTCCAAAAATACACTATGAAATCAAATTCAATAAACATTTGCTGTTATAAACAATACACTTTCCTAGTTTACATATTATTATTTACAGAGGCAGTTCTTCCTACTGTATTACTACCTCCTGCAGGGTTGTCTCAAAAGATAAATAAAATAAAATAAATCAGTGACTATGCTTCAGTTAGTAGTAGCTTTAAAATGAATAAACTACAACACAATATTTTAAAAAGAACTCTGTCTTTATATCTCTGAAGGGCATTCTTTGCCTGTAGCATAACGGAGCAGCATACATAGGGCACTCACCTATAACCAAAACTTTTACTTGAGTTACTACCTATGTGCACAGGCAGAAATAGGAGGAGAACCCTTATGTGTGCAATGACCTGCAATAAAGTGAGAGTGAAATGTACGCAATTTAAGTCAAGAGTTGGATTTTAGGACAATTCGCGGAAACAAACAATACTACCATGATAGGGACCTTGACTTCACCGAGCATCTGAACTCGTAAAAGCCCATCAAGACAATGCACTACCACCACCAGGCCTCACAGAATCATGCTGTAAGCATGGATACTGTGATGTACATCCAGAACACCATGCTTCACACTAAAAAGCCTTGCTTTTTGATGCCAAGTTATTCTACTGGCACACTCTGGGATCAAGTTCGAAGGCCCTGCATAAAGATGTAGAGATATTTATGCTGTTAAGCAGCCAGAGCAGGTGAATCCTATTGGCTCCAGCTCAGGATATAGAATGGTTTTTGAATGCCTCCTTGAGGCACGGGAAACTAGCGACAGGGACAAAGAGGGTCCTGCAGGGGGCAACCCAAGAAATAGCCAAGCTCAGGAGCAAGCTTTGGCAGGCAATCTTGTTGTTATTTAAGTTAACAACAAAGAAAACCACAGGAAGGGAGTAAGCCTGGATCCTATCCAGTGTGTGCATGTGCTGCATTAGGAGCAGGGTGGGAATGTCATTTTCTGAATGTGCACTCTGTGTGTGAAGCTTACAGTTCAGTGCTATTTTCTGGGGCCATCTCCTCTGTTCTTTTGTTCTGGCGACTTCTTTGGAGCTGTGTGTGACCTAAGCTCTGCTGATGTGCTCTTGTGCACTCACTGCATTGTGAAGGGCAGCATGACAGTATTGCTAATTTGGTGTACGTTCCCATCATTTCCTGCACAGTGGTGCAACTTACACATTTTGTTCCCTTCCCTAGAGGAGGATGCAATGATCAGGGTCCCAGCTTCTCACATCGCACCAGTGTGACTACAGGCACATACATAAAGAGATGCACATAAACTATATGAAAAGAAAATTGAGGTTTGACAGATGAGCATGGAAAAGTACCAAAATTAGGATCACTTGTGCAACCTTAAACATGCAGGCGAGAAAAGTTAACTCACTAACTATATGGTCACACAGGTGGGCACACTTAGGAAAAGCTGATAATTCTATAATAATTTGAAAATTTTATCTAGAGACTTTATAGAATTATTTTAGAGTCCTTAAATGACTTAAGAACCCCAGTCCTGTTTTCAGAAATAACTAAGGCACTTAGAAGCCTAAGGCCTTGGCTACACTACCGGGGTAAGTCGACCTAATTTATGCAACTCCAGCTATGTGAATAATGTAGCTGGAGTCAATACAGCTTCCGGTGGAGTACCGGAGTTGACAGGAGAGCGATCTGTGGTTGATTTAGCGGATCTTCACTAGACCCGCTAAATTGACCACCAGTGCATCGATCACCATGGCATTGATCCACAATAAGTGTAGACATGCCCTTAGTCTCATTTGAAGTCAGTGGGACTCAGGCTTTATCTTGGAAAGTGGGACTTAGGCGTGTAGTAGAGCTGGTCAGGAACTGCTACTTTTTGAGAAAACATTGATTTCAACAAAATACATTTGTCAGGAAGGTTTCTCAGGTCCAGGATAAAATGTCTTGGAGGAGGGGGGGGAAGACAGGGCCGGCTTTAGGCCAATTCCCACAATTCCCCGGAATCAGGCCCTGCGCCTAAGAGGGCCCCGCGCCCACACCTAAGAGGGCCCTGTGCCTTAGGCACCTTTTTAATTTTTTTACTTACCCGGCGGCGGTCCGGGTCTTCGGCAGCATTTCAGTGGTGGGGGGTCCTTCAGTGCCGCTGAAGACCCGGACCACCAACGGGTATTGGAATCAGGCCCCGCAGTTCCTAAAGCTGGCCCTGGGAACAGAGGAGAAAGAAAGACAGACAATAACCCAGTCATTTGGACATTTACCTGGAGACTCAAATTCAACTCCCTGTTCTGAATGATTCAGAGCAAAAAGACTTGAAATCAAATGAAAGTTAGGCATCTAACCTGCCTAGGCACTTTTGAAAATCCCACTAGGCATCTAAGTGCCTTTGAAAATTTGGCATTTAGGTGCTTTTTAAAATGTTATCCTTTTTTAATAAAGTATTTATCTTTTGAGGTAGGCCATTTACAAGGTTTCAGTGGTAGTATGAGAAGATGGGCAAACATGGCTGCTTCTTGCCATAAACAATTGGCTGCTGTAGTAACCCTGAAATACTTTAGCAGAAATGCATGACAGCTAATATCTTTTAGTAAGAAGAAGGCGCATGATTGCAACTAGACTCAGGGCAACAGAGAGATCAATGAGCATAATTTCCTTTGATACCAATTTATGGATCAACAAATTTAACATCTTAAAGTGTGCCCACACAATTATTTCTCATACTAGATATCTCCTATACCTTTCTACAACATTAATTACATTGTATACTTCTATGTATGCTCAGAGTCCCTGAAATTTACTCATATTACCTTCAGAGTTTAACATAATTGAAGTTAATTTTGCTATTGTTAAATATATAGAGTTTGCACAAAGAATGATATTCCAAGGCTCATAACTTAGCCAAATCAAACCCTATTTTCTTTGGCATAAACAAGAGCATGTCTGCTCATTGAAATCTATGTGTCTGCCAGATTTTGACTTGTTAGCCCTCAGCTCTTTTGGCTCTGGAATTGCTAAAAAATAAGTTTAAAAAAAAAACACGAGGAAAGCATTTTCCCCTCTTTCCCTCTGCCTGGAAAACAGATAAGCCAATTTCTCCCCAGACTTGACCCCACAAAACATTATGCATAGGAAGAAATTAATTTAACTACAGTAGGTGAAAGCTTCATGAAGCTATAAGTGACATAAAACATGGTCTTAGAATAGAAATGTTCAGGCATCTTTCTAAACCATAGCTTTCATTAATTCTCCTGGTAGAAAACACAGGTATCATGTGTAATAAAGACTTTATTGGTGTGAGTCTATTCTTGTAAGACACACATTTTAAGCACCCTGTTGTGTATGACACTAAGTTATTTGTTGTGACATTATATATGTACATATATATGCTATATTCAAACATACACACACACACACAAACACATTTTCCTCACAGCTTTCTAAGTGACATTAGGTCACGAGACCGAAGACATCCTCTTTGCACTGAGAAGCAATACAATGGGCATGTAAAACTGCTCTAACAGAGTAGCGGCCAGCTCTAAACAAATCCTTCCTACATCCTTTCTAGTATAAGGAGCAAGTCAGTGTGTTGGGTAAAAGACATTAGAGCTGGAACATAAGTTAGTACTGCCCTGAGACCACCACCGCATCATTATCAATTAAATTGAAACTTCTCAAGAGGAGCAGCCAACATGTAAAAATAACTTAATCTGCGGTCTGGAGATCCCTTCTAAACTTCCACAGTTAACAGATGGCCTAATGGGACAACACTACTCCTGGCCAAAAATTGCTCCAAATTCCCATACTAGCATATGGATGTCCCAAATATCACTAGTGTTCATTCAAGTGCAATTTTCTAGCTGACCACTGATTATCTAGGAAGAACGTTAATATAACTCACTTAGCAATGGTACTTCAGCATCTGATGCCCTTACTTAGAAGAAATTCCCACTGGGGAGGAGGGAGGTGCTCCTTAAGTAAGTACAGCATAATAAGGTTCTCAAATTTTCAAACCACTGAGAATATTTCTTGCCTTCAATGAGAACTAGATTTTTGTTGTTTTAGGATGTTCCTATTACTCTGCCTGAACTTTCGGTTGGTGGTGGTTCATTTTATTTTTTTATCCAGAAAGCCAAGTGGAAAAAATACAAGATAAAAGGCCATATTCTGCTCTCAGTTACACCAGTGTAAATGCAGAATAACTATTAGGCTTCAATGCAGTTATTCTGGATTTACACCAAACTAATTCAGATCAGAATTTGGACCTAAGAATCCAATAACCCAGAAAAAATAAGAAATACATAGAAAAATTCAGGGCAAAGAAGGAAAAGCAAATACAAATAAGAGTGAATAATTTCATGTGAATAATTTAACCTAGGTGTGTACGTAGGAGAAAATAAGTCTCATATATAGTTGCAAAAACAAGTTTTAAGGTATGCCCATTTAATTGGTTGTCTGTCACTCACATATCAACAATGTTAATCTGATTTTCTCTGTTTTTTAGAATGACAAACCCTTTTGCTATTGCTCTGTGGCTTAAATTCATCTGTATAATTGAAATAGAATGTTTAGTACAGCACAACAGGAGAGTGAGCCAATGGTACTTTGTCCTGATAAATTAGACTCCTGTTGTATTTTGAAATACACTACTTTCTAAAGAAATACACTTCCAGTCCCTCCCACAACACACTAGAAAACAGTCTGAGAAAAATCAGACAAAGACAGTAATTCAATAGTGAACAATATTTAAATATATGTTTGGGTGTTTATTAATATCTGCATGTGTGTCTATATGAGAGATTCATAGACAGATGCATAGATTTAGCTACAGTAAACATCCTTCTAAAATTAACGGCTGTAAATTATGCTGTATTTAGTTCTTGGGTAGGGAACCGATGGGCCTAAAGTAGGTTGAACCTGAAACATTGCTCATGTCATAGAAAACTTAACTAGGCAGAAAGATAGGAAGGTAGCAATTGACAAAGATAGAGCAGAGAGCTCTGTGGCTTATCCTTAATTAGGTGTTGGCACTGGTTCTTGTCAAACAAGGGGAAGAGTGTATGCTGAAGCACACAGACAGCACCAGTCACAGTTGGAGAGAATACAAAGTGCATTCAAGCTGGCACTGAAAGGGATTTAGATAAGTACTTGAGGTAACAAAAATCGAAAAAAGAGGACTATAGCAATGGAAGCTTTAGATGAATTGCAACTGAGTGCACCTTTATTACAGCTTATCAGTCTCTAGACAGCAACAAACCAACCTTCCTAGTGCATTTCTCTTCTTGGTCTCTTGGATTAAAGGTCAAAGTAACTCAAATTTATACGTTCTGTCTCTCTCTCTGCTCTCACACATGCACTGCACATCTTTGTGAATTGGTATACTAAGGATAAAAGCTTCAACTCCTTGAATGTAACAAAGGCCTTTTCCTTGTCAAAGAGGTTCCATTTCCCCCTAAACAATTTATCTGCTGGAAGAGGTTGAAAACAATGTGATATTAAAAGGTCACAATTGTACTATTGGCATATATACACTTTTGGCAACGTGCCAGGCCTAATCCCTCTTGTCTAGAATTAGTTATCTCTTACATCCATTTGACACTTTCAAGTAGCTAATATGTGGGTTTATTAGGATACTGCCTACACATATTCTTAA
Source organism: Mauremys mutica (assembly GCF_020497125.1). NCBI lineage: Eukaryota > Metazoa > Chordata > Testudines > Geoemydidae > Mauremys > Mauremys mutica. The sequence continues at coordinate 75,278,263 of NC_059077.1, forward strand.
CATACACAAAAGCTGTGTGTTTTCACAATATGTATAAGCACTCCAAGCAATAAGCTGTGCACATTTAGCTACCAGATGGTAGTTCTTATCACAGATAAAAGCACATATATGTTTCTGCAACTACACCCTCAAAAATGAAAGGATACAAAAAAAAATAAAATACTCTCCACATCACAGCTTATATTACCCATCTACTTAGGCAGAAAACAACATATGTTTTACTGCTGTAGAAATGCAGTACTTGAGAGGAAAAATATAACTGCAACAAATGTAGAAATGTGATGTGACAGATTAATATTAAAAATGTATCAAATTAGAGATCCTTTTGGTCTAATAATATACATGAAATGAAAGCTGGTGTGCTTGTGATAATGCAGTTAATGTATTTAAGCAGCATATAACAGAGGATGTATATTTTGTAACGATTTGTCCCTTTATATTTTTCCATACAGTAGAGGTTAAATAGCTTTAGTATGCAACCCAAGATGTTTAAGGAGATAGTTTTCATTGGAATCTCTGTGCACTTTGCTGCGAAAGGGAGTGAGGGTTTTTTTAGTTCAGTAAGCCATATGAATATTATTTGTATTATTCTAATTGGTATATCAGTGCTTATGCAGAATGTTAATTGGAGTTGAGGATTTTTCCTCTCTCACTTTTTTCTCAGTTCTTTTAGCAAAACACAGTGAAGATGTCTTCATTGTGCACCAAAAGATTCAATAACTTTTAAAATGGTGAGTAAACATCTATAGATGAACAACCTTAACAATCATATTTCAATTCATGGCAAACTTATGATACTTTTTTTTCTCTCTCTAAGAACACAGAATAGATTCAAGGCTGCTTTCCTTAGCTGGAGATCCTACAGCCTCTAGCACTGAGCTTTTGGCAGGCAGCCAACCAATCTCTGTTTCCCAATGAAGCTCTGATTCCATCTGTTCCAGCAGTGCAATATATTCCACTTCAGGTCAAAAGCAGGGAGCCAGTAGTATTAACATTACACTAATCTGTAAAGACATTTTCACTAGGCTAGATAGGCTAATGTTACACAGAGCTTTAAAAGCTTCAAGGATAAGGAACAGGAGTAATTGTCAGGGGAAGATACAGTATGCAGAGTATATTCCAAGGCAACAATAGACAGAGGACTGTCAAAACTAAATTAAACAATTACTTGCTGGTCAGATTAGGATTTGAATATAGATTGAAGCCCACAAACATTTTTATCTGTCAGATGGTTTTAGATAATTTCAAAAATATGTACTCTTAACTGAAAGAAGAAGATTTCTATATGTACATTCTGGAAAAAAATAATGAAATTTGGAAATAGGTCACTCTAAATTTTACCTTCTGTGTAAAGGAACCACAAATATTTCAAACCTACTAACAGTCTGCTTTGAAAAGTAAGCAGATATGCCTACTGTTTCTGAAAAGCCATGCACACTACACATTTGCAGATACCGTGGAACTGTAATCAATTGCTTCTGAAATATATGTTGATTATTAAAAACATTTTCATGAAAACATTACAGCACTATACTCCAAGTAGGTTAATCCATACAATACAAATTCAGTATTTGCAACATGAGGGGAAAAAAGCTACATCTAACATGTTTTTCAGTTTTTCCCAAGCCCATTTCTAAAAAAAGTAGTTTAAGATTCATGCCTTTAGGCACATCAGAAACCATTAAGAATTACATTTCTGGAAATCATAATGTATAAAAATTCAATTAGGTTACTTGGTTTTCTTTTCAGCTCTGAAGGAAAAAATATTTGGCTCAAAATGAACCATCTGAAAATCCACACAATAAAGTATATGACTGTTTTTAATATAGTCTGAACAATGTGGTGTTGACATGAAAGACCACTTAAATAGCGCAACTGCGTTCTCATTAGATGGAAATACATTGTTCTTTAATTTTAAAAAAAATTACCAAAGATCCATCAAACTAATGTATCACTTCTCTTATGAGAGCACAAACTTCATCTGTACTTTGCTAGTTATTAATTTCCACCCATCTTGCTATTTCTTTTTTCTCCGACATTTTAACTAACATCTGTTAAACAGCTCACTAAATCAGTGCACTTGATTATAATCTCAAAAGAAACATTTTATTGACCATCTGTAAATAGGATTTTTCTCATATATGAAATGATTTCACCATGGATTTGATCTCTTTTTAGCTCCATGTAAACAATGTGTGTGTGTACACAGAGACAGTGTCTGTGTGTGTGGGTACGCGCGCATCTGTGTGTGTATATAAAGTTTCTATTCCAATCAAGAGAATGTTGGTTTATAAGATTTTTATCTGACTGGAAAGGTCTGTAGTAAGTTTAGATAAAGTACATTCACTTCAATCCCCTCAGCCTTTCCAAACACTTTACATTCTAATCACTGCACTAAGCATCTGTCCCTGCCAGGCAGCCTGTTCAATCTAGCAGATAACAAATGTGGTCTGATGGCGGTTGGGCCCGGACCATTCCACATGCACCAGGAGCTGTAGTATTCCATTCCTCTGATTAAACAGGCAGCCAGAAAGAGCTTACAGAGCTGTAATTGCCTCAGTTATGAAACATCTTCACCTGTTATCCAAAGCTAAGTTGAATCACAGCAGAAATTATTAACAGTGGCTGTTTTCATGCCAGCTTAATTTGAGCTGATGCTGCTGTTCACTTAACACAGATGAATAGGTGTGTAGGATGAGACTTTAAACAGAGATGACACCCCAATGAATATTTGCTAGCAACTGTACTGCAGGGAGCCAGCTTGAAGAACAACAGACAATTGTTAAAAGCAAGTTGATAGGGGGAAGAGAGGACAAAACCTCTGCCATGAGTATCTGTGCTCATAATAATTTCCAACCTGATGGCAGCTTTAAACAGCTAAAATCATTTTTTCCAGGTTGTTTCCACAAATGTTGGTAAACAAACTGACTTTGTGTGTGCACACAATGGTGTGAGAAACACCACACTGAATCAAACATGCCTGTTCAGCATTCTGTGTTGTGCATCTCTGGCATTACATTTTAATAGTCTTTCATTTTTCGCTGCAGTGTGCTTCAAGATTATAAATTACAGCATTCTGCTCAATTTTGACTAAACTAGGCATGTTTTAGCATTTGATTTAGAAGTAACATGTGCTTGACATATGAAACAAATCTTTTGCAGATGTAATTTATCGCATGTTTAATGTTTCAATAGAAAATAGCTGCACTGGCTAGTCACCATTTTGCTGAGTGGTTATGTCTTAGATGTAGATTTCACATAAATGTGTGATAGGAGTCAGAACTGAAGGTGCACTCCTCCTGTTTGACCTCCAGAGCCATTTATCAAAGGCCTTGTCCATATTAAAGCTTAAGGGGGGAGAAGGGATCCCTCAATACAGAGACTCAGGCTATATTGATTTTACCATGGAATCCCCACAGGATGCCAGGCAGACAATGTGAGACCTTGTTACATCTTCTCACATCTACACGTCTGGTCCATGGACCTATAAAGAGCCCATCTCTAAGTCCAAATGCATAATGTTGTGAAGGCAGCTAAACACTTCATGCATGTCTGGGGTCAGAGCCACACATAGAAAGGAACCCTTGATGTGCAGAGGTATGGGCACAAGCTGGCCTGTACTTATTATTTGTTATGTGCCAACAGTGTGCTCGGCACTGTATAAAATACAACTGTTGCCCTCAATTATGCATAAAAGTGAGGTCCTGGCTACTAGTCATGAGCAATCCATTGGCCCTTTCTAAAGTAGTAACAGACTATGGGGGAAATAAAAAAGCATTACTGAACCATTTGGATATGGGTTCTATGGTCAATGATGTTATGTTTGAAGCGTACAAAGAGAAGTTAGATGAAAAACAAATACTCTTGCTGGAAGGTTGAAACATCACTTTATGTCTTAGAATTCAGAATTCACCAGAGCCCAAAAACCAGACACACGTGAAGCAGGCTGCTCCCTAAAAGAATGAGGTACAACTCAACCCACCTTATTTTAGCTTGGCGCTCTGCAGATTGACTGATTTTGCACGTTTCCTTGCAGAGGCCCTGTGCCTGCAAGCAGGACCAGGAACTCCTTTACAAATTAGGTTGACAGCTTATAATTTTGACATAGTTTTCAATACCACACACAAATGGGACACAGGCAGAATAGTGAATCGGTACAGCAGATAAGGCTGCAGCAAACAGATTATTCTGTTTTCTGGAGTGGGTCAAGGCATGACATTTGGGAGTTGCTCATGGTGTGGGAAGTATACAAAAGTCTATCTGGTGAGGTTGGGATAAAGTATTGATTCGGGGTTCCCCTGAAGCTCTTTGTGAAGACTAAAATTTTGGTAGATCCAGCCTTAATGTAGCTCTAAGGTATTGTTAAACCCTCATATCCTGGCCAATCATCAGCTTGAGTAACTACATTATTCAAAGCACCTACTTCCATTGGCCCTGAAGTTTCAATTGAATATGGCCCTTTTCACTATTTGCCCTAAAATGTGCTGTAGTGTTGCAAAGCGCTGCCAAACAGCTGCTGTAATCCATCCCAGAAATGGCTGAATTGACATAATCTCTCTCCATCCATTACCTACCACACATGGGATGTTCTGAGGCTTAGTTTGTAAAAGGGTTTAAATCCTTGGATGAAAGATGTTTTAGATGTGCTAAGTAAAATTAATTATTATGGCCATTTTGTATCAGGCAGGCAAACACTCAAATCTCTTACTGTATGTACTATCAATCAACACTGGCTCCTAAAAGTCTAATTTTAAGTGGTCTTAATAAAAGGGATCTGCTGGTTTAGAGAACTGAGTAAAACCATCTGATATACACAAATGAAATCATAGAAGGACTGTGAAACCTCCATCCTCCAGATTGTTTAAAAAAAGATGGAGTCATGATTCTTCTGTTCAGAACATAAAGTATTGATTGGGGAAAGGAGGAGAGAAACCCAGCACTGCCGTTTAGCAAAGCTAGATAGAAACAGACAGTGTTTCAGGTCAAACATTGTTAATCTAGGTAAAGGCAAACTGGGAGCCTTATCTAGGTAAGAGGAAAATAAACCATGTATCCAAATGGGATGCATCATGTTTTATTCTTTAACTTGCAGAAACAAGTGAACTTTTTTTTTAACTTCTTGGTAACAGCTAATAGTAAGAGAACTGAGATAGAGGCCAAGAAAGGGGGGATGAAAACGTGCTTTATGCTCCATTATCCCTGGGAGCCAATACAGGATCCTCTATTACAGCTCCACGTGGTCAGGGCTTTGCAGTTTGGTATGGGGCATTGTGGGTGTAGAAATGGAGCATGGTGAGCGCATCCTTTCTCCATGTTGGGCTGGATCTGTTTTTGGGGCACTATATAAAGTAATATAAGCCACCCCATCCAGCTACTTTCTCACCCAGAATGAGTTTCCCAATTCTGTGTATTTATAAAGCCCCCTTGTCACTACCTGTCTGCTTTCGCTCCTAGTCACCACTTGTTTATGAAGTTCTGCATTTCCTGGAACACCTGTGATGCTGGGAAACCAGGCATCAGCTCTTGCCAAAGCTTTAGGCCTCTAGTCCAGCTCACCGGTGTGTTAGTATGGTTAAGATGGGAATTGAACTGCTAAGGATGTGATGAGGTTTTATGAAATGTTTGTAATTTTCTGCATTCAAATTATAATGTCTGTATCCCATGCTATAAGGTAATGCTTGTCATATAGCTGCAAAATATTTGTTCTGAACTATGTAACTTACCAAACAAACAAACAAAAAACTTTACCTAGTGCTTAATCCTTATGAAAAGTATTATCTCTTGGATACCAGGAAGGACTATCAAAACGAAAAGGCGATTGTGGAACATCACAATACAAAGACTTTGCTAATTACCCCTGCACAGGCCGTGTGAAAAAGGGCTCATTTCATCAGCTATCTTTATTTCCTTCCTCCAGAATTCAAGCTGACATGAAAATTTTTCATCTCTTTGCTGTTTGGAGTCAAACAAGCAGAGATCCCCAAAGTCAACTTGGATTAGCCCTAAAAGACATTCATTGCTGACAGACAACTACAGCTCTGTGATCTTTTACAACCATAGGCTAACTCATTTGTATGTATTTGCCTGCTTTAACCTGTAAATAATTTTTTACAGTAACTAGCTTTTTCTTAGTTAATAAATCCTTAGTTAGTTTACTATAGGATTCACTATAAGCATTGTCTTTGGGGTGAGTTTTGAAGTGCAAATTGACCTGGGATAAGTGGCTGCACTCTTGGGACTGGAAACAACCTGAATTTTTTGTGATCTTTGGTGTATAGCAACCAATTATCACTAAATTCAGCTTGCCTGGCTTGCAAAATACACTAGAATACCAAAGGGGACTGTCTGACTCCATGACTGTTATAGTGCTTCAGGAGTTCACATTTGTTACTGTGTTGATGAAATCTAACGATAGAACATAAAACCCATTTGGGGTGTCTGCCCTGAGATTGGCACTCATGTCATGAACAACTCCAGACAATGTGACAACCCTTATATGGACCAGGAAGGCATGAGGTGATGCCATTGTGCAGTTTTTAAAACAATGAGCATGGAATTAAGGAATTCCATGAGTTAAGGAATTCATTCTCTGTTATGGTTCAATGGAACCAGAGTAAAACAGAACCTTGGATAGGGACGCAATGACAGCGTTCTGGGTGATAAGTCATGTGTATAAGTGATACGCAATTTCTGGAAAAGCAGAACCAATGGACTTCTCAGGCTGCATGAGCTTAAATCCACCATTGCTGAAGTGCATCCTCTCCTTCAGACCTAGCAGAAAACTGCTGAGTAATTAATATTCCTAGCACTTCTCCTCTGCCTTATACCTCCATTTGGGAAACAGAGAAGAAATGGTAAACTACAGGCACAAATGGAAAAGCCTTCTGCAACACAGATACTCAGGGAGCTGTGCTGATAGCAGGAGGAGGGTTCAAAGCAGAAGCACCGAGGAGTCCAGCATACATGGGTAAGGAGCTAGGTATTCCCATGGAACTGATGGCTCCACTAGGTTTCCAGGCTGCCTCCTCTAGAAGTTAGCAAATGCTTTACTTAACATACCTAGAGGTAATCCATTCCTGAGAATTACAGACCAGTGAAACTTACTTCTGTGCCAGGAAAATGGATGGAACAACAATTAAAAATGGAATTTACAACAGTGAGCTGAACAAGATGAGCTGGGCAAACCAGCTAAAGAAGATCAGTTAAGGAAAATCATGCTCATCTCATCCAGTAGAATTCTTTGAGCATGGCAACAAAATTGTTGAAATACAATAGATATAACTATAGATATAGTGTATTCGGACTTCGAAACAGCCTTTTCAAAATACCTTGCCAGAGGCCACTGAGGAAACGAAATAGTAATGGGGTGAGAGTTAAAGGACTGTCATGAATTAGAAACTGATTAACAGAAAACAAGGAGTAGGAATAAATGGTCAGTTTTCAACACGACAGAAGGCTTACACAGGGGATCTCTAGGTTTCTATAGTATGATTAGAGTTTACTGTATTTATTGATGTTTTAGGGGAAAAGGATGAACAGGGAGGTGGGAAAATCTGCAGAGGACACAAAATTATTTAAGTTAGTCGACTAGAAAAGAGAAGGGAACTCCAAAGGAGCCTAACAAAGCTAAGTGAATGCACGTATGGTGGATAATAAAAGACATCATTGACCAAAGCAAGATAATGGAAATAGAAAGGAATAACTGGAAGTGCTACTGGGTTCTAAAATCTATGAATACCTACGCATCACTGAGACCCCAGTGCACACTTCTGCTCAATGCAAAGCAACAATTAAAAAGTCCAATATTTTATTAATGTTTCTGAAGGTTTCCTAGAAGGCCTGGATGAATCGGGGCAAATTAAAACTGCAGCTCACACCTTTGTATAAAACTAGATCTAACCCTTATTTTATGGTGTAGGGCTGGAGAAGGATGCTTTTTTGTTTAATGTTAAGTTTCACTTCACATCTTCAATTGTTTAAAAAAATCCTGTTTCCAGAATTTAAACCAACACCATTTGCAATTTAACACTTTTATGACATTTTTGAAGGCATGCAGGATTCCAACAAGTGTAATTAATGTCAAGTAGAGTACAAAGTAATGTTGCCCTCCTGCTGCCCTCTCCACCTGCTGAGCATCTGGTGTTGCCCTCCTGCTGCTTTATGCACCTGCTGACTGTCTGGGATTGGGCTCCAGCTGCCTCATCCACCTGTTAAGAATTGTCCTCCAAGATGCACCAAGTATGCAGTATTTCCAAGACCTCTTTTGATAGCTTTATGGCTACCTTGTGGATTTAAGCCATAGCAGAAATGGGATTGGGAGGGATGTGTGAAGGAGTCAGGCAGCAAAACTGCACACAGCAGACTAAGTCAGAATTCCTCCAGGTGGTGTGGAAGGGCCATCCCCCACAGCATGAATTCTACCACCCTATAACATGAGATAGCGTGTACCCTACCTAGGGTAGCTGAGCTCTGCTGGCCAGTCTAGCGCCATTCCCAGTGCAAGACTTGCCCAACCCTTGCGATCAGTGTGGAAAGCTTGTGATTGTTCTCAGTCCCTGCACATTGGTGCAAGGGAAGAGAAGGCTCCTTGCTCCCTCTTTCCCTTTGAGCTCCCATGGAAGGCTAGATTCTTTTGGGAAGAGGGATGGTGAGTCATAATTTAAGATTCCTGAAAAGTACCATTTTGTTTGAGTTTCCAGTAGAAAATGTGAAAATCCAAAATAAACACTTAAACAAACCCTGCATTTTGAGGCCTAAACTACTTGTCAGTCATCACAGAACCATAGGAGTTGGAGAAGGAAGAGACATATTAGACCACCTACGTTCATCTCCCTGCAAACAGGATCTCTTTTCCTTTAAGATTTCAAGTTTTGTAAAGGAAAATGTAGCATTTTATTAGGACTACATTTTGATCATACACATATGTCAAATGGAAATGAATGGCTAGGGATAGTCTGGTTTGCAAATAATTTTGTATTTTTCATAATGGGTTGTATAGTTTCAAAAGTGTTTGTTCTCAAATTTACATCCAGAGTGCTGACACAGTTCTGATTTAGCTTTGTTATTAAATTATCATCTCCCTCGATTCTCTTGCTGGATAAGCATGATTCATTGCATGAAAATAAACAGAACATCAGAGAAAGTCAGTGCACATAAAATGTTACAAAACAAATATGAATCTTTTGTTCTGAGATCAAGAATGTTTCTCCTCAAACTGGCTACAACTTGCTCACACTAACTCTTATTAAAAGTATAGTGAATGGCACCTCACCATCCCATCATATGCACTTTCTGCATTTATATATGATGGTTGTCGCTTCATAACTAAAATATGAACTTGTGTATCATTTCCCACACACACACTGGCAGCAGTGCCATCAATATGCTGATAGCACTCCTTTTAATCAGATCTGAAGATCAGTCTAGAATAAATGGCTATGATGCCAGTTAGGGGAACATCTGGAGGAAATGAGATGATATTGGCCCTTTTAGTAGAGGGGGGTTGGTCCACCTATTATGAGTAATGTGAACAATCCAGGGGGATTCAGATAGTCAAGGAGCCCCAGTAGCCAAAATATTGTGACTTTTCTCTTGGAGGTGGACCTCTCTCCAGTTATCTACATCTTTGTAAGATCCAATATGGATTATTGCAATATGCTCTGCTCAGCTTAATCCTTAAGGCTACTAAAAACCAGAGTATAAAATGCCAGGGCTAAGTTACCTAGCTGTGTTTCACTCAGAGAGCAGAGGACATCTGCACTCCATAATCTGCACTGGCTTCTGATTTCTTTCCAGATGGTGCCTACAGGAAATTAACTGGCTGATTATGGTTGGGTTAGATACCAAAGGAGAAAACTGATAACCTTATTAATATGCTGTATTCACTTAAATAGCAAATTACCAGACTTGCCTCTTTACTTATGTATTGTATCACTTATCTCTTCCCATTGTCTGTCTGTCTTAGATTGTAAGCACTTGCGTGCAGGGACTGTGTCCTCTTTTGTTTGAAAATCACTGCCAGAAACAAACAAATAATCACAATTCAGAAAATGTAAATAGTTTCGATCCTGTCTACCATAGTCCCTGTCTACAGTAAGATAATTGGAAGGCCTACATTATAGGTGGGCTGCTGGTTGTCACCAACATCTTTAACACAGTCTCGTGTAACCTTGCTCAGAGCAGTGACCCAATTCAGCTAAAATTTCTTGACCTTCAGGGCACACTGCAAAGTTTATCTACTGAAATAGGTGTTGCCAGAGGGGATTTGAGGTTCTTCTCTTTGGGATATTAGGGAGCTCTTTATCTGATATAGACTCAGTGTGTGAACTGCTGCACTTCTTTATATTTTTAACTTTGTACTTAGGGTCTCTGGGTGAATCTTTGTTTTATAAATCATATAAGCAAACACAGTCAGCCTTTCTCCTCCACCTCCTCCCCTTATTTTTTCCACTATTATTGGGGAGAACCTTTGCCTTAATCAATCTAAAATGTGATATAAATCATTTTCAACCTGGGTATTCATTTTAAATCTGGCTCCATGATGACAAGTAGCAATATAGGTAGCAAGCTATGAACAAGCAGTCTTGTGTCAGTTGAAAGTTATTGCTACATGGAACAACTAGACAATCTGTTCAAATTTTTATAAAGACGTCCCACCCTCTAGTCAGCAAGGTTGCTGGAGTGAAAACAGTGAATTCGTGTCTTTACAAAGCAAATGTCAGAGAAAAATGGATGATGCTGTTTTTCTCATACAGAAAATAAATTGGACTTTGGGCAACGTACACATAAGATGAATTTTAGCAAAATCTACAAAAGTTTCCTTCCAAAATCTGTGCACATCTTTTGAGGGCTGCAAACTTGCAGGGGAAAAGAGGTTTGTTTCCTTTTCTTGAAATCACAGTAAGGAACATTTAATCACCTCCTGAACAACAAAATAAAAGTTGTAAATGGAAACAAAAAGCCAATAGAAATGCACACAAAATTACATAGGATTTGGGAAACTTTCCTTAAAGCTGAAGTGCAAATTATGCCTTCAGCTATAAGGCCGAGTCTCCCCAGGGGATGGGAGGAGGCATTATTGCCTGTCAAATGCTTGAGGTGAGTAGGCCTTGCTACACTTGTAGCAAGAATGCCTTCTGCTACAGCAATCTCAGCATGCAAGGGAGTGAGGGTATCCTCCCATCCAGAAACATTTCATTTGAGGCCAGTTAATTCTGCAGGTAACACTTAGTGTCCCTCTCCTTTGTGGTGTGCACCACTGGAAAGCAGATTCTGTCCTAGTGCAAGTAAAGGGCTTCCTGTTTACACCTCACCCTCCAGTGTACCTCAATCTGTGACTGTCAGATTATTGCCTTGTTGTTGCTATATGGCTATGGTGTGTTGTCATTGCAAATCAGGACACAGAAGATACACCTGCCCAAGCTGGATAAATGTGTTTGTGGTACATATTCAGTACGACACACAGCAATAGATCTGATAACAGTGCTAACATTTCAATTTAAACATGGTGCTAGTTACCTTTTCAGGTTAATACCCCACTAAGAGGAATATTATTGTTTTAGAGGCTCCAAAAGGCAAACTGTTACCTTTCCAGTCAGAAGGATGTAAGAGTTCATCTTTTTACATGAAAGCTTAGAGTCTGAGATATATGGCAAAATCTGTAAGAAACCCCAAGTTCCATGGCTTCCACAGATTCCTATTGTACTATTTCTCCTAAATGACCTAGTGGAATGTGGAAATCTTTTCCTAATCTAATCCACCAATGGCAGGTTTTTTTTAAACTGTTCAGTCGTTTTGCCAGCTTGGAGTTATGGAGGGAAAATAAAATGTCAATAAATGCAGGTTTGAGCATCTATTCTCTGTGTTATTTGCTAGTGGCACAAAAGGGGAAAAAACTTGAGCTAGGCTAGGCAGTCTAGAAGAAAACCGTAGAGATGGCTTGTAACTAAGAGGATGTGACCCTCTGCATAATTCATAATCATTAGTCTAAGTGACACTTCTGCCGTATGTGTGCCAGTGCTCTCCAGTGTAGCAGGTCTGAGCCTGAATGGCCCACTCAGCAGCAGTCAATTTATGATCAAGTTTCCCTGAAAGACAACTGTCAATGCTGTATTTGCTCTGCTGTGTGCGTACTTGCGCACATGTGTGTTTAAGAAAAGATGCTGGCTCAGCTTCATCATGTGTGCAATTTAAGGGTTGCTCAAGTGATTCTTTAAAACTGCATAAAAGCAATTCTGCTGTGCCTTGGAGACAGTATTGCTATAATGTTCTGTGCACACATCTGCATGATTTCTGAGAGCTAATTCAAATTTAATGCATTGGTAATTCCCTTTCTGAAGAAGTCACCCAGCAGTAATCTGAAGGTTACAAAATGATCATCCAGCTGAAATAACACTTCTAAAATAATATAAACTGGGAGGTGAGATTGGACAGAATTAGACTTTCAATGATACACTCCATGCTCATTACAGCCCTAACCATGACATGCTGGTGTCACGAATATTTTAAGGAGGTGTTGTCATAAGAAGGGTATAGAGTTGAAACCAACTGTGAAGCAAGTTATAGCAGTATTTTGTCCGAGGGGGCACTGTCACAGAGATCTGAATGAGTGTTAGCTTTAAAAAAGAAAAAGAAAAATCAGGCAGACTGAGGTAAATATTTATGTAAAATTAAAACAAAATCTGAAGGACATTGAGACTATTTAGGGGAAAATAAAACTGATGTAATCAGAGAACGTAGCCAAATGTTATGTACATAACCACTTTCACCCCCCTTCGAACCCTCCTCCAGTTTGGGGACTGGAATAGTGTGGCTTTAACTTCTCAGAGCATGTCTTTACTACAAAATTTTACCATGTTAGAGCACAACACTGAAGAATTGAGTTAACTAAGATTATTGTGACTTCAACTGACAAGTTAGTGAAGACAAGGACAAGTTGAATTCAGGTTTGTGGCAGTCATTTGTGATTGAGACTGGAGTTTAACCTGACTATGGTTACAGGGATAATATTAGGTCCCATCTACCTTACAATGTTTCACCCTACTGTGGCTGTATCAAGCACAAACATGCTGTAACCACTCCCCAAAGGTCTACACTTACAGTGGCATGTAGAGTCCAGACACTGCATACCCAGCTAGCACAGGAATAAAAAGTGGTGTAGATGGTGAGGCACGGCTTAGGCCAGTAGAGTAGGTAGCCCTGAACATCTGAATCTTAGGGTATATACTCTACAGCTCTCTACATGCCACATCTACACTATTGCTATTTTTAGCAATGTCCTGCCTCCCTGCTTGAACAGCTTTTCCTCTTTGCCTTTCCCCACTGGAGCTTTTCACTGCTGCTCATAGCTACACACCAGAGAGCATGGATGCAACCTGTGTTTCATTGTGGCATGCAGGTGCACATATCCTACATGCTGCTGCAAGTGTAGACAAGATGTCAACAGTCTGAGGTAAGGTAGATGAGGCTGAATGAAATCCGAGGACTCTGTTCTCAAGACTTCAAGGTGACAAGCAAAAGATTTTTTTAAAAAGGGCTTGTGCCTTTGTGGCTTTGCTTTTTAAAGCATATTTGCTTATTTATCTAAAAACATTCCACACCAAACGCTTCCCACCCAAAGCCCTGACATCTCTGATATATGTTTAGAACACAATACTATAGGAGTTACAAAGCATACATCTTTGAAAGCAGCAACCCTTCTCTTTCCTTCACCCCTCCTCATCTAATCACCAGGCAGCAGCCCAATCTCTACCATTCACCAGATGGAAATCACACCCTTTCTTGTCTCTGCCCTTTGCCAATACCCATTCAAACAGATGGGTTTTGTGGCATGCCTGGAATGTCAGATTCTGGTTATCTCAACCACTGTAGCTCTCATGGAGAACACTCTGCTGGCAGACCCCTCTCTCTTCATATCAAAGGGGTCCCGCCAACCTCATCTGCAGCAATACATTGCTGGGAGGGAAGTGATCTCTCAGGTAGGTAAGTCCTAGGTCATTGTAGGTTAATAGCAACAGTCATGTCTTCTCAGGTTTTCCTGAAGAATGTCCTGCATGTTCCTGAAAAGAATTCTTAACCTAGGGCGGACTAGAAATTAAGAATTCCATTTCACAAAAATTTTGGAGGTTTCGACATTTTTTTTTTATGCCAGTGAGGTACAAACCAAGACCTTTTGAATGTTTTTGCAGCAAAACAGAACCTGCCCAGAGTAGCCAATAACCCGGTGGTTACAGCATTCACTTGAGATGTAGGTGGCCCAAGTTCAAATCCCTGCTGTGCCTGAACTGGAGCAGAGACTTCAACATGGGCCTCAAAAATGTGCACCCTGGACACTAGGCTATTGACTATTCTGGTGTATGTACTGTTCTGGGGAGACCCCTTGCCTCATATTACATCCTGGACCTGAGAACATTTTGTAAAAACTGCTATTTCCCAAAAACAAACACCCACAATTTTCAATAGTCAACATTTTCCTATGAAAAAAACATTTAATCCAAGATTTCCTGATCACCTCTATTAAATTGTACCTTAACTGTAGGTGTTAGCAAACACATGCACATACAAAAAAAATGCAGAGTTTGACTAAATATCTATTCCCCTCTCAGTTGCCCAGCTGTCACTCTCATCTCTTGCTAGGTAGCCATTTCCGTAAGTTTTCTTGTGCTCTATTATAATTCCCAGTCATGATATTTGCTAAGGAAGACAAGATATCCATTTCTACTGGAAAAATCAAGCAGGCAAAAAAAAAAGTCCTATTAAAAAACCTTCTGCCCCCAAATTTTTAGGACCTTTGTTATACATCACAAAGTAGTAAAAGGGGTGGGGGGGGGGGGGAGAAAAGGCCACAAGCCCATTTCTTATTTCTTTGGAGGTCACCTTTAAAAATGGACCTCATTTGTCTCATTTACATGTTCAATATTAATTATTTGTCATGCTCAGTGTTGCTTTCTGAACAGAGACATTTTATTGTATGAATTGTCAATGTCAGGAATGACTTATTACCTTCAGCAAGTTTAAAAGGAAGGCTAATATGATTTCTTATAGCAAACCCCCTATGACAGCTGCTCCATAGAGTCAATTACACTGCTGTGTGCTCTCAAACAGACTTATTTTTCACAGAGTGAATGAAGAACAAGGAGGAAAAAAAAAATCTCCATAGTGATTGAGGACTGACTTTTTCTTTGGCTTGCAGAGCTTGGAATAAAGGAATCTCGCCTAATGAAGTGAAACCATTTACCACTGAGCCAATACGGGGCAAGCATTGCCTACCTATCATTCTGTGGTAGAGTTAGAATATAAAACATTAGCTACACAGTCCACTAGTAGTTTTTAGGCTCTGCAAAATTACCTCCTTGTATAAAGATCTTTCTTTTCATTTTCCACTTCAAAGTGTATTCTAATCTACATTACCTTTCAACATGTTGCATGAACAGAAAGTTTTAAATTAAAACAGTGCAAGCTGTAGTGCAAGGCACGCAAAGTCGGAAGAGAGTGAATTCAAACAAAGAGCCCTGCAGGCTCAACATAAAAAATAATCCCCTGAGATTTACAAAAATAACCGATGATCCCAAAAGGATAAGTGCTACTCTGCTAGACAACTACAAGCTAAATAAATACCATAAGCTGCAGTCTACATCTTGGTGACTTTTTATAAGATGGAACAATCATAGCATTGTAGAGCACGTAAAATTCAATGTTTGCAAAAAGCTGTTGGACAGACCTTACAGGAGGGCTGAGGCAGTAGTAAGTTATTGACAGAAATGAACTGTGAGTATAAAAGAAGTGACCCTTTCCTTGCTGATATTTGCTCTGCTCGCTGCAAATGGTTCCTATCAGATATGGCTATTTGTTTGCATTAACAACACTAACTACTTAAGATTATGAAGTGTGCTGTGGGCAGGATTTTGAGTCTGATTCAAACTGTTCTGGTCAGATCTGATCTCATGTGATGGGTGTCCTGGAAAATACCTTAGGAATCAAAAAAATTATACATTAATATTTATATCCCCAGCTGCCTGGTGTTAAGGACCAAACCTATGTTCTCAGAACACTGATATTTAAGCACCCTAGATTCTGGCTCACACAAGGCACTGTTTAAACAAAAGCCAGCTAGATTTGATGTTTATATAGTACCAATCACTGCATGTAGACTATGAACAGAGCTGGGGGGGAAAAAACCACATGAACCCAAGTGTTAAATTTTTCTTGTAATCCATCATCTGGCTTTCTTTCTAAAACAAAGGGATGTATGTATGCATGGAGGAGGTTAAACCTGTATTAAATTCACACTGATCAGAGAGATTTCACATGATAGTGTGATATAAAATTTTATGGGCATGTGTTTAGAATGGCTGCATTTCACACAAGTGATGAAACCATGAGTCCCTTGTACAAGTCTTCCCAAATAGTACAAACAAAACCCAGAGACCCATCCATGTCATTGTTTTCTGTATAGTCCACATAAAGTTCAGAAGTATTTCAGAAATGTTTCACATCATTTTTCGAAATACTATTGGGACCATTTTTCAAATCTTTCTGCCTTAATGCCATGAGTCCATCTGTACTGGCCTCATACAGAGATGAGAATTTTAACTATTGAATTTTAAGCAACAAAGAATCCTGTGGCACCTTATAGACTAACAGACGTTTTGCAGCATGAGCTTTCGTGGGTGAATACCCACTTCTTCAATTGAATTTTAGAATCCACTATCAACAACCCAGATCTGAGTATTTCTCAGCTTCAGCCACAGCTCTCTGCGGAGAGAGAGGGAATATTCCATATTTAGGATCAGGGAAGGTGATAAAAAATAAACAGGTGTTTGAAGCTATCCAGGGTTTCAGAGCTGCAGTGAGGAAGGTCCTTCTTGGCTCATAGATGCTGAGTTGAGATTATTGGCATCATAGACGCCAATTCCATGGGTGCTCTGGAGCTGGAACATCCATGATAAAAATTAGTGGGTGCTTAACACCAACTGGTCGCCAACTCCCCCCTCTCCTCCCAGTGCCTCCCGCCTGCTGGCAGCCCCACTAATCAACTCCTCCCCCTCCCTCCCAGCGCCTCCTTCCTACCACGACCAGCTGTTCGGCAGCATGCAGGAGGCGCTGGGGGAGAGGGGGGGAGCAGGGATGGGGTGCACTTGGGGGAAGGGACAGCACTGGGCAGGAAGAGGCAGGGCAGGGAGGGAGCGGGGTGGGAAGAGGCAGGGTGGGAGTGGGGGTTTGGAGGAAGGAGTGGAATGGCGGAGGGTTGAGCACCCCAGGGGCAAGGAGAAAGTCGGCCCCTGTGATTGGCATCTCCTCCATTTCTGAGCCAGGGCAAGTCTTGCACACCTCCTCCTATCCATTGCTTGACTCAACATGTACTACCTTAGAATAGCTGACTATTGTGCTGTAGCCAATAGCTGGTGCAGCTCCCTCCCAGAAATCTGACTAATCTAATGCACCTACTCCTCCATCCTGAGCCTAACCCTAGCTCAAAACCCCCTTGAAAACTGCTTCCTGTGATGGGTTGGATCACAGAAACCCTCTTGGGAGCTGCCACCCGATGTGCCAAGACTACTTCTATCTCTGCCTTCCCTGCCAGCTCAGGACTCCAGCACCCTGTCTTGCTGAGCCAGACACTCCCGTCTGCTCCAACAAAGACCCAGGGTCTGAATTACTTGCCCCAAAGCTGCAGGTTTACCTGAACGCAGCTCACAGAAGTGTGCTTGTCTTTAACACTCAAATGCCCAACTCCCAATGGGATCTAAACCCAAATAAATCAATTTTACACTGTATAAAGCAGGGGTCCCCAACCTTTTCAGGACCAGGGACCGGCAGAGGGAGCACTCGTCCCGCGGCTCAGCTGGACCGCCCGCAGGCGTGCCTGCGGGAGGTCCACCGGCTCCGGTTGAGCTGCCGCAGGCATGACTGCGGACGGTTCGCTGGTCGCGCGGCTCAGCTGGACCGCCCGCAGGCACGCCTGCGGCAGCTCAACCGGAGCCGGTGGACCTCCCGCAGGCGTGCCTGCGGGCAGTCCAGCTGAGCCGCGCGACCAGCGAACCGTCCGCCGTCATGCCTGCGGGAGGTCCACCGGAGCCCCGGGAGCAGCGGACCTCCCGCAGGCATGACTGCGGAGGGAGCGCTCGTCCCGCGGCTCGGGTAGACCTCCCACAGGCACGCCTGCGGGAGGTCCACTGGGTCGGTTCGCAGCCCGGTTTGTAAGAGGCCGCGGCCCGGTACCGGGCCGCGGACCGGGGGTTGGGGACCCCTGGTATAAAGCATATGCAGAGTAAACTCATAAATTGTTCACCCTCTATAACACTGGTAGAGAGATATGCATGTCTGTTTACTTCCCCAGGTATTAATACATACTCTGGGTCAATTAATAAGTAAAAAGTGATTTTATTAACTACGGAAAGTAGGATTTAAGTGGTTCCAAGTAGTAACAGACAGAACAAAGTCACCAAGCAAAATAAAATAAAATCTGCAAATCTATGTCTAATCAAACCGAATACAGATAATCTCACCCTTAGAGATGCTTCAGTAAGTTTTTTCCTCAGACTGGACACCTTCTAGGCCTAGGCACAGTTCTTTCCCCTGGTACAGCTCTTGTTCCAGCTCAGGTGGTAGCTAGGGGATTCTTCATGATGGCTCCTCTCTCCTCTTTGTTCTCTTCCACCCCTTTATATATCTTTTGCATAAGGCGGGAATCCTTTGTCCCTCTCTGGGTTCCCACCCCCTCCTTCTCAATGGAAAGGCACCAGGTTAAAGATGGATTCCAGTTCAGGTGACATGATCACATGTCACTGCAAGACTTCATTGCCCACATGCTAGCACACACACATACAGGAAGACTTACAGGTAAAACAGAGCCATCTGCAGACAATTGTCCTGGTTAATGGGAATCATCAAGATTCCAAACCACCATTAATGGCCCACACTTTGCATAATTACAATAGGCCCTCAGAGTTATATTTGGTATTTTTAGTTTCAGATACAAGAGTGGTACATTTATACAAATAGGATGATCACACTCAGTAGATTATAAGCTTTGTAATGATACCTTACAAGAGACCTTTTGCATGAAGCATATTCCAGTTACATTATAGTCACTCATTGGCATATTTTTATAAAATTATATAAACTGCAACTTCTTTTCTCTATGAATGTCAAAATCTTGCTTTCACCTAAACACTCATAAATATTAGGAGGAATCAGTGTGAAGTGGGCTTCCAAGAGGAGTGGTTGTGAAGATCAAATGGCCTAGTCACACCCCTGCCAGGACTTGGCCAGCAGCATCACTGGCCAAGAGTGAGGAGGCTTCAGCTTGCATTTGCAAAATCCCAGTTGAGCGCCCAGACCTTAACCTGGTCCTGGACACATTGCCTTGAAGTGCTCAGCTTCAGACTTTGTTCTCAGGCTAAACTGAGAATGACTAAAAAACTGCTCTGACCTTCCTAAAATACACAGGGCCCCATTTGGAGCACGCAATAGACCACTTGCATCTGTGCAAGTTTCTGTAAATTCCTTCATTAACCTCTCTGTGCCTTATAGTGCAAATCTGTAAAATGGATGCAACAACAATTATCTGTAATAATGATTATCTGGTGATGTACAGCTGTTTGAGATCATCAGATGAATGGCACCAAATAAATAGAAAATTACTATGGAAGGCCAACATTAAGCAAAAGTACTTTTTTAAAAAAATGGATCAAATTAATATCCTAGTTTTACAGGCTGCAGAAATGCATTTTAATTTTAGGAAAACTGATACATGCATTTGGTAGTACCCTACAACATGTTTACTTTTTGCTACAAAAGTGACATTACAAAATGTTATGTATAGTACCACAAGTAAGTTAAACTGTTTTCTAATTGTCTAATTATTAAGTACATGAAAATTAAACCAAAAATGAAACAAAATACAATAAAAGTTATTTTAAGTACAGTGGCATTATTTATAATCTTTTCCACCAGTAGAAGAAGGATTAATTACATTTCATGTGCTCTGGTTTACAAGCCCTTTAGTGGCTTCTGCTTGCTGAAGAAAATCAATGGCTATTCTGGCATTTGTGAACATCTCACAGCAACCAGATGCATTAGTATACTAGCAGCATGCACACAGACCCACACAGTTTGATGGGCTTCAAGATTTGCCAGCAGTGGCTCAGGAATTGAGTGAACAAAGTGGATGATATTACTGAAGTAGAGAGGAGCAAGGGCAGAGCTGAGGGAGAAGTAATCTGGCATATTGCATGAGAAAATTACATTATTATCTGAAAGTAGATTGGTTTACTTGCCCTGTACTCACAAACCTTGTCCCTTGATAATCATCTTCACACTCAGCTGCACTTCATAGCTTGTTTACTATGTTGCAGTGATGTTTACCTCCCCCTAAGTTTATTTGATGTTGGCCATTTGAAAACATTATCATTTAAATTAGTTCCTGTAACTAATGAGCATATGTTTCATGTGTGTTTTACAAGAACAAATGAAAATGTTTCAGGTTGGCCTTTTTAAAAAAAGACACAATCTAAGCATCTTGAACAACAGAAAATTCACTTCTCGGATTTGTTCTGACACAAGGTAACAAGCCGAGAATCTTAAAGATGAGAACACCACTTTATAGGAATTTAAAAACCCATTTGGAAGTCATAGGCTCAAGATTTTCCCAGTAGAACTAAAACTTTAGAGATCTGAGTGCTCTTAGAAAAGCTAATCCCTTAAGACTGGCTGGAAGGAAAACATTTAAATGTTAGTTCACTCATAGCTCACATTGCAATGGGTAAACTACGTTACAGCATTGAAATAAAAGAGTAAAGAAAAAAAAACCTTTTACAATAATGGTCGTAAAAGAATGACAACGATAGAACAGCAATGGATTTACAGGCAGTGGTAGTGTTGGTCTAGAGGTAGTCCAGGTATAGTTCTGAGGTTAATGGATCGGGGTTTGGAGAAGAGAGCAGCTCATAGCACATTTTAAAGAGGATAGAAAGAGTAACTTGGAGGTTCATATCAGGATACAGAAGAAGGTTAGGTATGAGAAAGAAGTCTTATAGCAGAGAGAGGAGGTACTAAAAGTAGCTTTGCACTGAGTATAGGAGAGGAAACATCATAAGCTAGGAAACAAACGCAGAGCCTACAATGAGTGGACAAAATTGCAGCAGTCTTGACCTCCCTTGACTCTCACTGTTGTTCATGCTGCAGCATCTTGGAAGCATTTACATGGACTCTGGGCTTTTGAAAGTCTTGTTCATTAGAATAAATTGTCATTTAAAGAGCCATTAGCATGTACCCACAGTTACTACTATCTGAGCTACCACAGTTTCCCTGTAGTTAGAGAAGGAGACAGAGAAGTGCGTACTAACACTTAAGAAATGTCTAATGGTTTCTACTATTAGGAGTACTTTGTGAGGCTGACCATACACAGAGCATGTTAAAATGCATACAGACCCTGGCATTTTACACTTCAGAATACTGAGGAGCATGAAAACCCTGAAGCCATATAGTGGCTTTGAGGTCTAACCCCAAAAGTTCAGAAGACACCCATTAATGAATACCGTTTGCCACTAATAGCCTATATCTGGAAGCTTAGGCTCATTATATTGTTTCTAATTAAATGTATCAAGAATGTATAAACAATGTAATAATGTCAAACTTACTAAAGGTTTACTGAGACATGACATTTTAATTGATTTGTGACTAAAGGCCAAGTTCTGCCTTTGGATGCTGCTACACAGTACCCATCACAGTCAATGAGAGCTATACATCTGAGGATTTTAAAGGATCTTTGCCATTGTCATTGTTCAGCTGCCATTCAGTGCTTACTGTACCTGGGTATTACTACTAAAAAGAAAAATCTAATGGTCATTCTTTCCAGACTTTAGTATAGGATTAACTTCAAAACAGTCTCCCTATTTACTCAAGTGAGTATTCACAACGTATTTTTAAGAACAAATTTATTCTGTTTCGTTGCTTGCTTGAGAATCCTTGATTACCATTTCAAATTCTCTCATCTACCACACTTCCTGGCCAGCTCTACATCTAACCTAACCATGCACAGTTATCTCTGTCACTCTTTCATCATAAGACAGTCTCTTTCAGCCCCCTGCTCTTCTCTGAATGCCATCTAGTTTTTCCAATGTATTTCTGGTAATGTGGTATCCCAGACCTGAATGCAATATTCCAGGTGTGGTCACACCGTGGCTCTTTCGATTGGAAATATTACCATTCCATAACATGATGTTTCTGCTGATGCAGCCCTGAATCATACATGTCTAATTTGCTGTTCACCATCAACTCTAGATTGGTGTTCCTTCTTTCCAGGTTCATACCTCTCAATAGATATAGATCTGTGTTTTGCATTTCCCCTTTCAAGATAATAGATTGCATTTTTAAGATGAATTTCACCTTTAACATTTTCTGGCCTCTCTAAGAATTTCTTTACTCTTTTCCCCTGCCTTTATGATTTGGCTCATTAATGCTGATCATACATTCTAAATAAGAATATCCCACTAAATTATTTTTTCTGTCCCCAAAACAATTTTTTTTCTACCCCCAAAACAATTATTGGGTTTTCATTGGACTGAACAGAAATAAGTGTTTCACTGAAAAAAGTTACAGTTGACATTTCAGTTTTAAGTGACTCACTTTATTGTAGCTGATTATGAAATTAAAGCAGAAAACTGGGGAAAAATCAGAGAAATGAGTTCTCAGCACAAGATGAACAAAAGCTATTAAAATCTCCTCTCAATAATTTGCAAATTCTCATTCTCCCTCCTTTTGTTTGCCTTCACCTGATCACTATGGCACTTTAAAAAGCTTTTAGATATGAGTAGACAAGTTTCCCACCCTATGGTTGTCAATATTCTGTGCTTTCATACCAAAGCTTCAGTTCACCCCCAGTGTTTGCATATAGGTCAGAGCAGCACAGAGACTTAAGTAGCAATTAAAAACTCCACTGTTCAAAACGGGTTGCAGGTTCAGAAAAGAACTGGACAATTTAAAGCAAAAGAAGGAACCAAGAGCTGAGTTTAACTCTTCATGTTCTACAAATAGAGCCAGTCATAACAGATTCTTAAGAGGCATAATGGCCACCTCTGTGTTGTGCTTGCTTACCATCCCCGTTCTGTGGAGGACTGGGAAGCTGTGCCAGGTTTCCTGATGCAATTCAGTCACTTGGCAGATCATCATGCTGTCACACTACTAGAGACCAGTCATTTGCCCAGCTGAAAGATTAGAGTGGGACAATGACATTGTATCCTTCTAAGTAAATGAGAGCCAATGCACCTTGCTCTACAGTGTGTGCGGGGGTCGGGGGAACATCACTGCAAATAAAACTTGTTATAGAAAACATTTAATTTGGCTGAGTGTCTCTTAATCCGTTTCTAATTCTAGAAACAACATTCTCATAGTTGATTATAAGGACAAACAGTTCTTTAATCAATTTAATAAACATAATCTTATTAAACCAATTCTTGTATCGATTACAGTCCCTGTCCTCAATTAACCTGAGTGATAATACACTCTGCTGAATGAACAGAAATCAAAAAAGACTTGTGAATTCAAAGGTGCACTTCCATGTTCATGGGGAAAAGTATGCTTATGAGCAAAGGCGGTTTATTGATTTTGCTTTGAATACAAAAGGACAGCAACATTTCACAGAGAAAGCCATGGATGGAACATATGGCTTTGGAAACATTGAGATGCTATATTGTTTGGAGTTTCTGCTGAATTGTCTGTGTGCGCACCCATGTGTATTCTCTCTCTCATGGAACTGGCAAGAGGGTTGGTCCTTCAAACCCACAGATGACCTGAAATACAGGTCGTTCTCAAGACACATGCGGAGCTCAGGACCAGTGTCTCTGAACAGAATTCTAGGCCTCATCCCATGCAGTCCCCATTGGCAGATACCCTTGAACCTCCCTCAGGGGATAGTTTTACAGAGAAAAGGTGGGGAGAGGATAGCCATAAGATTGACCCTATCCACATTATTGACCATATACCATACATATATGAATGCCAGCTGGTTTGCAGGCACATCCTTGCCTCCCTCCAGCCAGTGGAGCCTTAACACCATAGTGTACCTAGGCAGGAGCTTCTGTAGGAATGTGAGAAAGGGAGTGCTGCAGAGCCTTTATACCCACCCCCATCTGACCTGGTTCCCTGACATGGTACCACCCATGGTAGCAGAAGGGACAGAGTGAGCCAGAATTCCTCCAAGGAAGCATTGCAGCTTTTCCACATGTTCTTAATCCCAAAGAAATTCTGTGGCCTCACACCACCATCTGGCCCTTAATTTGTATATTTCTAGAAGAACAATTCTTCAAAAACTTTTCCTTTTATCTACATACTCTTTCCTTATACAACATAAACACAATGATCTTTATTTCTATACAAAATGAAACACAGCTACCCATTTTTCAATGTGACCATTCCAGCCCATAAAGTTTGATGATAAACATATTATTTTGTGTATAAACTCTTGTCAGTTAGGCCTCTATCCTGCAAATTTATGGACATGCTTAAGCATATGAGTAGTCCCTTGATCTCAGGGGAACTGTTTCCATGTTTAAAGTTAAGCATATGTGCAAGTGTTCATAGGACTGGGGTCTTAGAGTTAATAATTATCATTTCTGCTTAACTGCCACATGATCACTTTAGCCTCACTTTCCTCTCTTCTTTGCCCAATGAAGTTTTATTTTTTTAAATTGATACTCCATGCAATTTAAGTCTTATAAACAAAGCTGCTTTGAAAGAGAACCACTACAGAAAGGTATTTAATATGACTAGCGGCACTGATATCATTATTCATTGTGGAGATGCTGAAAGAATTGTCCCTATCAAGGCAGTTGGAGGTACAGGTATAAATTATGCCTCTTACATCATAATTTCCTCCGCTATGCGCACAACAAACAACAGCCTTGGAGGTAGATTTACGTTTAACACACTAAGATTTGTTCATTTTTAATTCAAATTGGGTTTGCTAGATGCTTGGGGTGGGGGAGATAAACTGTTATAATTACAGTATCACGAAGGGAAACAAACACATTAAACTATGAAAGGATGATCATTATCAAGGCTGAAAGAGAAGATCAGGGTCTAAGTCAGGCATTTCTAACAAGAATATCGGTAAGGTTCATTAAGTGCCCTTACAGCTTCCAGAATATTTTAAATGTAGTAATTTACATAAAAATAGATTTAGCAACACCATCTTCTCATTACTGTCAGTTTGTGTTTAGGTTCATAAACTATCATTGTAAAGAAAACATACTCTGAATACATTTTCACAGGAATATTCTAGAGAATCACAGGGACAGTAATGATCTAAACCAGTGGGTTTTCAACTTTTTTTCCATTTGCGGACCCCTAAAAAATTTCAAATGGAGGTGCAGACCCCATTGGAAATCTTAGACAGTCTGCAGACCCCCAAGGGTCCACAGACTACAGGTTGAAAACCACTGATCTAAACTCTAACTGAATAATCTCTCTCTCTCTCACACACACACACCCCTACCTCCAGAAAGGCACACTTTGAATCTTAGGTCATTTCCTCTTTAGCTTCTTCTGTCTTTTTCCATATCAGCATTGTTAGTTTAGGTTTTTTCATTTTTTCCTGTGTATTTATTTTGACTCCCTTCGTTTATTTTCCTCCTGTTCCTTCTTTTTAGGGAGTTGCCTCAGTTTAATGTAAGGTGTTATTTAGAACCTATTTAGTTAAACCAGTGGAAAAGGTGGTGTGGACTGTCTGATTTCATTTTAAACTAGACCTGGGTCAGCTTATTTTACATTGATAAACAACAGGTTGACCTAAGCCAAAGTAAGCCACTTGGACTGAAATAAGAGTGCGTACACAAGGGTGTACACCAGTTTTAACTAAACTAATAGCCAACATACTGATTTCTCTAGCCTCCCACTCAAAAGAAAAAAAATGTAAAGATCTCCTCTCTCCTTCCCATTTCTACATCTGGTCTTCCTGTGCACACTTCCTTTCCCCAATCTCTATTTTTATCTACCTCAAACATTCAGTCACCCATACCTATTCTTCCCCTTCATCCAAGATCCCATCTCTCTCAGTGCTACATCCACATTGATGTTTTCCCTCTCCAGCCACTTCAGCCATTCTCATTTCCATCTCTTTTGTCCTTACAGTATCCCACAAGTCAGTAGTGGACAGGAATACAAGCTAAAATTTTTGACTCCTCATCCTTTTCTTTAACCACTGAACCATGGAAAATAAGAGCAGGTCTTTTCTTGTCCTTTCTACAGGATAATTCAGCCAAGAAAGTGTAGCTGTGGATACAGAATCAAACTATACCAAGAGCAGTATAATATATAAAATAAAATCATTTGTACAGATTTGTGAGTGGGTCTGTTTGTTGAGCAAGCCATAAAAGTGGGTGTAAATGAAACAACTTGGTCATGCACAAACCAGGAGGTGAACTCCAGTGTGAAAAATGTGTCTCCCAGACTAAAGCCCTTAATGTCCACTCTGTTACAGATTAATCATCAAATAGCAGAAAAGTGTAAACTTAGGCATCTTAAATAAGGAGGCAGATGAAGATTGTCGATAAAATTTTGAACCACGTAATCTCTAGCCTTTTATTAAAAGCATGCATAATTTAGATGTTACTTTGTACTTGTTAGAATGAAGCATCTTAAATGTTATTGCAACAAAGACTGAGGACTCAGTTGTGGCTGACCTCTGCTCAAACATGCAAACAGCAGAGAGGTCACAAGGTGCTTCCCCTCCAACCTGGAACTGTGTGCAGAGAAGCAAGGCCTCAGCTCTCTACTGGGACTCCCACAGACACTAGTTACCCAGCAAGGGCGAGAGAAGAGTAGATTGTTGGCTCCCCACCACTTCTCTGAGCTGCCCAGCAATGAAAGAGTGGTGCAGCTGCCATTGCCACATGGGTTTCTCTAAGAGCTCCCAGGAAGAATTTGGGCTGACTCCATGGGCATAGTTTGGGGGGGGGGGGGACAGGTGGGGGCATTAACCCCCCCCAAACAGAGGCAGAGCATGCGGGTCACATGCCACTGTCCTCTTCCCTAGCCTGATTTCTGCAAGCACCAACCTGCTCTGCTCAGCCTGATGGGGGATGGGGGGAAGGTGGGGAAAAGGCTCTGTCCTTCCCACACTGCCTCCCCTCCCCCCCGCATGTTTCCAGCTTGCTTGACCCCTCTCCCTGGCAGCTGGGCCTGAGCAGGGAGTTTAGGGGGTGGGACAGAGACACTTCTCCTGCCGAGGGTATCTGCTCTGGGGTCGTTGCCTCTGCAGTTGGATGCCACCTCCTGCCGGGTTCTAGGGCCAGTCATCTTTGCCTTCTGCGGGTATCCCACATGGTCACCATCCTGTTTCCTGTACAATGGTGAGTGCCTGGAGGGAGGTCGAGTGGTTGGAAAACAGGCAGTGGAGAAGGGAGATGGGATGGGGAGGGGACAGTGGAGAAAGGAAGGGGGATAGAATGGGGCCGTGGGAAGGGGAAAGGGATAGGGAAATCTGGGGGAAACAGGAGCCTGGCTTGTGGCATCCCCTCAGTGGCAGCAGCCGCCCCAACAGGAAGGCGCCCACAGCAGCACTGGGAGACACCAGAAAGGTGGCATTGCTGCAGCAGCTGGTACCGGAGTGGCCGCTGCTCCCATGCTCAGGTCACCACAATGGACAGCAGCAGGAGCAGCAGCTTAGGCTCCCCTCTTAAGCCAGCTCATCTCCTTCCCCCCAGCACTGGCAGCCCAGATACCACTCCAGGCAGGGGGAGAGAGCCAGTGAGTCAGGGGAACTGGCTTCAGGACGCACCCCCGCCCTCCCCCTCCGCAAATATAGCACCTATGGCTGACAAGCACAATTCTTTCTGGGTCTGGGCACTTCCACTGGGAGATCTCAGATGGCTCCTTTGTACACTTCCAGCCCAGGCCTTGTCTTAAAAATCAGAAACTCGCTCTAAATATCTTAATTTTAAAAGTGGCAATTTTTTCTGTGTGTGAAGATATCTGAAAAATAGCCTTGCTATGTATGGCTGAAAAAACCCTGTCATCCAGACTCAGGAAAACTCCCAGTGACTTGGGCTTCTCTTAATTCAATTTACCTTGTGCAGGTTATTGGGATAAAAAAGAGACTTGCATATTTGTACTGCGGATTCTACACATATGGATCTTATTCAAGGGTTGGTAGGTTGCAACTAAATAGTTAGCTGTGTGTGTATGTCAATCATCATCAGTCAATCGGGCAACTAATTCCTTTAGGGGTCATGGTTCCAACAGGGCAACTTGCACTCCTCAGACCTTCAAAAAAAACAGGGAGAGGGATGGGAAGAGGCCCTAATTTTCTCTCCCAGCCTTTAGTTTACATTGTTGTTGCCTTGATGACCATTGTTAAATTCCAATCTGCCTTATTCACATGGATAGTCTCATTGAACTAGAAGTTCTACTTTTCGAAAACAAAGTAGTATTTTGCCCAAAATGTGTTCAGATCGTTACATTTAATATGTCTGGAGCATGTTCAAATATTTTTCTTTGCAGTTTTATAACCATATGGAACATTTCTCTGACCTCCTACAGAAAATGTTATTTTTGGAAAGTTCTATTTATTAGAGAATTATGGGGAAAATATTTAGGCCCCTCCTCTCACCTTTCTCCCCCTATTATACTGATGCAAACCACAATGATTGTTTGGGTATAACTGATAAGTAGATGTTGCCCCTTAGAATTTTATTTTCACCACTTTAATTTGATTTCAAGACAGTTTCAAACAGCTTTTATTGGCTGGCGAGATTATTGATTCGAGTTACTTCTGAAATCACAATCTGTTTCATGTTTTGCAACTACTGGAGAAAAATGCTTTCAAAATTGACTTGGATTGTTCCTCAGATTTTAAGCATAGCTGGCAGATTAATCATAGCTATGAGTGCTGGGTTTTTAGGGGTTTTTTTTGCGCTTGATGCCAGCTAAAGATTAAAGGTAATATTATATTCATGGCTAGGTTGCCTTCAGAAAGCTATATTTTATGGTTGTGAAATATGACACCTTAAAAATATCAGAAGTGCTCAAGACAAGTTTTACATCACTTGAACCAATAGGACTGCAATATAAAATGAACTAAAGTCAATTGTATGATACAGTAATTGGCTGAATTATCTCTGATGTAGTGATCCTATCACTGAAAGAGCTCTTCATAACTGTCTTGAAATCAAGCTGTGACCTTAACACTTTATATTAGGATTCTATTTATAACTATTTTAAAGGGTTATCAAACAATTACTAGTTATAAGCATGTTGCAGACATGGCATTACAGATGGTTTTAAGCACATCAGTAGGTGTTTTAGGTGGTTATAAGCCATGGTTATAAGCAACTTGCTAATTTGCTGGACTCTAACAGTCAGAATCAGTTGAGGATTCATTTATTAAAACATGTTAAATATTTATTAACCCTTTAATTTATAAATGGAACCTTAATATAAGAATGACCATTTTAAAATATCTAAATATTTCTATTTTAATATATACATTTATTTAATGCTTTAAACACAACATAAAAGCAATAAAATGTAATCTTAGAGAAAACAGAAGAAAAATAAAACTTTGGAAAGTATAGGTTAAACACTAAGGAATAAATCATAACTACTAAAAATGAACTAGATATATCTTATGATAGTACAAGTTAGTCAATTATTTAATAATGCCTAAAGCCTGGCTATGTGCAGGGGACAGAACTGTTCCTCCAGGGTTGGGGGTGCTGGCTCATGTGTAATAAGAGAAGGAAAAGTAGATCTATTCACACATGCTATCCAAATCTTACCCCCAATCCCTGGAACCAGTAGTGTTAGAGCCTTTGGTGCTGTGGAGAAAGGGACAGATTTTTCTTCCTATGTCTGATTCTAATCCCATTGAAGTCAATGGCAAGACTTCTATAGGGAGCAGGATTTTTTCACAAAACTAAAGAAGGGTTCCCAAAGGGCTGCATTCAGACACGAAAGTGAAGTGGGTCATAGAAGGTCCTAGACAGACAGAAAGAAGAGTTGAAATCTCAACTGCTTAACATTAAGCATGCGCTTAAGTGCTTTCCTGAATAGGGAAGGGCTTAAGTATTTTTCTGACTTGGCATCAAACTGTGGTTACAACATCTGCATGCAATTTACACCTCTAACAAAGAGGTGGTGCACAGTTTCAAAGAGAGGCTAAATCTCGTTGGAAGATATGCTGTACCATATGTCAAATATTTTAAAGATCTAATTATTCTAATCACATGGACATCTCTATAGTCCCCTCTCAGTACCAGTCATTTCTTTCCTTTTAATATCTCCTTTTCCCTTCCAGTTCTACAATCACATATATTATGCTGGGCTTGGTCTTAGTGCTTACTCCACAGTTATCCTCCACAACAGATGGCATCCTTCCTGTAATCAACAAAGAAATGTTTTGCTAGGGCTATAACCACCGTGCTTTAGTATTAAGATGTGAATTTCACTGGTTTTTGCTATTTCTGCCCCTATGAATATGCATTTGAATGATAAAAGCCGTATGCCCAAATATCCATAAATACCCACTGTGGAAGTTGTCACATCAGTGAAGTTAGTGGCTCAGCAGAAAATGAAGAACGGCAGTAAAATAAAAGGGGCTTATGAAAGAAATTCTTCCCCCACAACCTCAAAGCCTCTGGATCTCTAACCCAAGCTTTTAGGGCTGAACCCTAATGGGTCCTGGCATAATCCCAATACAGTAGCTAGGAGACATCAATTTTGACAAACAGCAAAAGATGAATTTAATCTGTGCATTAGCCTGTTACTAATCTGCAGTTTTCATCTGTAGCCAAAAATTATGGCAAAATATGAGAGACTCTAGCTAATGTAAGTATGTGCCTGCCTATATAATCAAATACAGTGTACTTTGAAACACCAAAATCTTAATGCTTCTTTGAGAAAATGTTCATATCTATTTATGTCATGCAGAGTCTCATAACCAATCTCTGAAAACCTAAATGCTCAAGATGGCAGATTTAAACTAAAATGGATTCTAGAGGTTTGCTTTTCAGGAATACATGTTTGTAATGTTGGACAAGAACAAAGGCACAACAGTCAAAATTAAGCCATCCAAAACATTATTTTTCACCTTAAGCTCTTCAACACACTATTTCTTAATATGAAGTTTCTGGCATATATGCAGTAATAGTCTGCTTTTAAGTAAATGAATTTAGTGAATGTTCTGAAGTCACAGTCGGTGGGGCTTACATGTCAAAGGCAAAAATCATATAGGAGTGTATGCAGTATATTTCACAACACACAGTTAAACTACTACAAGGAGATGTTTGTAGTGGAAACCTAAAGCCAGCTTTCATAACCGTAAGAATTATATTTGCTAACCAGAATGGGACACGAGATCAAAAGAGAGAGAGAGAGAGAGAGAGAGAAGAAAAACAACTTCTTCTGGATTCATTTTGATACACTAACCTTGCCAATAAAAATGCCTAAACCTCAGTTACAACTCCCTGGGGAATGGCAGCTATTATCCCCTATTGAGTTGGTGCTTACCATACAGCGCCTGAACAATTCATACAGAAAAATAAACCATAACATTCCCGTTTATTATTACTTTAGCTGAGAGGTGCTGACATTAAACAGTTCTGCACTGCTGCTATAAATCAGCATGCTGTGGATGTTCTCAGCATGGGACTAGGGCTCCTTGGTAACAGCTCTCATCAAGGCAACCAGCTGTCAGAATTCTTCAAATTAAACTGTTATTACTGTAGTATTCATTAGTCAGTTACTGACTATTAAGATATTTTTATATCTGAGCCATTGACATCGGATATTGCTTTTTAATATGCAAGTTATATATAAACATGATTAAGTGATTCATGTAGGTTTGACAGCTTCTATTATAGCCTGATCTCCCCTTTTTAAGGGGCTACAGTATTGAAGATGATGTCCTGCTCTGTACTAAAATTAATTTTCCATTTAAAAGTCTTGGATTTCTGCTGTGATTGATAGGTTGCATCTTGAAACACCAGCATTTGCAAAGCAAAGAGGTAACTTGATGCAAAAAGGATGTGTAAGAGACAGATTGAACTGTTATGAAGGCAGTTTTGACTGCTGTACACATTGACAAGAGTTGAATGTTTTCGCTCAGTTTCTGCCAATGCTACATGCTAGTAGTTTTGTTCAGGTAGGATTCGTATGCTATTGTTCTAAAAGATGCAAGATTCAAATGCTTTAAAAATATATTCCAGTTGCCTAACTAGTAAATGAGGAGATAGTGCAGGTAAGAAAGAAGGGACATATATTCAAAACAATTTCATAAAAAAATCTATTCATTTTATTGAACTTTCAACAAAAATTCACTGAAGTTAATTTTGAAGACTGACTTACTTTATTTAAAGGTAATTTTTTCAGCTACATGTGCACAAAATGGCTGGAATTTTTGTGCATGTGTGCATGCATGTTGCCACTTAAACACCCCCTCCCTCCCGCTCTTCCTGTGAATGATTATTCCCCCACCCCACCTCTTTTATTCTCTTCCAGGACTGAAATTTACATGCACAAAATGGAAGCCCAGTTTTTTGAAAATATAGACCTTAAATGGTGTCACAGTTCAAGGCAAATGCACCTGTATGTCTCCTCCATGGTCCCTTAACAGCACCCACTCTGGGTTCCTGATTCCTCAGCCATCACCTCTCTTGGGTAGATATCTGCATCTTACTCTCTTCTGCCCAGGATTTTTTCCAGGCTGCATAGTTCCCTGTCTACACTGCAATGTGCCCAGCAGGCCAGTCTGCCTAAACAGGTCATTGTCGGTGCTTTCCTTTATCTTTGAAGGCCATAAACAGTCTAATTGCCAGCAGTTACAAGTTACCATACAGCTCTTTAAGCAAATAAGGTGAAATCATTCGAAAAAAAATGTTAGGAACCTATACATGCTATAAAGCTTTCCAGAGGTCACCCCAACTTCAATCTCAGACTCTGGTACATGTCAATCCTTCAAAAGCTACAAATGAGTTTTGCCCAGGGCTACAAGTTCTTAACTTTCAGATTCAGAACCAGAACCACCAGGAATAGTTCAGTCTTTTCCATTATACAGCTTGGGCCTTTGAGCTTGGTTTCTTGTAACAGCTGATCAGCAGACAATGGCTTACTCAAATGGCTGGGTTTTTGCATAACTGGAGGTGGGGAATTTTCATTTACCTGCCCTTAGATATTCCCCAGTAAAACCACTTAAAACTTTTTGTTCTAAGAGTGCATTCTTGTCTGGCACACAGTTCAACCTAGACCTTTGAAACGCCCCCCCGCCCCGCCCCCCATGTCTCATATCTTCACATCTCTCTTCTCTACATTCAATACCACTCCACAATAACCCCTACAATAACACATAAATCATTCATTTCATACAATGGATCCCAAATCTACTTAAACATAAGTCAATAATCTTCCAAGAATATTGCAGGAAAATGCCATCTGTCACAAATGGTACTTTTAAAAGATGAGTAATTTGCTTTAATAACCAGGTTTCTCTTCAAGTTAAAAAGAACGTTGTCTACAATATTTAATTCTGCTTCTACTCAAGGTTTTATTCTCTTGTTGATATGACCATTAATACAATTTCCTACAGTGTGAACATTTGTGAACACTTTTGAGTCTTATTCCATCACTTTGACATCAACCACATAGGTTAAAAATAAACTTTCTAAAGGCAACAACGACAACAAAATCTAAGAAAAATATATTTTCTTAATAGTATTTTACACTGAATGGGCAGAGCAAAAGCTTCAGCACTAGTATAGCTCAGGGTTATCCTTACAGTCTCTCTCTAGAATAGGAAGCCTTTGCTAAAATTTCCCACTGATTCAGCTCCAATGGTGATAGCAATGGGGAAACCATGAGTATAGACAAGCTGCCAGTGGCCTAAGGCATTTGAAGCACCCAGGTGTGTAAACCTGCTCTGAGCAGGTAGCAGGTATCTGGGTAGTTGATATCCTAGTGAACAGTGATCTGGGAGGCCTTTTATAAGGAAATATGGTTCTATCTTTCTCTCTCTCATTATTTCAAGGGTAAATTGCTCTTACCCATTTCATAGATTCCAAGGCCAGAAGGGACAACTGTGATCATCATGTATCTGTATAACACAAGGCATAGAACTTCCCAAAAAGTTCTTCTTCCTAGAGCAAGAAGAAAGGAGTAGACACATTTTGGCAGATTCTGTGGTAGATACAGCTCCAAGCTGTTTGCAGAAAGCAAATACTGCTTTAGGACAATTTACATACTGCAAAGTAGTTGCCAACCTCCCCCTCCCCCTCCAAAAAAAAACCTTTTCCTTTTCCACACAGTACATTTCGTGAGTTGAGAGATTAAATAAAGCACAGGTTGAGAAGATCCACTGTTCTCATTACAGATATTTGAGCATCAGAAAGCATACCATATTGCCAATGAAATGGAAAATAAGTTACATGAAAGAGCTGTTAATGCCAGCTCTGTTCTTGGCATGCTTAGTGAGAGTATTCCTCTCTTGGAAAATCAGCCATAATACTTTGACATTTGTGCTGTTTCTGCACAACAATAAAAACATTTTCTTGTCCTTGTGGAAGTAATAAAATCCTACAGCAAAAGCAACACTCAATATCTACTGTCTATGAGAACTATGCAGAAAGCTAATGAAGAATGATTTAAGCAGCAGAATGAATGGACAGATGGGACCTCAGTAAAGAGAAGAGACTGTGCATGTTATTAAAAAAAGTTCCCTTTGGTGTATACTTCTCAATACTTTGACCATTGTCTTGAGTTGGAGGTGGATGCACTTCTCAATGTTGCTGAAATCAGCCATTCGGAAGTCTTTGTGGGTTAGCTATACAGTGTTCTCAGTCAATGAGAGTACGAGCCAACTAAATGTGCATGAGACATTATCAAAATTCCAACAGACAGACAGGTCTAATGTTTTGATGAGTGCTAATGGCAGTAAAAACAAAAATTGCTTTTAGGTCATTCAAAATTTTGTAAGACGATTTCACATTTGCATCCAACAATATGGAAAGAGTATTTAATAAGTGATTAAAAATATCTAGGTCAAAAAAACATTTGGTAAATACAATATTTGTTGAATTTGGCTCACATTGAACTAAGACTCAAGAAAGCTGTCAGTCTCATTACAAACTGCAAAAATATGACTTTATTATCTATTATACCATGGCCCACAAAAAGGCAAATCACCCCGAAACTTTGATATGCTATGAAAATTGCAGGTGGTAACAGCCTCCGGGAAACTAAACAACAGCTTTGTAATAATGAAGTGTTTGAGGGAGTCATGTTGAGACAAACCATGTTTCAGAGAAATCAGCACCAGTTCTGTTGGTCAGCATTGGACAACCTGCCTACCAGATGTTCTGATAAGTTTTGGTACCAGCAAGGCTTTGGAGTAAGGGTTACCTATCTCAGGCTATGGCTACCCTAGACAGCTTACAGTAGTGCAGCACCAGCATCAATGTAGCTGTGCCACTGTAACCTCTCTGTGTAGGCGCTCTAAGCAGATGGGAGAGAGCCCTCCTGTTGACTTAATTACTCCAGTTCCCGAGAGCAGCGGCTGCTATGTTGGTGGGAGAGCTTCTCCTGCCAACATAAGCACTGGTGTGGACAGCACTAAGTCGGCATAAATTATGTCACTCCGGGGGGTGGCTAATTCACACCTCTGAGTGACATAACTTATGATGATTTAAGCTGTAGTGTAGCCATAGCCTCAGGAAAGTAAATTTAGTATGATGTGAAATAAGAAAAGCATCACCACTGGTAAAAGAATGCCCCGTCCCTGCAGACTCTGGGGCAGCAGGAGAAACAAAACCCTTGGCCCCTTTAAGGATTGCACCACTGCTGTTTTCCCTCCTCATGGGCAATTGTGGGCTCGAGGAAGGAAGGAAGAAGGGGATCTCTGTGGCTGACTGATTGGACAGAAGGGTGCAGCATAATCCTATTGGCTTCAGTGCACCAAAGGGGAAGGCTTATAAAAAAAGCTCCCTGCTGACCCCCTCCCCTGGGGATTAGAGTGGGACCATATTTTTGGGCTTTGTTGTGGCCAGTGGTGGATTAACAAATTTGGCACCCCTAGGCCCTCAAAAAATTGCGCCTCCCCAGCTCACCTCTGCTCCCCTGCGGTAAGCTTGGTGGGGGACAAGGAAGAAGGGGAGTTGTGGCGCACTGGGGGATGGCAGTGGTGGAGTGGAGATGAGCTGGGGGGGGCACTCCCTGCCCCCACCCCCAAGAGTTACTCCCCGCGCCCGCTGGCCCCAGCTCACCTTTGCCCCGCCTCCTCCGATCACGCCGCTACTCACTTCTCCTTCCCTCCCTCCCAGTGCTTTCGCGCAGCAAGCCTGGGAGGGAGTGGGGAGAAGGGGAGTTGCGGCATGCTCGGGGAATGGCAGCGGTGGAGCAGAGGTGAACTGGGGCAGGGAGCGGTTCCCGGCCCCCCCCCCGGGTTACTCCCCATGCCCGCGAGCCCCAGCTCACCTCTGCTCTTCCTCCTCCAAGCACACCGCTACTCACTTCTCCCTCCCTCCCAGAGCTTTCACACAGCAAGCCTGGGAGGGAGATGGAAGGAGGGAAGCGCGGTGTGCCTGGGGGAGGAAGTGGGCCGGGGATTTGGGGAAGGGACGGAGTTGGGGAGGGGTTGCGAGCGCCCCTGCAAATTTGCCACCCTAGGCCTAGGCCTTGTTGGCCTAGGCGATAACATGCTGCTGGCTGTGGCTATCATGCTAGTCACCTTTTTGGTGACAGGAAGGCATTTCCCCCTCACTGTCAGAGTATCCTGGGAAGTGTGGTGTTTTGTCAGCTTCCTCTCAGTAGGCCAAGGACCTGGCAAGTAGGTTGTAAAATTCATTTTGTTGCACTGTGATAGGCGCACAGCACAGTGTAGGTAACCATTTAGTAGGAAGTCCAGTTCTCTGATAAACCAGAACTGGAAGCAGATTAGGAGAGGGCATCTCCCAAAGAAGCTGGGGAATGGCCTTGGGGGCACCTAAGGTCTGGTATAGTGAAGAGAAACTTCTCTTCATTGCCCCATTAGTCCTTGTATTGTAGGAAGTTTTTTTCAGGGACACTGTCTCACTGTTTAATCCATAACAATATATGAAAGGAAGAACAATTTTTTAATAGTTTTACATTTTGAAGACTATTTTGCATGTCTAGGGTGAAATATTAGCCCAATTGAAGTAAATGGGAGTTTCACTGGTGGATTCAGAGAAGTCAGGTTTCTCCCACATCTGGTGTTTATGCTTGAAGCTTGTAGTTTCAGGCCATGATCCTACAAAAAAATTATATTGTGCTTAACTTTAAGCATGTGAAAATATACCATTTGACTTCAGTGCTTACATCTGAGGAAAAGTATATGTAGGACTGGGGTCTAAGTATGGTAAAGGTAGCTGAAAAAAGATAACCTCATCATTTGTTTTTAACTATAGACATACTTAGATGACCTTTTAGGACTACCTACTAGTTTACACAAAGTGCAATCTAGTTGAAACTGAATGATTCTCAATTGAATCAGTTTAATTTAAAGCCATTTGTTCAGTTCTGGATGACACAAGGTAACAGTCTTTCTAACTCATGTAACGTTCGAGCACCGAAAGGGAAAAAAAGAAAAAAGTCACAACCTCGGGAGTATTTTCAAAGTATGAACATACAAAACTATTTTCTTCAAACAGCTTGCATTTAAAATATTGGTTTGCAATCACAAGGAAAAAAAGGATCTTTGTAATCTCTGTGCTGTTTTCATAAAGATTGACTGTGACTTAAAATAGCCTGAGGTTAATACTGTAAATCTTTCTGAAAGAGATTTCAATACATGTTCTTCATGCACTCAGAAAATCAGCATATCATACATCTCACATAAGTGACACAATTTCAAGCTCTGTTGGGAAAAAAATTAAATCATTTATTATATCCAAGGTTAAAAATAAAAGGCACTTTTAAAAAAATTGGAATGATTTTTTAATTAAAACAAATGCTATCAATTCAAGTTGGTCAGCATCTAATCCAGCCCTCATAAACATGATAGCCTGATTTACCTATTGTAGTCAAGAAGATTATTGGGACATTTTTATTAATACACCAAAAAGTAGACCATTCTTGTCTGTAGAATTTTGTGGATTGAGACTGATTTACACCATTTGTACAATTTAACTGAATAATTACTCTTAATCTGCTTTTCAATTTTAACTAAACCCTTGAAATTGCAAACACTTAGGCTTGCTTAACTTTCCACATGTGAGTAGACCCGTTGTCAGTGTGAACATTCATGATTCTAAAATTAAGCGCATGGGTAAGTGTTGACAGGGTCAGAGCCTAACAGAGTATTTCATGACTACCCTATGCCAATATGCCAGTCAAATTAGACTAATAAAGTTCTGCATTTTTTTTATTGGCATTTAGGCTGCTTTGTTCATAATGGGCTTGATGCAGATGTTATCAGGTGAGGTTCTATGGCCTGTGTTATGTAGGAGGTCAGACTAGATGACCACGATCCCTTTTGGCATTAGAATCTATGACTCTGTTAATTATGTATTATATATTTTATGCATGTTATATTTCTGGTTCTTTGTCCACAATATTGGAGTTCCTTTGAAGAATGAAATGGCATATTCCCATTCAGTTCTTAAAAGCCAGACAACAATAGGGAAATATAAAAAAAGACAAACAGGAACAATGGGCCTGATTAGCCTCTGCTTTACTTCAGTTGGTCTGATATAAAACCAGAATAAGGCAGTGATGAATTAGTTCCAATATATCAAATACAATGATTTTTAAAAAACATTTTCATGTGCTTTTGGTACAGCATAGAAGTTGTGTAACCCATATGCAAAAGGATTTGTAGTTTATAGCTCATAAATTCTTACAAACGTGTAAAAAGACCGTAACCTTTCTGAAACATTAGCTGGACCAATAAAACATTCCATTTTATTTTCTGGATAATAATACTCAACATCTGTTTGGGGTTTATCCTTAAAGCAGACTCTGAAGGACAGGAAGCTTTCATGGTAAAATTATGTCAGTAAAAAGTTAAAATGTATACTATTTGCTACTCAAAATAGCATGGAATTTGTACCATAGAATATTTCACAATAAGGATTTAAGGATTTTTAAAAAAAGAGTTAGCATATAAATATACATGTTTATGTATTAAAGAAAACCACATTTCAGTAGGTTCTAGTCTAATTTTTGATACACATAGCATCTATTTTTGTGTGTATAAATGTTTCACTACATGCTTAGAATCAGAATTTCTAAAGAAAATTGATGCTGTGTGAATGTATAAGCGGGAATATGTTAATGTAAAAAAGGGGGTTGTAAAATCCCAACTGGATGAAGAGGCAATGCTTTACTATTTAGATCTTTGCAGGGAGGGGAAAGGACATAGAACAAGGTTAGAGATAAGGACATATTTTATACACCTCCATACTTTATAATCATGGTATTTTGAAAGGTGTTACATGACTTCATGAACTGCATACTAAGGAGTCATCAGTTTTGCAAATACTACCTTAACCTTCCTCTCCATCCCCTGTAACTGTTATGGTTTCATGTCTATTAATGAATAGGCTATTCCTATACACTTATTTTCCAAACAGGAAAGCAAAAAGATTTCAGAAACAGGGCTAAACATATCTGAATAGCGAGTTTCATATTATACAAATAATGCTAAGATTTCAGGACCATGAAAGCCTCCTTAGTTTACTTAATTGCTTATGAATTAATTTTGTTAGCTTCTGCATTGCTATGCTTCACTATGAAATTTAGCATCCACACAAAACAATGAAAACAATAAAAGGGGGGGGGCACAGAGGAAACCCATCTTGTCTCTCATTGGTTAATAGCCATAATCACAGAGAATCATCAGAGTCAATAACACTACAAAAATCAATAAGACAAAAATGTTACTCTTTAAGAGTCATATTACAATCACATGCGGAAAACTGTTGTCTGCATCCAATTTAAAAAGGCATCTGCTCATGTTTGCTTAAAACAAAAGGGTGGTTGACTTAATGAATTATTTACAGGCATGCAATATGGCAACAGTATCATTATGAACTCTCTTCTAAGATCTCCTCTGGCTACTCCTGGCAGGGTGTCAATTTGCTTGTTTTTATGGTAGGTGCATGAAATTATGGAGCTATTCTCTGAAATGAGAGTCTGCTGTTCTAACTCTCTAAATGTTAGTAAATTCAGTGAACAGAACTATAGCATCACTTGATCAGTGGAAAAGGCATATTTCCTAATAGCAGCATTGTTTTCAAACACAGTTTTAATCCAAAATTACCAAATAGATTTATGCAGTCTCTATTGTAAATTGCTTCAAGTTTTGTGAAACATACTTGACAAGAACTCGGCCTGTCAGAAACATTTTAAACAATTTTTTTTAAAGGTAAGGTTATTTCTTATTTTCCATAAAGCCATCTCTCTCTGAAGTAGCATATCATGCGCCAAAGCTGTGGTCAGATCCATGTAGGCAAACCCCTAGGATCAATGGGGCTCCATTGGATCTGCCTGCATGGATCTAACTTCAGGGTAGAGGCCTTACTTAGTAGCCATGGGCACAATTTTGAACAGCACTTAAATGGTTGAAAGACTGAGGCTACTAAGTCATTATGGCACTGATCCTGCAAACAAATGTATGGCAGTGTGTACCAAGGAATGGCACAGTAAACTAGAACTCTGGTGACCCAGATTCTATTCCCAGCTCTGCCATTAGCTTGCTGGGTGACCTTGGACAAATCACTTCTCTGTATGCCTTAGTTTCCCTGTCTGTAAAATTGTGGGCTAGAAATCTACTGATGATAGAGTGTATCATCATCTGTCTTATCATGACTAGTCTCATTGAAATTAATAGAAGTACTCGCAGTCATAGAGTTAAGAACAAGTGTTTGCACAATGGAGGCTGTAGGTGCTTCTGAAAATTAAACCCAATATCTCCATATGACGTAGCTATGCATGAACACAAAAATATCATACTACAAGTATAGTTCTTAACTGCATTCCAAACAATTCCATTATTCTCATTCCATAGTTCTATTGTACTGAAATGAAGAGGTGATAAACACATTTATTATTTCAACAGTTGCCAAATCAGCAGCCATTTGTTACCATTTTGACCGACAACCCATTCTAAAAATCTATGCATATATTTATAACTTCCTCAAGATGTCAAAATAAACAATCTATCATGATCACACAGCGTAATGTAAACAACTTCTTTGTAGTGTGTTCACCATGCATATATATGATATAAAGCAAAGAAAAAAAAATAACAGCCCTGACAATACCCAAAGAAACATTTGTAAAGCAAAATAAGGCTACAGCCAAATAGGGAAAGAAAACTTGCTAATCCCCTTTCATAATAAAAAAAGAAAAGAAATTGCTTCAAGCAGTATAGATCCTGTCACATATCAACAGATAGCAGGTTGAATAAGCTCATTCCTGTTCTACTCCAGATTTTTGTGGCTTTAGTAATAGCAGAAAGATATTCAAATCAGGAAGCCATTTTAGCAATACATTCATGAATTCCACGGCCCTGTTCACCTTTTTCCCATTCAGTGCAAAAAGGGGCAAAGCATCACCTTGCAGGTATATAGTGAGGTAAGCATTCAAATATTCATCTGAACCAGAGCAGACTATGACATTTATGTACAAAAGTGTGTTCTTAAAATGTAGGGCCCAAACCTTTAAGTTGTTTCTTTTAGCAGTAGTTCTTATTCGCATGAATAATCCCATTAGAGGTAATATGGGACTCAGTCATTCTTTTGAAAGAGTGTAATTTCTATGATTTCAGTGGAGTTGCTCCTGATTTATTCTGCTATGAAACAAGAATTAAGCTCAGTGTGTTAACTTCCACAACTAACAGTTGCTGGACTGAGCTATTAGGTACTAAACTGAGAAGAAAGCAGAATAGAGACTTTAACATTTAGTGTTTTTGTTATTCCCTCTCTATTTCACATAACTTGATAATTAGAATTGAAGGCTTTGATTTTCACAATAGATCATTCCTGATTATATGCTAGAGCTAGTATTTATCAGAAACAATGCATCAGTTATCAGTAAGGTACCTTGCTATGCTGATGTTGAAGCTGCTTGTGTGGAAACTTCTTATACTATACTGTGGCTAGTAGATACATGGGTAACATTGCCCACCCTTAGTATCTACCACAGAAAACACAAGGCAGAAACTCTTCCAAGAAGGTGCTTTTAAAGGTAGGAAGAGGCTTCAACCCTTGACCATAAGCCTCTGGTGTTATGGGAAATGTAGTTTAGGAGCCAGGTAGCCATATTGCTTTCAGATGTGTGTTTGTAATTGGTGTAATTCAGCACAGTGATTTTTAAAATTGCTTTTGCCCATTCATCTGGGGTGATGAATTACTCTGATGATCCACACTTATTTGTATCAGCTGTTCTGACCCAAACAAACATGTTAACATCTAAGTGGTTTAAATTCCTGCAGAAGCTCATGGCTGTAAGATGCCCAAAGCAGGGTCAAAGGTTTTGTAGAGGAAGTTACAGTGCAGTCAGCAAGCCATTTGGTGACTGTTTAACCTAGGCCAAGATTTAGGCAGACCCTGTGTTTTATCACTGTGCAGCACAAGCTGTGTTCTTCAGCCTATGGCCTAGACAGATAGGGAGAGCAAGTGTTTGTGTGACTACCATCTGAATAAACAATTCCCTCTGTCTTTACTACATCTGAGTTGTGCCTCTTCTCTTATGAGGGGAATTGCAAATGTTCTTTTCCCTTGGGGAAAACCAGTAGACTTGGCAAGTTAGTTGCTCAGTTTATATCCTGTGTGAGTAAATGGGTATTTTTCCAAGTTAAGAAGAAGCTTTATCTCTTCCAGGTGAGGTCAGAGTTTAGCAGCGAGGTAGTATAAGAGCCCAGGCACCGGGGGGAAGGATGCAGAGGAGTAGGCGAGAACTTTTCTCTCCCAGTGAGTTCTGGGAGATAAGCTTTAATGCTTACTTGTGTTAGGAATACCCTTAAGTTGTGCTGTGAGT
The DNA here is from genome assembly GCF_020497125.1 of Mauremys mutica. Lineage (NCBI taxonomy): Eukaryota > Metazoa > Chordata > Testudines > Geoemydidae > Mauremys > Mauremys mutica. The sequence continues at coordinate 75,321,247 of NC_059077.1, forward strand.
TTGTTGTTTGGGTTTTCCAACCTAAATTTCTCATTTGAGTCTTTTTAAATAAGGAAAAAAATGAACATACAATTTCTTTGCTTCACAATTAGCTATCTCTCCCCTAACCCTGGTGATTTTAAAGCTGTTTAATGTGCCTTTTTATAAGTCACAACTAGAACTGGTAATGTTTTTTCTATATTTTGTGTTTTCAATCATTTATTTAAAAAATGTGGTTTTCAGTAAACTACTACCCAAAATCTTCATTAAATGTTTGCTTTTTTTCACCATGTCCGGTCACAACTATAACTATGAATGTCTGGCAGAAGGTGGGTGGTGGTGGCTTAGAATATTAATGTGGATTCCTACAGGCATGATTTTGCTCTCATAGTGGCATAAATCCACTGGACCAAATTTTGCTCATATATAAACCAGTTTAAATCTATAGGAACTCCAATGGCTTCAGTGGAATTTTTCTTGATTTACAACAGTGTGAATGAGATCAGAATGTGGCCCTTAAAGAAAAGATTACAGTAGCAATCAAAGTATCTGACTAGGATTCAGATACCTGTAATCCTGGGGTGCCCACCATTCTGTGTGAGATAGGATGGTTGTTAGTCTTTGGCAAGGCACACCCACAGTGACATAATGATGTTTTTCCTACAAATTAAGTCCTGGAAAGTGATGCTTCAAGAATATTTTAATGTCAGAAATACTGATTGGCTAAAGGTATGATTCCCAGAAGACAATTCTAAGAAGTGGCAAGATAAAATAATGCTGTACCTGCAGATATTTGGTAGCACTCTCAGAAGCCACTAGTAATAGACTATGGGTATTGCAGAGCTACTCATTTCAAGTACTAAAATGAATACAAAAAGTCTCATGGGCACTTTCTGAAAGTCTTTTATTTACCAAGGGTCATGGTGGATTCTACATCACTGACAAAGGTATGCTCTAGGAATAATACAGGAGGAGATCAGACAAGATGATCACAGTGGTCCCTTCTGGCCTTTGAATCTTGGTATGTTTGGATCCATTTTATAGACAATGAAGTCAAATACCTAGAAACCCAATGCTTTTTGTTTGTAAAAAATATATTACCTATGTGAACACAGTATTTTAAATGTTCTTTTAGACAACACTTGGTGCGTATATTCCTCTGGAGGCTTATTTGAATAATGAACAAACAATTCAGAAGTCTGTGAATAACTGACCAGATATTATGTGAAAAGTAGGTAAATTTTTATATCCTGATCCTGCAGGCACATATACAGGTGAGTAACTTTACATGCAAGTATTCCTGTTATGTTCAATGGAACTCCTTACATGCATGTTTGCACTGTGGGGATATAGAAGCTTTAGCTGGTAGTGGACAAAGAATATGTGAGTGTTTACATATCGCAACACGTGGAAGGAAATATTTCAAAACTCTTGAAAATGTGTTTGATGGTTTCATCAGATTTGCCTAAATGACAAAACCATTGAACAATTTAGCACTGTTGGCAGAGTCATTTCAGGAGAAAGCCAGGACTGTGATAGCTGGGATATTGCAGGTCAGGTTTGAAGTTAATTAACTAGTAGAGTTGTGTATGGAACCTTAAACAGTTCCTGATGCGCTCTGCCTAGCTCCAGGCAGTGTGATCAGTTCCTCACTTTCATGAGCATTAAAATTCAAATTTAAAAAAAATCACTGTATTTATGAAAATCAGGAGAGAGAGAGAGAGAGAGAGACTATATAAAGAGCATTAATTAAGGTTACCAAATTAATTTTCTTTTTATGGTTGTTAGTGTACAATCTTTCACTTATATCACTCCAATATCCCAATCTTAAAGACAGTCCTTGATCTAACTTCAGTGAGGAACTGTACTTCTCTAATAACTTGCTTCTCATCATCAGAAGGGTCCCAGAATGACCATCAAACATAGGCAATTTGAACATCTGGGAGTATCTGATAGTAGTAAACACAGATGTGTGTGACAAGACATTAACTGCTTAGCAGGCTGATATAACTGACTTCCCAGTGTTCAGCAAAGTTTTGTAGTCCCAGAGATGCCACTGCCTGGTTATAATGACTACTGTACTCCCCGTGCACACTTTGGCAGCCGTGCTTAAGAAGTGTTTTTAGTCGATGCCACTGCTCAAAGCTAATTAGGTAGGCTTTGCTAAAATGCTTTCAGTGTGCTTGTTCATTCAAGACTATGTTGCTGGTTGATTAATATTCTTACATAGTTAATTTTGAAAAAAAGCCCCACACTGAAGAACCCATTTCTTATGCTAGATTGACTCTAATACTCATAATGGAGATCATAATCTTTGCACTTACTTTTCCAATGCAACAAAGCAAGTCTGTCTTTGAGCTGACTGTTCAGTTTGGCAATCCACACTTCAAAGCAAATGTTTGACCTCCTAATAAAATTAAAGAGTTGGCCTGAAGATATTATTGGGAGCAAAGATCCAAACCAGCATTTTCCAAAGTGGTGACTAATTTTGGTTGCCTCCTTTTTTGGCTGCCTATTTTCGGATGTGCACAATGGGTCTATACTGAAAGGGGATGATTAAGCCAGAGTTAGTACCATCCAGATGGGCGGTTCTTTTTATGTCCTCACTCTAAATAGGCCATTGTGTTTTGAAGTTTGGGGAAATAGGTATGGGAAAAAGACATGGAATCCACAGCCATATAGAGCCCAGGAGAAGAACAGAGGAGGGATGGTCCAGAGGCTAGGGTGCTAATTGGGAGACGTGGGTTCAATTTCCTACTTTGCCATATACTTCCTGTGTGACCTTAAGCAAGTTGTTTAGTTTCTCTCTGACTCACTTCTTCGTCTGTAAAAAGGTACTTCCCTACCTCACAGGAGGGCTGTGATAATAATCCATTAAAGATTGCCAGACACTCAGATTCTATATGATAGATAGTCTATGTAAGGAGCATGGCTTAATAATGGCCTGAAGCAGGGCTCATTGAGTGGCTGAACTGCAACCCTGCTCCTGACTTGCCTTGCTCCCTATAACCCAGCTCTGACCCTCAGCTCCAATTTCTGATTCTGACTCCAACTCTGACAGTGGGCATCTATTCCTGGCCTACTAATTCCTGCTCTAACCACGACTTATTCCAGAGTCTTTGACAGCATGACTCTGGAATAAAACCTAAAGAGAGCACTTTTGGGTCTGGTGTTGGCTTGAGATGCTCTGGGGCTGTAAGTTAAGAACCTGTTTTTGTTTCCTCCTGCATTTGGAGGAACAGGACTTTATACATTGGTTGTAATAAAGAAGAATCCATCAAAGAAAATACCAAACTATCAGTTTCTACTAGCAAATGGCATACACCCATGGCCTAAGCTTTGACCAGCCATTTGGGTCAAAAAGGGGCAACAGTATTTATTCCCGAAATTAAAAATATATTTCTGATTTAACCATGGAAAGCTTGTGAGTATTTGACATCAATATTTAAACACTTGAGTTGCATTGCTTTAATTATGATTCTTCAGAGAAGTCATATGGTATTGTTTCTGTTTTCTGAGTGAATGAATATGCAACCATCTTTGGAGCAAGTTTTCAGATATGTAAATTGAACATTCTTTTCCCATAAATATTTCCAAATTCAAATCTGAAATTTGGTTTCTACAAATATTTGTACCAGTAAAATCTTTATTATATGAATATCTATGGAAAGTGAACACAGTTTTCTTTCATGCAGACACACTATTTACAAAGAAGATCAGGACTATGTTGTGCTGATTGAAAAGCCAGATGATATTATACTGAAGGAATAAATCAGTGTCTCAAACTTCAGAGATTTGAAATGGATCTGCAAATAATAAATCATATGAACATCAAAGACTCATAGATGCTATTAGAATGTTTTCTTTTCCATTGTTTTAATAAGAACTATTATTTTCTGTGAATTCAGGCAGTGAAAAAAGCAAAAAGGAAATGAAAGATGAGGAAAATGGATAAGGCTGCAGATTCCTTACACAATGGTAAAAAAGTTTCAGTTCAAGATTAAGGTATATGATGTCAGAGCTGCTACAGTTTCTTAATTATCTTAAAATAATTTTATTTCTAAAATATCCTGCCATTACCTTCTTCAAGGTGCTTCGTTCATTGATAATTGTACAAAATTAAATAGATTTAATCTTGATACAACTATTCCAATTTTCATGGTAGGAAGGGGAAAAAATCAAATAAAGAGGTTGTTTGTAATAACCCGGGATCAACATAGGTCATACACAGTAAATGCAAGATCCCTTTGCATTGCATTACAGTAATCAACTTCCTGGTTGCATCACGCCCTGCACGGCTGTTACAAGTTAATCAAATATCTCCTCAGTCGACTCCTTGAGTATTCTAGGATGTATTTCATCAGGCCCTCGTGACTTGTCTCAGTAATTTTTAACGTGTTGTTTAGCCTTTGATCCTACCTCATTTTCACTGACATTCATTAAGTTAGATGTCCAATTGTTACTAAGCTTTTTGGTGAAAACAAACAAAGAAACAAGTATGGTTTGATGTAAAACGAGGCCTTGCCTCTACTTCCAGGGTGAAAGGGGCATGATCAATAAACTCCATGTCAATGACTGATAGGAAACTTGAAATAGACCAGAAAATAGGATACAGGAAGTGATGGGGTGAGTCCTTTACCAGTATGAACTTCTCCTGTATTTGTGAAGAAACACTTCACTGGAAAGCAAATCCTGCCATCTCCTATACATCTGTGGGAACCCAGGCCATTGTGGAACTAACACAATTCCCCCGTACTTGCATAGGAGTGGTCAGGATATGAGGAGCCCATTCACACCCCGTTTACAGGTAAACTCAGCTTCCGGGTGGGGGTGTGGTGTGTTCCTGTGAGTGATGATTTGCCAGTGAGGCTGGCTGATCCACAAATGTACTCTACTTTTTTAAAGAAGGGGAATGCAAATTCCGAGGACACTACCAGGTTGAAAGTAGCAACTGTAAGGAACTCAGCAGCTGCTCCACAACTTGGGAAGGATTTTTGTCCCAACAGCCCCATAATAAATTAAGCTGTTTAGGCCTAGCATGTAGGGGTGGGAAAAGGAGAAAAAATGTCCCTTAATTCCATTGGGCCAGAAATATCATAAATGGCTGTTCCTTTGAGACCTCCAGGCCCATTTTGCAGATCTGGGAGGTTCAAAGAGTTCAGATAATGCATGGCTAAGCATCTCAACTTTTGTGTGTTTTCAGTGGAGAATCAGGACAGAGATCAGTCTCATCTCACGTCTTCTCTGAATCATACTGCTGAAGGTCTTTCTTTTACCAGAGGAGTAACATTATCAGATAGTTTATAATGTGCTAAAAAATTCTACTGCAAAAATGGAAACAAAACAGCTCACTTGGGTGTTCCTTTATCACATAGCTCTAGGCCAAATGCTGCTGTGCCATATGGAGGGGTGTACGTGACAATTAAGAGAAGAAAATAATGCAGTAAGTGCATAAAACAGTGCACATGCAGAGAAGACGTGTTATGGAAATGCTGTCACCTCCAACAGAGCATGCAGATTGGCAAGTACTGGCCATCTATGTAATGCTACAGGAAACCAACTGTGGGCGGAACACTACTGGACAAGAAGTGTGGTCTGTGTCAGCCAGACTTCTCCAGACCTTGTATACATTACAACTATAGCCTGTGCTACAGGGCTAATCCAAGCCATAAACTGATGTTAAGAACTGCAGGAATACCAGAGAGTCTGCAAAAGGGTTTGAGTGACATGAGAGTGGGATTTGTTAGGGAGAATGAACCATATTTCAGCACTGCCCACTACAGCTTTCATCTCCTTTTATCAGCTTTAGGATTTGATCCAAATACACTTTGTTCTTTTTCTTATTTGTGATTTTATTTTCCTATTCATTTTGTGTTGAATTTGTCAAGGCTTATGAATTACTGTTAAAGAAATAAACAAACATTGCCTGCTTCAGTTTAATTTAGTTTGGTTTTAATTTTGAATTAACCTTTTTCAATTCCAAGGTGTTCATAATGCACATTGTATTTAGGAGGAAAAAACCCCCAATCATTTTATATTTTCTGAAAGCCCTACTTACAATGGGTATTTGAAACTAAAGATATATGTTCTCCCTTTTCTTCTGGAAACTAAAACAGACGGTTATAGTATTAATAAATGTATTTGTGCTTCAAGTTCCCTTCATGGAATATAAGAATTTCTAACATAAAAAAATGCGTTGTTCCTTCAGATTAGGTCTGTGTCTTTGAAACACACTGTGTTAGAATGTTAATTGAGTTTGACATAAGCATGGATATAAAATGCATCATGCCACTCAACTTACCAGCAGTGAAACTGATTACCAATTATAATTGTTCTCTGCATGCTGACAGCATACCACGATGGAGATGTTGAATATTTCAGTTTGCAATATTATCTGGGTTGTTTAAAGTACTGACTACGTGTCCTGAAACCAATAGAGGTAATTGGTATGCATGTAAGAGCTGGCAGGCAGAGCACATCACTTATTTATAGACTCTTTTGATGTAACTCTGTGGAAAAAAAAACGTTAATAAAATATGGTTCAAAGGAAAATTTACACTCACCATTATAATATGACATAAAGTACAAATTATTGTACCTAAATAACTGTTTTCTAGTGAATAGTGTTCCTTTATCCTTTTATTGAACTAGTCCACTGAAACCTAATGGAATGGGAGAAGGGAAATACAAAGAAAATGAATATTAACTTTTTTATTTTGCAATGAAGCTAACTGAAAATTAAGATGCGTGTGACACAGTGGAAAATCACAATTTATGACATGGCTTTCATAACCTTTTTATTTGCTCCACTAATTGGTTTATGGTCCTCTCAGGGTATGTTCATCAACAAACTTCTTGTCAACAATTGATAGGAAGCTTGAATGGGACTAGAAAACAGGATACAGGAAGTGGCACAATGACCTTAGCCGAAAGCTTAGCAAGCTAGTTAAATTAGCCTTTGTGCAAGTCCTTCTGCTGCAAGGAAGGACTCTGGCATTCCTGGCTTCTCTTCAAACAGGAAGACAAATGTAAAATCTGAAGATAATATTTGCAGAATTCTTTGTTTTGGTCAGAGCTGGCATTAAACCTGATGTGATCCGAGTAGAAACAAAAATTATATCAGAGAAAAGAAAAACACTGGACTGTTGTCAGCCTGATAAGATGTCTAAGGAGATATAACAGAAGCTACAGCTAGTAAAAATAACTCTCAATGGACACAGAATTTATTCCCCGTAGACTGGAAGAATATGTTTAAACAGGAGATAAAAGGAAGGGGAAGTGGTGAGGCAGGTTAGGACATATACTAGGTCTAAATTTTATATCGTATTGTATTTTGTGAGAAATAGCATACGTTCTTGAAATTAAAGATAGTATTGTAAAGTATGTTCAGAAGGGGACCAAATTAAGTTTGACTGAGCAACTTTAACTTTGGTATTATCTGCCTTTTAAATACTTCACTACGCAACCTAAATGTTCTCTGAATGTGATTTTTGTGTGTGTGTGTGTGGCAGGGGAGTGGGGGGCAGTCATAATTAAGGAATAGTTAGTCTTCTGGTAAGCTCAGTAATAAATTAGTGATGCTTTACTTTCTTTAATCTTGCTTGAGCGGACCTGTTCTACCTGGCAGTTAGAGCCTCCTTAGTGTCAATGGGGAGCACCTCAAAGGAGCCATTGAGTGCCTCACAGCTTTGGGCCTACAGAGAGATGGTAGCTTGTAAAAATAATTGAGGGCTAAATTGTGAACAATATATTCACATTGATGAGTTCACAATGAGATTCTAGTGTGAAGAACTGTTCACCTGTTTGAGTAAGGGATTCACAATCTGGCCCTCAGTTTTCATGTTGAATGGGAAGCAACCACTGGACTTGCTCTGCAAGCTGGTGTATGTTGGTCACCCCCCCTGCACCTGTGTGGAGTCCCATGATTTCATTTAGGCTCCATGCCATGCCGGGGTTATTCACCTGAATCTACTCATAAGATTGATGTCTTTGTGACAAAACGGCAGAAATTTACCATTGTTTATTAAATCCCTGGAGATAATTTAATTGAAGTAACATTTAATTTATTATAAAATATTTGCATGTTCAGAATATGAAATAAGGCAGCGAAATATGAGTAATACCAAATTGTCTTGAGTTTTGCAACTAAATGCTACTGAGACTCAGCACCTGTAAATTCAAAGAAACTGTCACTGGCATAAGAGAGAATAAGGTATGAGAGAATAAGTCTACAAAAGGACAACATATATGGCCCCACCCCAATCAGAAGATTCATATATTTATGTGTTTATTATTTATTTTTTCCACTACATGAATTTTCACATTTGAATTTAAAGTACTTTTTCTGTCAAAGTTTTCTTTTTGATGTAAACACAGAGGGAAAAGGAACAAAAAGATATTTAATTGCCCCTGTGTACTCTAAGAGGCTTTTCAGAATTGTATTGCAGAATATGGTGGAAGTGCCTTACAATGAACATCATGTAAATGAAATGGTAGAGGTCTTTTGCTGACTCACCTGTAAACAGGTGCTGGAAATCTGCAAGGAAATGTTGATTGTACTTTAACCTCACCCTGCATTTAAAGGAGATGGGAGTGACTCTTTGGGCATAGGGAAGTGTGGGGTGCAGCACAGAAAGGTCCTATAGGAGCCCTAGGAACAGGCCTGCTTGGTTAGGAAAGCTTAAATTGTACTTTATGTTGTGTCAGTGTACTGCTGATTAAAAGACCCACCCCTGGAAGAGAATTAGGGCACTAACCCAAAGTATGTGTGGGCTGTATAAGGATAAGGACTCTGTCCATTCTCACACAGCTCTGAGGGGTTTTCAGCTCTAAAATAAACTATCTGCCCTAGTCTCAAAAACCCTTGTCTAGTATCCTTCTGGGCATGGAGTACTAATTTATGTGTGCTGTTGCAAAGGGTGCTTGGGGGTGGGGTGGGGTGGGGCGTGGACCTGTGTGCAGGGCGGGAAGTTCTGTATTTTATAGGGGGTTTCATTCTGTTGGCTATTGGTGGTAAAGTGGTGTTTAATTTTGGAGAAGAGACCCTTTTTATTATCGAAATCCAAATAACTAAGATAAGATAAATATATAGGTCCCTCCTCATTGAAGTCAATGGCTACCATGGGAACTGAATCAGGTGCATAGTGAAACTCTGCTTTAAGTGAAGTAAAATGAAAATCCCAGATAGTTTTAATGCACCACAATGTAAAAAATGCAGTTGTAGTTATAGGGCAGTATCCAATTCTCATTATAATCAATGAAAAGACTGGAATGGAAAATAGGAAAAAGATGCAAAGAGTTTGTTGCTTAATGTTTAAGCCCTGATGATTATGACTATTAAAAATTCATATGCAAATTCATATTACTCGCAAGACTGTAGGTTCTAAGAGAAAAAGCCTTGATATTATCTGACTATCTTAGTCCCAATTTCTGTTTGACACTTCTTTTTAAGTGGAGAGATTATGGATAAAACAGGAAATTCCAGTCCATACAACCTCAAAATCAAACAAGGCCAGGCACAGACTTTCTGCAACATCCACGTGCAGAGGGGGACCTTCTGCCACTTGAAATGGCAGCCCTTCATGGGACCTTGTAGAAGGCTTTCTCCAGGGTCCATATGTTGGGCAGGTGCATGGCAAATTCTATACTGTACAGAATTTATGCAAAATCTAGTGCAGCCCCAGGCTATGTTACCTTTTGTGTGACGCACCTCCATATAGGAGACTCCTTCCTTATAAGGTGTTCCAAAGGAAGCTGCCTGTATGGGATTACTGGGCAGCTGCCTCTGAATTATTACATCAGAGGAAACTTCACAAGAGAAATGCTGTGATTTTTTTCCCCACTAGACTATCCTCTGACCCATAATTCTGTGGTAGGGGGCAATCCCCCCACAAAGATTAAATATACATTCACCATCAACACTACTAGGTTGGATACTCTTTTAGGTTTATGTGTTTCTGGGTTGCTTCATGTCTGTTGGCTACACATATGTACATTTGCTTGCACTGGGCAGCTTCAACATGGGGGTGTTATAACATATCAGGTCAGCTCAGGCCATCTGTGCCAATGAGTAAGCAACTTAACCACATATAAGAGCAGAGAAGGATGAATTGAGTCTATCTCATTCCATAAAATGATGATGAAAATAATAACGAAGTGGTCACCAATAAAAAAGAAACAAATTAGAAATATTACACTATTGATTTCAAAAGGCTATCATTTAAGAGAGATGCTTTCAATTCTGTTGGTGTTATAAATCCTGAAAACCAATGGAGAACATTTCAGGATTAAAAACCCCACATCCTTACTAAAACACTACTTCTCATTATTTGCAATGTTTTGAATAAAATCTAAGGTAGCACAAATGTTTAAACAGATGGCTCAATGATATGCCTTTTTCTTTAGTAATCATAGTTATTAAAACAACCACTTTATTTTTATTGTGCTTTAAATGGGCATAGAAAATCTGAGTCTGATAATGACCTTTGTACATAATGCTGCAAATTGATTTTGATGACCTTTCACTCTCAGATAATTAGACTGGCTTCATGCACATTCATCTAGCTCCCACTTCACTGAGACTGTCTGTCCAATGTGCCCCATGTGCTACCCTCCTTCCCCTCCCCCCACCCCCATCTTGTCTCTGATTCTCTATTGCTGATTTCTTGTTGTAGGGCTTGGGTTTCTACTAGAGCTGACTGAAAATTAGACATTTCTGCCCTGTGGAAAATTCTGGTACTTCAAAATTTGCTTTAGTCCTGAAATGTGATGAAAAGTCAAAATATTGAAATATTTTGCAGAAGGGAGAGTTTTGAAAAACGGCAATTTGGAAATGTCAAAGCTGGTTCTTTTTGTATTACAACTTATGCTTCCAAGATGTGCATGTCCAGGCACTGAGAACACAGGACATTTTCAGAGAAGGTCTCTTGACTCTGGCATTTGCTTTCCTCTTGGTCTGTTGACCTTAAGCACATGCTGTAATGCCCATTTGGATTATGTTTGTTTGATTTTGGGGAGAGTCAGAATTTAGGGAGAGGAGTATTGATTGAAATTGCTATTTTAAATTTGCTGGTTTTAAAAAATTGCATAATAGACTCATGAGATGGAAAAGACTCACTAGAATCATGCAGTCCACTTCTGCTGATCATGAGTTCAAGCACAGACCGTTATAATAGATGCATTTATATACACTGAAAAATAAAAAATTTACTGCGTCAATATTATTAGATTTTTTTTTTAAACAGTGCAGTTGCTGGTAGCTAGAGATATTGTAATAAGGTTGTTCCTTAGTTTGTGGCTGTATTAGCAGATATTGGAAACTGATAGGAAATTAATTGACCATGCCTTCCCCCCTCTTAACTTGGGACATAAAGAAGAGATAGAGATGCCACTTCACACCCTTTGAAAAACACATTGGACCAGAATTTCAGCCAGTGCAAACTGGTTTAGTTCCAATGGCATCAATTTACACCTGATGAGGATCTGGCTTTCTATCCTCCTGCAGCATAACATCTGCCATAAAGCTACAAAAAGTGTGGATGAGGAAAATAACAATAATGAAAAAAAATCAACCATATTTCCCTCTCCCCCATCCCATGTTGTATTTTAATAGCTCTTAGATGTTGTGTTAACTTTGTAAGCCTTTGGGACAGGTGCTCTGTTTGTATTTGTTTTCAAGAAGGCCCTTACCACATTTTTTGTAGTTTGAAAACATAATAAATAAAATAACAGGCCAGATTCTGAGCTAGTGTATATTGGCATATCTCCAGGGAGATATGCTGATTTGTACCAGCTGAAGATGGTGAGTGATATTACTTCTGATTTATACCAGTGTAAATGAGATCAGAATAATCTCCTAAAGGATTCCTAGGGAATGAAGAAGGGTGTTACTCTTACACAGGTTTATTTTTTAATCAAAACTCAAAATCAAGCTAGCTTTGCCTATTTTGGGCTTTGATCTTAAAATTTCAGCCATCTCTAGACAAGTCTCTGCTATGCAAAATCATAAGCATTTCCCCAGCAAACACTATGATGTCCCAAGGGAGTATGACTTCCAGTAGGGAAAAAAGCATTGAAGGCAGATAAATCCTTAATAAACTAAGAATACCATTCTTATGGAAATATAATGAATGAATGAAGAAAAATACCGCAGTTGTATGGGACATAAACAGAGCTGCCTCTAATGGAATGTTTTTCCTGGAGGCATTAGCTGCTCCATAAGTAAAGATCTTTTAGGGAAATATACCTATTAAATACATTAAATGAATGATTCCCCTGGAGGGAAGGAGGAAGGTAAGAGCAGTGGAAACTTATCAGGAATAGAACAAAAGAGACCAGGTGACCAGGAGGCATGTAAGAACACATGGATAGGGGCCAGACATGAAAAGGAAGCATGGGGGTAGGAGAAAGCAAGGTATGAAGGCTGGGGGAGGGGCTTCAGCAGGAAAAGGTCACCCAGCATATCGCAGCCCCAAGGGGAATGGGAGCCCTGCCTGCTTTCCTGAACCCTAATGGCCCCCAGGACTCTGGCCAATTCAAGGGACTTGGACCCCAGCCCAAAGAATGCCCTGGAGCAGTGGTGGGCAACCTGCGGCCCCTCAAAGTAATCTGACTGTGGGCCGCAAGACATTTTGCTGACATTGACCGTCCGCAAGCACAGCACCCCAGCAGCTCCCAGTGGCCGCGGTTCGCCGTTCCCTGCCAATGGGAGCTGCAGGAAGTGGTCTGCAGGCACGCTCCCTCCCCTGTGGCTGCGATTCTGGCTCACAGCATGGAGAAACTTCTCAGACTCCAAATGAGCACATGGCAGCCAAATCACAAAGAAATGCCAGAGATGGCAAAAATCAAATGGCTGGAGATGATCTTTCAGTTCAAGGCCATGAGAGATGATCTGACGACCAAGCTTCTTGAAGTAAAGAAGGAAGATCCTGATTTGGAAGAGAGAGTCACAGTGCTAGAGAATGACCCAAGAGAAGCAAGTGAGAGAGGGCCGTGTGGCACTGATGGAGCAAAGAGAGAGAGAGAGATGCAGCTTAAATTGGATGATATAGAAAACAGATCATGGAGGAAAAACATCAGAATTAAGGGACTGCCTGAAAACATTGAAGGGGAAACCCAATCGGCATGTAAAAACTTTAATTGTGGAGTTGTTACATCTGATCTCCCTGGAAGAGGTAAAAGTGGAAAGAGCACACACAGTGCTGCTCCACTGACCTGGGCCTCATAATAAAAATAAACCAAGAGACCTAATTATGAAATTTCATGATTATCAGCAGAAAAATGTAATTATGAAGAAAGCCAGAGAGCATTCAGATCTCATGCTCAAAGGTCACATGCTGCACATTTTCCATGACCTCTCTGGACTTTAAAAAAAAAAAAAAAGAAGAGAGCTGGGGGAATTACAGCAGCACTCAGGAAGGCAGATATCCACTATAGATAGGGATTCCCATTTAAGCTCTCATTCAGCTTCCAAAATCAGTATTACACAATGAGACTGTAAACAGTCAGTTGGGATAAAAATCCAAATCTCAGACATACAAGACGACTTTCCAGAGGTAATGACTACCGATAAACTGCAGAAAAACTCTTGGCAAATGGTGAAACCCAGGAAAAACAGGAAAAGAAAAGACAAAAGACTTTAGAGACCATACTGGCAATGGCAGAAGTGAAGCTGAACAAGAGAATTCAGATGCCTGAGTAGTAATCCAAAAACTAATCAGAAAGGACTTCTTGGAGGTCACTTGGAATGAAAAGATGAACAGTAACTATGTTAATGTTATAAAGAAAATAGAATGAAGTTTACTTTAATTGGGTGATCTGTAATAGCTGTGTTCTGTATTTTAAAGTGCAGAGGAAATAAAGAACAATAAGAAGGGAGTGAGGGGGGGCAAGGGGATTTCAAGGTTGGAGGAGATTGGAGAAAATAGAGAGAGGACAGGAAGAGCCTTTAGGCGTTCTGTGTAAACTCTCCCCATAACTCAAATGATCAGATGGCAATCTGTCCTTTAGGGTGAGGGTCAAGATCCCAGAGGTGGAGAATGTACCTCCTTTGGACTGCAGGAGAAGCAGTCCAAGTGCTTGTGGGGAGAGTACAGGGGTTAAGGTTCAATGAAGCAGAGTAGTTTGTGGACTGTTTTACAGTTATGTTGGTATTTCATTTGTGGATTTAGAGCAGTGGTTGGCATCCTTTGACACTTGGCCCATCAGGGTAATCCACTGGTGAGCCGCGAAACATTTTGTTTACATTGACCATCCATAGGCATGGCCCCCCCGCAGCTCCCAGTGGCCACGGTTTGCCATTCCCGGCCAATGGGAGCTTTCCTGCTGCAGCCAGGGCATCCCTACGGCTCACTGTTTCCCACAGCTACCATTGGCTAGGAACGGCGAACTGTGGCCACTGGGAGCTGCGGGGGGCCATGCCTCTGGACAGTCAACGTAAACAAAATGTCTCGTGGCCCGCCAGTGGATTACCCTGGGCAGGGCCGGCTCCAGACCCCAGCGCGCCAAGCGCGCGCTTGGGGCGGCATTTTGCCGGGAGGGCGGCAGGCGGCTCCGGTGGACCTCCCGCAGGCATGCCTGCGGAGGGTCTGCTGGTCCTGTGGCTCCGGTGGACCTGCCGCAGACGTGCCTGCGGAGGGTCCGCTGGTCCCGCGGCTCCGGTGGACCTCCCGCAGGCACGTCTGCGGGAGGTCCCCCGGAGCCACGGGACCGGCGACCGCCAGCGCGTGCTTGGGGCGGCAGAATTCCTAGAGCCGCCCCTGACCCTGGGGGGCCGCGTGCCAAAGGTTGCCAACAGCTGATTTAGAGTAAGGAAAATGCAGAAGGAGGAGGGAAATAAAGAGGCCAGGAGAATTAATATAAGAAATAGATATGGAAGTTCACAAACAGAAACCAAGCCATTTTTAGGCACACAATAGTGAATGCAAAATAATTAGAAACAAGAGAGACAGTGGCAACACAATCAACACAACAAATCACACAGTAAAGAATCACAACAATTTCAGGTTTTCAATAGGATGAATAGTTACTCTCAATCTCTCTTCCTTTTACAACATTTTTGAATGTCAAAGGGCTAAATACTATCAGATTATTCTACTTCAAAATACTCATTTTCAGGAGGGGCAAATTATTGGCATGAAAAGTAATTGGTTTCAACAGACATATTTTGCTTCAGATAAAGAAAAGAAAAGAGGAGTGGGCATCACATTTGCTAAACGTACTTTTTCAGATTAAAGATCAATGCAAGGATAAAAGGGACAATTTATATTGTTGAAGGGCACAATTGCTGGATTATTAATAACAGGGGGGAGAGATAGCTCAGTGGTTTGAGCATTGGCCTGCTAAACCCACAGTTGTGAGTTCAATCCTTGAGGGGGCCACCTCGGGATCTGGAGCAAAATCAGTACTTGGTCCTGCTAGTGAAGGCAGGGGGCTGGACTCAATGACCTTTCAAGGTCCGTTCTAGAAGATTGGTATATCTCCAATTACCTAGGGGGTTCAGTGTATGCTCAAAAGCAAAAAAAATCCTTTTTAAAGGACTTCATTAAAAAATGCCACACTTTAGGGAAGAGAAAATTATACTTGGAGGGACTTCAGTTGCACATCAAGTTCTTATTGGGACAGATCTGATAGAAAAAAGACATGGGTGATAGGGAAGCAGGTACAGCATTGACTTCTCTGTGTCAAAGATTTAATCTTTCAGATTGCTGGAGAGAATTGCACCCAGGGGAAAGAGATTACATATCTTATTCACATCCTCATCTGTTATATACCAGGATTGATTTAATGTTAATCTCTAATAAATCCTTAATGAAGCAGACAAGATCTGCAGAAATTGGCAACATTACATGGTCAGATCATGCATCAGTGGAAGTAATATTTGATAACTGGGTTTGGTCCCAAAGATCACTTTATTAGCAAATAGCTGCTTGCTTCTCCAAGACAAAGATTGGGTTGCAGCAATTAAAGAGGACATTGTTCAATACTTGCAATTAAATGACTCAGATAATATAAAAAGAGGCCTTCTTTGGGAGGCAGGTAAAGCAGTATTTAGAGGTCAGTTGATTAGCAGAGTCTCTCAACTAAAAAAAAGAAAGATCTCAAGAAAAAACAGAATTAGAACTGGAGCTAAAAAGGTTACAAGACATTCATAAAAATGCAGCTTCAGAAAAAACACATAAAAAATTAACTAATATTAGAGGGAAGTTGAATATGTTGACAGACGACACTGAAAAAGCCCTTAGGTATACAAAGCAGATATTTTATTTAAAAAGAAATAAAAGTGATAGACTATTGGCTCGAAAGCTTAAAGAGATTCAAGAGCAACATATTATTCCACCAATTAAGAACAATCAGCAAAAGATAGTTGCACACTCTAATGAAATATGTGCTTCTTTAGATCCTCATTATAAAAAGCTCTATGCCTAAAATACTCCAAGCTCTGAAGTTATTCAAAAATATCTGGAAGTAGCAGGCTTGCCAAAGATATATAAACTTGGTAAAGAAACTTTACATTAAGAAATCCTAGAGGCAATAGCAAGTATGAAAAGTATAAACTGCAGGATCTAATGCAGAGGTGGGCAAACTATGGCCTGCAGGCCACATCCCGAGCTCTTGGCCCGGGAGTCTAGCCCCGGCCCCCTTCCCCTGCAGCCTCAGCTCACTGTGCCACCAGCACAATGCTCTGAGCGGCGGGGCTGCAAGGTCTTGCCGGATAGCGCAGCTGCAGAGCTGCAGCCTGACCCAGTGCTCTGTGCTGCACGGTAACATGGCTGGCTCCAGCTTGGCAGCACAGCTACCTGTCCTGGTGCTCTGGGCAGCGCGGCTGTAGTGCCGCCAGCCGCTGGTACTCCAGGCAGCGCGGTAAGGGTGCAGAGAGCAGGGTGGGTTGGATAGAGGGCAGGGGATTTCAGGTGGTCAGGAGGTGGGGGTGTGGATAGGGGACGGGGCGGGCGGTCAGGAATGAGAGGAGGAGTTGGATGGGGTGGCGGGGGCTGGGCCACACCGGGCTGTTGGGGAGGCCCTCCATAAAATTTCAGATACCCGTTGTGGCCCTTAGGCCAAAAAGTTTGCCCGCCCTGATCTAATGGCTTCCATGAATTTTACAAGATAATTAAGGAAGCATTAGCCTTTGAGAGGTATCATCAATGCCATTCTGTTAGGGAAGGAACTTCCACAACCTATGAAAAAAGCTACTGTGGTTATTCTCCCTGAAGATGGAAGAGAATTTACCTTATGCAGTTCCTCTAGGCCCATATCTCTGTTAAGTCATGACAAAGATTTTAGCAAAAATATTAGCTAGCCACTTGCAGTCTATGCTCTCAGCTTATATAAATCCATATAATTAAGGATAGACATACCTAGTCTGTTAATTATGTACATATAGAGATTTCACACCATGAAATAAAATCAATAGAAACGACATTGGTGTTATAATGTTACTCACCCTGTTAACTGGAAAGCTCTGAGGACTATATTCCTGTATAATGTCTCTTTAAAAAAAAAAAGCTAACTATTGTAATGATTGTTTTGTTTCTGATATTTACATGACAAGGATTTGTGGAAACTTCCTACATAAATAGTATAAAAAAAAGAAAATAAGAGAGTTTAAACTGTAAACCAGAATCTTCACACCTTTGGGGTGGAGTTCTGGGAGAGGCGGTTGTTTAAGTATTGGGGTGTCTGAAGGTTCAGCACTGTGCCCAGGGGATTAGGTGGCTGGACAGCAGGTTACAACACTCAGAGGCGGGGGTGCCAGACAGAAGGTCCACACCTGAGTGTGTGCCTAGGGACTCCAAGATTGGGCCAGTGGATGGACTCCATTCAGGCTCCAGAAACTTAGCACACTGCAGGAGATCCACAGCACAGAGGTTTAGATACCCCTAGTGGGAGGCAGGAAGGCAAATTCACTCAGGTCTGTGACAATGTGAGGGCAAGATGGGTTCTGTTAACTCCATTCCAGTGGCATAAAAGGATTGTGTATTTATCTGAGGCAGAAGGAACTAGAGCAGGGATGGAAAGTTCTGGCAGGTAAAAAAAACCCTAGAAACAACCAGACTTAAGTGAGAACCTAGGCTTCAATATTATTATTGAAGTTCTCAGTAAAGGCAAACTCAGGAGTGGAGAAAGTTTGGAACCCAACCATTGTGCATGTACCGTGAGCTGAGCAGGATGGGAATGGCACCTACTTTCAGTTTTGTATGTATCTTGCATTGTAGGGTCCCGACAGCAAGGACAGTATCCTCCTTTGTGCTTTGTACAGCACTGAGCATAATGTCAGTTCTTAAGAAATAATAAATACAATAATACATGGGGGGAAATATGAAGAGTTGGGGGGAGGAGAGATAATAAAATATTCATAAATGTTCCCAACAATGTCATTTTCCAATTAAAGTGTCATCCTATCCTCTGTGTGGGCGAGACAACAATCTTCATCTCACACAAATGTGACAGCATTATTAGCAAAAGGGATTTTATCATATATTAGTACATGATATAAAATTTAATGCAACTTTCCAGGGGCAGAAGTTTTCCAAAATCAACCTGCTTTTAGATACACCATTGAAATGCCAATGATCTCAGCCCACACAGAAAGGCTTTCTCTCTCCAAGCTATGTGAAACTTGTAGGAGTATGGGATAGTCCCTGGATGCTGCAGCGGGCTCTCTTTGGGGTGGTCCAAGATCTGTGCCTAGGAAGGGGAGGGCTAAGGAAAGGATGGAAGTGACATACATCTTTCCTCCCAACACCATGAGGAATCTATTCAGGAGTTAACTACAATCTTGGTCTCCTAGATCTCCAGAGTATTGCTAATGCTCATGATTTTATTGCAAGTCTCACAATATTTGGTATTTTTCTTAAAGCACACGCTCTGGGAGGCATGTGATTATGTGAATCTCAGTTTTCCTTAAAATAAAATGTAAGTTTCTAGCCCTTGTGTTCCTGGAGAAAAGTTTGAAATCATCAACCTTAAAAATCTCAAAACCCAGAAATCAGATTCTTAAACTAATCTCAATTTTTGTGGGCCAGACAGCCAGCTATGCTGAAAGCGGTCCAGCAGAGAGTATGGGGGCACAGGGTCTCTGTGCAGAGCATCCTAGCAGATTTGAAGGGATCTGCTGGTCCTAGAGGCTAGGACTTAATCTTGGTAAAAGAATATATGAAGCAAATGCTGCAAGGGGAAACTCATCCAGTTTTCCTACCTTTGGCCTTCTCTCTCACTTTTTTCCTTGGGAGGAGAGATCTTAACTATGACATTAAACCTTCCTGACTGTAATGCTGTTCTGATCATACTGCACTTCCCCAACATTATCAATAATGCTTTGAGTCTATTCAATCAGTTAATTATATTTGATAAACAAATACATATAGCTCCAGAGTAAAGTATCAGTCTGAGAATGACCATCTTCGATAATAGTTAACAACAGATTTCTGTGTCTATGTAAAATTTCAAAGAACCGGCTTTTTTATTTTACAATTGATGCTGAAAGTGAGATTTCAGCTAACTGCAAATGAATATAAAGCAACAAGGCAGGTGCAGCTAAGGAAAATATTCCACAGATCTTCTTTATTATTTACGGCTAGAGCTCTGTTCCACTAAACCTCTGAGCTCACTTTTTAGAGTACACTGCACAACGTCATTCACTTCCATGTCAACAAGCTTCGGCTTGATAAATTAAAACAGAAAAATGCTGGGTAAAGCACCTCAGACCTGCATGATTCATTTTGCAGCAATTTTCTGGCGGCTGCCCAAGAATGACCTGCTATCTTCCTGGTCTCCTTATCATTTTCCCATCTGAAAAAGGCTGAGCCATGCTGTACACTGGGGAGTAAGTGGCCTGAGCTGGCTGCATTCAAAGGCCATTAACAATCATAACTCTTCAAATCACCACCCTCCTGCAGACAAGGTTAATAGTAGTCTATAGAACAGGTAGGGAGGTCAGTAGTTACTTTTACTAAAATAAATATCAAGTGAATTGCTTGATTTCCTTTGTTACCTCTGACCATAAAACAAGAATTGCAATTTTTAAAGACTGTTACTGTTAAAAAATGGAACTTTAAACCTCTTGGATTCAATTCCTTAAAAATCCAATGGGAGCCACTCTTCATGTATATGTCTTCTGGACTAATTTATTCATTTTTCTACTAAAACTAAAGTACAACTATATTTTTATAGAGCCTTGGCAAGTATGATTAATTTAGCAATTATCGTGGTAATCTAACACAAGGTTTTGACGTCCAAAAAAATAGGAGATTGTTTAATTTTCAGTACAGAGAGACAGATAAATCTGAGAAAGCACTAATTGCTAACGTCAATTCTTTATCAATCAATGTAATGTTGAAAATGAAAAAAAATCAATGCTGGAATTAAAAATAACATCAAATTTTAGAGTCGAAAATCTCTACACTTTTATCACTAAGTAAAATTCTGAAAAGTCCTCTTGGGGTGTTATACTGTAGACATGAAGGAACAAAAGACACTGCTGTCAATGCAGAAATTTTGAAGACAATCTAGAATAAACAACACTAAACAGAAAACATAAAAAGAGAAATGTCAATACATGTCTAAGAGTGTATGAGAATCATCATACATAATAACATTGATGAAAATTGAGTTAATATTATTGATAAAGGCACAAACGATTATCAATAATAATTATTTGCAATATTAATAAAACTGCACATTTCCACCAGCGTACCCCCTCTCCCACCACTCACTCATACTTATGGTATTTCTATTTGAAGTCAAAAGGTAACATTTTAGTTGTCTAATATTCCAGATCTGTAATGAAATATATGTAGACCAAAAATATGCTTTTATTTTAAAATAAATTATTAAAAAGCTGCCTCCTATACTGAGAGTTGACGCCTAGATTTTGGGTGTTCAAGATGTTTTAAATCATTGGAATTCTTTGCTCAGGCCTGGAGAGTAAATGAAGGAAAGACTCATTTTAAAAATGATTTGCTTTAAAACACGTTTGTAATATCTACATTTGGAAAGAGTCAATTGTCTTATCTTCACCTATGAATCCCCTTCCCCCCCCCCCTTGAAGTCAATGGAGCTGAAAAGTAGAATGTGAGCTTTGCATGAATATCTCAGAATAATATTTGGTCTAGATTCTGTAAATTATTTGGGTTTGTTATCCCTTTTAAATGCTTTTTCTTTTTTCCTGAAGCCTAAATGGCTCAGTGAATTTCTAAGGGTTTATGGAGCTTTTGGCTCTGGGTCACTGGTTTGAATCAAGTGTAAGTCAGCAGTGAGCTGAGAGTCATTACCATCTGGTGGTGTTTCAGTGCTTTTTGTTAAATGAGTTGGTGGTCTGAGTCAAGTTCCTATTGGGCAGGTGATGGTTACCACATTCACATGTGCTGCCCCTGTGTGGCAGTCTCAGCAGAAAAGACTGAGGGCATATCTACACAAGCACTTACTGCGTGGTAGGCAGAGGAATAAATCCACAGCACTCCAGCATGCCACACCCTAACTGGCCGTGTGGACCATGCTGATGTGCACTAAAAGTCCCTAGCATGCTTTGACCTATGCTGTTTCAAATTTGAATGAGCGATCTATGTTCTGACCTGTGGAGGTGGCGCCTTCAGGTGAGGGTTGACAAACATTAGAAAGGGTCGTGTTGGCAACTTGCACTGCTGCTGCCTATGCTGCTATAATTTTGATGTGGAAAAAGGGAGGAAATTGTTTTGTATGGCTGGCATCTGTCCCATCTACTACTTTCATTAAAAGCAAACATTAAAAGAAGAATAAAAGCATTTCTGTTCATCTTTAAGACACCTATATTGAAATTTTCATTTAGAAAAATAATATATCAACTGGCCTGCTCTTTTCATGACTTTGTGGGATTAAATAATTTCTGATTAAGAAAGACGCCAAATTTATAATAAATTTAAAAGGGGTGGACAAGATAGCAAGGAGGCTTTGACTTTTCCATATCCTCTAAGCTGCCCACACTTTGGTGAAGAATCTTTGATTTTTATGGAACTTTTCCTCCAGATAATCTTTCTTGCTCTCTTCACAAGTAACCCCTAATAAGACAATATTCACATTGCCAGTGTTATCTATTAACAGAATAGTGGTCAAATGATAATGTGTTTCAAAATTCTTCAGGTTTCACTCTGCCTGATGATCAAAAAATCATAATTATTGATGGGGGAACCTATTTCTAGTGATGAACATTCTTAAGTGGACCTTCTACTTATTTTTATAACATGCTCCATGATGTGACATCAGAGCACCCATGGAAACTCTAGTCTTGATTCTGTTATCTACGGGTACACTTACACTAGGCCTTTAACCATGTTAGGGGTACCATTAAAAATTCAGTCTAACCTCTTCAAGTGCATTCCATTTAAACATGGTTTAGTTGACAAGCATAGGGTCACCACCAAATACAGAAACAGAATCTTAGGGCCAGTTCCTCAGTTGGTGTAAATGAACATACCTCCATTGGAGCGATGCTGATTTACACCTGGACCCTAGTTCTCAAAGGTAGTTAGGTGCTTAACTCCCACTGATTTCATCTCCCATTGACCTCGCTACCAGTCTATCAAATTAATATGACATCCTTGACCTTCTAGATTCTGCCTCCAGTTCCAACCTCCTTGAACATTTAATTCATTTCTCCATGTGAACTATTCTGTGCAAAGGATGCATTGGTACCCATTAGAATTCTTCATATTTCAAAACTAACTTGTGTTGTTCAGGAGATTAACTAGCCATGACAAGGGAGTAGCTACAGGCAGGTCCAACCAACCAGAGCCCTGATCCTTGTCCCATTGAAATCAGTGGCAAAACTCCCATTGACTTTAATAGTGCAGATCAAGGAGACTAAGCTGCTGATCCTGCAATCACATATACACACAAGTAACTTTACACACGTGAGTAGTCCCATTGTGTTCAAAATAACTTCCCATCAGCAAGACTGAGCTCTGCATTGAAATGATTGTTTAGCTCCAATTTTTTAAGCTCCAATTGCTTAGCTTTGAATTTCAATAACTGTTTGGATATGATGGGGAATGCACACAGTGCTTGCTACAGAACTGAAAGCTATAAAAAACAGTACATGTTAAACACTTGCACTTCATGGTAAACTAGATATTTGACGAAACTCACTATATTTTTCTCCTTGTAAGATTTACACAATGTGTGCTTTAATTGGAGAACAGAAGATACTGCAATAATATATTATTATATCAAATGTATTTTTAAATGATTCTTCCAGTGCATCAATCTTAGTGTACAGCTAAAGGGCTGGGGGGGTCACATGTGCAGAATGAGTTCTGCACTCTGGAGAAATCCTCTTGACTGCACACAGTTCAAAACCCATTATGGTTGCTCCACAACCAAACATTTGATGCACTGATCAATGTCGAGAGTAGAAGGAGGGGAAAGCCACAAAATTAGACTGAAAAGCCTTGATGCTGCCCGCTGCTCTTTAACCTTGACTCAGCTGCGTGAGTATTAAAAAAAAAGGGTGGGGGAGGGGGAGGGGGAAGAAAAGAAAGAAAAGAAACAAGAGGGACAGACCTGAAAATTTGCTCTTTCCACATAGCAGCTTTTCTCTTTCTGCTGCTGAAGTCTCATTTATTCCTTCTTAATAAATCAAAATACCAGCCATACGCTCCCTAGAGAAAATTGACGGTCTTTTAATTCTTTTAGGTGGTACAAACATTTCCTTATAATTATCATTGTGTGTGTGATTTTTCTATAAAGGAATATTGAAATACACAAGAAAACCCATCTCTTAATATAAACTCTCTTGGAAGATTAAATCATTCATTCATAGGAGACTTGTCACAATAAGAGAAAGAATCATAGTTTGAAGACTTCCAATAAAATAGAGGTATTGTCGTTTATTGCTTGTGCATCAGTGAGATTCATTGTTCTTGAAGTACGTAAGCAAAAATATTTGTGAAGCAGATACAGACAACTGAAAAAACCTGATGAAATGGCTAATGTTAACAGGAAAAAGACGGTTACTCACCGTTGTAACTGTTGTTCTTCGAGATGTGTTGCTCCTATCCATTCCATGTAGGTGTGCGCGCCGCGCGTGCACGGCTCTTCGGAACATTTTTAGCCTAGCAACACCGGCGGGCTGGCTGGGCGCCCCCTGGAGTGGCGCCGCTATAGCGCTAGTTATATACCCCAGCCGGCCCGTCCGCTCCTCAGTTCCTTCTTGCCGGCTACTCCAACAGTGGGGAAGGAGGGCGGGTCTGGAATGGATAGGAGCAACACATCTCGAAGAACAACAGTTACAACGGTGAGTAACCGTCTTTTCTTCTTCGAGTGATTGCTCCTATGCATTCCATGTAGGTGACTCCCAAGCCTTACCTAGGCGGTGGGGTCGGAGTGAGACGTGGCAGAGTGCAAGACTGCGGAGCCGAAGGCTGCATCGTCTCTGGATTGCTGCACCAACGCGTAGTGGGAAGCGAAGGTGTGGACAGAAGACCAGGTGGCCGCTCTACAGATGTCCTGAATGGGGATGTGGGCCAGGAAGGCTGCAGATGAGGCGTGCGCTCTCGTAGAGTGAGCGGTAAGACGGTCAGCTGGCACCCCAGCCAGCTCATAGCAAGTTTTGATGCATGCGGTGATCCATGAGGATATCCTCTGAGAGGAGACCGGCTTGCCTTTCATACGTTCCGCAACCGCTATGAACAGTTGTGGCGATTGCCGGAAGGATTTTGTCCGATGTATGTAGAACGCAAGGGCCCGTCGGACATCTAGGGTGTGCAGCTGTTGATCCCGACCCGAGGCATGAGGTTTCGGGAAAAAAACGGGAAGGAAAATGTCCTGATTTACATGGAAGGCTGACACCACCTTAGGGAGGAAGGCCGGGTGAGGCCGAAGCTGGACCTTGTCCGCATGAAAGACGGTGTACGGAGGACCGGCCGTTAGGGCCTGGAGCTCGGAAACTCGCCTTGCTGAGGTTATTGCAACGAGAAATGCCGTTTTCCACGACAGGTGGAGCAGGGAACACGTAGCCATGGGCTCGAAGGGGGGCCCCATGAGCCTGCCCAAGACCAGATTCAGGTCCCAGGGCGGAGTCGGGGCCCGCACTGGTGGGAACAAACGCTCAAGACCCTTGAGGAAGCGAGAGACCGTAGGATCAGAGAAGATGGATCGGTGACCGACGGGTGGCCTGAAGGCCGATATCGCTGCGAGGTGCACCCTTAACGATGAGAGCACAAGACCCTGCTCTTTAAGCGACCAGAGGTAGTCCAGTATCGTTGGGATAGGGACGACGAATGGATTCAGATCTCTCTGATCGCACCATATGGCGAATCGCTTCCATTTGGAGAGGTAGGTCGAGCGAGTGGAGGGCTTTCTGCTCTCCAGTAGGACCCGCTGAACCGCCGCCGAACAGGTCCGCTCCGCGTGGGTTAACCACTCAGGTACCAGGCTGTCAGATGGAGGGACTGCAGGTCCGGATGGCGGAGCCTGCCGAAGTCCTGTGTTATCAGGTCCGGCCATAAGGGCAGAGGGATGGGATCTCGTACCGATAGCTCGAGCAGCAGAGTGTACCAGTGCTGTCTCGGCCAGGCCGGAGCGACGAGTATGAGGCGGGCTCTGTCCCTCCGAAGCTTGAGAAGCACCCGATGTACGAGCGGGAACGGAGGGAAGGCATACATTAGGTGATCCGTCCAGGGGTAGAGGAAGGCGTCCAACAGGGAGCCCGTGGCGCGACCCTGGAACAAGCAGAACTGGTGGCATTTCCTGTTCTCCCTGGAGGCGAACAGGTCTATCCGGGGAAACCCCCACCTCCGGAAAAGCGTGTGAACCACATCTGGGCGGAGGGACCACTCGTGGGACAGGAACGACCTGCTCAGGCGGTCGGCCAGCGTGTTCTGCACCCCTGGAAGATAGGACGCCACCAGGTGAATGGAGTGGGCTATACAGAAGTCCCACAGTAGCATCGCCTCCGTGCACAGCGGGGAAGATCGGGCTCCACCCTGCTTGTTGACATAAAACATCGCCGTTGTGTTGTCTGTCAACACCGCGATGCAACGCCCCTGGAGAGTGGGGCAAAAAGCTTGACAGGCGAGGCGAATGGCTCGGAGCTCCCTGACATTGATATGGAGGGAGAGCTCTCGGGGCGACCAGAGGCCTTGGGTGTGCAGGTCGGCTAGGTGCGCTCCCCACCCCAGCTCTGACGCATCCGTGGTCAGAGTGGCGGATGGTTGAAGGGGGCGGAAAGAGACTCCGGCACACACGACTGCTGGGTCCAGCCACCAAGTGAGCAAAGCAAGTGCTGGCTTCGTGGGCGTGACCACCATATCGATGGAGTCGCGGTGGGGCCGGTACACTGACGCGAGCCAAATTTGAAATGGGCGAAGGTGCAACCTCGCGTACTGGGTGACGAACGTACACGACGCCATGTGGCCTAGAAGGCGGAGGCAGGAACGTACTGTTGTCCGTGGGAAAGCTTGTAGGTCTCGAACTAGAGAGACCAGAGACTGATGCCGAGGTTGGGGCAGGCAGGCCCTGGCCAAATTGGAATCCAGGACCGCTCCGATGAATTCCACTCTTTGTGAGGGGGTCAACATCGACTTCTCGGCATTGATCATGAGCCCTAGACGTTGAAACAGGGCTAGGACCGTGGCCATGTGGGACGCCACCAGTTGGCGGGATGGTCCTCGGATTAGCCAGTCGTCGAGATGGGGTAGACATGTATCCGACGACAGCGGATGGCCGCGGCCACCACTGCCATGCACTTGGTGAATACCCTCGGTGCTGTAGAGAGGCCGAAGGGCAGCACTGCGAACTGGTAGTGTGTATTGTTGACAACGAAGCGCAGGTAGCGCCGATGAGGAGGGTAAATGGCGACATGAAAATACGTGTCCTTCATGCCGAGGGCGGCAAACCAGTCTCCCGGATCCAGGGAGGGAATGATAGTCCCCAGGGTCACCATGCGAAACTTGAGCTTGACCAGGTATTTGTTGAGCTCTCGGAGGTCTAGTATGGGTCGTAGGCCTCCCTTCGCCTTGGGGATTAAGAAATATCGGGATTAAAATCCCCTGCCTCGCATGTCACTCGGCACCTCCTCTATAGCACCCAATCTCAGTAGAGACTCGACCACTTGTAGGAGGACTTGCTCGTGAGAGGGGTCCCTGAAGAGGGACGGGGTGGGTGGGTGGGAGGGAGGGGGCGAAACAAACTGGAGATGGTAACCAGACTCTACCGTGCGTAGCACCCAGTTGTCTGATGTAATC
Source organism: Mauremys mutica (assembly GCF_020497125.1). Classification (NCBI taxonomy): domain Eukaryota; kingdom Metazoa; phylum Chordata; order Testudines; family Geoemydidae; genus Mauremys; species Mauremys mutica. The sequence goes on from NC_059077.1 coordinate 75,348,444, forward strand.
TGGGACCACGCCGGGAGGAAGTGGGAAAGACGATTGAAAAAGAACGGGGAAGGATCCGGAGGAGAGACTGATGGGCCGTCCTCGGGCGTCCCATCAAAACGCCTGCTTCGGGCCTTGGGGGGCCTTGGAAGGCGCCTGGGATTGGGTACGGCGATTGCCCGATGGGCGACGTCGATTCAGTCTGCCCTTGCATGTATTGTCCGGTCGAGACCTGGACTGGTTGAACGGCCGAAAAGGCTGCTGCCTGAAAGGCCTCCGTTGTGTTGCAGGCGTATGCATGCCTAGCGTACGGATGGCAATGCGCCCATCCTTAAGGGTCTGTATCCTGGAGTCCGTTTTCTCCGAGAATAAGCCCTTCGTATCAAAAGGCAAGTCTTGCAGAGTATACTGGACCTCTGGCAGCAAGGTGGACGATTGCAGCCAGGAGATCCTTCTCATTGTCACCCCTGATGCCAAGGTCCTGGCTCCGGAGTCTGCAGAGTCCAGTGACCCCTGAATAGAGGACCTGGTAGCTTTCTTGCCCTCTTCCAGCAAAGCTGAGAACTCTTGCCTGGAGGATGTTGGAACCAACTCTGTAAATTTAGAGAGGGCTACGAAGTTATCGTAAGCATAGCGGGCCAGAAGAACCAACTGGTTCGCTATGCGTAATTGGAGGCCGCCAGCCGAATATATCTTCCGGCCCAACAGGTCCATCCTGCGTGCGTCTTTAGATTTAGGAGCAGGCGCAGGTTGTCCATTCCGCTCCCTGTCATTCACAGACTGCACCACTAGGGAGTCCGGGGCCGGGTGAGTGTATAGGTACTCGTACCCAGTCGGGGGTACCGAGTACTTCCGCTCCACCCCACGGGCAGTGGGAGGGATGGACGCTGGGGACTGCCAGAGCGTGGTGGCATTTTTCTGGATGGTCCGAACAAATGGTAGGGCCACTCGCATGGGGGCCTCCGTTCCGACCACATTCGTGATCGGGTCCTCGTCCTCAACAACCTCCGCTACCGGGAGGTTAACAGCTTGTGCCACCCTACGCAGGAGGTCCTGATGGGCACGTAAGTCAATCGGTGGTGGATCGGATGACGAGGATCCTGCCACCGCCTCGTCTGGCGAGGAAGACGAGGAATGGGCCTGAGCAAAAGGAAGTGGCTGAGGTTCGTCCATGGGGTGCGCAGCCGCCGCCTCCCCGGGATGTTCCGTCTGCACCGGCGGTGGTGGAACCTCAACCGGAGGCGATGGAGGGGGCCTGCTGACAGTGGCTTCCGGCACCCCTTGGACCGAAGTCCCCTGTCGCGGGAGGAAGGGGGCACCCTGAGTCTCGTGGGCGGCCCAGGGGGTCCAGAAACCCCATTGCTGGGGACCCGGGTCTTGACCTTGCGGGTCCGCACGGTAATCTGTGCCGGCGTCGTCGTGTGAAGCGACCGACGGCTGACGGGAAGGCCACGGGGGGGCAGAGGCGCTCAGAGACTGCGCCGTCGATGCCACTAGTCTGTCCGTGGACGGTGCCGGGTACCGGTGCCGATCGTCTCGGTGCCGGGAGCGGGAGCGGGACCTGCGACCGCGAGAGTAGCGGGAGGTCGACCGCGATCTCGATCGCCGTCGATGGGAGCGGCTTCGAGAGCGGCGTCGGGAGTGGTGCCGGGAGCCGGATCTCCCTCGGTGCCGACGGTCCGGAGAGCGGGACCGGGACCTGGAACGCCTCCGGGAGTACGACCGGTACCGCGATGGAGAGCGGTACCGGGACTGCGACCGGCGCCGAGAAGGAGAGCGGTACCGGGATGGAGACCGGTGCCGTGACCTTGAACGGCAGGAAGGTGACCGTCTCCGGGATCGGGACCGGGATCGGGACCTGGATCGCCTTCTATCCCGTGAGTCAGGGGTGGCAGGTCGTACCATGGCCGGTTTGCCCACTGACAGAACGGCCTGCACCGGCGGTGCCGGGGGCCGGAGGCTCGGTGCCTCTGTGAGCTCTATGAGCTCCCTCGCCGTCGAGAACGTCTCGGGCGTGGACGGGAGAGGCAGCTCTACCACGGCGTGCACCGGGGAGCGCGGAGGTACCGGACTCGACGGCCCAGCCGGTGCCGGAGTCGACGGTACCGCGCACAGTCCGTGCGCTGTCTTGGACGGTGCCGAAGGCGCCGCTGCTGGCTGCTGGACCACTGGTCTCGCTGAAGTAGTCTCTACAGCCTTGGGCTTAGGCTTCCGTTTCCCCGATGGTGAATGGGAACGGTGCCGGGGCTTCGGTGCCGGCTGTTTCTTAACAGTCTCGGTACCGGACCGGCCGGGGACCGCTGGAGCACTCCTCACCGAGGACGACGCCGGAGCCGGAGGAGTCGGCACCGCAGGGGTAAGCGCCGACTCCATAAGGAGCTGCCGCAACCTAATGTCCCGCTCCTTTTTAGTTCGCGGCTTGAAGGACCTGCAAATGAGGCACTTGTCAGGTCGATGTCCCTCGCCGAGACAACGAAGGCAGGCGTCGTGGGGGTCCCCAATGGGCATATGCCGCTGGCAAGCCGCACAGGGCTTGAATCCCGGTGTCTCGGGCATACGCCCGCACCGGACGGGAAAAGAGAGGCTAAGCCCCCCTAATTCCCCTTAATCTAACTACTAACTACTCAATTAACTCAATTTAACAACTAACTATATACACTAAATACAAACTAGAACCAAGGTGAGCTAGGTACGTGGAGGACGACAAGCACTCCACAGTTCCAACTGCCGTCACGGGCGGGAAGAAGGAACTGAGGAGCGGACGGGCCGGCTGGGGTATATAACTAGCGCTATAGCGGTGCCACTCCAGGGGGCGCCCAGCCGGCCCGCCGGTGTTGCTAGGCTAAAAATGTTCCGAAGAGCCGTGCACGCGCGGCGCGCACACCTACATGGAATGCATAGGAGCAATCACTCGAAGAAGAAGAGAAATTTTCCACAAACACATGTTGTGGCTAATGATTTAACATACTACTTATCATTTAAGTGCAATATTTTCTAAAACCAAAGACAATTAATGGTGGCTGGTTTTTCTTTCAGAACCTCTTGTTAAACACTTGATGTCAAAGATTATAGAAACACCACAGTGAGCTGGATAAGATATCTTACTGAAGTAGTCCTCTTGAAATTATTAATCAATGTCCATGTTGATAATGGCTAGAATTTTGATTCATACTTTAGGGAAAGATATCACTGACCACAGGAAAACCAAATGTGGGTTAATGGAAGATAAAAGTTTTAAAATATCCATAAAAAGAGAGACAAACACACACAAAATATGACCAGATTCATATGTGAACTGTCTTTGCAAATGCTGCACAGTAGCTTATCTTTGATTTATAAGTTTGTTACGTATTTGCCCTTGCTTTTGATATGGTGAACTGTTGGTGTTTTCCTATTTAATGAAATAAAATCAAAAGTACTTATAAATGAAAGGAATATGTCTATATATTTATCATGGATGGAGAAAACAATACAAATAAAATAAACTATTTGAACCTTTATTTAAAACTAAACCTGAACCAAAACAGAATCTTTTTAAACAATCCACAATGGTCCAGTTCATTTTCTTTTGATTTCGTTTTCATTTTTATGCACCTCTGAACTTCCTGAGTTTGGCTGGAGTGGAAATACCACAGAGGTGAGCTGTTCTCACAGTGCTCCCAGCATGATTTCTTGGCCATCGAAAGCTTAAACATTTTTGGAGGCTTATTCCGAACCAACCCTTTTGCAATTTAACCATCTCTGATAATGACTCAAGACCAATGCAGTAGTACTTGATGTAACATTTCTGATTCAAAGTTGCCCTAGGCATGCCAGCTTGCTAACTTGTAGAGGAAAATTATCCAACTTGTAATAATGAAGAACACAATTAAAGTGTCCCTTTTACCAACATAGGACTTTGCTTCTCTTGTGCTGCCCAACCATTACAAAAGGAGCAGAGACTGGCCACATTTCCTTAGCTGATATTCCTCCCATATGCCGTATTCCCCAGAGGGCATAGAACCAGCAAAGCCAACTCCTATGCCACGCCACTCCCCTCCCTCTCCAGCTGCCTCGTCATAGAGAATGGGGAGGTGTATGGCTGCCCAGAGGATACTGCACTCCAGCTATTCTCAGATGGCTGGCAGTCTCTTGGGGACCGTTGCCAGCTACTGGACTTTAGAACAGTCCCTATAACTTCTGGGGTAAACCCTAGTAACAAATCTTTTGTTTAAGTGTTACTCCCAGTTTGACAATTGATTTGATACCATGTCTGGCCTTTAAGTCAGTCATCTTCCAGATAGGAGTATCTGGGCTGTTAGGTGCTGCCATGGCACCATGGAATTCATGTTCAGTGGATTGCTTTTCACGATGTTGTAGCCTCTCATCTTGAACTGACATTACACACCACTCATCACTATCTGTCAGAAGTTACATTGGCTTCTGTAGCAGCTGCTGCATATTCTGGATGAAAAGTTTCAGTGTTTACCTTTAAAATGTCAATCCTTAAGCATGCTCAATATTCATAGACTTACTCATTAGTTCTCAGCTGCCCTGAAAATGTGTTCAGATTACATGATGTAAGGAGGACGGCTTGAATACAGGACAGTAGCTGCAGTCAAAATAGTCTATAGTTTTCACTTCACAAATCAGTTCTCAGTGGAATTGTTCCCACACTAGTAGTGCTTCATTATGATTTACCATTTATGCTTGTGTAGAAGAGACTGGTGGTATTATGATAATGGACTTTTTCAGCTGCAGTTTCAAGATGACAGCATGTTTCCACTGCTAGACTTAGGTGAAAGAAGGGATTTAGGAGCTGGAGACCGATGGGTTTGTTTATCATAATCAACAACTGAACTTTATTCATGCATCAAAATGCAGGAACATTGGCACAACCAGGAGATTACCCTTACCTTCAAGGCAGCCCATTACCACCTCTGGCATCAGAACTCTTTTGGGGGAATGTATGGTTAGCCCATTGGTTGCAAATGCTTGGGTGATTGGGTGATCATTGGACAACTCTGTGCTATGTCCCACTGCTATGTTTTTCTTTCAAATTAATTTTCTGGTATTTCTGCCTCAGAGTACATTGCATGCTCCTGAAATTTCCAGGTTCCAGAAGCACACAGCGGTCTTTGTGGCCCAGATTTTAGGGCACCACTGGATGGCTTTAAACCAAAAGCCACAAAATTTGTAGTCTGTTAACGTCATCAGTAGTAGAAAACTCAGGAGCTTTCTGATATATCACTGGATGAGCTGCAACATTCACATACTCAAGTGTTTAGCCACTTGACACAATATTGTTTAGGGTGAATATGACTAATACTCTGAGCTGGATGCTTGACCCTCCATAAGTTCCCAGTGACTGAAAGGTGGTGGGCGGGCCAGGGGCATGAAAGTGTAGAATCAAAGCCTGAGGCATATCGGTGATACACACCCCTCTTCTCAAAGTGAGCCACTGTTTTAGTGCAGCTAATAAACTGGCTATCAATCTTGATGCAGTATTGTATGGATGTAGTGTTACAGGGACTAGAATATATGATTGAGCTGGTCTGTTAAACCCAGTGTCACAATGGCTGTGATTTGATCACCCAAGGATCTGTCAGGTAATCACAACAATAATTAGTTTTAGTGCCTCAAGTACTAATAATTTAGGGAACTAGCATCATGGTTCTAGTAAGACACCAGCCAAGCATCTTGGAATGAGAACTCTCTGTAACAACTCAGAGCACTGGCTTAACCCATCTCCAGTTATGGCCAGTCCCAGAGGCTTCAGAGGAAGGGAACCCCTTCTCCCCAAACAAACAAAACAGAATACATCTGGCTAATTGTGACTCAGAAGAAAAAATCCTTCCTGGACGCTGCTGGCGACTGACTGAAGCCCTGAAACATGAGATCTGATTATAGTAATTGTCCTAAAAAGAGATGCTCATGTTATGGGCAATTCAGAGCTTCCTGTCTCCCTGTGGGTCATTAAAGAAGGGAATGAACAGCAGCACTCATAGACTCTCAGATGCCAGAAGGTATCATGATGACCATCCAGCCTAACCCCCACTGCACACAAGCTGTAGAATTTCTCCCAGAAGTTGGATTAAAGCATATATATATTCTCATTTTAGAGACTCAAAGCAATGATGAGTCCACCACCTTCCCTGGCAATCACAGCTAGGATAGTCCCTCCAGGTCAGGACTGAGGCAGACTGGCAAAGGAAACTTGCACTTCTACTTTCTCTTTTGTACCCTTCCTGTAGATAGAGGAATTCAGTCTCTAGGACTGTCAATCTAGCACCTATCACAAGCACTACATGCACTTAAAAATGAAAAAGAAAGTACTCCTTTGATGTGCAATCCTTGCTCTGCCCTTCCTCCTCTCTGTCCCTGATGAGCAAGCCTCTGTTCATACATATGCACCACATAAAAGAAGCACATCCAGAACAAGATCCTTTCTGTTGTGCACATGTGTGAGCACAAGCTTGATCATCAGAGAGAGTGAGGGGGTGGGGCACAGCAAGGATCTCATTCATTAAAATCATACAGTTTTAGCAGCTCCATTGATCCACACACTTGGAACATTTTTGAAATCCCCAGTGATTTTGTAGCACCCTTACTGGAAGATTTTAAGGCTGTCTCTTCAATAAGAGCCTAACAGGTAAAGAGACTGATCTGACCCCAAGCCTGATCATGAAATGATGACGAACTTGCAAGTCTTCTGGGCTCTTCCAGCAGAGATTGAATCATTGGGGGAACATTCCTCATTGTAAATATTTTCATCGGTTATACCTGTGGCTGTATCATTCATCCTGAACCATGGATTTAGGATAAAGTATTATAATACAAATGGCAATTGAAATTTGATTGTATTGTTGCAAAAAGAGGGGGAAATAGAGTTTCTAGGGCAGGCTGTTAATTAAACTCAGGAGCACTGACAGGACAGCAGAATGCAATGGATAAGTAATTGCAATCCTGCAATTATATATATCAGGATATTAGAGATTTCAGAAATGGTTCAATATTCTACCAATGAAACCATCTGGATCATTACATTTAAAAAATCTAATTTCATTACGCATCTTGGGGGCTATTGTGCGATGTCTGCTCTTTGGCTCGGTGTTAACAGACTACCTCATTTTTACTCACTCTCCCCCTCTAAAAGGAGGTGTGGTGTCAAAGGAGCTGCTTTTTAACATTGTCCATATGCACACATCACTTCACAAGATATGCTTCAAAGCCTGTGATGTGCATGTTAGCTTGGGTGGTGCCCTGTGTACAATATGTCACGTATAAATTACTTTAAAAAAAACAAATACACTATTTAAAATTAGAACAGTTCTAGTGTTCTAGATTAATAGGTGAACTGTATTCATTTATTTATATTTCAATGATGGAAAGATATTAGTAAGTGAGAGTGTTGACTTAATTAACAATGCCAGCCTCCGAGAATAACAGAAATATCTTCACAAGACGCTGAGATATTCTTTTAAAAACCACTCATACACACATGTATGTCTCTTTCTATATGGAGAGAGAGAGAGAGAGAGAGAGCGAGCTGTAGCTATGTAGGTATAAATGTGTATGTATTTTGTACATCAGTCTCTTTCTCTCTCTCACACACACACACACACACAACATCTGATTTTGTTTCATACTAGTTAATGTCTGTGAACCGGTAACCTGATAACTGATGAAAAATCTCAGTTTAGCCATGCAAAAAGCAAAGGTTTTTTTGTTTTTAAACAATTCAGGGATAGAGAGAAAAACCAGTCTTATTTTTATAAATCTTGACACTTTAGCAGGCAAGAACTGAGAGTCTTTTGTAGTAAATTCCTAATTTGTTCGTTTTACACAGTCTGAGTAACTAGATCAAAAAACAGTGTCAAATGCCCAAAGCAGTGTTTGTCAGCAGTTCTTTTTTATTTCAAAGCATCTGAATAGAGAAAGGCTAGTACTGTATTTCCAAACAGGCATAGGCAGGCTCTTGTTGGCAGACCCTTGCTGCAGAATGAATACATGCTATGAGTACAGACCATTTGTCTGCTGATTACAGCAGACCCCAGGGAGCTGATGCTGGCTTTCATTTTCACCTCTTTCTCTCACAGCATCTCCTTGCTGTGACAGTCCCTCCCCCATCCCTCACAGCTTTGAGTAGATCTGACTTGCCTGTGGTATATTTAAGTCTGTTTTCCAAATTAAAATAAGACTAGAATGTTTGAAATGTGTTGACTTGTCTTGAAGGTTAACATGGGGGGAGAGGCAAAGGGGGAAGCTATTCTCATTTGGAATTCAGCACTGATCATAATGAATGTATTTGGTATTCATGTGAATCTCGCCTGTATTTCCATAAGAGTGTTACTGTAATTTAACACTGGTACTAAAAACACTGAGGGGAGAGGGACACTTAAAATAAAATGTCACTATATTAAAAAGGATAGACAGTGTGTCTTGGCAGCAATGCTACAGTTTGCCTGTTGTTTTAGTGCTTGATTTATAAGATTTTTCTCCCTCCCCCAACCCATTTCTGAAGAATTTTCTCAGTGAGAAGATGAGGAATATTCTTTTACTGTGCTAAATATATAGCTTTATGATTCAATACTCCCAGAGCAGCAGTGATGTATGTGCTATCAAATTACATGGGTTTTACACACCTATTTTCTCTGATACCAATAAGAGATGTGTACTTACTGCTGTAACCTTGCATTACTCATACTACACTTTGGAGAGACAAAGCACTTTGCACCATGCACAATCACCAGTAATGGTGTCTCATTTTTTTGTTACATTAAACAGTGTTTTACAGGGGTAAGTGCATTCTGCCTAGCAAATCACTTCATAATGTTTCTTATTCTTTTAAAAAAACAGGATTTGGAGTCAGATTCTCAACTGGTATAAATCAGACTAGCTGCAACTGGCTTCAAAGCCATGAAGCTTTACACTAGCTGTGGGTCTGGTCCTTCTTCCATAAATCTATTCATTCCTTCATCTCTTTTTTCTTTTTCACAGATCATGATTGCATTTGGCAGTTTTCTTCTTTTTCATTATGATGTTGTTGCTGGAGCAACGCAACAAAACAAAGGGTTCTAAAGTTTAATTGAATGAGGATCTATGTAAATTCCTGCTGTTGAGCTTATGATCAGCCTTTCTAGCAGTAAAAGGGTGTTTTCCCCCTATCCTCTTGTGTGTTTTATATTTATTACTTTGTTCACCTAAACCCTGCCCATATGTTAGCACCATGTTTCCCATAGTATGAGGTGCTCTTGTATCTCAGGGTGTACAGAACAAGCCACAGAAATGAGGGGAACATAGACAGGTCTCTCAATTGTTATACAGAGGTTCAGCTTTCATTTAAAAAGAGTTTTTCTAGCTGTTATGATTGCAAAGAAAAATATTGAGAATGTGGCTCTAATGAAGTAGCAATGTCTGTGGAAAGCCTGAAACAACAGCTCTTGTTGTTGTGAACCGCCCCATTCATTTCAAAGGGTGCACACTTAGCAACCAATGATAATACTTTAATGCCAGCATTGTTAATTATTTCACTGATCACCAAAGCATGTAAAACAGCAGAGCACATACCATATTATGAAAAACTACACAGTCTACTCTCAGGCCCTGTCTACTACACTGGCCAGTTTCTGTGCAATAAAGCAGATTTCTGCGCTGTAACTCCCGAGGTGTACACACTGCCAAGCCACTTAGTGCACAGAAACTGCACAGTTGTAGTGCTTTAAAAAAAAAACACTCCAACGAGAGGCATACAGCTTTCTGTGCTGGGGCTACAGCCAGGGCCGGTGCAAGGATGTTTTGCGCCCTAGGCGAAACTTCCACCTGGCGCCCTCCCCGCCCCCCGCACACCCTCCCTGAAGCGCGCCCCCCCGCGGCAGCTCCCCCCCTCCGCCCTGAGGCACCCCCCCGTCTCAGCTCATCCCAGCTCCATGCATGAGCACGAGCACTCTGAGCACGCCGTCGCTGCTTCACTTCTCCTGCCTCCCAGGCTTGCAGCGCCTAAGTTGATTGGCACAGCAAGCCTAGGAGGCGGGAGAAGTGAAGCGGCCATGGCGTGCTCGGGGAGGAGGTGGGGCAGGAGTGAGCTGGGGCGGGGAGTTCCCCTGCGTGCCGCCTCCACCCACTTGCTGCAGGTGGCCCTCCCCGCGCTCCCCTGCCCCAGCTCCCTCTGCCTAAATGCCGGTGGTGACTGGGGCGGCCAAAGATCCGGCTGCCACGGTCCCTGCCAAAGAAAATGGCGCCCCCCAAATCCTAGTACCCTAAGCGACCGCCTAGGTTGCCTAAATGGTTGCACCGGCTCTAGCTACAGCACTGCGGTGCCAGTGTTGACACCGGGGTCGATTACAGTGCTGCGATTGACCTCCGGGAGGTGTCCCATAATGCCTGTTCTCACCTCTCTTGTCACTGGTTTGAAATCTACTGTCCTGCCCTCAGGTGACCAATCGTCATCCCCACCCCGTAAATTCCTTTGGAATTTTGAAAGTCCCCTTCCTGTTTGCTCGGTGATGCATGCAGTGGTCTCAGCACATCTTTCCAGGTGGCCTTGCCTGTTTCACACACTAGGCGATCCCCTGTTTGGAGCAATGCCGAGCTGCCAGATCTCATCAGCATTTGGGGAGAGGAGGCTGTCCAATCCCATATGCACTACGGCCATAGGAATTATGATACCTACAGACAGATTTCATGATGCATGACAGAAAGGGGCCATGAACGGGACAGATTGCAGTGCAGGGTCAAAGTGAAGGAGCTGCGGAACGCCTACCACAAGGTGTGGGAGGCAAACCGCCACTCCAGTGCTGCTCCCACAAGCTTCCGGTTCTACAAAGAGCTGGACGCGATACTCGGCAGCAACCCCACTTCACTGCAAAGAACACTGTGGATACTCCGGTGGCTCGAGTGCCAGTCAAGAGTGGACTGAGCCAGGAGGAGGAAATCTTGGACGAGGATGTGGAGGGGGAGGGAGACCCAGAGGCAGAGGATGACTTGGAGGTCAGAGATTCATGCAGCCAGGAGCTCTTCTCTACCACAGAGGAGGCTAGCCAGTCACAGCTGTTGGATGTTGGTAAAGTGCAAACAGGAGAAGAGGCCCCTGGTAAGTGGATTTGATTTTGGGAATCACTGAAGTGAGTTGTTGGAGGTAGGAGGGCAGGAGGGTTGCAGAAAGCAGGCTTGTCTCCCACCACATGCCTAGTCTGAGCAGCAGAACAGGCTGTTGATTGACTCCCTCACTTCTCAGGAATCTCCCTCAGAGATCCCCAGGAAACTCTCATGGAGATACGGGGCAATCTGCTGCCACAGGTTCCTTGGCAGAGCTGCTTTGTTTCTTGCCCCATTAACGATAACTTTCCCGCATCACTGTGCCTTCACGGGGGGCAGGATGGGGGACCATTGCTGCACACCAGCGAGCTGCATAGGGGCCAGGGCAGAAGCCACAGGCTTGGAGAAGACCCTCCCTTGATTCTCTGCTCACCCTCAGCAGCGAGATATCTTCCATAAGGATCGCATCCTATGGAAAGTGTGGGGACAGGAATGATTATCAGGTCCCCCCTACAGTGCTGGCTCCCCCAAAGAGCCACATGCCCAGTGTATAGCAGGGTCCGGGAAGACTGATTTCCCTTGCCCCTGCATCTACTCACCATTTTGGGGGTCTTGTGGCTCGTGTGCTTGCCTGAGGTTAGCCAGTTAGTGACAAGTGTGTGAGTACTGGCTGTGTTTTAAATCACTGAATCAGTGTTGTCTGTGTTGCAAACAATACTGCTTCTGTAAAACATTGCATTTAAACTTCACAGAAATGACCTTGGGAGCCCAGCCTCCCTCTTTGTTATCAGTGGCTGAACAGCTGTGCAGAATTAGAAAGTGGCCAAGAAGAACTAAGGAGAACTTTCTGCGTGATGTTATGATGCACTCGGCCACCGAGAAACAGGAATTGAAGGAGTGGCGGAACAGCAAGAAGAGGGATCGAAAGGAGAATGCAGCATGCCAAAATGAAACCACGGAGTGGCTCTTAAAGGTTATGGAGCTCCAAGCAGGCATGCTCCAGGCGATACTAGCACTGCAAACTAAGCAATTCTGCACCTGCCCTCCCCTGTAGCCGTTGTCGCAAAATTCTTTCCCATGCTCCCCCCAGACACCGCCAACACAGTTATCAACCTTGTGGCTCCAGTCTGTACCCGTGGCATTCCACTCCTCCCCCCTCACAGTCCAGCACTGCAGACTCCCACTACCCACTGCACTCCACACCTATTCCTCTGCAGTTTGGCCCTGCCAAAATACAGTACCCACTGCACTGTACTCCAAAGGAGAAGGTTGGGTATGATCCCTGGACATACACAAATCTTTAGCTGTCCCAGGACTTCTCCTGAGACCTTCCCTTCTCACATCCCCCTCACTGCTGATGTGGTTTTTTTGTTTGACTCTCTCCTCCAGTTGTTGTCTTTTAATAAAAGAATTGTGTTGATTTGAAAGCAATCTTTATTCTATTAATTGAAAGCAAAATGAACCCTGCAAAGCAACGTACAATTATATTAAACCCACATATTGCATCATGTGCACCAATCACCTCCTAGCATTACAAGCATTGCAATCCCAAGCATAGCAACAAATATTACTGGCTTTCAGCTTCAAATTGCTGCCTCAAGGCATCCCTGATCCTTATGGCCCTGTGCTGTGCCCCTGTAATAGCCCTGGTCTCTGGCTGTTCAAACTCAGCCTCCAGGCACTGAACCTCTGCAGTCCAGCCCTGAGTGAAGCTTTCACCCTTCCCTTCACAAATATTATGGAGCATACAGCATGCAGCTATAAGCATAGGAATATTGTCATCGGCCAGGTCCAGCTTCCCATATAGGCAGCACCAGCATGATTTTAAATGGCCAAAAGCACACTCAACAGTCATTCTGCACTTGCTCAGCCTGTTGTTGAACCGCTCTTTGCTGCTGTCAGGTTGCCCCATATATGACTTCATAAACCATGGCATTAAGGGGTAGCCGGGGTCTCCCAGGATCACAATGGGCATTTCAACTTCCCCTATGGTGATCTTATGGTCCGTGAAGAAAGTCCCTGCTTGCAGCTTCCTGAACAGGCCAGTGTTCCGAAAGATGCATGCATCATGCTCCTTTCCAGACCAGCCTGCATTAATGTCTGTGAAACACCCACTGTGATGCACAAGCTCCTGGAGAACCATTGAGAAATACCCCTTGTGATTAACGTACTCCGTGGCTAGGTGGTCTGGTGCCAGAACTGGAATATGCGTGCCATCTATTGACCCGCAGTTAGGGAAGCCCATTTGTGCAAAGCCATCTACAATGTCACACACATTACCCAGAGTCACAGTCTTTCGGAGCAGGATGCGATTAATGGCCCTGCAGACTTCCGTCAACGTGAGTCCAACGGTTGACTTTCCTACTCCAAACTGATTAGTGACTGATCAGTAGCAGTCTGGAGTAGCCAACTTCCACAGTGCAATTGCCACGCTCTTCTCCAATGGCAGGGCAGCTCTCATTCTCGTGTCCTTGCACCGCAGGGCTGGGGCAAGCTCATCACACAGTCCCATGAATGTGGCTTTCCTCATCCGAAAGTTCTGCAGCCACTGCTCATCATCCCAGACCACCATTCAATGCTTGTTTCCTGAGCCCAAAAGTGGCGTTCCACTGTGGTCAGCACCTCCGTGAATGCCACAAGCAATTTTGTGTCAAAGCTACTACGTGAGGCAAGATCAATGTTGCACTCCTCCTGCCTTTGTAGATTAAGGAATAAATTCACTGCCACTCATGATGTGTTGGTCAGAGTGAGCAGCCTACTGGTCAGCAGTTCAGGATCCATTCCTGCAGCCCAAAAAGGCAGGGTGTGCAGTACACAAACCATTCAAAGATGGCGCCAAATGCAGACAGAAGCACAGGGATTGCTGGGATGTGAAGCAATGCATCACGGGGCATTGGGACAGGACCTAGAATGCCCCGCGACCCCCTCCGCCTTCCCTCAACTCTTAGCAGCAGAAAAGGAAGAGATGCTCTGTGGGATATCTGCCCAGAGTGCACCGCTCCGAATACCGCTGCAAGTTCCGCAAATGTGAACATGCTATTGTGCAGACAAGTAACAGTGTGAACACACAACAGCGGTTTCCCTTCAGTGCTCTCTGAGGGGTGCTGTAACTGTTGGCACTGTAACTCTGCCAGTGTAAACATGCCTTAAGTAGTCTCTCATTCTGGGTAGGCTTTTACACTGGAGGGATGAGTTGCAGGGGTGACTGAAAGGTTTTCTCCTTGGTCCACCCTGAAACACACCATGAATTGACCGATCACTACAACTCTGTCACTCTTAGGATTTAGATTATAACTTATTTGTGTGTATATGTTTGCTTGCCATAAATAACTCTTATTCCTTTTTTCTAGTTAATAAACCATTAGATAGTTTATTGTGGGATTGGCTACAGGCATTGTCTTTAGTGTAAGTTGTAGGGTAACAACTGATCTGGGGTAAGTGACTGGTCTCTTGGGACTGGAAGCAACCTGAATGAGGTGTGATTTTTGGTGTAAGTGGCCATTTATCAGTAAGTCCAGTTTGTCTGGGTGGCAAGATAGACTGGAGGGCCTAAGGGCACTGTCTGTGACTCCATGACTGTTATAGTGATCCAGGAGTTCACATTTGTTACTGGCTTGGTGAAATTTAATTATAGAACACACCACCAATTTCGTGTTTCTGACAGTCTGCCCTGAGGCAGACTGAGCTGCTCCAGACAGCATGACAGACTGAAAGGAAAGTTGCTCTCGGTTTATTTCACAAAACTGTAATATTAACTGCAACATATTCATCGACAGTATGTCTGCAAAGATTTTTTGGGACAGATGCTTATTTGGGGGTAATTCTAGGTATCTCATATTTTGTCAACATGGCCTTTAATTCTAAACAAAAACAACCATTTTCATTTCACCGGCCATTGGAGTTAATTAATGGCAGTTTTATTTATTTCTTCCAGTGGGCCACTAAGGGGGGGAAGGTGAAACATTTAAAATGAAATCAACCACTTCACCCTGAAAGCTGTGCTTAACTCTGTGTCAATAGCTGCAATTTCCTTTGGTTACAGGCCTATGAAATGACCTGATTTATTATGGAGAGAGCATCATATAAAGATTCTGTTCCAGCCCTATTCTTTATCAGCAAACATGACAAAAATATATATGCAAAACACAGCACTCATAGTGCAGAAGTAGCTGCCTGAAACCAAACTCATGCAAATACAAATGACCTGAATACATATTTTGTCATAGCTACAATCAACGCTTTCCATATACCTTCTTGACATGCTGAAATATATTTCTGTAACTATTAAATTAGAATAGTTCCTTACAAATTATTCTTGGACCACTAGTCTTTCAAATTATATATCACTAAGAGCTTTTTAACTGGAGCTTAAAATTTGCATTAGATATGGTCATATGCTAACTAATGTTTACCTAGGGCCTACTTCTGCCACCCTTACCAACACTGAGGAGTATATTATTCCACCTTGCTGCTTTTTGGGCAGACTGGAAAGCCCACTGTACTGTGGGAAGACTTAAAGAGTTGGGTCCATGCACTTATCCAGAATTAGTTAATTTTTAATAATAAATATGAACGTGATAACAGATTAAGCTAAAAAGTAGGTTTTTCACGATTACTTTAAAATTTCATATTGTTTAATAAAACTGAAAAAAAAATACACCCTGATTCTTATTTCAGTTTTAAATGGGACCACTTGGCTGAGTGTGGCTTTGTGGAGTCTTTCTCTCTGTTGCACCTACTGAATAGACATTCTTACCAGAGGCTGATGATGAGAAACCTGTGTAAATTCTTTGGGAGTGAGGACTGCTTCTCACTTTCTGGTTATACAGTGCCTCATTCAATGGGGCCCAAATCTCATTGGAGGCCTCTAGCTGCTACCAGAATATAAATAAATAAATGAGAATCATACTTTTTAGTTTAATCTGTTACCACTTCTACTATATTAAATTGGTCTTATTCTAAAGTCATGGAGATTGTCCTTTCTGTGTCCTTGTACTGGAGTTAATAATATTAGTCTACCTAAAAGGAACAGTCTGAAACAGAAAAATGTCCTTGGTGAATTGAATTTCCAGTCCAATAAATTTGGATTTGCAAAGAAACTCAGCTCTGAGTTGTTCCCACCTGCAAATAGCTTTGACATGGCTTTCGAATTTCTGGGAAAGAAGTCTGTAAGAGCGGGTCTTGAAAATGTGTAACATTTACTATCTAGTTTAATGATCCAAAAGTCTGTGCTGAATCAGAGGTAGAAATGTTAAAGTAATTACCCTGGAAAGTCAATTTAATGAATGCCCAATATGTGAAAGCATTTTTTCTGTAATCTTTTCTATTG
This sequence comes from Mauremys mutica, assembly GCF_020497125.1. NCBI lineage: Eukaryota > Metazoa > Chordata > Testudines > Geoemydidae > Mauremys > Mauremys mutica. The sequence continues at coordinate 75,364,768 of NC_059077.1, forward strand.
CCCAATTTATCATTTTTATTGTTCATTTACTTATGCTATATACTTCTGGTATGAATTATATTCTCTAATATTCCTTTTTCTTCAAATATGACTTGTTAGATAGCTAGGGAAAAGATTATCTTTAAATAGGACCTTTGGATTTGGAGAAACTGAAATATATTTAAACATGAATCCATTTACTTCCTTTTTTAAAATAATTCCCTCATGCTCCTTTCTGTTGGTTATCAGATATACTTGTTTAAACAAGGTCTTTTATCTTCACTATTTATTTTCTCCTTCTACTTGGTTCAGTAATGTGGTCATAATACTGAATTTGTGGCTTTTGATGTCAATTTTTGGGTGGGCCTTGATCCTACAAACATTTTTGCACGTGTATAACTTTACCCACATGAGTGATTCCACTGACATCAGTGGGATTACTCACATGAGTCCAGTCAAATGGGGACATAAATATTGGTGAAATCAGAGCTTAAGGCAACAGATTTGGATGTAATCCATTTAAAATTCTGACGTAAATACAATTTTCTCTTTCAACCCATTTTATACCCATTCATTTAAGTAATAGTATAGCAGGGCAAGAAATCACAGGAAAAATCATTTATCAACATTCCATGAATTCTAAGTCACACTTTGCTTTGATTGTTTGCCACACCTTTTCAATGAATGGTCTTGCAAGTGACTTTTATTTTCATGAATGTTTAGGAAGGAGCATATATTTACATTCACTTTATGTGACAATGTTCTCATTATTATTAAATATTTGTAACATAGGCCACCCAGAAGTCCCAAGCAAGATTGGTGCACCAGTGTTCTAGGTACCATTCCCATTCAGACGGTGACGTGTTTCATTCACATTGCAAGTGTTTGCCCAGCTGGCCTTTACTTAGTGTCTTTGGGAAGAGGATGGTAAGAAGCAGGGAGAGAGTGACAGACAGCAAATTGTTTGAAAAACAAAGTAAATAAATAAAATTGAGCATTATGAGCACTGGTGAAGAGGAGAGGGGAAGAGAAGGGGCTAGGAAGATGGGAGCTCCACAAATAGAAAGGTCCCTTTGCTGGAGATACTTTGCTCATGTTCCATTTCCAGATCACAGAACAAGGTGTCTGGAGAGTGGCCAGATATTGGGGAGGGAGGAGTGGCTAGAACATGGTACAGGGACAAATATGAGGCTACATTATCTCCCACTATGTAGCACTAAGGACTGGGAGGACCATCAGCATCTGTGAGAAGAGGAGGGGGGGGGGAAGCAATGTTAGTCAGGGAGTAAAGTGGGCTGCTGCAGTAGCATGGAGGCGGTGAAGTCACTACTGTTGCTGCAGTTAAGCAACAGGTGACGCAAACAAAGGATTGGCTCAGTGTTGAGCAATCTCTCTCACTGAGTAGAAGTGCAATCCAGGAGGGAGGGAGACGGAACTTGGGGAACTAGGCAAATTGCTTCTGAAGAAAGAACAGGAGTACTTGTGGCACCTTAGAGACTAACAAATTTATTTGAGCATAAGCTTCCATGGGCTACAACCCACTTCATAGGATGCATGCAGTGGAAAATACAGTAGGAAGATATATATATATATACACACAGAGAACATGAAACAATGGGTGTTACCATATACACTATAAAGAGAGAGATCAGTTAAGGTGAGCTATTATCAGCAGGAGAGAAAAAGAACTGTTTGTAGTGGTAATGAAAATGGCCCATTTCCAGCAATTGACAAGATGATGTGAGGAACTGTGGGGGGGGGGAGGGGTGAGAATAAGCATGGGGAAATAGTTTTATTTTGTGTAATGGCCCATCCATCCCAGTCTTTATTCAAGCCTAATTTAATGGTGTCCAATTTGCAAATTAATTCCAATTCAGCAGTCTCTCATTGGAGTCTGTTTTTGAAGTTTTTTTGTTGTAATATTGAGGTGTTCTCTGACTGGTTTTTGAATGTTATAATTCTTGACGTCTGATTTGTGTCCATTTATTCTTTTATGTAGAGACTGTCCAGTTTGGCCAATGTACATGGCAGAGGGGCATTGCTGGCACATGATGGCATATATCACATTGGTAGATGTGCAGGTGAACGAGCCCCTGATGGCATGGCTGATGTGATTAGGTCCTATGATGGTGTCCCCTGAATAGATATGTGGACAGAGTTGGCAACGGGCTTTGTTGCAAGGATAGGTTCCTGGGTTAGTGTTTTTGTTGTGTGGTGTGTGGTTGCTGGTGAGTATTTGCTTCAGGTTTGGGGGCTGTCTGTAAGCAAGGACTGGCCTGTCTCCCAAGATCTGTGAGAGTGAGGGATCATCCTTCAGGAAAGGATGTAGATCCCTGATGATGTGCTGGAGAGGTTTTAGTTGGGGGCTGAAGGTGATGACTAGTGGCGTTCTGTTACTTTCTTTGTTGGGCCTGTCCTGTAGCTCTGAAGAGTCACCTGAACACACTGATGGAGCAGCATCAGCAAGTAAGGTAAGGTCAAGAACTGCTGCAGATGGGCCCAATGGTAAATGCATAATCTGCAGGATGAGGCTCACAGACCTCCTGATTCAGATCTATAGGAAGGGGCTCCTGGTGTTCCACTGCTGACTGAAGCTTGGCAATTGAGAAATCATTGTCTGAGCATACTGTTTAGCAGAAAGGAATTGAGGCACTTTCTCTCAGCAGATGCAGCCCTGAAGCTTGAGTCCAGGCCTTATAAATTAAACCAGGACAGACCCAGCCAGAAACTGGGGCATACCACAAAAAAGGGAAATTAACATCTCCCCAGAGCTTACAAGCTCACCCATATACGCTCATAGGAGAATCTGGGTATTCATTGCATCCCTAATTAGGAAAGAAGTTAGGAATTCCTATGCTTTTCCTTGCTCATAGTAGTAAACACTGACCCCCCATACACACTTTTTTTTTTTTATTAAGAAATGTAGGTTCAGGTCCACATAAGCTGTTTGCAGATTCTGATGAGACTCCACTGTAAAGGATCTGGCATACCATTATGACACACTACAAGCTATTTGAAGGCTAAGGGTATAATATTTTACACATTAACTGCTGAATTAGTCATTTTTGGCAAGATGAATTTTGAACCAAAACTCCATCCATTTTTAGTGGTTACTAAAGGCCATGCCTAGTAACCACTGGATGAGACACAGTCAGCTTTAAGAACCATCAGCATGGATTCTCCTCTGTTGTGGTAGCTATGGTATATCTCAGCCCATGCCTGCTTCTAGTCTATCTAACTCTATAAGCCCAATCTTTTTGCAGCTCAAATAAACAAACAAACAAAATGAAAAACATTGATCCTGCCAATAAATATTCCACTGGGGATTCAAAGTCACAATCCACATACGTGAAGGGTTCATTCATACACACATGGGATGAATAACGGCTTAGCAGGAATTGGTTTACAATCCCTGTGGACTCCTGTAGAGCTAATAAGTCTAGAAATACCACTTGAATCGAATCATATGATAATCATATGACTATATTTTTGATACATTGCATAGTGCATAAGTATAAAAATAAAAAATGCATTAGAGTTTAGGCTTTCCTTTATTGTATCAAATTAAATCGGATTTAATGCCTACTTGTGTGTCATGCAGATCAGATCCATTTGTACAAGGCTGTACAGTGTGGAGCTGGTTCAAATGAATGAATAGCTCTCTCATTACTTCACCCTATTCTGCTGTCTCTTTTCCTGTCCTTTGTAATGTAATGGAGGACAGCTGTGGCAGTGAAGTGAATATTAACTAACCCCAGTGCCTCAGCAGATTGTGACTTTAATCCCTGCAAATACCACTAAAATCAAAATTTAATTACACTCAGTGTAGCTCTGTTAATGCCTGAAAAATATTTAACAATTAGCAGTTGGTTTAATTAAGCAAACTGCCTTTCACAAAGCAACCTGAAAAGTTTTCCCCCCTATTTTATCCCTCAGACTAATTAGTCTGATGTAAGCTTACTGCACTTCATTTACTGTTACTGAGTCTGCTGCTTAGCTGATCCAGTTTCTGGGGCTTAACAGTCTGTAATGGAAGGGGAAGTTGAAAGGGAAAAAAATGTTCACTAAATGCTGTTGCTACTTTAAAAAAAACACACACTTTTAGTAAACCACTAAGCATCATTACCCATTTCTTCATATGTAGTTATGCAGTTCAAGTATCTTTCATGAAATATTGTTTATATGGGTTTAATGTGTGTTGAATAATGAGTAAAATAAAGTACAGCCACTTCTATCAAAGCACAATGCCCTGTGTGTCCAGAATATAAAGCAGTGTTTACATCTAAATTAGCCAGGAAGGGGAAGCCCTGAAATAGTCTAAATTAGGTAATTGTTTTGAAAATGTCAAAGAAAGAAAACTATATGGTGAAAGGTGTTTCAAGGGTGACTTCTGCTTTTATTTCTTGTTATTTCAATTAAAATGATGTTACTTTGACCTTGTTAGTTTGTGCTATTATGATGCACCATGTGCTGCTGCTGTTACTGTGAATTTCAGCGTAAGACTATAACTACAGATGTGCCCTTGTTTGCTTTCTTAGAAAAAACTAAGATTATGAGTATTCTTAAAAATTACCGTAAACTGTGGTTTGGATCATAAAATTACCATCAACTAGGCTAGAAAAATCATTTATTATTGAACAGTTGAAAGATCAATTTACATCATTCCATGTACAAGAATATTAATTTCATGGCACAATTTTTTAAGTGATAACAGCTATTGTAGATTCACTTAATTGTAGGGGCAGGTATTTGCCTGGAATTACTTAATTATACAGATGGCCTTTTTCCAACTTTCAGGATAAACATGGTATTGGGGGTGTCTGTTGAGGAAATTAATGTCTTGTTATCATCTTGATGTAGACTCAAATATTGTAAAGTAGTCTAATGATCTAATAGGCTTAAAAAGAAGGTTTAAATCCCAGGATAAGGACCATTGTCTACACAGAAGGCAAGTCATTAAATTATCTTTTTTGCCCTTGAACAGTTGCATTTAGCACCACTCAGGTCACTACCTGTAAATCCACAATATTCACCTATGAAAGGATCAACTGGAAAGCCTTTTATATACTTTATATCTATCTATCTATCTATCTGTATCTATATATATATAAAAACTTCACATTCAAATTATATGGGAAAGTAGAGAATGTAGGTTTACTGCTGAACAAACAAGGTCATACTAAAATGTGTTTGAGAAATGAGATTGCCTTAATCCAAATATACAGGGTTCAGTAAGATACCAAATTGATTAAGACTAATTTAAATTGAAATGGTCTGTTCCTTTCACCAGCCTGTCTTCCAATGAGAAGCAGACACATATACCGATTGGGTCTACTCTGCATAGGGTGTGCATTATACTGTACAGTTGTGTTGCTTGTTTTTATCTGATGTTTATATCATACACATTCTTTGAAGCCTCTTTCCCTCACCTTTTCCCATTTCAAAATGTTTTGTTTTAGGTAAAATCATTTCTTGCTCCAAAGGCAAAGGGACTAAGTCAAAGTCAATGAAAATTGGTACACTGACACAAAAATTACACACAGGTTGGTACAATTCAATCTAATTGGGAGCCTTTTCTTCAAGGTGCATGGTTGACTGAGGATGGATATTAAATTACCATTCATAATACTAAAGAAATGGTCCATTCAAGTCAGGGTTGAAATATTGTATGTTGACTGAAAAATGTGGAGAAGCACCTGGCAGGTGCATTTATACTCAGCTTAACTTGTCATAAAGGAAGAAATGAAATATTACAAAATTGAAATAGGTGTAAAGTTTCTTTCAGACCATCCACAGAAAAATAGTTCAATTTTTATGGTCTATGACACATTTGTATCAACTTTAAACACTTTTATCTATTTAGTCATGTACAAATAACTATCTCCCCACAAATGTATGCCTGCATTACTGTTAAGCAAATGTTCTTTCACCATCAAATTCCACTTCTCCAGTATGTTTTCTCATAGAAAAACACAAATTCTCCTTAATAATACAAATAATTCACCTATCATAGTCTATTATATATCTATTCCATTCTTGAAAAGCATTACTGCTTTTGGTTTTTTAGTTAAATGCTAAAGAATTTCAGAATGTCATAATATACATAAATGGTCTTTGAACTTCATTGCAAAAGAACAGCATGTCTTAAAAACCAAACAGATGATCAAACTCAGTTCACCTCAATTCAGCTGTCACAACTGAAAAAATGAACTGGAACTCTCTTCTGCTGTTTCTAGGAAGAGATCATAGTATGAGTTCAAAGTTCTGTCTTTAACCATGACATACATTTACAAAAACCAAAACAAGAATTTATAATACCATTTGCAAAGGGTCGTCTCAAGTTTTTAAAAAAATCTTGAGTGGTAATTACAGTAACACTGTTGAAATTTAGAATACGGGTGTAAGATTATAAATTATTTTTGTGTATTGGAGTCTAAGGGTCATAGTCTGTCCTTAGCTGCACATATGCCACTTCTGTTGAATTTAATGGGAGCTGCCTGCGTACATCTGGGGCAGAATGCTCACCCTCAATACATACTTATATAAACCTTGTGGCCCAGATCCACAACTGATGTAAATTGTCATAGCTCAATTGAAGTCAAAGCATTAAATGGTTAAAAGTCAATGGAACAATTTACATCAGCTAAGGATCCAGAGTGAGGCTGACTTCCGAGGGCCCCTTCATAAGCCGTAGTGTAGAGGCACACTGGGAGCAAGGCTGAGGATGGGTCAGGTGTGTCCAAGTGCCTTAGCATGTAGTGCTGAGGAGATTCTGAGCAGTGTTGCAGCCTATAGAAAAGCTGCTGTAGGACAGGTCTCCAAAGATCAGGACAAGGTTTATATTCTGTATTTTAACTGTTATCTTCTTGTTTTGTTCATGGTACTAACCCTCTTTCTCCCTTGTATATACTCCTTGTAGGAGTAATCTGTGTGAGCAGATATACAGAGTTCCATAGCTGGCCAGAATAATGAAGTTTAATCATTAGCTGCTTTTGCAGCATTATATTGTTTTTTGGGGGGTGAAAGGGAAAGTGAGAGAGGGAGACTACTAAAAAGACAGAATTTAGCTTTGAATGTTAAAATAACCTCAACAATCTGTTTCTCCCTCCCTTCTCAGCCAGATCCTCCAGTAGTGTAAAGTGGCAGGTGTAGCTCCATTGAAGCCATTATGCCAGTTTACACCAGCCAAGGATCTGGTTCTCTCCTTTTTCTGACTTATAGTCAGCCCTTCCCATACTCCCTCCCAAAAAGCATTAACGCTTTCCATGATGGTCCAAAAAGAAGATATTAAAATATTAAAATTAAGAGGAGCATAAGATAAAAGAATCCCAATTAGTATAAGTTAAAAAAAAATCCTTTATCCCCCATTTGTGATTAAGTTTTGTTACAGTTTAACAAGCAGATCACTTGATTAATTCAATCTCCTATATGAATATGATATTCCTATTAGTTTAGTTTCATTAGTACACACCAGTTGGCCCAATTAATCTTTGGCTCATGCATACCTATGACAAGACAGGCACTATACAAGAAAGAAAAGATAAGATATTTGCATGATTTTAGAGACTGAATAATAATGAAAAGTTCTCAAGTTTAAAAAAAAACAGATGGAAGCATCAAGGATAGATGCCTTAAAAAAAAAAATCCTGGCACTGCGAAAAGCAGCAAAGAAAGCCAAAAAATGTTGTAAAACTTAAAAACAAATGTTGGTTGGCAGCTTTGCGTAATCTTATAGAAAGGTAGATTGCTTATTGATAAAAGGGGCGCAGACTAAATTAATGTGTATTTGTGTAGTCTCTTTGTATCTTAAAATTAAATCTATCCAGTCATTCGCTCGACAGATGTAATAGCAGATTTTGATGACTTTTGCAAAACATTAAGATGTAATTAGGAAAGCATCCAAACCTAGTCAGCAAATTAATAGGTCCAGAAAGTTCATTTTGGATTTGCTTCATATTTGCAAGCTATGATCATTTTCTGAGTATAGGCCAGGCTCTTACAAGTGTTACAAATCAGTTTAATATATAGGAAAATAGGTTTAGTACTACAACACACACAGTGTTACAAATCAAATCCATTCGAGTTGCCCGTATTTAATAGAAAACAGTATTTGCCATCTCTCTCTTGAAATTTTTGATCATTCAGTTAACATCATTATTTTCCAACAGACTGGCATGTTTGAAAATGTCATTAGTTCAGGAATGTTTCCCTTGTTTCTGGGTAACACTGTTACTAACTGATATTAAAACATCTCTCCAGTGCTGCATGGCTGTGGGGGTCAAGCATTGTTTTTTCCACCGTTTGTCATCAGACAAGGCGAGATATAAAAAATGGTATATCAATAAAATACAACTTTAGCTGACATCAAGTTTCTGGCCTCAATGACAAAAAATCCTTTCACCCATTATCAAGACAATTATGAGAATGACTGAGCAGGCATTTTGTAATACATAATTTATACTTACGGCACTCAGAGTGACCTTAAATAATGCAGCCTATATATTATAATGATATGTAACAAAAAATATCACTTTCCTTGCAAAGATTCTACTTAAGAAATTTGACTGTGAACACTTGAAAGCAAAATAATAATAAAGCAATTCTTGATCACGACACTAGAGTTAAAGTTGTGTTAAGGTCTGCCATTATAAACTCAATTTTTCAGAAGGTTGTAATTTGGGGGCCATGAACATTTGTTTTAATGCGAAACTTTGGTTCTGTAAGGATAGGCCAAAATTACAGGCCCTGAATTTAGCACAGTTTTTTGGACTAATATTAAGGAGGACAAACCAACGCAAAAAGGAAAATTAAAGTTAAGGTTAAAACTCTTACCTGAGCTCCCCCTATTGCACCTATAATACAGTCCTTAAATATATGGATGATGCTATGAATAAGGATGGACTAATAGTTTTACTTAATAAGACTCAGTCTGAATTTTTGCTTGAAACCAAAATTGAACCTTCCTTGATGTTTTAAATTATTACAGTTGGTAGATTTAAAAAAAAAAGCAAACTTTTATATGCCTTTGCCCTTCCTTCGTGGACCAGAAACAGATGTATTGAAATGCAAGTAGGGTTATTCTAGCAGCATTTTGGGTCCACCTGAGTGCCAGAAAAATCTCGTAAGTGTCTCTATTCATGAAATTTCCAACTTCCAAGTGTAACTTCCAGACAAAAAAAAATTGTGAATACATTTGGAAGAGCACCTGAACTTCTGAATTTCCTTCTTTTGGTAGGTTTATCATATTTAAGGTTATTGAAATGCATTTATTTCAGACTCAAAGAAATAAAACACTATATCACCAAGTTTTCCTCTGTTGCCAGATGACCATATGTAGAAATAACATAAATCTATTTGTATCTATTAATATTGTTTCTCCATAATTAAGTCATCCTGTGTTCATCCTTTCAACTTTGGAAGGAGAGCATAAACCGTACAACCAAAGACCAAATTGAATTAATTTTAGACTCAGACTCGTGGCAGTCATTAGGGAGGGAAGTGAATCCAGGATATAACACTTTTGAGATCAGTTATGGAACCCATATGCTTTCTGTGCATGCCTGGTAAAAATGTGCAACTTCATTACATATTAGAGAGGCTGCACATTTTAATTCTGGTTCACTAATAGATCGGAGGCAAGTGAAACTGGCCTGGGAAGAGATCCAGTTTTCTTTACAAGGATGGCCAAGGCCTATGTCTCTGGGTGAGATCCACCAATTTGCATAGAGTCTGCACAAGACTCCTAGGCCATGGAATCCGATGGTGACTATGCACATGGGAAGTAGCCATGTAGGTGGTCTTTGCACCTCCATTTGCTTGGGAGGCACACACTCTTCTGTTTTCAAATATGCCTACAAACTTAAGGAGGAGGCAGGGAAAAGGGGCCAGAGCCACTATTACAGCCCATAGGCTGAGGGCCACTGATGGACATGTTACAAAGCTCTACTGCCATCCCTCTATCTCCACAAATTTCCCAGAACAAAGCTCAGGCTTTGGTGTTTTATTTTCATCCTTTGTGAAGAACTTCTCTAGCATATAACCGTGTATTGATATATGACAGAACCTAACTAATGAAAACATTAGATGAGATCAACAAACTGGCAGTAGTAATGGGGTTCTACATAATCCCAAGAGACAAATTTACAGGCATCTGCCGGTAGTATCAAAGAAGATGAGCTAATGCCTTTATATTAGTGCTGGAAAGATTAATTCAGGAGGTGGGCATCTGTACTCTACATATGCCAAGATCTACCACATAACTGGGATGCATAGATGAAGAGGAAGAAATTATTATAATTATAATTGCAGTGTCCAGCAAAAGACAATAAAACAGCAGTAGCAATATAGGCAAGTGACCGTGAGTACTAAAGAATACAAATCATGTCTTAAATACACATCCATTTGTTATGTGAGACTTACTATAGAAAAAGGAGTTTACTTAAGATATTATTTTGTCAGCTTTGCATGACTCTTCTGCATTATGGCACAACCAACAGCAGGACATAGACATTTGTGATAAAAATCCAACTCATGAGATTTCTATCACTGTTCTCCAGATTCACAAAGTGCAAATTATTCAGAGATCAGTATCTGGAATTCTGGGAGCTTATCTAAACTGAACTTGCAAACCCAAGGCCTCATCTTGCAAACACTTACTCCAAGTATAATGCTTGCATGGACCTCAGTGGGACTACTCATGGGTGTAAGCACAAGATTTTGCAGGGCAAGGCCTCAGTTGAGGATCACACATCTTGATAACAATAATATTCCTGTGATTATGTGGTTATCACATCTAGCAGATTCTAGAATTTGAAAACTAGATTGGTCTTTATTTAGTAGATCATTTCTTTTTAACTACCTTCTGTTTATATTGTAAATATATTTCCAAAACACCCTGTTTTACCAAGGCATGCCTATAGCTAGCACTCATTACCATTAATGTAGGGCACATGTACCACGGGCACAATAGCAGCCCCCAAATTACATGTTCAATAGTTAATATGAAAAGGGTATATTTGCGCCCTGTAACTTAAAGTAGTCTCACATTTTAGAGTTAGATATAAAAATTTAAGTCTGCCAGCAGGAAAGAACTCATATTATAGATCACAAATAAAGACCTAGAAGTAGTTTTAAGCACATACAGTACAGCCTTTATTCACTACATTAGTTTTAATAAACACCTGTAACAAGAAATTACTGCACTAGGAAAAGAATCATAATTCACATCCTAGTTAAACACAAGCCTAACCATATTTTTAGCCTATCTGGACTTTAGACAGGTCTCCTCCCACCAGACCCACAAAATGCAGTGTTTTAGAAACATAAATATTAGAAAATCCACCCAGAAACAGCTTCCATTTAATTTTCTCAAGCAGTGCAGTATACATATGGAAATGAAGTATATATAACAACTATTTTCTGCCACAACATTGAAAATGAGGCTAGGGCATTTAACGAGCCCCCCAAAAAGCTGGTAATGATGTCTATAGTTAAGGTTTCTTAACACTTTGCATTATAAATCCAATTTTCAGTTGTTTATAACTTTGACCAACTTTAACTGATCAGATTGAAACTTTCCATGCTCACTCTCTGCATCAGGCCAAACTGTTTTTTTTTTTGGACCATAGGAGGTGATCAAATAACATTCACACATTATACAAAGAAGTTAAATGAGATGTTGCTTTGTTTCTGGCAAAGCTGGGTTTAAAACCCAGGCCTCAGAAATGATAAGACTTATCCACTTAGCCACATTATCTTTCAGAAAATGTACCAAAACTATGTGCATAGCTGTGCCCTTCTCCGCAACTACTACACCATACGTCCTTCAAGTCAGAAATAGAGCCCCAAATTCTTGCTTCCCAGCATTCATTCTGTTGTTTAGGAAATAGTTATGTAAGCCACAGGCAACCTGTGTGTCTCATCCACCATTAATGACTAGTCCACAGAGAAGATAAAAGCCTACTGCTACCAGTTACTTCAGGGTTCCAATCTGATGACCCATGTGAGATTGCATTATAATGGAGTTACTGGTTTTTTCAGTTTGCTTTTCAAAAAAACCCACCACAAAAACAAAAAAACTCTAGGAAATTACATACAAAAAATGCATTAAAAGAACATTAAGGTTGCAATGTCAACCACTCAGAAGTTAGGAAATGCCAGAAATAAGGTTGTCTGTGTTGATATACTGTGAATCCTGACAAGTTTAAATGATAATGGTTCCAGTTTTACCAGTAAGAGAGATCCAGAGGGGTTCTCGGTTGATTATAATGAATATACTAGTTCACTCCAGCTGAATGTCTGGCCCATAAATTCAGAAAACAAGAGAAAAAATATAGAAATGATGCAGCTGATCTTTTTTAAAGATTCAGGAGTCCAGGGTTATATACAAAACTGCGTGAGAAAATATACATCTAATCTATGTGCAAAATTATTGAGATTGTGCATGAACACTCGATAACTGTCGTGTGGAAATTTTTATGAGGACTCATAATAGTTACATTTCCAAATTAGGCATATGACTGTGTATCCTTGGACTTCCATAGATGTTGAGAATCAGATTCTGAATGTTAGCTGTGTTTTCTTCAGCAAGAAATTATGTATCTGATATTTACAAATTAATAAATTGAATTTATTTGTGGTTCTATTCCCTGGAGATTATAACTCTCCCCTGCAAGAGGGTTCAAAGAGGAAAATGTTACTTGATCCTTTCCTGATCTCTGGCACTCATGTGCACAGCCAGCCAAAATCTAAGGAATAACCCTGCACTGCCTAGGAGATGAATTATATGACTTTATAAATCTCTTTCATCCCTAGTTTCGAAGGCACAGATTGTTTCCTCCTGTTCCAACCACTTTGCACCATTCAGTCAGAGCAGAACCAGTGAAATGTGGCTCTTAGGGAGAATTCCCCCATTGTAGGAAAGCTCTCGTGTGGCATAAATTAGACAGCCTGTATGCCAATTACCCATCCTCTTATGCCCTAGGGTAAAGGCTGGAGAAGGTGTGTTGATGTGTGCTAGGGCAGGAGTGTGCCTGTGCTATGCCAATTCACAATTAGTGTAAGGTTGTATAAGGACCTCAGAAAGCTGATGTAAAATTAGGGCAGACCTTAAAAGGCTTCAGCTTACATCAATGGGCTGGGCTGGGTACAAATGAGAATCAGAAAAGCATAACTTGCTTGGCACTGGAGTGAATCTGGCCTTAAGATTCCTTTATCTTTAGTATCAGAGGGGTAGCCATGTCAGTCTGGATCTGTAAAAGCAGCAAAGAGTCCTGTGGTGCCTTATAGACTAACAGACATATTGGAGCATGAGCTTTCATGGGTGAATACCCACTTCATCGGATGCATGTAGTGGAAATTTCCAGGGGCGGGTATATATATATGCAAGCAAGAAGCAGGCTAGAGATAAAGAGGGTTAGTTCAATCAGGGAGGATGAGGCCCTCTTTTAGCAGTTGAACTAATCTCGTTATCTCTAGCCTGCTTCTTGCTTGCATATATATACCTGCCCCAGGAAATTTCCACTACATGCATCCGACGAAGTGGGTATTCACCCACGAAAGCTCATGCTCCAATACGTCTGTTAGTCTATAAGGTGCCACAGGACTCTTTGCTACTTTACCTTTAGTTCATTTAAAAGTCAGACTCACTGTTTTATTACATAATGAAGCTACTCTTTGTGATGAAGAATCTAAGTGCATGTACACTTCTCAATTATCCTTAGAAAGCATTTCTGAAATCCTCTGTAGTAGATAATCAGCATCTGACCTATCAAAGAGGAAGAAGGAGAAGCTGTTCCATAAGGCATCAGTTCAGAAGAGCCTAGCACAAACTGTGAAAGTCACTGTCACCACGTTCCCCTCAGACATTGTCAAACTTCAGGCAGGTAAACAAGAACAAGGAACTTTCAAAGGCTAAGAAACATTAACCTCACAGAACATTAAAAGTGCCATGAACAGCATGGAGCAAACAATGTTTACTCACAGCAATTAGTGAGATCAGGGATGATAAAATCCCTGTAGCACATTAACTTCAGAGTGCTTGTAAAGTTTAAAGGGCCCAAAACAATGGGATGCAACAGTGAAATTCTCAATCCTTCTGCTGCAGGATGGGGAATAGACAGGGAAGAAGGCTGGGGTTTCAGAAAGTTCAGATGATTTAAATAAACTCCAAAGTGTTTCGATGCTTTGCACATTGAAACTGAACTCTGAATCTTTTGGGGTTTTCCCATCACTACCCTTAGCCACCATGGAGGCCCAAAGGACACATGTGATAAATATGCTTTAACACAGTATGAACAGTTTTACTAATATACCAGCTAGCATTGCAGACATTGTGATGTGTTCAACGCAGACAAATGGAAGATGTTGACTGACTTATTTCTTCTGCTTGGACACCTGAGGTTCTCCTCTTCCCCCTTTGAATAATCTAACTCCTCGCCACTCCCCCTTTTTATTGATGTTTTGAGAAAGATATCAGGTTTGTGATTCTAGATAATTGATTAGAATTCCCAAGATTTGCCTGATTTGGGGTTTTGTTATGAAAGTTTTGCACTGCAGTAGTTTCTGAACAATCATTTCAATCCTTAGTTGATGTTTCATTTCTTGAGGAGTGATTTCCCTGAAATACATGGAGTGTCTTTCTTGGTGATTTGTGAATAATATATTTATATTTTATAACGAATGTACATATAGCAGCAGGGAAAACAGACCTAAGAATTGTATACTATGGGTGCAGGTGTACCTTCAGTGATAGACTACAGACAAATCCATTTGAAACTATAAGCCTTTTGATCATACGCCTGATATAAAAGCCAAATGTTCTGATAAGCAATATATACCTTACTGATAAAAGATAGCTAACATAAATGCATTCTCTTTAAAAACTGCCACAAAGCCAATAATGGTCAGATTATTCAGATGTCCCTGCGCCACTCCCTATTTGGAAACATTTTAACATGGGAATCATTGCTCCTTATTTCTGACTGGGCCCCATTACCTCCATTCCTGACTCACTTCCTGAGGTCAGAATTTAGGTTTCTTCTCTACAAGACTCTCCAGCAGTGAGTATTTCAATTTAATATCCTTCATTTCCAGTTCAGACTGCCCTATATAAAAACAGAAGGTACAGAGAAAATCATATAATAAAACACAGCAAACAAAACAATACTAACTTACAATGACACTAAAGAAAGTCCCACTAAGCCAATCTAAAGTTAGCTACAGGCTTTGAATTAAGCAAGATGATCCCCTTTCATGCTAGTCCTTTGCGTCTCTAGCAAACAGTTTGTCATGTTTCCCCCAAATTTCAAACTCCAGGATATATCTTTGCCGGGGTGGGCCATTTTTAACTTGATACGAAAATTGATTTTTGTCCTCATTTTCTAAAACCAAATTGGATCAAAGTGAGCCTTCATCCCAATTTTTGTTTCAGTTTTGAGTGGAGAGAGAAGTAGAACAGTGCAGGGAGTATCTGATTAACTCCCCATCCCTACAAATGGCGTCGTTGACCTGCTGTGAGATCTAAATCAAACAGTTCCAGCCTTGCAGAGTCCAGCATCCAGATAGCAAAGATCTTACCCAGTGCTGGCTACTGACCAGGAAGTCCACCCAGAGGCAAAGACTTTTTTAAAGTCAGCCAGTGTTCACAGCACTGAATTCTAGACTTATTCCCAGCACACCATCTGCCTGGAGAAGGTGTCAGGGAGGGAACTGGGGGTAAGGAAGACTTGTGAGTGTTGTGAGGTGGTAAATTTGTTGATGTGTTCATACTCATTAGTTAACCTTAACCCTATCTTTCCCCAGATCCTATTTTCCTGCTCCCTATAAAGTCCCCCTTTTGTTATATTGTTCCGTTTGGGTGTTTCATGTCTTTCCTGGGGTTTGTATTCAAGTACTTTACTGTTGCTTGTCTACTGGGGTTTATACTCCTTGCCAGCAGTGGTAGTGTTATTCATTTTCCCAAGGGACAGCACCCCCTGTATCTCAGGAACAATGAGGAGTCACTTTGGGTGGAGGCACCAGGCATCAAAAAAATAACATAGGATCCAATCCATGAGAGGACAGGGGAAAAGCCACTCCACGTAGCAAATGCCAGAGCAAAGGTCTGAGCCATACCGCTAGGAAAGGGCTACATCAGATATTCAAACATAGCTAGCTATTGCAGAAATACATTTTTTCTACAGAGTAACAACTTGGATGTAAAGCTGTCTTTCTAAAGATTCCCAAATGGCTGAGTGAATACTGCTAAAAATTATTCACATTCATTAGAACTTTACGATGAATTTCCTTTGCTTGTCTTTAAGGCCTTTCTGTATTCACTAAAACAACTTTCCCACAGTTGAATGCACAAAACCAGCTATTGCACAATATTCATGAAAAGTGGTTTTCAAATGTCCAATTGTAAGAACTGCACCTCTCCTGTATTTTAAGAATTATGCTTATTTAGTGAAAGATCATAGCATACGACCTATGAATTCAAGCAACACAATTCAGATTTTTAATTTTGAATACCTAACACACAAAGCAATATTTTCAATGGCAAGTCTGTGAGCAAAGCATAAGCTGATCCATAGTCCCCACCTAGGGCCCCAACAGGTCCCCACCCAGGGCCCTAAAGGGATGTTGTGGTGTCCAGAGCACTCATTGGTCCTACCCAAGTTATGCTCCCTCTGGGGGACTTCCTTCCAGGCTGTGGCTCCTCCAGTTGAGGCATGGTCACAATCTTAGCAGTATCAGCCTACTCTGCCAGGGGGACCATATCCCCTCATTCAGGACCTCTCTTGGGTTCCCAACTCCAAATAAGAGGGGGAGGAAGGGATCACCACTTCCAACCTGGACTTTTCAATGCTGTAGTCACTCTTCCCACAGCTCCAGGCATCAACCTCACTTCCTGGTGCAGCCTGTAATTCCTTCCCCTCTGCCCTACTGGTGCCTTTTTAAACTGTCCTGTCCACATGAGGATTGCCTGGCAGCTTCTGAGGAGTGAGGCCTCCCTGGCCCAGTAATGCCCCTCCTTAGTTGCATGTTTCATAACCAACATGAATGTTTTGAAGCTTGTTTTGAATGTTAAAAGAAAATTCTCCAAGTTGTCAACAATAAAGTTCTCATTTTTAAGTTCATGTTTGTAATATAAATCAATGATTGAGTTTTCAGAATGCCTAAATCAATGGAATTTAGGTAGCTAGGTGATTTTGAAACTTCCAGTAGGCACATGTCTACATCTTCAGGTGCCCCAAATCTGGCCCTTTGAAAGTCAATGGGATTTTGGTTCCTAAATGCTAAAGTGAATTGAAAACGGACTTAGGTTCACTAGTCACTTTTGAAAATTTTAAAGCAACTCTTCTAGTAGTTTTATCTCTGTCAGTCAGATAAGAACCAGCTGTTTATTATGTGTCTAAGTGTATTCCTTAAGCCATTGACTAGTTAAGATAATTTTTATCTGATTGTTAAAGGAAGATTCTCTCAATCATTAACTCTTAAACAAATTATTCCAAGAGATTTATCTGACTAAAGAAACCCTATTCTTGTCTGAAACTAGTGCAGAATTATTAAGATAACACTTTTTTACCTTACAATCTTAAGTAAATCCTAGCCTGGAATTTATCCACTTGTCCTCCACTCCCTTGCAATGAATCCTCTGCTTACCATAGACCTAACTGAAAGCTCACTGAAGTCAAACAAAGGACTCCTATTGAATTCAATAGCTATCTGCCTGGGGAAGAAGAGTGGTGCTCATGTTCTGTTCTGTGGGAGAGGAAGGAATAATGACACAATATTGGTCAGCGTGATAGGCAGTGGTCTCAGCGCACCAGCAGCCTTGCTATTGTCATTTTTTGTAGGCATCGCATCAAAGGAGAGTTTTCAGGAGGGATAATGTAGATGTGGATAATGAGGTAGCTTTGCAGATGTTTTGGAGGAGCTTTTCCCAAGTGTGAGGGAGCAGCTTGGAGGAAAGCATGAAGGTGCTTGTTTCAAAATTTAACAAGTGGGCAATGGAGACTGGCATCAGGAGTCCACATCTCGATAGAAAATGAGAGATAAAAGGTTGAATGGAGATAGAGCAAATGGCCTTGAAAGTGAAGATAGGCAGCTTACATCTGATGCAACACAGAAGGGGTAAACAGTGGAGGGATGCAAAAGAGGGGAAATATGGTCAAAGCAATAGGTTTGGAAAATGCTCTTTTCAGCACCATTCTGAATGTCTATGAGCAAACCAAGATTGTATTTGTCAAGATCAGAGAAAAAGGTGCTGCAGCAATTGAGACAGAAGATGATAAGAGTTTGGATGAGAACTCTAGCTGTGGGTGGATAAAAAAAGGCTGTATCTTAGAGATGTTATGCAGAAAGAACTATGAGAACTATGCACATTCATACAGGAACATAATCTCTGTTCTTTCTGGGGGAATACAAAGATGCACAAATATGTATAGATTCTCCCTCACAGTGCCTATATAAAGTCTTCCCTGCTAAAATTTTTATTGCCATGGAAGTCAAAGTTATCAAACTGTAGCCTGGTCTACACTACGCGTTTAAACCGGTTTTAGGAGCGTAAAACCGATTTAACGCCACACCCGTCCACACTAAGAGGCCCTTTATATCGGTATAAAGGGCTCTTTAAACCGGTTTCTGTACTCCTCCCTAACGAGAGGAGTAGCGCTAATATCGGTATTAACATATCGGATTGGGGTTAGTGTGGCCGCAGATCGACGGTATTGGCCTCCGGGCGGTATCCCACAGTGCACCACTGACCGCTCTGGACAGCAATCTGAACTCGGATGCAGTGGCCAGGTAGACAGGAAAAGCCCCGCGAACTTTTGAATATTTCCTGTTTGCCCAGCGTGGAGCTCTGATCAGCACGGGTGATGCAGTTAAAAATGAAAATAAAGAAAGAGCTCCTGCATGGACGATGCGGACGTGATCGCTGTAAGGGCAGGCAAATCTGTTCTATCAGCGCTCCGTTACAGAAGACGAAATTCAAAATCATTTTTTAAATATCTCCAGACAGATGCCATAGCAGGGACTCAGCGCACTGCTGCGTGACAAGCGTAACGGAAAGCCAAAGAATCAAATGGACGCTCATGGACTGGAGGACTCAAGCTATCCCACAGTTCCTGCAGTCTCTGAAAAGCATTTGCATTCTTGGCTGAGCTCCAAATGCTTCTAGGGTCAAAAACAGTGTCTGCAGTGGGTCAGGGCATAGCTCGGCAATTTACGCACCCCCCCACCCACCCCCAGAAGTGAAAGGGAAAACAATCCTCTCTTGACTCTTTTACATGTCACCCTATCTTTACTGAATGCTGCAGATAGACGCGATGGTGCAGCACTCAACACCAACATCCTTGCTCCCCCGCCCCCGCTATGGCTGGCTGATGGTACAAAATGACTGGTATCTGTCCTCGTCATCAGCCTATTGGCATATGGGGCAGTGCAAAAGGACTGGTAACCATGCATACTAGCATCGGTGAGGTCAATCAAGGGTGCCTGGTCCTAATTTTTCCTGGTAGATGGTACAGTATGGCTGATATCCATCATTGTCATAGCAACAGGGGGCTGAGCTCCATCAGCCCCCACCCTTCATGTGTAAAGAAAAGATTCAAGTGCCCCTGAACTAGCAGAGGGATGCTGGGCTCCTCTCCTACACACTCTTTACTGTCCTGTCTGGACTATCATAGCAGCTGGAGGCTGCCTTCCACTCATATCTCACTAACAAGTCACTGTGTCTTATTCCTGCATTCTTTATTACTTCATCACACAAGTGGGGGGACAATGCTACGGTAGCCCAGGAAGGCTGGGGGAAGAATGGAATGAACAGGTGGGGTTGTTGCAGGAGCACCCCCTGTGAATAGCGTACAGCTCATAATTTCTACAGGATCTGACACAGAGCAGCTGTGCTCTCTGGTTCTCTGATACAGTGGTTCTCTAGTACACTTGCCCATATTCTAGGCAGGACTGATTCTATTTTTAGATACCAAAAAGGAGGGATTGACTCAGGGAATCATTCCCAATTTTGGCTTTTGCGCCCCTGGCTAAGAGCAGCCAGGGGCATTTATGATAGCAGCAAATGGAACAGTGCAAAAGGACTGGTAGCCATGATCATCTTATTACCAATTTATGGATTGGTAGATGGTACAGTATGGCTGATAACCATCTCTGCTGTTATGCAAAAGCAAAAGCATGCTGCTGTGTAGCGCTGCTGAATCGCCTCTGTCAGCGGCATCTAGTACACATACGGTGACAGTCACAAAAGGCAAAACAGGCTCCATGATTGCCATGCTATGGCATCTGCCAGGGCAATCCAGGGAAAAAAGCCGCGAAATGCTTGTCTGCCGTTGCTTTCCCAGAGGAAGGAGTGACTGACGACATTTACCCAGAACCACCCGCGACAATGATTATTGCCCCATCAGGCACTGGGATCTCAACCCGGAAATAAGGCTGCGGGAACTGTGGGATAGCTAGGGAATAGCTACCCACAGTGCAACGCTCCAGAAATCGACGCTAGCCTCGGACCGCGGACACACACCACCGAATTAATGTGCTTAGTGTGGCCGCGCGCACTCGATTTTATAAAATCTGTTTTACAAAACCGGTTTATGCAAATTCGGAATAGTCCCGTAGTGTAGACGTACCCTGTGAAATGTATGAACTGAGAGATACCTACCCACAACAATTGTGCTCATTTAAACTAGTGATAAAAATCACTCTGATTTATGTGTTTTAGCAAAATGTCATGCTGTGGAAGGTTGGAAATCAGGGGTAGCCAGAGCTGAGCATTCTTGCTCATAAATCTACCATAAACCACCAGAGCTTCTTTTAAATTACTGTGTCCATTTTGCAGTAAAATAATAGGAGTAAAACCATTATGCTTATAAATGAAGATATTCCACAGAATGCTATACAACTCTTCAAACTATAAGTTATCTTCATTTCCATTTCACATAGTTTTATTTTTCTCCATTGGTTTCAAAGTAAATGTGGTTGTCACCACCTTTCAAGAGCCACAAGTGCCTGATCTTCCATTATTCCTAATTAGGGAGTCTTTTTATTTTCATGCCTGCACATAACTTCCATTAATGTTAATGAGAATTCTGCATGTGCACTGATGTAAGAAAAGACCCCTAAGGTATTATGTAAATAGCTTTACAGTAGATTGGCTATTGCTGACCAACTTAGCAAAGGGATATTCTTGTGCACTAGTCACTAGACGCTGCTGTTATACAGTTAGGTATTACTTTGGTGGTCCTAAAGGTCAACATAAGGGGGAATAAAATATCTTGTTTAAATATATAGGGTGAAATTTACCTCTGTGCAGGTGGCCCACACAAAGTCTAATGAACCATTAAGCTCCTTTTCAGCTATTATAGTTTTTTTTTTTTAAAATAGGAAATTCATTGAAACCAACTCTTTGGCTTAGTTCTGACAAATTGGCGTTTTCCAACAAAAAAAGATTTAATTGAAAAATTCCCAACCAGCTTTACTGAGTAGTTCCATTGGCTCAATAGCAGCACTTACAGTATTTACATGTTTGTAAACTTTTGTAGTAGCAGGGCCATAGTGAGTATCTACACAGGCTTTCATCAGAGATGGTTTGCTCTCTATATTTGCTCCAGGAATGAATCTGACCCAATGAATTTAAAAATCATATGAGAAATATTGATTCATTTACGTGTGCAAAGACCTGCTGATCTATAAATATTGTATATATCCGAATAAATAAAACAACTAAATAGTTTAGGATCTGCCTATTTGAGAGACTACCTTTCTTCCCACATGATGCTACTGCAATTGTGATCAACTGGAGCATTCAAATTGCAGTCCCCTCCCCAGCTGGTGGGGCTTTCTCTGGCCCACTACTTACTCTCCCTATCCATGGTCCAAAATAGCTTGAATCTATTGACTGTCAAAGCACACAGCATAAGCTATGCTCTTTCTCAAGCTTTCAGGAAGGTGAGAACTGCATGAAGGCTACAAATTCTGGAGAAAGAGTAGGATATTATATTATATAAGATTACTAATGTGTTTTGTTTGGGGTTTTTTGTTTGTTTTTCTATGAGGTTAAGTTATGCCGATTAAGTTGATTGTATTTTTAAAGTTTTGTTAAATAAGCTTAGATCCAGGAATAGGATCTTTTGTATAATAAATCTAAAGGAGTGACAATAATTATTATCCTTTATCCAAATTAAATTATCTGAATACATGAAAATTGCATTTCTGATTAAACAGATAATTTCTGAAGCTGAAAACGTTAGTTACAAGACTGATCATTAATAGAGGAACTATATTAACTAAATTGGAAATAATGACATTAAAAAACTACTTCTGTTCTAAGTCAGTTGGTTTACGTAATATCAGTATAATAATTTATGGCTACAGTGTCAGAAATGAATTATTACTATAGTAACAGTCTACATTTCTCTGCATTTGCCCTGCACGATTATAAAAATAATACAATGTTTTCTCTTCTCATTAAGTGTGAAAAACTCCCAGTAAAATATAGCTGTTAAGTTACTACTGTGTTCTATCAGTATTATTATTTTACTATTCTATAGATCCAGAGAACAGCAGCAAATTGAGCATCAGAGTTGTGTGGACCCTGGTAAACAACCCCCCCGCCCCCAAGCCTGTGATCTTACTGCCTTATAAGCTTGCTCATTGCAAGCTTGAATGCACATATTAGGCTTGCAGTGAAATGTAGTCCTATAAAATAAAGAGAGGGAGACAAAACTTGTATAATCTAGGAAGCAGAAAATACAGTCTGGCCTATATACAGCTTCCAAAATTAGACAGAGACCCAAACAAAACTCTCTTTGACTGAACCAACTACTGGAACTGAGTTTTTGAGCCTTGATTTGTATTCTAAAAGAAACCACAAAAAATCCAACCAACCAACCAAAGGGAAAAAAACAGACATGGCAGGTGGGAGGATGGGAAAAGGGTTGAGCAATAACATTTTCTGAAAACAAACTGCACACAAATAATTGGATGCATGATATATAACTGAATTCCATTTTTATTATAACATGATATACTGCATTGTTTGGTATAGCTAGTTTTGTGGTGTATATTTGTTTAATTCTCACAGCTTTCTCCTAAATTGTAAGTTAAAAAGAGAAATATCCATTTTAGATCATATTATGATGACATAGATTATATTTTAACAAATTCAAATTTTGAGATTCTCAGAATAAACTGGGCAATCCAAAATACGTTAAAGTCTGTGGAAAGAGTTCCCTTAATTTTACTGGAGTTGATTTGGACTAATGCTTTAAATACAGGGGACCTAAAACAACACTTAGATTCAATCCCTTTAAACTTCAAATACCCAGACCTTGCAAAAATTGGCTTCAGAGTTGAACTCTGCAGTATAGGTCCATCTCTGGCTTTAAGTGTCTCTCTTTTACTCCTCAGATTTTAATTTATCTCCTTCAGCCTTAAAGCTTATGCAGTGATCAGTGGGTGATACATATCCGAGTTCACTGTGGTTTTATTTTTTAGTATGTTTCACTGGGGTTCTCTCTCTGTGTATGTCACACAAATAAGCATGCATGCATACGTACACAAAACCAATGAACTTACTCACCCGGTGGCTTTTCCTTGACTCCGCAGCAACAGCTATGGAGCCTTATTTGGTATGGGTTTTCTAAAACACTGGTCTTGTTAACACTCATCAAACACAGGAAAAATAAAACAGCACATTTAACTTGTCTTCCAGTATGAAGGATTTGTGCAAATGATCGGCACATTTCTAACTGGCTAGTAACAGGCATGGTGAAAAAACAAATGGCCATATTTACAACACTGGGCAAGTCTTAAGAAGGTATTACAGTTTAAAATATATTCATTTACCATGTCAACCAAGCCTTTTGGTGCATAACTGTTGACAAAAAAAATGGAGAGCAGAGCTTGTGCTACACAACCGGGATCCTTTTACAATGTGTCAACCAAATAATACATCTTTACAAAAGATTTAGAGTTTGTTTTTGGAGAAAAAGAATCACATTCCCCTGCCAACAAAAGCAGAGTGGTGTGTACAGTTAGTAAAGCTTTTCTTAGCTGCAAAATTAGTGTCAAATCGCTAAAGCGCATAAAGTACATCAGCGTAAGTCACTCTCATTAATTTGATGGGTGACGGTAGAATTCTCAAACAGCAGGTTCCTCATTCTGGTTTTTATTTTAATCAGCTAAATAATGAGCTGGGGGTAGAGTTGCTTAACCAGGCCAAGGGAAGAAGAAAGCAGAATCATCTTAAAACACCAATCCTGGATTTAATAGCCTACAACAAAACACTAAGCAGGTCAGCTTCATGGTTCAGCAATTCCTAAAAGCCCTGTCTACTTCTCAACAGCTTATCGGCAGCCAGTGTATAAGAGCTCCCAATGAGATCTGATTTACAGCACTGAAAGGTTTTGCAGCGAAAATGGAGGGTAAAGAAGGTAGAGTGCTTTCTGTCTCTCTCTCTTTTTTTTTTTTTTTAAGATCTCAGAAACTGGTTCAGACCTCATGATAGGGACCTCTTACACTTTGTTTTGACACAAACAGGTCACAATGCCTGGAAACGCTTATGCAGAACTCAGCAGCAATCAGGTTTGTTTTTTCTGGGTCAAAGTCAGTTTATCTTGTTAAGCTATCTAATTGAACACAATCCATGCAATACAACAGAACTAAGTGCATTAAATGAGGAGGAGACAGGAGGGAAGTGAGTTTACATTTGTGGGGCATTGGGGGTAGGGGGAGAGGGGCTGTCCTTTCCTGGAAATACCTAAATTACCTTTAAAATGAACCCAAATTCTGCTCTCTCTCTCTCCAAGTTCTCTCTGTGTATATATCTGTCTACATATATGCACACATGAATCTGCTTGGTCTCTTGTGATTGTGGGCCGGTATTCTGGCTCAATAGAAAGGGACAGATTCTGATCTCAATTCTAATTCCAAAGTAAATCCAAAGTAACTCCACTATAGTCAGTGGAAGTACTCCAGACATATACTGGGGTAACCATGATCAAAATCTTACCCAAAATGTCCATTAAGTTAAAAACACTGGTAATGTGAAAAACCATTGTTGCACAGACCCGGGCCCTGTGCAGAACTCAGTAAAGTGAATTATATAAAACACTTACAGTTTCCTAGTACTATTAGATTTGCCTTTTTACATAAATGCTTAAGTTATGATAAAAAACAGAGCTGTGTCAGTTCTTTTCAGTCTCAGCACATTTGCTATTAGCATAAGAAATGCTGCTTATGGCAGAGCCAGCCGTGCTTGAAATTTCTGAATTAATGGATTTGATTTCCTCTTGAGACAAACCATCAGCCTTGCAGTAATGGAAATAGATATAGTTGGTAAAACAAATAAAAAGCTGGCATGCAGATAAAATGGGTTTCAGTTTAAAATAGTAATGTTGTAATTGAAGTGAACAATTACAGGGTAGCTCCTAGGCACAAAAGAAATACCATAAAAATGAAGTAATGTTTTTGTTAAGTATAGTCATTTCATGAAAATGTAGAGCTGCAGATGTCATTTTCTGGAAAAAGGAAAACTATAGTTATTCTTTACTGAAATCATTCAATAAAACATTTTCCTAATTTTAATAATCACTAATATTAACCCTAAATTTCACCTTAGGAAAAAAGAGAAAGACAAAGCTTATCAGCTGGTAGCATCCCAGAAACATGCTTTCCTTATCAAGGATCATAAACATAAGAATTTTTATGGGAGAATGAGTTTCTTTTAGCAGAAGAAAGCTTTTTGATTTCTATGCTCTGTCAGGGCTGCAATATGAAATAAGCCAGGGAGAAAGGAATGGTTGTAATGTGAAGTAACCACAAACTGAGGAAAAACCACAAGATATGGTGACTGGGTAGGAACAGGCTCAGCATCAGATCTATGTAGTAAAGGTTTTTTTGTTTTTTTTTCCTAAGTGGGTCGAGTTTCTGATTAGCTTTCAGCCATACACACCACTGTGGAGAAACACAGACTTTCAGAATATGAAAGCCTTTCATGTTAATGTACAAAAGTAAAAGCAATAGAGCACACCAAATGTCACCAATGTAAGTGTCGCATCAAATCTGAAAGCGCATTCATTAACTCCACTTCAGCAAAATGCTCTGCTATATCCTATATTTTCCCTTGCTTTGTATGCATGACAGGAAATGTACTATCACATTTCTTTCTAGTGATTTATTAATTAAGGAATTACAGTAACTGAATTAAAGTTTACAGGGTTGCGGCTTTAATTGTGACTGTTGTAAAAATTTTTTTTTAAACAAGAGTTATTTGGCACAATAACAATGTGTAGACATTCCAATTCCATTCACTAATAATTTAAATTTATATTATACTTCATATTGTGTGTCATGGTGCAAGAGATTACAAAATGCTCCAAAATATTTATGCATCTGCCACTTATTTAGCAATGCATGTGTTTTGAAGAAATGGCATAACATAGGCTGTATTTTGTGTGACTCCAGACACAAAATGAGCCTTGAAGGCTAGACCATCGCCAAAGTAAAAAATCCCACTCAGCCCAGTTGATATTCACTGATGATTTTCAGTTGACAACAGCTAGCTAAAAAAAGTTTCGCTTTCTGGTTTTGTTAATTCAGTTAGAATAACCGAATAAGGGCTGGAAATCTACTGGTGAGAGTACACGACTTTTACTCAGGGCACCTGGCTTCCAGACTCAGCTCAGCCACTTGTTCACTGTCGGGGCCTTGGCTACACTTGCAAATTTGCAGCGCTGCAGCAGGGTGTGAAAACACACCCTCTCCAGCGCTGCAAATTGCGGCGCTGCAAAGCGCCAGTGTGGTCAAAGCCCCAGCGCTGGGAGCGCGGCTCCCAGAGCTGTACGTTATTCCCCACAGGGAGGTGGAGTACGGACAGCGCTGGGAGAGCTGTCTCCCAGCGCTGGCGCTTTGACTACACTTAGCGCTTCAAAGCGCTGCCGCAAAGTGCAAGTGTAGCCAAATACATTGAGCATTGAGCACCTTGTGAAGCACTGAGATCCTTTCAATGAAAGGTACTGAACAATATGTTTACATTTATATTTTATTTATGGTAATTATTTCCACCTACGTCGGCGACAGACTGGCATTTTATACAAAGAGATAAAACTCTTGAAGATAGATGAATTTACTTCAATTATTAGGTATGTCTGTATGGTAGGGTATAAAAGAGCCTATTTACATATGTCATTTTAAAGTGCTCACACTGAGATTTTACTGCTTTCTTCACACTCTCACACTTATATAAATACACCCACACAGTACAGGCAGATTTCTGAATCTCCAAGTGTTTCTCTTCCATTAGGAGACATTTTTTTAAACAAATTAGCACCAAAAACGTTCCGGACTATAATGTGTTTATTGCTTTATTTGCTGTTTTAAAAGCTCTTCATAAATGCTTTAAACAAGATGATGTGTTCCCGTGGAATTAAGTACATACTTAATCTGTGGAGGAAAATAAATGTCTTTAAATCTTTATTTTCCTCTCTTGACATGGTGGCTGGTGACACATAAATGTACTTTTTCCCCCCTTTTGACAGAGTAATAAAAATCTCATTATCTCTGAATAGGCAGCAATTTCGTTATCTAATCTTTTTACCAAAAGGTTAGTTAATTAATCAGAAACAAATCCTGATTATTATTTCAATAGAATTAGAAAGACAAATCACCAGAGTACAGCTAAATAGGGCAGGCCTGTGGTTTAACCCGCCTCATTTACATACAAGTACAATGATTGTCAGGAGCTCTTAGTGAGCAAACAGCCCTGAGAACATAAGCCAGCAGATGGTTTTCTCTCATAGCTAGCCTTTCCTCTTCTCTAATGCCTGTGATCCCATTACCTCACTGAATCCGTTACCAGGGTAACTGTTAAATTGCTGTGAAAGGCATGGTAATAAAGTAACCTGTCACACTGGCAATAAAAGCAGCAGAATTTTCCTGTTCACTGAACTTTTCAGCTCATCAATACTCACTTTATGGAGAAATTCACCACTACACACAGGTCAGCTGCAGGAATTGTTCCACGAGGCTTTTGAAAAGCAAACTAAAGTTCATGTAAACATGGGAAAGATATAATTAAAGGCTGGATCCTAAGGTGCACACAGAGCTAATTCTTTGCTATTTACTGTAGAAGGTTAGGAGGAGATCTGAGATATTCAGGTTACTCCCTTTTTTAAGCATACTATATAAATAACCTTTACTGTGGAATGGAGAGTGATTAATCCAAAATCATTTTGATATTGTTTAAAACCACAACCTCTGTGCATGTAAACTGCATCCCTTTAACACATTTATTCTAGTCTACTGGCTATTTGCTGAAGAGGTTTTGGACTCACAGAAGAGTTTGATACCAGAAGGATTCACTTGAAAGTATTTGCCAGCATTCTGCAACATTACTCCACAAACTACTGTTTTACATGCTTTTGAAGTGAGTTTTATTCCTTTAACAGTTAAATGGAATCAGCTACATAACTGTGACAGTAAAAGCATATGAAATCATCCTATGAAAAAGGCACAAATGTTATTGTATCTATCCTTCCATTTGGAAATGTCCTTCCACTGTTTCTACATAATGTATCTATCCTACCGCAATCATGATCTAGAAGAAGAAGATGATGATGATGATTTTTCTTCCAGAAAAATTAGGTAAGAGGTTTTTTTTTTTCTCACAAGGGACAATCAACAAATGTCAATGATCAGTACTGAATTTGAGAACATCATGTGGAAAAACCCTACTGACTTCAGTTAGGTTCACAAGAAACCATAAGAACATGGATGAAGACAGAAGTGCATATATCTAATCCCAGTTATTAGCTATTTGCAGACTCTATACTTTCAGCTCCATTTGGTAATGCCATTAATTATACTGCAGTAACCTTGGAATATATTGAAGCTTGCCTGTTGAGATAACTTCTCTCTCTCTTTCATTTTTTTTTTAACTTGCAGAGGCTTACATCTTGTTATGAAAATTTGACCAGCAGCAGGCATGAACCATAGCTGCAAGCCATGAAAGACATGTCTCTAAATAGGAGATGTCCGCACTACATAGTCCTCAGAGTGTGGATTCAAAGTAGTGCTTGTTCTACTTAAACTACAGAGTGCACTTTCTTCAATATTTAGCCATCTCTGTTCAATTTAATGCTAATCTGTTTGTCAGAATACTATCACAGAGCCAAATCCTACAGTCTTTACTAGGGAACCAAGCCTTCATTCTTTGCACACCTCAAACTCCCACTGACTTCAGTAGTAGTTTTAAGTACAGAAGGACTGCAGGATCAAGTTTAAGGATGTGATCCAAAGCCCACTCTGTCAATGGGAGTCTCTTCAGTGACTTCAATTACTTTTGATCAGACTCTATGGGCCATATTCAGAAGGTGGGGAGTTAGATTCCTAAAGAGGCACTTAGGTGCCTAAGCCATCATTGAGGGACCACTGGAATTCACAAAACCACCACTCAGCTGCCTAGCCTTGTAGGCACCTAAGTTTCCACCAGTAAAGTCCTTAGTGGCCTCAGTTTCTGTGACAGGCACAACCACCTAAATCCTGACACCACAGAGCAGATCAGTACCTAACTCACAGTGGGATTCAAAAACTAGGCATTCCCCCATGTAGCTCTCCTGTGAGGCCCAATCCTGTAGGTGTGCTCACGGCACACCTACCCCCGCACAAAAGACAGCCAGAGGAGAAGAAATAGTAGTCTCCTTTTAGAATCATAGAATAGAATCATAGAATATTAGGGTTGGAAGAGACCTCAGGTGGTCATCTAGTCCAATCCCCTGCTGAAAGCAGGGTCAACACCAACTAAATCATCCCAGCCAAGGCTTTGTCAAGCTGGGCCTTAAAAACCTCTAAGGATGGAAATTCCACCACCTCCTTAGGTAACCCATTCCAGTGTTTCACCACCCACCTAGAGAAACAGTGTTTCCTAATATCCAACCTAGACCTCCCCCACTGCAACTTGAGACCTTTGCTCTTCATTGTTCTGTCATCTGCCGCCACTGAGAACAGACTAGCTCCATCCTCTTTGGAACTCCCCTTCAGGTAGTTGAAGGCTGCTATCAAATCCCCCCTCACTCTTCTGTTCTGCAGACTAAATAACCCCAGTTCCCTTAGCCTTAATAGCATAGTGGTTAGAGTACTCCTCTGATGTGGAAGATGCAGATTTGAATCTCTTCTTTCTCTGAAGTGGAGCAGGGATTTGAACCTAGGTCTATCCCACATTACTTCCCAAACCACTGGGCTACAGGCTATTCTAGGGTAAAGCTTTCTCAATTTCTCCAGCTGGAAATGTTTCACTTTGTGTAAATGAAATAAAGATGCATCTGAAGAAGTGGGTTTTTTACCCACAAAAGCTTATGCCCAAATAAATCTGTTAGTCTTTAAGGTGCCACCGGACTCCTCATTGTTTTTGTATAAATAGTTGACTATTAATTGAAGCAGGGACGGAAACCTGGGTCTCCTCATCTCAGATGAGTGTGCTACCCAGCAGACTATGTAGAGTCAGTCATTCTCATTCTCTCTCTGGCCCAATAAAAATTAAAATGGATCTTTTCTTTAGGTGCAGAATAGTTCATATAACACTTCCCCTTCATATCGCTCCAGGATTTTGCATCACCCCCTCCTCCCCCCATGAGGCTATGCTTCCTCATTATAGCTGGTATGGGACACAATTTCAAATAAACCAACATTCTTGCTTCCTACAAGAAGGAAGTAATAAAAATCTCATGATAAAACCTCCTCCCATGAGATTTCCACCAATTCCGCAAACGTAAGACATTCAGATAAGATGCCCTGTAAGCGTATGCAGTCTTTGCTGAGAAAAGTGTGTTCATACCCTTTTCTGCTTCATTCAATTACATCAGTGTCAGGAATGTAGTGTGGGGCTTTGAGAATCCTGTCACCCTACTGTACCTTGTAGCTTCCCATTGCATATAAAACATATCGTATCTAATATGAAAACTGGAGTATGAGGCTTAACATTTTCTTTCTAAGAGTAATTAAGAAAGTAAATCTTAAATGCTCAACTTCTGGGAGAATGCAAACACAAAAGGGATGTGAGCATGGATAAATTCCTTCCTTTTAAAATTTGAATGAATATTCATGGAAAACATTTTTTGTGGTATTTGCCCAGCTCTTGTTAATATTCACAGAACAGGAATTTTTGCAGAATAGAATTTTGCTGAAAGTAATTACTATGACAGATTCTCAGCTGGTGTAAATTGGCATTGAGTTCAGTGGAGCTAACCTGCTTCACATTCTATATTCCTCTCTGCTTTCATTCTTCCCGTAGCTCTGATTACAAATATAGCATACTAGGTCTGATACTCCACTCGTGTATTCTGGAATAATTTGGAGTTACTTCATTCACGCCATGGAGGTATAGCAGCGTAAACTGCTGTCAAAGGAAATTAGATCCCCTGTCTCTGAAAGAGAAAGAAATAGGAATACTTGTCTCCTCCCATTCCCCTGCCCCTATGTTTTGTTCTTTTTTATTGTTCTCCTCAACAGAATATTGTGACCAGTGCTCTCTCTCTCACTGTATTTTCTCTTTGGGTTAAATTAATTCCTTTGCAGTGGACAAGCACCAGGCCTATACATCATGCAGCTATCACTGAAGTCCTATTTTGAGGACTTAAATGGTATATAGAAGGTATATAGCCCTTCTACCAGCTCCACACAGGATGGATTTCACCCTTCAGCTTTCATTTGAAAACAAATTATGTGAAAGTACCCAGGTTCATGTTTACCAGGCAATGCGGGATTTCAATTTTAAGGCCGAATTTTTCAAACCTGAAGTTAGTCTCCAAAGTAATATTTAGGCACCAAACTAGAAGTGTCCCGGGTTTCACAAATAGCTGTGAATACAAGTACTCCTGTTCTTTTTGCAGATACAGACTAACACGGCTGCTACTCTGAAACAAATAGCTGAGTAATCTCTGCTTCTGTTGAGGCCAGAGGAAACTTCAAATGCAAAACACCTTTGAAAATGACACTGCTACCTGCGTGCCCAAGTATGGCTTTAGGAGGCTAACTTTGGGTGTGTGGGTTTGAAAATGTGGATTATGTGATTTTAGTACGGTTGCCTGAACGGTATTTATAGAAAAGATTTGAAAACTATGGCTGTGATCCTGGGCTGGGGGAGTAACCTGAGCTCAGCACTGCCCCACCTTTGCACCCCTGAGAATTTGGAGGAACAGGACAGTCTCTGGCATAAGCTAAAACAGCACCAGGGGCTGCTTTGACTGATGTTGTCCTGTAACAACTCCTCTATGTTATCTGGCAGCTCATCTAGCTGCAGTGCCATATGCTCCAGCTAAGCCTCCTCCTTCACCTGACCCTGTCTATATCCTCATCAGGGAATACAAGGAGGCTGACATGCTGGCTCTGTGCTGGACAGAAAGCCTACCTGACCACCAGAACAGGGCCAATTTTGTCCAGAGCAGTGTAAAGAGGCTTCAGGGCAGGGCAAAACCTGGCCCCTTGTAAATAGGTCTCACTCATTTTCTTCTTTGTTGGTGAACTGGTTAATTGTTCTCTATAGCCTGTCTATCTTCCTCAGAACATACCGATTCAGTTTCACTAAACATCCAGACATTGCCATTGGATATTTTTGTCTGCCTCTGCCAGAACAATCCTCCGAGTCCTGACTCCCCGTCTGAGCCTTTTCCGTTGTTCGTTCCTATTGTGGATCATGTGCTGAAACAACATATATATAGTATCAGAGGGGTAGCCGTGTTAGTCTGGTTCTGTAAAAGCAGCAAAGAATCCTGTGGCACCTTATAGACTAACAGACGTTTTGCAGCATGAGCTTTCGTGGGTGAATACCCACTTCGTCGGATGCAAGGCACCCACGAAAGCTTATGCTGCAAAACGTCTGTTAGTCTATAAGGTGCCACAGGATTCTTTGCTGCTTTAACATATATATAGTGGAAATCAGCATAGCTGACTTCAATGGAGCTTACTGATTTGCATCAGGCAAGGATCTGGCCCTTGAGTCTCTAAGCTCCCTGGTCTACCCTATGAGTTTAGGTCAAATTTAGCAGTGTTAGATTGATTTAACCCTGCACCCATCCACATGAAGAAGCCATTTTTGTCGACTTAAAGGGCTTTTAAAATCGATTTCTGTACTCCTCCCCAACAAGGGTATTACTGCTGAAATTGACCCTGCTGGGTCGAATTTGGGGTAGTGTGGATGCAATTTGACAGTATTGGCCTCCAGGAGCTATCCCAGAGTGCTCCATTGTGACCTCTCTGGACAGCACTCTCAACTCAGATGCACTGGCCAGGTAGACAGGAAAAGCCTAGTGAACTTTTCAATTTCATTTCCTGTTTGGCCAGAGTAGCGAGCTGATCATGCAGAGCTCATCAGCACAGGTGACCATGGAGTCTCAGAATCGCAAAAGAGCTCCAGCATGGACTGAACAGTAGGTACTGAATCTGATCGCTGTACGGGGAGATGAATCCGTGCTATCCAAACTCCATTCCAAAAGACGAAATGCCGGAATATTTGGAAAAAATCTCCAAGGGCATGAAAGACAGAGGTTATAACAGGGACCCACAGCAGTGCCGCATGAAGCCTACCAAAGAACCAGAGAGGCCAACGGCCGCTCCGGGTCAGAGCCCCAGAATGCCGCTTCTGTTATGAGCTGCATGCCATTCTAGGGGGTGCCTCTACAACTACCCCACCCCTGTGCTTCCTTCCTCCCCCTTCCTTCCCAGGCTACCTTGGCATTTATCCCCCCATTTGTGTGATGAATTAATAAAGAATGCATGAATTTGAAACAACAATGACTTTATTGCTTCTGAAAGTGGAGATCAGAGGGGGGAGGGGAGGGCGGTTGGCTTACAGGGAAGTAGAGTGAACTAAGGGAGCGGATTTTCATCAAGGAGAAACAAACAGAACTTTCACACTGTAGCCTGGCCAGTCATGAAACTGGTTTTCAAAGCTTCTCTGATGTGCAGCGTGCCCTGCTGTGCTCTTCTAACCGCCCTGATGTCTGGTTGCGCATAATCAGTGGCTGGGCAATTTGCCTCAACCTCCCACCCTGCCATAAACATCTCCCCCTTACTCTCGCAGATATTGTGGAGCACACAGCCAGCAGTAATAACGATGGGAATATTGGTTTCGCTGAGGTCTAACTGAGTCAGTAAACTGCACCAGTGAGCTTTTAAACATCCAAAGGCACATTCTACCACCAATCTGCACCTGCTCAGCCTATAGTTGAACTGTTCCTTACTACTGTCCAGGCTTCATGAGCCATGGGAGCAAGGGTTAGGCTGGGGTAGGTGCGACCGTGCGGTGCTGCCGACTAGGAGAGCAGCCTGAGGCAGAAGCCTCCAGCTGGCATGGTATTCCAGGCAGGACTGAATCTCCATTAGACAAAATTTAAAGAAAAGAATGACCTGGAGTCATTCCCATTTTTGTCCAGGCGCACCTGACCAACCTCACCGAGGCCGGCCAGGAGCACCCATGTCTGCCCAGGCGCCCCCAACCAACCTAACCGAGGTCATATTGTACTGTCTGCCATCTGCAAGACAAGGCAAAGGGATGTGTGTAGCACTGCAGTACCATGTCTGCCAGCAGCACCCAGGAGACATACGGTGACAGTGAGCTGAGCAGGCTCCATGCTTGCCGTGGTATGTCATCTGCATGGGTAAACCAGGAAAAAAGGCGAGAAACGATTTTTTGCTGTTGCTTTCATGGAGGGAGGGAGGGAGGGAGGAAAGGGGAGCCTGATGACATGTACCCAGAACCACCCGTGACAATGTTTTTGCCCCATCAAGCATTGGGAGCTCAACCCAGAATTCCAATGGGCGGCGGAGACTCTGGGAACTGTGGGATAGCTACCACAGTGCAACGCTCCAAAAGTCGACGCTAGCCTCAGTACTGTGGACGCACACCGCCGACTTAATGCGCTTAGTGGGGACATACACAACAGACTGTATCAAATCGATTTCTAAAAAATCGACTTTTATTAAATCGAGCTAATTTCATAGTGTAGATATACCCTTAGTCTTGGTGGCACTTAGTGCCGAAATGTGGGAAGAGAGAAGGAAATGACCAGTGAAATTTCTATTGAGCTTATTGTAACATACAAACATACACACTTGCTTTTGTTAGCTTATACTTCATTCACTCCTCTTTGCCATGCACATGGAATGACGAAAATAGCATCTTGCTTTATAGTCCTATTTTGTAATGTATTATTTATACAATCTATTGTTTTCCACAAATTAAAATGTATAGATCCTATATCTAGTATAGACAATAATGTAGAAACTTCAATCCAAACCCTTATTCTGCAATGATTTTTCTGTGACACAGGAGATCTTTGATAGTTTTTAATATTGTTTGAGAAGAGGGTGGGGAGGGGAGCCTGCTTTTTATTGTTGTTGTCACTGCTGTTTTATAATAGGAATTCAAGCTCCCTAAAGAAACAAGACATGTCAAGCAGTGCCTAAAATATATCCTCTTAAAAATACTGGGAATGATTATTTCAGCATGTTTTAGTTTTCAGCAGCAACATATGTAGTGGCAGCTGTGCATGAGTGTTTTGAGACCAGGGGTTCTTTTGAATCCAGTAAGAAAATTGGGACTTGCATGTGAAATGTAGGAGAAAAGAAAATTTCCTCATTCAAAATTGTGCTGAGATTTAAAAAGATAAAAGGCAATTTACCACATCAAGTTAGAGATGGAGATCTCTATTTCAAATATTCTTAGCAAATTAGTAATGAATAATATATGAAAAATATTCCCAATGCTATCCCACATGCAAATTTTGAGTGACCTGTCTGCTCCTGACTCTCTCATAGAAATAGTGTAATGTACAATTTACTGAGCCATAACTAAACCATTTCCTTCTCCAGATTTTCTATTTACAATTAGCTATATATTTATTAGTTTGGTGTCTATATATTATGAACTGAAATGCATGATCACCGCCTGAAAATCAAATATGAAATTTAATCTTCAGGTTCTGATGCTGGTGCTCATAAACCACTCAAGCGTCACTCCAACGCTCTGTGGCAGCAGCAGAACCCTTGATTCAATTATAGGCTACAGTCAATGGGGATCATGTTTTAATCTGTGTACAAACAAAAGGATAAAATTGAAACATGTCGTTTATCCATTCTTGGGATGCTGCTTTATTACAATCTGATATCAGGAAGTATTACAAAAATGGCCTGCTTTTCAGAAAATGGGTGAAATGAAAGCATGCCTGCTGTGTTCCTATTACATACAAATAGGCACATATACTTCTCTGCCTGTATTTCACTTACACACACCTCAGCTATTTATGCCCATAAGGGTCTGATCCTGTGAGGTACTGAATGATCACCAGCAAATCACACCCTTCATTGGGAGTGGAGGATGCTCAGCAACACATGGGATTAGGCTGTTAGTCCTAAATACGGCCTGATCATCCAAATATTGCAGGAGTAAAAATCATGTGATTATTTCCATTAACGTTACACAGAATAAGCTCTATGTCTGTCAGAGTGTCTCCAAGGTTCAGAGTAAGGTCTTTTTCTATTACAGATCAATTTTTTCCCAGCTTTTTCTTTTTTGGGGCAGGTGTTACCTTTTGCTCTCCTTCTTGTAGAGTATTTACCTTCTCTCTCTGGATCATTGGGCCTAATTTTATTTTAATTGTTTAGAACATTTAATTCATTTGTACATCACTAAGAAACATGATGTACTGATATATAAACAACAAAATAAAATAAAAACAGGACTTCTCAAGTGTTTACAAGTCTAAGCAAAAAGAGCATGTTGGGGAACATGCTGAGAAAATGGACTTTTTTTTTGTTAAACTATCCTGCAATACAAGGTCAAGCAAATTGAAATTTAAATTGTTTGTTGTGTGGTAAAACCCAGGGAAGTGAGACAGAAGGCCTAGAACACTATCTGGGGTTATCCCTCACAGAATTTTCTTGGGCTGCTCCCCCCCAGAGGGAGATAGAAGAGGGATAGGGGAGGTAGCCACCAATCACTGGAGATTCACAATTAAAGAAAGAGGTATCATCATGAATAGGTGGCCCCCAATGACTGCCTCCACCATTAGCAGCAAGACTGCCTTAGGAGTTGCGCTGCCATTGGCTCTGCCCCTTTACTAGCACAAACTCCCCCTCCTTAAGGCCCTGATTCAGGAAAACACTTAAACCCATGCTTGACTTTAAGGCTGGGTTCAGGTGCTTTCCTGAATTGGGGCCTAACAGAGGTACAGGTGAGCGTGTAAAGCGAAAACCGCATATACTCAAAATTACATTGAGTTGAATGACAGGCGGAATCGCCCGCACTACAGGTACAGTATTAAAATTGTTAATTTTCTTTTTTTGTTTTGTTTTGTTTTGCCGACCACGTAAAGCTGAAATCGCGCATGTTAAATGTGCGTAAGATGCGACAGACCTGTACTGGTACTAATGTTTCTAGGAGTAATAAAAATTCCTGCTCAGATAACTGCTGTGATTTTGCCCTGCCTTCAGCTCCCCATCCCAAATTGCAAAGCGCCAAACTCACAGCCTCACAAAAAAAGGGTATTCCGCAGTTCCCAGGGGGTAGGGGGAGCATGAGGTGGAGTCACTGCTCCCCTCACTTCTATGCCCTCCAACCTATTTCAGCAAGCTTCTGCTTCTGTCCACTTGAGTTAGTGGAGGGCAGCACATTGACATATAATGCTGGCCTTTTCCTGTCAAAAGAATTTGGCTCATTTCATTGCACAGGAGAAAAGTACATTTTTATAGCTGAGCCTCATTTTTTAATATGTAGGTTCATTGTGTCAAATGATGCAACATAATTTGGCATAACTGTAGCATAATGTTTTGGGAAGGAGGGCAAGGTAGCTTGGTAGTGAGTAGGAGCAAATAGAAGCTCATTCAATACCTATATAATCTATAAACCACTGGTAACCTATTTGTCAACCACTGGAATCATTTTAGCACACCTCAATAAAAACTGTATTACTTCGATATCTAATGTGATTAAGGTTCTATGCTTGTGCTTTATTAAATCTCTGTGACTCCTTGTCATTTCCTTTGAATAGCAGTTATAAAAAAAAGTAAAGTTAAATAGAGTAATTTAAAATATACTGGAATTAATTTTCATAGAAGAAATAGAGTATGTGTCATGAATAACAATATTTCATTTGAGAACATGACCTACACAAGTGTCATTGGCACTGCAGCACTTATGGTTCTCTCAAGTCATATATTTTCATACGCCAGCAGAGAAACCATCTATGTGAACTGAATGTATAGGTGTGTGAGAAAAGAAAGGGTTGTTTCCCACTGAGTTCTTTAAAATCCTTTTGGGGGTGTGGGTATCGTGGTTGCAACGAAAAGTCAGCATTTGTCAACAGGCATTACACTGTTACCACAGTTATTTCCTATAAAGCTATGGTATGTCAGATGCCACTCTGTGATAATTGTTGGCAAATGCTAACTTTGAAGTGGCAACCAATGTAATTTTGGCATTAATGAACGTGAAAGATGAATAGCATCAACTGAAAGCAAGCCAGGTGTCATATAGTGTGGGCAAGCTCCATGTAAGCTTTCTCACACAGCTTGGCCAATACAGTTCAGTTCCGGCCAGCAGGAGGGCTGCTGTTCATGCCTCTCATGAGGAGAGGCTGTCAATTTTGTCAAACCGTACAGAGAATTTTATGAGATGGCTCTTAGAGGCCAAGGATGAGAAGTCACCAAGTATGTTTCCATGCTTAACATAAAAGGAGAAATTCATCTAATGTTCATTGGCTGCTCTGAACAGGATTCTCTCCGGTCTGATAGGGATCAACAAATTAGGAGATTAAAAAAGATGTCATGCAGCTAGATAGATACTGATCAGTCCATATATTGCAGAAATGTACTGTGGTACGGCAATAGGTTCCATTAATTTACTTACTCTCTAAATTATCAGGAAGCGACTCACATGTTATTTTAAAAATAAACACATTTAAAAGATTATTATATAGGTTACAAAGTCAAGCACTTGAAAGTTAGGAAATGCCAGATTTAGGGTTGCCAAGCAACCTTAATTCTGCATCTTGGTGTATCCATTGTGTGCACTGAAAGATGCATTGGTTGTCCTGTGGAAAAAAATGGTATGTGGCCCATGTAATTAAAAACTGTATCATAATACATTGGTACAGGGGAAACAGGAGTAGAGGGGATAGGAGCCGGGGAGGGAGACAGAAGGTCTGTAATGACTAGACCACGCTCCCCTTCAGAACCTGGAACTGAACCCCAGATTCCTGACGCTCAACATTCTTCAGTTCTCTAACAAATAGCTGTGAAACTGGCAAAATATATGTCCCATCCCCCTCTCATGGCTTGTCCAAATAGAGATAACAGCCCATTACTGCTACTCCATCACTCAAGTGCAGAGGACCTAGAGGTCACAACCATGCTGATAAACCATGTAGGGGGCAATAGATTGGAATTTCTGGTGGGGTTTTTTTTTCAGTTTACTTTTTAAAAAGCTGAGGAAAGTACATATAAAAATCCTATGTTAAAAGAATATGAAGGTTGCAAAGTCAAATACTCAAAAGATAATTGCCAGAATTAAGTCTGCCTCATTTACTGAAGGATTTGGAAATGTGTACCTATTGCAGATACGGGGGTAGGCAGGCCTAGGCCTGCCCAAAACTAAAGGTACACCCCTCACAACCGAGGGGGAGGAATCACAGAGCCCTGATAGCAAATGATTACAGAGGACAAAAAATGAAAAATACAGGGATGGGAGTGAGCCTAAATGAAGGACCCAGAGGGAGACACTAAGCAGAGAACTCCAGACAGCACTTCTCCTGAGAGGAAGGAATTCTATCCAGAGACATGAGACAATGAGGGACAAGCAATAGGACCCACAGTCATAGAGCAACTCCACCATTGAGCTTTCTACTCTTGGTCTAGTGGATGGTCATTTTGGTCAGTGTCAAGAGGAGGTCTCCTGACTTTGTGGGGTCACAGATGGCGTGTGCAAATGACAGATGACAGCAGATCCCACCACTTGGCGTCTGGGTGGGACATGAGGGTGAGGAAGTGGATGTTGTAGAGCGCAAACACATAGAGATGTTTGTGTGGTGCAGGTTGGAGGCAGACCAGCTGGATGGCATTCAGCCTACTCTGGTGGTGCATCAGAGGCAGCCAGGGATTAAATGGTAAACTCTTAAGGGTGAGGGGCGGGCAGTAAGCACTCTCCTACAGGGTGCAGATGAGATATGCAAAAGAAGCATAGGGCAAGGCTGTCCTCACCTCCTAGAGCATGGCCAGTCAAGTGTTGGGGCAAGCGCCACTCAATTCCTCCGACAGTAATCCGACTGATTCTGGTAACACCAGCCATGACCAACCTCCAGTACACGACGAAGAACTCTAGCCCTTGCACACAAATGTGTGGGTTATGCATAAGGATCTGAGAAAATCATGTTTTGTTTTTTAATCCATGGAAGTGTCATGGGTAAGCATTTGAATTGCACAGGACACGCAAAACTGCTGACCCCCCTGCCCACCAAATTGCTCCAGTTTTTCCAACCGTGGTGAGATGAAAGTGGGCATCCCCACTTTCACTTCCCTGCTGAGGCTGTGTCTGCTTTGGCGGAGGGGGAAGGGAGGGGAAGTCCCATTCTGGAGGACTGTGGGGAAAGAGGGGGGCAGGGTGGTGGCGGGCTAGTCCTATTGCGGAGCACAGGGAGCAGGCTGGAGGACTGGGGCATGTCTCACCACATGTTGGCAGGTGTCCAGCTGAGCCCAGCCCAAGAAGAGATTGTGGCTTGGCTCTGGCCCAAGCTGCCATTGGTGCTTCCTGTTCAACTGGGCGGGAGAGGAGGACGGTGCTGACAATGTCTGGCCTGGCCCACCACACAGAGGCACCTGGTAAGCCCAGGGAAGACATTACAGCTGTGGCTGGAAAGTAGCTGAGATGGTTCTTCCATTTGGAGCATGAGCAGGTGTGTGAAGGAGGGAGGTGGATGGAGGGAGGGCCTGTATAGAGGGAACTGGACGTGAGGAAGCCTGCTCCATCAGAGAGATTGGGAGAGACCAGGATCCATCCCCCAACCCAATCCTCCCCTCAGGGCAGGGCCTCCTCAGACACCTGTTCATGCTGCAAGCTGCGGAACTTCTCAACTCCTCGCCAGCTGGCACTAATGTTTCACCTAGGT
This sequence comes from Mauremys mutica, assembly GCF_020497125.1. Lineage (NCBI taxonomy): Eukaryota > Metazoa > Chordata > Testudines > Geoemydidae > Mauremys > Mauremys mutica. The sequence goes on from NC_059077.1 coordinate 75,405,894, forward strand.
CTGCCAGGGGCTGCTGTGGGGCAGGCCTGGGCTCTTAATTTCTGCATGTTGTCAGCCTCCTCTCCCTCTCCCCACTGGCGTGTGCAGATATAAGCATCCTGCTTCTGCCTCCCTGCTGTTGGAAAAATCATGTTTTCTGTTCAGTCCATGAAATCATGATTTATACAGGGCTTTAGTTATGCATCAGGGGTTCAGCAAGAAGATCTTTCCCCTTGGTGGCCACTATGGACCTGGTCACTGAAAATATCTTCCAGGTGCTGAGGAGATACTGGTAAAAGATCAGCACTCAGAGAAGTCTTGGGGGAGACCTCTCAGGTGGAATTAAAAGAGCTGCCAGTCATTTCAGAGCCCTCGGAGGTGGCAGAGGAAAGCATTCACCAGCATGCTCCATTCTGGATTACCTGCATCATGAAGGAGTCTCTGTAGGGCCTGACAGTGGAAGGCATGGACTTGGCTGTTGGATGCAGACCAGGTCCTATCCATCCTGCTCCAGAGAGAGGGGCTCAGAACACCTGCTGAGATCCACTGCAGCCCCAGTCAGAAAAACTCCAGGATCTTTTTCTGCAGACTGGCCAGCGTTCCTGGGGGCAGGCTCAGGGTGTTGAACTGGTACCAGAGCATGGACAGAACCAGCTGGTTGCGCATCAACACCCTCCCCAGAAGCGAAAGGCACCAGAGCAGCCCCATCCACCTCTGCAACTGGTCAGAGACTCTGGCCTCTAGATTGCTCCACTTCTCCAGCCCAGAGGGATCAGCAACAGAAAGGTAAATATGCCCAAATAAAGCAGTGGATTTGTGCCCCACCAGATGGCATGGAATGCAGGTGTGAGGAAGCCCACCTATCACCCATCCCTGACAATCAGGCCAGAACTCTTGACCCAGTTGACCTTGGCATTGAACATCACCAAATAGATAACTTAGCAAGCCTCTACCTTGGAAAGTGTGTAAGGAATGAGGCATGGGCTTGCAGGAAGAGAAATAATGGTCTTGTGGTTAAGGCAATTGAATTCAAGCTTAGAGAATTGGATCCAATCCATGTCTCTGCCACAGAATTCCTGCATGATGCTAGTCAACTCACTTAAACCAAACCTTTCACAGATGGTCACTAAAATGTGTGGTCCTCGTTTTCTGGGTGACCAACTGGAGACACCTGAATTGTAGGAGTGCTGAGCACTCATAACTGCAACTGACCCCAATGGGAGCTGTGCTTTGTACATAAGCTATGCTACAGATGTGCATTAGAAGTGCTAACTACTCTGAAAAATCAGGCCTGAGGTGACTCATGTTGGTCGCCCAAAATTAGCTGATACTTTTGACAATTTTGGCTTTAATTTCTTTGCCCCTCATTTCCCTATTTGCAAAACAAGAATAATAATTCCACCTTGCCTTCTAAGGATTTTGTGAAGATAAATTCACTGCTGTTTGTGAATCACACTGATACTAACATAATAAGCACAACAGAAACACCCATGAGGAAATTAATAATTCTGGGTTCACCACAGGATCTGGATGGTGTCCAGTAAATAAAGTTTGGGGCCACATATTGAATGATGAGTATAACAAGTAATATTGAGTCCCTCTTCTGCAATGAATGAGACAGGAGTTCTTAGGAAAAAATAGTATGTGATCATGTCATTAAAGACTGTATAATAATGCATGCGCAGAAGGGGACTCGTTTGAGGTTATCCAAGCAACCTTAATTCTGGCATTTCTGATCTTTGAGTGATTGACTTTAAAACCTTAATGTTCTTTTAACATACTTGTTGTATGTAATATACATGTTATAGCATTTAATGTCATACATGCAAACCCCTACTTATATGACTAATGCTTATCAATCTGGATAGTCTCACTGAAATCAATGCAACTAACTCATATGGGTAAAGGTTTACAAGACTGGCCTCTACGTTTATAGTCATATGGAATCTGCGACTTTCTTGTGCACTGCCAGTTAATTTTTTGCACTAGTCTGGTGGCAGCATACTTTTATTGAGGCATATCCAAAGTAAAAAAGTAAGAAACTTTTCTTATTTTGGGGAATTCCAAACACTCTGACTTACATGCAAATAGTGAAAGTTTGCTGAACCAAAGGCAATTGTAGGAGACGCAAACTCATTGTTTCATCCATAAGTCATGGTTTCTGTGGCAGCGGACAAAATTAAAACTAAAATATTTATATCCAGTAACACTGTACATTGCAATGCACCCTGATTTCACTCACTGTATGTCATATGTACTAAGGCAATTCTATAAAAGGAAAAGTCATTTTTGTAAAGCAGTTGCTGGTCTGATAGAAGGGCATGGGAGTAACTTGTATTTTTTTTCTTCAATACAGTTTTGTGTATTTCATATGTCTGATAATTTGTAAATTACCTTTCTTATTACATTGGATAAAAAACAAAACAAAAAACCCTGCCACACTGTTAGTTGTAAATTGGATTTGAGATTCTACCACCACAGTTTAGGTTTCATTTGTACACCATTGATAAACAACAACAGTACCTAGCTCTTATGTAGTGCTTTTTCATCCTTAGATCCCGAAGTGCTTTACAAAGGAGGTTAATATAGTTATCCCTGTTTAGAGATGGATAAACTGAGGTATGGAAAGAGAAATGACTTGCCCAGTGTCAACCAGAAAAGCACTAGAAGAGCTGGGAACTGACCCCAGGTCTCCTGAGGTCCAGTCCAAGACATTTTTGTTAACACATAAAAAGTAAAGGAGTAAAAAAACCCAAACATTTAAAAGTAAAGGAGTAAAAAACCCAAACATTTAAAGCTTTAAAAAAATTAAACTTTTCTTTCTCTGTATAAAGTCTTCCAAAGGGGAAAAATACTCTTGCTTGAAAGTCTTGGCACCAAGAGCGTGATTCACTGTTGCACTATGGCCCCTTATTTGAACTCTCCCTGTGCAAAAAGACCACAAAACTAGCAAATCGAGCCAATGCAGAATTCCACTAGTCCCCATGTCATGAAGAGCCAGCCAGCATAATAACTATGTCATTCCCCTCCCAGCCCCATAATATAGGAGGCAGAAACAGAGCAAAAAGTCACCACACAACACAATTAGCCACTCCTGGACCTCCACTTTGATTCCTGTCTTTAAAATAAATATTTGGTTGAATTGCTCTTATTTTCCTCTGGCTAGTTTGGGGGAGGGAAAACTTTCCCTACAGATCGTGTTGTTCTGCATCATTTTTAGCCTGCCAGACTGGTCACAGCAAAGTGTTGCAAGGTGAAATTTGTCTTAGATTTGTCTAATCTATTTGTCCTGACTGACTAATCTGTACTCTTATTAGAAGACAGAGGCCTTGTCTACACTACAAGACTATTTCGAATCAACTTAGTTCGAATTTGTGGATTCGACCTTATGAAGTCGAATTTGTGTATCCATACTAAATACACTAATTCGAATTTCTGAGTCCACATTCACGGGGCCAGCGTCGACTTTGGAAGCGGTGCACTGTGGGAAGCTATCCCACAGTTCCCGCACTCCCCGCTGCCCATTGGAATGCTGGGTAGAGCCCCCAATGCCTGCTGGGGGAAAAAATGTGTCGAGGGTGGTTTTGGGTAAGTGTCGTCATAGAACCGTCAATCACAAACTCCCTCCCTCCCTCCGGGAAAGCACCTGCGGGCAATCTGTTCGTGCACTTTTCTGGTCAGTGACAGCGCGGACGCCACAGCACTGCAAGCACGGAGCCCGCTGCGATCATCGCCGTTTTCTCCTTCTCGCACTTTATCGTCCACGTCTTCCACAGTCAGCTGCTGAGAAATTGGGCTACTTTTCAATGGTGCTGCAAGCACTGGGGGACCATAGGGGACGTTTTACAAACATCAACGTCGGGTGGCCGGGCAAGGTTCATGATGCGTGTGTTTTCAGGAACTGTGGGCTGCTCAGACGCCTGCAGGAAGGTAGTTTCTTCCCGGACCACGAAATAACTGTTGTGGATGTGCAGATGCCTATAGTCATCCTCGGGGACCCAGCATGCCCGCTAATGCACTTGCTCATGAAGCCCTATACAGGCGCCTGGGACAGCGACAAGGAACTCTTCAAATACCAGCGAGCAGCAAGCAGCGTGACCTGTGACTGTTCAGTTTCTTTACAGAGAAGCTGAACCTGCCCCTGTTTCTTTACCCACTGACTGTTGACTCTCCTCTTCGGTTACATACCCCGTTCACCCCGTTACCCCCACTTCCAGCACACGTGTAAAAATAAAATACATGTCCCATTATTACTTAACAAAGGTTTCTTTATTCATGACTTTTCGTGAAAGGGTTGAAACTGGGACGCAGGCTGTGCTGGGTAGGGTGTGCGGTGATGTAAAGACCGCCTCTAAAGTCAAGGAATGACAGGCTCCTGCTCCTAGAGCGGTCCGCAGTGCCGGAAGGCTTCTTTCAACGGAGCCTGCCATCCCTCTTTATGGAATTCTGTGTGCGGGCGGATATGTGACCTTGTGGTGGAGGAGGATGGATACAGATTCCTCAGCTGCGTGACTCAGCGGTCCAGGACAAGGACCGCTGTATAAGATCTGTAACCGCCCTCCCCCGCTGCAAAGTCACATCTCCCCCGCCCACACAGATCCTGGAAACCACCTCCAAAAACCGACCAGGGTGCCTACTGACTGCACCGTGTGTGTGACCCGCTGCTGATCCTGCCCCCGTGTCTGTACCCTGGGAAAGGTGACTGTCCTATGCAATTAACCACCCCCTTCCCCACGCCCCCCATTCAAACACAGTCTTCTTTGAAAAAACATAACGGAAACAGTAATTAACAGCAAATCATTTTTATTAATTAAGTAGACAGTTAGGGGATGGGACTGGGATTGGGACTACTGTGAGTCTGGAAGTGAAGGACTTCGGCAAATGTAGGGTATGATAGCTTTTGGGTACTTGAGCACTGTGCTGTGGTGCAGTGACAGTATTCACGTCCCCGGCCGCCCCTCCTCCTGATTATTTTCGGTGAGGGGGGTATGGGACTTTGTGGCGGGGGAGTGCGGTTGCAGATACACTGCAGGGTGTCTCTGTCCTCCTGCGGTCCTGCAGAACATCCACAAGGTGCCTGAGCGTGTCCATTTGCTCCCTCACTAGTCCAAGCATTGTTTCAGTCGCCTGCTTGTCTTCCTCACGCCACCTCTCCTCCCATTCGCTGTGTGAGCGCTGGCACAGAGAGACGGTCTCCCTCCACTGGCTCTGCTGGTCCGCCTCTGCTAGGTAGCAGCCCATACGTTCCTCGAACATCTTGTCCCTTGTCTTTTTCTTTCGCCGCCTAATCTTTGCCAGCCTCTGCGAGGGGGATGCTGTGGCAGGTCTGGAGACAGTGGAAGCTGTGAGATGGGAAACAGGGAGTGAATTCCTTGCAAAGATACATTTTTGCGAACAATTAACTGAGTCTAGGCTGTCTCTGTGAATTCTGGGTTGAGACCCCTGTGCCTGCTGGGGCAGAAATCATTTTCGCGGTGGATTCTGGGTAAATGTTGCCAGTCATTCCTTCCTCCGGGAAAGCAATGGCAGACAATCATTTCAAGCCCATTTTCCCAGAATTGCCCTGGCATACGCCATAGCGTGGCAACCATGGACACTGTTTTGCCTTTTGTGTATGTCACCGTATGTGTACTAGATGCCGCTGACAGAGGCGGGCCAGCAGCGCTACACAGCAGCACGCTTTTGCATGACAGCAGAGATGGTTACCAGCCATATTGCACCATCCAAACCCTTCCATAAATTGGAAGTAAGATGATCATGGCTACCAGTCCTTTTGTACCATTTGCTGCTGTCATAAGTGCCCTGGCTGCTCTTAGCCAGGGGCGCAAAAGCCAAAATTGGGAATGACTCCCTGAGTCAATCCCTCCTTTTTGGTACCTAAAAATAGAATCAGTCCTGCCTAGATTATGGGCAAGTGTACTAGAGAACCACTGTATCATAGAACCAGAGAGCACAGCTGCTCTGTGTCCGATCCTGCATAAATTATGAGCTGTATGCTATTCACAGGGGGTGCTCCTGCAACAACACCACCTGTTCATTCCGTTCTTACCCCAGCCTTCCTGGGCTACCATACCATTGTCCCCCCACTTGTGTGATGAAGTAATAAAGAATGCAGGAATAAGACACAGTGACTTGTTTGTGAGAAATGAGTGGAAGGAAGCCTCCAGCTGCAATGATAGTCCAGGCAGGACATTAAGGAGTGTGGATGAAGGAGCCCATCATCCCTCTGCTAGTCCAGGGGCAATTGAATCTTTTATTTACAATGAAGGGTGGGGGCTGATGGAGCTCAGCCCCCTGTTGCAATGATGAGGACGGTTACCAGCCATATTGTACCATCAGCCATCAAAAATTAGGGACAGGCGCCCTTGATCGACCTTACTGATACTAGTCGGCATGGTTACCAGCCCTTTTGCACTGCCCCATGTGCCAATAGGCTGATGATGAGGATGGATTTCCATCTTATTGTACCATCAGCCATCCACAGTGTGGGGGGAGCAAGGATGTTGGTGTTGAGTGCTGCACCATCGCGTCTATCTGCAGCATTCAGTAAAGATAGGGTGACATGTAAAAGAGTCAACAGAGGATTGTTTTCACTTCTGGTGGTGGGTGGGGTGTGTGCGCAAATTGCCGAACTATGCCCTGACCCACCGCAGACACTGTGTTTGACCCTAGAAGCATTTGGAGCTCAACCAAGAATGCAAATACTTTTCGGAGACAGCAGGAACTGTGGGATACCTTGCGTCCTCATTCCCCCCTCCCTCCATGAGCGTCCATTATATTCTTTGGCTTTCCGTTACGGTCGTCACGCAGCTGCGTGCTGAGTCTGTGCTATGCCGTCTGTCCTTAGATTTTTTAAAAATACTTTGGACCAGGCATAAAATTACAGTAATTAACCTAATTAGATGCAGGAGTCTCCGAGCGAGATCACCCTGAGGAGGGTCACTGAAGGAGATAGAGAGTGCATGCTGCGTGAAAGCTAGCACGAACCAGGGCCCGATGCAGCCGTGCAAGGGGAGGCAATGCTCCCTGAATACCGCATGAAAGCCTCGCGCGGAAAAGGGTGCTATCACGGAGCACCCAATAAGGCAGCTCTCCTCAGGAACCTCCTGCTGATGCTTATCGATTAACGGAAGGAGAGCTTCGTGGAGATCTCCCAGGAGGATTTCTGTTCTATCACCATATATAGAGAGACCTCCTTCTCACACACTTCAGATTCCTGTTATATTAAGAATAAAAGTTAACATGGTTACAGCACTTACCGACTGCTCCTTCCCCTGATTCAGGGTCCGGGTTAATGGCCGGGGAGGGTTGTTGGGGGATCTCCGTGACGGTGATGAATAGATCCTGGCTGTCGGGGAAACCATCGTTGTAAGCGCTCTCGCCTGCCTCGTCCTCCACAAACCCTTCCTCATCTTCCCCGTCCGCGAACATCACCGAGGAACTGGCCGTCGACACTGTCCCATCGTCAGAGTCCACGGTCACTGGTGGGGCAGTGGTGGCAGGCTCCGTAGCGTCCGTTTGCCGCTTTGATTTTTTGGTAGCCTTGTCTGGGGTCCTTGATTTTCACGCGGCACTGCGTTGCATCCCGCCTGTATCCTCTGTCTCTCATGGCTTTGGAGACCTTCTCGTAGGTCTTCGCATTCCCTGTTTTGGAGCGCAGCTCCGAAAGCACAGACTCCTCGCCCCACACACCGATCAGATCTAAGAGTTCCCAGTCAGTTTATGCTGGGTCCCTCTTTCTATTCACAGATAACATGAACTCCTCTGCTGGAGAGCTCTGCATCGTTGCAGGTGCTGCGGAGCTCGCCCCGATGTCCAGCCAGGACGTCAGATTCAAAGTGCCCAGACAGGAAAATGAATTCAAATTTTCCCGGGTCATTTCCTGTGTGGCTGGTCAGAGAATCCAAGCTCGGACTGCTGTCCAGAGCATCAACAGAGTGGTGCACTGTGGGATAGCTCCCGGAGCTACTAAGTTCGATTTGCATCCACACCTAGCCTAATTCGAGCTAGCCATGTCGAATTTAGCGTTACTCCACCTGTCGGGGTGGAGTACCAAATTCGAACTAACAAGCCCTCTAGTTCGAATTAAATGGCTTCCTGGTGTGGACGGTTGAGCAGTTAGTTCGAATTAACGCTGCTAAATTCGAATTAAAGTCCTAGTGTAGACCAGGCCAAAGAGAAAGATAGAGAAGAGTTAGGAGGAAAAAAGTAGGGCTGGAATTTGACACTGTGGGATAGTAACCTTAGAAACCTTATGTTCACATCTCAGAAGTTGCTGCAAACATAACCAAGTAGGTGTGATGTCTGATTCTCTCTACAGGAGAGCATGTGAGAGGAAAGACAAAGTAACATCTGATTGCTTCAGGCAATCTACTCCATCCTACACAGGGCTGTTTATTCTTGTTCTGCATTTTATATGTTGGTATTTAATGAAAAATTTGGATCAAGGGTTTATCACCCTTTCCTTTTTAGAAAGTGGGATGTGATGTTACGTTGTCAACGTTTAGAGCCACTATTGGATCCCCACTAGGGGATATATAGTAAGGAGGTAAGAGTGTGTGTAAATCGGAAATAAAATCTTGCATTCACTCTGACCACAGTGTTCTGGGTCTCCATGGCCTAACTATACACAATTATTTTGTATTGGCTACGTTACACTTTCAGTGCTGTAATGGTCTTTTAACTTCATGATATATTAATAGATAACAATTATGTACTGTTATTTTATGTTGACCAAAATATGCAATGCATTTCTTTTGTTTATAATATTATTATTAAAGTTAAAATTAGTGTAAAAATACCTTTAAAACAGCAAATAAAACATTCTGCCCAGGTAGTGTCTGCAACCAACCACTGCAGCATTTTGCTAGGACATGAGATCAAAACGTGGCTAGAAAACAGACTGAACTAGAACTGACTAGTCTAAATTCATTGAGCAAGCTGAGGGAAAAGCAAAATGTAAACAAACAGCAGAAACAGTGTAAAATAAAATGGATTTTAAACGTTCTTTCAGTTTAAGGTGCTGTCTATAATAAAGTAAGGAACTTTGCTTTTTAATCATCCATGATGGTTAAGCCAGATAGTATCTCTTAGAAAGATGGCATACCCATAGTAATGCAAGTTTCTGCTATTTTATTGACAAAAACCTGAAGGTAAATCCCATGATATCTTAATTAGATTTCTGTGGAAAATCCTGAGAAAAGATTCTCTTCAGCAGGCTGGTGTTTCCCCCCATTTTGCTGCCTGAAAAAAGAACCTAGTAACAGCAATAAGGCAATCATGCTGGGTCATGAAACTAATTATGTTTTGAGATGGTGAAAATTCTCAATTTCTGAACATAGGGCACTGCTGCATGATAGATGAATGTTGGAAAGGCAGTACATTGTGCTCTTTCATCTCTGTCACTGCATATTTATTCTGACTCTGCTTCTAAATTATTCATTTTCTTTAAGCAATCAATATTAATAATCTGATTTGCTCTGTGGCATTTTTAGTCACACTTCTGTTTAACTGACTGTAAATAAAGGTCACTTGGAGGCTTCCTGCTGCTGTTCTGAAGGTCCTTGCCTAATTAATTCTCAACACTTTTTTTCCCTATGACTCTGATTAGCAGTTGCAATCAAGTTCAGCAATTAGCTACCTCCTCGCAGAGTGATTTGCTCATTCCACCTCCATGCATGAAGCTACATTTGATCAGTACTCTGTAGAGGCATAAGGCAAGATTTAAAATCCATTTGTTTTGTGTTCCCTGACCGTGCAACAGATCAGATTTGTCACTGGTTGCACATAACCTTTGCCTGTTTACATCATACCAACTAATCATCCCCATCCCCCACAGACACCATAAATATAATGAATGACCTAGCCAACAACCTACTCATGATATGCCTAATCTCTGTCTAATGTATACAGTATTCAGCAAATAACAACAACAGCTCATCAAATCATTCTCAGGCATTTAGTGCTCCTACAGCTTAGTTACATCAAAATACTTTTAGAAGGGACCAACTAGTCACTAAATAGATTTATTCTGGCCAGCAATGGAACACTGTAGAAGTCTGAATCACAATCTGGACTATCTTCTCTCTCTATTTACTTCTGGGCGCATTATTAGTTGTGAATAATGAATTTAGCCCTTTGTCCTATTTACAAACTATCTGCAAACAAGTTGTAGTTTTTAGTATTTGTAGCACTCATAGGGCCCAATCTAAATAGAGGCCTACTTTGTACTATACATGATATACACTCATATGTAGGTAGACAAGGTCCAAACCCTCAAGATTTAGCATATGAGGGTAGGAACAGGGAAATGATCAAATCTATTCCGTGTCATATACATTTGATAGACATATTTCTTTTTATGCAACACCCATGTTAGCCTTTTAATTATATGCATATATAAATGTCAACTTCCTCCAGCTGCTCCACAGCTTAGCCATTGTATGTTGGCTGACTTTCAGGCAATATAGTTAAATGAATATCTTTAGCCTATTTTGTTCATGAATTGGTTGCTGAGTATTTGCCATTTAATATTCAATTCTAATGCCATCTGGTTGGCCATCTAATACACGTGTTACTGTTTCTGTTTTCTGATTGGACAACTAAGTTTTAGGGGTGCAGCCCCATTTCCTCCTTAAAAAGCTATTTCCATGCCTTCATAATTGTTCAGTAAATCTACAGTGTGAATTTTAAAAGAGCTTTTTAAATAGCCTCACGCCTGCCTTTTTAAATAGCCTCACATTAGCACTAGTATTCTCAATGCTTTTGCTTTCCACAAATATTGTTGTCAATAAAACTCACTCACCCAAATGCTGACAAATAAGTGAATGAAAGGGTTCATGAATACCAGAAAAGTGAATCAGCGGGTTTTATTTGAAAGAATATTTGTAAATTCTTTGTTTGCCAACTAATTTCTTAAAGGAACAAAGAAAATGCCAAATCTGAACCACCACATATTTTGTAGTAGTTTGGACCAGGATTTAAGCTGTGTTGTCAAGTTTTGACTGCTCTCTAAAAAATGTCTTTCATGGGGGGTAAGGGATAGCTCAGTGGTTTCAGCATTGGCCTACTAAACCCAGGGTTGTGAGTTCAATCCTTGTGGGGGCCACCTAGGGATCTGGGGCAAAATCAGTACTTGGTCCTGCTAGTGAAGGCAGCGGACTGGACTCAACTCAATGACCTTTCAGTTCTAGGAGATTGGTATATCTCCAATTTTTTTTTAATTCCACATTTTTCACTGGAAACTTACATTCTGTAAGTGTCCTGCAAAAAGAGAGAGGCCAATATTCTACCTGGCTTTAAGTACAGTCTATGGTTTTGCTCAATATAAAAAATAAATAATAATGGAAGATAAAATATTTAAGATCTCTAAATCTAAGCCCATCTTTATCCCTGACACCTAACCTACCCCTTATTCTGACAGCCACAAGCTAAAAGCATGAGTGCTCTGAACAAGCAGATTTTCCTTTTCCTTTCTGTTCTGGCAAGTGTGTTCATTTAATCTCACAGGGGATCTGACAGCTTTCCCTAGCTCCTAAAGCAATTCTTTAGCACTCATTGAAAAGTGCTGTAAGCGAAAGGAAAGAATGCTGACTGGTGCTCGCGTGCTGAGACCTGCTATGGGCTATATGAGCTCTGAGCAAAATCAGTCTGTTTCCCAAGTGTCTAATGCTCAGAATCAGGACTCAAAGCAACAACTGAAATACTTTGGGACAGCTCAGCTAATGAATGTAAATATACAACATAGATCATTTACTGGGCAAGTGATAACATACCTTTGTGAAATATTATATAAAAATGGGAAGTACCTTATAATATATACATACATATATAGTAAAACCACTTAGTATACTAATTACCAGTAGTGACAATAAAAGTTAAGGTTGTGAAACATTGCTTTCTCACACTCACTTTGGGGGCTGAAATTCCTCTCCCCAAATGTGAACATTTAAAAAAAAAGTTTAAGCAAAATCCTTTCAGCCATTTTTGATTTATGCAAATAAACTACATTTTTCTGTGTACAAGGAAAATGATTTTTTCCCTAGAGCAATAACTCAAAAATAATGGAACCTTTAAATTTTATGCATACATATTTCCAAATGAATAGTACATGCCTGGGGAAGGTTGGGGGAAAAATCCCATGGTTGTAAAATCAGATAGTAATAAATATCTGCTGCAGCACATGCTCAGTAAGATATGGTATTAAGTTTTTAACTTCAGTCAAACATGGGCGTGATGTACAGTGCCTTCTTCCACCAGCTACTGGCTTTGTCTTGTAACTGTTCTACACTTGGCACAGCATGGTATTTGTGACTAGAACATGGTAGCCAGCTTTTGCTTATTATAGTAGGCACCTGGTACTATTATCCTCTGCTTTAAGGTGAAGTAAGTGATTTTTCCAGTTCACATGGAACATACGTTGCAGAGCTGGAAACACAATTTATGTCTGTGGTGTGGAAGACCCGTGCACTAGAATGCTCAGGCAAATTGCTGGGCTTCATTCATTATGTACTCTGTAAACTAGAGATGATTACTTTGAGAATGACAGATTTAAAAATTGCCAGTGAGTGCACTGTGGACAGCACTATAATGAGTAAGACCTCAGCCTCAAGGGGCTATTTCTGGAAGCTAGAATAGTTAGAGAGCAAATGTGCTCTGGCCATGCCTTCTTTCCCTCAAGAATATCTCAGGCACCAGGAACAGGATGGATTGAGTATGCAAGAAGGATCAACAAAATAGCTTTTTTACTATTCTGCACAGCTGAAGCAGCCATGGTGGGGACATTAATCTGGCTCCTGGGGTCAGACACATTTTCTGTGTAACCTTGGACAAGTCATTTACCTTCTCTCTATCTATGAAATGGTGATCCTATCTACTCACAGGAAAATGATTAATTATGCATGTCTGCACAGTTTTTTTAAAAGATAAAATATTATATAAATAAATATTGTGTGTCCCCTTCAGCTTGGAAGAACAACCATCACTACACAGGGTGAACGAACATTCCTCACTCTGTTCTATGTCTCCTGACTTCCTCCAAGCTCCAGAGTGGGTGGCATAGTCTCAGGATGGAAGTGATGGGACTGTGAAGGAATATCCATTCTAGGATATACATTTTCTTTAGAGAGAGAAAGTATCCACAGTAGCAATGGAATGGTCATGCTCTGCTGGAGGGGATGACTTAGTGAAATCATACTTGAAATCTTTACTCCCTCTCTGGAGCCACCAAGCCTAATGTAGGCTGAGGCAACTCAGACCTTCATTCTCAAAATGTGATGAACTTAGCTCTATTCAGTTCATTATCTGGAAATGCAGGGCAGCAGAAAACGTGAAAGCACAAGCCAAAGAGCTGAATTCACCAGAAGAGGTTATCATTGTACTAAGTACAAAAGGATATAGCCAGAAAAGGTCAAATCAAAGAGTGGAACCACTCGCTCTGAAAACCACTGCTAGAGGGAAAACTGGGTACACAGTCATGTGGAAGGTGTGGATCACAGCATGGCCGCAAACAGTGTCATAAATGTGGGGGAAATCAGGGCCGCCCAGAGGGGGGGGCAAGAGGGGCAATTTGCCCCAGGCCCTGAGCCCCACGGGGGCCCTCACCAGAGTTTTTCGGGGCCCCTCACTCGCTCCGGGGTGCCTGGCAAACTCTTGTGCAGCCGGGCGCAGGAGCTTCTGCCGCTCCCGGTCTTCGCCGGCGGGGGGTCCTTCCGCTCCGGGGCGGAAGGACCCCCCGCTGGCGAATTACCGCCGAAGACGGAGCGGGACCCGCCGCCGAAGCGCAGCCCGGTCTTCGGCGGTACTTTGGTGGCGGGGGGCCCTTCCGTTCCGGGACCCGCCGCTGAAGTGCCCCGAAGACCCGCGGCGGGGCCCCCCTCCGCCAAATTACCGCCGAAGACCGGGCTGCGCTTCGGCGGCGGGTCCCGCTTCGGCGGTAATTCGGCGGCGGGGGGGTCCCCGCCGCGGGTCTTCGGGCACTTCGGCGGCGGGTCCCGGAACGGAAGGGCCCCCCGCCACCGAAGACCCCGGGCCCCCGGAATCCTCTGGGCGGCCCTGGGGGAAATAATCATTTTGCAAAATGCTGCAGATCCCAAATGCAGAAAAGTCAAGTGCATTCAGTTAAAGACAATCTGGTTGAGGAGTTTTTCATAGACATACTGGGATCTAGCAAGTCTGATGAGAGGTACTGGATACTGCTTATGACAGTGAATGGAACAGTAATTCCACTGAAACTGGACACAGCAGCTCAGGTTAATATTTTGTCTGAACAAGATTATGAGAGACTGCAAATAAGACCAAAACTGGAACCAACAAAAATAAAAACTGGTTATTCTGGAACAAATATATCAGTGAAGGGGAGGTGCACTGCTAGCATCAACAATAAAAACCAACAAGTACAGGTTCCCTTTGACTGCAGTGCCAAAGGCGATGAGACCAATTTTAGGCCTAGATGCATGTAAGAAACTCAGCCTGGTAAAATGGATGCTCTCACCACAAGATCACACTGAACCTGGCTATGAAGCACTCATTTGGGAATATCATGATCTGTTTCAGGGGGTTGGGTTGCTTGCAAGATTAACATAATCTGGATAAACAAGCAGGTCCCTTCAGTTATCCATCCATGTAGAGAGCTGCTATTTGGCCAAGGCCATCAAGATGTTGGCAGAATTGGATGAATCAAGTGATGAAGCATCCATGTTGCAGACAGACAAGATAGAGCTGCAAAACACGCTGCACACCCTGTCCAGCAAAGTGGAAGACCTGCACACATGCAATAACCTGATTGCAAAGCACAGCACAGCACTGCAGCGTTCCCTCACCAAGATGAAGACCCTCAAGCTGCCCTCGGAGAGTAAAGAGAAGATCAAGCTTGTCAAATGCCATGATCAACGCCTGCTGAGACTTGCTAATCTGCCTGAAAAAGGGATATTTGAGGAAAGTGAGTGATAAAGACTCACTCAAGAGTGATGTGTTGTTAATCTCTACTCTCTAGATAGTTGACACATTGGGTCTATGGAAATGTACTACATGGGTTAAGAATTTAATGTATCTGTTATTAGATAGTTGTTAGCTGTTTATATATATGTATATAAGAGTTACTTTGGGGGGGGTTTAAGAGGGAAGATGTAGAGATAAGTTCGTAGAAGATTATAATTTAGAGATGACAGGTTTCAGAGTAGCAGCCGTGTTAGTCTGTATCCGCAAATGATACTCTCTCATAATGATGCTGTCTCATAAGGTACAGTATTATGAAGATAGGAATTTGGAGATGTGCCCTGAAGATGGAGGTGGGAACACTGCATAGCTCTGTGCTGCTGTTCACCAGACAAGTTCTCCAGTTTGTTTTATTTAAAAAGTTTTATTCCTTTTTCATTCATGTGGTTTATTGTTTAATGAACCCCAAGATCATTACAAAGTTGGTCAAGAGTAGCTGGATTCACATAATATCCAGCTACACCGTTCCAGATAACTGTAATTACAGCATGTAAATTTCATTATTTGCAAACCAGCAAAGCTTTAAAGACATTGAGTTCGAAATGACTTCTGATTTCTTTTTCTCCCCTGCATCCTCCACTGTTTCTTTTATAAACCCTTAGGAAATTAAGTACAAAAAGAAACTATGTTCATGCCACATTAAGTTTACATGGATAAGCACTCAAATGTCATGAAATGCCAAAGTTAGGGATGAATGCACAACTTTAACTCTGTCCTCTTGTGTGTATGGATTACAATAGCCTTGAGTTACATGATCACAGAGGACTTTGTACTGTACTTTTCTGTATATACCAGGCAAACAGTCCATGAGAGTCATTTATATGAATGCATCGCATCCCCCCCCTCCACACACACAGCAAGGATGGGGAAGGGAATGAGGAATACAAGATCAGACCAGCACGGGAAAGAAAAAACTCTGAGATCCTGAGAGGAAGTGGGGAGAGATGAGCAAACTCTGTTGCTCTGCGGCCTCTCCAATACCACCACCACCACCACCACCACAGGTGGAGATCACACCTGGGTGGGGAAGGAGAGATTTCTCTGTCTCTCCCTGTTGCCATTGGCTAGACTGGGGAGGGAGAGAGAGAGGGTTGATTGTCTCTTGCACCCTTCCTCTCCCTGTATGAGAAGCAGCTACTGCCTGCCCTATTGTGAAGATATATTTTGAACTGCATTTCTGAGATGCTGTGGATCTGATCAGTCACCAATTTTTGGGATCAGGAAGGAATTTTGCTCTCCAGGCAAGATTGACAAGGTGTCTGGTGATGTTTTTCACCTTCCCTGAAGTATCCTGCAAGCTCTGTTTTAGGCTAATGAGGAGTAAGCACAGGATTTATAAGTTGTACATTTATAAATAAAGCGGTAATTTCATTGTGACTTGCACCCACTTTCTAGTGCAGGTAAAAGGCTGAAAGAGGTAAACATGAGTGAGAGCTCCAGGAGACAACTATTAGGCCTATTAGCCTGGATGAAGATAGCAAGACCTTGAGTCTTCACAGCCTGAGTTACCCTTCGCATGCACTCTCATTTACCCTATGTCTTTCAGTGACCACATCGCAACCATGGTGATTCATTATTTCATCTTAATATCATAAAATAATGTGAACCTAGAAATACACTTGTACTTGTCTAATTCAAAATACTGATAACTTTCAAAAGAGTAAAAATTCTTTACACAAACTCTCACTCATTTAAGTGTGGCACTGTCAAGCCCCTCTGTCAATACCCCACTATCAATAATTCCCATCAATTGCTTCCCCAGGACAGCAGCGAGGGATAAGAGGCCAGCTCTGAAGCTGCAGAGCACTGGAATTCACTTGAAGCATCCTGCAGCTATTAAAGGCAAGACTAAGCACCTACACCCTAAAATACTGCATACATGAAACTGGGTTAGGGATAGTCACTCCTAAAGAGAGACAACTGTAGGAAGGCCCTTTAAGTGCTAATAATCCCTTTTAGGGATGGGCGAGCAGGGAATGCTTGGCTAAAAAAGGACTGCCAACTCAATGATCTTCCTCATTCCCACCATCCCACTGCAGTTAGTCCCTAGCTTCTCCTTGCTGATGCGTTAGAACAGGCAGTAGGTAGAGGGATGAGCTGTGGGTTGTGTCGAGTCAGTTTCCAATCTTTTCAAGAGTAGTGGTGGGATGCATGAGAGGCTCAGGCATTGAATGTCACAGAACCTATCTTTTAGTCATCTTGAAAATTACAAGAACACCACTGCAATCTACAATGCCAAGTTAGGTGCCTAGGCTCTCTATGCATTGTCTTAGAATGTGATTCACAAAAGTTGGCACTCTAGGCGAGGAGCCACCTAACCAAGCCAATGGGAAATGCCAAAAAGAAAGGCGTGTGCTAAGCCACGCCGCTCTGTTGGACATAGGTGCCTAAGTCTGGGCTGCAGGAGGTACCTCTCTTTTCTCAGTGATCCATGAACAGGAGCCCTTCTACTGGAGGCTGGCAGCTAAGATGCTTAAAACATTTCTTGCTGGAATCAGGCACCTGCCTTGCGTCACACAAAATGGCTGGAGGAGGTGCCCACCTTATAACTTTTAGACCAGTGATTAGAGGACTTACCTGGGATGTGGGAAACTCAGATTCAATACCCCCTCCATTTGCCAGAAGTCGAGAAAGGATTTGAACAATGGTCACCCACCTCTTAGGAGAGTGCGCAACCACTGGGCTATAGGATACCATGATGTGTGGTTTGCTCAGTCTTTCCTGATGAAACTGTTTCACTGTGGCTCAATAATAAAAGAGTGATTGGAGTAGGGGGACTGAACCCTGGGTCTCCCACCTCCCCAGTGGGTGCCCTAACCACAGGACAATAGCCCAATGCCTATTTAAGTTTTTATCCACAGTGGAACAGTCACTGGGCTGGGGCTGGGGCTGGGGGTGTGACATTATCTGATTACAATATGACCATATGGATCATTGTTGCAACCAATGTTATATATTTGCAGCAAATCTTGTACAAAGGTTGTTGCGTGAGGTGTCTATGAAAAGGTTATGATTTGCTGGTTATGATTACACTATCTGTATGCATGTATCATTTTTGTATGTAAAGTTATAAGTATTGGAATATCCACCAGCTTTATGGGGATTGTCTGCCCCATTCTTTACAGTTCACCCTAACTGAGTGACCATAGCTATTCCCCACTGGGACACCAGTCACAGCCAGATATGCCTGATAGCTGCAAAAATGTTATAATTTGCCAGATATAATAATCTTGTTTATATGTTTGTATCACCTTTGAATTATGAGTTATAGATATGTATGCATGTCTGTATTTCAAACTTGTGCTATGCTTCTGGGTGACACCCCTAGACAGTTTGGCATCAGCACTGCCTAGCCTGCTTGATGGCCCATTAAGGACCATCAGCTATACAACTGACCCATTGAGAGAAGAGAGAAACTCCTTATGGCTCAGTAAGGCATGCAGGGACATGCCTATGGAGAGAACTCTAAGGCCTTGGCTACACTTGCAAATTTGCAGCGCTGCAGCAGGGTGTGAAAACACACCCTCTCCAGCGCTGCAAATTGCGGCGCTGCAAAGCGCCAGTGTGGGAGAGCTCTCTCCCAGCACTGGTGCTTTGACTTGAAGTGCAAGTGTAGCCAAAGCCTTAGGCTTCCAAGCCATGTGCTGGGCAACTTGTGTTTGAAACAAAGGAAGCATAGGCTGCATGACAAAAGACTATAAAAGGCAGCTAGAAGAACAGGAGTACTTGTGGCACCTTAGAGACTAAGGGTATGGCTACACTTGCAAGTGTACAGCGCTGCCGCAGGAGCGCTCCCACGGCAGCGCTTTGAAGTGCGAGTGTGGTCGCGGCGCCAGTGCTCTCCCAGCGCTGCACGTACTCCACCTCCCAGTGGGGATTAGTTTACAGCGCTGGGGCACTGTTTACACTGGTGCTTTACAGCGCTGTAACTTGTTGCCTCAGGGGGGTGTTTTTTCACACTCCTGAGCGAGAAAGTTGCAGCGCTGTAAAGCGCCAGTGTAGCCAAGGCCTAACAAATTTATTTCAGCATAAGCTTTTGTGGGCTACAGCTCACTTCTTCGGATATGTTGCATCCAAAGAAGTGAGCTGTAGCCCACGAAAGCTTATGCTGAAATAAATTTGTTAGTCTCTAAGGTGCCACAAGTACTCCTGTTCTTTTTGCGGATACAGACTAACACGGCTGCTACTCTGAAACCTGTTAAAAGGCAGCTGCATTTTCTCCTTTTTGTCTTCAGTCCTGCTTCTTACCTCTGGAGGAACCTTGCTACAACCCGAAGCTCTGAACAAAGGACTGTGGATGTACTCCAGAGACTTGACTTAAGTCAGCAGTTTATTCCATTACTGCTACAAGCCTGAACCAAGAACTTTGCTATTACTGTATGTAACTGATTCCTTTAACCAATTTTAACTCCCACCTTTCTTTCCTTCTTTTTATAAATAAACCTTTAGATTTTGGATACTAAAAGATTGGCATCAGCGTGATTTTTGGGTAAGATCTAAGTTATATATTGACCTGAGTATGTGGCTGGTCCTTTGAGAGCAGGAGAATCTATTATTTGATGAGACTGGTTGTAAACAACCACTCATCTCTGAATCCAGTGTTTTTGGTGGTGATATAAGAACTGGAATGACTCAGGAAACTGCCTTTATGTTTTCTTGTTAGCCAGTGTGGTGAAACAGGAGTTTACTTTTGTGGCTGGTTTGGTAAATAAAAGAATAACCACCAGTTTTGGGTTGTGTTTGCCCTATTTCTGCAGCAGTTCATCCTGAATTTGTCATCCTCAGCTGTGACCCACTAAGACACAGTTACAGGGGGTGAGTGGGGAGAGAGACTCTCTAGTTCAGTTGTTAGGGCATCCACCTAATAGGTGAGACCCAAGGTTTAGCCTTTTCAGGATAGCCTGGGCCAGCTGAGGCTTGAGCAGGAGCAGGAACAGGCCCAGAGAATGAGGAATTAAACCTGGTTCTCCTCCCAGATGAATGTTCCAACCACTGGGCTAAAAATTATACACTGGTTCCAGCATCACCATCACCTCCTTCCCCGGCAGGTAGATTTTGAATGGGACCCAGTCTGGTAGGTAGCCACTGATCATGCCTACCAGATCAGGACTTAAGTCGTCAAACACCTATCATTCCCTGGTTTGTGAATCTCTCTGGGGCTTAGATGGGGTTGGATGCCTGAAAGGAGACAGCAGTGAACATGCCCAGAGCAGAGACATAGTTGCCTAGGGAACTTTTACCCTGAAAACATAGGCGCCAATGGAGTTTAGGAGCCTACAGGGTTTGACAGGAGTTCTATAGCTCACAGTAGAGTCAAAACCCAAGATGCCTATGGACTTTGTAGATCTGGGCCATGGAGCCTTGTGTACTCCAGCACTTGAAGCCTTAGTATTATGCCTTGGGGTGAGAAAACAAGGAATATTTAGTGAAACCATGCATTAGGGTTGTGTGATGTACTATGAACAAAAAGCAAGAAGAAGAAATTTCCTGACCTTCTTAATTAAATGCCTAAAAGGAAACAACATCTAATCCTTCAGACGTTTATCAACAAACCAAAAAAGCAATTCAATAATCATCATTTGGCTTGGAAGAAAAAGTTTCTTTTGAGTGAATGTCCTAAGAAATGAGAAACAAAATTAAACTATGTTATCAAAAATGTTTAAGTGTACCAGAGAAAAAGCATAGGGACAATTCTGAAGTCAAGATACATCTCCATACAAAAAGCTTCTTTGACCTGGAAGTAAGATTGCCAGACTATCTACCTCACCAATGCAAATTTATACAAACTAAATAAAATACACAATTAAGCCCTTGAGTACCTCATCTATACCCACACTCATCAGTCCCTTTTCTCAGCCTCATCTACCTTCTTCTATCACAAAAGCCTGCATAACTCCGCCTCCACCAGCACCAGGTTGGAGATCAGACACTCAGGTGATGAGTGTGAATAAACAAAAAGCTAGATAGAAATACCCAGGCTACTGCAGGGTAAATTGTTACTCAAAATTACATCCCAGTTTAGTCAGTCCTTCAGATAAAACCCACACAGACCTGAAAATGTTTGGATTCCAAGGCTCCTACAGTGTAATTCAACCGTAAGCTTGAGGGCTGATATCATTCTACAATGGGGGTGGAAGAACTCAGAATGGAGTAGTCGTAGGCAAGAAGTAAGCATTCACTCTACAACATCCTCATTAGTAGGATAAATGTTTCTCCTGACATTTTAATTGCATGTTCATTTTAAATAGCTTGGTGGCAATGTGAATCTATATGGCAGCAAAACTCAGGTCTTTACTTTTTTTTTTTTAATCAGCTTTGAGTTCCAAATAAATAAAGATTGGCCTACTTTTCACAAGCACACCACATGGCATATATATCTCCACATCTCACAAGCTTTAGGACTGCCTCTGCAATGTTTGTGTGAGGGGTGGGCACTCATTGTTTTCACACAAGCCCACATTTAAACTTTATTCCATATATGCTCACAATTTTGCACTTTTTCTTTAGTTCACTAATATTTTCTCTCCTTTCTTTTTGTCATGTGAAATGGAAACAAAGGGTTAAGTGGAGAAAAATATTGGGCTGTGGCTAGCAGTTATTTAACAAGGGTATGCTGTCTATGCAGGGGAAGATGGGCATTTCCCCCATTACTATGTGAATGTGTTGCTTTTGTATGTAGATCAAAGCCTATTATACCTCACTCATTCAGGGCCAATTCATATTTTGATTAAAATAAACAGCAAAACTGTTGACTTTAATCAGAGCAGATTTGGTCCTCAACAAGCAGCTTCATTGTCTTTTGTTTTATTTTCCTAAAATGCCTGTAAATGATGAATGCTGAATTTTGACACAATCAGTGATTATGAATCAAGCATTTATTACTTTCAGTATTTTCAAAAAAGGATTTCATGTTTGTTTCAATGTGCTTTGAAACCTGTTTTTGAAATTCGACATATCTGATATAGGTACCAAAAGTACCTTCCAGTAAACAGAAAGGTATCCAGGATACTGGTGATTGTTGCCCACTAAAGCTGCCTTTGTGCTTAATGCACCTTATCATGAATTTTAATATGGTTGTTTTGCTTTGTGATGGAGATAGCTGGGCTCTTTAGCATGTGGGCTTATGAGAGATAAATGGCTTTTTTTAAATCCTGCAAAGGAAACAACATTTTAAAATTAGATGAAGTGTGAAGTACTATTCCACTACTCCCTATCCACTCCTTGCATAGGCAATTTTGATTGCAAGAAGATATATAAACCCTATTGTGGCAAGTGATAGCTACCATAAGTGCTTTTAAACTTAAATATTTAAAGGAAACCATCTGAAATCAGATAAAGGCAGTCAGTATAGAAGGTAAAAAGCCTGAAAAAGTTAAAGCATCAAAGTTTACAGAAAATGGAAAAGGGGATAAAAAACCCTGATAGGAAAACTTAAAATCTCCTATGTTATAGAAAATAATAATGACATTGCAGAGCAGGTCAACAATTGCTCTCTCACTCTCTCTTTCTCGCTCTGGTTTGAGTTATTGCACTAAAGATGTGAATCTTCATGGTGCAACTTTAAAAAAAAAATTCCTGCACTACAGGATGCAAAGTGTCTTTATTTTGGAAAACTATTTTAACATCAATTTTCCTTTGAAATTCACACCACTGATTCTTCTCTCCTCTCCTCCCATTTTCCCACACTACTGTCTAATGCCTTCCTTCTCCCCTATAACTCTTAAATTTCCCCTTCTTCTCTCAGTCCCTTCCTTTCTCATCCTTCCAGACTTCAACTTCCATGATGATCAGTCCATTGCCTTGCTTGCTGTCCTGCATCTTCTCTTTGACCTATGATGATGGTCAGTCCTCTGGATCAGATCTTTACTGGAACTGCTGTCCCCCGACCTTTCATTTGGCCACATTGGACCTGATCCAAAAACTGCTAAAGTCAAGGGAAAGACTCCTATTGACTTCAGTGGGCTTTGATCAGGCTTGTACAACTACCACCAGTGTTCCAATGACTGATTTCTTTCTCCAGTTGAGACCCTCCATTGAGACTCATTGATTCCTTCTCTTACATTTCTTCCAGGATGTCCAAAAGTGAACTCATCTTTTCTCTTTCTGTTCCGCTATCACAGATGGCAGTTCCACCATCTTCCTTGTTCCCCTGGTCTCAGAGCATCAGTTTAATTTTGGACTTTTCTCTCTTCTGCTGACATTGATGCAATCACTAAATCCTGCCATTTCTGCTCACATTCTCTCTATCCATGTGTTCAGCAATCACTTCGGGCCCTAGGTGCTTGAAAGAGATCCTCCTTGTTTGGTGATGCAGTTCTCAACTGCCTATACATAACACAACATGGGCTTCTGCAGCACCCCTTCCCCAGACTTCTTGTCTGAGAAACTAAATCACTTAGACACAGTTCTCAATACCACAATCCCCATCATCAAAACTCTTGTACAGACCCTGATTATCGCTCATCTGTACTTCTCCTCCTCCTCTGGGCCTTCTGTGTACCCCTTTTGCCCCTCTCAACCGGTCTAAACCACTTGAATTAAGATCATCTACTCACCATGTCCAGCCCCTCTTCAAATCCCTTCACTAATTGCCCTTCATCCTTTATGTCCAATTGATCATTCTCACCTTCGCTTTTGAGGCCCAACACACAGTCCCTCTGGCACCCACCCACCCACCCACCTTGCTGCCCGTATCTTCTCTCAGTTCCCTTGTTCTTCCCTCATACTGCACAGGTACAACCCTCTCCCTGCCCCATTTGACACATCTCCACTGTTTCCATATTGAAATCCTTCACCAATATACACTTCTTCAAGAAGGCCTTTAAATCCTCAGCCTCCACAGTTTTGTTGTTGTTTGGTTGGTTGGTTTTTTAAATAAAGTGAATATGTTAATTAAAAATCAGGTACAGGTCATGGAACTACAAGACACATGGCTTACTTCATTGCTCATCTGTTTTCCTGTCATGCTTCCCTTTTGTTTTTACAGGTTCCTCTAACTACACTTGCTGCCACAATGTGAACAGCCTCTGAGCTTGTAAGTTCTTTGGGGGGCAGGGAAGTGGCCTTTTTATATGGTTCTAAAGCACATAGAATATTGTGGGTGCTACACAAATAACAAACAAGAATGGGAGGTGGTGTGGAATGGCTTCACATCCTATTGTGTCAATGGGAGTTGAGGATGCTCAGTACCTCAAAGATGCAGGGCTCAAATGAGACTGCTCAACATAAAACAACAAAAATAGACTTGTTTTGGGGAATGGTTTCAAGGCCAAAATCCAGCAAAGCATTTAAACACACGTGTAACTTGAAGCACATGAATAGTCCTACTGAGGTCAATAAAACTTTTCTTGTGCTTAAAGTTATGTATGTGCATAAACACTTTCCAAAATCGTGGCCTAAATGAACAAACAATAAAATGTAATGGAAGAGCAAAGGAATTAATCAGAAAATGTATTCTTTTGACAAGTGTCATTTACTTTTAATTATATTTGGAAAAGTATCTGAATCATTTGGATAATCATCCAAACCCCTGAACACTAATCTGAACTAGATCTATATATTAACTTTGATGTTCATCCATTGCATATGTCTACACTCTTGGCAGGAGATGAAACGACTGCAGTGCAGGCTAGCTCTGTGCTTCACATTAGTACATCCTACACTTCAACATCACAGAACATTCCTAGAGTGGGAGTTTGGAAAGAGACACTTTGTGCTGGTTCCCAGATGGGATCAGAGAATAACAAATTCAAAAATAAATATATAAATAAACAAAACATGACAAAACGGACTTTGGTTTTTTTTGTAAGTTGAGCTGGTTATCAACTTAGATAACTCACCTCACAGGAGGACATAGAGAAAAGCAGAATAGATAAGGGCATCTCTGTGGAAATCTACTATATTTGTACAAAAATATGCAAGTCTTCACTGATCTCCATGCATGGACAGAGAGAGGCAATATCCATAGGACTGAACACAATGGACAAGAGGTGTGATTGAACTGAACAGGCTGCAAACTAAATGGAAATGAAAGGTTAATACCTAACAATGGGAATTGTTTGGCAAAATAATATATGAGTATTTTTTTTTTGTTTGGGCAGCATGGTGGATGGAATCATTCAAAATCTAAATCTGCTGTCAAGAGGCCTAGATTGCGACCCTTCCTGCATGCCTGTGCAAGGAGTATATAAAAGTGAGGTGCTCGCCTGTGCTCATGTCACTGGTGGCAGCAAGTATGGGACTGTAGCCTCTATGAGTCTGCTTTTCTTCATGTGCATGTAGGGTGACCAGCTATTAAGTGTGAAAAATCAGGATGTGGCGCGGGGGGGGGGGGGGGAGGTAATAGGAGCCCATATAAAAAAAAGCCCCAAATATCAGGACTGCATCTGGTCACCCTATGTGCATGTGGACTAGGAATGGGTGGAGCCATAGAAACCACCATTCCCAACATGCCAACAAGTGTAGCTAAATTGGCATGCCAGGGAAAGTAATGTGCCCAAGTATAGGGCTGGGGTAGCTTGTCCCCCTACAGAGCAAAGGAATACCAGGGACCAGACTCTGCCACATGCCCTGAGCTGGTGGTCACAATTTAGACTATAATGTACAATAATTAAGTATATTGCTAGGGAAGAAGCCTTAGTATTCATGAACAACTACAGAAAAAATTCAATAAGCCAAGAAACTTAGATTTATCTGTCCTATTGTTACATTGCAGTTCTGATACTGACTTGCCAGTGCTGTTTCTTGAGCAAATATTTAACTTTTCTGACTTCAGTTTCCTCATCTGTAAATATGGAATGTTAGTAATGGTATTTACCAGCTAAATACATGCAAAGTGCTATGCACAATAGCTGCAAAATATTATAAAAGTCAGATGGAGCAGAGGGAAGACTAGAACTCAACCCCTCCTTTTTTAGTTCATTAGACAATATGGGTTTGGGGAGTAACTTTCACCTTTGGCAGATTTTTCACAAACAAAAGTGTGGATTGGTGGTTTTGTGTGTGAATATTATCATCAATTATTTGCATAATCTCAATGTGCTAGACTGTGAATTATTTAATTGTGAAAATGGAATTCTAATGGGGGTGATGTCACAAGAAACAAACTCAAAACATTTATTTTAAGAGTGGTTCATAGTAAAAACCATCAGCTGATTTCTGCCTGGCAGTAATATGTGCAGCCTTTTGTTTATACCTATCTTCTGGAAGTCATTATTCTGTTTATACATATTCTGAGAATAATAATGTCCTCTATAGTACAATGATTATATAATCTATTTACATTGTGTGTACTGAACATGCTGTATATATAGAGATGCTGCATCTTTCATATATTTACATTTTGAAGAGACAAAATTAGATTATATGTTTTTTTCTCATTTGAAATAACATCTTTTACAAGAACAACTGTCTCATTTCAGAATGCAATAATAAGCTAATGCACTGAGTGATCAATGTTGCGTGCTATGTAACACTAAAAATTGTACCATAAAATGTGGGAGACCAATTTAACCTTCTTTTAATGAATGCAGTACTTTAAAAAAATTATATACAGAAAATATGCACCCTATCATTTTTTTCACGCCTCAGTACATGATTAGATGCAATAAAAACTCTGCCTTATCGAATTGATGCATTTGAGAAGACTGTCAGTGATAACTGTGCAGAGATATATCCCTTACAAAAGCATGCAATTCTCCCAAGTTTGCTCTCATAAAAGATTTATTTCTATCATAAACCATCACCTGTCTCTTGGTCCTCTGGCATTACAATGCAGTCACACTCAGCACAGTGGGGTGGCTGGTGTTTTTTCTTTTTTGCAAATATGAAGATTGACAGGCGGTTGACAGTGCTAAAGAAAAAGATATGACCAAATATATAACATTTGTATCAGTTGAATAGCTACAGACAACACAGCAATAAAAACCTTTTTTTATTTTCTTATAAAAACACATACACAATGACCCAAATAAATTGTGAGTATGTAACATGAATTTGTCTCAGCTGGTAGCCAAGCATTCTAACATAAAAGAGACATTACCAAATATTATTTTATATTATTATTATGTGGGATTTGCTTCTTTGCTTCTACTATTTGTTGCATGTTGACAGCCATATTATGATGTTGTGCATGTATATGCAATGTATACACAGTAGGGCAGGTGTTTGTATACGCTGTATATACATTGCACACACACATCTTGACACTGAATTTATTATACACACACAAATGAACAGGATAATATGGCTGTCACCATGCAGCTATATCTATATCGATATAGCTGAATGGTGATATCCATATTATTTAAGATTATATTGTTAAAGATTATGTTGTTAAAGATTATTATTAAAGAAATTATTATTAAATACATATTAAAGGTCAAGGTCATTATTAAATAAATATTTTACTTATTGGACCTGTATTAATTGTGGAGTAAAATATTAATGAAAAGCTGTTTACACAGATGTCTGAGTATTGTGTCCTTTTATTTTCTTAACAATCCTTTCAACCTACTCTCCAGAGGTTTGCATAACCTAGTAAGAACAAATGGATTTCCTTTACAGCTAAGGGTCAAAGGTTAAGGAGCATGTTCTCAGCTGTGTCACTACATGAATTAAAATGTAGTAATGAATTTGTGGTGTTCTCTGTGACTTTACGTTAGACCTTGACCTTAATATCACATTTAACTGAGCACAATCATAGGTCACAAATTAGAAGGATTTAAGCAATCTTCTGCTCTATCATCGGAGCCCACTTTAATCAGATCTGATTTAATATGCTGTTCAGAATTTAGGGAACACTAGGCGAATACTACTAAGAAAGAAACTGTCACCATAGTTACAGCCATGCTGCAAAAACACAGAAGCTTTGGGGTGCAATTTCCAGCATTTTTGAAAGAGCCTTTAGTAAAACATTAACATTTTTGTTAGAAGACACTCTCAAACCATTCTAATGCCAATTGTTTACAACACAGCAATTACAAAAAATTAAATCAATTCACAAAGATTTTATCACTCACCAAGAGAAAACCCATTGAGATGCAAGGTCTCATTTTCAAAGGAGACACAAAGGTAAGATGCTATAAGGTTTACATATCATACACAGCCAGCAGTTTAAAAGCCCTGATCCTACATCATGCCTTGCCTGGCATAGAAGGGGTTGCAGAGAGATTGTGTGTAGCCTAGCCAGTGTGAATGGAAGCACCACAGGGCAGGATTTGCACCAGTGGAAGTTTCTGCACAGTGTGGTTATTCCTTTCTAGTCCTGCAGGCCCCAGTCTTCTGCTCTCATATGCAAGAGGGAAAAGAGGGTGTGGGCAGAGGATATTGGTGACTGGGACTTGCTGACTTATGTTGAATCCTAGCTCCCCTTCTCAGGCACAGTGTGGCATCTGAATAGCAGGAGTATCCATAATTTCTCAACCAAAACAACAAGTGAGTAATGATTTCAGCTGCTCAGGTGACTCATTTCCCATCCTACACCCAAGTTGGAGGCCTTCGTTTCTGCAAATGCAGGATTTCACACATAATATAAACACCTAATAAATTAAGAAGTAGATTTTTAACATGATGCATTGGAGTTTAGGATCCGATCCAAAGGAGCTTTGGATCATGCCTTAAGTGCTTAGGATATACTTCATGTTAATGGAATTCACATGAAACTAATCCACTGTGCTGAATATTTACCCTTAAATACAGTTTAGCAGATGCTATGCAGCACAGATAAATAACCAAATACTCCACTATATTTTCAAAAGTTGAGAGTATCAGATAAATCAGTCACACCAGCTATGTTAGCTGGTACAGTAAATTAAAAGACTGCTTAGCCCTCCCCTAATTTCTGCCTTAGAATGTAATAATTCTCTATTCTACTTACATGAAAGAGTTATTATAGTAGACAAAAGTGTAAAATTTAGTATTCAAATTCAGAAATCCAGCTGATTTATTTGGTTCTGCATAGCACAGCAATGTGTTACAAGTGGGATATCTAATCTAAACGAACAATGATGATCAAAGAATAATGTCACTTACATTCTGATTTAGGAACCTGTTGACAGATACAATAAAGTCACTATAATGTATAAACATGGTATAAATTGCTGGCCAACACAAGTTTAACCTTGCATAAACTGTTTAATTATTGTATAGCAGCACTCTAACCAAATTTTATTTCAACTTTTTTATTTAAAACTTCAGAATATTTACAATATCAAATTCCCAGTCCAAATGAAGGCTTAAATACGTGAAGTTGCCAGTGATTATCATCTAGCACTGTAATCCTGAATCCAGTAACTCCAATTTTAACCTTATTCCCAGGAAACAATGTCTGTTTTCTCTTTGTTTTAAACAAACTGATTAATAATGAATCATTCCTGGCTTGATAAGAGTGAGGTTGTAATAATGCAATTAATTCTGCAATCACTGCTGTCCACTTCAAAAAGAAACAACCACAAAGATTATCTTAAATTCACACTAAAGATAGAAAATATAGTGCCTAGTCCTGCAGTCCTGATGCTGGCAAATTTCTCACTGAAGCCAATATATCTATTGGAGTCAGAGTTCTGTTGTGTAAAGATTGCCCAATGTTAGCAAAGAAGGTTTTAACAAAGCGAGCTTTTCAGGAGTAATCTGTACAAATTAAAAATACATGTAGTGGTTAGAGTTTTCAGAACTACCTAGAAGAGTCATTTGTGCAAAGGTTCATTAATGATGATGCACATATATTGTATGAGGTAAATCAGAAACTGGAGTAAAAATAACAGAAGCCACCAAATAGTCTGGTGATACATATGTATTACAAAATATCTAGCTTGTTACACTCCATAATAAACCAACCTCTACTTATCATCAAAATAAAATTTCATATAGTATAGATGTGAATTGGAAAAGCAAAGTGAGTATTTTGCAAATAAAATACTATGGTTCACAAGATCAAAACCCTTGGATAAATCATGTGCTCCGCAGCATATGACCCTTGGATTCATAGCACTATAGAAGCCATTTGTCACTTTTAATTCTAATGCTGTAATGGTTGAACGAGGAAAACAGAAACTCATTTTCTCTAATGGTAATAAACGGATATGTCAACAAATAATACACTATGTGATTTATAAAGGAGATATTCTAACAATTTTACTAGCATTGATACAATTGAAATAGACCTGTAATTAGTCGGAATTTGAGGGCAGTCTCTTAAAGGAAAGCAAATGCTGCCTCTCCCTCAGTGTATTTGTTAATTTATCAATTTCAGTTTTTTAAAAATGCACCTGCCTATTAGGCATCTGTACGCTGAAGAACAGTGACAAAACATCAGTAAAAGTGTAAACCAAGTAGATTTTCTTACCCCAGAAACCTACCTTGTACAGAAATGTAGGGTTGCCTGCGTGGAATGGGCACACAATTTGCCCAAGGCAGACTATGTTTGCATCACCTTTCAAATTAGGTGCCAAATAGCTACAAAGTCCATGCTTCTAGACTTTTTCTCAGATTAATTTTGACAAATGAGTTACATTAGTGAAACCTGATATAGGTAAAAAGAAAATCCAAATTTCAGGTCTGCATTGTGTGTCACTGTACTTGCTTGTAACTTATTTGTTTCCTATTTACAGTATATCATTTACCTGACAATTCACGTAAAACATACCTTTACTTCCACACACTATTTACATTTGTGTTGGCAGAT
The DNA here is from genome assembly GCF_020497125.1 of Mauremys mutica. Taxonomy (NCBI): domain Eukaryota; kingdom Metazoa; phylum Chordata; order Testudines; family Geoemydidae; genus Mauremys; species Mauremys mutica. The sequence continues at coordinate 75,436,549 of NC_059077.1, forward strand.
CTTCAAAAAAGGGAGAGTGTTTGAGGGGACAGAAATGTGAAAAGTTAAAAATGTGTCCCCACATTTTAAAATTGGCTTTTGACCTGATTTTGGATACTTGAATTATTGCTGATTTTGAAAGGAATAATTTAAAGACAAACATTTGAGTGCTGGCTGATTTCATTTCAATGCTTCCCTTTCTAGCTATACACTGTATCTGCTGTCAATTTCGTTCGGTCACATAAAAAAAAAGTAGATTTTCTTTGTATGTGATTTCACTAAGTAAATCACCCGGGGAGTTAGAAACTTATTAATGCCTATTGATATCTTGCCATTTGATTATGGAAATATGAGCTGAGCTTTCTGAACCAGACGAGGTTTCCAAGTTGCCTTAAAATATACCCTACATTGACCATGTTACAGTAAACTAATCTTCCAGGGACAAAGACATGGATCATTTTGATGAACTCTATATCCAAAAGAAGAGGATGTAATGTTCTGGAAAAGCTTAATGATAGATAGTCCCAGTAGCTACTTCTGCTACTAGCCATCTAGAAACAGCTGAAAATCCAACAGAACTGCCAGATTGTGAACCTTAACAACAACACTTGGCCAAACGTCTTCATTTGAAGAACCTGATGTCATCAGCACCAGCCTTGTTCTCTCAGCCTATCAGCGCAACATTGGATTGATGTTATGAGGCCACTTTGTTCTCATCCAAGCCATACTTCTGGCAAGACGCTCAGTAAGCCAGTCAACCTCATTGGCCAGGTGCAATGGAAATGTAAAACCAAATATCACCTTCGTATTGGAGATACCACAGTCTGTTGTTATCTTCCCCCAGATGCCTCACAGGAAGGATAAGAGCACTGATACTTGAGAGTGCAGTTGGGGTAGAGGAACAATTATTTTGCACCATGCTTTAGGTCCTCTCAACAAAAAAAAGAAACAATTCTATCCATCCCTACTATCGACCACAAGCAGGTCAGCAATAGCTTGAGGTCAACAACATCTAAGCAGCAGTAAGACCTAATGGCCCTGGTTATTGTCTGCAGAGGGGACTGTGCTAATTGTGCAAGCTAGCTATCATATCCAAAGGACCCTAGCTGGAGTGCAGTGCACTCTGACCACTCCCTCTCCCCATATTATCCCACTGTTATATTGTCCCTCCTTACCTCGTGCTAGGGGGCTGGGAGGAGAAAGATCTAGGAGCCAACTCTGATGAGTCTATGCCCACTGTGGACTCCACCACACTGGAAGAATCCCCAGAAAGGGACTTTTCAGCAGTTTGTTCTTCCTTTGTACCATCTGAACAGTACAAAGAGAGTAGAATAGGGCAAAGAATCTGTTTTTACAGATTTTATTATTTTTTAAATAAAAAAATACACTACTCTCTAAATGGTGCTATATCAAGATGTAGCCAGTGACCATCCCAATATCTTTACTCTGTGTTGTAATACTTTCTCCTACGTTGTTTGTCTTTTTCTTTTTGGTGTATGTTTAAGATTACTGTGCCATCCTCCTTTATGTTTGCACACCACTTGGGCCCTACAATTAATAATAAATTATACCATCTCTTTTCCATTCTTCGGTTTAAAATCAGATAACCAAGGTGAAGGACATCTGAAGATTCCAGACATCGGCAGAGATATTTCACCTGCACTCTATAACAGGGTGTAAACGTGTGACGACTCAGAGCATTTGTTCTTTTCCAGCCTGGGTGCCCTCTGCAGGCCAGCATCCCGTTTGTAGCTGGCCCCGTGTCCCTTCCAGATCCCGGTGCCTCTTTCCCCTGGGGCTGCCCCCTGGCAATACCCCCACCAGTCTCTATGGGTCTCCCCTCTCTGGGAAACCCCCAACCCTCTAATCCCCATCTTGCCTTAGTCTGGGCTACTGCCAGTCCTCACCAAGCCCCTGCTCCCTGGGGCAGACTGCAGTGTAAAAGCCACTCATCATAGGCAAGAGGGTTCGGACCTGCTGCCTTCCTCTGCCTCCCAGTACCTCTATGGGCCTTGGACCAGGCCCTGCAGCCTGGGGAGTTGCCAGCCTGCTTCTCTGGCTCTCCCCAGCCCTGCTTCACTTCCAGTACCCTTCCTGCAGGCAGCCAGACCCTGCTGTCTCTCTCAGCCTGGAGAGAGACTTTTTCTGGGCCTCTGGCTCCTAGCCTTTTTATACAGGCCAGCTGTGGCCTGATTGGGGCTTGGCCCAGCTGCGCTTCCCCAAGCAGCCCAGCTTAGCAGCTCTCAGCCACAACCTTCTCCCAGGGATGACTTTAACCCTTTTTCTGCTGGAGTGGAGGAGCTGCTCCACTACACAGGGGTAGGCAACCTATGGCACACGTGCCAAAGGCAGCACGTGAGCTGATATTCATTGGCACTCACACTGATCCTGGCCTTCTGTCTGGAGGGCTCTGCATTTTAATTTAATTTTAAATGAATTAAACATTTTTAAAACCTTATTTACTTTACATACAACAATAGTTTAGTTATGTATGTTACAGACTTATAGAAAGCGACCTTCTAAAAACGTTAAAATGTATTACTGGCACATGAAACCTTAAATTAGAGTGAATAAATGAAGCCTCGGCACATCACTTCTGAAAGGTTGCCAACTCCTGCTCTATAACCTCCCCCACTAAGTCTTCAGATATCAGTATCGAGAGATGAGTTCTTGAGCAAGAGTCGAACAAACTCTTCTCTGTAAGGTGGCACTTGGCCTTCCCAAAAGGCAGGATTTAACTGATACACTGTCTCTCTGTTACATTGCATCAACCAGCAGGGTGTAATTTGCAGCCAGTATGTGAGAAATAATCTAGACTCAACTGATTTTCAAGGCCCCCAACAGCTAATCCTAAAGTACATTACTCTTTAGAAATGTACATGATACTAAAAGTTTGCATTGTTTAGCTATTGTGCACAGTTCTCTCTTGAATAAATATCATTTTACTTTTCATCTACTGCTGCTCATTGATAATTCATTAGTTAATGTTATTAAAATGTAGTAAAATACTGGTAAAGGAAAGACCACTAAGTATTTATTTTGAAGAAAACAGGATGAAACACACTAAGTTAACGAATGCTAAAGCAAAGAATCATGTTATGCCAAAAGTACAGAAAAAACCCGCAATATCTATATTTGATCTGTGTCACAAAAGGTGCAGGGAGAAAATTTATCAATACCCTAAGGGCCTGAATCTGAAGTCACTAACACCAGGGGAAATCAGAGGCACCCCCATAGAAATGAATGGTGTTACACCACAGTATAACCAGTGTAAGCAGATCAGATTCAGACTCTGACTCTGTGTACCTGTTAAGAAAAGCAAGGGCAGCATACCAATCATGGCAAATTGTCCCTGAGCCATACAGACATCCTCCAAAGCTCACAGTAAGGCATGCACATCTACAAAAGGACAGATTTCAGCTCCACATTAACAATCACCACCGCAAGACACCACAGTTATCAAAGTGCCAGTATTTTCTTTTTAATCTGAAGTTAACATCAGTTCCCTTTCAGAGAAATAATACAAGCGGTCGCAGTCATGTGATAGTGATAAGCATATTAAAAATATTTGCAGTACCCTTCTTGCCCTCAGTGACCTTGTCAGCAAGTATGCAAGTATACTAAAATTTATTAAGGTTCAGAATATTTCACTCCAATGTTTCCATGGTTGAGATGATTTTTCTATTAAGTGATCTCTATAATACTTTACTAGCACTTTGAGCTAAACAAATACATTGATTTCTCAAGCAGCTGCACAATTCCTGGACACTTAGCAGCTCAGAGATTTTGCATTTCATCCATGCTGTGTTACATTGTCAACATCCCGCTTAATTCAGGGGTGGTCCAGGGAACCTGATGTCACATTTATTGGTGTTTGTTTTAACCCCCCACAATTGGAAACTGGTGCATCACAGGTGGTATATTGGCTCAAAAGAGTTAGAAGTGGCGTTTTGGTTTTTTTTTTTAATGTGTTGGCTGAGAACCCTGGCCAGGTACATTTAAAAAAATGTCACGTATACACATAAATGTGATTAAAAACCTAATAATAATACATATACTTCCCAAATTCTAGACAGTGTTGTTTTAAAATAAATCCTAGATATTGTCATGAATCACTAGAATACATTTGGAGAAGTCTTGCATATTGTCAGCCCAGAGGTTCATGTAAACTTTGGAGTGAATTATTTGGCCACTGAAACACCTGGTTTCAAGTTTAGTGCAAATGTTTTGCACAGTATCACTTAAAAATGGCAAACCACAAAAACTCACAAATAATATGCAGAATGCAAGAGTATAAACAGCACTGTAAATCAAATCCAGATGTAACACAATAAATCAAAACTGCCAAAAAATTACTAATAGTGGATTCAGTGAAAACCATTGTAAAGTCTGAAATAATCCAAATATAGCGAACAATTTAAATCTCAATCAAAAGGAAAAACCCCACAACAACAAAGCCCACCTTTGATGCTATATATATGCTAAACCTTAAAAAGGAGGACTGTCAAATATTGCAAAATCAATTTTTTATCCCTAAAATATTCTGAAAGCAAGAGATTCAGTTAATCAGCAAAATATATTAGCTGGATGAATGTGGAGGATTGTTTTTAAAAGAAACTATAGCTATAATGAATAATCCAGTGTGTAAAGCTATCCAATCTGATACACAGAAGGTCAGCAATTTTTGCAGACCTCATTGTCACCACACACACTGGCTAGCATATACCAAAGCATAGAATACTGTCAATAAAAGCCTCCCTCCCCGCCACAATTTTTTTTGTATGGTCTAGTCCTTGTGCATACCACGTTTGGAAATGTCTTTATTATGGATGCCTGGATCTGACAACAAACCTAAGCTTCCAGGGCATCTTCTTGGAAAAGATGATGGAAAACAAGTTAGTTAATTTAAAAAAAGAAATCACTCAATTTACTGACTAACAAAAGGACATCACAGTAGTAAACTACTGCAGGTAACTTGTGCTAAAAGAATTAAAAAAAAATCAAAAACAATTTTTGAACCCGGCCAGCAATATTCCACCTAATTGTAACCACTGTGTAAACTTGACTAAATTTTATGAAGATGACACGTCTTGTGTTTTGACATTTTTGCCTTGATTTATTGACAAGTTTTAAATTATTCTGTTTTATGACCATTCTTAATAGAACAGAAATCTGTTACTAAAGGTCTTTATTAACAGACTGCCTCAGGTGTTGAGCAGAGATTCATGATTTAACCGCTTCTCCAAACAGACAGGCATATAGCTTGTTAATAGGCTTTTCAACCCAATGGCATCTGTGAGATATAAGTGGATTATGGAGGTTTGTTTATCTGGCTATCTTTTTACACAACTCTCTGAATAATTTTCATACATGTCTCCACTTCCTTAAACCAGTTAATGAAATGTAGTAAATACCTTTTATTGATTAAATGTTCATTTAGGAAACACACAGTCATTTCCTCTCCAATTCTATATTATAGTTTTGCCTCTGATTTTATAAAGTGAGCTGAGATATATTAAAAATGAAGAAACTCATTTAAGACACCAAGAGAATTTTTTTTTCTGGTAATGGTTTTCCTTTCTGTCATGCCTTTTTTTCTTTCTTTCTTTCTTTTTTGTTTTTTGCAAAGACAAGTATAATGGGAAACACATGGATTTAACACTGCTGAAAATTAACCCTGCAAGAGACAAATCAGTTTTTACCTTCTTTAAAGAGATATTTTTACAGATAAATTAAGATCTGGCAGTTTTAATAGACCTGTCCTGCAATCCTTCAGAGTGTGAACTGGATCCTGCACTACTGAAGTCAATAGTAGTTTTGCAGGAGCAGGCCCCAGTAAAGATAGAAGGGTTGCAGGATCAGACTCTAATTTTTTCCTTGTGCAAAGCTAAGACGAACACCACAGCTTTTAAGTGGTAGAAATGTTTTCACTTATAATGAAGATTAGTTAAAAACCAAGTAATACTTTCCACATTTTCTGTTACTGGAAATGTAAAAACATGGTAACTCTCATGAATCTAATGAAAAGCTAAACTGTACTGTGAAAAGTTATTAAACTATCAAATATTTATACATTTAAGACTTTATCTACCTGACATTCCATGAACAATTTTAGCGTGGTTTTTTATTAATATTTTTATGCCATGACAATACTCGTGATCTAATTGAAATATTCAACATAAATAAAAATGTCATTTATATCAGATGATCAATATCAGCCTTTCCTGAACCACCACAGCACAGAAGCTATACCTGCAAATGTGGGTAAAGTTCAAATTGCAGTCTAGAATCTCAAATGGGGTTGCAGTGTCCTTGGGCACTGCTGTATCAGAGATGCCTGATAAAAATGCTGTCTGTACTAGAGTTGAAAACAAGACGAAGCATTTGTTGTGGCACAATGTCTGGGCAGATGCATGCGCAGCATGACACAGTGTTGCAGCTTCTGCAGTGTTAGTGGTGCAAGGGAATGGAAATGCCAAATAAGCTAGACAAAGCCAAATAATAAAATAAAAAAACCTCTTGTACAAAGTCAAGCATAATTCACATTAACCAAAGAGAGTTGAGTTAGAACACACAGTCAAGGAAATTTGGTTAAAAGAGTGTACCTGCCTTAGAGAAAGACTTTTCCTCACAATTTGCACTAATGCTGTTCATACCTGGCTTGTTGCAAGGTATAATAGAGTGTGTACACTTGTTGACATCTGCTTAAACACCAAAGCCATGCAATTATTTCATTATTTGTGAAATGTTCACTGTGTGCAGTCAGTGGCCTCACGATGAAAAAGTTCCAACAATGAGGCCCTGTCAGATTTTTGGCAGAAACTCATCCAAACACATAAAAACAAGTTTAAACACTATCATTTATGCATAAGTCTTTCTTGGCATCTTTCCTCAGTTGCCACAATTTGCAGCCAGAAAACACTTATTTCTACTTTTCTTACTCTAGAAATAATCTAGCCATAAGTGGATCTAATTCCTCCCCAGAAGAGAAACAGCCTTGTCAGGGCTTGGTTGTGTGTATATTTGAGACATCAAGGTTTCCATTTACTGCACAGCTGCATTGACTCGAAAAGCTGGTGCCGAGCCAGAGTTCTGTACCCACTGAGAGCTGTCTGGAATGATAAACACACAGCTGCCTGTGGAAAGGGCCACAAGCATAATGGATGGCTGTGTCTCAACTAGACCTCGGATAGGCCTACACAAACCATTAATTCACTGCTTGTGTATTAAATATTGCAAAACATGTGCAAAATGGTGAGCCTCACAATGGCTAGAGAATGGGGGGAGGGATAGTGAAGAGCTGTAAATACTTTCCAAAGGTATGTTCTAGTGCTGATTTATGACTGGTAAGCTGTCTTGCTGCAAATAGTTCATAAAGCCTATGACCTAAGTACTTGCCCACAGGGCCACAATAACATTTATGTAGAATAAATTAATGTGTTTCAGCCGCTAATTCAATTTGGCTAGCTAATTCTTCTGGTTTTGGCAGAGCCTGACCTCTGCAACAAAGTACAGTGCTTGCAGCGATGACTCACAATTCTGCCTGTGTTTTGTTTTAGAGTCACACACCACTACGAACAAAGAGTGCTATTAGTCAAGGAGCCATAAAAATATATCTCCAGAATACGTTTGGATCAGTGCTAACTGAAACTTCCTTTTTATAGGAGCCTGATCAAAACCAGCTGTGGAAGTCAAGCAGAAACAGATTTATATTTATTACATTAGAAATCCGACAAATTCAGAGACAAGCAGCTGAAGCATTGGGCAGTACAATCTGAATAAACACCTCTAATCGGACACACACACTCTCTCTCTCGCTCTCTCTCCCTCCCCAAAGGATAGTTTGAGACTTCCCCAGAGAAAACCCTCCACTCCACAAGCAGTTGTCTTTTCTGATTCCTTCATTTGAAGGTTGCATTATGTCTGTGCAACAGTACGAATGAAGAGAGATTTTAGGAATATCTGTAATGATGTTGTACCCAGAAAGTGCATAATAGAGGCAAATCTTCAAAGACAATACCCAGTTCTACATTTCCTTTCCATGAAACGTATTCAGCACCATCTCCAACCTTTCTCCACATCTAGTCAAAAGAACATCTGTATAAGAACAGCTGGCTAAACATGAATTCAGTGATCCTAGTAGAAAGAGAAAAGTGCTTAGAAGAAGTCACCTCAGCCATACCATCCTCTGCTATGAAGTACACCTGCTCTTAGATAGTTAAGTCTTTTTGGACTCTTTAATGCCATTGGATGTCCAGATACACATGGTGTTGGGAAAATAATTCTCTTCTACGTGCAACTGGCCAGGCAATTGCATTCTATCCTATTGGACTCAGATGTGGAGACAGTGATCCAGACATTCATAATCTTTGGAGTTGATTACTGCATTATATCTATGAATGAATCTATACACTCTGAAAAACTCCAGGTGGTCCAAAACACAGCAGCCTGCCTGTTTAGCAACACAGGTGACTGAACACATCATGTGAGTGCTCCTCTACCTATGAGCTGGCTCCCCATTAAAAACAAAGTCCAGTTTAAGATTCTTATCATGACATTCAAAGCCATCCATGGGATGAGTCCTTGCTCCCTTAAATATTGCCTCTTTCTCTGTGACCATAACTCCCCGAAACAGCTATGTTCCATTGGAGCAATGAAACTTTTAACCAATGTCAAAAGCTCACAAGTGCCAGAGACTGGACTGGACCTAGGCTATGGAGCTCACTCCTGCAAGAGAAAAACATAACCCATGAACTAGCCTAATTTCATAAATAAATGAAAATTAATTTCTCCACGTTAGCTTTAGCTCAATAAGCTCTTAACACAGCAGCTCACTCTTACATGCCAATACAAACAAACATTTAACCTATAAAACTAATCAAGCCATCCTTCCTACAGGCTGGGAGAGAAGGAAGAAAGAGAGCTAGAGAGAAATATTTCATGCAATATGCAGAGTTTATAATAGTTATTCCTGAAAAGATTTGGATTTTATCAGTACAATCAAAGAGAAGAAGCTATATACTATGTTCCCAGATACTTTGATGATGATTAGTCTTGTTTACCCATTTTGGCCAAATGCATGACACATCTATTTGTATATGCAAAACTCCACGGCTAAACTTATTCTGGTTATACTTGTGGGGTACAGGGAAGGATCTTGAGGGTATAACATGCCCCCATTATTGAGGTCACTTTGCCACTCTCTGCCAAAGAGGTTTAAATTTTTAGGGTGTTATTTGGATGCTCAACAGCCTCTGTAATCCTAGGCAGCAGTGTTTGCAAAGAACATCTTTTCTCATCTGCTTCTGCTTAGGCAACTGGGGCTTTTTTTCAAACCTGGATCTCACCACAGTAATCCATGCTTTTGTGATTTCTAAATTTGCTTATTGCAATGGCCTCTACATGAAGATACACTTGAGGACAACTTGAAAGTTATAGGTGGGGCAGAATGTTGTTGCTCACTTGGTAAGTGGTGTTAGTTGATTGGAATACATTATGCAAACTCTTCAACAAGTGCTCTTGCGTCTTATTTGCTTCTTTAGTGCAACTACAGCTATTGCTAAGTTTAGTCTGTTCTACCTTATGGGCAAGATTCTGATCCCCTTACTCACACCAAGTAGCATCTTTCTCTATGAAAAATCCCATTGAAATCAATGGGACTATTCATGGAGCAAGGGACAATACAACGTGGGCAAGAGGATCAGAATCTGGCCCTATGTGTTTTGGGTCCTGACTCTTGGCCAGTGATCTGCCATGATAGTTGAGGTCAGCAGGGACACTCAATCTAGCAGTCCTTAGATTTTATATGCAAGGGTCGGGTGGGTTAGCAATCTCAGGAATGGGAATCCTTGAGTCTGAAATTTGTACTCCCAGATAATCAGACAGAGCCAGAATTCACAGGCCTTTAGACTACAGTCTGAGGACCATCTGTTTTCTCAGGCAATTTCCTGAGTAAGGCAGTGTGTTTGTGTGTGTGCAAACAGGTGGGTGGGATTAGTTTTTTGTTTCTTTTTTTTTAAACCAATGACACAGGTGAATGTACATGTATTTGAATGTTTTATTATATTATCACCCTTAGCTTTATTTAGGGATTTTTTTTAAAGTAAATAATTATTTGACTATGCAAATAGGAATTTCTACAAACAAACCTGGTAATTGCACGATTTGCACATGTAATTGTGGCACCATTATGAAGGCTACAAATTTCACCATATTCATATATACTTCCATATAAATAAATATATACTGTAGTAATTTGGTTGCAAGGTTTCATGACTATACTGACCATATTTCTAACAAGAAGCAAAGCATGTAATGAACGAAACAGTCATTGTAATGGATGCAAGTAAGCTGTAGTCTACATCCCTTAAATATATGGATTTTAATACACGACTGGAGTGTCTTGAATTTTTAAAAGCAGTTTTTTCCTTAAAACACCATTAAGAAGTGCATAAATTAAGATGGCTGGTGGGGCCTTTACAAATCTTTACACATCAATTTAATGTTGTGTCAGGCTTGAATGGGAAGAATGTCAGATTGGTTTGATAAGAAAGATATTGAAATGCATTTATAGAGAGAGATAGAATAGACTTTTATGTCATGGGAGGCAGAGGGAACTTACATGCAGAGTGTATATTACATTGATTATATGATATAGTTCATTGATACACCACTCATATAAAATATACCTATGCTGAAGAGGAGGATATTGCGCACTTCATGTGCTCAGTTGTTACCCTTTCTAATTCCAGTCTAGAACTATTCTGTCCTAATGCTTTTTCTAGTTTCACTACTGTAACATACTAATAGCCCTAATCTCCAAAATGAAAACACAAAGGGAAGAGTTAAAATGCAGTCCTTAAAGGTATAGTGAAACAACTGGAAGAAAACCCATTATAAGGGGTCACAACATCGCACATGGTACAGAGAGCTGTGGATCCCGAGAATAACAGATTTTAAAGAGGCTCCTTTTTTTACTCAAAAAGCAAGATGACTGCCAAACTGAAGAAAAAATTGCTAAAATATCGGACCCAAAAATCTTTGCTAAAATAGAATGAAGACTGGGCATCTATTGTCTTTTATGTCAACAGAGTATTATAATTAAACAAACAAGAAAGGTCAAAATGTATAACTCAGGATTAAGTGCCAACATTAATTCTGCTCTGACCCAAACCTGGGGACTGGCAGTCAAAGTGAATTTCAAAGCTAAGGACATATCACTGAGAATGCCCTGCCACCAGTTCTCTCCTATTTAAACCATCTCCCCAGCCAGATGCCTTTCAGAGCTATTCCCACAACATCAGCCTGTGCCTTTACCGCACAATTTGGCCTTACATAGATTATTTTTGAATTAATAATACCTGGCACCAAAGCCCTATTAGTAATTCTGCAGACTGAACACAGAGGGGCAAACTTGATTCTAGTGTTACCCTTTGGTATTTCACTGAGGCATACTTGTATGGAGGTGTGGGCACCCCACCAAATCACTTTGATACCAGTACCCAGCACTAGTATTGTGGAAGGTGTGTTCAAACACACGCAGTCACTGTTCCCTTCGAAGGCTCATCACTGGTCTTACTGTGAAGACAGAAGCATCCTTTTTCACTTTTCCAACTATTCCTGGATCATGGGAATATTTCCTCCATTACATTTTCCCTCAATAGCAGCTAGCAGATTTCTTGAGTGAACAAATGTACATGAAATCCACTCATTCAGATGTTCTGTAGTTTACCAGATTATATGTTAAATGTGCCTGAAGGTGAGACCAATGCTTTTTTTTTTTTTTAAATGGCTTGAAAAACAACTCAGCCAGACTGACAAGGGCTGAGGATGAATGACTGTTGCATTTTAAACCTGTCAGTAAAATTGCATTTGAAGTACTACCTCTCACAGAGCATACAAGCGCCTGGCTTTTTTGATAACACTGCAATTTTGCCTGTTAGCTCCCCCCACCCGTTTCACTGAAAGCAGATCTAAAGGTAGATTCACAAAGGTTGATGGCACTTGAAAGCAAATCTGCCAGGATGAAGAGCCAGGCTGGACAAACAAGCCATGACCAAGACATCATAAGTCAACCATGTCAAATAAACAAGTGGAACTACTAGTATAGACTGTGTCACGGCAGTGCAGCCGCAGCAGAATGTCACACTTTTTCCCCCCTCTCTCTTATGTTTGGATGAGGAAAAGATAGAGTAGGGAAATTTAGGAAACATTTGGCAGACAAACAGCCCCAGGAGACTCTTTAACTGCAAGCAGCAGCAGCTCTCTTTCCTTTGTGTCTTACACTGCATATTTCATCTCCTCCTCCACCCCCGCCATCCAACCAGACAGTCTGGTATAATACTGAAGAAATCATTACTTTAATACTAATAGTCAGGAAAATGGATGTTTAGTAACATAAAAGCCACTCAAGCTAGGATGGTAGAAGCTTACAGATATTCCCCCTCATGCTATGCTCAGCAAACTCACTACTCTCATGTGGTGCAGAAAGCTGTGGTCTCCATCCTGAGAACAACAGATTTTTCAAGGGACCCCTTTTCTACTCAGACATAAACATTCCTCTATTCATTCTTTTTTATGTAAATCCTGCAGCCCTATCTCTACTCCCACATTATTCTTTCCTATCACTGAAAGCCAGGCCATGATCTCACCATTTATCAGATTCTAGGAAGGCAGTATAGCCATGACCAATAAGGATTGTCATAGAGTTATACTAGGCCCAGAGATAAACGTGTGCATTCGGAAGTGTAGTCTAATGGTTTGCCCACTAGGTTAACACCTCTCAGTTATACTTCTGGCTCTTCTGCTGACTTCATGTGTATCCCTAGTCAAGTCACTTACTCTGAAGCAAAATTGAGTAAATAAATTCATAATGAATAATTTGACAAATTTCACCTCTATTTCTGGTAGAAATCTTGGTGAGCAGATCATGATTTTCTTGAATTTATTTGTTCAAAATTATTTGCCTAATTTTTGCAAATAACTCTCAGTCTATAGATTGTTCAGGGGCAGTGCACTGTAAGGATTCAAAATTCAATTTGCATGAGCTGCTGTTACTAGGGTTAGAAGACTAAAGGTTTGTCTACACAGGGACATACAAGAAAGTTAATCAGAATGAACTAAAGGTGTGAATTTAAAGTGGATTAGTTAAAATGCATAAAATACCTGTGTAGATGCTTTTATTCAGAATTCAAGTGGCCTTAATTCAGTTCAGTTTAATTCACTTCTAATTCATCAACTAGTGCAAGTAAATGTACATGAGATAGGAATCGCACCATAGCTCGTAGTGTAGACATAGCCACAGAGGTGAAATGACTTGCTCAAGGCCTCCCAAGTCCTAGTCCAATGCTCTATGATCCCTGAACAGATGAGAAAAAACTCTTGGGAGGTGATTTTCAATCCAAATTCTACATATACAAATACAACATTCACTTTCTGCAAATATTTTCCAATATTTCCTTAATACAGTTGAACCCTGTTATGTCGCCGGCCTAGGGGTTTGCCAAAAAGCGTCGAGATAACCGATGATCGAGATAAACCCCTATCCACCCCCCCACCCCTGAACTCCCCTGCCCTCTCTCCAACACCCCCTCCCTGCCCCCTTACCGCGGTGCCTGCACGTGGCTGGATCCGGCGAAGCGGGACGGGGAAGCGGGGCCGGGCGGCCGTGGACGGGGACCCGGAGCCGGGCAGCCAAAGAAGCGGGACCCGGTAAGCGGGCCGGGCGGCAGGCGAAGCGGGACCGGGTAAGCGGGGCCGGGCGGGCGGCAGGCGAAGCGGGGACCGGGTAAGCGGGGCCGGGCGGGCGGGCGGCAGGCGAAGCGGGGACCGGGTAAGCGGGGCCGGGCGGGCGGGCGGGCGGGGGGCAGGCGAAGCGGGGACCGGGTAAGCGGGGCCGGGCGGGCGGGCGGCAGGCGAAGCGGGGACCGGGTATGCGGGGGCGGGCGGGGACCGGGGAAGCGGGGCCGGGCAGGGACCGGGGAAGCGGGGCCGGGCGGGCGGGCGGCGAAGCGGGGACCGGCGAAGCGGGGCCGGGCGGACGGGCGGGCGGCGAAGCGGGGACTGGGGAAGCGGGGCCGGGCGGGCAGGTACGCGGGGAACCGCGGGGCTGGGGACACGGGGCTGGGGAGCCGGGGAGCGGGCGGCCGGGGACGTGGGGAGCCGGGCGGCCAGGGACGCGGGGAGCTGGGCATCTGGGGAACAGCGCGGCTGGGGAGCCGGGGAGCGGGCGGCTGGGGACACGGTGGGTTGGGGACGCGGGGAGCCGGGCGGCTGGGGAACCGCGCGGCTGGGGAGCCAGGGCTAGGGCAGGAGTCGCGTGGCCGGGGAGGGATGCGGCAGGAGCCGGGCAGGGCCGCCGCCGGAGTTACAGTCGAACCCATTTATCTCGACCTCGGTTAGTGGCAAATTCGGCGCTCTTCTGTGCTCGAGATATTAGGGTTCGGTGAGATTAAAGAATCGACATAACCGATGAGAAACCGATAAGACAAAGAGGGAGTTTGGCGGTTCCACTTCTAAAACGTCGACTTAATAGGATTGGCAAGTTAACCGAGGTCGAGATAAATGGGTTCGACTGTATTCACTGTTTCCGCAAATATTCATGCCCATATAGCCTCATTCACCAAAATAACCCAGGAAAGCCAACACAAAAGGGGATGCAACACATACTCAAAGGGAAATCATTAAAAATGTGAATGAATATTCATAGTATTCTTTGCACTATTTGGCCAGCTCTAATCAGAAGCTTAGGGCCCTACACAAAAATGTGTCACACCAAGTTTATATGCACAACTAATGCAAATGTACTTTCAAAGGGCTAGTTAGAAGCTTAACTGGCCCTTTGAGTGTACAAATAACTTCTTGGTGGGTATAGTCATACTAACTCTGCATAAACATTAAGCCAAAAATTGCATGCAGCCCTGTCCTTAATCTTTCTAAAACTCGTTTTAACCATTTCTAAAATGGTCATAAAATTTATCAAGCTAACATTACAATCTGTTGGAGTTTCTTTAAAATCTAAGAATGTAATGTTGAATGGCATTGCTTCCTGACTGCTCTTCACACCTCTCGTTATATGTAGGTAAAGATGATGGTGAAGTTTGTGATGTAGTTCTTTGTAGCAGTGAGCTGAGTCAAGACAGAAAGCCCTGAATTAGCAATAGTTAATAATACACTAATTAAAATTAGAAAGTAAAACAATTTTTTTCAGCAACAGTAATAAAGAACTTACTCTATTGTTAGATGTGTACAATATACAAAGAAATTTCATTTTTTAAAATGATTTTTTTTTAGGTTTAGAACAAAAATCTGTTAAGATAAACGTGCCTTACTCCTAGACTTCCTCATCAAAATCAGGCAAAGTTAATTCTTTCTGTTCAAAAAGGTTTCTTTCGGGAGCAAGATTGTTACTATTTTGGTGACATAATTTATGACTCAGAAATTCTTTTCCTACTCTGTTTCCCAAATCTGTTTGAAGCTTAGACATCTCCAGACAGATGAAGTCATTGGCATCTATTAAAAAAAGGGGGGGGGGAATCCTTTGAAATATAATCAATAGTTTCTGCATGATTCAACAAGGGAGAGTCTACAGAGCATACACAATTCCTCTGCAAAAAAGGAATGTTCTTAACATGGGTCAATTAACATGGCTTACATAACTCAGGTTAAAATAGCAGTGAAGACAAACCAACTTAGCTTTTAACTCAGGTTAAAGCCTATAAAGGAGCCTGGGATTGAAGTCAAGCTGCTAACCCAAATTAAAAGCCAAGTCACGGTGTCTTCATTGCTATTTTAACCTGAGTTAGCTAATGCTGGTTAGCTAATCTGAGCTTTCTTCTGCAGTGTAGAAGACTACACTGGGAGCAGGGCTGGGCCCCTAACAAGCACAAAGAAACTTATAATAAAAGGCCAAATTCAGTGCTGATATGAACATGAGGTCAGTGCAGAATTTGGCCTATTGCATTTAAATAACTACATCATCAAACTGACAAGGAAGACTTCACAAATATCTTTTCTAAGCAATCAGCTGAGCTTCTTTAGAACTTTATGCTTCTGGCTCTACACACTATGCAGAAGGATGCCAAGTTAACCTCTTCCTCACACAGGCTCCTGGGGAGAAAAACTGGCTTTATTGAAGTCAATGGCAAAACTCCCTTTCACTTCAATAGGGCCAGCATTGAATTTCTGATATTTCTTTTCCGGTTTCAGCCTCCTCTCTTTATTTGCCAAAAATCAGCTACTGCTCAGCTTCCAACCACTATTCCTAGATCAGCACACTTATTTTCATCCCATGCTATGACTCCTGACCTGCCTCATCACTGGGAGATTACTTTATTCTTCCTTTCCAATTTCAGCTTCCGCACCTGCTCTCCTGCTCAGTCTAAGAGTACATATTGGTCAATTTTTCTTCTGATGTATACTTGAAACTCCTGGGATACAATATAGTGTTGGTTGCTGAGGACATCATTTTCAAAGTGGCCTCTGAAACTTCATTGCCAAGATTTATGCCCACCCTTATTTGTATACATAAAACCTATATTAATGATTGCAAGCAATTATTTGCCAACACAACTGCACATCTGGATACCCATTTCAACACATAATTACCTAATCTGTGTGTGCAAACTGTGTCTTACACTGGCAAAGTTTCAGGTCACTTGAAAATTTGTTTAAAGCCATTTTCTGATCAGAGCAGAAGTTTGTCCTAGTGGATTCAGCACTGTGCTGAAAGCGAGGCATTCATGAGCCTCAGGTCTATGAACTCACCAGGTGACTTTTCCCTAATCATTAAACCTCTCTGCATCTCCATTTCCCCTTTGGTTAATAGGTCTGATTCTGGTCGTTTCACACCAGTCTTACACAGCTGTTTCTCTGCTTACTTTAATGGCACAGCTCCTTATTTGCCCCATGGTCTGTGCCATCTGAATTGGGCCCATAACACACACTTACCTACCTGATGGGGGTAAATGTGATAATGTTTGTATAGACCTTTGAAAATGGAAGAGCCATATGTGCTAAGTATT
Organism: Mauremys mutica; assembly: GCF_020497125.1. Lineage (NCBI taxonomy): Eukaryota > Metazoa > Chordata > Testudines > Geoemydidae > Mauremys > Mauremys mutica. The sequence continues at coordinate 75,453,549 of NC_059077.1, forward strand.
ATTACTATTTATTTTTATTATTATTATTAATTGAATTTTTGGCTCTTTTGGATTATTCAACACTCATCTTTAAATACCTTACAAAATGTATATGCCCTCATCAGCCTTATAACTACTTCATTTACAGAATAGGTATCATCATAACGCCCTCAAGGTGCCTATTACTGGACCACTAAAATATGCTATGTCATACCTTAATGCTATGGTAACATTGATGGGAGTCATGTGCAAGAATCAGTGGCAGGAGAGACCCTCTGGGATATTTTCAATTCATATACTATGCTGAGTGAAATCAGGGAGGGGGATTCTCCATACAATTCTTTTTTCCCCCAAGTATCCAGCAGTTCTAGTTATTCCACACTATTTTTGGTGGAAAGGAGAACAGTGAGCCAAAAGTAATGCTTTAAAAAAGTGCAAATATCTTATTTATTAGCTTAAAGCTATTATAATAGGACTGGCCATGTTGGTCTCATTAACAGAGGGACCTTTCTTTCTGCAAGCCAGCTAGAATTAGAAAGGCAACGGTGTGACATTGTAAATGCAACTGCATGCTTTCTGTAGATTTGATTTCTATTCCTCCTGCTTACCAGCCACACAGGAATAATATCTGTATGGAATAAAAACAAACTTGTTTATCATCTGTAGTCCTGACATGAGTGTCATTAGGGCTAAATGCTATAGCACAATAACAGAGATCTGCTCAAGAAATTATTTACGTTTAAGTGTTTGAACATTTATTTGAAGCTTTTATAACATTTTTCTCTTATCTAAAGGGAAGGAGATGCGAGGTACTGTATACATCTTCTGCTGTATTTTTGCTGAATATAATGTTGGTAATTATCATTAGTGAGCTATCGTTTGGTGCATAACAATGTAATGAACCATTTCAAATGAGAGTTGCTCAAATCAAATGCACAATATAACAAGGCTGAATTCTGGCATTTAACCTGAAACATAAACATATTCACCTCTCATCATCAGCATCATCAGAGTATGGAAATGTTTTTGTTGTACACAAAATGGACTTTTATTTTACATTTTAGAAATGGGATGAAGGGGCCTTCCAGAGTGGCTGAGAAACTGGACTTTTTCCAGGTGCTTGTAAATGGGGCAGTTGTCATAGTGTGATAGAAATGCAGATCTTTTGAAATCTGGGACAGATCTAAAGTGAAGGTGACGGGATCTGAAACAATATTAACAGTACCTGGATTTGGGTATAGTTGTGTTTGCAGATATGAAAAAAAGTTCTTAAAAAGTTCTCTAAAGTTCACAAACCTAGACATGCTTTCAGATGAACCTTGGATAATTTTAAGATTTTGCATCAAAATTCTTCTTAATAGTTTTAAGGCAAAACAGGCAACCCTTGCTGATGCTTTGAATTAATTGAAACTAGATAAATAATTTTTGGTGAAAAGTTTGAAAAACATCACCTCTTTTTCTGTTCATAGATTTCCATGAACAGATTACAGTTCCCTTGAATTGACGTTCCCTTACATTATTCACAGCATAATTACTGAAAATAATGATTAGTTTGTAGATTGCACATGAACTATTAATTGTATTTGATATTTAAATTCCGAGCTGTACTGATCATTTGTAATTGGACATTCACTCTGCATAGAAGATTTATTTTCCCTGACTGGATGAGTATAATTCTTAGAATCATGTTTGTGGTGTGCATAGTCACAATCACAATTTCTTAAACATTGTTGCGAGTAAACTGGTTCACTAGAAGAGATGGTCCAGGCATTAGCTGAAGACTCGAATGACCTGTATTAGAGTCCCTGCTCTGTCACATACCTCTTGTGTGAGCTTGGGGAAGTCACCTTGGGGAAGTGCCTGAGTACCCCATCTATAAAATGGGAATAATAGCACTTCCCTACCCCACAGGGATGTTTTAAGGATAAATACATTAAAGATTGTTTGAGATATACTGATGAAAAGCATTATCTAAGATCTAGTTATTATTCTTAAACACAAAGGAGCACAAACATATTCAAAGTGAATTCATATAAAAATTCAGAAGAACAGAGTTGTGATAAACTTCCCAAATGTGACTCAGAAGTTGTGCTATAAACAAATCTATATGAAGCAAAGCCCAATAAAATATTTGGAAGAGCGCCTATACACAAAAGTCACTTAATTTTGACAGCTCTGTATACAAGTGATAGACAAACTTCAGATGGTTCAAAGGTTTGCTTCAGATGTCAACCCAACAGGGCCGGCTCCAGACCCCAGCGTGACAAGCGCATGCTTGGGGCGGCATCCCGCGGGAGGGCGGCAGGCGGCTCCGGTGGACCTCCCGCAGGCATGCCTGCGGAGGGGCCGCAGGACCAGCGGCCCCTCTGCAGGCACGTCTGTAGGAGGTCCACCGGCGCCGCGGGACCAGCGACCGCCAGAGCGCCCCCCCGCGGCGTGCCACCCTGCTTGGGGCGGCGGAAATCCTAGAGCCGCCCCTGCAACCCAACTAGATGCTTTTTATTTCCTTGGTTTAGAAATCAGGCAAAAAAACCCTCAAGTTCAGGCTTTCATGGAATTTTTCCTGGTTTCATCTAAAATAGTTTTCCTTGTAGTAATTTGATACCATCACTTTGTGAATCAGATTAAACCAGAAAACCAAGAGGCATGCAAACAAATTGTATAAATCAGCTGAACAAGCTTAAAAGGCAATGAAGACAAATAAAATTTCAGCAGGAGAGTTCTTCTGATAGTTTTCTTATGTGAGCAATAGGTAAATAGTGAGAAATAGAAGATAAACATTATTTTGTAAGCAAGGGGAGGGATGTGAAATTAGAGTCAAGAAAGAAGACTGAGGTAGTGAAGTTTAGTTTAGGATTGCTGATCCTCCTCCTTAAAACACATGTTGGTTTTAGATATGCTTAATTAAAGGCAAGTTATTGCAGTTCAAAAAGATAATGAGGTTACAGCAGGCAAAAAGCGAGGCATGTGGCAATGGTGAAGAAACACAGTCAAAGTTTCTGTGTTCTAATACTAAACAAGAAATTTTATTAGAATAATGCTTCATTGTAAAACTTCTGCCTAGAAGCTCTTTCTGCTCCTCCTGTCTGGCTTTGACTACATGTAAGTGTTAAGGAAACTATACATATCCTCACAGAAACAACCAAACCAACAGTATGGAGGGAGTAAATTAGGACGTCAACTGCACATTTATTTAGGTAATATTTATTAGCGGAGGAGCTGAACTGCCAAATTTGGCTCTGGATCCAACTTCCTCAAAGGTCAGAATTTTGTTTAAGCCCATTTGAAAATTACCGGTCTGCCATCAAGTTCAGATTGCAAGATGATCTTCTCCAAAGCCTGGGGATATTCACAGCCGAGGTTTCTGTTTCAGTTCATTTCTAGTATGTATGTTGAATACATTCTACACATACTGAAGTCTTAGTAACAGGAGTTCTCACTCCACTATGTTATTAAATTGTTACTGAGAAGCGGATTGAGAGACAGCCAAGTTCTTTGTAAGAATTATCTGGTTTGTTGATTAGTGAAGTGAGAACAAGCAAGGGTCTATGGTATTTTTAATTGCCAAGAAATCATTAAACAAGAACCACTCTGCTATAGACGATAATTTATAAAGCCCAAATTTATCAGTAATTTTAATCATCACAGACCAGGACATACTTTCTAAATATGGCTAATTACTGTTCTTTCTAAATCATTTTTTAAAAATACATATGAAATGTAACAATTTATGTATTTTTTTCTCTACAAAACATAGACATATGAGGTGGTTTTGGTTGAATGAAGTAATGGACTAAATGACCTCTTCTTGGACTAGATGACCTCTTGAGGTCCCTTCCAATCCTGATATTCTATGATCAGTTTTCCTAAGATTTGGTTCAGACAAATTGAACACGCTCAAGTTTTAATCTTACCATTTCTATTTATCCTCTCTCCCGGATATTTTGTATCTTAAGAGACCAATAAAAACCCTGGCAAATATCAGTGGCAAAGTAGACTCTTATACATCTTGTAAACCAAAAGGTAAATCAAATGAATATTCATGAAACTGCATATTTCAGATATATCTTATACTGTATACTGGCAATACAAACATGTTTTCAGATTGCTAAGAAAGCAGTACAGCATGGAAACATATGCCCCAAAGGATACAGACCCAGAGAAACTCTGAGAAAACGTGGAAGAGATATAAAATAAGTACAGACTGTGGCAATCCATACAAAGTTAGTAACATCAAAGAGAGACCAGAGGCTTGATCATGCGGATGGATTTAAATGGGGGTTTTGCTTGGTTAAAGCCTACAGTGTTGGACCCGGTACTTTTTCAGTAAAATTTAGCATATTCAGAAAGTCTAAGAATCATGTCAATATTAGACAGCTGTCTTACATACTACATAGGTCTATACCTGAAGACTATTCCAAAATTTCAGCTTGGATAGAACGCAGTAGCATGCTTGCTTAGTAATGCATCTTTCAGGCAGCATATTTCAACTGTGCTCTATAATCAGCTCTGGGTTCCAATTCGTTTCCAGTTTCAGGTCAAGCCGTAGATTTTGAGGGTTTGGGACTTAAGTGAAACACTGCCTCTCACTTTATGTGGCACTATGACAGCAGTTTGAGATTGCAGATTCTTAGCTTACCTGGGAGAAAGCAAGGTTTTACACTTGATCCTTTGCACATTCAAGATAATGGTGAAGCTTTTGTTGACTTTAATAGTGCAGGATCAAGTCTTATGTGAGGGGCCCTCAACTTTGAAACTTAATTCCTCCAGTGGTCAAAGTCTGATTCTGCTGACCTATAGGTTGCAAGGCCTTTCTGCTTTCAAACACTTGCAAGATGAAAGAGGGGAATAAGGTAAATTTGGGAATTATTAGCCCAGCTGGGTTGATTGGATGAGGAAGAATTTGCAACTTGATGCTGTTCATTTATTAATTTTGAGTTATTAGAAGTTTGAAAAAGTTGCTGGGATTGTAGGCCCTTTGACATATTGTAAGTGTTATAATATATCTAGATTGAAGATGAGATGCATTTTACTGTGGGATAGAACAGATTAAATATGTTACATTTAAAAAAAAACCCATCAAAATAAATATTAAAGCTGCCCCAAATGCAATAAAAGCTGAATATAAAATTTTATATAAAAGCAACACTTCTTAATGAGCTAGGAGATATCAACAAACAGAACAGATTTTTTTTAAAAAATGCTTAAATTGGAATATTTTAATCACAGATATATGGAGTATTACTGAAATGAAACTACGCTCAAAACTGTGTGCAGGAAGTGCCTTACAGAATTAGAAAAAATACAATTATCAAAACGATGGGAAACTGAAATTGTCTCAGGCACATTGCAAATATCAAATTGCAACAAAAAGAAACAGTCATTAATGCCCTAACTGGCTGAGATCACCTTTGGGTGAGATCAGTGTGCAGATCAAGTGTACAAATGTTAGTTGCCAGGTTTTAAAATGTTCTCCCAGAATGTAGCAATAAAATAATAATAGTTTCTTGCTGTAATTTGCTATTGGAAAATATATAGGGCCAAATCCTGCCTTCACTCAGAGATATCCTCTGATGCTGAGTGGAACCTGGCCTGAGTAGGACCAAGTAAAAGGGTTACCACCTTTCTAATTGGACAAAACCGAAAACCCTTGACCCGCCCCCTTCCCCGCCCCTTCTCTGAGGCTCCATCCCATTCATTCCATCTCCCCTCCCTCTGTCGCTCGCTCTCACCCACCCTCACTCACTCACTCATTTTCACTGGGCGGAGGCAGGGGATTGGAGTGTGGGAGAGGGTGAGGGCATCAGCTGGGTGTGCGGGCCCTTGGATTGGGTCAGGGATGAAGGGTTTGGGGTGCAGGAGAGGACTGAGGGGTAAGGAGTGTGGGAGGGGGGGCTCTGGGCTGAGGCAGGGGGTGGGGGTATGGGAGGAGGTACGGGTTCTTGGCTGGGGGTGTGGGCTCTGGGCTGGGGATGAAGGGTTAGGGGTGCAAGAGAAGGCTCCAGGCTGGGGCCGAAGGATTCAGAATGTGGGAGGGGGCTCTGGGTTGAGACTGAGGCAGGGGTACAAGCTCTGACTTTCCAGAGTGCTAAGGGATGCTAGATTCCCAGCTCTTCCCCAGACCACACCCCAAACTCCATCCCTTTCCCCCAGGCCTCAGATTTAAAATTGACTGTTAATTTTTAATATCAATTTTTAACAACAAATGCACCTAAGTTGTTTACACTGGTCAAAATTTTCTAATGCAGGTGGCTAAACTTAGGAACCTATTAGGGTCTGGATTTATAAGTGAAACTTTTGCTTTGAAATTTAAAAAAAAAATACTAATATGTGATGAGTAAATAACATTAATAAATAAATGAAATTCCTGGTTGTTCTTATTACTATTTAGTCTTCTACCTGAGAGGTCTTAATAATTAATCCAGTAATAAACATGTTGGGGCCAAAATGGAATGATGCCAGCTAGAAATCTGGCCCAAATTATTATACATTTATGAAAATACAAATGTATTATATATGCATTATAGTATATGCATTATGTATACAGAATTGACACATTATTCAATTCCATCATTTTCTACATATGTGACATAAGGTGGGTCTCTCTTTAATATCCTGAGACCAACACAACTACAACACTGCATACATCTAAAAATAAAGAGATCAGTTGATCATCACTAGAATTTCTATTAAAGGTAAATGAGAATTGCCATATAATAGATTTGACTAAATATATATATTTGTTATCTCTTTGCTATGCATCCATCTACATACTTGCACATGTTTACATTTGTAGATTCCAAGGCCAAAAGGGACCACTGTGATCATCTAGTCTTGCATAACATAGGCCATAGAATTTCCCCAAAATAATTCGCAGAGCATCTCTTTTAGGAAAAAAAATCCCATTTTGATTTAAAAATTGCTAGTGATGGAAAATCCACCATGACCTTTGATAAATTTTTCCAATGACTAATTACCATCACTGTTAAAAAATTATGCCTTATTTCTAGTCTGCATTTGTCTAACAAACTTCCAGCCATTGAGTTGGTTTACAAATATCTCTGATAGACTAAAAAGCCCACTATCAAACATTTAGTTCCCATATAGGTACTTATCGGCTTTAATCAAGTTACCCCCAAACCTTCTCACTATAAAGCTAAATAGATGGAATTCTGAGTCTATCACTATCACAAAGGGTGATCTTTGCATAAACCCACTGAAGTCAATGAGTCTCTTCATGGTACATAAGTCCATCTTGTTAAGGATCTGATTGCAATATCAGTGCCCACATTTGCATTTGATTTGGTTTTGCTTTTAACATCTTTTCCTCCTAATTTACATTATGAGAAGGAATTCAGTAAATAAAAAAGTGTACTATATAACGATAAGTCAGATATGGTCAGATCAATGAGCAACCACCCAAAAGATATTTTCTTATACGTAACTGAATGTCACAGTCAGATCTAGAGGGACAAGGTAGGTGAAGTAATATATTTTATTGGACCAACCCACCTTGTCTTTCTGTAGCCTTTTTAATTTGAACTGAATTTTGTAATTTTGTATTAAACTACCATGGGTTCAACTCCTGTTGCTACAGCTTCAAGTTCAACAGAGTGAAAATCACCTCTGGTGTTTTTCTCAAGTTTGGAGACTCTAGGAACACACAAAGTACAAAGAGAATGACCACAGACACAATGACAAGTACAAAAGGCTTATCTGTACTACAAGTTTTATTAAAGCAATAAATTACAATTACCTGTATGTACAGAAATCCTACAAAACCCCATGCAATTGTAATGTCAACAGACCCCAGTCATTGGCTAGCAGAATTGAACCTGGGACCTCTGGAGCTTAGTGCATGAGCCGCTACTGCATGAGCTCAAAGCCAACTGGCTGTTAGTTAAAGCTGTAGAGGAGACTCATTTTATCTCTCTCTCTCTCAGTGGTCTCGGTGCCACTAGATAGGACAGAACACCACACCCAGGAGGTGTGTGGGTTAGACAATGACTAAGACTGCAATCATATTCACATTCTCAAAGATGTCTAGGGTCTGATGGATCTCTCAACAGACGATCATGAATAGAGTGTCCTGGCAATGGACTGATGTATATAACAGGTACATGAGCTACATCTGCAGATACTTAACCACAAGAGGGCCATGGTAATAAATTGACATATATGATAATATGTTAAGATCACTGGTATACTAACCTATAGGAGAAAGACACTCCACCATTAGTAAGGTGAGGAAATACAAATAAGGAAAAGATGAAAATCCCCTATTGAATAGGCAAATATAGCATAACCTATTATAAACATTGCATCTCAGCCTACGGGCAGTAGGAGAAGGAGATGTAGCCCTTGGAAGGTGCCAGAATGATGGCCACTGGTGATGAGGGGGAAGGTGATGGTGATGAAGGAGATGATGGCTAACATTTCAGGTTGTTCTACAAGGGATGGTGAGAGTATATGGCTGTGCAATAGTATCTCTATCTACCTTACTGAGTTGAGGTGTTTGTGACTGTGCTAAATGTATTAATAAACTATTTGTAAATATAGAAGAGTTCCTATAGTGTGAATGCTGCAACTGTGCACATCGGGCTTCCCAATTATATAATAATTTGAATAGTACTGGGCCTGATCTTGGGACAAGAACCTATCAACCCTCAAAGTGATAACTGGGGATTCTTAAGTAATCAAGATAATTAATATATAATCTATAGATTGGGCTACAGTTTCAACCCTCTTTTCCTTATCTGTACTTCCATACCCAATGAATATTGGGGAGCCCTATTTGTCATAGGTTGTTTCTTAGTTCCTGTTAGTCTCATTAGCATCTATGCTCCATATATATCTTGCAGTCAGGACAGGACATTCCATGTTACAGTCAGGTGTCTTGTGATCTTATTGCAGTTTATTGTAATCTAGTTTTCTGTAACATTATCTATTGGCACATCTTTTGTAGTAATCTTGTGACCTTATTGGCATAGGGTTATTCCTAGGTCACACACTCATGTCAAGCGTTCTTAAGCCTATGGTCTACTCAGGCTAAGCTAAAATCTTACAGGCCTTCGCCTGTAGTCCTTGCATTCCAGCCATGACTTACTTATATACCTAATATATACTCATCATTCCTAAATACTTGTCAATCTTATACTTCTATAATCCTACAATTTAAATCTATCTAGCACACATTGATTATATACGAAATAGCAAATGAATTGACCATAACTCCACATAACACAATGATAAATGTATGATAAAATGAACTAATTGGCTATATCTCTAATATCCTAGGACCAAAACAGCTACAACACTCAATACAACATTCTGAGATCTAAGCAGTTTTACAGTGACTACACTGCAAACTTGTAGAGAGAAGACACTATTCAAATTGAACAATGTACTCAGCAGGAAATTCACTTAATGATATGTAATGGACATTTCATTGTCAGTAAATGTAATTTTGTTCTGGTCAAAGCTTTACATATGCAGACAAATCTAAGGACATACGGGCATGATTTGCAAATCTCACTTTCTAGCTTCATTTTCTTTTTTTCTTTTTTTTTTACCTATTCAGGGAAACTCTGTATTGAATGTCTACACATAGTACAGTTCATGGTGTATGACTTGTATCTATATTTGTTTATAGAGATAAGAAAGATGGGATGATTATTTACACCACATGCAGTGTAACTATATAGAGAGCAATCTAGCAGTAGGTCAAAAAACTATGGAATGGTGCCTGAAAAGGAAAAGCGTCCCTGGTGAGTCACCAATGTAAGAAGGAAGCCAACATACACTGGTATGCTTTTATGGTAGAGTTTTCCTACAGTGAAGTAGGATATAGATGAAATTTGAGAAATAGCTACATGTTTGGAAATATTGGCATGTTAGGTTTCATGCTGTCAGGGCAGTGTTTCTGGAAGTATATGCAACATGTGATGCTGCTACAGGAGGCTGGGAGAGGTAGAATTCAGGGTGCTGAGATGGTAACCTGGAGGAGACTGGGGAACCAGAGTCTTTGGAGACAATATATATGGAAAGTAAAATGTCCTTGACTTGAACCCTTTGAATCCTTCTGGAGACTTTCAAAAGGTATACAGGACTGATTAATATTCATTCATTGGGAATCTATTTCTCTAATACACAGAGATTATAGAGTAAGGAGGATAGGAACACCAACAATAAGATTAATTGGTTATTCAGTGAAACAAATCCACAGAAGCAGAGTATTGCTCTTGTTTTGTTTTCTTTTTTTAAGAAAGAGATAAATGAAGAGTTAAGTTGATAGGAGTCTTATAACCACTGGGTCTTGAGCAAGTATTTAAAAGAAGGAAGGTAGTGGGTTTGTGGACCAGCTCAGAATCAGGCATTTTATATGTAAGGTGTGGCATGTGAAAATGTTGTAGTAGAAGCAGGCAAATGGATATCAAGGCTGGCATCATTGAGAGAGCAGATTGAGGTGTACAGCAATGCAAAAAGAAAAGAAAGGGCAGCCTTAGTTAAGACTTGGTGGCTGATGTTAATCTGGAACGTGATGCCATGGAAAAAGGAAGGAATTCAGTGGTAAGGGTGATATGGGCAGATCAATAGCCAAGGAAGATTTTCTTAGGATTTGTGGGGGTTTTTGAGAGGCATACAGTATATTTTTGAAGGGGGGCTGATTTTTCAGAAAGCCCTGAGCACTTGCCTTCTGAAAATTAAGGTCATTTTAAGAGGTCACAAATGGACACACAAGACTCTAGCCACTTTTGAAAATCTTGGGCTAAACCTTTTACTGTTTTTTCTACGGTGATGACTTCAAAAGATTCATTATGCAATTTCAAGGTACTGAAGAAAGAATAAGAGCTTTAGATGTTTTATACATGCAGTTTTGCAAAATGGGATATAGCATGACATATAGAATTATCTGATGAAGTTCAATTATACCCACTAGCACATCCCAGCAGACACGCTTACATTTTCTATTTTTCAACTCAGCAGTGACTTCCTCATTTAAGGTTCTCTGAACTACATTACAGTCAGTCTTTATTATTTCTAACTAGAGCTGACAACTGTAGCACTAAAGATATCCAAAGACTTTAGTCACAGGGCTTTTTTGTGTGTGACGACAATTTTCAAGCAATCAAAAGTTTAACAGAACAGATGCCTGAATTTGTGCAGTATATTGAAGATTATAGGTGTTATTCAGTAAAGAGATACAATTCATATTTCCCCTTTTGCCATGAATTCTTTAATGTAAATTCCTTATAAATTGCTCTAGCCAGTTCTCTCTTACACACATACACTCACACACATGCACACCATTGTACGAACACAGCTTTTCTTTTTCTTTTTTACTATGTTATTTTGTAAAATAACAAACTGAGATGAGAAAACAAAATGAGATTTAGTTTCTGAAAACTAAAGGAGCAGACTAAGGGCCTGATACTGCTTCTACTGAATTCAATGAGGGCAGGATTAGGACCTAAAGCGCTTGTCTCTACTATGGAATTTTGAACATATAGGCACTTTGACTCTACATGATGCATGTGGATGGGCTCCTGAGCCGGCACGGAACCCCATTGATTCCAGTGGGAAGTTGTGTTTGCACAGGGTCCATCCAGATATATCACCTTGTAAGTTTAAGAACTTTGCTCAAAAGAGCTAAAATAATCTTTGAACTCAATTCCAATTGGTTATAAATTCTAGTTGTTAGTTTTCAGATGTCAGCTTTCCCAATCAGTAAGACAATATTTAAACAAATTTCTTACACATTTGATTTATTTAACTTGATTTATAAGATCAGTACCAGAAAAAAGGCACCTTTCTTAGGTTCTACACACATTTATTTAAAAACAAATCTCAAAAGGTAACCAAAAGTAGCTGCAAACTCCACCACGTCAGCTGATGATTTTAAGCTTGAAAGAGTTTCAGAAATTTACCAGCGGTAGCCAGCTCAAACCCTCCAGCAAAAAATTATTAACTACCCCCCTCTTCCTCATAAAACCACATATCTGAAGATTTCCTAATTCTAACACAAACAACTGTGATTTTGAATTTGGTTAGCTACAAAAAATAAAAACAACAAAAAAACAGTTAATTCATGAGATTTACCTAGAAGTTCACAAATCATAAAAAAGCTAAAAAACCTCAGACCCTCAATTATGAATTGCAAATTTCATAATTCACGGTTCAATTTGCAATGAATATTTCTAATGATTATGATATAATGACTTATACTAGCTAATGGCTACTACCAGGTGATGAAGTTCATTGAAGATATGAATACATTAAGAAAATCAGTACAAGCTGTAATACCTAAATGAGTATCAAAGTATTATTTCCCCAGAAACTTGATATTATTAGGACAAAATTACATCTTAAATAGTTAGCTTTTGTCAGTTATTTGCTTTTTGTGTGGCTTTTTGGTCTAAGCTCAGTGACTTTTGAACTTCTAGTGAGGTTACAGTAAAATGTTGTGCCTGGTCTTTATCTATTAATAACAGAGCTAATTCTTCTTTGCAATATATAACAAATGTATTAAATGTAAAATACAATAGGTACTAATTTCTCCTTTCCACTGGAAAATATATGTACATTGATGTTGGGCAGTCAGCTTTGGGTGGCGGAGGAGAGGGGGATTTTACTAAATGATGATGAAACACCTAGGTCTTGGTCCTGCAAAGACAGCACATGCATAACTTTAAATGGACTATTCACTGTGTAAAGTTAAGCACATGCATAGGTATTGGCAGAATAAGGGCCTTAGCATCTCCCTCATTCAATTCATTACAGCAGCAGCTTGAGAATAGCTTCTGTCAAATTAGGCTGGGAAAACCATCACTATGCTGTTCTGTAGGCTCCAAAAGTACTTCCATCTATTGTAATTTTATTATTAACCAATCCTATTTTTTTCAAATGTGTTTGTAGAAGTTCTGTGAAGTGAGCACTAAGGGACAAATTTCATGCCCACTGATATCAAGATGAATTTTTCCCATTGACATTAGTGGATTTGGGCCTAATTATATGCTCAATTGTAGTTTCACAGTGCAGTCATTTGAGTTTCTGTGTGAAAATAAACATGATCATTTTTTTAGGGAGAAAAACCTGCATGTTTTCAGTCTCACCACACAGAAGCCTTGCACCACAATCCTTTATACTCTCCCCAGGTCCCATTCACTACACACAACTTTCTTAGAGTAGCATTTGATGAAAGGCTCCTTGGTTCTCTTAACTTTAACTTCAGAGGTCTCAATCAAAGGTAAGTTTCTCCCTCTCCGGGGTGTTCAGCAGTGCTTATCCAAGCACCACATCCAGTCCAAGTTGTTATACTTAAAGTTTATTAGGGAAAATCACAAGCAAATTAAATTTTAAGTGGAACATGTGCACAGTGAGCCTCATTCTCCTCATTCCAACACCAGTATAATTCACTGACTTTAGAGTTGGACTAATATAAAGCCAGTCAGAGGAGAATAAAGCCCACATAGACCAAAACATAAAGTGCAGTTTAGCTAGAAAATATGGTTGTGTTGGCAAAAAAGCTGCCATGGTAGAAACAAACCAAACCACATAACTTGTAACAAGGTGAAGATGACCAGGCCCTTAATTGCTCTCAAAATCATGGTTCCTCTGGAGCATGGAAAGGGCCAAACTTTAGGTTCTACCTAGCTACAATGGGCACACTGTTAATTCTGGTCCTTGAGAGAGTTACAAATGCTTGTGGTATTCCACATTTTAAGTAAAAGGTACATCTCTGAAAGCCATAATTTCTCCAAAATAGGACTGAATGTTTTAAATGGGCCCACTCTACACTTATCTCAGTATTTTTTTTGTTATGCATTTCAGCCATCTTGTAAGGAGGTTTGATTAGTTACATTTCAGCAAAAGTATCCATCAAGATATTCAAAGATGGGGGCCTAAAGTTAGGCCCCTAAGTTCACATTTAGGTGTTAACTTCCAAAATTACTGAGTGGCCAGGAGCTCCCACTGGCCATTTGTCCTATGTTAGCCACAAACCCTTTATTTTATAGGATGATTTCAATTGTCCAGTCTGAAACCAGTATTTGATTATTGCATCATCTCAACCAACCTCAGTTTATGAGATAACCTCAGTTTATAGTGTCCAGTTTATATACAGCTGGTTTCCCCTTTCATCCAAATCTAGCAATTCATATATAACTTGTTTATTAGCCCTTTTCCTCTAAAACCACCTCCTAAGTGCCTATTCAATGCTTCCCCCAACAAAGACTCTTTTGTTTACTACCTTTCTGTTTGCCAAGGACATAGCACCTTTGGAAACCAGCTTTTTAAAAGATATTCTCAAGGAGGCTTCTCCCCAGCCATGGCACAATGGATATAACTTCAACCCTTGGTATCCTAAATACTAGGTTGAGGCAAATAGACTATGCACGAACTTGCTGTCTAAGAAAATGCTGATGCCATCGATAACTTTATTAATAAATCCAGCTCTAAATAAGTGGAACATCCCAAATAATCATGTTAAAACTGTTTGTTCTGGTAGGCAATAGTGGGATTTAAACACAGAGTTCTACTGAAACTGTAAACTGCACCTTGGTGTCAGGGGAAGAACATTTAATTATTACTCAATGTAAATCAAGGAAAATCATTTAATTAAGATCACTTTATCCTTTAAGCAAACATTAGAACCTCATAGCTTGTATCTATTTCCTACTACTTACCTTCTCCAGACAGCCAAACTTTTCCATTTGTATCATGTTAATCAAAAACGTATTGTAATTTGCAACCAACACTCCCATGACTGTCACCAATAACCCTCTTAAAATTTCTCCCTACGTTAACTTTCTAATTCTTAGATACATTGTCATCCCTCGTCTTCCTCTCCTAAGCAAAAGATTAGACTATCAAACCTTTCTAACACTGTCCCCACCACAAATGGTCTCCTCATTAGTATCCAGTCTGGCTTTCGCTCCATTTCCAAACTGTCCTATTTGTGGTGAATTACCTTCTTCTCTGTTATTTCTCTATCTTGCCTTTCACCTTGTTCATCCGAGTGCTAGATTTTACGTTGTAAGTCAACATATTGTTATAATTTTATATTGCAGTAATGCTCATAGACTGCAAACTCACTTGTGTGCTTCCTATGTGTTTGTACAGTGCCTAGCAGTGTGAGGCCTAAGACAGCCTTCTTGATTGTGCTGCACAGCTCACAAATAGAAATGTTGGGAACAGGGCTGCTGAGAGCACTGCAATGAAAGTGTCAGTAGGGGTGGACCAATGACAGCAGGACATAGGAGACAGCTACATTGCCAGCGCAGAAGCGCAGGTTGTAGCCTTGTGAAGGAAGCTTGCATTTGGGCAAGAATATCAAGGATCTGGGTTATTATAGGTTGTGCAGATAATGAGGCCTATGATTAAGGTTGCCTAACACTTTTCCTGACTGGGTGTCTCAGACCAATTATATATAGGCGAGGGGAAAATACTTGAATTTTCCCCAGTTAAAAATTCTTATAACCATTTCATCGAGGAGCTCTAGTGTATCCATGCTTTTGAACAGGGACTTGAAATTTGGCAGGGAAATCTCTCTGGTGTGAGGGATGTGTGTTTTGCTCTCCACGTGAAAATCTGCCCCAATTTAGCCAATTTATTAGCCTCTGAAAATCTTAGTTCTCACATGCTCAGTAGAGATGACAGAGTTTGGTAAACTACATTCATAAAGTATTCTGTTTGTCCTTGAGCATGCCCCATCCCAGGGCTGCAGAAGCTGAGCAAGATTTTACTTGAAATAGCTGGGAGACCATTTCTCCTGTGCTCTCAGTGCTGCCTCTGCTGGTGCTCAGGCAGCGAGGAGGAGGAGGAAACAGCCTGACTGGAATGTAGAGAAAAGAGGAACCAAGCCTGGATTGTGTGTCACAAGAGTGCAGACTTGGGGAAGAGCCTGGGAGTGGTGGTGGGTGGGAACTGGGATTAGGAGCTCAGAGGGGTCAGGGTGGAGCCTGAAACTGTGACAAGGAGTGAAGGAGGGATATGTGGAGAGGGTGAGAGGAGACTGGAACAAGGATAGGATGGAAGGGCAGAAGGGTCTGCAATCACTAGAGCACACACCCATCAGAACCCAGATTAGTATCCAGGATATACAGGATTCCTGAGTCTCATCATTCCTCTGCTGTGAGCAAGTAGCTCTGAAATCCACTCTCTGTTAGCATAAGGGACAGAGCTATGTGTGGTAGATTTAAAGGTTAAAATGTGCTAATAAACTGTACAGGAATCAATGTGGCCCACATGAGGGAATGTCTATTTTTCCATCTTGCTTTAAAAAAACAAACAAACTAGGAAATTACATATAAAAACTACTATAAAAGATATTGAGATTGCAACATGAAACATTCAAAAGCTAGGAAATGTCAGAATAAATATTGTCCACACAGCCACACATTATGATGCAGTCTCTAATTACATGATTGCATATAATTTTCCCATAGAACACCTGCCTCATTCTTTCTGGGAGACAGGAGAGATGGGTTCTATTCCTGGCTTTGCCATTGACCAGCTGAAAGACCCTAGACAAGTTATTTCACTTCTGGACCCCTCCCACCCTTTCCCTGTTCTGTTTAGATAGTAAACTCTTCAGAGCAGAAAGTATTTCTTACTATGCATTGGTACAGTGCCTAGCAATGGCCCCTTTGGAGCCCTAGGTTCTATATTAATACAAATAAATACTACTACTAATATTCATAATTTTTTTTGATTCTTTAATACTTTACTCCAAACACAATTATTAACGATTTAAGACAAAATAAGAACTATTTTGTGACGGGATCCCCGGCATGCAGGCTGGAACTGTGCCCACTGTGACCACTGTGCCCCCTTAACTCTCCAGCCTGCGCTGTCTCCCACAATGCTTTGTAGTGACAAGCAGAAACCCTCTCCAGGCACTGTGATCACTCACCACAACACCATATGGAGCCCCACACCCAGATATATTGCATGAATGCTCCCTGAGCCACTCATGAATCACACAGAGAAAGGCATCAGAGCCAAATCTCCCCCAGCTCCCAGCACTGTACCTCAGGAATATACCGTCTTGCACTGCTCAAGATGAGAAGTGCACATTTATTAATTGATTCACCACTTCATCAATGAAAAGTGGACATTCACCAGCCTTTGCAAACCTGAGCAGATTTACCACACACTTTAGGCAAACTCACTGGTAAAGATAAACAGTAAATAAAATTTATTTACTACAAAAGATAGATTTTAAGTGATTATAAATGATAGGCAAAAAGTCAGAGTTAATTACCAAAAGACAATAAAATGTAAGCATGCAGTCTAAACTCACAACTCTACTAGACTGGGTAACAGCTAGATTGAGCAGTTTTTCTCACCACCCTGAATACTGCAGTCCTTAATATACAGGTTTGTCCCTTAAACCTGGGCCAGTCTCCTCTTTTGGAGTCTTCAGTCTTTTGAGTGTCTTTGTTGTGTGCAGCATAGGTGGTGGTGGTGGTGGAGACTCTGTTCTGTTTTATACCCTCAGTTCCATGTATTTGGAGAACACAAGTCCAGGCATGTATGGTGGGCACTGGTGAGTCCCCAGGCAAGGCTGAGCAATTGCCCTGGGTTGGCCTCATGCAGATGTGTCATTGAATTGTAGTTCCCTTGCTGGACAATGGTTGTTTGACACCCGCCTGGGTGCTGGTTACTTTCGTTGGCATTGTCTCTGGAGAGCTAGTATCTTGATGCTTCCCAAAAGCACAGCATATTTTAGTGACAACCATACAACACAAAATTCTCATAACTTCATATGCACTAATAATATACATATTTAGATAGAACAGCAAAGAGTCCTGTGGCACCTTATAGACTAGCAGACGTATTGGAGCATGAGCTTTAGTGGGTGAATACCAACTTCGTCGGATGCATGATAGAACAGTGACTTTCAGCAGATCATAACCTTTCCCCTGATACCTCACACAGCCTGCTTTATATGCAATATCACAATTATATATAAATGAGGAATATAGGGGTTACAGGGCACTCCCCCAAGGTATAGTGTGTCACATATTTATTTTACATAAAAGGTATTCATGTGCAAACCACTGTCAGGAAATATTAATTGGACCTTCAAAGGGGCAGTATCTGAATGCAAATACATGGATTTCCAAGGAGTATTTTCATTTGAGTCAAGGTTTCAGGAGAATTATCTATTTGATTCTTATTCCTTTGCTTTCATGCTCAGGTTCTGATCAGCTTGGAAATAGTTATAATAATACTTCATTTATTTTCAAAATGGAAACCAAAGGTCCCCAAAGGTCTAAATTTCATTCAAGTTTTCTTCATCACAGATATAATAAAAGAGGCACTGCTTATGCATTTTTATATGTTTCAGAAGTTAAATAAGACAATTTCATCTTAGCCCCAGTGTTACTATAATATCCAAAATAATTTTAACCTAAAGCTAACTTAATAAATATACTAAAAACAGCATAGAAAATGCTACCAGTTCCCCCCCACCACAACCTTTCCCCCCCGCTCCCCAGGTACAGGAAATCATGAATATATTGAAGCTTATCTCCTTTAGTAATATGCAGTACTAAGTGCTTGGCACCCAAGAATAACCTGAAAGAGATTGCACTCTACATAATTATGCAAATAGATTTTTTTTACAAGTAAAAAAGAAACATTCGAAAATGACAGTATGCTAATACATCAGTAGCATTGAATATCTGTGGGGATTATTAAAAAATGAAGTGTTTGTTCATGCCCACAGCTTTTTCTACCTCATATTTTTTCATTGATTCACATACCTCCGAATGAAATATTCAAGAGCGAGATGGTACAAAATCATAATTACCAGAATTACACACCTCTATATTTTTAATACCCCCATCAATATTACACATAGTATAAAGGAACATAATTAAACAAAACGTTCAGAGAAATGATGATTTAACTGCTATCTAGTATACTATGTAATGAGCCAGAGCTACACAGCACGTGAACTATTTATAGACCAAATCCAAAAGACTTTACATAGATTTTACTTTAGCAAAAACTGTCATTGATTTGAGATGGACTTGTCTGGACGATAAATGGGTAAAGACTGGGGTGGATTGGGTGCCCGATCAATGGATTTACACACACACACACACACACACACACACACACGTACGTCTAAGGGGGGCTAGCTTCCCTCCAACATTGTCAATCCCACAGACTTGCCCACATTTTGCTAAGCATGGTCTGGGAGTACGGGGATCCAGCTGGAGAGCAGGCAGGAGATGGACTTTCCTACTTCACAGTGGTGTTGTGAGGACAAATATACTGAGGACTGTGAGGCACTCATATACTACAGTAATGGAGGCCATATGACTGCTTAAATCCAGCTCTACACTAGAAACTTTTGCTGGTATAGCAATGTCAGTGAATGATTTTTTATTTTTGTTTTGGTTAATGTTTTTATACTTTGGTAAAAGCCCAAAGTTAGATGCATTTATATTGGCATAAAAATGCTTCTTCTGGTATAGCTTATTGTGCTCACCAAAACAGTATAAGCTATCCTGGCAAAAGCTGTTTTTTGGGTGTGGGGTGGAGAGGAGGCTGGTATCAGATGCATCTACACTAGGAAGATTGACAAATCTTTTCTAGCATAAGATAGATGGAAGGGCCAGGGCATACAAAATCCCCTGCTGGCCCCACAGAACTTATCAGAAAAGCCTGAAGTTGTATGATTTTCTCAGAGTCACCTCTGTAGCAGGAATCTCATGTTACGGTGAATCCTGGGGGAAGTCATATGGTGATACTTGCTAACATAGCTCTAATGGAGCTGAGCAGCTAGACATTAGGGCTAGGAATTTGGATCTAGAGGGCACAGCTGTGGTGGAAGTAAGAAGCCTCTACAATGATGGCCCTGGAATTCCACAGATCCCTGGAGATCTTCATGGTTTCTGGGTGAGCCCTATGGCCTGTTCTAGGAGAACCAGCCAACCCAACCTCAGCCTCAATGAATGATATTGGAGTATTCCTCATTCACATTTCCTTTTCTTCAGCCCCCTCCCTTGGGGCTTCACAGTGGAGGTGAGGGGAGGACAATCCAGCCCTGAATCCAGGATTTGCCTTTTCATTAATGCAGTATCTGTGGTAGTTTTAATTAAGAGTATTCTCACTACATTTATGCTATAATACTGTATGAAAGAGTCCAAGACATGTAAAGGAAGAAAAATAATTTTGATAACTGGGGCATTATTTAAAATACTTGCCAAAGAAGCTAGCGGGGGGAAACGGCTTCTAAGGCAAGCTTTCAAATGGAGATGAGACTTCTAAAAGAACATCAGAGAGTAGCGATAGCTGCTTGCTCTTTGCTCAGCCATGTGAAAGTATTGTTTAATTATGGATCAAGTTCAGCCTTTAGCTCCTTGACCAGTGTGGATTATTCTTTCCATTTTCTTCTGTGGGATCATGCTGAGCGGGGGTGATGCCCAGATAAAAACATGATATTATTCACCCGCTTATATTCTCTAGAGAACATCAAAAACTAGAAAGAGGAGGTGGAGGAGGGGGAACAGGGAGAACCTGTGGAGCTCTTTGAATTAAGTAAAAAGACAGGCCCAATTCTTGCTGTTCTAAAACAATAAAGTACAATTCTCTCTAGGCAAGAGATCTAAGAAATACAGATCATGTGCCTTTTTTGTTAGGTGCTGAATTAAAAGAAATCTGTGACCAAAATACAAAAGCCAGAATTGCCTTAAACTCTTGGAGCTAACAAAGTTAATTCAAAGGGAATTGTTACTGAAGACAGCATATTTGCAGATGTTAACCTGAAGGGGCACTTCATATGCTTGCTTCTCTGAACCTGACTCTTCTGTGTGGTGCAAACCTGGGATGTCCAGCTCTGGAAAGGTTATCCCACTGCAAGAAGGAAACTGTACTGGTGTTGAGGTTCTTATTGCTGCCTCCCTCCGGCTGGTATAAGAGGGAAAATAGGGAATCGATAGAGTACAAGAGATGTGGCCAGATGTTCCGATGTCATACCAATTCACAGCTATAGTTTTGAACCCTGGGATCCATTAGGCCAGCAAACAAAGTTACAGCAACCTTTAGGATGTTCTAACATGATGCAAAGCGGGTGGTCCTGCACATAAATTCTACAGGATAAGAGTGGTGCAAGAGCTTAAGCCAATATTGCATACCCACCCTCAATTTGCATTGAGTGCCGCTTGGCCATAACCGAATATTTAACTTCTTACCATTAGTATTTGTTTCCTAACATACTGGGTGTAGCTTAATGTAACTTGAGATGATGTATAGTTTTCCTGTGGGAGAAAATGTCCTCGTTTATTTTTATTGCAAAAAGTATTATTTAACAAACAAAAGAGAAAGAACAGTGCAGTTTGTATTATAAGGCCAGATTCTGTCGTCTTTACCCACATTGAGTAGGACCTTACTTTGAAAGTATTCCAACTGAAGTCAGGAGGACATGAGTAAGGGTGGGAAAATTTGTCCTAAATGAGTAAAAATAATCATCATCAGAAAATGGATGGGTAGAGATGCAGGAGGATAGTTGGTGTTTTTCTTTCTTAAAATTGCATTTGATTGCTTGTCTTCTTAGATTGTAAGCTCCTCAAGGCAGGGCTAAAGATATGTGTGAAATGCCTTAGCACATCATAGCACCTACCACACTACTATATAAAATAAATGAACACTATAATAATAATAGATAGATGAAACATATGAAATGAAAGTTATTAACATACTATACTACACTATACAGGAAATGATTCTGTGCTGCATTCCTCAAAAGAACAGCACAGAAGATGTAGTCTGAATGGAGCGGGGAAGGGTAGCTTTTAGATCAACTTTCGAACAAACACTGATTCTGGGATGCTATAGGGACCAATATGGGCTCCAGTTCAATTTAGAGCAGTCCAGGAGGCTTCTCTAACTTATATTAGCCTCCTACAATAGCTGCCTATTGACTATGCTGTACTGCTGAGCATTATGGACATCTCTCCAGCCCTGCCCCTTGCATTCCCTCTACCTCCGCCTGAGGAGAACAGCCTAGGACCATGGACATTGGCCCTCTGAGGCGTCTGTGTTGAAATAATTATCCTTAGACTCTTTGTGGCCCCCTTATGCTTCCTATATGCCATTGAAGTGGCTTATAGGTCAATGGTGCAGGGACCAGAACAGACCCCCAAATGTATATGTTGTATTCTGTAACTATTCATTGGCCAAAACCTCGGCTTTATAAAACTGATACAATTCTGGCATAGCTCTGCTGATTTACACAACTGAAACTCAGACTAGAATTTAAACCATTGAAGATAACAGTATCTTATAAAGAAAAGATGGAATGAAGAGATATAGTCTCTTGTGTCCAACCCATCTCTCCAGCAAAGTCTGGAAAAGAATCCATATGATAGACATTGGTAATGTAATTGTTCTTCACAGCCATACATTTCTTCATTACTACAACAACGCATACCCTTGCAAACCACTTCTATAGTGATGAGGCATAACATATTCTATAGAGAGCAGCTAAAGTGGTTTTTTTTTTTTGGCTGTCAGCTAGAGAATCCATAAAAGTTTTTTCCTACTCTGCTATCAGCTCAGGAAGACAAACTGCCCCAGCCTACTGAACTCAGCAACATACTTCCATAGTAATTTTATAAATCATTTCCATAACAGCATTATTTTTGGGCATCTCTGCCAGATGTGGTTGCAATCCACTTCTTTTAAACATTCCCTCCATCAGACTTGAGATATGTTGCTATTAAATTTGTATAACTTAAGTGACGTGGAACCCAGTCCTGCCATCATTTCCCAGGCAAATCTCCCAATGAATTCAGTAGCACTACAAGATTAGAACCAGGATCTAACACATACATTTGTATTCCATAGCAAATGAGTCAATATGTTGTAGCACTATCACTACAGAAGTGTGTTTCATTTTTTCTCAGTGTTTCATGGAAAGGCCTCCATTTCAGTCTTTTCCCCATGACAACATATATTTATATGTAAAACTGAGTACAACTTAGTTATAGAGTTATAGAGGGTTTGTTCTACATATATTAAGGGTTTATATAAAATCTGAAGTATTCAAAAAGTAGTGCTAGCGGCAGAGAGTTGGAGATACAATATGATTCCAGTTTTGAAGGACAATGGGAAGCTTTGATCCAAAGTAACAGGTTTCTCTCACGTTAAGTAACTGATAGGAAGAGAGAGTCTCCTGCACTTCCATTCTTTGAAATCTGCATTCAGATAGGCTGGCTGGAATTCCAAATTGGAAAGGGGGCAGGGGAGGAAGCTTTGGGCCAAAAATCTTTGGTTTTGAATATCTTCTTTTGTAGTCTAACTCTGTAAATGGACTGAATCATTTTCTTACTGAACAGCATCTACTGAAAGTAACAGACTATAAAGGCTTTTCTATCTGCTATACATATGCCATCTGCAAGTTACATCATCTCTGTTTCTCTTGATGTTGCAGAATCTCCACTAAGACTGAGAGCTGTATCTTTCCCTTTTGGCTTTCCTTAGAGCAAGCCAGCTGCCTCATGGAGCTATCAGCAGGGTTTATTTTTCCTGGCTTGGATGCAAACCTCTAGTTATTAATATGGGAGTGAGTTTTGCTAGCTGACAATTTAAGATAAAGTAAATTGGAAGTGACATAAAGGAGCGTGTGGGTGTTAATGTGCGTCACCAAGGTTCTTTTTTGACATCCTGAAAGGTCTTGTCTGTATGGCTGACACTAGCAACCTTTACTAGTGACCCTGTGCTGTTAAAGGGTAGGCACTCTCATTGATTTGTAAAAGTGACAGATGCAGCATGTGGTTGTAAATTAGCAATGTGAAGTCAGTCTCTAGGGATTTCCAAGCATATTTTTTCCCCTGC
Organism: Mauremys mutica; assembly: GCF_020497125.1. Lineage (NCBI taxonomy): Eukaryota > Metazoa > Chordata > Testudines > Geoemydidae > Mauremys > Mauremys mutica. The sequence continues at coordinate 75,477,381 of NC_059077.1, forward strand.
ACTGATTTGTGCTCATGTATTTCCCAAGCTGCATATGAATCGAAGCACTTAACCACATTAGACTTGCTGGTGAAAAAGAGTTATTTGCATTTTTGGTATTTCTCTTTCCCCCATTTCTCCTAATTATTAAAGCCTTTTAAATCTCTCTTTCTGCTCAAAATAAACTTTTCATATTATTTTATTTTTCTCCTCAACCTAGTTGTTCTGAAGAATTTTAGCTAGGTCATATCAGGTTAAGGCCTATATACCTTTTCAAGCTGTAATCTGTAGCTTTTATTTATAACTTTTTAAATCTTGTGTTTAGGGGACTGTTTGTTCTAGTGAAGATTAAAGCACTGGTTTAGTAACTGAAACCCTATATCCAGAGTTCAGATACGGTGCAAACAGAAGCTAAGTATTCTTAAATATAGTATATGATACTATAAACCCAACTGTGATAGAATACACCGGTGGGGCAATTTCAGAAACTGCCATTTCATCCTGCATGTAATTGGGACCTGATAAACTGAAGTGCTGGCAAGAACCTGAAAATCTATTTCCTAGCCTCAGTCACATGACTTGCCCCAGGGCTCTAAAGGCAAATACTTTAGTCACATGACAGGGATCTGTCTTCACTGACTCTAGTGGCTAGTGTTATACCACATAGCTTGCTTCCTGTGTTTAGTTTGCTTGTTACATTTGTTCCACATCAGTTTGATCATATAAGCATCTTGCTGCTCTTGAATATTTTGTCTATTATATACATAAATATATTATAATAAATTTATTTAATGATTCATTAGATTATCTTCACAGTAGAGCTCATGTGTAATAATTTAATTATAGAAAAGTTAAATATTTAACCTAATGAAATATCAGTGTGAGAAAAAATGTCACTGCTACCAAAGACAAATTGTTGCCTGGAGTAAATGTCTCCAGCAATAAAAAGCCCCATGACAAAATGTGCAGGTTAAAAGGGTCATGCTCACATAAAACTCTTTATCTTAAATCACTTCCAATTATGTGTGGTAAGGTCTTTCCATTTGCAAGTAGAAAATACTTTCCCTGAGAACTTCAAGTTGGACATTCAGCATGGCTTTGAAGGTGAAAGGTTCAGAGCTTTAGCTGCTAAGCCATCAAGTCCTTGCCTCTTCCTCTATTGTTTTTTTTTTCCTTTTGAAATTGTTTGCTATAGTTATTTTTAGTGGGTATTCACTCTATTGGGAAAGCTTATGCAAGCAGCACTGGAAGACACTGTGAAACAGTCCTCTACCTTCTTTAGCATTCTGTAAAGTTTCACAATGTTGCCAATCTTCTTTTTAGCTTTAGTTGAATAAGTATACTTCCCCCTTTAAAGCACTGCTGTTGATGACTGAAACACTGATTGGGTCCAAATAGTCCTGCTTTGTTAAAGATTATCTCAAAGTCTCATCCATCTTTATTGTCTTGAAAATGTTGAATACTTTATTATTAATTATCAATGCCCCATTCACTTCAGCTGTGCTTACACAGGTAATTCAAGCATGTGATTGTGCTGTGGGAAATTTACTTCTTGAGGGAAAGAAAAACAGCTATAGAAATGCCAGGATCCTTTAGTGTTAAAATTTAGTACCCAGCTCCTTCACCAGAATCTTCACAGTGGAAAACTTCACCTAATCAAGTTGCCAAATCTCAGGCCACGACTTTTTTTTAGCAGCATTAAAATGTTGAATAATTATTCATTTTAAATCCATTTCCTGGTCAATCATTTTCAAGCTACTCCACCCCCTCCCCTTATACGAGTCCAAAATTGACTGTTTCTATGGAAACTGCTATAGATGTAACATCTGCAATTTGCAAGAAAGGGAAAGAAGAGGAAAATGGATCAAGAAGTGTCACTTGCATTATGCAAAATTTCTTAGCTCTGTATGAATTGCATGCTGTGAAAAAGCTCCTTTTGTGAACACAAAAAGTTAGAAAGCTCACTCTGGCATCAGTTTCCAATTTTGTAAATGAATTGCACTCAAAATTTGTTTGAGAGATTATAGACAGTTCCTTTCTATTTCTAAAGTCCATCTGTCTTTTCCCTTTTAAGTTTCGTTGGTCTCATGTAACCTGGTTTGGCTAACATATTTTCATTCTGAAATGACCCTCAGCAGAAAAGTTAATCAGGGATTTCTCTTGGCTCAAGCTGCTTTAAGCACAACAGAAATGCTTACAGTGTATTCAAACTCAGTTATTATATTTGCATCTTTGAAGGCAACTTTTCCCTCATTCCTTCAAAAATCTCTAGAATATATTTTGATGTTTTAGACAAAAGAAAACATAACTGTGAAACCTTGTGACTACATAGAGAAGGAATGCAAAAGGATAGCAATATTGAGGCTATCCGGCATTGTGTGCGCATAAGCTCAAATTACCGTAGAGTCCATGGATGTCAGTGGGGTTTCTCCTTTCTTTTACTGATATAAGTGAGAGGGACAATCAGGCCTTTTGTCTAGAGTCCGGCGACCATCAGTTATTCAAAAGCAAAATTAGGTGAAAATTTTCTTTAAATTAGGCTGTTTAACAAGACTTGTGGGCTATGTATTTGTATTGGCCAGAAGACGTTTTATCCAAAATATCCTTTGGCTCTCACTTAGTGGGTGCAACCATGCAACAGGATAAATTGGCTATCCTCACTTGATGAGAGCTGAATGCACCTCTGTGATTTTTAAAAGTATTTTTGCAGTGCTCTAAGTATGTTCAGAATGACTATTTGTCCTGGACAAGCACTAATAAACATTTGTCAAACCTGTCAAAAGTCTTGGCTCCTAAATATAATTCTTCAAAGAGCGAGGAGTGCGCAAAAAGAGGCATGCTGTCTTTATTATTACTGTGGGGACTGTGTGATCTTGTGCCTGACAAAGATCTATTGAAGACATGAGAGCAGTGCTGAGAGTCTATATCGAACACCATCCTTATTGTTTTTCATCCAGCAGTTTAGCCCTCAGCATGGAAACTCACTCATGCCTTTTGCCCTTGTCTTAAGAACGAGAGGCAGCAGATTTGTATAATTTTTGGTGGTGCCCAGAACGGGTCCAAGTCTCGCCCCCTGCCACCTGCCTTGTAAGATGATTTTTTTTTTAAATAACGTATAAATGTGAGAGCTCTGGGGTGGGGCTGGTGATGAGGGGTTTGGATGTGGGAGGGGCTCAGGCAGAGTTTTGGTGTGCAGGGGTAAGGGTTGTGGGGTGGGGGTGGAGATGAGGGGTTCACTATGCAGGGGGTGGCTCAGGGCTGAGGCAGAGGGTTAGGGTGTGGGGGAATGAGGGCTCTGACTGGGGATGAGAGGTTTGGGGTGTGGAGGGGCTCAGGGTTAGGGCAAAGGGTTGGAGTGTGGGGGTGAGGACTGTGGGGTGGGGCCAGGGATGAGGGGTTCAGGGTGCAGGAAGGGGCTCAGGGCTGGGGCAGAGGGTTGGGGTGTAGGGTGGATGAGGGCTCTGGCTGGGGGTATGGGCTCTGGGGTGGGTGGGGCTGGGGATGAGGAGTTCGGGGTACAGGCAGGTTGCCCCAGAGCTGGGTCCAGAGAGGAGGACTCCCCTCAGCCCTCTCCCCACCGGCAGCAGTGAGCTCTGTGAGAGGCCCCTTCTTCCACCCCCCCGCCCCCGGCAGCATACTGTGCAGAGCAGCCAGAGGCAGGGATGCTCTGGAGCCCGGGGGAGGCACGCAGGGGTGGCAGGCGGGGCCGGGGGAGAAACTCATCCCCAAACTTTGGTGGAGCTGGGCCCCCGGGCCCTCAGTATTGCTGGAGCCCAGGCACCATGGGCCCATATAAGTCACCACCCGTTTCACACACTCTGAACAAGCAACCCATTTAAATATTATGACATCCACTGAGGATCACATGAAAAGAGGAAGTGCTTAACACATACTTTTAACAAAAGTCTTATTTCCACATAAAGCTCTTCCTGGCAACACCACTCATCAGAACTTTAATAACTTACTGGGAGAGCTCACTGCAGATGCAAATATAATTTCTGCATTGACAATCACCTGCCCTTTTTACTGTGCCATCGTTTGACATTTTCTTATTTGATCATAAATCAGAGGAATTCTTTGAGGAAAAAGTTCAATTAAGTCTCTTAAGATCCCTTTACAGTTTATTTCTTGCTTTCATGTCCCAGTATTGTTTTCTTTTCACATATTCAGGCACCATCCCCATGCTTATCCGATTGGTTTTGCTGTCTATCCAACATCCCAAGGAATAACAAAACCTGCACCAAAGAGTTGCAGAGCTGCTCACTTCTATTGCCTATTGTTCACTTGTGTGCCACCACGAATTTCAGATGAACACTGAGAAATCAATGCTGACATCATCTAGACTAGAATTTCTAGACCTCTGTAGAAAACAGAGACTATGATTTAAAAGGCTTCTCAAAACGTGAAACGAAATAAGTCCACAACTCTTTTTAACCCGATCTATCCTTGAGAGGAATAGTCAATAAGGCCTATAGAAAAGTGATATGGTTTAAATGAAATCCAATAAATGATTGTTCAATTTCACCACTCTTTTCCTTTTGGCTTACTTCTTCCCTCTTCATTGAGTTGCTTGGGTTACATAACACCAAGGGTCATTACTTGGAAATACTGCTTTAAACTCAATGACTCAAAGCACTTTATAAACATTACCTAAGCCTCAAAAGAGATGGGGAAACTGAGGAACACAAAGGATTAACTGACTCTCCCAAGGTCACAGTTAGTCATTTGTCATTTCATCTTCCAAGTACCAGCGTTACCTACAAATTTGGTGTCCCCTCATGTTGAGAGTTAAGAATTATTTAGATCAGACATAAAGAATCATGGACCTGAGATAACAAATTATTTGTGCCAAAGGAATGAATCCTGCAGCAGCACTAAAGTGTCTCACATTAAGGATTTTTTTGTCCTTCACTTTAAGACTATGCATCCACCCTCTGGCCCTTAACAGGTAAGCACTTAAGTGCTTTAAGCTTCTGAGCGGTCCTATTGAAGTCAATGCAGCGAGCCAGTGATGGAGTTACACTTGGAGTCCAGGAGTGAGCTTCTGTGCTGCACCTCTCAGTGTACATCTACACCCGAGCTGGTAGACATATGTGCACTACTAGCTTTGCTCCAGCTAGCACACTAAAAATCGAAGTGTACCTAGGGTGATGTGGGAAGCATAGCTGTCCCAAGTACAATCCCACCCAAGACTCTAGGTACTTACTCACAAGGCTAACTGTCCACTCCAATATGGCTACACTTCTATTTTTAACACACAAGCACAGTCAAAGCTAGCACCTTTACATCTACCTGAGATGGAAATTATAACTCTAGCTCAAATGTAGATGCACTGTAGAACTTGTACCCAGGGGACAGTAGGAGACTATGGTGTCTTTAAGCAGCCTTTGTACCCTTATGATCTAGGGCTGCTCTGGGGGCTGGAGAGGACCCCAGCATAACAGAGGCAATTAGACAGCCCCAATGGCCTAATTTACAGCAGACTCCTGAGGCTGCTCTATAGACTGCAGTGCTGCCTGGGATCTCTACCACACTGCATGCTGCTAACCCTCTACCAACAGGCCCCTCTGGCTCCTGCTCCCAGCAATGCCCCTGCTGGCATGCCCCCTACACTAGGACTTGCATGGAAGCTCTCCAAGAAGTAAGAATGATTTGTTTTATTCCTGTAACAAATTAGAAGTACACCTTTATCCCGCTATAACACGACCCGATATAACACAGGTTCGCATATATCGTGGATAGCAGCGGGGCTCCGGCGGCGCTTTAAAGGGTCTGGGGCTCCGGCTGCTGTGGGGAGTCCGGAGCTCTTTAAATCACCACAGGAGCCCTGCCACCGCTACCCTGGGACTGTGGCAGTGGGGCTCCACTGGCGATTTAAAGGGCCTTGGGCTCCCCTCAGCGGCTGAAGCCCTGCCACCCCTACCCCGATATAACGGGGTTTCAGCTATAATGTGGTAGGGATTTTTGGCTCCCCATGACTGTGTTATAGTGGGGTAGAGGTGTACATAGACGCTTTTCAGCAGCCAGCTGATCTGGATAAAGACCCTTTCTCCACTAACTAATATCTCCCAACAAAAGACAAATACAGTATCTGATCAGAACTGCACAAGCAACACACTTCACACAAAACTGGCTTTTTTCAAACATTCACGTGATTTGATGTTAAAAATATCCACTATCTGGTGGAATTTTGCAGAAGAGCGAAATCTGGGGAGCATGAAGTCATCTAAAATGGAATTGAATTATTTTCCCTACTAAATTTTCTAAACAAAAATATCCCCTGAGTTGTGCTAACAGTAGAAACCGAGAATGGCAAAAATAAAATTGTCTATAATATTTAGAGTAAAGGAATTTATTATACCTTAAATTTATAAATTGAGCTATTTTATAATAAATGGCGAATAGTTGATTTATCTCCATGCTTCCAGTAATTTGTTCCACAGTCTATGTACTTGGTATCCTATTTTCTTTTCAAAGGAAAATCAGCAAGGAATTGATTGACAGACATCAGCTCTAGCCACTTGCTCTTTTATCTTAGATCTATCTTAAAAGACTCTGTTTTAAAAGGTCATATCCTCACCACATATTGACACATGTATGGCATTATCTTGAAATTAAAAATCCTGTATTATACATACTATCATCATTTATTAATAATTGCCACACAATGATACCTGATGCAACTGTTTATCCTTCTACTTACAATAAGAAATGACTGAGAATCACACATGGTATTGTAAATGTTGTATTTATGCTGTGTAATTGTACATCCATATCTATCTCTTGCATCTCACATAAAAATAGCAAAAATGGCTGTTTAAATTAATGAGACTAGGTTTTAGGGTATTAATTCTTATTAACCTTTACTCAGAACCCTTTCTGTCTCAAGGCTAAACTTGTAACTGCAGCTGCATTCACTCCAGTAATCCAAATAAACCTAATACACTGAACACTGAGTAAAGGTCGGGGTAAGGCCAAGATAGATCTCCTGTTATAATAATTCTTAATAAAAAATATGTTAGAGTAAGATAAGTTTAGATGATGCAGAAAAATTTAAACCCAGAACCAAACCCATGTTGGCTTTGCAAACACAAACGGATGAAGTTCTGCAAAACTAAAATCCAGTCTCTTTGGCAACCTCTAAACTTTCTCTCAGTATATGGGGGGAAATAGCCATCATTTAATTATCAGGGTTACTCAGTTTAGTAAAGTACATATAGAGAGAGACTTGGAGGTCTTTTTTTATTATTAGTAGTAGTAGTATTGTGGTAGCACCGAAAAGCCCCAATCAGTGAGCAGTGTCCTATTGGGCCAGGCAGTGTACACACACACTGAAAAGAGAGTCCTTGCCCCAAAGAGGCTACAGTTTAAGTAGATGATGACCCTCCCTTTTCTCCCCCTCCCCTGCCATCCTAGGTGAAGAATACAGACAGATGGGGAAGGCACAAGGGTAATGGTGAGATTATTATGATTTGGCTAATAAGCAAGGTTAAAAGTACATGACTTGACTAGCTGCCATGGAGTGCTTTGTAGGCATCTTGGCAAAGGCGAGTTCTATGGAAACAGTGGAATGAGGATAACTCAGGGCTAAATTCCAATAGGAATTTAGGCATTTGACTGCCACTTTAGGAGTCTAAATCCAAACAGGTCCAAAACCCCCACTTAGCAGCTGCTTAACTCTGTAGGTGTCTAAATTTCTATAGGGTAAAGTCCCCTAGGTGCCTAAAAATGCATCAGTGACTAAGGTTACCATACATCCGGGTTCTCCCAGACATTGCCTCTTTTTTGATCCTCCGCCCTTTGTCCGGGTGGATTGTTCAAATCAGACACAATGTCCGTTTTTTGTTTTGTTTTTTGCAGAGCAGACATTGCAGCTCAGAAAGAGCCTTGATTAGTCCCTCCCTTGCATCTGATTGGTCCCTTGCAGCTGTTGGCTCCTGTCCACCCAGGCCCAGACTCCCAGCCCTGGGTAGCGTGAGAGCCCTACCGGGAGGTGCCGACTGATGAGCTGGCACTACCTCTAAGGTCTGCATCAGCCTCCCTGCCATCATGACAGGGAGCAACACTGTCCCCACCACCTCAAGAGTGAGGCTTCAGGTACTATTTCTAACATCGCACAGGTACTCCCTCCCACTACACGCAGACACCATAGCATCCCGCAACTGTACACCCCCCTTCCAGCTCTCCCTTCCCCTACCCCTCTTTCAGTTTCCTCTTTTTGGGAACCTGATTATGGTAACCCTATCAGTGAGCATGTGCACAGCTGCCTCCATCTAGGAACCAAAGCACCTAGCTCACATCAAAGTCCCAGGAGGATCCACCATTCACACGCCTCTCTCACCGGCAGGAACTGGTCTGGTAGGTATGATCAGAAGCCACCTACAGGATCAGGCCACACACAAAACAATGCAGAGGAGTAATTGCTCCTCTTTAGACCAGTGGCTAATCATATAGTCAACCAGTGGTTGACCCAGCATATATGGAGATCCCGGTTCAATTCCAGCCTCTGCCTGATATAGAGGCAGGACTTGGACTTCCCAGGAGAGTACCCTAACCATTGGAGTATGGGGTTTTCTAGGGGAGAGCTCTCTCCTGTTGAGGCTGTTAACATAATATGCATTGGGGAGCAGAGGGACTAGAACCTCAGTCTCCCACACCCTAAGTGAGTGCCCTAACTACCATGTTATAGACTCTCTCTCTCTCTGGCCCAAAGAATATTTAAGTACAGTAACTCCTCACTTAACGTTGTAGTTACGTTCCTGAAAAATGCAACTTTAAGTGAAACGATGTTAAGCGAATCCAATTTCCCCATAAGAGTTAATGTAAATGGTGGGGGAGAGGGTTAGGTTCCAGGGAATTTTTTTTTGCCATACAGTACAGTACTATATCTGGGAGGTGCCCCCGCCTTACCCCACACAGGCACAGCCCACTGGCACTGGAGACAATGAGGCAGGCAAGGAGGCTGAAGGTGCTGTAAGCTAGAAGAAGCATGTTGTGCAGCAGCAGCAGCTTCCCGTACTCTGCAAGCACCGGGGGGGTGGGGGAAGGAGGCTCAACCCTTGGCCCACCCACTCTACCTCTTCCTCCAAGCCCCCACTCGTTCCCCCTTTACTCCATACGCTGTGTCCTCACTCCTCCCCCTCCCTCCCCTGCCTCCTGCCTGCTGCAATCAGCTGGCTTGCGGCATTCGGGGGGGGGGGAGGAGTGAGGACACGGAGCCACCTCCTTCACCTGCCTCCTGCCCGTGGCAGTCAGCTGGTTTATGGCGTTCAGGAGGCAGGGGAGGGAGGGGGGTGCCTGCATGCCAAGTACTCGCTCCTCCTCCCTCCCTCCTGAACACCGCAAGCCAGCTGATTGCACCAGGCAGGAGGCAGGTGGACAAGGGGGAAGGCGCTGATCCGTGGGGTCTGCCAGCGGGCAGAGGCACTGGGGGGGGTGGGCATAAGGGAGCTGATAGAGGGGTTGCCAGCTGTGGACAAAGCAGGCAGCCAAATAACATTATAGCGAAGCATTGCACAACTTTAAATGGAGCATGTTCTGTAATTGAGCAGGGACTTAAGATCGAAACAATGTTAAGCGAGAGGAAGTTAAGTGGGGAGTTACTGTATTTCATAAAAAAATGGAACATCATCAACAAGAGAAACTGAGAGATACCTGCCCCAAGGTACCACGAGACCAGTGATTAGGGCACTCAGGACAAGTAACGTCAGTTTGAGGAGTACAAGGAAATATATGGTTTTGATTCAATTTTTAATTTAAAAAGTTATAACATAAGTCTAATATAATATAATTTTTGAAAACCACTTTGAAAACCAAAATTCTATTTTGAGACAACACATCATGTAATTCCTGAGCTTTTCAATAATTATTCTAATTTTCCCCACGAATAAAATAGTGAACAGTACAGTGTGTCTGATTCGTTGCTGCTAAAGCTTAACCATTTAACAGAAATTTATTCTTTATTGACCAAAAGTTATTTTATCACTAGGAAACCTATCAGGTAAGTAAGGCTAGATAGTAGCACTTCAATAGATATGGGTTTTGAATATCTTATCGACAGCCAAACTGGTAATTTTTATTATGGTTATGGACTTTGCTCCATATGAAGAGCTCAAATCAAATTCCTGAGAAAAGCAAAAGGTTGACTCAAATAAAAGAACCCTGACAAGAGAAAATGGGAATCAGATATGGTTTAAAAAACAAAACAAAACAGAAATTAGTTTTTTTCAATCTACACTTCCATTTGATTGGAAGGATGAGAGCTCACATCCATAGAAGTACAAGCACATAGTTCCCTAGCCGTGGTCTACAGTTAAAATTTAGTTCAACCTAGCTACATTGGTCATGGGGTGTAAAAAAAGGTACACCCTGAGTGCTGTAGTTAAGCCAACCTAACTTCCTCTGTAGACACAATTAGGTCAAGGGAAGATTTCTTCTGTCAACCTAGTTCCCATTGCTCGGGGAGGTGGATTACTTATATTGACAGAAAAACCTCTGCCTTCAGTGAAGGAAGCATTTACACCATGGTACTACAGTGGCATAGCTATGGCATGGCAACTGTGCCACTGTAGTGACTGCAGTGTAGATATGCCCTTAGAGAATAAAGGAAAGTTACTCTTATTTGCTTCAGTTTAGTGTTATGAATCTGACTTTACCTGTACTTGTCAACATCATGATTCATGACAGAAAGCAAGCACATGAGCTTTGTTATTGTGGATTGAGAATAGATTACAGTATTTAGGTATCTTTTATGCCCAGTCACATATTGGCAACACAGCACATCAATGACAGCTTTATAGAAAATTTTAGAGGTGTACTGGACTCAGAGAGAACACTCCAGAGATAGAGCATTATTTCTATAAAGATGTGAACATGACAGATAAAAACTGCAGTCAGCATAGACAACTCCAACACCTTCATTCTTGCTCCACTCCTCCTCTTTTAAAACATATAGGGTAGTTACCATTAACACTACATGCACATCAAGAGGAGAACGTATGCAAAGATTTTAAAACCATTTTCTGTGCTGTTATAATATACAGAAATTTGGGGACACTCCTGCAGAACTTTTACCAAGGAAACATTGCAAAAATTTTCTACCATTTCTGACACTGGTATAGCACCACTACTGTTAGCTATGTTGGGGTATGTCTGCATGGGGGAAACTCCCCTCCCCCCCCAAAAAACGTGTTGCAACAAGCAGCAGAGCTTGGGTGTAAAGATTTGGCCTCAAGTGGCTCCTGATCTAGCAGTAAAAATAGCTGTGTAGATATTTCAGCTTAGACTGGTGCTCAAGCTCTGAAACTCCTCCTCCCCCCCCCCCCAATCGGAGCTTCAGAGCCCATGCCGGAACGTCTATGTGGCTATTTTTAGTGGTATAGCATGAGCCCCAGTTTGTAGACCTTGGTTTCAGACTCATTGCTGTGTGGTTTTTGTTTTTTTACTTGTACACATACCTTTGGCAGGCCTAGTATAGACAAACTGCTGGAGTTTTAAGGAACATGCCAATGAGTTCATGTCTTATTTGACATGATGCTTAAAATGCTAGTAGCCCATAAGAACGACCATACTGGGTCAGACCAAAGGTCCATCTAGCCTAGTATTCCGTCTTCCAACAGTGGCCAATGCCAGGTGCCCCAGAGAGAATGTACTGAGCAGATAATCACCAAGTGATCCATCCCCTGTGCCCATTCCCAGCTTCTGGCAAACAGAGACTAGGGAGCACCATCCCTGCTTATCTCAGCTAATAGCCAGTGATGGACCCTATCCTCCATGAATTTATCTAGTTCTTTTTTGAACCCTGTTATAGTCTTGGCCTTCACAACATCCTCTGGCAAGGAGTTCCACAGGTTGACTGTATGTTGTGTGAAGAAATATTTCCTTTTGTTTTAAAACTGACCCCTGCTTCTTGTATTATGAGAAGGAGTAAATAACACTTCCTTATTTACTTTCTCCCACCAGTCATGATTTTATCAACCTCTCATATCTCCCCTTAGTCATCTTTTTCTAAATTGAAAAGTCCCAATTTTATTAATCTCTCCTCAGACGGAGGCTGTTCCATTTTTGTTGCCCTTTTCTGAACCTTTTCCAATTCCAATATATCTTTTTTTGAGCTGGAGTTACCACATCTGCACGCAGTATTCGAGGCAATATGATATTTTCTGTCTTATCTATCCCTTTCTTAATGATTCCCAACATTCTGCTCACTTTTTTTGACAGCCGCTGCACACTGAGTGGATGTTTTCAGAGAACTCTCCACAATGACTCCAAGATCTTTCTTGAGTGATAACAGTTAATTTAGACCTCATCATTTTATATATATCGTTGGGATTGTGTCCCATGTACAGTAGAACTCCTGAAGTTGATAATACAGGTGAAACTAAACTATTGTTAGCATAAGTGGCACATTTAGGCAAAAGATGGGCCTGATCCCACACTCACTGGGAGTAGGTCCCAATCAAGTGTAATTCCCACAAACATCAGTTTTAGTTTCAGTTGCACAACCAGGCCCTTTCTGTTATGGGTATGAACAGATATAGAATTAGGGTCAAATAATGCCACTTCAGTTACTGAAAAGTCATTATACTTGAGTCTGCTGTATATTAGTTCCAAAGTATTATAGATGTGACTGAGGAGGGCAGAACCAACACACCACACTATAAGGCAAAACATGTTCTTTGAGAGTCCTGCAGCTCTAACCCAAATAACCAACTAAATATACACTTTCCTCTGTGAAAACTTAACACCTCTGGTTGCGAGGCAGAAATTCAGAAGTGTTCTATCTAAAGGAGATGTCAAAAGTAAAAGCTAAGTTGCAAAGACAGGACTTTTTCAAAGTGCACCCACCCTAGCCTGGAGCTCCCCAGGCTCTTGGCAGACTGACAACTCTAGAAGGGTTCAAGGGGAAAGCCTACAACCAGACTCTGAAACAAAAGTCTGCAGTGTTGTGGTCCAAAGCTATGGAATGGATTGCAGGGCGTGTTTTACTATTAATATTTGGATCTTGATTCAAACTCAGTTTGGTGTTGGAACCACTTCTGATAATTTAGTTATGATTGAACAATCTTGTATTGTACTGGAAGCTGGAAATCCTTACTGAAGGGGAAAAAACATGGGGCTGATCTTGCAAGGTGCTGAGCACACTTAGCTTCCGCTGAGGACCCTGCGTTCTGCAGCTTGCAGGAACAAACCCCTTGCCCTATTTACTTGTCTGCGCGGCACTTATTTTTCTTTGTCCCCACTGAAGATCTAAACATCACGACCAGGTGCAGGGATCTTTGCATTTTTAAAGATAAGAAAAGCTTCTGATTTTAGCCTAATGCAACCTCTCAAGTTTGGATATATTGGGACTTTGATCTGAACGAGCCTCCTTTTGGTTTTTCAGACTAAACCATAAACCACCTCCACCCTCATTTCTGTAATATTTTATTACAATATGCAATTAAATTATTAAAAGTGTTTTGCAATGATGAGAGATTGTGCAAAATGTTTTGCTTCACTTCCATTTGTCAGGACACTCTGCTCACTGTAATGAAACTGAAGCATATACCAGTGTATCGATGTTACATTAAAGCAATAAGCAGATAGTTGCTTTAATAAATAAATAAATAAATAAAGCAAGCTGTCCTTTCCACCCCAAATAAAGTCACCATAAATTAATATGGTTCTCATTTAGAAAAGGCACAAGGTAGATCTGGGTATGCTTTAATCTTTTCAGATTTGCTCTTCTCCTACATCTTTGTCTGCATAGTACAGTCCTTATTTTCAATTTGCAGTTGTTCTGTGAAAATGTTTTGAGTCTTGATTTAGAATGTGCACTCCCAGAGGTTCCAAGGTTTCAGGCTGAAAGATAAAGCCTTACTCTTTATGTTTCCTTGCAGCATAGCAGTAATAGATACCACACACTGTGCTTAAATCCTTGGTTTTCTGAAAGTAAGTCCAATTCCCATTTTGTGGGGCTTTTGCCACTCAAGTAGTGTTTCCTGAGGGAATGAATCAGGTTGCAGCATATTTTCTCAGATTCTTATTGTTTCACCAACTACACACACCTCTCGAGGAAAATTGGTTATGGTATGAGGAGAGGAAGTAATGGACTTAAGAGCTATAAAAATATCTTAATATAGTATATCTGACATTGCTGGCTACAGTAAAGAACCATACTTTAATTAAAATAACTTGTGTTCTGTACCATAAACAAAGCAAAATCCACACAATACTAATTGATTGAATGCTGAATTAAATGCAACAACCCAAATAAGAAACCATACATTGTTTTTCCTATAAAAAGGCAATAGCTAATCAATTAAGTATAATTAAATTGAGCATGTTTGAAATTATATTTGAGCCCTAGAATTTTACGAGCTCTGAGGACTATCTCAAAGTCCAGTGTATTCTAAATACATCACTTGCATTTTCTGCAAATAATGGGCCAAAGGGTTTGACCTTACTCAAACAAGATGTTTGCAGATTTATTTCTCCATTAGAGATATTGCCACACTTTTTACTGTTTATACTGAGTTAGGACCTCAACAGGCTTTGCATAAAGCCCAAGAAAGAGGGAAAATGGGGAAGGAGAAGAGGATGAGGGTAACTGAGATAAGAACATGAAGTGTCATAGGTAGCTACTGAGGTACCTGTCGGGGATGTATGGAGAACTGTGTTGGAAATGCAAACTATTATTTCAAGGGTGGAGAGATTTCCTGGTCCTGCTTGCAGACTGGGTAGGGGACTCTAGTCTGTAGCAAAACATGCCAGCATAATCAGCCTGGTACATGCCAGCTTAAAGGTGGGGTGAGTTGTGCTTCGCTTTCTCAGGGAGCAGCCAGCCTGTTTCTCGCTCTGTGTTCTTTTCTGGGTGTGTGTGTGTGTGTGTGTGTGTTTGTGTGTTATTCTAAGAAATAAAGCAGTGTTACATTGCAACATTCCAGCAAGAGTACTTATATTTTTATCTAGCTTCTCTTTGTGTATGCTGTGAACATAACTCTGTAATGCTAATCTATTTATTTATTTTTAACATCAACAGTCCCCAAATACTAACTCGCCATGGTTGACTGATTTCATGTAGACACTACAACAGAAGTGAGTATAGAATGGATGAGTGAAAGGAAAGGAAAGTAGCTACAAAAAAACACAAACATCTTTTATCCAGATAGTCATGTGGTAGATTGTATAATATTCAGCAGTAAAGTATCTGTATTGCAAGTTTTAAAATTAAAACATTAAATATATTATACATCAAATAAAGACCTAATGAAGTTTAAAATAAAATAATCATTAATATGTATTGCCAACTTTGGCAGTCCCAAGGGATAGAACAGTACAGGGAAGCCTAAATCTACTAATAAATAAATAAATAAATAGAAAGCACTGATATAAATTATCTTAATACTCTGTAGCTGTCTAATATAACACTTCAGAAGGGAACCTGCAGAAGGAGCAAATTTCATGTAAGTGGTGGGTTTTGGTTTGGGTGGTTGGGATCTCTCTCCCCCCTTTCATGACTGTTGGATTCACTGAAATACATTTTCTTTTATTCTCTTTCCCTGGCTTTCTGGAGGACTGTTAGGTTCTCTTTTTTTCTATGTCAGTACAGGCTATAACCCTGCAGTTTGAGTTTATCTTGGCTGTAAAATGCAACAGTAATTTATATGCTCCCTTAGTCAGTGCTCCTCTGAGGCACTGCCAGCTGTCTAGCCAGCAGTTTAAAGAAAGAGCTGTAATGAGCACAAGTGTGTAGGGGGAAGGGGAAAGCCACACATAACAGAATACCATAATTCCTGTTTCCTTTCACTAGTGGTGGTTACATTTAAATGGCATTACAGTAAGCTGATTGTCAGAATTGTAAGTTGCTCCATACATATATCCTACACCTCCTTTAATACCAGCATGGATTTCTCATTTCATTCTTTTATTTCTCAATAAAGAAGAATAGAGTTAAAATATGAGACAAAGCCTAGAGCAGCTGTTTAGAGACATGGAATGTGAGTTGAGTGCAAACCTTACTTCCTGCCCTCCCGACTTTTGTTTTTCTTTTTCTTTCCTTTATCAAGAGTAAGCTCTTTGAGCAGGCAGGCAAAGCCTGATGGTGGAGCTTGATATCCCTAACACAGATTTTGATTTTAGTTTGCTTGTGCTCCAATTTTGATGTAATATCACTGTGACTTTTAATTTTTCATATCCATGCAATAGGCCCATTTAAACCTCACTGCACCACCACCGTGGTGGCAAAAAATTATTTTGTCTGCAGTTCTTTGAAGTCAAGATTTTATTTATTTATTTGCTATTGTTTCTATAAAGTTGTCCCATGTACAGGTGGGCAAAAAGTTTTGGCTACAAATTTTTTTTCAGCAAAAATGCATATTTGGCCATCAAAGGGAACCCTTATATGCAAACTCCCAAAAATGTTTCATTCCAATTTTTTGGTTTGACATGAATTTTGTTTTAAAATTTCCTTTAATTTTACTGAAAAAAGTTTAAAAATAAAAAAATTAAATAAACGTCTAAATAAAAAAAATTTCAATCTTGTGGAAATTAAATGTTTTGTTTAAGCACAACAACATTTTAACACACTTAACACACCAGAAAATCCATTATTCACCCAGCTCTAGCCCTATGTATACATACAAAACTACATTTCAAACTCAAAAGGCACTGTATATTGCAGAAAATTCTCAAATATCTTAATACTTTCCCCTTGGGCTATGAAAAAAATCCTGGGCCTGGACTCTGATAGCAGTTATGCCAGTCTGAATCCAGAAAAACAGGAATTCCTTTAACCCTTACACTGTTATAATGGAGATTAAAATTATTGCCTACTGCACCCTTTCTATATATAAGGCAAAGCACTTATTTTTAACTTTGTATTATAATCTAACTCAGGGGTGAGCAAACTTTTTGGCCCACGGGCCACATCTGGGGTATGGAAATTGTATGGTGGCCCATAAATGCTCACAAAATTGGGGGTTGGAGTGTGGGAGGGGATGAGGGCTTTGGCTGGGGGTGCAGGTTCTGAATAGGGCTGGGGCAGGGTGTTGGGGCACAGGAGGGGGTCAGGGGTACAGGCTCCGGGCAGCACTTACCTCAAGCAGCTCCCAGAAGCAGCAGCATGTCCTCTTTCCAGCTCCTATGTGGAGGCACAACCAGGTGGCTCTGCGCGCTGCCCAATCCGCAGGCACTGCCCCTGCAGCTCCCATGGCCCTAGTTGCCAGCCAATGGGAGCTGCAGGGGCAGTGTACAGAGCCCCCTAGCTACCCCTATGCATAGGAGGCAGAGCAGGGGACATGCCACTGCTTCCGGGAGCCACGTGGAGCCCTGGCATGTGCAGAGTGAGGCAAGCCCCAGCTGGAGCTTGAAGGCTGGATTAAAATGTCTGAAGGGCCGGTTGCAGCCCACGAGCCATAGTTTGCCTACCTCTGATGTAACTGGTCCAAACTTGAGATAGGTTTTGGACACAAAGAACTGACAAAAATATAGGGCTGGTTCCCTGGGATTTTCTTAAACAATGTTGATCTGATCTGATAGCAAGACACATTTTCAGTAAAGAAATCCAGTTTCCCCTATCTCCCTCCACATTGCATAATCTCTCATGCATCCGACGAAGTGGGTATTCACCCACGAAAGCTCATGCTCCAAAACAGCTGTTAGTCTATAAGGTGCCACAGGACTCTTTGCTGCTTTTACATAATCTCTAATATGCTTAAAAATGGAATTTCTCTCTGGAGTTCAGCAGGACACAAATGAAGACTTGTTGAATAAGGCATAGTTCCAGAAAAAATAAATACTATCAAAACAGAAAGCAGACTCTGTTAACCCTCACAAGAAACTCAGGGTCCAGTCTTGCTCTCCTTGATGCTAATTTTTTTATTGTTGATTCAGATATGCAGTTTGCTATCCTTTGTACCATACTGTTTTCATATCAGGGCTGATTTTCATCACTGCTGAGAATCAACAGTTCTTCCTGAAGTCATAGGGAATTATGAGTGTTTAGCACCTCTGAAAAATTCAGCTAGTAACTTAATTTCTCTTTATTGCATTAATTGATTATGCTCAACATTGTAAACTCCTTACTCCTATTAACTTCCGAGCAGTGCTGCTGTTGCCTCTTTTGATATTCATTGCATATTTTGTGCATATTTCTGTGACTCAAAAATAATATTTTATGAACAACCACCTTCCATGAACTTTCTCCCATTAAAGACAGGGCTGAAAATCTTTCTTTGTTTGCAGTTACATAAGCCTAACAAGTTATGCTAATTTTCCCAATCTATTTTATAATGTATTTTACTTGTTTCTCCAAAATTTGTCATCGTATTTCACTGCTTGTACACAGAGTGTGAGTGGTCCAGCAGAAACTGTTATTTATTTTTATATTATTGTTTGTCTTTATTGTGTTGAGACACATAAGACAGAAAATATCATGCCAATATAAATCCATGGTGTGCCCCCACCTTGAATATTGTGTCCAATTCTAGTCTTCCCATCTCAAAAAGAATATAGCGAAACTAGAAAAGGCTCAGAGAAGGGCAACAAAGATATTCAAGAGCATAAACTGGCTTCCATGTGAAGAGAGACTAAAAATTAGGACTGTTCATTTTAGAAAAGAGATGACTAAGGGTGGATATGATAGAGGTCTAAAAAATCATGAATGGTGTGTGTGTGTGTGGTAAGTGTTATTTACTGTTTGACACAATACAAAAATCAGGGGTCTTCTTCACGCAGCGCACAGTCAACTTGTGGAACTCCTTACCTGAGGA
Organism: Mauremys mutica; assembly: GCF_020497125.1. Lineage (NCBI taxonomy): Eukaryota > Metazoa > Chordata > Testudines > Geoemydidae > Mauremys > Mauremys mutica. The sequence goes on from NC_059077.1 coordinate 75,496,112, forward strand.
GGTTGTGAAGGCTAGGACTATAACAATGTTTAAAAGGGGACTGGATAAATTCATGGTGGCTAAGTCCATAAATGGCTATTAGCCAGGATGGGTAAGAATGGTGTCCCTAGCCTCTGTTCGTCAGAGGATGGAGATGGATGGCAGGAGAGAGATCACTTGATCATTGCCTGTTAGGTTCACTCCCTCAGGGGCACCTGGCATTGGCCACTGTCGGTAGACAGATACTGGGCTAGATGGACCTTTGGTCTGACCCGGTACGGCCTCTCTTATGTTCTTATGTTCTTATGTAGGGGTCACATGATGAAATTAATAGATAGGAGGTTTAATACAAATAAGAGGAAGTACTTTTTCACATCCACAACTAACCTGTGGAAGTCATTGTCATGGGATGTTGTGATGGACAAGAGTATAATTGAGTTTAAAAAGAATGCAGTAATTTCATTGAGGATATGTTCATCAATGGCTATTAGTCAAGATGGTCAGAGATGCAACCCCGTATGTGGGGTGACCCTAAAGCCCTGACTGCCAGAATCAGGGAGTGGCAGACAAGGGTGGAACACTCCGTAACTGACTTGTTTTGTATACTCCCCCGGAGGCTCTGGTATGGGCCATTGTCAGAGAGAGGATACTGGGCAAGATGGACCATGGTCTGACCCAGTACAGCAGCTCTTATGTTCCTATCACATTTCCGCTGGCTCTGCCACTTTTAGAGGCTATAACAAATGAGTAAAAAAAAAAGAAACATAAGTTCAGGTGGTCTATAGGTTATTTAGGATGGTTTCTACAGAGACTACATAGAACTGCTGCATAGTGCTTTGTGGAGCTACAAGTGTAATGCTTCATAATATTTGGATGATGCCTTCAAAGGCAAGTTAAAAATAACGGTTGGTGCATTGGTACAATAGTGTGAAGCATACATCATCTTAAGAAGTGACCCCTAAGAAAATGCCCCTCAAATGCCAGAGCTCTTACCTTCCTCATCCCTCATGGAAATGAACACTCCACATGCTCTGAGACCCTAAACTCCCACCTCCCCCGGCCCACAACTTTTCTCTTGTTTTCTTCTAGGGGGACCAGTGGCCTGACACAGAGGTGCTGGAACCGGGAGGTCCCGGGTGGCCATGTTCCCCCACTTTTAAAGTGGGAGGGCCATGCCATCCCAGAGCAAGTAGCGATCCAGAGCTCCTCACAGCAACCTCACACTCCCTAGGCAGCTCTTACAACAGCCCGCCTCTGTCTTCCAGCTGGGTTGGGGGGGGGCGGGGAAGAGGAGGAGCAGGGCCAGCACCAGTGCCCTCTCTCTCCTGCACCCCCTCACAGGTTCTGGTGCTCCTGGAGGTTGTGGGCCAAGGGAAATGCCTAGGAAGGCCAGAAGGGACCACCAGATCACTACTCTGACCTCCTTGAGACTAGAAATCAGGGTTCTCCAAAAACATTCGGTTGAGGGAAGTTAGATGGTTGGATCTGACTTTGCTGTTCACTGCAGCTGTAGGAAATAGCAGCATTCTAGATGTTGGTATTATTACTGGAGCTTAGATGTCATATAGATCATGCAAAAGAAAGAAAGGGCCTGATCAAGGACAAATACCAAAAGCCTCAATATCAACTTTTTGGAAGAAAGGATCCAGTGGGTGTTAAACATGAGGTCACATGGTAAATCTCTGAGTGAGAGTTCACAAACTGTAATTACATTTTGACAGTGACATGAACCTAAACTGAGAAAAAAACCAAAAGCACAAATCATATTAACCGCAAGTTGATAACCCAAGAATCCACAAATATTCTCAGCACTATTTTACAGAATAATCCCAACTGGAAAGTCTTATCCATCTTGACTCCTATGCTGTTTATTTTAATAAATCCTGGCTAAGTAGTTAAATGTAATAAAGCCCTCCCCTCAAGGTGCAGTGTTCACTGTGATTCAATAAAAATAAGCCTGCACATGCACAATCTCTCCTTTCATAGCGCCCATGAACAGATTTGTTTAATAATAAAACAAAGAGACCAGAGGGTTCAGCGTATGGGCAGGAAGTAGCAAAATGAGATTCAACCTGGAAAAATGCAAGCTAATGTGTCATGGGGAAAATAAACTGAAACACAGATATTCAGCAGGAGAGGGACACTTACAAAGTAGTAATGCTGAAAAAGAACAAACAGTGAAGAGTGATAGTAAACTGCAAACTGGCTATGAACTTGCAATGGAACAGTGGTGACAAAATAGGCCAGTGCATTTATCAGAACCATACACAAAAACCATCATTTCTTCTTCCAGTGCCAGTGGTCCGGGGGTCTCATCTCTCTGGATCCCTGTCAGTGAGAGTAATTAACCATTGGAACAATTTACCATGGGTCCTAGTGGAGTCTCTCTCACTGGCAATTTTTTTAATTAAAATTGGATTTTTAAAGATATGCTCTAGTTCAAAAGGAATTGGGGAAGTTATATGGTCTGTGTTAGACTAGATGATCCCTTCTGGCCATGGAATCTACGAATCTATGAAAACCCATCAGTGATCCTTGGAGATCTTCCTGATCATCCACAGAAAGAAAAACAATGGCTCACTGGGAGAGGGGTTAATTTATGAGAGGATTTGCACAGAAGTCTGTGGAATGAACATTTGGGGAACTGCTTGGTCCAAGAGGGTATAACTATGAGTAATACAATGGAAAAAAGTCAGAACAAATGTAGGTTGAATATCAGAAAAAATATTCTAACACTGAAGTTTAAGGCTATTGAATAGTCTCCCAGAGGAACCCATGAAAACTACCACCACCTGTTGAGTCATTTTAAAGAAAAGAGTAGAATATAGTATAGAGCAGTGGTCTCCAAACTTTTTTGATCGCGTACCCCTACCAGTAAAAAATTTTGAGCACGCACCTCCTGTCACGCGGACTCTACCATTTTTGCCAAAGAAAAAAAAAGCTGCTCAGACTCCCGCCTGAACTGAAGACGAAGGGGAAAAACAAAACAAAACAAACAAAAGCACTCCTCCTGCCATGCACCCCCACTTTGGAGACCACAGGTATAGAGAACAATCTTTCATCGGCAGGAGGATAGACTAGGTAATGTGTCTCGCCGATGAATCTATGATTGTGAATGGCACTGAACCTTCGGTGTTGGAATTTTCTTTTATTATTACTGTTAAAGTTATCTATTTTATCAAGAACTACATGAAGGGGAAAAGAAAATCCTTTAGATTAGATTGTAAATTTCCAATCTGCTCCAAGTAAAGCCGGTGCACAGCTGCACAATCCCCCAGAACAGAGAATGGGTTCTAGCTTAGTTTCAGTTTTCCCTGCCGTTCCTCTCCCTCTTGCTCTGAGGCAGGAGAGAGTAAATTAATTCAACCCTTTTTATGATGCAGCCTATTCCTCCTTCTATGAGCTACCAGGCAAATGCTCCTCCTCCTCCTCACAGAAGGTAGCATCAGGGGAGTATGCTTTTGCATTTCCACCTTGAGCTGAAGTCACAATTTGAGTAGGACCGAACAAGGGAGTAACAATGGCCTTTCTCCCTGCATGGCAGAGTAAGGGCTCTGACAATTGAGCCTTTTGAAAGTTTAGAGTGTGAGAAATTCCAAATAAAATCAATATCAAGAATGAGCATATTTTGGGCTGAAAAACCTTGAGAGTATAGAACATTCTTGAAAGGGTTAAACTGGAAATATAGACTTCCATTAGCTACGAGAAGCTGTCTCATGCTCTCAGGGTAATTCAGGCATTTGAGTTTGATGCAATGATGTAATAGCCCTAACTTGCAGTTTCATGGCTGGAGAAGATGGATATGTGGAAAGGCAAGAGATGCCTTTTTTCCACTTTTTTTCCAGTAAAGTTCTCATTAAACTCAGATAATTACTTAGATAATTTCTCCCCTTGTTTCCTCCCAGCAGCAACAAATGAAGGACAGGACACATAATTACTGGGAAATTGTAAGTAAACAGGAAATTGAAACTTAAAGACTGCTGTGCAGGCTTTGCAATTTCATTTCCCCCTTCCTACTTTCCAGCGATAACAAGCCGAGGCAGGACTGATTGTCACAATCAAGTAACCTCACAACTACCAAAATCCTCTGCTGGTTCTTAGGCTTAGCTCCCCTTCAATGGAGTTTGGATACTGCTGTGGGATCTGCCAAGCATCTTGGGTTTGATTCCTTCTTGTTGGGATTTATGGGCTCTGCTGAGGTACTCAAACTTGGCTCCTAAGCGGTCTTCTGTTGGCTTTTGGGCTTGGATCCCCCACTTAGTCAGTTCTGTTGGGCTCTAGGAGTTTGGCTTCTCTTGGTAGGGATCAAAAGTCCCTCAGGTTCTGTTCCTTCTTTCTGGTTTATTTGTTTCACAGGTCAAATTGAGGGAATAAAATAAATGATGGTAACCAGCTGCCATCCACTCATAGGACCAAAATGAAGTGTCATTCAGAACAGATTGTGAATGATGTCCTCACTATCTTACAATTTTCAACTAGCACTCTTCACTTTTTAAAATGGAAGTTAAGATTGTGGAGAACATGATGGCAGCCTCAAAAAAGAAAAAAAACTGCAGTGGCTAATGGAGTCACTGGGAACAAGACCAGATCAAGCCCTACAACTGCAAGGCCAAGATCAGCATCTGGATGAAGAGAAACTGACTGAAACTAACCCAAGTGATACCAGAAGAGAGAGAGAGAGATGCACTTATGGAGGAGATGAATTCTTCAAACCACATCCTTCCTCATTAGCATCTGTCTCAGATTGTTAAAACAGAGTACAGATTTAATATTCAACTGGACACTTCACTGTCTTTTTATATCATAAGAACATAAGAACGGCATACTGGGTCAGACCAAAGGTCCATCTAGCCTAGTATCCTGTCTTCTGACAGTGGCCAATGCCAGGTGCCTCAGAGGGAATGAACAGAACAGGTAATCATCAAGTGATCTATCCCCTGTCGTCCATTCCCAGCTTTTGGCAAATAGAGTCTAGGGTCACCATCCCTGCCCATCCTGGCTATTCAAATTGTAATGGGTGCCCAACTGCCATTTAACATCTGTGCTTGGAAGTAGACTGTGCCCCATCTTCCTGTTGGATTTTGACAATAAATTTCTGAGGGTCTGATTCTATTGCTCACACTGAGTAGTGCTGTATTTTGCTAGTGGTCCCATTTAATGTTCTCTCCTCAGGTCATGGTTTAGCTCCCTGAACTATACCTGTTATGTTAACAGAGTGTCTCGGGGCTATCAGTCCAGCACCTTTCACTAGCACAAAATTCACACAAATATTTGCTTAAAAAATTGAAAAGACAAAAAACACAAGAGTCGAGCCTGGTTATTTAGTTACTGCTCTGAAGGCAAGCTAAGGAAAGGAAGTGAACAAATCAGATGGAGGGAGAGTCAGATTAAGTTGCTAGAGATTATGACCCTGAAGGCTCAAGAAGTGAAGTCAGGGAAAGCAGAGGCACTAGTTAGTTGGAAATTCCTTTGAATTCCTTTAATCCCTTAGGTCAATTTAAAGGGAAATGATCTGACCATTCTGCATCTGCAAATGATTGAAGGCAAATAAGAAGCATTGTGTGATTTCCAGTTCAAGAAGTATATAGTACACACAGCTATTATGAAAGCAAACACAGCAAATCTCAATTGACCTAGGCTGACTAATAAACCCTGAGATGCCTCAAACATATGGGAAATTGATGCAGGAGCAGACACATAGGAATTAAAAAAATACCCTCCGAGTCTCTATAAGTGAAAAAAGGGAAATAATTTATTGCAAAGAATGTTTTGGTTGAAGCCTTGTAGCCTCCAAAATACCCTCAATATTTAGTCTGCTATAATGTAGACAGAAAAAATAGTCTGAAATTGAACGCTACTGGGCCTCTCACATTTAGCCCTCTGCTACAGGTCTGTAAGTGAAAACAGTCTTCTAGGGATTATTTATGTAATGACACCATACAACAGGAGTCTGACTATATAGGGGAAATTTAGTGGGCATTCTAACTAGTGTTATTAGTGTGTAGCACATTTAGGCTTGTGATGGTCTGTGATTACAGGCTAGAGTGTGGCAGTGGCTGTAAAGCCACAACCTGTGGTAGGGATAGGTGTGTACAGAGGTGCACCACCCTAGCAGGAGCTACCAGCAGTATTGGGTGAAATCCTACCCTCATTGAAGTCAATGGCAAAATTCCCACTAATGTTACTGGAGTCAGGATTTCACCCGTTGTACAGGTCTCAGCACCAGTGCCTCTAGAATTGCCTCCACAGTGGCACCTACTACACCCTTTAAAGGACTGTAGCGCATGCACCTTTGCCAGTGCTAGCCATCTGTACTGGTTCTGCCTGTCCATCTAAAGGGAGGTTAGCACTCCTGTCAGTACTATCCTCAAACAGTCCTCCTGTGCTCATGAAGCCTTTGACTGTGATTAGCCTCAATACAGAGATGCAAGGGGTCAGAGGAAAGATTTTTCTTGTCTAGTCACAATCTAGCCCTAGAGCAACACTTGGAAAAATAAAATTCCTGTTTACAAAACAGAAAACATCATAATAATAAGAAAGGCACAGTAAATGGAACACACACACACACACACACGCACACAAAGAGAAATTCACCAGGTGAGTTTCTGCATAAGAACTGAACGCAATTAAATGGCTGCTCCCAACCACTCATATTTGCTACCTTTTCAATTTGAAAAAAAAAATTGTTGGGGATTTTTCCCCACATGCTTAATTACAAAAGGTTCTTCTTTCTGAATTTTTACATGCCATGGTCCCACAGCACATTAAGTACCACTGTCATTCAAATGCATGAGCTCTGCAACCTGCCTGAGGCTGGGCGGACCTTTATGTGGCGGAATGAAAGACATTTGAAATAATGTTTATATTTTAGTTAATTAGTAATAAAGTTACTAGCTTTTTTTTTTTAATCTTTTCAAGTTAAATACTTCTTGAAAAACTAGTAGTTGGGAAGGATAGGAATTTATAAACTAAAGCTATTCTGCAATGTAATTCTTGTTTTTTTCCTTAAGTATATTCATCCATAATTACTAATGCTTCTAATCTGAGTGCTGAATTCTTAAGACCTTCTTCAGTGGCTCCTGGCATAAGTTTGAGAGTTTTTTTCTTGCAAGCTGAATGACTGTGAAAAAATGAGTGGAGAAAGAGCAACAGAAATACTATAAAAAGGAATTTTTAATGTTAATTATGAATGTTGCATTCAAATATCTGCTGAATTATTTTGAATAGGGATCTAAGATGCTGTACTAGACCTTGGCAACACTTGAAACTATCCCCTCACTTGTTCATGCTCATTTGTTTCCTACAAATCTGCTGACAATATCTTTCCAAACTCCTCCAAAGGAAACAAAACAGCAAGTCTGAAAAGTTAAGCCTCTTTTAAGATAGGTTTCCAAATGTCTGGCAGGATAGAGTGTGGGGAGATGCTCCACTGAAAACTTGTTCTGACACATGAAATCTTGTTTAAAGGAAAAAAGTCACATAGCCTTTAATCTGAAAAAAAGTGCCATTCAGTGTCAGCCAATTTGAAATGCCAAGTTTCCTCCTGCTGCTTCTAAAAACAAAAATGGGCCAAATATTAGAACACAGAATTGAGGAAACAAAGGCTTCGTTGGAGATTATTTTTTTCTTTAGCAAACAAAATCCACCTGTTTGCAAAGCACCTGAATAAAGATTTTTTTTTTAAAAAGAAGCCAATTAGTATAACAGTAGTCACATCTCTTAGTACATATAAACACTTGGAAGACTTTACTTTCAGGAAGTGCTTAATGAGAGAGGAGGAAGGAATGATGTCTGAATGTTGAGGTGCCTTAGTGCTCTCTCGCTAATTCTTGACCACTAAAAATGGTATCAGAAGCTAGTTGGCTCTTGCAGCTACGTGAAATCAAAATCTAAGAATATTGCAATCAATCAAAATACAACAAAACAAAACACCAGATAGAAAACAAAGAGTTCTGTGTAGCACAAAAACTTTGACCTTCTACCAACAGAAGTTGGTCCAATAAATGGTATTATCTCTTATTATACCTATTGTCTTATTATCTCTCTCAAGAATCCTGGAGGCATACAAGATTCCTGTCCATGAACATTTGGACATGAAAGGAAATGTGTTTAGCAATTGGATATTCTTTAGATCACAATGGGAAAACTACATAATGGCAATAGGGCTGGATAAAAAGGAAAATAAAATAAGGGAGTCCATACTATTAACTCCAATAGGCATACGTGCTCCAACAGCATCTGGATATATCAGCAGCAAAGGTGGCAACTCTCACGTTTCTGAAATACCGGACATTCCAGGCCTTTGGGGAATGACATGGGCCTGCCTCATATGCACTGTGTATGTGAGGTCATGGCGCCTCAGGGATGCTATGTTTAAGATCCAGAGGGGGCAGAGGGGCATCTCCCATCCAATACCAGACAAAACCACATCTGTTTTTTCCCCAGTACAGGATGGCCAACCCCTCAAAAGGAGGACCGTCCAGTTTAATATGGGATGAGTAGCCTCCCAGTGACAGCAGCAGTTTTGGAGGGCCCAAGTAAAATCTTATAAATGCTCCAAAAGCATTTTCAGCTCACAAAAAATGACATATACAAAAAGGCATCTGTTCAACAAGTGTAATCAAGAATCTGGAGAAACAATGGATCGGTATACTGTGAAACTGCAAAATGGCTAACTCAAACAACTCTCAAATTTTAAAAGATGAACTAATTCATGACAGATTAGTAATATGAAAGAAAGATTCATAGATTATAGATCAGAAAGGACCATTGTGATCATCTAGTATGACCTTCTGCATAACACAGGCCACAGGACTTCCCTGAATTAATACCTGTTTAAATGAGGGCACATCTTTTTAAAAAAAAACACTCAATCTTGATTAAAAAATTATAAGTGATGGAGAATCCACTACAATCCTTGGTAAATTGTCCAATGGTTAACTACCCTCACTGTTAAAAATTCACACCTTATTTCTAGTCTCAGTTTGTCTAGCTTCAGCTTCCAGCCATTGAAACGCTTGCTTACTAGACTGAAGAATCCTCTATCATCAAATGTATGCTCCCCACGGATGTACTTATATGATCAAGTCACCTCTTAAACTTCTCTTTTTTAAGAGAAATAGACTAAGCTCCTTAAGTTTATCACTACAAGACATGTTTTCTTATACTTTTTCATCATTTTGGGGGCTCTTCTCTGAACCTTCTCTGATAGTTCACTTTCCTTATTGATGTGTGCACACCACAACTGGCCACAGTATTCCACTAGCAGTCACACCAGTATAACCTCTTTATTACTGTTCCCTTGTTTATACATCCAAGGATCACAGTCGCTCTTTTGGCTGCACCATTGCATTATAAGCTCATGTTCAGCTGATTATCCACCACAGTCTCCAATTTTTTTCAGTCACTGCTTCCCATGATAGATTCCCCTATCATGTAATTATGGCCTGCATTCTTTGTTCCTAGACGTATGAACTTACATTTGGCTATACTGAAATGCACATTGTTTTCTTGTATCTAGCTTTATCAGGTGATCCAGATCACTCTGTATGAGTGACCTGTCCTGTTCATTATTTGCCATCACCCCAATCTGTCCTCTGAAAACTTTGAGTAATAGTTTCATGTTCCCTCCCTCCCCCCATCCCCAAGGTCATTGATAAAATTGTTAAATAGCATAGGGCCAAGAACCAATTCCTGCAGGACCCCACTGGAAACAAATCCGCTTGACAATGATTCATGTATTTTATATTACCCTCCTTAAATTCTTTATTAATTGAATTCTTAAACAGCCATCCCATTATTTTTACCCGGGATTGATTTTAGGTTGAAAGGTTTATAGTTATCAGGGGCACTCTGTTTATTCTTTTTAAACACTGGCAAAACATTAGCTTTCTTTCAGTCCTCTGGAACTTCCCCAGTGTTCCAAGACATCTTGCAAGACGACATTAATAAGAACAGCCATACTGGATCAGACCAAAGGTTCATCTAGACTAGTCTTCTGACAGTGGTCAATGTTGGGTGCCCCAGAGGGAATGAACAGAATAGGTAATCACTAAGTGATCCACCCGCTGTCACCCATTCCCAGCTTCTGGCAAACAGTGGCCAGGGACAGCATCCAGAGGGCTCCTCAGTCCATTCTTTTGAGGCTCTTGCATGCAAGTTACCTGGACCTGCTGATTTAAAAATGTCTAAACTTTAGTAGTTGCTCTTCAACAGCCTGTTATTGTTGAAATGGAAAATATTTCATCATCATATGATATGAATACATCATCTGGCTTTTTCCCAAATTCAGAACAAAAGTATTTATTGAACAAATCTGCTTTTTCTGTATTATTATTGACAATTCTACTATTTTCATCTAGTAATGGACCTATACCATTGTTAGGTTTCCTTTTGTTAATATACTGTGACAAAGTTCCTCCTCTATCTTGGTGGATCCTGCGCTTATCCAGGTACACAGCTGCATAACTATTATGGGGCCGCAGAAGCTTGTCCATGAAACACTGGAAGGTGGCAGATGCCCCATGCAGTCTGAAAGGAAGAACAGTATATTGAAACAGACCCTCTGGTGTAGAGAATGCCGTCTTTCCTTTTGCATCTTTGTCAAGAGGAATCTGCCAGTATCCCTTTGCTAAATCAAGGGTTGTCAAAAATTGGGCACTGCCCAGGTGGTCAACTAACTCATCAATATGGGGTATGGCATAAGCATCAAATTTGGATCTCTTATTCAGCCGGCGAAAGTCATTATAAAATCTAGTGGTGCCATCGGGTTTGGGCACCAACACAATTGGACTCAACCATTGACTGTGGAACTCTTTGATGACTCCCAGCTCCAACATCCTTTTTACTTCCATCTTGATCTCATCCCTTTTTGCCACTGGGACCCAGTAGGGCCTTAAAGTTACCTTTGCCCCAGGTTCTGTGATAATGTGGTGATATGCTTCGGTGGTCCGGCCTGGTTTGGTTGAAAACACATCCTGGTATCGGTTGATCATCTCAGTTACCTCCTTCTTCTGGTTCGGTGTCAGATCAGTGGATATTCTGATCTGCTCCTGCTGGTTATTTCCCTGGATCGGGGTCTCTTAGGCCACTACACATATATATCTCGCTGGTTCCAAGGCTTTAAAAGGTTAATGTAATAAATCTGTTCTTGTTTACAGCATCCCAGCTGCCGCACCTTGTAGATTACTTCGCCCACGGGTTCAACCACCTCATAGGGCTCCTGTCATTGGGCCAAAAGCTTGCTTTCTGCCGTAGGTACCAACACCATCACCCAATCCCCCGGTTGGAACTGTCAGACTTTTGTCTGGTGATTGTAATGGGTTCGCTGGGTCTCCTGTGCCTTTTCCAAATGTTCCCGTACAATAGGGGTGACCCGGGCTATCCAGTCTTGCATCTGCAATATATGTTCTATTATATTTCTCCACTTATTGGGTTCCTTTTCCCAGATCTCTTTGGCAATATCTAGTATGCCACGGAGGTGACTCCTGTACAATAACTTGAAGGGGAAAAACCCAGTTGAGGCCTAAGGTACCTCCCAGATAGCGAACATAAGGTAGGGTAGTAGGGTGTCCCAATCCTTCCGTCCCGACTTACCAACCTCCTTATCATAGCCTTGAGGGGTCGGTTAAACCTTTCTACAAACCCAGCAGTCTGCGGATGATAAATTGAAGTTCTCAGGGTATGTATATGGAGCAGCGTACAGAGGTCCTTCATTAGCTTCAACATAAATGGGGTTCCTTGGTCTGTTAATATCTCCTTTGGTAGCCCCACTCGGGCAAAGATCCCCACCAGCTCTTTGGCTATCGTTTTAGAGGCCGTGTTCTGCAGGGGGACGGCTTCTGGGTAGCAAGTAGCAAAGTCCAAAACAACAAGTATATATTGGTGGCCCTGAGCCGTCTTCTCCAGGGGTCCCACTAGGTCCATGGCCATTCGCTCAAAGGGGACTTCTATGATGGGAATGGGTACTAAAGGTGCCCTCCAGTGGGGATGGGGGCTGTGCAGCCTGAAGAACCAGAAGAGCCATCGTAGGACCCGTGCCAGGATCCTCTCTACCTCCAAATGCCCCCCAAAAAGATGACTATGGGCAAGACTTAATACAGCGTTCTGGTGCTTTTGAGGTACTAGGATCTGCTGAATCTTCTGCCCCTGTAGAGGTTCAACCCAGTATAAGAGATCCTTCTTTATTATGAAGTAGGCTCCTGGTCTCTGGGTTTTCCCTTCCATGGGGACCCCATCTATTTCAGTCACCTCCTTCTTAATGTTGTCGTACTTTGGGTCTTCTGCCTGGTCCCATCCAAAATTTCCTCTCCTGGGGATAATCTGCCCGAGATCTAGGGGCTCAGTTTCTGTTGCCTCTACTGGTTCCAAGGTGTTAGGGTGTGGGTCAGACTCAGGTATTTCTCCCTCCTGGGAGGTCTCCTTTTCAGCTGTTCAGGTCCGCCTACCTACGAGAGTGACCCTCTGGCTTTGGGTCAGTATTCGGGTTCCCAAGGCCTTAGCTGGTCTGGTGTACATATGTGGGGTTAGTGAGACCCCCCACAAGGTGGATTAGGGAGCATGGATCTGCCCAGTTCCCCAGATTACACTGCATAGGCTCCTCAGCATTGGGACACTGTGCAGCTATGTGTCCCCACTCCCCGCTGGCATAACATCTGTATGGAGCCCTAGGCGTTCCCCCATCTCTTGGTTTGGGCAGTCTAACATCACAATCTTCTTCCCTCTCAGTGCTCCAACTCTTTGTGGCCTCTGGTGGGCCTTCAGCCCTTCTCTTTTTCCACCTGGGCCCTCCTGGTGGCCCAGTCACCCGAGCTCTACGGCTTGGTGCTGCTAGTTTAACCCAGGGTGCCTCTTCCTTAACTGGTCAGGTCAGCTCCCTTGCTGTCCTTCGCCTTTCTACCAGTGCGACAACCTCGTCATAGGTGGAGTGTTCATTTTGGCTTACCCAGACGCAAAAGTCTGGCAGTAGTCCCCTCATGTATCGGTCGATGACCAGAACCTCTAGTATCTCTTCCGGACTCCGTTCGCAATCACTTTCGTGCGAGATGGATGAGGTCATACAATTGGGACTGTGGGGTTTTGTCTTCCTGGTACCTCCACTCGTGATACCGCTGGGCCCACACTATGGTCATTACCCCAGATCTGGCCAGGATCTCTGCTTTCAGCTGGGGGTAGTCTACTGCAGCCTCTTCAGGCAGATCATGGTATGCCTTCTGGGCCTCCCGCACAGGAATGGGGTGAGGATGCCAGACCACTGATCTCGAGGCCAGGCCTCCCGTAGGGCTGTCCTCTCAAAAGCCAGAAGGTATGCCTCTACATCATCCTCCCCCATCATTTTCTGCAGCCAATGGCTGGCCCGTATGATCTGCATCCCATCATGGCGGCAGTTCAGCTCGGTAAGGGTCTTTACCTGGTTTACCAGTTTCCGCAACATAGCACGGTCCTGAACAGCCTGGTCCATCAGCAGGCGACTAGTCTCTTGCTGCAGCCACACTGCCTCTTGTTGGCGGCTGCCTGGACACGGGTAGCCTCCTGCTGGGCCGCCGTGGCTTGTATCAGTGCCTGCACTATGTCATCCATTGTGGTGAAAAAAATAAACCCTCTTTTAAAAAAAAAATCACCATCCTTCTTCCGCCTTGCTGTGCACACCAAATCCCACCATTTACACCAGTTGTGACAAAGTTCCTCCTCTATCTTGGTGGGCCCTGCGCTTATTGGCAGATTTGTTCACCTCAGAGATTCACCATGTGGGTCAGGGAACAGTCCAGAGACCTTCCCCTCTGGTAGAACCCACAGTCCAGGTCAATTCCTCCTGTGTCTGATCAGGAGTTGGGAGGTTTGGGGGGGAACCCGGGCCTGCCCTCTACTCCAGGTTCCAGCCCAGGGCCCTGTGGACTGCAGCTGTCCACAGTGCTTCCTGGAACAGCTGCGCAACAGCTACAACTCCCTGGGCTACTTCCCCCTGGCCTCCTCCCAAAACCTTGTTTATCCTCACCACAGGACCTTTCTCCTGGTGTCTGATAATGCTTGTACTCTCCAATCCTCCAGCAATACACATTCCCTTTCTCAGCCCCTAGTGCCTCTTCCTCCCAGCTCCTCGCATGCATGCTACAAATTGAAGTGAGGTCCCTTTTAAACTCAGGTGCCCTGATTAGCCAGCCTGTCCTAATTAATTCTAGCAGTTTCTTCTTAATTGGCTCCAGGTGTCCTAATTAGCCTGCCTGCCTTAATTGGTTCCAGCAAGTTCCTGCTTGTTCTGGAACTGCCCATTACCTTACCCAGGGAAAAGGGATCTACTTAATCTGGGACTAATATATCTGCCTTCTAACACTCTCCTGTATCCAGCTGGCCTGACCCTGTCACAATACTTAGAAAAACTTCTTCCTTACTGTCCGTAACTCTGCAGACCATAGATTTTTCCTTGTGTCCTTTTATTTTCCTTATCAATTTTCTATAATTCCTAGCTCTGATATCCCATTGCTTCTCCTTTTTCATATTGTCACACACACACACACACACACACACACACACACACACACACACACACACAGTTACTCAAAAGGCTACACGATTAAAACCAACCTGGCTTTAGAGGGAAAGGGAAAGGGAAAGGGAAAGGAAGTGTGTGTGCGCGCGCGCATGTGCCAGGTTGGTTTTAATCGTGTAGCCTTCTTTCTCAGCTGTAGCCCTTGGAGCATCTAGTAAAATATTCTTAAGGAGTTCCCAATTATCATTCACATTTTTCTATTTAAATTCTCTGTCCCGACTGATTTGGCTCATAAGTGTTTTCAGCTTTGTGAAATTGGCCTTTGTAAAGCACAAAGTATATATATTACTGGTTTGGACCTCATTCTGTCTGCACATAACAAATGTAGTTAAGTCATGATCACTTACACCTAAACAACTACTGATTTTTACTACTGTGATCAATTGCTCTTTATCCATTAAGATGAGGTCTAAAATAAACTTCCCATGAAAATGCAACTGAACAAGAACTGAGCTCCTCAGCCTAATAGAAGCCATCAACCAAGCAAGTTATGTGCCAGTTTCAAGGAAGGTGCTAGTTCCAACATCAAATCACCTGCAAGACATACACAACTTTGTAGAGTTGTGGGAAAGAACAACCCTCCCAAGCCCAAGGAAAAATACCTTCATTATCAAGCAAGTTGAGTTAGTAAGATTAACAAAAAGAATTGGTGTTAATATATATGTGATAACAGTGTTAGCGTTATAGAATGGTAAATATGTAAGCAGGATATGATATTCACATTTAATTTTTCTGTTTTAAATAAATGTGACAAAAGGGATGTTATGAAAGATGGCTTCCCAAAAGAGGGTATTACCTATATATAGGTAATGGCTAGAAAGTGGTATTTAGAGAACTACTTTCAGGAAATGCTTAGTGAGAAAGGACAAAATACCTGGAGGAAAATGTAAAGTATGAATGTTGCACTGTTCTTGGCTCTGTCTCTTCATGTGATTGAATACTGAACAACATCTACAAACAGATTTTGTCTGATGGGGCCAAACTCTGCCAGGGATGGAGGGGTGGATTATTACTCTACAGTCTGGATTAAAATGCTCTCTCTCATTGAGTTCTTACCATGCATAGTTGATCTCTTCTCCAAAGTCAGATAAGAAATCCTGCTCAACAATTACTTCTGATGTCTGGATTATCCTGGTTCACTAAGCAGAATGGTTCTGCTGCCTGTGATTTAGCAGATTTGGTGAGAGGAGTAGGAGGTTTGCTGTGTTTCCCTTAGTGAAGAGTTATAATCCCTTATGCCCTTGTCATATGGATTAGGAGCAGGATTTGTATTAATGGTGTTCTAGTCATCTATCTATGTGCTCCATTAGACATAGTTTGTCAGTGAACCAGGGAGATGTTCACCATTTGTATGGAGTAAGAGGGTGATTTGGTGCCCACATATAAAGAGTTGTGGTAATTGGTCACTAGACAATCGGGGGGCGGGGGGGGCTAGCGTGGGGTCAGACCATGTTCTGACCTTTCTTCCAAACCAGTTTGCAGACTGAATGCAGCACGTGGGGGAGCACACACTAACACCCTTTCACAGGAATTAGGGGGGGTTGTTTTTACGTGCACTCTACCAGAACTCCTGGAGGCCTATGCTTTCATGTCTTCTCTGCAAGCAGAATGCCTCCAGTCTACAGCCAGCCATGGATTTCAAAACTCCAGTCTGGCCCATAATAGCCTCTGCACAAAATATATTCGTTGTTTATTTCTAATGCAACAAATCTCTTTGAAATATCTGGAGGATTGAATTCTTTGAAAACACAATCCACCCTTAAATTTGCTGCCACCAAGAACCAGCATTAGGCAAGTAAAAACACCCACTATTACAATAATTTGCTTTCTCTTTCTTTTATTACTAAGTTTTCAACAGGAGTCCCAATAAGAATGGGGGGACTGCCATTTTCCTTTCATCATAATCCCTTGGGAGAAAACATTGCAATGAGATTTTTACTTCATTGAAAATTCAGCAAAGACATTTATCATGTGAGATTTTGCAGAAAAGAATGTGCCATCAGATATGTCACTTGGGAAATGGAAACAGCAGGGAGGCACTATTGATTATTTATTTTAGGCAGCAGCTTCTCAGCCATCTACTCTAAGTTAAATACAGAATATTGTACTGTATAATACAGGCAAAGGTACATTTGGGTTGGTTCATAGACTGCATATCACTTTGAGGTGATATCCTAGCCATTTTAAAATTCCCTGAAATAATACAAGTATAGCAAAGTCTAGTATAACTAAGCTCCTACTATCCAAACGTCCTTGGAATTGCTAGTATGTCTCCCAGTGTCTTATTGACTCCTGGTTATCAAAATATATTTGTATCTTTAAAGTTTCACCAATTTTAGGAAAATATACTATGCATCACAAAACTGATAAAAAAAAGTTTGCTATTCGTTGTTTTTTAAAAAAAATCTGTCATCCTTGGAAAGTTCATGCTGCATCTGTCTAAGAGGAGACATTACATTGACCAACAGAAGTTTTGTTGTTGTTGTTGTTTTAAAAAAGAGATCCCATGGCTTCCCCCCTCCGAAGAATGTAGGTTTTATTGCTAGTGATTTGACCAAAGTTAATTTGATATTTCTGCCTCATTAAGAGCCATATCCTGCAATTCTCACCTCATTTGACACCAAGTAGTTCCACTTACTTAAGTATTTATGAATAAAGACCACTTTCAGGAGTTAAGGTTGCAGAAGTGAGGCTGAAAACGCCCCCCTCTAGTTTTAACTGGAGGAGTTATACTTCATTTCCTCTGATGTCACAACATTTCTGCCATATTTCACTTCAGAAGCAGCTGCATTTCGGTGGTGTCTGAGTTATCCATTTATACACACACAGAATTTCCCAAATGTTTCAGCACCCTTCTGCATGAAAACTGACGTAAATACAACATAAGAAGTTATTATAGTTAATATACATAGAGAAAATATACCAGAAAATTGCTGCTTTTGGGAGGAAAGAGGGGTGTTTTAAAAAATATTTATTAAAATAAAAAAGTTTTCTTCTCAGCTGAACTGAAAATAATTGAAAAAACTTTTAAAATGACTTAAGTTGGGTGATTTTTGGTTGCAACTTTATTAAACTATAACATCATTACCTCCCCCCTCCTAGTCCTGAGGGTGTTCAGGAAACTGAAAAATATGGATCCAAGTAAAATACTGCAAGTCTTTCATAAACAGCAATGTCATGGATCTGGTAGTAAAAATCCAAATAGGGAAATAAATTGAATACAAGTTCTGGATGATTAATGTGAGAAGAGAAATTACATTCCATAAACTGAGAAAAGTGAAATAGGGGGACAGAGGTGGTGTACATAAGATAACAATGGCTAAAATGAAGAAGTTACACTGTGACTTCTGATTAGTGGAGTAGAACCTTATTAGAGGTCAGTCAGGTGGCAAAATGTTAATAAACTGTCAATCAAAGAAGCTTAAAGGTGTTGCACTACAGTATATTCATTCTAGGTGTGGACTGATATGAGAACACCTGGTAATTTATACTCTTGGCTGAGTCACATCAAAACTCCTTAATGATGTATCTATTCCCTGTTTTCCTTAGCAAAACATTAAAAACTAGAGATGAAAACATGCCATTCTGAAACATATTTGGCTCACAAAAAAACAAGATGCCTCACATGACTACCAAGGAACCCTTTTATATAAAAATTAATTAAACTGGATTTATTTAAAACAAACAAACACACACACACACACGGAAAGGCTCTGACCCCAAGTGGAAAGAATTAGCTTGTAGTTACTATGAATAAATACTTGGGTCATTTTTAAGATGCTAAAATTTATCTGAAAAGCTTATCATTGAAAACAAGAGTGTTGCAATGTCTTCTAGTAAAATAACTAAACTGATGATAAACCAGATATTCACTTAGGCACATAAGTACTGAGATTATGATCTCTTCTGCCATGAAGATGCATTAAATTCACATATTTTAAATACAGTTTGCAAAGATAAATGGTATGTTTAAGTAGGTATGTTACAGGATGTTGTGGAGAGTAGATTTTTACATTGTAGCCACATAAAATCATGGCCTTTTTTGCTGCTATTACAGAGATGAGTCTCCTGATCAGCAGCTGAACTTTCTTTTACTAGTATAAAAAGTAGCAGTAGTTAATCTTGTACTGCTGTTTACTCTGTGGAACATCAGTGATACAGGAGTGAAAATGGTGTGCCAGATTCTAATACATTACACCAGTGTAAATTTGGAATAACTCCATTTACTCCTGTAGAATAAGCCAGATTTTCATGAATGTAACTGAGAGCCCACTTCAGCACTTTAAACATCTAACACTTTAAGATTTTAATTAGAGTAAAATAAATATTTGCATTTAAATCAATATTGTGAAATGATTTTCTTCTTCAGAAATTATTATAAAATGACTATATGTCATAGAACATTAGAAGACATTCAAGGATTGAGCATGTACTGCCAAGGAGTCTTGGTATTTCAATGATTACACCACTAAGCCTCACCTCTCTGTTTTGAGTTACTCTGCAGCATCCAGTGAACCAGGAAATTGAACCCAACCAAAGTCAGCCCAAAGCAGTAAGAAGAAATTTAAAATGTTTTCCTTTTAAAAAACAAAGGTTTGCTGCTTTCCAGCACAACGACCCTGCCTGCAGGTGCCCAATTTGCTTTTGTCCTGAAGCTGGTTTCATATTTTCTGCAGCCAATCTGATGAGCCCATTCTAATGGAAATGAACTAATTGCTGGTAATTTTCTCTCGCTCCCTATTGATTTATATAGAAGTTCATCGTGGATTTTAAAAATTGCTTTATTAATTCCTTATTAAAAATATCAAGAAGTATTCTGGCACATTTAGAATGTAGTTTCCTGTCATAAAAATTGTTCTTTTTGAGTTACAGTATATGTCCTAACACAATTAAATCAAATAAACTGATTATAAAAAGATTGCAACACAATGAGAATTTTTCTACTAAGAATATTACATGGTGTTCAATGTTTCTATTCTATACTATGATTTTTCAAGGAAAGAGTTCCATGTTATGTTCCATTTGAGTTGACTGGAATTTCGCACACAAGACACCAGCCTTCTTGTAAGCCATTTTATTAAACACATCAGGACATTCATCCCATTCCCTACACAGAGAGGCAGAGTGGATTCCAAAACTCCATGGTCACTGAATTCGAAGGTGCTAATGGGCTGTATCCCTAAAAGACTGCTACCATGCAATGGAGAGGAGACTCAATATGTTCTGACTCAACGTTTTTTTCATTTCACCTAAGGGGGGGTGTGTGTTTTGTTCTCTGTAGAAGTAGGATTTGGATCCAGAAGCTGGCAGATTGGAGTAGGGTCCAAGACTATGATCAACTTTTTCCATATTAGCTCCATCTTCATCTGGGCTTCTTCAGACCACTGTGGCATGGGCTGGCACCACAGATTTTCTGATCAGCACTTCTTGTGTGGGTATAGCCATTAATCTTTCAGCCACTGATTATAACTAGAAATGAGCAAATACTTGCTGCATTTTTATTGCGGTTTTTCCCCAAATGTCTAAAATTTGATACAACTGTATTCAGGCCTCTGGCTTTCTGGAAATATTCTAGTGAATGAATTTACTGGCATGAATATTCTTTGAGGGTAAAATTCAGCCTAAGAGAAGACCAACAAAAGGATCCCCAATCAAGGCACCCATGAAGTTCACGGATGGTAGAATTTTTTGTATTATGGAAAAAAAAAACAGAGCCCCAAATCCAAACAGTCCCAACATTTGGAGAGGGGAGGGAAAGGCATGTTTCCAAATATGTATGTGAACATATTCCAGGCTAAAGAGTGTTTTGGCCTTGTTCCTCCTATACTGAAGACTGGGTATTGATAGGTGGAGAGGCATGGCTGGCAGGACATTTAATCCCTTCGAGATGCTCAGATTTTCACCCTGACAGCCTTTATCCAGCAATGATGGAAAGTAGATGGGGGAAAGGAAACAGGGGGAGGGGCGGTATGGGAACTAACAATACTAGATCATGGAGGTCTATAAAATGCCCTCCTAAGAAACCATAAGAAGATTTCAGAGTCTGACAAGAGTTTAGGGAATGTAGAAGAATTTGATTACAGGTGCTCAAATGACACTCATTTTATTCTTATTATCTGAGAAATGTCTCTTGGGATTGAACACTAACCTTCTCAAGGAGCAGATGAATGGCTCTTTTAAAAGTATTGTAGCTTGTTCATGGCTCTGTAGCATCTAACCATTTGAACCCAGTAGAATTGTAAAGAGGAAACAGGAGATAGAAAACATCTTCCTCATACTGTGTATAGATGATTATATTTGTCTTTGGTGATTTGTAATCCTGAAAGACATCTTACACGCAGACAAAATGTTGTGGAATTGTGGCAATAATTTTTTTCCCTTCAAAGGTATGAGATTTCAAACAAGTGCAATATGAAGCTCTTCTAGTTTCTGAGATTAAAAAGAAGAAACACAAATCTAAGTTTATTTGTTTAAATTTTGGTTATTTTGAAAAAACAATGAACAAAAGCAAGTGATTTTCCAGCTAGTTTCTGGTTATAACTTTTTCTGCAATAGTAAAATATCTGTGAATGACAAATTATTTTTAATCTACAGTAACTCATAAAAATGGCATAATCTAGATTTTCTCTAATGAATTCAGATAATCCAACATAATATTGACATTTTTTCTTGTGGGAAAAGAAAAAGGAAACAAGTGTACAAGTACCACCATCTCAACTGGCATTTTATAGTAATATATTGATATATAATTTATATAGCATACTGCTCTCTCCTTTTCTTAATCTTCATTTAAAGGAAAGAAAAATGATACCTCTTTAATAGATATGCCATCACTTATTTATGTGGCTTTATTCTACTCAGATACCACAGAATAATACTCTGGATCATGGTCTAGCTTTGGACTCACATATGCAACTCCCATAGAAATTAATAGAAACAAAACATGAACACCTGAAGCTCAAACTAGATTTTAAGGGCCAGATCTAAAGCCCAATTAAGTCAATGGGAGTCTTGACTTCAGTGGGCTTTGGATTGAGCCCTGAGAGTTTACTTTGTAAATGTTTTTCCAAGTGGTACTCTAATTCAGAGTGCAACATAAGCATTTCCGAATTATTTTTTTCCTAATAAACTGACCAGAAAGGAAAAATAAGGATTAATGAAATGGAAGACATAAAGGGACATTTAATGGTATTTCCCTTCCTTTAATGGAAATACAAGTTCAGATTTTAAGAAACTGACATTTAACCAGTATAAAGGGATAGAGTTATAGACAAAACATTATTTGATTGAAAAAAATCAGTTGGGTCCTGCGACAAAGTGAGGAGAGATTTATTGAGCTTGTGACTTCACACTCACACAGTCTGGTAAACAGATGTGCTAAGAGTTCATCTCTTATTCTGAACTTCCCTGAAATTCGAGGTCACTTTTATTTAAGGGTTTTGATCGAGCCCATCTCTATAGGTAGGTGACATGTTTCTCACACGGCTTAGGGAATGAGACTAAGCAAAAAGACAGCATTTCAAGAAATGACTCAGTTATAATGTTATTAGTCATGTTGTCAGGTTTCAGTGTTGTAGCCATGTTAGTCTGTATCAGCAAAAACAATGAGGAGTACTTATGGCACCTTAGAGACTAACAAATATATTTGGGCATAAGCTTTTGTGGGCTAAGACCCACTTCGTCAGATGCATGCAGTGGAAAATACAGTAGGACGATATATATACATAGTACATGAAAACATGGCAGTTGCCTTACCAATTCTAACGAGACAATTCAATTAAAGTGGGCTATCATCAGGAGAAGGAAAAATCACTTTTGTAGTGGTAATCAGGATGGCCCATTTCAAACAGTTGACAAGAAGGTGTGAGTAACAGTAGGGGAAAATTAGCATGGGAAAATTAGTTTTTAGTTCTTGTAGTGACCCATACACTCCCAGTCTTTATTCAAGCCTAATTTGATGGTGTCCAGTTTGCAAATTAATTCCAGTTCTGCAGTTTCTCATTGGAGTCTGTTTTTGAAGTTTTTTGTTGTTGAGGAATTGCCAGTTAAAAGTCTATTATTGAGTGTCCACAGAGGTTGAACTGTTTTCCAACTGTTTTTTTTTAATGTTATCATTCTTGACGTCTGATTTGTGTCCATTTATTCTTTTGCGTAGAGACTGTCTGGTTTGGCCAATGTATATGGCAGAGGGACATTGCTGGCACATGATGGCATATATCACATTGGTGTATAAATTTATATATATCTTCCTACTGTATTTTCCACTTCATGCATCTGATGAAGTGGGTCTTAGCCCACAAAAGCTTATGTCCAAATAAATTTGTTAGTCTCTAAGGTGCCACAAGTACTCCTCATTATTTTTAGTCATGTTTGAAGGTTCCACATGGCTCAACTGCAGCCATCTAAGGACTGTGTTGCTACACCACTGCATCTTGTATGTCAGTGGATGGTTGGTATTACATGTCAGTACAGCTGCATATTCTTTTTTTTTTTTTTGGAAATACTTTCCTATCTGGTGCCAGTGACTGTAAATTTAATGAGAGCACCTGCTGCCCTCTTGCCTAGTTAATTCACAGTGATCTCCTTGAACTAAAGGAAATTTCAAAAAAGCCTCTGTTCCTCAGTAATAAATTACAAGTCTATATTATGGCCTAAAGGGTCTTTGATTCATGTAATATTACACTTACACTAAGCACTGCTGGCAGTGGGGACATTTAGTTTCTCTAAGTAGACTGAGGCTGGGGGGAGGGAGGAGGAAGAGAAGTGGCTGGTGAGATTAAATAAAATGAGAAGATCAATTGCCTGAATATTGACAGCTGCGGGAGGTCTTTGTCCTTGACCTCTTAGTCTTGAGGCATTTATTCACTAAAGGAAAAAGCCCTCAGCTAATAAAGCTTTCACAATATCAATTGATAGAATACCACATAGGGCAATTTAACATATTTTTTAAAACAGAAAAATATAATGACTGGCTTCCTGATTTAAATCACACGTTCACTCAAACTTAATATTTTGTTAGATCAAAATAATGTAAGCTGCAAGCTGCCTGGCCTGCCTTTCTAGCATCAATTATCTTTTTGCAGATTTATTTAAAAGAGAACAATAAATTAAGGCTCATAAGAAAATAATTTTGAATAAAGAATTTGACAAACAAAAGAATTGAAGTGAATATAAATTAGAATGTGAGATGAAAAAAGTTCAATTAACATTCTTTTGGAAAAACATGCTGTTTAAGTGATAAACCACAGCTGAAAGAAAGAAAGAAAGAAAGAAAGAAAGAAAGAAAGAAAGAAAGAAAGAAAGAAAGAAAGAAAGAAAGAAAGAAAGAAAGAAAGAAAGAACGAACCTCAAACAAGGATTTATATTAAGGTAGAAGCTAGAGAAATATAAAAACACTGGTCAAATGATGGTCAAATATGTTACATAGTTTCCTAGAAATCCTTGTTTGAGGGAGCAGGAGCTTCTGATTTTAATATCCATTAATAATTTGTGCTGATTAGGTAACCAATTTACGCTGTAAAATAATACATTATATAATCTGCAAACAGAAGGCCAGATTCTGCCATCCTTACTCACAATAAGTAGTACCTACAGGATCATCATCATCATAATCTAAACAGGCACATGCTTTAATTTTAAAGCTAAACACATGCATAAGTGTTTGCAGGACTGGAGCCTTACTGTGTGATTTAAATGAGTTTTACTATTCAAGGTGCAGCAGAGCCTGGTGTAAAGTAAAATAATCTATAAAGGGAAACATTCATATAATTATATTACATTTACAAAAGTAGCCAAAGGCTCTCATATACTATGCAGTATAAACTTCATGAAAAAAAATATAATGAAGCATTTTGACCATTCAACAAACTATGAATCTTAAATTAATTGTATGGTTAGATGAGGGGGTACTATATGTATCTATAAATGACTCAGAAGTTTGTGTTCACATTTGGATTAGATTTTATGCAACAGTTCAGGCTTGAGGTTACTCAAAACATGGGTTTGGATAGAACAATACAAAACTTGTAATATTTAGGTATATTTTACTCTATAGGTGCATCAATATTTTGCCTTAAGGAAATGAGCAGTTTAAGAGTTATGAAAAATGAGACAAGGGCCTGATACTCCTTTTCTTTGCACCTGGTATAGACATTTACACCTCTGCACAGTGAGAGCAAAGTAGATGTACCATGCAATTGGATCAGAATGGTAAATGTTTTATACCTGTGCAAAATGGGTGTAAATGACCATGCAAAGTGGATGATAAAGAAGCAATTGCAGAGTTGCCAACTCTTGTGATTTTTAGCACAAGTGTCATGGTTTATTGGTTTGTTTTTAACTCCTTAAAAATCACAGTTCCTGGAGTCAAGCAACAAGACTGCTCAAAAAAATGTCAAATAAAAATAACCCACTATTTATTTTTAAGCCAATCTCATGATATTTTTAGGCTTGACATATGATATTTGAATGTTTGGGGTTGGTTACACTGCATTCAGGCTTCAGAAGGACAAACTAAGGCTGTGATCCCCACAAACACATATGTTTAACTTCTTCTTTAGTATCAGAGGGGTAGCTGTGTTAGTCTGGATCTGTAAAAAGCAACAATGAGTCCTGTGGCACCTTAAAGACTAACAGATGTATTGGAGCATAAGCCTTTGTGGGTCTGACGAAGTGGGTATTGACCCACGAAAGCTTATGCTCCAATACATCTGTTAGTCTTTAAGGTGCAACAGGACTCGTTGCTTTCTTCTTTAGTGTGGCTTAAATACAGCAATGTTAGATGTCCGAGTCTAGGCTGGCAATCCAAGTGATTGCTTCAAGTGATGTGGAATGGATGGCAGTGATACCACCAAGATATGATTATTTGGGACACTGGTTGACAAAGTGTTCCATAGTTTGAAGTCTATTTCCACAGTCACAAATAAGATTGTGTATCAGCCCTCATTTATGGACATGGTTAGACACTTCTGCCATATGATCGGTAGATATGGTTCAAAGTGGACCATATTTTCTATAGAAGTGAAAAGCCACTTGGTTCCTTGATTGGGTCCTTGATGAAGTATTTGTTTGGCACATTAGCATCCTTTCACCTTGCTCCTCATTGATCTCTGGGGGTGAACCCTGAGCTTTCATGCCCTTGTACTACAAGCCAAAAATATTTTCTGGATTTGAGTTAGAATCTTTGTATATTGTTTGAGTTTTCATATACTGGAAGATTTTTGTTCATTCAAATATGATGGAACTCCCAATGGATTCTCTTCTGCAACAAATTTTGGGTGGATAGATATGTGCCACTATGGGAAGCCACAGTTGAAGCACTGATTTTCCTGTCCCTGTAGAGATCTGCATTATGGGCTTACATTGGGAGTCAACAAGTGATGTGTAGGAGCTATGTGTACAGAAGGGTGAGTAGTATTCTGTGGTAGTGTAGACAATGTCTAATGCAGTGGTCTGTAGAGTTTTTCATTAGATTCTCTGGCTCCTGTCAATTCTGAAAGACATTTGTACACACCTTTATTTTGTCCTGGATATTTTCCAGGTGCTGGTGGTATGTGAGGCTTCATTCTAAGATCACATCAATATATTTCACAGTGGGATCATGTCTTATCTGCTGGCCACATAAATCTATGTGCAGTTCTGCCTTAGCCTGTTGATTGTTTAGATGAAATGCTGATACAATAGTCTCAGTGCAGTTTTAGCCTCCAATATCAGAAATATGCTTCCATGTTTTTTTTAAGTCCTTGGTTAGGATTTGTTCTATGATAAGTAAATCTTGTGCCTGTGTAGTAGAGCAATGTCATCAGCATAGGCAAATTTACATGATGGAAGGTCTCTGGTGTTGTTATTAAACAGGATTGGTGATAGGAGTGATCCCCGTGGTGGTAGGACCGATCCCCCATCATTGAGAGTGTGTGGCCTGCTGACTTGTCACAAAGAAGTATGCAAAACCTACTACTAGTCAAAACTTCTTGGAAGAATTTTATCATTGCACTGCATGGGATAGTATGTCACAAGAAGCAGGTAAGTCTGAAAACCTGCCCTAATCTGGAGTTTTTGCTGGATCTCACTTCAGCTAATACTTTGTTGCTGCAGCTGCAGCCTGGTTGAAAACCTACTTTTTTATTTGGTAGCATTGCTGTTACATAATCCTTGCCAATAATATTCTCTCCATTAGCTTGCACAATGTGCAGAGGGGTGATATGGGCCAGTACAATAAAGGATTAGTAGTTCACTTCCCAGACTCAATGATAGCAATGACTGTAGCCTTGTGCTAGATCCTTGAGACAAGCCCCAAGGAATGGATTTTGGAGAACAATGTTGTCATTCAGTGTTTGCTTTCATGTTTTTAAGAAATTCTGGAAAGACACCATCAAGTCCTTCAGCTTTCCCAGTTTTCATAAGTGATAGGGCCTTATTTATCTCCTTAACAGTGAAGGGGCAATGATGGGGACAATGATTTGTCAAAGCTCTCTGTGTACTCTGTGCTTATTAGACTGCCCCCCGATGCTTCTGAGTTCATAATGAATATTCTTGCAATCACATCAGCTGAAACTTCAGGGTTTCAATATTTTGCTGGGTTTTCAGCCCTAAGATTCACACAACATAGCCAAGTGTTGTGGCTGGAATGAGTGAAGTTCAGAACTTCAAGAATCTCAATCTATCTTTGATGGCATCCTAAATTCAGTGATTCTTGTAGTGATGTTGCAGTGTTCGGGTCACCAGATGTTTGATACTCCATTA
The DNA here is from genome assembly GCF_020497125.1 of Mauremys mutica. Taxonomy (NCBI): domain Eukaryota; kingdom Metazoa; phylum Chordata; order Testudines; family Geoemydidae; genus Mauremys; species Mauremys mutica. The sequence goes on from NC_059077.1 coordinate 75,523,377, forward strand.
ATAGCCTGTTTCTGGTTTCCAACATAGGGTATATATAATCAGGTGATAAGCTGTGGGTAATGGGAGAGAAGGGTAATCTGTATTTGGTGGTTTATTCACGACAACACTATTATCTTGCTGATTTTTATTGAGATGGTGAAGGTTCTGGAGTTGCTCCTGGCGTCTATCATCTCGTAATCCTCAATATTCTTCCTGATGTATGTCTGAAGACCACGCTTCTGGTGATGGAGGGAGACATGAGATTGTAGCCAGCAATAAGGACAGCATGATTCTTAGGTGTCATCTATGATATGGGTTTTTTTCTGGGCGATGACATCAATTATACATTCTCACATAATGTGAGCTAGGCGGTTGCTTTTAGATTGAGACTTACCTTCAATGTTCAATTGTTAAATTCATAGAGCTGGGCCTACAGTTCTCCTAAAGGGGCTCTGGAGGGAGTCACTTTTTGCAGAGTAATTATTTCCATTGCTATTTGATTGGGGATGCAATATTTGGATGCCATTTTGATGACATGGGTTGTGCCATAGCTCATAACAGGGAGACCACGAGACTATTGCCATCACTTGTCTCACATTTAACTTTATACTTGTGAGTAGTCCATTGACATCAGTGGAACTACTTGGCTGTATTAAGTTAAGCACATGTCTAAGTGTTGACAGGACTGGGGCCTAAGTCTGTGATTATATTAGCATTTTTCCAGAAAATTTCCCCACACTGGCACTTCCTTTGGCAGCAACAGTGAGAGTGCAAGGAAGACACAGGATACAGTCTAGGCCTAGGTGACAGAACAGTAAAAATGACTGTGTCCAGTCTACATATGTACTCCCCACACTTCTGCTATTGATGGAGCTGTACTGGTGGTATGGCAACCTAAGAACATCACAAACCTTATATCTATACATCAGGATATGCTTCTATGGGCATAACATTCTGAAGAATCAGAGCAGTCTGCACAGTGGGGACAGGAGGACGGTGAAGAAATTTGGCAGCATGTGACCTCCAGAAGAAGAAAGAGGAGCGTCCATGTACCAGCAATGCAGATACAGGTGAGCAACCATTTTCATGTTCTCTCCACAGGTACTAATGCGGAGAGTGGACTAGATGATACATCTGAGGGAAGGGAGCAGAAGGAGACTCCACTGATTGGAAGGCATGAGATGCACTGTCCTAGGGATGGGGGTTCCACGACCACCGCTCCCAAGAGAAGGAGGTGGGTGGTGGTGGTTGGGGACTCTCCCCTCAGGAGGCCTGAGTCATCTATCTGCCATCCCAACCGGGAAAACCAAGAAGTGTAATGCTTGCTAGGAGCTAGGATTCACAATGTGACAGAGAGACTGCAGAGACTCATCAAGCCCTCGGATTGCTACCCCTTCCTGCTTCTCCCCGTGGACACCAATGATACTGCCAAGAATGACCTTTAGCGGATCACTGCAGACCACGTGGCTCTGGGAAGAAGGATAAAGGAGTTGGAGGTGCAAGTGTTCTCATCCATTCTCCTAGTGGAAGGAAAAGGCCCGGGTAGAGACCATCGAATCGTGGAAGTCAATGAATGGCTATGCAGGTGGTATTGAAGAGAAGGCTTTGGATTCTCTGACTATGGGATGGTGTTCCAAGAAGAAGTGCTAGGCAGAGACAGGCTCCACGTAATGAAGAGAGGGAAGAGCATCTTCACAAGCAGGCTGGCTAACCTAGTGAGGAGGGCTTTAAACTAGGCTCATCGGGGGAACGAGACCAAAGCCCTGAGGTAAGTGGGATGCCGGGAGGAAGCACGAGCAGGAGAGCACAAGAGAGGAGGACTCCTGCCTCATACTGAGAAAGCGGAATGATCAGTGAGTTATCTTATGTGCCTATACACAAATGCAAGAAGCCTGGGAAACAAACAGGGAGAACTGGAAGTCCTGGCACAGTCAAGGAATTATGATGTGATTGGAACAACAGAGACCTGGTGGGATAAATCACATGACTGGAGTACTGTCATGGATGGATATAAACTGTTCAGGAAGGACAGGCAGGGCAGAAAAGGTGGAGGAATTGCATTGTATGTAAGAGAGCAGTATGACCCTGATTAAATTTAGAAGTGTGAGCAACAAGGGTGATGTTGTGGTGGGAGTCTGCTATAGATCACCAGACCAGGGGGATGAGGTGGACAAGGCTTTCTTCCAGCAACTAACAGAAGTTACTAGATCACAGGCCCTGGTTCTCATGGGGGACTTCAATCACTCAGATATCTGCTGGGAGAGCAATACAGCAGTGCACAGACCATCCAGGAATTTTTTGGAAAGCGTAGAGGACAATTTCCTGGTGCAAGTGCTGGAGGAACCAACTAGGGGCAGAGCTCTTCTTGACCTGCTGCTCACAAACAGGTAAGAATTAGTAGGGAAGCAAATGTGGATGGGAACCTGGGAGGCAGTGACCATGAGATCGTCGGGTTCAGGATCCTGACACAAGGAAGAAAGGATAGCAGCAAAATATGGACTCTGGACTTTAGAAAAGCAGACTGACTCTCTCAGGGAACTGATGGGCAGGATCCCCTGGGAGAATAACATGAGCGGGGAAGGAGTCCAGGAGAGCTGGCTGTATTTTAAAGAATCCTTATTGGGGTTGCAGGAACAAACCATCTTGATGTGTAGAAAACCATCTTGATGTGTAAATATGTCAGGCGACCAGCTTGGCTTAACAGTGAAATCCTTGCTGATCTTAAACACAAAAAAGAAGCTTACAAGAAGAGGAAGCTTGGACAAATGACCAGGGAGGAATATAAAAACATTGCTCAGGCATGCAGCAGTGAAATCAGGAAGGCCAAATCACACTTGGAGATGCAGCTAGCAAGGGATGTTAAGAGTAACAAGAAGGGTTTCTTCAGGTATGTTAGCAACAAGAAAAAAGTCAACGAAAGTGTGGGCCCCTTACTGAATGAGGGAGGCAACCTAGTGACAGAGGATGTGGAAAAAGCTAATGTACTCAGTGCTTTTTTTTGCCTTTGTAGTCACGAACAAGGTCAGCTCCCAGACTACTGCACCGGGCAGCACAGCATGGGGAAGAGGTGATCAGTCTGCTGTAGAGAAAGAAGTGGTCCAGGACTATTTAGAAAAGCTGGATAAGCACAAGTCCATGAGGCCGGATGCGTTGCATCCGAGGGTGCTAAAGGAGTTAGTGGATATGATTTCAGAGCCATTGGCCATTATCTTTGAAAACTCATGGTGATCGGCGGAGGTCCTGGATGACTGGAAAAAGGCTAATGTAGTGCCCACCTTTAAAAAAGGGAAGAAGGAGGATTCAGGGAACTACAGGCCAGTCAGCCTCACCTCAGTCCCTGGAAAAATCATGGAGCAGGTCCTCAAGGAATCAATTCAACTTAGAAGAGAGGAAAGTGATCGGAACAGTCAGCATGGATTCACCAAGGGCAAGTAATGCCTGACTAACATAATTGCCTTCTATGATGAGATAACTGGCTCTGTGGATGAGTGGAAAGCAGTGCATGTGTTATTCCTTGACTTTAGCAAAGCTTTTGATATGGTCTCCCACAGTATTCTTGCCGGCAACTTAAAGAAGTATGGGCTGGATGAATGGACTATAAGGTGGATAGAAAGCTGGCTAGATCGTCGGGCTCAAAGGGTAGTGATCAACAGCTCCATGTCTAGTTGGCAGCTGGTATCAAGTGGAGTGCCCCAGTCCTGGGGCTGGTGTTGTTCAATATCTTCATTAATGATCTGGAGGATGGCGTGGACTGCACCCTAAGCAAGTTTGCAGATAACACTAACCTGGGAGGAGTGGTAGCTATGGTGGAGGGTAGGGATAGGATACAGAGGGACCTAGACAAATTAGAGGATTGGGCCAAAAGAAACCTGATGAGGTTCAACAAGGACAAGTGCAGAGTCCTGCACTTTTAGGATGGAAGAATCCCATGCACTGCTACAGACTAGGGACTGAGTGGCTACGCAGCAGTTATGCAGAAAAGGACCTAGGGATTACAGTGGATAAGAAGCTGGATACAAGTCAACAGTGTGCCCTTGTTGCCAAGAAGGCTAACAACATTTTGGGCTGTATAAGTAGGGGCACTGCCAGCAGATCGAGGGACGTGATCATTCCCTTCTATTTGGCATTGGTGAGGCCTCATCTGGAGTACTGTGTCCAGTTTTGGGCCCCACACTATAAGAAGGATGTGGAAAAACTGGAAAGAGTCCAGTGGAGGGCAATAAAAATGATTAGGGGACTGGAATACAACTTATGGGGAGAGGCTGAGGGAACTGGGATTGTTTAGTCTGCAGAAGAGAAGAATGAGGGGGGATTTGATAGCTGCTTTCAACTACCTGAAAGGGGGTTCCAAAGAGGATGGATCTAGACTGTTCTCAGTGGTACCAGATGACAGAACAAGGAGTAACGGTCTCAAGTTGCAGTGGGGGAGGTTTAGGTTGGATATTAGGAAAAACTTTTTCACTAGGAGGTTGGTGAGGCACTGGAATGGGTTCCCTGGGAGGTGGTAGAATCTCCTTCCTTAGAGGTTTTTAAGGTCAGGCTTGACGAAGCCCTGACTGGGATGATTTAGTTGGGGATTGGTCCTTTTAGTCCAACCCCCTGTTCAAAGATGACCTGAGGTCCCTTCCAACCCTGATATTCTATGATTCCTCTCTAAGTCCTTCTATCTTGCTTCCTCCAAAGTACACCATGTACATTAAAAAAAAATACCAAAAAGAAAACATCACACTCAGGGGTGAAAGTAAAATTGAACTCTTACCAGTATGAGGGCCGACTCTGCGCCCCCCCCAAGAGGTGGGGCCTCAGGTGGAAGGAGGCACGGTTGGGGGGGGTCAGCGCCCCCCCCCAGCCAGCCAATCCATGCTGTCTGGCCTGCACCGCGGGGGCCTCAGTGGCAATACAAAGGTTCCAGGCCCTTTTAAATCACCAGCCCCGGGGCAGCTGCTCCTTTTGCCCCACCCCGTCAGCAGCCGGGGTGGGGACAAAAGGGGGAACAAAGTTAAAGCACTGCCACAGCAGCGCTTTAAAGTTAGCTGTACAGGCTGGTACCAGCAGCCACATTTTACCGATATACCGTGCTGGCCCATACCACCTTACTTTCACCCCTGATTACACTGCACACAATTCACCTTCAAGGAAGTAGATGAGAGACTGAACAAACCACATGTGACAGATGTTACTCACATCACTTAATGCAATTAATGGAAGCAGCTCAGATATTCTGGTATAAATGTGGTATAAGAACCTATATACCATAGAATTAAATCTAAATCTTTCCTTACTGACATAGTTACTCCTCTATTTTAGTCACATACCAGCTTGATATTTTTAGAGTGCTGAACTCTTGTCATTTTTTTATTTGAATAAAAAGCATTGAAACAGTTGTCATGAAGTCACCAACCCTGACCAGAATCTACTCTCCATACATAGATAATGTTCTCAATGTTCCTGTGCTACTGGATTTTATGCATTCTTTCTTTTTTCTTGTAAGAATGAAGTCCCTATGGAGTCTGGTAGTCTGATTTTACACACACAGTAATTCCCTCCAGATGACAGTTTTTCAGCATTTGTAACTCAATTCTTAGAGGGTACTCTGTCACATGGTGCATAAAGAATTGGCCTGGAATCCTTGTGAGAACAAAATTTCTTATGAGAATGCCAGTATGACTTGATTCCATCAGAGAAGGTTCTTTAAAATATGTAGCAAACTGATTCAGATCACATAAATGGCACCTGACCCCATTAAAATTTTATCCTGCTAGCTGAATTACATTTGCTTCCTGCACTGGCTAGTGACAACTCTCCATGATTTTATCACTCCTCTCTTAAAATGTTTCACTAGGAATCTGACTGATACTCAAAAGGCCTTTTTCAATAGCATTCAAAAGTAACTGCATCACAAATTCCTGCAACCTGCTTACAAAATTGTTGCCATCACACTAAAACACAAGAAAAGAGAGAGAAAATATACACACACATTACGGATAGGAAACCAAGAATTAGTCATTTTTAGCCAAAGTACCTATGCAGTAGGCAAATTAATATGTGGTCAATATGGAGAGAGGCAAAGGCATGCTACTGCAAATGAAGTGCAAAAATAAAAGATTTTGTTGTTGTTTGGAAAAAACTGAACAGTAGCAACATAATATATTGCCAACTATGTATGTTTTTGTTGTGGCCAATAGACATAGTGTATTGTAAAGGCACTGCAGGTGCTTCTTTTCCAGGATCAGCTACACTTTTATAATATTCCTCTCACAGTATTGTACATATTAGCTAGAGACCTCTTCTTGAATCAAAGGGTATCCTTCTCTCTTCATGGCTGGATGAAAAGAACCAGCTTGGCATCTTAAGAAGCTGGGATGAAGAAAGAGATTGAAAACAGGGGAAAGAATATAAAGTGGGAATGTAAGTGGGAACTTTGTAATGTTTAGAAGACATAGGCTTACTTCCACAACTTGCCACTCTATTCCTTGGCCCAAATGAAATCTAAGTCACATATAACAAGTTAAAGTCCTTAGATATTGGAAACAATTAACCTAGAGTCAGAATCTGCCATGGTGCATGCAATAAAGGAGAATTTAAACTATTTTGATTATTATTTATATCTGGAGGACTGATGTATTATTATTAGATATTTATGTTGCAGTAGGACCCTGGGGCTCCAATCAGGGTCATAACCCCATTGCGTTATACAAACACCCAGAAAGAAAATTCCAGCCCCGAAGATCTTATAGTCTAACTAAAATTATATAGTATACTCCAACCCCTGTGTATTTGTTGGTATCGCTCCACAGCAATGCCATGGAACACACTCCTTCAAAAAAAAAACCATAACTTACATTATAAATTGAAATGTAAATCAATGTGGCTTCTTGGAGCATTTATTGCCTTCCTTTCTGGCTTCTTTTCTCTCAAAAGGGCAAGTAATGCTTGCCTCTTTGGAGAAACCAATGGTAGGACTGCCACTCAACCAGGCATTCTGCCAGGGAAAAGGGAAACTAGACAGCACTTGGGGTCTCTTAAAATATCAGGAGTTGGGAATGAAAATTCCCCACAGAGCCTTTAAATTATGTAGTTAGGTCTTACTTGATGTCCCTTTTCAAGGTGGAGAATAGAACTTGAATCTTACACTAAATTTGACTGCAGTTTTTGGAGACATTTTCTCCTCTTCCAATTTTTGAAATAGTTTCCATGAGGAGGGAAGAATCTTGGCCCTTATCTAGTATCTGCCAAGAGGTCTACTATTTGACCAGCTCAGCAGTTTATATGATGAGTTTTCACTTTTTTTTAATCCCTTAATTGTTCACTAAATAATGTTACACATTTGACCAACTATATAAATTGCTTGACAGGTTTTTACAACAATAGTAAAATAGTTTTGGCCATCTCTATTTGTTAATGCAGTGACATAGCACATGATGGCTATGATTTTCAAAAGTGACTGACTGATTTTCATAGAGGGCTGAGCACTCACCTTTTAAAACTCAGGCCCCTTTAAGAGAACTGAAATTGGGCACTCAGAAGTCACCCTTTATGAAAAATTTGACTGGTGCTGCTAAGAAGCTACAAACCCACACAGTTGTTACAAACTTTTTGCTTTTGCAGAATATGCAAAACTATCAGAATCTATAACCTTGGAATGCAATTTCAGCTTCAATTTACATTTCACAAGGCATTCCAAAAAACAAAAACCAAACAAACAAAAATACTAACCAAATGATATTCACAAAGTATGCCATTGTGTATGAAGGTTCTTTAAGTAAACCACAGTGGTATCACACACACACAGAGCAATTGGAATCCAAAGCATGTATTCATAGTGTTATATAAAAACATTCAGTTTGTGTAATGAACAATAGCAGCAGCAATCAAAGAACATCATGATTGTCAACAATGAGAAATAATGTCTCTTAGCAACCAAGTTTCAATTACTCTTTGTTTGCTAACAAGCACCAAGATATTTAATGCTGGTAGCTTTATTCTAGTAAGTAATGCATTATCAAAGACCATGATAAAGAGCTCCTATTTTAACTAGCTCTGGGTTCCAATCAAACATCTTGCAATTAATTTTATTAGTGTTTTAGAACTAATTTGCTTTGAATAAGCCATAACTATGATTTGTTATTGTCATGCAGTAAATGGAATTGTAATATCTAATAATTATTTGTTTAAATAATGGAATCATTGGCGTACAGATGATAATCCAAGCAAGTAAAAATTTATTATAATTAATAATAAGATTAAACAAAATTGTACCCAAGAATAGATCCCAGGAGAACCCTTTAGCTACTTTAGGTGAATTAGAAATAATATTACTAATTAAGACAGAGTACTAGCTGTCACAAGGATAGCTGCAAACACTGCATACTAGTGAAATATTATAAATTCTGTATTGATAAAATAGTACCGACTTCAAAACAGAGGAACCCATGGCTGATAGCAAACTTATTCAACCATAATTTCATGCCCTGCCTTGTTAAAACTCTTATTCTTTCAAAGGAATTGAAATTATACTATTTGTGTTTACTATTTCTTACACGGATGTAGTTCTATTGAGGGGTAGAGGAAAGGCAGAACTCCCCCAGATCAGCAGCCCAGTTAGTAAATTTTACTTCATCTGGAAATGGAAAAGCTTGTGTAGTTTCTAATGAGGGGATTCTTACTCCTCATTTGTGAGGTCTGACAATAGACTTATTTAGACAGAAATCAAATATTTACCAATGCCATAAAGAACCATACCATTAGAGAAATTAGAGTGGGAAATACACTCTAGGTCATTCAGTCCCATACAGAGCCAAATTAAAGCAATCTGGAGCCTAGAAAAATGCCCATTTGGTGCCCCTGCCTCGCCATGCTTATGAGAGTAGTGATGTGGGTCACTACTGTTGTTTCAGTTCCTCCACTTCTCTATGGGCAGGCTGAGGTCCACTGAAATGAGACTAGCTTAAAAATCATGATATTTTGAGTTAATTTGAGGGTTTGTTTATTTTTCTCCTTTGCCTTCTCGCTTTTGCACTTTTAACGTGCACTCTGGTCATGTTTTCAAGTTTGTCTTTGCAACCATGAGGGCTAAAAAAATGTAGTCACTCTGTTTAAAAAAAGAAAAAAGCTGAGATTTTCATATGATCACTTGTCTCCAAAAACTGGGGCTTCAAGTAAAACATCAATTAGGAGATTCATGGTTAAATTTCAGGAGTTGGCAACATTGTAATTGGGTTTCCACAACTTCCAGTGGAACCCTAAAGGAAAGAAGGAAGGAAGTAGCTAAACATTTTGGCATTTTCCCACCATTATAATTAGAGACAGTCCAAGCCACAAAATTTGAATCCTTCCTGCTCCTATAGGTGTAAAACTTTTTATATCCAGGCCTTTGGTAAAAGCCTACCTGTAATGAGAAGAAATAAAAAACAGGTAGCAGCAGCAATATTTGGGAAAAAAAGATTTTTTTCTCCCTAATTTTAGAAATGTTTCACCTTAAGAACAATAAAAAGATGTAAATGCTGTCTTCATTGGACAAGTGCAAATATAAATACACATCCCCTAATACAAAATACTTAGATATGTTTCTGCTATGTTATTAATAGATATTAAGACCTCTACACAATTTTCCATTTGTACTATTTCTTTACCTCTTCCTTTTGTCTTCCGATTGCAATTTTTGTCCTTTCTGTGCTGATCTTCAGCCTACATTTTCTGCTTTCCTTGGTCAATATTATGAGGTCAATGTTGCCTGCAAATCTAAGGTTATTCACTGTTCTCCCATGTAACATGGCATCTCTCATTTTCTTTCTCAGTGCTAGTCATTACTGCTTCCAGTACCAAGTTAAACAAATCTGGCAATAGCATTCTGTCAGCTTCTCATCTACTCTCACCACATTCATCAACTTTCTGTAGATGTTTTCTTGGAGATGCCATACATTCGCAAGGTAGTTCATTCTAAGGACCCAATCATGGGAAATCTTATTCACTCTAGACAAAAGATTGGTCCCTGCCTGGAAAAACATTTTTAACCAGGTAGAAGTCACCTTGGCAATGAAGTTGCCTAGCATATGTTTGTACTCATGTAGAGAATCTGACAAAGATGTCTCCTGACACAGGGGACTGAAGGTTTTAAAAAGGTCAGGAGCTGTTCTGCAGTGGCCATTTTCTCTAGTCCACGAGGGAGAAGCAACCCAGCATGTAATGCCTAAAGAGGCAGAGGACTCCATGCATGCCCTCCTGGGCCCAGATGGCCCCTCAAGGACTCTCAACAAGACTGAACTAGTGAGAGATGTTGTGGTTTAAGAGGTTTAATGTTTCATTCAAACCACAGGAGAGTACATATAACATAAGATACAATACGTACTCTCCTGTGCTTTGAATGATTAAGTAAAGTATAAATATGTTAAGACACAAAGTATGTGCGTGTGTGTGCACATGAGCATTACACAACTAGGGTATGCTCCTGAGACAGTTAAACTGTAACCAGAACCTTCATACCTGCGGGTGAAGTTCTGGGAGAGAGGTGTGTTTACGTCATTGAAGTATCTTGGGGATCAGTGATGGTCCTGGGGTGCTAGGGCATATGGGCTGAGGAGCTCCATTTCTGAGAAGAGATAGACTGAGAGTCAGTGCCCAGGAAATAGTCCAGAGAAGCCAAGGGGAGGAACCACTGCTGCATCCTGCTGAGGCTCCAGAAGGTTGGAACAGTCAGGGGGTCAAGAACAGCAGAGGCTTGGGTTCCCCTCACAGCAGTCCCAGTGGGTGGCCAGGAGGTGTGCTTGCTAGGATCTGTGACACCAAACAGCAGTCAGATGGCAAATAACTGAGTTAATTCTGATCTGGTTAAGACATCTAAAATAGTGTATTTCTACTACCTCACAAGATCAGTTTTCTTGTTAGCTGTTTGTCATGTTGGGCCAAAATATTGTGCAAATATGACTTTCATGAGATCCTGGCGACATACAACTTGGAACAAATAATAGGGTTCTTTTCAGTATGTATCCTACCAGAAATCAAGACCAGAGGCATGGTTTAAAATGTAGGGATTCAAATCCAGTTTCCTTCCAACCCTCAAATTTTAAAGAGCTCATATTTCAAGTTACAGGTTTGCAAGTTTCAGATAACTGCAGTTGGTTCAATAAAACAAACCTACCACCTAACTTATCAGATGTGAGAAAGAAGGAAATTTCCCCTAAAATTACACTGACCTAATATTCAGGACAAAAGATTCTCAGTTTTAGACCAATAGCATTTGTAAAGATCTGATATCTCATGATGCACCTAGACTAGAAATACATGCTTTTATACCTTTGGGGCCAACCTGATGTTCATGATGAAATAACGGGAAAGACTCACTTTAAGTTCAATGAACTTTGGATCAGGTCCTTAGAGAGCTAGGTATCCCCACTATCCAAACATATTGAGCATTCACTTCTCTTATTAGTGCTGGGTTTTTTTGGCCGGGGGGGGGGGGAGAGGGGGGAGGCGTTCTCCTTTGACCCACCTTCAATATCTTTCAACTGTTCTCTCAGTGCTGCAGAGCAGACAGGGAGTCTTGAACTGCTGAGAATGAATGAATGAGATATGCCAAGCCAAGAGTAATTATTTTATTGACGTCATTTCAGCTTTCAGCCCACATTTAGCTGAGCTTCTACTGCTTGAAACAGTAGGTCATTTGTAGCACATTATGCAAATGTTAAAACTAATCTTTTGCATAATACATAAGAGCTCAGTTTGTGCATTAACTAATTTATCTGACTACACAGGAGCTATGAATGCTGATTTTTATTAAGCTCTTCATTAAGTCAAAATGTAGTCAAAGCAATATATATATAAAATTGTCTCAAAATGAAATTACTTTTGAGGTGGAAACAATCAACTGATATATTGTTTTCAATTCCATTAGTAAATGAGGAAACCTTCACCATAGATCAGTACAATCAGAGGGAAAGTGGGTTCCTTCTTTGTTAAAAACTATCATACTTATCTTTTCACAATGGTTTTGCAATTATGTTTATACAAGAAGCAGAGCCTGAAAACAATGACCCAGTTCTTCTCTTAGTTACACCACTGTGAATCCATAGTAACTCCACTAAAGAGTAGACCGGTAGATTAACTCACATGTAACTTGTTTTTATTTCCTGCTTGGAACAAGAGAATCAAAGGAAAATATGTTTTAATTAAAAGTAATGAATGTTTATGTAGATTTTCAGACAGCTGATTTATTTTATCTAAGAACCATACCACACATTACAGACATAGCTAGTGAAAATAACTCATAAATGCTGTTATATATTGATACATATAGAACTGCACACAATATTATTTCATATAGGATAATAGTAGTCTAACAGGAAAGACCTACTAACCTATCAAGTCTACTCTGCCATAATGGCATGATGCAATCTACTAACAGAGCATGTGTAAAATTAAAATTATACTACACTTGATGATAATTAACTCCTCCCTTGCACTAAAACACATTAGTCAGAAGCATATTAAAGAATACATTTGAAACAATTGCAGCAATTACTGTTCTCCTTCTCCCTACCTTATTTTATTCTTGAAGCAAACAACTTATTTCCTGAGTTTTGAAAAATAAATCTATATTTCCTGTATTTGTGCACTTCTGGGCAAGTAGGAAGAGAAAAACAACAATTGCTGTCCCTCAACTGAATCAGTGGTCGCTTTTCAAATAGCCTAAAAAGTCAACATGTTAGGAGAGAAGCAATGAACAGCACTCTCTGAATATATTTAACAACCTGCAACAGATGGGGAAAGAGGAGGGAGGCTTGAGATACCCTCCTGACTTCTTCGAGTTCCTAGTTGCAGTTCATTAAAATTAATGACCAATCACTACACGTTATGCATGAGAACAGATCATTCTTGCATTAGCCAGGTAAACTAAAAGCAGTGCATTACTATGACTATACACTATGCACAAACAGCTCTGGGATTTGGCAATGTGCCCAATCTTATAGCAGAATGCTTATTAAATTATTAAAATTTATGGGTTGATAGCATTCTCAAGCAATTTATTACAGCTATAAAGCATTTTTTAAGTTTTGAAAACACAATAAAGTTGATTTAATAATCCCCTAATCTTATATACAACTTCCTCCAGAATTTTCTTCAATTACGCCTCATAAATTACAATTTATTGTATATTAGAGAAACACTAAAAAATAAACACTTCATGAGAATTTCATCAGATTCATTTATTTTGTTGACTTAACCAGGAAGCATAACAAATTCACACGTGACCTCTGCACTCGAGCACTGGTCCTCCAACACAGCCCACAGTCAAGTAAATCCGTCTGCCAAAGACAACAACTGATTTTTTTTACTAAACTTGAGCCAGGAACTTTGCCCTAATGACTACAAGAGGGGAAGAAAAGATTCTAGTATAATTCTTTCATCTCTTTAAAAACATTATTGAATCCTAAGGAGTAAAAAGTCTACACTGCCTCTCTCTATGATTTGTTTAGTGCAAATCAGTATTTGAGAAGAGAAACAAATGGCTGACAGTAAAATCCAGATACATATGGCTTCCTTTCCATATGTGTAGAAATTATGTTACTGTCAGTGTGGGAAACTTTGCTCTTTTTCTACTGACATTAAAAACATTTTCACTGATTTGATTTTAACTTTGCATATGTAGATATTATAAAATGTTCCAATAGAAAGAGACAGTGACTGGTATAAGGTTCAGAATATGCTATTCCAGAAGATTACATTTCAACCAAGCACAGTTAGTTGGGAAATACGCTTAAATTTAGAACCTCTTATTTTTCTAAACAATAGCTACTGCTCATTGTTGAACAGTAATCTTGATTAGCTGGAATGCCTTCAGGTGACTTAATAGTCATTGTGTGTTTCTCAGTTTCATACTGGTTCTATCTGATTGCACCTTTAATAAACTTTTCTGTCCCTCCTGAGCTGTAACACATGCAAGTGTATGAAGTAATTTACTACTGTCTGCACTGTGATAAAGTTCCTTCTCTACCTGTGCTGGATCAGGAGTTGGGAGGTTTTGGGGGGAACCCGGGCCCGCCCTCTACCCCAGGTTCCAGCCCAGGGCCCTGTGGACTGCAGCTGTCTAGAGTGCCTTCTGGAACAGCTACACAACAGCTACAATTCCCTGGGTTACTTCCCCATGGGCTCCTCCCAACACCTCACCACAGGACCTTCCTCCTGATGTCTGTTAACACTTGTACTCCTCGGTCCTCCAACAGCATGTCCTCTCACTCCCAGCTCCTTATGCACTCTTGCTCCCAGCTTCTCACACACACACACCACAAACTGAAGTGAGCTCCTTTTTAAACCCAGGTGCCCTGATTAGCCTGCCTTAATTGATTCTAGCAGCTTCTTGATTGGCTGCAGGTGTTCTAATCAGCCTGTCTTCCTTGTTTCCAGAAAGTTCCTGATGGTAAGGTAACAGGGAAGGTTCCTGAACAAAGGGAAAGGGGAACTACTTAACCTGGGGCTAATATATCTGCCTTCTATCACTCTCCTGTAGAGCCCACCCACTTCCTGGATGCCAATAAGATCACTCTCCTGTTGACATCTGGCCTGACCCTGTCACAGCACTTGGCAACTATCTTGCTCACTATAGTAGCTAGTCCAATGCCCAGACCCAGGGGTTGGGGAAGGTATGCTAATTTAAACTCCAATTATTTCTGTCTTGTATGTTGAGTATGGTTCCATATTTTGGTGTAATTACTTTATGTACACATGGACATTCATGACTTTAGGATTATTTGCCCTATTGGCTTTATCTACACAGCCAATTTTCACAAAATCTCCAACCCCAATATTTTCACTAGCAGAAGCAATGGTAAACTTGTGTAAACTTGTGGTCACTGTGACAGAATGTATCCATGCCCAGACCCTACACACTACTGTAATATTTGTAGAAAGTGTGACTGGTTCGGTCACAGAGACCCCCTTGGGATTGTTACCTGATGTGCTGAAATTACCTCTGAGCCCATTTTCTCTGAAGGCTTGTGACTCCAGAACCCTGTCTTGTTGAGCCAGACACAGAAGCCTGCTACAACACAGACCCAGGGTCTGAACCATGCCCTCAAGCTGCAGACTTAATTGAAAATAGCTCAACAAGTACTCCTGTCTCCAGCACCCAGATACCCAGTTCCCAAAGGGATCCAAACCCCCAAATAAATCTGTTTTACTTAGTATAAAGCTTATACAGGGTAAACTCATGAATTGTCTGCCCTCTGTAACATTGATAGAGAAATATGCACAGCTGTTTGCCCCCATCCCCAGGTATTAATCACTTACTCTGGGTTTTATTTTATTAAGTAAAAAAAGTAGGATTTAAGTGGTTTCACATAATAACAGAGAGACCAAAGTTACCAAGCAAAATGAAACAAAACACGCAAGTTTAAGCCTAAAACATTAAGAAACTGAATACAGGTAAATCTCACCCTCAAAGATGTTCCAATAAGCTTCTTTCACAGACTAGACACCTTCCTAGTCTGGGTCCAATCCTTTCCCCTGGTACAGTCCTTGTTAGGCCAGGTAAATCGACCGAAGATACGCCGACTTAAGTTGTATATCTTAGGTCGACCCTTCCCCCCCCCCCCAGACCTAGCCTCAGAGAAGTGACAGGACTATAAAAAGAAGGCACCTCCTCCTCTCTCTGCCCATCAATCCACTGCGTAACAAGGGACAAAGGAAGCAGCCATTAAACAGAAGAAAGGGTCCTAGCCTAGGAAATTTGGCTGGTAAGACTGTTGAGAGCATGGGGTGAGAAAAACTTTGCTTTGAATGAAACATAGTTTGTAAAGTTAGGCACTAACTACCATTTATCATTATTTTTCTTATATCTATTTCTGACTTTTATATCTCATTACTTGTACCTAAAATCTCTCTCCTTGTAGTTAATAAACTTATTCTATTGTTTGATCTAATCCAGTGCATTTAAATTGAGTGTCTGGAAAACGCCATTTGGGGTAGCAAAGTGTGTATAATATTTCTATTAAAGAAATGCAGACTTTCCTGGACAATACAAATTCAAATAGAAGGCTGGACAGTACAGGACATTTCTGGGGGGAAATCTAGGACTGTGGGTGTGTTGGGGTCACTCTGCAATATAATCAAGGCTGGCAAGAGCCAAGATGTGGCTGACTGGCTGCAGCATACACAGACATAGCTGGGAGTGACTTGCATAGTGGAGGCTGTGAGCAGTCCAGATTGGAGGCTACAGCAGCAGAGCAGTGTAAAGGGCACCTCAAATTTGGGGGCAGGGGTGACACAGCTATACACTATTCTGGATTGTGCCCTGGGTATGTCAGTCACCTAGATCTACTCTCAGCAGGGTTAAGTGGTATGGAGGAAAACCAAGTGATTTTACCAAACAGTAGTAAACTAATGGACCTTGTATACAAGAATGATCTTACTGTTACTAACACCAATTGAGCTCCCATCAGTGGATAGTGAAAGGAAGTAAGATTTTTCAGCATCGTATATGGATGGGCTACTTATGCATTAGTTTAAAGGGCCCTGTGCTCTACAGCAAGCGAGACCTAAATTCTGTGTCCAGCTCCCATGATTTCTATGACACACCAGAGCTGCAGACTGGAGACTCAGTGGCAGCTTCAAGTAAACTATAAAATTGGATGCTTTAAATTGAATTAAATATGAGAAGTAATTATAGCATCCCTGGTGTTTTTATTTTCTACTACATCAATCTATTTCACTCTGCCATTAACCACTGAATGTTTGTTAGAGGAATTTTGGGCAAAGTCTGGGACCTATTGAAATCAACTGGAGTTCAGTAATTGACTTCAGACCAGCCAGGATTTCACCCTTTATGTACATTGAGAAAAGAATAAATATTTTTCTTAAAATACAAATCTTGTTGCATATGCTCTAAAATAAAGTAAGAAAATGACTGAGCACAAAGGTTCTTCTTGTCTGCAATATTTTTGCATTTACAAATGTTCCACAGTTTCTATTGTCAGTATTAAAGACAGATGTCTTTTGTTAGCATTTATAGCTACCATTTTTCTTATTTATTGCTGACGTTTTACCCACTATGCCCTGAGTTTCCTCAAAAGACAGAAATAAACAGCCTGTCTCCTGTAAGAGCAACTTGAGAATTAAATACATTCCAGAGTTGCTCTATGAACTTTTTTTCTTGAGTATACAGGAAGTCGTGTCAGAAGAGTTTCCTTTTTTCCTGTAGTTCAAGTCATTCTCTTATATAATTGTTGCTGAATGCCCAGTAGGGGCCCATTCCAAAGCCAACTAAGTCAACAGGAATCTATTTGCTCCTATAGTTTTGGATCAGGCCCTTGGTCATTTGTCTCTGTGCCTACAATGTACTAAATTCAGTAGAGCACAACTTTCTCCGTATTTATTACTAAAAATATACCAGCAAAGTTTCCAGCTCCGCCACAAAGCAGAATTCAGTTTTGTTAAACTTACTTTGACAGCCATCAAGCAAATGCCACAGTTACAGCCAGATATGCATTTGATTGGAGCCAAAGTAGGTTTTTATTGATTATATTATATGGATTTCCCTCTGTTTATAAAGTAAACAAATACACACATGCCTAGACAAATATGGAAGACATTATTAGACTGGTCCAAAATTCCAAACTGTAAAATCACTTCAGTTTACAAAACAGAAGAAACTTGTCTAACCTTTGACCCTGCCAGAGAAAACAGCAATATGACAGTTTTGTTAGAGCAGCATCCCACAGATTGTGTGTGTTGTCAGTGTAACCCAACCCATCAATCTTACATGTGCAGATATTTATTTTTATAGAAGATGGGTACTTTGACATAATAGCCACCTATCAATGAGTCAAAAAACATTCAATTTCGGTTATTAACCTATAGTAAAAAAGTCAAAAATTTCAGAAGTGACTAATGATTTTGGGCGCCCAACTTGAGACACTTTGAAAGAGCTTAATTTTCTAAACACTTTCTTAAAAAGACGGTCCCTTTTGAAAATCTTGGATGATCTTTCTTCTTGTTTTAATATATATGGCTACTTAAATAGACAATATCATATAGAAGTACTCATTTCCCAGACGACTTGTATACATGTCTATTGTAGGGCTAATTAATCTATAATCCATGTTTAAGAGTACTTCATTATTGTTTAAATGCCCTTTAAATACAAAGCTCAAAACAGGAAAATATGCATTTTATAAGCATGGATACATGGCAGAAATGCTTCATCATTTAACACATTGTCCTGAAACAATCTCAAATACACTTTAATATCCTGGAGAGTTCAATTCCAAATGTAACTATATGTTTGTTCATGTACAGCTTGTTCAGGTGTTTTGACTCAACACCACTCATTGGTTCAAGCTCGCTTCAAATGTTTACAACTTCTACAGAATCTTTTGATTACCATAGGCTGAGTTTTTAATTTGGAAGTGCAACCTGAAAACAGGCAAGTTTTCCATGTTTTGGAGCTTTGTAATGTAAAATTCCCACATATATACTTTTTCCCCAGAAGTTGCAAAAACCGAGAATTTCAGATTTTATCCCCAGGTTTCACAGAAGTATGAGGAAGTCATGTAAAACCCAGTCATGAACACCACACCATCAAATAGCACATGAGGGAGCTGGAAGTCATATTTGTGTGAATTATTTCTTTACAAAAAGAATATTTTTCAATAATCTTCACGTTACTGACCTCATTATATGGGCAATGGGTAAAATTCTATGACCTGTGTTATACAGAAAGTCTAAAGGATCTAACGATTCCTTCTGGCCATAAAATCTATCAATATGGGGAAAAACCTTATCATATTCCTTTTTCAGAGGCTGATAATACTTTTAGTAATAAAAATATATAGACTAAGTCCCAGGTTGTATAGCAGAGTGGGAAGTTTCGATCTTGTATGAGAAGCACTGGGAATTTTCAATGAGAACACTCCTATCTACCCAGGGCCAGGCCAATGAACAAATCACCACAATCAACTGGTTATGCCCTGCATTCCTGCGTTGATTTACAGCTTGCTCCACTCAACCACCAAGACTTACAGTGTCAGCCAGGTCATTGTACATGCAGGTCCCTCTCCAGCAAAGCAGAGCCCCACAAATTATAAAACCAGCAGCATATATTCTTTTGCAGAATTTTTGCACACAATGCTTTTGCAGAACTTCCAACTAGATTGTGCTTAGCTGATGCCCAAGTACATGGAGGCAAGGAATGAGAGATAATAAGTCTTCCCCACCTCAGTTAAGAATTGTGTGAAGGCAACACATGGCCTGCTTCTCCCTACCACATGGTGGGTACAATCTACCATGCTCTTCTTGGGGTGATGCAGTTGAACATTGCTCTCAACAAAGGAGTGTACGTTATACAATCTGGCAATTGTGAGTCCTGTCTTTTTTTTCCCTGGGTCTGAGACTCAAAGAGCTATTGAGAAGATGATGACAACTATGTGTGACATATTGTTGTTTTAAACATTTTAAATGGAACTATTTAGGTGGTCATATTATGAAACTGATATGGTTATGTGGGTAAGATGGTTTTGGTAATAGTATGGTTTTCACATTTAATTTCCTAAATTATACTTATGATATTGGTAGTTTACATACATGATAAAAAGCATGGGTAAAACGTTTAACTCTGTTAAGAGAAAAATATATTACACAGTATAATCAAATTGAAGAAATACAACCTCTGTTCTTCTAATAATCTGTTAATAAATGTTTAATGCTCTTATTGCTGAATACATTTTCAAACAGAATTCACAGAATAATTTGTTTTTAAATAAGGTTTGATATCAATTGCTTAACCAAACTGTCATATTGTAATAATAATGGGGAGAAAAAACTTTGATCAATAACAGAGGAAAAAAAAGAACAAGTAAAACAGACAGTTAGGGCTAGGTCCTCAAAGAGATTAAGTGGCTAACTTCCATTTTAGGGGCTTAAATCCAAAATTTAGATCCCTCAACCCTCCCCCACTTATCTGTCTCCTAACCCTGTAGGCATTTACTCGCACTAGAAACCTAAGTTTCTACTGTAAAATTTTCCCTAGTAAAAATTTGTTGCTGGGCATATGCACAACCACCTCAGTCAAGGCACCCAGGTGCATAGATTGTGCTTAAGTGCCAAGCGATTCTCAAGTTAGGTGCTACCCCATGTATCTCACATGATTTGTATAGGGAGTCTGGTTACCTAACTCGAGGCTCTGGTTTTCATTAGGCAGTAAGCACCTAAACATAAGGCCAGGCGGTTCTGAGTCTTAAGCAGTGTTTTCCCCAGGAATTGAAATTGGGGGGAGGAGTGGGGAGAAGTGTTCAAATTTACAGGGAGCGGGGTCAGGGCCAATGAGAGGTGAGACCGTGAAGGTGAAGGTGCGCTGTATGGCACCATAGAAAAAACTGAAAACTGATTCATGACCATTTTATTAGATTTAACTCATTTTGAAATCAACACACAAATTAAAGTTGGCTATTCAAGCATTCTATGAAGCAAGACATCTACATCCTTCTTGGTTTCTTGTTATAATTTTGCACAACTCTGTTAATGAACTTCTTGAATGCAACATGTTCATCTTTAGTGGCTTCTCGTGTGTCTAGTACTTCCATTCCTTCAATTGATATGCTCATTAGTTCATTCACATGATCAGGCAGAAGGCAACTTCTTTCAAAACACAAAATTCTATTCAGTGATGAAAAAGAACGCTCAATTGTAGCTGTTGTGACTGGGAGTAGCAAGAGATTAATTCCTACTTCTTTCATCCCAGGAAACATAGTATAAAGATCAGGTTCAGCAACTAGTGATGATAAAAAAGAAGTTGAAGTCAAATCTTCATTCGTTCATCGTATGATATTCCACTCTGTGTTCAAATTCTGTTCTGAGCACAAGGCAGCCCCATTGCTGGTAGTGCCTCACTTCACTCAGCTGTCAGTGTCTTATAGGACAGGGATCTATAAAAGCTACATAGAGGTTGAATAGAATCTAGAAGTCGCTGTTGTAGATTTTTAAGAATAGTCTGTGTACTTTTTCAGTTGTCTTAAACACTTCTTGTCCTCTTCACTTAAGGATTCAGTATAAATGCCTTCATTAGTCAACTTCTGGACTGAAGTCTTTGCTTCTTCCAGTACTTTTTCAATGGATAGCTCTCTGATTGATCCAAATGTAGCTTCTATTGCTGGACAAAGAACTACTACTGTGTAGCAGATGCCTGGACAGCATTGTTTAATGACCCAAGTGGTTTCAACAGCAGACTTACAAGAGAGAGACTGGCAATAGTCTTCTCTGAACATAGTAGCAAAAGTAATCCACCAGCCTTACTACTTAGATCCATCCCAGCTTGGTAGATACTTTCCAAAGTCAGTAATAATGGCTGGAGTAATTTTAAGACAACAGCCAAGGATCGCTCGTGAGAAAGCCAGAGGGTTTTCCCAGGTTGGACTAATTTGAACTTCAGTCCCAGTGTATCTTTATTTTCCAAGATATTCAGTCTTTTTTCTTGCTGAAAAAAGAATATAATGAAGACATTAATTTTATAGCTTTTTAAATGTCTTTTGAAGAGTCTGCAGCTTGTACTAGTACTAGTTGGAGTAGATGGCCTCTGCAGTGTATATAGGAGAGATTAGGGTTACATTTTTCTCTGAGCAGAGCTTGTACTCCACCATGTCTTCCAGAGAAATTTGCAGCTACATCAAATGCACAAGCAGCCATCTGTTTGGGATCCAATTGACAAGTATTTAACTCTAAGATGTGGTGGTCACAGATGTAGCTGATATGTCTTCTATAACTTGAACATCTAGATATATATCTACTGGCCTATCACTGACATCAGGATAATGTACACAATGACTTAATACTTGCACATTTGCATCGGTGCCATTCATCAGCCATTATGCAAATTTTTTGAATGTGGTGAGAGAGGTCTTCACTTTTTCAGCTGTTGAGTTTTTCACTGTTGCACTATATGCTTCTAGCCAGTCAGTTGAGTTTCTTGCAGAAAGATAGTAAGCATTTGCTGGTCTTGTTCGCAACCAGTGTTCAACTTCAGGATGAACACGTGACAATGCACTTAACATTGGCCTCCAGTTTGTAGTGTGTGGTATCTCTTGCCTAAATAGAAAGTATGATGCCACACCCATGTTTGTTTGCATGTCTCTTGAGGTCCACCCAGCTCACAGTGATTTCAGCTGAGCTCTCAGTGTGGGAACCTTGCTGCTAGTGCAGACTGGGCCCTCTCTTCCACTTAGACCTGATTATCAGTGATTTCAGCTGTAGTGGTCACTTATCAAAACAAAAGACTATCTATGGAGCCTAATCAGCTCTGTCTTTAAACAGTGGAGAGGGGCAGGTCAAATAGTACTTGTGACTCAGGCAGAGTATCAAGCAAAACATCTCTCCCCGCCCTCTCTCTCTTGATGCCCTCAATCAGCACAGGCTAAGTACAGTTCTACTTCCCTTTACTCGTACAATAGGAACAACAACATTTCATCCCCCCGCTCCCCCTCAATGTGCATTCAAGTGATTTGTAACCCAACCCCAGCCAAAATCTATCACTTGGGCAACACAGCTCTGTTTGCTGGATACCTAGGTAGATTAGGTGTGAATGTAAATACAATCTGAAGCCTTTCCCCACAGCCCCCAGCTCATCACTAGCTGTCAGGGAGAGCTCATTTAGATTTTGCTTACAAATCATAATTTGGCCAACATCACCTAAATGAATGCACTGACATCGTCATAAAAACAAAAGCTGAATAAGGAAGCTAGTCTATGTTCATACTTTTCAAATCTATTATACTTTTTCAGATACATGTATTTTATCATACACTTTATATGCTTTTAAAGTATGTATTAATGTTTCAATTTGAATTCAAATTTCCAAACAATCATTAAATTGGCTACACTGCATGTAACTAATTCACAAAACTGGGGGATGAGGGGGATGTAGGGAAATCCCTGGTCTTAAGGCATGCGTACACTGTCCCACAGTTTGAACTATGGGAGCGTGAATAGCTGTACGCACCAAAGTGCTACACTGTAACTCCCCTATGTGGTCATTAGGGTCATGAACTAAAAGGTTCCTACTTCACATGAATGTCATCCTGTTTGACCGGGACTACATTAATGAAAACTGGGAATCTTTCAGCTCATGCCTGCAGCATCCACCTGGGGAAGTGACAGCGCAGCAGTTTGGTATAGGGAGGCTGTTCATCCAGTTTAAAGCCAGACAGTCCTAGATTTGTGCAACGTTGTCCCTGTCTGGTACTGGACGTGGCTTTGTCTGGTGAAAATGAAAGGAAGCGGAGACCGTGAATGCAGGAGGATGCCAAGGGGGCGGGGTTGGGGGACAGTGCTCTGTGCAAACTGATACAGGCAGCAAGTGGGCCCACCCAGGTGGTGGCAATTCCACCCAGTCAGGCCAACACATGAAGGGGCAGGGCCACCCAGACAGGCGGACACTGGCGGGTTGGAGGTGTCTGACCCTAATTCGGTGCCCACTACTATTCACACACTCGTCGTTCAAACTATGAGGCAACGTAGACATGCCTTAAGTCCTCTTTGTGGATCTTACCCTTAGGTACCTCAATTGCATTATACTTCTCTCAGCACAAGCATTAGGTACCAATGCTAATGACAGCTACTCTAGGATAGATTTAGGGGTGATGAACCTATTGATTATTAATGAATATTAATTATAACTTTAGCCCCCACTTTTAATAAAAGCATTTTTTTAAATGTTCTATGAACCAATCCTGATTTCTTAAATGTTTTTCTTCCTCAATCAGAAAGCTACAGGTATTTTAAAATTTTGAAGCTGCATATGTAGCCAAATTCAATGATTTTTTTACCCTGACAGAAAAAGAGAATATGAAAGTATTTTACAATGTCCAATTTAAATTCCTTTGGCCGGCTTGTCAGCTAACTCTTTTACAGTAGAGGAACTCAGAGATCATGGTGATGAGTGTGATATAAGAACCTGAACAGAACATACTTCCCACCATCCCTGAGGAAATTAAAGTCCCAGAGACATCTACCTCACTATACAGCTTAGGTCATCCAATCAGCAAAATAGAAATCATACCATATGTCTTAAATGGTCAGTTGGAGAGTATGATTGTCAAATTTCTCAACAATTAAATACTCAAAATACTTGCAGTGAAAAGTTTGCAAGAAATCTATTCACTGAAGTTTGTTTACATAAAGTACTGAGTAGAGGAACTGCAAGTGGCAAACAAATAAGAAACAGAGTCTATATGCAAACAATTTGTGAAGAGAAAAAGGGGCTAAATTCACCAGTTAAACCATCTGTTGAGAACTGTTTCCCTGTGATTATAAGTTATGCAGATATCCATCAGTATCATACAAGCTACAGCCATTTAACCTAGGGTAACCTCATTTACCAAAACATTTTAATTGGTACTAATACAAACATTGGAAAAGGACATTTTCAGATTTCTTTTAACCTTGCAGATTTACGTATGTAAATGATCCAGTTTCATAATTGTTTTCCCATTCCCTTTCCTGCAGTTTAGTTTCTGCTTTTCTCCTGAGAGATAGCATCCACCAATGAATTCAGAAATGGATGGAGTGGGATATTCGTAATATCTCAAATATTTTTTCCCTGAGAATATTCTGTTGTTTTTTATAACCTGAGAATATTACTCTGTTGCTGCTTCTAGTTTTGTATACAAGTCGGAACAAGATTTAACCTCTCTTTTTTAGCATTTTTTCAAAAAATTGTATTCAGCATTAATCTTTCTAATTAAGTTGTTCACATTTTATTAAATGCATTTGTAGCTGAGGTTTTATTAGCTGTAACAGAAGCTTCATTATAAGACAGCCTATAAGGTACACTTACAGCTCTGTAAAAGAACATAACTGGCAAGGAGATCTTTATTTGGATATTTCAATAACCATTTTAACCACAAGACTTTCAGTTAAGAAATCCCTGGCAAATCCCTGCTTAGTTAATATGCTACATATTGCACAAAGCACATACCAGCAGAAAAATGTTGGCATAAACAGGTGCAGGGTTGTTAGAGTGGATGAGATATCTGCGGTAAACAGAAGGCTCAGATTTTCTGATAGCACAACTTCAAGTCTGAACAAAGCCGTGCTGTTGCTACATGATGTATTTTTATAGTGCTGATCACATGTGACTGGCAGTTGAAAAACAGTAATTTGTACTCATTTAAGAAAAAAAGATCTGTGGAAAACAGTGTTTACTATATATGTATTTTTTGGTTTGAGGTTTTAGGATTCTTTTTCTTTAACAAAACAACAGCATTTTTCTACATCTCTGACATTTATTGTAAACTAACAAACCTAATAATGCTTTCTGGCTCTTTTTGAAAGGCACTTATATGTTTCTTAAATTTATAGATGGGCTGCTGGGTTAAAAAAATATTTACAGAATAGAAAAGTCTGAATGAATGCTACCTGCCCTGGGTTCTCCTGAGTTGTTCAAACTGGGTGCACCTCATCTGTATGAAGGAAAAGTATGAAGGAAAGATCTCAGCTTAGTGGGTATATGGAATCCCAGCTTCTCAGCATTCACTTCCCTGGGTACCTGGACCACGGAAGCTTCTCTGGTGGGGTTTCATGACTTTTGGTATGGAGGCTAGGAGTACGAGGAACCACGCTCCATAGTATTTTTCTTCCCTAGTCAGAAGACATCTGCATCTAATTTGCTGCTGTTTGTAGTAATCAAAACTCAGGTTTTGCAGCTGCACCTCTCTTCTGAGTGAGGTTTTGTATGGGCATAGGTCTGCTGCCCAACAGGAGCTTCCCTTTCATAGGAGGCAAAGCATAAAGGTCCAATCACAAAGTCTGAGGAGTGTTCTTTTTGGGAATCGGGGGCTATTGTCCCCCTGAAACCACAAGACTGAGAGCCACAGCCCCCCAAATCCTGCACCACAAGGAGGGAATTTTAAGAAACTGCAAGGTTCATCTTAGTCTCCAAGGCGCTTAAGCCCCCTTTAACAGGTGCAGTAGTTGGCCCACATATGCTAGCACTTTTAGTGTAAAAATGTGTATTCGGCATTCAAAAGCCCATAATGGTGATCAATTTGTTGCAAATTTGTCTCCAGCAGCATAAAAGCATTACTCTTCTGAATTAAGGATTTGTTAAAACTACTGTGATAGCCGGACTGCAGTGCAACCACACAGTGCTATCAATGCATTATTGTGTACACAGGTCACAGTGAGGGTTACATTAAATGGTAGAAAAATCTAATTAATCATTTCCAAAGAACATGATATAATAACGGTTCCTATATGTAGCAAGTGGTTTCATGTAGATATTGGCCCAACATGCAAAATTTAGATCTAAATATGAACTTTGAACACTGTTCTTCTGGCCAAGAGTGTTCAGATCCAGGGTTTTGCCTC
Source organism: Mauremys mutica (assembly GCF_020497125.1). NCBI lineage: Eukaryota > Metazoa > Chordata > Testudines > Geoemydidae > Mauremys > Mauremys mutica. The sequence continues at coordinate 75,549,702 of NC_059077.1, forward strand.
AGGTCTCTTGTTGGCTTGAACAGAGACAGACCATCGAACACGTGGCAGACAAAAGAGATGGCTGAAGACTGCATCAGCTAAGGAATATTCAATTGATATTGTTGTACTCCTAAAGCAGCAGTGTCAAACATGACATTAATTTGAGCCTCACTATCAATAGACATATCCTTTTAAGCCAATAAGTACTTACACCTCTAAATCAAAGGAGAAAGAATAAGACTGGCTTGCAAACCTATCACCTTCTCTACCCCTTCCCCTATATCTCCCTCCCTTTTCCTATAATAAAAGAGTAGTAGGTTCTCACAACTTGGAATCCTATTCTCTGGCTTCTCATAACCTGCATTATTTCCAATTCTTGACATGTGCAAACCTTTAGTGGTTTGCTCTTGACAGGATAGAGTCAGGACTTTTTACTGGAACCCAGGGCTCTGGGTTTATTGGAAACTCTGAATTGTTATTGGCAACATAATCCAAACAAAAATGTTTAAACTTGAGCACAGTCTTTCCTTTATAATCTTGCAACGGGTTAAGAACATCAGAAATTGTTTTCCAGCCAAAATAATAATCCACACTATGAAGAGCAAGGAGGAGCAAGAACATCCTCATGTTTCAGCTGTGTAATTTATTGCTGTTAAGATGGACCTGAAGTCTTGGACAAGAGGAAAAAAATCAATATTAATCCACTCATACTTGTAATGGAAGGATGTGGTCAGATAAAGTATTACTGGATAGTGCAGGACTGCAGTCTGAGTTCGAAGACAGATGCTATATGCTTGCTATGGAAACAATAGACCATAACATTGTATTTGATATGGAAAAATCAATCACCCTGTTACTAGCTAGAAATTGCTACTCTTTGAGGCAAGAATATAAAGTACCTCAAGCAGTTGTTAAACAGAGGAGTTTTCATTATTATTTAATCACTTTAGAGGTCAAACCAATTAAAATATCATCTGTCAATCCTTTCTCTAGCATGTGTTTTCAGAGGGATAAATGTTTTCTCAACATCCGTTGTCTTGACTTAAATGGTGACATGCAGAGATAAGAATAAAAAAACCCTCCACCAGGACCAGATACAGTACATTTTTCAGCTGGAAAGTAATATAAGGTTTTATTTTGGGACTGGAAAGGATTGTGACCCAAAGTTTTCTTCTGGCAGTTTCTCCAATATTTCTACTGCATTCGGGTCTGGTCTGCATTCTGTGCTCAGAAAATGTGATCATTACGCATATGAATCACCAAATAGTATGTAATGTATATAAGTCTTATGGGTTCAGAAGTAAATTTGGGCTAATATCTCTCGTCTCTCCCTAGTTGTATTATGCCTAATGTTACCAATGCTTCTATTATTAAATGTCCTTTGCCATTTCCATTAAAAACAACCACCCTTTGTTTTAGTCAGTTGTATCTTAGCCATTTTCATCATATTTAGCTAAATCTTTGTAAGCAAGTGATCATGGGCAGATGAGCTTATATTCAGGAAAAAAAGCATCTTTAACTGAACAAGCGTTCTTAAAAATGATTTTAAGGCCACCTTTAAAACAAAAACAAATATTCAAGGACTATTCATTGGACTACATGAAATAAGTCCACTTTCTAGCGAACGAGTGACCATATTACAAAAAGATGCAATCAGCACCACTGGTGGAAGACAGAGAGCAAGGCTGAACATATGGACATAACACCTCACCTTTGGAGCTAGCCCTTCCAGAACGGCGCTAGGGGGTACACTCCTACATTAACATGGAAAAGAGCTGCATTTGGCTGCCCATTCTGTGCCTGCCCTGGGGATAAACTGAGGCTGTACACTGTGCTGAGGATTTTCCACCGGGCATTTTTCACTGACACTAAAATGTATTGTTCACAAAACCCAACCCTGCTTTTTTAGTAGTTATTTCACTATGGACTGGTGCATTTTTAAAGGGCTTAAAATATTTCAGAATATGAATTCTGAACAGGAAAGTCTTTGTAAGCACAGAAGCTACTTTAACAGTAGAGCTTGTTGAATAGGAAACCAAGAGATTTATAAATATTGCCATTGTTTGTGACTCCCTAAGTTTTCACAAATTTTATCAAAAAAAGTCATGCTAGAAATTAATTATCCAGTATTCACTATTAGTTATGAACTGTAGTCTCCTGTTAAAAATGTTTCAGTCATAAAATCATGAAACAAAAACAACACTGAACAACTTAGGTGACCAACCACACAACAGAAATAATGAATAGCAAAGCAAACAGATCACAGACAACTGATAATTCTCAGACTACTTGTCCAAACTATTTAGCCAATATTTACAAATAGCAAATACAACTTAAATCACTCATGTTGTGAATGATTGGCTATCCAAAACCAGAAGCTAAATACAAAATATGGACCAATGCTTGGTATTCCTCAAATTGGAGTTGGAGGATCACACTTTCTTCTGAATAAACCAATTAGTTAATCAAAGATTATAGCTAAGGTCTCACATTATAGATGGGAATGTGTGAAAAGTACTTTTGAAACAGAAGCAATTGCATTCCATGGCTTTAAGAAGCAGGAAGGGAGAAGGTAAACATTGGGCACTATATTTTAAAGCTGTTCAAATATATTTAAACTGTGCTCATTCTTGTTTGGAATCAACCGTGCAGAAGAAATATTCAAAGTAAGAGCATGAATTCATCCAGGAGCTCTTCTAGGGCTTGGTCCTGCTGAGCCCACTGATTCAGCTGGTTTTGGATCAGCTGAAAGCTCATAAATGTGGAATTTTTTTATTTATTTATTTACTTTTTTTTTAAATTTTAGCTCTCTAGGCAGGTTTTTCCTCAAGCACTTACAAGCTTTATTTATTATTCATTTTCATCTTAGGAAGAGAAACTTGAAATATTTATTTGTAGGATATTTTAAAAAATGCTTTTCACAATTGCCAGATATATTAAATGGCTAAAATCTCTCTGAAACAGCCAGTGTGATTATCTTCCCTGAAATCTCACTTTAAAATAGGTTAATAATTAAAACATTTTACTCTAAACCCAGGCAAATAGTTAATAGGATGAAATGGTTACCTAGAGAGAATCTGTGGATTGTATTTGCATTCATTTCAGTAGGCTTTTAGTCTAGTTTAGTTTAGTTTTAAGTCTAACAACATTAATCATTTCTGGGAAATGCTAACCACAGTGACAGACCTTGCTATGCTGAATGTTTTACAACGAAACCATTTCTAGCCATAAGCTGCCACTGCGAGCAAACAACTGACGGCCAGCAGTGTTTTTGTCAGATTCTGACAAGTGAATCAATAAAAAGACACAGCAAAGGTTCAATCAGAACAGACACCACTAATACGACTGGCCTTTTGGGACCCACAGAAGCGAGGAACTGCTTTTCCATGTTAATTTCTCTTCACTACCCTGGGGGTTATCACCTTCTTTGGCCTCTGTTAATTAAAAACTGCCTCCTGTTAAAGTTCCTTGGCAGACATTTTCCTCACATCAGCTCATTTTGCTGGCTGCTGAGAGAGGAAATGAGGAGAATGAGAGCTCTGAAACTTATGTGAAGAGTTGCCAAAACCCTATATCATCTCCAATCAACATAAACGTACAGATTTCGTTCAGATACTGAGAGCTTACAAAAATATGCAAAAAGTGGATTTAAAATGTTCATTATGTGACAGCTGTATCCTCCTCAAAAATATGCAATCTAAGTAACTTTATGATACAATATTTTGAAGTGTACTGTATGGAGTTTTTTTCCCCACACAAAAAGTAGGCATAGTATGAGCTATATATTTAACGAGCTTCTCAAATGCACCCAAAAAATTGCAGGTGCACCTATTTGTGCTTGCAAAAATCTGCATTTTTGTACTCCTTGGGATGTATATGCAAAACAGGTAGCTGTACACCCAACTGCAGGATTTAGCAAATGCAAAGCCTTTTAAAAGCCCCAAATATGGCCCTGTATGTGATTGTACTTGCACCTATCCTAGTTCTATTACTTCAGTCCTCAATGGACTAGGGCCTGGTTTCCTTAGACTCTCCCTCTCCACCCATCAACCACTAGATCTGCTGTGTTCAACAGAAATGCTGACGAAACCCAAGCTGACACTCAGATGTAAAGAGCAGAGCATTCTTGATGGAAGGTAACTTCGTTACTCCTAAGCACGAGAGACCAGAATAAGCCCAAGCCTGACTTTTCAGGTCAGCCTAAGAAGAGCTCTGTGAAAGCTCAACAGCTTCTCTCTCTCACCAACAAAACTTGGTCCAATAAAAGATATGCCCTCACCCACTTTGTATCTCTAATATTATGGGACCGACATGGCTGCAACAACATTTTTTCAGTGCATGAGGCAAGATGCATCTGTTCACTAAAGCCTTCCCCTTAAAGATGGAAGATTGAAGAATGACTCAGTAACTCAGGGATAGTTGGCAGTGAAAGGAAGAGGAAAAGGGCAAAATGCATTTCTAAACCAAGAATAGCTGAAGCATGGATTGAAGAGGATTAGAGGTCCTGAACTTACCAACGTGGCAACTTCCCTTTCTCCACTGGTGCTCCTTGGTTTTCCTTCTGGAGACAGTCTTTTGATGATAGGATAATTTGTGGCTCAGTTTCCTTTCTGGTAGAGTATAGTGTGGCTGTGGGCCAAACTAAAGCCCTTCCCTTTAGAAGAAAGTACAGAAAAATCCTTCAGCTCTCATTGAGGAAGGGTTACTCAATAATAATAAACTCTCCCAAGTGTGAAGGTCTTCTTTGCCTGCTCCAGACCACAGCAGTCATCCTCACTTGACACTGTGAAGTGAAGCAGGGCTTCTTCCACCTCTCACTGGAAATGGCAGCCTGGGGTTTCTAAACAAGGACAAATGAAACAATCATGCTATTACTTTTGTTGTCCTGGGCCTCTTCCTTGACTAGTTTTAACCCTCCCCAAATTCCTTTCCTTTCCATTGCTTATCTCCAGGCCTCCTTACAATCTCTTTTCCATAACCTTTCCTGGGTTATTTCCCCACTTCTCTTGGTGGAAAGCACTACACCAGTTCTTGGTTCTCTTCTTCCAAGAGAATGCTGCACCCTATACTCCTCACCATGCTTTGTAGCAGTCTACAGTTCCCAGGATTCCTTTGGGAATTATTGTGAGGCCGGCTGGCCAGATGCCAGCCCTTGCCCAGGCTGCAGGCACTAAGAACTGACAGACTCATAGCTGGAGACCAGACCAGGTCACCTGTATGTTAGTTTTGCTCAAAGTAGGTGTTAGTCTTATAAAAAGGTATTTTATGTTCAGACTCTACGAAATGTTTGTAAATTGCTGCATTCACTAATCTCACTTGAAATGTCTGTAGTCCATGCTATAAGCAAATATGTGTGTTTTCATTTATAACTAACAGCAATCGTTCCACTCCTCCCCCCGCATCCAAAAGGACTATCAGAATCAGATGGGCCATCAAGGAACATCTCAATACAAAGAATAGGTTAATGGCCCTAATGCACCTGGGAAATGCTACGTGCCAGGAAGTTCTTCCTGTGGACTTGGAAGCAGAATAAAGGAAATAAAACAATGACAGAAAAAATTTCCAGCTCTCTTTGCTGTTTGAACTTTGACAGGGCCAGAGACCCTAAACCGAGGCAGAGATCCTCAGGAGTTACTTCTGGGTCTGCCCTGACAGATACCTTGAATTGCCAGATCTCAACAACTCTGTCACTCAGGATTTAGATGGTAACTCATCTGTGTGTATATGTTTGGTTGCTTTAACCTGTAAATAACTCATTTTTCCCTAGTTAATAAAGTTTCAGATAGTTTATTACAGGATTGGCTACAGGCGTTGTCTTTGGTGTAAAATCTCTAGAGTACATGACTGGTCTCTTGGGACTGGAAGCAACTTGAATGTGGTGTGATTTTTGGTGTAAGTGACCATTTATCACTAAGCTCAGTTTGTCTGCGTGGCAAGACAGACTGAAGGGTATAAGGGACTGTCTGTGACTCCATGGTAAGACTGTTACAGTGATACAGGAGTTCACACTTGTTACCGGGTTGGTGAAATTTAATTATAGAACACACCACAAGTTTGGGGTGTCTGCCCTGAGGTTGGCACTCTCAGTCTCGAGCGACTCTAGACAGCATGACAATTACATCTCCCACAATTTCCTTGTTCTGAGCTGAACTGGAACTTGGGCATGATCAATCTATAGCTGTCCTTAAAGTCAACAGCCAATGCACAACCTGTTTCAGGTCTTTAATGGCCAATATAATGGGCCTGATCCTCAGTTGGCATAAACAAGCATAACTCCAACTACACTCATGTACACTGGCTGAGAATCTGAACAGGTATAATTTAAATTATGTATTTGGCATCAACATTAGATATTATATTGATGATAGGTGTCAAATTAGTCTCTCTCTGGCAATCAACAGATAGTTCCAGAAGTTATTTAAAGTTTTTACTATTCCAGGACAAAAACTATTTAGATGGGTTTTACACTTTGATTTCAAAAGCCATATATATGGAGCAATTTATTGTTAGATAGAGGGACTGACACTGGAGGTAACTTAATTGACTGATATTCAGTAGCTATTATGCTTGCTTACTAGAAACCTGCTTTTTCATTATGATGTAAATGCCGGGTTTTATTCATTATGCATTAATTCCTGAACATTTGTTCATTCTGTAAACCACACTGTTTTTAAAATGTTTATAATGTTCAGCTAAGGACACACCAGAACCTTGTACTTACAAGCTCACCAACTTATCTTAAATTTTGAGGCCTATGTAAATGTAATGAGCTAAAAAAAAATACTGATATTCAACATGTTTAGTTTTGAAAATGTCATCTCTATTACTGTAACATCACTGAATCTGTAAAATATGCACAGACAGGTGCAATCAAGTAATTTCACAAGTAAAATATGAAGTTCTACCGCCATGAATAATTTCATGTAAAATAGGTGCTTGTTTGTGCAACCGTATCAGGAATTAAAGCTTGCAGCTGAGCCTGGGACTAGCTAGCTCCACCTGCCTGGTGAGCAACTGAGGACTTGCAGCTGAATCACAGTTGGCTTTCACCTGATTGGCCAGAGGAACCATCAGATGTGCTCTTAAGCCCAACTTTAGGCCCACAGCTGCTCCTCGCTCAGGCCTAAGGTGCAATTGCTCCTCTACCTGCCTTGCTCTAGTCCATTCCAGCCCTGCTCAGTTCCTGACTCCAGCACCAACCATTAGGCCTGACCACCACTGTTCTGACTACTAGACCTGACCTCCCACACCCATGGTCCATAATAAACCACATTTTGCTTTTCCAATTATGATAACTGAATTATCCTTTTTGAACACAGAATTGTGTGTTCTCTCCAAGTTTCTGGGTTTGAAAATTTAGCCTAAACATCCATTATTGTGTCGAAGAGGAGAAAACTGGACTGTAAATTAATATAAGGAGGCCTGGCTGAGGTCTTGGTTTTCCTTCATTTTTGTCTATTTTTCATTCTCCAGAAGTTGGGCGAAAGGGATAACTTCACTTAGTGATGACTCTTTTTAGCATGGAATTCTCAAATTCCCTCTCAGATACAATTGTACATCAAATATTCACTGATTACTACTTTCTTGCAAAGAATATGTTCAGTCATGTAGTAGCAGTTAGGGTTTCATCTGGCTGAGTAAGTTGTTGAAGTGGAAGGAGATGGATTTGATCAAGAGTCTCGTGAACCTTGGTAAAGTGATTATAGCAAGTGTATGTTACCTCAGCCAGTTAGTATCTGTTCCTGCAAGCAAAGGTCCAGAAGTCTGGCATTTTCAAGGTAAGGCTGAGATCCCTGTTGCTCTTGAGCTTCATGTAAGTGAAGAATGTGCTGTGGGAGTCATATGCAGAACATGTACAGTCAATAGCAAATGAATGATGGCCCTAGTAGAGTAGTTGAGGAGTTGAGAGAATAATTGAAATAACTATTTCTATTCTTCAGTAGTAAAAGGTTGAGGAGGGTGAATAGGAAGTGAGGGGAAGGAGAGGAGGCATGTGCTTTCTGTGCCTGCTGTCACCTTCAGAAACCATTACTGATGTGCAGTATCTTTGAATTCGCACTCTTTTGTTTGTAGAGTTGGGAGGGTGTAGCCCCTCTATATGCTACCTACAAGTAGTCCTGAAGCAAACCAATGCAACACAATGCTATTGACAACCTGCAATTCCCAGAGAATTTCCTCTCCTCTCTCCCCCCATTTCAATACCCGAGATGAGAGACAAAAGTCCAAACATAGTAGAAAAATCAGGCTGCAAAATCCTTGAGAATGGACTCTCTCCAGAAACCTCTCAGTCTAATTATTCTTCATTTGGGCCAGAGCCTAGGAAGTGCAAGACCATTCAGTGTAATAAAACGGCAATGGAAGTTAGGCAAATATTTTCAAAATCTCAGTCAAATTTGCAGAGGGTTTGAAAGATGGAGTCAGTTTTTTATTATATCTAAACAGGTTCATTCATGCCTAAATTTTAAGCATGGAGGGATATAAACCCCTTAATCACCTAATTTATTCCGTTTATGAAAAATACATGGTACAGATCTGAGGGCCGGATTGGTGCTGTGTGTGTCCACTTTGCTATGTGTAAATATGTTTGTTTGTAGATAACCTATGTGTATGTATATTATTATAATGTAAAAAATAGATGTGTATCAGGATGTTTATCTGTTGTGATATGATGGTAAGTCACTATTAACCTGCATTATACAAGCATGCATAAGAACAGTTTTATATGCCTCATTATTATTGTCAATAAAGAAAGAAAGTTTTGAAATTTGCTGTACTAGGTCATCCTTCAGTAATACAATTACCTAGTAAGATTTGAATATTGTTATATTTTATTTTTTATAAGATTTAAATATTCAAATATGTGCAAACCTATATCACTGCATCAAGAACTGTATATTATTTTAAATACATGACTGCATGCTCCTGTACATTTAAATGAATGCTCCAAACCACAGCTCACACAAGCAAGGAATATGTATCATCTGCAAATCACATATCAAACCAAGTTAAATGTTTAATATCTCATTGCACCACAATTCACTACGAGAAAGGTAAATCATATTGATGTTAACAAATGTACACAAAATCTGTACGTACACAAAAAGCTAAATCAAACTGCATTGTCTCTCTGGCAATAATGTAAAACAAGAGGGAGAACTCTCTTTCTTAAAGTTTAATATTTTATTATTGTGAAATGGGACAGCACAACTAGCTCATCCTCTTATGACAACTAGCTTCTTTGTCTAAATTCCATTTGTTTCTTTGGCAGCTAAAACACCTTGAAATTACCTTCTCCAGCATGGAAGAATGATTTTTTTCCCTAGTTCTGGCTGTCAGAGTGATTAGAATTTTAATTAGTAAAGCAGAGAGCAGGGAAGGAAATCGCTGGGAAAAAAAAAATCACATGAAAGGTTCACAATCGCAGGGAAGACAAAGAGGCATCTGAAACATCCTCAGAGCTTGATTGTTACATCAGTAATTCTAGGACAGTGCTGAATTCTATATGACTAACACAGTACTGTCCTTTAACCTTCTGACAGCACTAGGGTATTGGGGCATTACAAAATATTTTATCAGTTGTCACTCAGAGTAGAACTAGGTTTTTAAAGCACTCAGACTATCAACAGCTCCATTCCAATGCCCATTTTGGCCCTTTGATCTGCTCTCAGGGAGCTAGAGCTCAGAATTCAAGCCACAAAGGAAAGATTGTCAATTATACAGCCATCACCAGACCATTACACCAATAAATATTGCAATTATCCATCAATATCTACACATTTGAAAGAGAGAGCAAATCCCATTATAGTGCTTTTTCAGTAGGCAATGCTACATAGTTTAATATGCAATTTATTTTCAAACCTACTTATAAAAAATTAATCTTAACACTAGAAGTAAGGTGACTGGTAGTTCAGTTATGTAGCTGCATGAAATACTTTATCTGTTGATAGCACAGGACTAGAGAGCATGTCTGTAATGTCATAGCCCAGTATAAGGGGCAGTGTGCCTCAAAGAAACAAATCTGTATTGGAGCTGTTTGCCATGCATCAGGATTTGAACCTTACATCTGCTGTTAGGCCTCCTCTCAGACCCTCTCACCGATTTCCAGCATCCTGCTCTCCCTACCCTGTCCTTCCCCCACAGAGGGACTGCTCTTGTGAGAGGCCCCTGATCTTAGGGGGCTATTTCTTGCTTGTTCTTCTGTTCCTATTATTATTTGTACTGCTGTAGTGCATACAGGCCACAACCAAGGTCAGGGGCACACTGAGCTTGCCACTGTACAAACATAGGTTAAGTGTGGAGGAAAGTAAATAACTTCATTTTACCGATGAGGAACTTAGGAACAAAGGAGCTGGCTGACTGCCCAAAGACCTGAAAAAAAGCTCAGTGTAAGCTCAAAAGCTTGTCTCTCTTACCAACAGAAGCTGGTCCAATAAAAGATATCACCCACCTTGTCTCTCCAAAGTCAAGCAGGAAGTCTGTGGCAGAGTGGGAAACTGAAAAAAACATCCTTTACCACAAGTCCATTCTTTTTGTGTCCATAGAGAGGCCACTCACAATTCGTATGTTTAAAGATATTTTAGTTAGCTGATGGGCAAATCAGACCAACCCGCCAGCTCTCCATATCTTATGGTCCTCACTCATCCAAGAGATCCCCTTCCTTTCAATGAAACCAAGTTTTTTGGGAGAGTTGGAATGTATTTCAGAGTTGGAGTAATAAATGGATAGATGCAGCATTTTTTTTTTAAAGAGAGACCACCACTCTATGCTACTACATCTCTACAGAGAGAAACAAATTTTAACAGACTTACATTTTGGTGATGCTCAATGTTACTAATCTAAGTATATTCACCTGGAGCTGGTAAGATATTTGAACATCCTAAGTTTTAGAGAGAGTGTGAATTCTACTACACAACCAGCTTTAAATTATGGTCCTAGATAGAGTTAACAACAAGAATTACACCAGTCAGTGTCCTACAAAGGATTATTGTTTTATCCTTGGCAAATACGCTAGCAGAGTAACAAACTGGCTTGCTGATCTTTTATGTGGTAACATAATGCATGACATATTTATAGTTTACAGAAATCAGTCCACAGGGAATTTTTAGTTTCAAGTAATTATAGACTTTTGCATGATCTAAATAAAGGTGATAAAAAGTAGGAAAGTAATGGTACAATGTAGATAAACCTAATACGAGGCAGTTCAAAACACTGATCTCTATAATACATCTCTAAATACTGGTAAAAAGCTAGTAATTATGGCTAAAGTTAACTGCCAGCTGTTTTAATGCACAAAATTGAAGCCAGCATTAGAATTGCTTCCCTCCATTCTGGCCATAGGAAAATAGAAACAGAAATAGCTGAGAAATAGAAAGCAAAATTCTAGATTTTAAAAAAAAGTTACAATTTCCCTTTTTTCTTGATAGTCTGTCTTAATATATTGACATATTCTTTCCAAAGGAACAGTATTCTTCAACCTCCGAAATCAGCAATACTCCTACATTATTATTGAAAGGGAGTATTTTCTACACCCCTGCATTGGTATACTCATTCCAGTCTCAAAATCTCACATTTTGGTATACATGAAAACTCTGAGCTGTACTCATCCTGGGCCTGAGATTCACTCCAGCTGAGGGTATCAGGCAGAAAGTCAGTCAGAGGGTGAGGGGGAGGTTATGAAAGGTGGCAGCAACTTTCTCTCCCCTATGGGGTGCAGATATGGTCAGCAAACACACAAAAGTGGACAGGGCTTCTTGGAGAGGGGACATGTCTAGGACAGCTGAGGATGCACCTTATGCCCATGGAAAAAGTAAAGCTGCCCACATTAGGTTTAGTTATAGTACATGAAAATGCCACCTGCTGCCTGCTGGGCCTGAATCTCTCCTGGAGTGCAACAGGGCCACTTAACTAAGGGAAGTGCAATTTGCAAGAGTGGACCATAAGCTTTCAAAAATGATCAGGCTATTCAGCAGGTATCATTTAAACCTAAAGAAACAAAACAGGAATTTAATCTACATATTGTAAGCTAAAACAATGAGGAGTCCGTGTGACACTTTAGATAAGAGATCATTCCATACAGCCACACAAAGCTTTAAATAGGAGAGTTTATGTAAATTATTTCTAATTTAGTACTTAAAATGCATCAATGAACTGCAACAAAACCACTTCAGTGACTTACCAACCACTAGGGCTAATAAATGGTCACAAACACTCCTTTGAATAAAAGCTGCACATTCAGTGACAGACAGTCCCAGTGATTTAATTCAAGCCTTCCTCCAGTTCCCAGTCATCCAATTATGTTGCAGAAACAATACTGCATGATTTAGATGAACATTAATACAGGGTAAATGATGAATTATCAATGGCTAATGCTAGAAGCAACAGTGGCAGCAAATTGTTCAGAAACAAACCATGGTTTGAAATGTTTCCATGAAAAACTTTAATCAAATAATTTAAATATATATAAAAAAACCAAGTTCATGGATACTTTGCCAAAAAGATCAGATCATTATATAAAAATAGATATGATTGTTGAATGTAATATAAATTACCAATGGACAGACAGGCACATGGTGGAGATTAATCTATGCTGGTAGTGGTTCTTGATATGTGAGTAAAGAGCAATACTCGCAAATGCCTCAATGATAGAGGATGTTTTGCCTCCGAGACAGAGGATGAGTGCAGCAGTGGAGGATATCCACTACAGAGGCACAGTTCAGTGAATAGAAAGGGGAAAATATGACCCCAAAGTGACATTAACACACCATCTAGACCTGCTGTTAAAGCCCCTAAATCTAACAAGTCATCAGCAGGACAAAGACATTGAATTTGTAACAAATGGCAACCAATTAAAAATAGCTTGGTCAAAACCAACTACTTGGCCAAATCCTGAAGTGATTGCACTGTCATTCAGGCAAAGCTCCCATTGTCTTCAATGTAAAGCCTAAGTAGAAACTGAGTGAGGACTTCAGGATTTGTCTGGTGACATCAATTTATATATGTAATTGCTGTAATGTATTATTTTGGTTACAGTAGCATTTGAGGGCTCCAAAAAGGGATTAGGGTTGTACTAGGTACTGTCTATACAAAACAAAAGAAAGAGTTTCTGCCCCAAAGAGTTCCCAGTGTTGTTAATAACACAATGCCAATCATGATATCTGATGTTTTTCTTCAAGCCCCAATTCCCTGGGACAAGTGATTTAATGAGAATCTAAGCTTTGATATTTTTTAAAAGTAAAGTTTCTAGTCCTCATTGGGCGGGGGCGGGGGGGAGCTGAAAAAAAAACCAAGTGAAATGTAAAAGCTCAAACTCTAGCAGACAAATAAAAAGAACTAAAAAAAATGTACCATTAAAAATGTGATTAAGCCAAATTCATGATATTTTGGAGCCTGACTCATGTTTTTGAGCATTTGTCTTGGCAACTACTATAATCTGGCATTTACACAATAAATAACAGGTGAATAACAGACAAATGTAGGGGAAAGGAAAGATTACAGTGGAGAGTCACTCTGTAGTTAAATAATTTATCAACACTGCGCATGTGTGTTTAGGAAAAGAAGATTTTTATTCAAAATTAGGAACTTTGCAATTTTTGTAGAGAAGCGCCCACAGGCTGTCCTTGATTTAATCTTTGTAGAGTTTTTCCAACTCAAATGTGTGTCCCCCCACAATTCTGTATAATCCCTAACCCTTCCTGTCCTTTAACCATGTTGGGAAAGAGTACAGATGTCAACACATACGGAAAGGCTCAAAAGCTAAATAAAAACACCAAGATCATTCAAAAAGAAAACTATTCAGCTTTCAGATCTATGCCTCTCTGTACACATATAAGCAGCGCAAATGGACTGAACTTGAAAACATGAGTTTTGCAATCAGCTTTACACAGCCTTTTAGGAGTTAGGGGAGAGAGATTCTATGTTTTCTGCACTAATCTTCAACTAAGCCACACAAGTTCTGAGTGTCTCTCAGTAGGAAAGAAAACAGCCTGGCCAAACAGTTGGAAAACTATAGAGTAATCTGATTTTGGCTTAGAGGTTAGAAGTAGGTTGCCCATTTCACTCATCAGTCAAAAAAACTTATTTGAAGGGCCTCTGCCATCAGATAGTTCTCTGTGCTTCAGTTTCTCCTCTGTTGCTTGTGTCTCCTATGGGATTGCCTGCAAATACTGTGCTTGAGAGAGCTATACTCAATCTTCTAAGGCAAACATAACAATTGATGTTCCTGAGTTACACACACAAAATGTGTAGGAATAGCCTCTAATGGCATTCAAATCATGTTCTTTCAGTTTTCAAGTGTCAGTTGTTTTTCATTTCATAGTTTGGCTAAGATATTCTCACATGCTGATTTTGTATGTTGAACAGCTACACAAGCTCCATAGCATCCTGTCAGTCTGTGCCTCTGTCATGTCAGACAAGTACCTCCCCCACCATGAGATGGTGGGGAAATCTAAGTTCCTGTTCTGTGGACCAAATCCTGAAGTCCTTACTTAGGGAAAATGTCCATTCAAGTCAGCACTTTTATCTTTATATGTAGAATTTTACCTTAAATGCTACTATCCCGCTATTTATTCTGTTTCTTCAAAAAATCTTCTCTCACACATGCACAGAATTATAATGCACTTTAAACAGAAATGTCTCCATCCATATCCCTCAGTTTCTCACCCCAGTTTCTGATCCTAGCTTCTACAAAAAGAGAATACTTTCCTTCAATTACAACATATTTTTCTCAGTTTTAGTCAATCCATTTACTGACCGTTCTGAGCTTTATCGGACTATACTCTTATTGCTTCCTCACAGTTCAGTGGTAAGGCTGTGCCAGGAGTGCTGGAAGCTCGCTATAAGTATGGGGTGGGTGGGCACTTTTAAAAGTGATGGGGCTTTGGCCTCTGACCCCCCCCGTTCCAGTGCTCCAGCAGAGAACCATGAGTATGCTTCTGAGATGGATGAAGATGGTTAACAGGTGCAAAATTAGATCTCGGGACTGATGGATTGAAAGTAAGATGCTTTTTAGAGATATGGACATAAGGTGAGTGAGAAGGAACAATGTAAAATTTTTCAAGTCCCTTTTAGATTCTCTCTTGCCGGAGCTGACAGAGAACCAGAAAATGTGTGATGGCTAGATTGAGGGACAGTTGGAGAAAGTTGGTATTTCTATACCCATAAAGCAAAAACCTACACAGACCTCAAGGCAAAGCCATGATTGAACCCTTACATTGTAAGGTCTTTGGGGCAGAGACTGTGCCTAGGACAACAAAACCTCACACACTGACATAGGCCTCAGTATTATATTTTTTAAAGCATTATATACTAAATATTAATATTTTAAACTCAGTGCCACCTCTTCCTCTTTCATTAGAACATTATTTCTCCCCTCTAAGCCAAACAGCATTTGCACAGTGATGTTTGAACTATGAATTATATAATTTGTGGGTTTTTTGGTGGGGAAGGGGCTGGCTTAAAGGGAATAGAAAGGATTAGACAATGAAAAGAATTATCTAAGGAATAAGAGAAACTTATAGAATCAAGAGAGATCCACAATTTCCAATGGCATAGATGATGGCTTAACACATTAGAGAATGATGTAGTGTTAGTCCTAACAAGTGTCACATTTTTGACAGCCTCTCATGGACCACAGGAATCTCTCCTCCAAGCAAGGGCATTCATTTCATATCAGCACGTGTAAGGAAGGCAAGGATGAGCAAAGGGTGGAAGGATAATGAAATGCAAAGATGATCATCTATCTACACCCAGAATACTACTTGACTGCTGCTGCTGATGACACTATTTCCTTTCAGAATGACACAAGCAGGTCTGTTGGACTGATGCCCAGGATACTTTGTGTTAAATGCCAGAGTTCCCATTCACTTACTAGGTTTCTCATTATGAAAGGGAAGAAGAAAGGTTCAGATTCAGACATCCATACTTTATGTGGGACATCTGAGATTCCTCATGTGGAAATGAAATACACTTGTTTTCCAAACTGAGTGCATGTTAGGAGCAGCGATGTTCCTCATAGGCTCAAGAAATATGACCTGTAGGCAGAACATATTCAGCATGTTGAGGGTGACAATTATAATTCCCTATGTTCCCTTTGTGTTGCTGTGAAAGAAATTAGGATTAATGGTGTGTATTTCCTACCCTAGACAGTAGGTTGTCCTCAAGCAAAAGAGATAAAAGCATCTTCCATCTCAGAAATGTACTGAAGAATATATGTTCTGTAGTCTGTATAAGTACAGTATCTAAATCAGATAGTAAGCTGCTATCTTGTGTTTAGCTGTTGCCACATGTAGTATCTGTGACCCTTTGGAGGAAAAAAGCAGTGAAAGGCAATTACAAGTCGAAGAAGAGGGTATCTTTACCTTCTCTATGAATACTGTGTGCTCTCTTAATTGCTCTTTTTGGCTAGGATGCAAGATATTACAGAGGGCTTAGTGCCATCCTATTTACAATAGGTAACAGTTAAATTTCACTGTTTGTCAAAAAAGGGAATAGTCATGGTAAAAAATGCAAATACCATTCCTTTACTTTTAAATAGCCCTGTGGCACAGTATCTTAGAGCCAAGTGGTGCCACCCTTACTCAGTGAGCACTTATGCGAGTTGCCCCATTAAATCAATGGAACTACTCGTAAGTGCTCACTGATATCATGAGTAAGGGTTTCACAGTCAGGTCTTAGTTATTAGTCAAAGGAAATTATGAGAAAAATTGAATAAGTTTCCTTTTACACCACCAATGGTTTAAGATAATTTAATGATATTGAATTATTAAAACCTCTTTATTCTAGGCACAAAAAAGGCCAAATATGCAAAGATTCATAGTGAAGTGTTGTTCAGCAATGAGGGTGAAAAAAGTAAATGACTCTTTATGAAATAGCCTAAAAGTCCCAGGGTTTGACACAGGATGCATGGCAATATTACAAATGTACAGCCATAGCAACAGCAAATGACTCCATGTTTTTCAACGGTTATTTTGAACAAGAGGGAAGGTGTTATGTGGGCGAAGTCTTCCTAAATTACCAACTTTGGATCAAACGTACTCCAATCACCATTCAGTTAAATTTTCCATTGCAGTATGACAATGTACATAGATGCTGCTAAAGTTGATATGGCATGTAATCATGCATCATATGCACACAGTGGAAGAGTAATGTACTTTATACAATGTATCCAGTTTGTATTGCTATCTATTTCTGATTTGTAAAAGATCTAGGAGCCGGGTGAGAAGAGTCTGTAGCAAACAGCTGACAAAATGCAGAACTACTACATACTCTACAAGATACAACAGAAAGCATGTATATATTAAACAACATGTCTGCAGCTTGATGAGACACCATAAGGCACATACACAGAATAGTTTGCCTTTTTCATACTCTCAGAGGGCCAAAATCAGAGGTGACAAATGTTTCAGATAATTTAACAGACTGGCAATATTTGCTAGAAAACCACACCCAGTTAGCCAGTGTTGATTTTTCTGGGAAAGGGTTAATTGGGTTCAGCTGACCCCAAAGCTATGGATAAGGGAAGTGTGAGTAGCATTTGAGTTGTAGGACCTAGGGTGTGGGCTGACCTATCATTAGGCAGAAATTCAAGGAGCAGCCAAGCCAACGGAGAAGGCTGGAGCTGAACTTGATGTTATTCTATTAATTTTCTTTTAATAAAGCCAAATGTCAGAAGAGGCTGTGGACTGTTTTGCAGCAGATTGGGAAAGGCACCTGCTCATAAATATGTCTATGTGTTTGTAAATTGGCATAATTTCTATGCTATGGGAACAGATGATGCAGTTATGGCAAGAACAGCAACGCAAGTCACTGCTGCTGGTCTTTGTTCCAGCCATATCCCTGCCTTTCACCCATTCAGCATATAACTCTCACTCACTTACTAAAGCAACAATTGCATACCTCTAAATTTGACACAGGATGACCAGCATCAGTGAAGAATGAACATATAAAGTCAACAGAAAGCTACCTAGAGGAATCCTGAAGACAATGAAGTGTGAACAGGTGTGATGATGTGTTAAATAGCATGTGGCAAAAATGACTACCCTTGCTAATGAGATGACAGTTGCTTGTTATGCAAATTGTCTTAGTAAAATCATCTTTGCCTGGCACCTATGCCCTTGGGCACATGTCCAATCAATTTGAGAGCTGCAACATGTCATTCAAATTGATATTTATCACTATAGATGACGATCTGATATCTATATGCATAAAATTTCCCAACTCTGACTGTTAAGGTAATTGCAGGGCTTCACCAAAATAAGTGTGGAATGTACAAGCTCCTATAGCAACAAAGGGCCAATCTGAATTAGAAGCTGTGCTGGTGGAGGACTTAGACTGTAATTTACACTCGTCTCCACTGCATGGATTTTTTCCATTTGAAATAAGACTGATCTTTTATAATAAGCTGAGTGCTAAGAAATATATATATTAAATCTTGCTGAGCAAAAGGTAAAATAAAATAATTAAAGACAATGTGTATAGTGTCTGTAATTTCTATCCAAGAACACAGCCTTCGAGTTTTTGGGTTGCTGTGGTGGGTTGTTTTTTGATTGTGTTGTGGTTTTTTTGGAGGTGGGCGGTGCAGGAGAAAAAAGATTAATACATAATTATTACCCAGTTTTGTTCGCTGAACAGAATTCTGCTTATCACATTTTGAAGAGGTGAAAACTAAATTAAAATCTAGTTAAAGTATATATTTTCTTTTAACATATTAACAATTAAACTATTCAAATCACTGATGGATGATGGTGCATTAACGTTTAGAGAACCAAGGAACTAAGAATTCATGGGGTGATTCACTGTTTGATCAGCTCACTTAAGCCAAGGAAGAATCTAAATTAATTGGCTGTTTCAAAGCTATGCAAAGACAGTTTCATGGTTTAAAAAGCATCCATTTCCATTATTATGATAGCAGCAAGTTTAAAGCCTTCTTATGTTGTTTCTACATCCTCTTTTTGTGAATCCAAAAATAAATTGTACTGCAGCACAGGTCAGAAATGACAATCATTTTCAAGCTAATTTTCCATAATTTTTTTTAAGACACGTTTGTCTGCTATTTTTAAATCTGAGTTTGAATAATATATAGTATATAGATCAGTCTGAAGTGCCAAATGTTCTCACTACCTGTGAAATCTAGGTTTTGCAAGGAAACATTGTCCAAAATACTCAAAATTCAAAGGAAATTCAACAAAGAAAGAGCATGCATGCCCTGGAAATTTGGCTCCACAGCGTGGAAGCCAGACAATTTATATTTAGTCTTGTTAATTATATGCACAAATATCATGTTTATTGAATTGAAGATGGACCCTCTTATCTTTTAGCCAGCAGGAGGATTATTCTTGGCATATTTTGAAAGAAGTTGCAACTATCCGAACGCATTACTAGTAAGCCCATACATAGTAAAACTGGCCTGTTTTCTCCTGCAGAATTTCAAAATCTGCAGGAAATAGGAACATAAGTCCCGAAATTTGTCGACTATTTTATTTTACTGCAGCTCTCCTAAGAATCCTTTTATGACTTCAACATGCATTTACTACTATTCTTCATAAATCAAGGTAACAACAAATTGCAAATACATTTAATTACTAAAATACTACAGCAGAGCACCTTCCCAATTCATTTTAACAATGCTCATACTCTAGTTGGGACTGTCTGATTTAACAGTACTCTCAGTGTTTTCTGTGGCAACTCTATTTTCTAAATTATAAAGGCAAAAACTATATTTTCATCTCATTCACTAGAGATTATTTACAGTACCATAGAACTACTCTTCATTTTAAAGGGAGTGAAGCATTTAAACACACGCACACACACGCAAAGAAAATATAACTATGTTTCTGAACTCAAGTTGACCTATGTGTGTGCGCTGACACAACATAATTATGATAAACAACATCATTATAGCATAAGGAAAGCTTCCTGTGGCTCTGCTGTTTTAGCAAATATCTGTACAACAACTGGGCAAATGCCCTGCCTAAACTAAAAATAATGTTATAATAATCTGTCATTAGAATCAATAATGGTTTTATTATTCATAATGCATGCAGTGCTAAGATGAACCCATTGTGTAATAAATTTAGTGGCTTGTCACTTAATACAATATGATTTTACAATATTGCTAATGTGCACAAAGCATTCAAATATACAGTATTGGCACAGCTGAAATTTATGACAAATATAAGGCAAGGATGAATCTAGGCAAAGTCTTCATGTTGCTTGACGGAGGTCAGAAAAATCAATACTGTTCATAATATATCTGTGACACAGAAGCTTAAATGAAAAAACCTTCCAAGTTAAGAGGCAGTGCTTTATTTATCCTTAGCTCTTTCCAGTAGACAAGTTCTTTGAAAGGGCAGAAAGGAGAATAAGAGATTTTCAATCTTTTAAATAAAGAAGGGAATACATGCTAGAAAAAAGATAATAGAATTTTCAGTGTTAATTATTTCATCTCCAACATATTTCAGTATCCCCACTCTCCCCTGAAGGAGACATAACACTAAAACAAAGCAGTCAGTTTAGACCTTGGCTAAAAAAATTCATCCAAAAGACACAATCCAAAGGGAACTGATAGATGGAAATTCAATGCTCTGCTCTCCACAAAAAAATGGTGGTGTACATGTTCCACAGGGAAGCTTCAGGTTCTCTATGACCAGAATCATAGAACACATGTTCTGGGGTGGGATCTGAGATTAGTGGGTGAAATACCGGCCCCATTGAAGTAAGTGGGAATATTATTATTGACTTCAATAGGGATAGGATTTCACCGCCTAGTTTAATGCTTACCTCTCTAGTAACAAGGGAGTAAAATGAACAGAGCATGAAGCATCTTGAAGCACATATTTCATGGATTACATATAAGGTGTCATTGAAATGTTCATGAATTATTTGGGAATTATGTTTTAATTGAGTTGTAAAAGCTGTTGTCTATTTCCTCCCCAAACTGTAAATAGACAGCAAAATTTGGAGGCTTCCAGCTAATAAATGTAAGGTTATATTACAAAGGCACCATTCCAACCACGACTATTAAAGTTTTTTCTGTTGTAATTGCCTGTGGCTCTTCCATCTTCAACAGATTCTTAGGTCCAAAGTGACCAATTCATGTGACCCTATCATTAAAAAGAAAATCATGTAATTTATTAGATCCAGTCAGGAATTTTCTATCAGAATCAGCAAAGAATCCTGTGGCACCTTATAGACTAACAGACGTTTTGCAGCATGAGCTTTCGTGGGTGAATACCCACTTCTTCAGATGCAAGTATTCACCCACGAAAGCTCATGCTGCAAAACGTCTGTTAGTCTATAAGGTGCCACAGGATTCTTTGCTGCTTCTACAGAACCAGACTAACACGGCTACCCCTCTGATACTTTCTATCAGAATGCTTTTCTACAGGCCAAGCTTACAGGAAGACTATCTCCCACAAGGACAGATTTCCTTCTGTCCAAGGTGTGTGGTGCATCATGTGAGTTGCATGACTGGGTGCATTATGGGAAATGTAGTTCAGTCAGGGAACCTGGCCCATCGGAGAAAATAGGGGCCAGAACTACAACTCCCATAAGAAAATGTACCCTAGGGATATATTGTTTAATGTTGAAATCATAGACATGGAGGGTTGAAAGGGACTTCAAGAGGTCATCTAAGTCCATCCCAACACTCTAAGGCAGGACCAAGTATACCTAGACCATCCCTGTCAGATGTTTAACCTGTTCTTACAAACCTCCTGTGATGGGGACTCCGCAACTTCCCTTGGAAGCCCTTCTAGTATTTATATCATATATCTTATAGTTAGAAAGTTTTTCCTAATATCTAACCTAAATCTCCCTTGCAGCAGATTAGGCCCATAACTTCTTGTCCTATTTTCATGGGACATGGAGAATTGATCACTATCCTCTTTATAAAAGCCCTTCACATAATTGAAGACTGTTATCCAGTGCCCTCTCAATCTTTTTGCAAGCTGAATATATCCAGGTTTTAAAAAAAAAAACAACCCAAAAAACAAACAAAAATACCCCTTTCCTCATAGGTTGTGTTTTCTAAACCCTTTACTATTTTTCCCCCTCTGGACTCTCTCCAATTTTTCTGCATCTTGTTTAAAGTTTGGTGCAGAGAAAAGGACTCAGTATCCCAGCTGAGGGCTCACCAGGGCCAAGTAGAGCGGAATAATTAACTCCCATGTCTTATATATGACAATCCTGTTAGTACACTCCAGAATATTCACCTTTTTCACAACCACATCATGTTATTGGCTCATATCCACTTTCTGATTCACGATAACCACCAGATCCTTTTTCTTCAGTACTACTGCCTAGTCAGTTATTCCCCATTTTGTATTTGTAT
The DNA here is from genome assembly GCF_020497125.1 of Mauremys mutica. Taxonomy (NCBI): domain Eukaryota; kingdom Metazoa; phylum Chordata; order Testudines; family Geoemydidae; genus Mauremys; species Mauremys mutica. The sequence continues at coordinate 75,572,008 of NC_059077.1, forward strand.
ATTTAATTGTTCCTTCCTATACGTAGTACTTTCTACTTGTTTTTGTTTAATTTCATTTTGTTGATTTCAGACTGATTCTCTAATTGTCCTCCAAAGTGTTTGCAGTCCCTTCCAGCTTGGTGTCTTTCACAAATTTTATAAGCACACACTCCACTGTTATCCAAGTCATTAATTAAAATATTGACTAGTACTGGACCCACGACTGGCCCCTTTGGGCTCCTCTAGATACAACCTTCCAGTTTGACAGCAAACCACTGATAACTGTTCTGAGCATGGTCTTCCAAAAAGTTTTGTGCCCACTGTACAGTGAATGATTTGGCTCAAGGCATTTTGGTTCATTTCAACAAAGGAAAATTAAAAATTTCAATTTTGTGAATGTTTAACTGTGTAATTTTGATAAAAAATGTTCAAAGAAAACATTATGACATTTCCAAATCATTTTTTCCTAAATTTCCATTCCAAGAAAATTTTGAAATTTCAAATTTTTAAATCTCATTTTGGTATGAAAACAAATGGTGAAGGGGCAGAATTTTGCTGAGCTCTTTAAATTATACAAAATTTGGAATTTAAATGATGAAGAAAAAATTCTGATACATATTTTTGTACTATATTCCTGTCCTATTTGTGAAGCACAAAGAAGAGTAAGTAATATTCCTCCAGCATTAGGAGACACTAGGAATAACGATATAGTTTAAGGATTCTGTCACACCCTTTACTTACAATTCTCTTGGTTTTGTAGGCTGCCTTTTTCCATGCCACTAATTCCAGTCCATCAAGCTTTCCCCCCTTTTTTATTCAAATCCCTTCTAAAAACTATTTTTCCTGTGATACCCACAAAAAGTCCCCAACAATAATATTAAACATGAACAAGGTTGACCCAAGGTATCCCTTAAAGGCATATGAAAAACAACAGAGTTTTTCTGTTATTGCATCATTCTCTTCTCTTATCCATCCCTCCCTTTTTTTAAGCTGCTGTGCCATCATATCTGTTTAGGCTGCATCCTCTTCAGGGTGCAGATTTATTTTTTATTAGTCTGTTTACACTACAAGCTAGGGGCAATTCCCAGCTCATGTAGACATACTTGTGCTAGCTCTTATCTGATCTAGCATGCTAAAAATAATAGTATAGCTGCAATACCATGGGTAGCAGTGTCACCAGCTAGCCTCCTTGAGTATGTACCACAGGGTTCATGAGGGTTTGTACTTGGGGCAGGTATTCCCTGCTGCCGCTGCCACTGCCTACGCTACTGTGGCTACACAACTATTTATAGCATGCTAACTCACATGAGAGCCAGCATAGTATGTCTATATGAGTAGGAATTACAGCCCTAGCTTGTAGTATAGGTGTAGCTTTTGGAGTCACAATGGATGCTATATAAATTATTTTTAATAATAGGAATTCATTTTGTTTAATTTAAAAAGGGTAACTTAAGCAGGTAAGAACTTTTTACACTAGAATAGCTGCTTTTTTTTTTTACCCATTCTCATAAATATGTTTAAATGTGTCATGATTAAATACAGAGGCAAAGGGAATTTTTTTCACTTTAACGCCATATATTGAAAATCTATTTTTCATGCATGCAATGTACTCCCCTGACTGGTAATTATAATTTAAGAAGTTCAAGTACAACCACGTATATCATTCCTTCTGCCAAAAGTGCTCTGGTAAATCTTTATTCTTTTGACCTGAAACCCTTGACTCAATCCTTGGAAGTCTACAGTAGTCTATTAGGTTAGAAGCATACTGTAAAGCTATCCTGTATGTCCACATTGTGTTTCCTTGTAAGTATCTTTATTGTTATATATTTAAAGGCTTTGCCTGAAATTTAGTCTGCTTAGTCTACTGTACTATATAGCATGAAATCTATAATGCAATAGTTAAGGTAATGCAGTAAAATCATCAAAAAATGATTTTGACTGTTTCTTTCTCTAAAAAAGAAATGACCCTATGTACAAAATCTATTCTGGGGAGTGAGCTAGTTTATAATGCAAGAGGTTTTGAATTTAAGATTATGTTTCCCTGACCTATAATTCAGAGGATTTGGTTTTTTACAGCACAATTTTTAAATCCATTGAAACTTACATTAACTAATTGCTTTGTCTATTTCAAAACTTGGATTTTTTTTCCCCTTCTTTTTTTGGATATATTTAGGTTTACAGTCCCAGATTTCTACTGTTTTCTACTTATGTGATATCTGTTAATGAAACAGTAAGAATAATATTCATGGAGCACTAGAATATATCATAATCACCAAAGAGGTACCAAATGCAATTACTGTCGATGATGTTTTGAAAAATATTTCATCTATTCTTATCAGGTGGCTTAACTGTCAATTCACAGATAGACTTGTATTATGTACAAAGGTAGTACATAATACAAAGCTGACACTATAAACTTGGATCCTTCCAGAGACTGAAGGCACAAAAATAAAATGGCTAGATGTCAATAGGCATTGACAAGTTCCCATGTGATTCCATGATAAAAGTCACATCCAAAAGTATCTCCTCTTTTTGTAAGAATTGGTCAGACTGACAGAACATATATTTATAGAAAACAAATTACTGGAAATAATAACTATAACTACAAAAATGACCCTTATTATATAGAGATACATTATATTTTAAAGATGGGGCTGGCAGAACTACCCATTAAGATTCCTCAACACTTCCCATTATTAGACCCTGTTTTTAATTGCTTATAATTTTGCCAAACTTCAACTGTTTGGGCTGAAATTTTCCATGCTGAGTGTCTGTCACAGGCTGTTTGGGTTTTTACAAGATAATTTCAGCCAAAATAGTTCAGCAGTGTCTGAGAACGAGGCTAGGAATAGCTGCTCATTAAGTGAGCACCCATGCACTGAATGAGGCAGGGGTCCTGTGGAAAAATATTTCCGCCCCCAATCAACCTAGCTACTGCCTCTCAGATGTGGATTATCTATATTGATGGAAAAACCCTTTCTGTTGTTGTAGGAAGAGTCTACGCTACAGTGCCATAGGTGTGCTGCTACAGTGCAGACGTATCCTTAGTTACACTATCATTTAAGCATCCAGGACTAAAACTTGCCATGATGGAATATGCCACATGAATGTACTTTTACTTAACCTTTAAGGCACAGTCCCATACTGTGGATGGTATGAGTTGAACTATCCCAATAGTTGCTCCAGGAAACATGGACACTGAATCACCCCTGTAGAGGGTTGTAGTGGAGCAGCGGCCCCGCTCCTGGAAAACAAGAGTTAAAAGAAGCCCTGGAGAGTGAGAGCGGCTGATTGAGTAGCTGATCACAGATGTGGCCAGCTCAATCAGGGCCCAGCTGGCCCTTATAAGAGCGCTGCAGGGCCACGATGTTAGTCTCACTCTAGCCCTGGAGTGGGAAGGGCTAGCTGCCTGGAAGCAAGGTACCTGAACTTGAGGAGTGCTAGGGAATAGGGCAAGGGAGCTGGGGAGCTCCAGCCTGGTAAACCCTCAGGCTGCAGGCCTTAGTGAAGGCCTACATAGGTGCTGGGGCTGCAGAGATACATCCTGGGAATAGGCAAAGTCCTAACCCCTTGCCAATGATGAGTGGCCATTATAGACTGCAGTCTTCCCCTTGAGAAAGGGGCTTAAATGATGACTGGCAGTAGCCACTGAGGCAAGGTGGGTGTAGAGAGTTGGGGGTTCCCCTGGGAGGGGAGATCCAGCTTGTGGGGGTACTGCAGTGGGCAGAACCCTGAGTTAAAGAGCACTGGGCTCCAGGAGGGACACTGAGGGGCCAGCAGCAGGTGAGACACCAGCCAGTAGGTGGTCTGTATGCTATAGAGCTAATTCCCGAGATGACCAGCAGGAGGCGCCGCACCCGTGAGTCGTTGCTTCACTACAAGATTGCAGAGACTTTTCCTCTCTGCTAGCTGGTGCAAAGAGAAGCAAAGGGCATAGTTCTGTCCTTTCCCTGTCACTCTGGGAATGAAGGCTCCTTGTGACCTCTGTTCCATTTGTGCTCCCACACTAGGGAGAACTCTGTAAAACCCGTATTTCCCAGAAAATAGGCTTCCTTTTTTAAAAAAAAAACACAAACAGACTGACCTGGAAATATATTTATGTTTGAAAATGGAGAATTGGTGTGGCTAAGATAATTAAGATGGTTGATTTTAAAGCTTTTTTTTGGTGGGGGGTAAGTCTAACGGCAAAATTTGGTCTTCATTACTTGTACCCATTACACACATTTTTGTCTTCCCTATATCTGTAAGCATTTCTAGAGTATCAGTCACCAGATGCAGTTTTGTTTTTAATTTAAATGTAGCCTTCTATCTTTGAGTATACTGCTGTACTTTCTTCTGCTCAGGTTCTTTGGGGAATGGGATGGCACAGTACTGAATCTTAACAGAGGACTTTAAGATGGCTTGGATGGTTCTCCTGATTTATTTTTGCTCATATTTCAGAACCTAGGACCTACTGTAGAGAAGGCTTTAACCTCAGCCTCCTCAAGTTTATATCTGAGCTCCATTAATCTTAATGTTCCAGCAGGTGAATACTGCTGCCATGATGGTTCCTTTAAAAAGTGAGTCTCTGATATGGCCCTGGACCTATCCTGCTTGTAATTCAGTACAGTATTGATATGGTTCAGTTGTGCTGAAGCTTGTAATTTGGTCTTGAAGTCAATGGAATTGCTCATTGTGCATATGGGACTACTCAGATGAGTGTGCATGTACGTTTTTGCAGGACTCAAGTATTAGATTGTAAACTCTTCGGGGAGGAACTGTCTTATTTTATATGTGTACAGTAACTAGTACAATGTGACCTAATACACACTGGGGCCTTTAGACACCAGACACCCCTATCTTTTAGCCAAATACCTCAGCAGCTGCCAAAAAGACTGAGAAATAACAGAGGGTTGTTTTTTTGTTTTTTTGTTTTTTTTGCCAGTCTATTGCCATGAGATCAACTCTCAGTATAAAAAGACAGTTACGTTGCCATGACATCAAATCAGATTGGGAGCTTCTAGGACTATGCATTGGTGAAATTCACAGAATCATTCTTCTGCTTTGAGCACAGTTCAGAGTCCTGCAGCAGGTTCTCCTAGGGTTTTTTATTTTGTGCAGGCAGGGGAGTCAGCAAGACATTGCCAGATGGAATTAACAGGCCTGCCCTTTGCAGGAAAATGTCAATGTTCCCATACTATTGGGATTAATGCCATTGCCCTCTCCCCCAACCGGCTGGCAAAGCAGGGTCTAGTAGTGACACTAAGCAAATTTCTGCCAGTATGGCTAATCATAAGAAAGGAGTCACCTAAACTCAGGAAAACTTGGGATAACTCTGAATAACCCCATTACACCACATGTTCTGAAAAAGTTTATAATGGAGTCATTAGAAGATGTAACCTCTCAGCTAACCTTAAATTGCAGGAATTGGATTAATTTGAAATCAAGGATGCAGTTGTAAGAAGAAGACAAAAAAGGAGAAACAACACATACATCCATCACTAGAGACACTGTCAAGATTGAATGCTACAGCACACCCCCCGGCTCTTAGTTCCCTAAACCAGGGACATACAGAGGCAGACTCTGAAGTATAAAGTAGGAAGTAATTACTTACTGTTGTGGGTCATTGAATGCCTGTATATCATAGAGACAAGTTACTGCAATTCTAGGGTTACTGACTGTGGTTCATTAAAATTTGGTTTAAGACTGAAAGGCTTCTCATGCACAGCTTCCCCCTGTGCTTGCTGGAGGGCAGAAAGAAGGTGGCTTTGACTGTATCAACTGGGCTTAGATACCAAAACTCACTGTTTATAGTAGTATTGAGACTGAGTTGCACAGTATACAGTACTATTAAATCACTAATGTATACATAGTATAGCCACTCGCAGTAGGATTGTCAAAATATAATTGGTATTCTGTCAGTCTCGAAAAACAAATCAGCTTCCTTTAAAATTTAGGGTAAGAGTGTGTGTGTTGGATTTTAAATTTACTTCAGTGGAATTAAATTTATTTGGTTAAATTAATTAATCTACCTAAATCACTCAGTTGAAAAACTGCTGGTTTTGATTTCCCTAAAGTTGATAGCATATGATTCATGTGAATTTGTCACTCATCATAGAAAATTCTCAATTAGAATCATGAATGTTTTGAACAATTAATCAGCCTTTCACACATCCTTAAAACTCACAGAAATAATATCAATATTTAGTTGTAAACCCCATCACAACCAAAAAACCACCAAAAGCAAACTCCCCTAAATCATATATTTTTTTAAAAGAGGAAAAGACCAAAACCCCTGAAGTTAATTTAAAAATGAGAATCTTAGAAAACTTGTTTTAAAAATTAATGTCCAACAAACTGTATCATGTTTAACCTCAGTTATAACTATTGAGGATAGATGTGGGTTACCAGATATCTACCCACTTCCAAAGATAAATGTTACAGAAAAATGTATTGTAAGTCTGTATATGTAAAAATGTACATATATTTATGTTTATATAAAATTGGCTCTCAATTTTCAAAAGAGGATAGCAACCAGCAGCTCAAATTAGGCAACTAAGTCACCAAATTTTCCAAGAGTGTCAGCACCTAGAAGCACCCACTAAAGGGTGCTCAGTGGAGAGCAATTGGTGCTGCTGGGAGCTGTGCACTTTTGGAAAATTAGACCTTAATGTGTAGACATTTAACAAATTATATTTTAACAATTGAAACATGTCATCAAAATACTTTTAATATGTTTTGATTAAATATTACTTACTTTTCCCTGACTTATTTCATAAAATTATTCCACAAATCTTAAATCACCTGCCTTCAAAATTCTAGATCATTTGTACTTCTCAATGGAGTCAGGCAAATTAATTGCTAATCATATTATTTACACATGTAGGCCCTGAACCCATATGCAGGCTAATGCTGGTCTTAGTGACTTCAGTGAGAGCTGCAAAGGCAGAATTTATCTGTTAGTATATTGTATTTTTCTGTTTCTACATGAGCTAGACATTTGAACTTTGGTTCCTAATCCTAGCAAACCTAGTTTCCTTCATAAAATGAATTTAATGGTTTCTGCTGAATCTACCTTTGGTACCATGCACCAGTCAAGTTCACATAATCTCTGTCATAACTCAGTACAACTGTCAAATTTTAACAATAGGAATAGCCTAGACAAAGCTAGTGTGATAACTGAACTACCACTCATCATATCCTTTACAGTGCAGTCATTTTAAGTCAGCATCAACCAAGATCAGCAGCAAGCCAATGCAGAAAAACTTGCACATCAAGCACCTACCTGGTGACCTTAGATAATGAAACAGAAGACCTTAATTATTCTTTATATTCTTAAACTTAGTGGTAGAGTTTGGGAAAATTGAATATTTCATTTGAAGTCAAGGATATGTGAAATATCTTTTTTAGAAAATGTGTTCTAAAGAGGCCAAAGGAAAACATATGATGCTATTAATTTCCTCATCCAATTTCAGATTGCTACTAGGAGACAAGCATTGAACCTTCAGTCTGTCTCACTTGAAAACTGGCATATGATGTTAGCAACTAAAAAACAACTGAATCACATCTGAAATCAGCCTGCAACTTGAAAGCTACATGTTCTTGCCCCTACCAGTTTGTATGCTGAATAATAAATACTACTCTTTGATTTGAAAAGCAATGGCTGTCAAACTTTCATGCTGCTTAGAAAATACTGACAAAGTAATATTAGTTTACACAAAGCCACTTAACATATACACACATTAACGGAATTCTGGTGGCTAATGGAAATGTATAGAAGGAAATAAGAGAGGTCATTTCCCTGAAATAGTATCATCTTGCCTTGTGCCTCAGCTGTAAGCAACGGATCAACAATTGCAGTTGACTGATACCACAAGAGGAATTCAATCTAAATTGATCCATATAGTGATGATTCCAAACACATCTCCCAATCTTTCAGTCTGTCCACTACCAGCATATCACATTTTTAGGAACAGACATCAATTATTTCCATTTCCTGTCATTACAGTGTCATAAATCTATATAGGAAAGTATACATAGCAATAAACCATACCGTACACAGCTTTGGAGTCAACTCTTCTCTTGTTGCACTTCCACAATGCCTCACAACAAAAGAATGTGCTATTTATTTGCATTTGTCCAATTTGTTTGGATTTATCCTGAACCTTCCTGAACCACTCTTCCCTTTTGTGCTAGTCAGTCTCATTTTTCCAGTTGGAAAGAGCAGATGGAAATGCCCACCCTGGTAACTGAGGTGGGGCTTAGATGAAGCGAGACATGAAGAGAATGCCTTGTGCTCTCCTATCAGTGAGATGCTCCCTGTTTGTGTGGGGTAAGCCATTTCTGCACCTGGCAGGGCCGCCCAGAAAGGAGGGGGGGGGGGGCAAGTGGGGCAATTTGCCCCAGGTCCCGGGCCACACAGGGGCCCCCATGAGAATATAGTATTCTATTGTATTGCAACTTTTTTTTTATGGAAGGGGCCCCCGAAATTGCTTTGCCCCATGCCCCCTGAATCCTCTGGGCAGCCCTGCCCTGGCAGCAGAGCATGATGTGTGCCTGTGTTTGGAGGGAGAGCTAGGCCTTTGGGTAGCCCACACAGCACTATTTGGTGAATTTGCAGGATACTGTGGAGCGTGACTGACCATGCCATCCGACAAAGCAAGTATTATAGGCAGGACCGGTAGCATCACCCATAATTAAGGTTTCCTGACATTTCCCAATTGTTTAGATCTTTGTCAAACTTAACATTGGGCTTGAAATTTTCCATGGCATTGTCTTCTTCAGGCTGTTTTTTTTTCCTTTTTGTTTTGTTTTTTTAAATTTCAACTAAAACGGTTCAGCTGTTTGAAGAGCTAAGCTAGAAAAAAAATATTGTTTTACCCATGTTAAAAATTCTGGCAACTTTTTCTTTGTAAAGCTCTAAATGAAAAGATTATAAGACTAGAAGGGACTACAGCAATCATCTAGTCAGAGCTCCTGAACAACACAGGTCATAGGACTTCCCTGAATTATTTCCTGATGGAATGAGAGAATATTTAGTGCAGCCAACTTTTAGAACTTTAAGTTTTATAGGGATGGCCTCTCTCCAAAAATCCATAAAAATTTGGCCGAATTCTAGGAAAAAAATCAATTTGCACATGATCAGTATAGACTTAGATTTCAACACTGAAGTTCCCTAAAGATTCTGTCCCCAGTTGGCAAGATCCAGATGGCAGTTGAGAGGTGTTTCCCTGAAACTGCAGCTCTGCAATGGCAGCCAGGGGTGGGGAAGAGACAGGACTGGGATGAGGACAAGTTGGAGGGGATGAGCCAGAAGAGGCCATGCTTGTCAAGGAATAGGCAGAAGAATCTATGCACATTGAAGTACACTCTGCAGAGCCTGGATAGGAATCCAAGATTTGTTATTCTCGCCATTCCTCTACTGTCAGCAGGGGCATCAGAGCAGGAGAAAAGACAAAAAGCCATAACCTCACCACTTTTTACCAGCTGTAAGGGTGAGCGATGGGGGGAGAGGAATGATCGGGGCCTTAGGAGAGGAGGCGGGGTATTGGGGAAAGGGACAGTGTGAGGGCAGGGGATCAGGGAGAAGGGGTGACATGAGGGCAAGGCCCCAGAGGGACTGGGCAGTGAAAGAGTGGGGGTTTGGGGAGAAGGGATGGCGTGAGGACTAGGGTTGACAACTTCCTACTCACACAAAACCAAAGTGCCTTGCCATGCCCCTCCTCTGAGGCCCCACCCATGTCTTGCCCCTTCTGAGGCCCCACCCCTGCTCACTCCATCCCCTTCCCCACTTGCTCTCCCCACCTTCACTCACTTATTTTCACTGGGCTGGCTCAGGTGGCTGGGGTGCAGGAGGGGGTGAGGGCTCCACCTGGGGGTGCAGGCTCTCGGGTGGGGCCATAAATGAGTTTAGTGTGTGGGAGGGGGATCCAGGTTGCGGCAGTGGGTTGGGATGTGAGAGGGGGTGAGAACTCCCGTGTGGGGCCAGGGATAAGGGGTTTAGGGTGCAGGAGGGGGCTGGACCTGAGGGGGTCAGAGTATGGAAGGGGGTTCAGACTGAGGCAGGGGGTTGGGCTGTGGGAGGAGGTACAGGCTCTGAAGTGGGGGTGGGGGTTCTGAGCAGCGCTTACTTCAAGCAGCTCCCAAAAGCAATGGTATGTCCCCCCTCTGGCTCCTACACAAAGGCATGGCCAGGCGGCTCTGCGCACTGCTCCATCCACAGGCGCCACCCCCAGAGCTCCCATTGATCATGGTTCCCAGCCAACGGGAGCTATGGGGGCAGTGTTTGTGGTGGGGTCAATATGCAGAGACCTCTGGCTGCCCCTACATGTAGGAGCTGGAATGGCAACATGCCGGCTGCTTCCCAGGAGCCACGCGGCATGGATACTACCAGGAAGCCTGCCAACCCCGCTGTGTGGCACCGCCAACCGGACAGTCAACAGCCCAGTCAGCGGTGCTGGTCGGAGCCGCCAGGATTTTTACAAGCTACAAATGTCATGAACAGGTACAAGGACTCATAGATATTTAAACAGATGCAAATGAACTCAGACGGTGGCTGTGAAAATATAGTAATGAAATAGTGAGAATTTCTGGAACAAAACAGTACTAGGATTAACTCTTATAGACTTCATGTTCCATGTTGGTCCTCACAAAAGAGCATGTCAACCCTGATACCACTATCGTAGAAATTTTTCCCTGTTAATTTCAACCCTCTAGTCATTTTGAGTTCTTAATTTTCATTCAATTAATTCTGCAAATGACTTTTCCCTATCATTATTAAATTTTCATTTTATATATGTATTAAAATTCATAGATATCAGACATCACTTTATCATTTGTTTATTAAACATATGTTTAAAATAATCTAAATCAAATTAACCATTTCAAGGGGTCAAGACGACACATTTTACATGCCTAAAATATTACTGTTAGAAGCTCGACTAAGGCAGAAAATTCTCCATTCAGATTTACATAGAACAGTCATTACCACATCAAAAATAATGGAATTTAATAATTAAAGTCCACAAAGTTATTTTAAATTAACAGGTTGTTTGTCATAAAATAATATGAAACTTTACAAAAATATTTGTACATAGACAAACGTGATGCAATAATTTGAGGTAGCTGTGGAGTTCAAAGAAGGCTACATACTGCCAGTGCCAGCAGCAAAATGTAAATAACTAAACACAATGGCCTCAATGCCGCATTCACGCTTAACAGTTTTAAGCCATTTGCTACCATCAGAGAATTAAGCACAGAAATACAAGAGAGTTCAGGAAGCAGATAAATGAGTGTAGTTCAGGAAGCAGCGGAGGCATAGAAAAAGCCTTCTGGCTAAATAACAACACTAAATCATGTCTGCTCTCTGTGACCAAGAATGTAGAAATCAATGTCAGGACTCAGCAGCAATTTATTCAAGCCAAAATGGAGGGTTTCACAAACTCCTTTTCTTATCACATGAAACAAGCACAGATAATGTCCATCTCTTATCCTTGAATTCAAAGGACATCTATGTTCCTTTATGTAAAACTTGCTTTGGTTTATTATTTCTTTTTACATTATATTACAATTTACGTGCCTGCTAGAGACTGTATTAGTCATTATGAATGGTATTGCAACTTTAACCTCTTTTTTCTATTCACAGATCATTTGCAACCTGATCTTGGTTTTATTAATATATTCAGAACAACGTAAGAATTACCCTACTGGTTCAGACCAGTAGTCCATGTAGCATCTTGTCTCTGAACCATAGCCTAAACCTAGTTGCTGCAAAGAAAGGAGCCAGAAACCCCATACTGCACTATTATGAAGTAAATGCTCATCGAAGTTTCTTGATAAATTCCATCAGTAAATAATTAGCCTATGCCTGGAAGCACTGATGTTTATACTCCATATTATTTATTTTTATATATCTATATATATAGAGAGAGAGCTAGATATAATCTCCATCCCTCCTATGTAATGTAACTTGAATGCTCTCATCCATATAAATATGACTTTTGAACCTTTATAACATCTTGGCTGCATTGAAATCTTGTGTCAATTTGTTATTAATAAAGAGAGCTTGTCAGGAACTGACATAAAATGAAAATTCTGAAAAATTTCAATTCAGCATCATTGAAACAAAGGTGTCTAATTGTTTAGTTCCAAATGTATCGTTTCAATTCCTCATAACAGAAAAGATGAAACAATATTAAATCAGAACTGTAACCATATGAAAATATAAATTTCAATATTCTAATGTAAGTATCAAAATGAAGCATTTCAACATTGACATGAAACATTTTGCTTTTTTCCTGTCAAAAATGTAATAGAAACTGACATTCCATGAAGTATTTCATTTGTTGACAAAACTTTTTTTCAAGTGGGAAACTGTTCTATAGACATGTTTTTGACCATCTCTATTCATAACTATTTGCTGAGTAATGCTTTGCTTACTAATAGGAACAACAAGCAATGACTTTTGCCTCTATGGCACATTCGTGTGAGGCTGGGACAGGCTGCTGACAGTCCACTTGCTGGCTCTGCTCTGCTGCTTCTGTCACCCAGATTCCACTTTCCCTGGGCAGCGGTGCAGTAGTGTGGGGAATGGTGCCAGGTAGCAGTACAGGGAAAGCAGATGGAATGGCAAGCAGTCAGCATGGCCCAGCTGTGGAGAGAGAGAGAGGGGCCAGCTGAGATAAGGCAGGTCTGGGAGAATGAGAGCAAGGGATTTGGGGAAGCCAAGCAGGTGTCTTTGGGGCTGGGCCAGGCTTGGGAGGGGGAAGCAGGATTGCACCCCTCACCTTGATGAGGGGAACACTGGGATAGTGTGACCTCCTTGATAGAATGAGGACCTGTATTATTTGGTATCTGCTTCAATTAGCCCCACCCCCATCCTGACATAAAAGGATCTTGGAGAGATTAATTCTCTCTCAGGAAGGAGACAGCCTGAAGAGTATTTTGTTGTAGCCTTTCATTCTTACTTAAAGGAGTGATGACCTCAAATTACAGGGAGCAGGAACCCTATTAAAACTCTCTGTCCATAAGATGGGGTAGGGCTGGGAAAGCAAGAGGAAGGGGATTGTGTGTTTTTCTTTCATGTTTGAATTAAAAATTAAAAATAGTAGTGTGTATATATTTTACACCCAAACCCCACTTCCACACACACATGTAATGGTGTACTGTAATGATAGATCCCCAATAAAGACAAAATGGTGAGTCTCCACAGTAAAAAAAATTAGGAACCACTAACTTAAGTCAAAGCAGCAAAGAATCCTGTGGCACCTTATAGACTAACAGACGGTGCCACGGGATTCTTTGCTGCTTTTACAGATCCAGACTAACACGGCTACCTCTCTGATACTTAACTTAAGTCACAATTTGTTTCCGCTCCCACGCAGGAACAAATGGCATATGACAAATATATTGAGATTGCAATTTTTCTAGTGGAAAAGAACCAAAATGTGAGGAAACTTTCAGTATTGCAACCCTTTCCATGATCACCCAACACATGGTCTGAATACATGCAAACAGGTAATGAAATCCAACAGATAAAGGCAAACAGAAGTCACCACTTTAATCCTTGATAATAATCACAAATCACATTTTTGTATTATTCAGCCAGCCCATATCTTACATACTGAAACTATTGCTACTACTGCTTGTTTCCTTTGTATATCTGGACTTTTCAGAAGAAAACATGACTATAAGCTAAATTAAACCATGTGCTTTTGCAGCTAATTGTACGTTTGTCACATGTTGTGTTGAGGACTATATCTTATTCTGCTTATTCTTTTTATACTTACTTTGCTCCATCCTGCTTACACTACTCACTCTCTTAACTCTTCATATTCAACTATTCCTTTATCTTCAATTCACCTGTACATCCAGTCTATTAACCGGCAGTAGCCTAAAATCTTAAATCCAGCATTACAGTTTTCAGCTGCATGGCTGCCCAAAATGTCAGAAGAGCCCTTATTAGGACATGGTTGTGAATAATTCCTTCCCTATTACCCCAATTTATCCCAGTAGCATCATTTAAAAAAAAAAACACCTAATAAATCAATTAGAAAGGTGCTTACTTCAGGTCTGCATCACTTCCTTTTAAAATAAATTTGGCTTAGCCTCAGAACAACTTACATAGTACTACAGTAGTGAAATTCCAGCAGTGCTTTCAACTTTTGGTGACCCTTACACCTAAGGTATTATAGAATATGAGATAAAGTTTTGACATTGGTATAACTGATCCTTGAATAGACTTTAAAATTATAGTCTGGTACCTGGAAAGCTCCAGGAAATAAGTAAAATCTACTCAATATAAAGACAGTTGTAGAACAAGTCACACTTTGTAGGCAATTGAATTGGGCTTCACAAACAACCTATTGGCATTCCACGAAGTTGCACATCTATGCAAGTGTGTGGAGGACAAGGAATTTAGATGAAGTAAGCACGAACAGCAAGTAAAGTAGAAATAATAAAAAAAATTCAAACACCAACTAATACAATAATTTTGTACCTTCATCCCCTGCCACCAGATGTAGTAAGAGCTGCTAAATGCTCTCCAAAGGTTTCAGAGTAGGGCAATTTTCATTGCATCTGGGTTAGACTGCTGAGTTATATCCAAACCTCTAACTCTTATTTATAAATAAAGTTTCCTGTTTGGACAGTACCTCTGCACATCTCAGCAGGGGAGGTGATGGGGGAGAGATTTAGTCAGCCCAGCAGGGGGTTGGCCAGCTCCTGAGAGAGGAAAGAGATGGAGGGAGAGTGTATGCCCAGATACCCTGCAGCTGAGCGCCTCCTCATCTATCAAAGTTCATGTGGGAGTGTGTCTAGGGGAAATGGAGGACTATCTGATTTACATTGTTGGGGAGGGGAACTAGGGGAACCAATTGACTCTCACACCTCCCCACCCCCTTTAATTTAAAGCCACCCCAGGCATCTGGGGATCCATCTTGCTACTATTGTTGTCTGTCCCGCCCCATAGTTGAGGTATATTGAGCTGTTTTTCCACTTTCTAGAATGCTGTGAATTGCCTGGGTGGGGGATCAGGAAGTAATTTTTGCCTGCCACTGCAAATTGGCAGGCGTGCCAACCTTTTTTAAAAATCTTCCTTGCAGCATCACCGAGGTGCAGTTTGGATTACAAGGCAGCAAGGATAGGAATTCAGTATTATTCCCTCACTATTTATGGCTCATGTCCAGTGAGGATAAAGGTTAAATGGGCCAGCTCCCAGAGGTAAATGAAACCTGGGATTTCAATGGTAGATCTTTTAAGGAGAAGGAAAAACCTTCACAGACTGAGGTACATCTTGGAACCCCTCTATCCATGGGACGGGGGGGAGGCATATGCAAGAGGATTCAGAAGCGAGCTGATCCTAGAGGCTACATTAAAGAGGGTCAACCCCAAAATGTTGATTATATATAGCGTGAACCCTTTAACCCAGCACTGGATCCCATTAAATGCCTGGGATGTGAAAAGGGGTAGGCAAATAATCAGGAGTGCAAAGTTAAGAAAGTTGCAGCCTGCCACTTAAATCCCAGCCCTGTGTCAGTCTTATATTCACCTGTGTGTCGTGATCCAGCCTCATTGGAACAGTCCATTCTGGCTCAAGTTGCTACTACAGATTCAGCAGCCTGGGCAGGATCAATATACTTCTGTCTGTAATTAATTCATACATATACTGTGGGGTGGCAACAACAGTGACCATACTGGTTAAGTGATGCCTGGTGATGCTGCAGTTGGCACTGCGTGCTTTCACTTTCTGGTTCCCCTCAGTTGGTTTCTCCCTAAGATGGATGTCAGGGAGTGAGCTCATCCATCCTTGGTTCTCATGGCATCTCTAACAGAGAGAGAACTTCCTAGAAGCCCCTACTATCCTGATTCTAGATGGTGTCTGTGCGTGATTGGAACAAGGTGAGAGCCAATAGTGTAGATAAGGGTAAACACAGGTAAATGGACTCTACGCACTTCACATTTGGGGAATATGGAGTTTAATTTAGGTTAGCTTACCCACTTAAAAAAAACCCAAAAAACCAAACAAACCACTGATGAGAATCAAATGAAACCATGGTTACACTCACATGATTAAGCACAGGAAATTTTCTCTTAATCAAAAACAAAACTCCAAGGGGCTGAGCTCTCTCTCTCTGGTGATGCAACGTTAAGGCTTCCAGTTAAAAGACAAAAAACCAAGAATGAGGAACATTCATGAACCAAACTTCCAGCTGCAGCATTGTATTTGGAAAATATGCTTTAGCCAAATACAAGTTATACTTTAGTCTAACTCAAGTTATTGGACTCAGTCCAGGGCTAATATGATAAAATGTAATAGTCTATGCTATACAGGAGGTGAGCCTAGATGATGTAATGGGCCCTTCTGGCCTGAAACACTATCAATCTATGATTTAATGCATCTACATCACATTCAATGTGAAGCTTGATGTAGGTCTTATTACAAGCCACATCTTGCTCACCTTACTCACTTGAGTAATATAGCAGTTAGCACTATTGGCCCTATGTTGTATAATGTATATACTATAAAATATACAGGCATAAAACAAACAGCCAGCTTAATATTGCTGTTGGAATGTGAATTTTTCATATTGTGATTTTATCGGTGTATCTTTAATAATACATTAATATAATTTTAAGAAGAAATAAAAAAACTATTATTTTGTTACAATAATACTTAGAGGCCATAGTCAAAATTGTGGCTCCACTGTGCTAGGTCCTGTACAAACACACAGTGAGAATCCATCCTTGCCTTGAAGAGCTTACTGACAAGACACAGAAAATGTATGAGTGAATAATCGAGGCAAAGAGTGATCAAGTGATTCCAATTCATTCAGCTAGTCAGTGGTAGGGCTGGGAACAGAACTCATGTCTCCCAGCCTAGTGCTCTGCCCACTAGACCATCCTGGGTCCTCATATTAATGTAGATCTCTACATATTTTAATGTATCCTTATTTATATTCTATATTTTTGCATTCAGTATACTGTAACCATATGTATATTAAAACAATTTTACATTTGGTGCAAATATCAGTAACACATACAAGTTCATGTGTGGAGGACAAGGAATTTAGATGAAGTAAGCACGAACAGCAAGTAAAGTAGAAATAATAACAAATTTCAAACACCAGTTAGTACAATAATTGTGTACCTTCATCCCATTTATCTAAAGTAGCATCCACCACACAAAGTGATAGATGAAGCAAAAACTGTCAATACTAGCCAGAAAATCAGCTCATACCAGACTGAACAATAAAACACTGCACTATACCCTCACTTCACATACATGAGATACATTAAAAATGATGCATCACATTGCATAGTATCTGCCGAGTAGTGCGAGCACAAAAATGGATTTATGATTAGCATCATAAATCCCTTATCAATTGTGATCCACTGTGTACGGCATCAAAATTTGCTTTACACTGATACAGAGGAACAAAAATTGTTAATAAAACCAGTAATCATTCAATATGGGTCTTGTCTTAGCCAACAGATAACTGATCTGAAGTTTAATCCTTTTTGTTCTTGTAAGAATAATTGCCCAGAAATGACAAAGTATGATGCAAACCATTCCTTTCCACTAGACAATATAATTGAGGAAAACGCCAATTATACTTGGAGTTTCAAATCAATATTTTGATAGGTCTTTTAAATGAAGCATTCTTTTGATAGTAGCCAGAATTAAGGTCAACATTCAGAAGAAGATTTACACTAAGTGATTTAGTGCTGTGACTAGTGCAGTATAATTAATGATATGTCTATAACACTGCCAGAGTATTAGGTTGAATTTGCTAATAGATGTTGCTTCCATTTTTACTTCTGCTTTGGCAATTTGCTTTACATTCATATAAATGAGGTTTAAATTAACACCAGCTTAGCATATAACAGCCCATTTAATTTGGCAGAATATTTTACTGAAACTTCTGTGTAATCCATTTTGTTTTGTCACTAAATAACAATGTGTGTGCACAGTTAGCTTTAAAATAGAAACCGGACACAGTCCATTTTTCTGTTTTGCCAGTTCAATACAACCTTTCCATTTGTAATTCAAAAATAACAGAAGAAAGTAGACACCTTTAACAAATTGACCTTATTTAAAAACTTAACAAGATTAGCTTTCAGAGTTGAACCCTTTTCACCACATATACAATCCCTTGAAAGAAAATATAGACAGGTTATAAAGTTTCTCTAGTAAATATTGCACATAATGAAATCAAGTGTTGACCTACTAAGGCCACTAACAAATTATGTATTTGTTATTTAAAAAGCAAATAAGGATAAACTATTGAATTTAAAATATTGCTACTGTATACAGACGAAACAGAGAATAAAGTGAGAAGCTACATTTGTAGCTGAGAGGGAATTAACCATCTGGTACAAGAACATCCCTATTCAACTAGCCATGGAGCCCCAGCAGGAACAAGCTATCCTTGGACTCTTCAAGACCAGTCAGACAGTTGTAGAGTTGCAGAGATGAACTTGCAAGCTCTCCAGGAGGGAATGGTACTCTGTGCACCAATTGTATAAACTGCTTAGTGGACAGATGATCACAGTTTCAAAGTACATGGTCAGCTCAATTCTCTTGGTTGTAAGGATTATGCTTTGATGTCACTGTGGTATGAGGTGAGGGAAAGGAATTTAAATGAAGGGAACTGTCAAACCCATTGTAAAGGGGTTGATGAAAATCTGTCACATTATTCCACAATTCTCTATGACTGGCACAGAATTCAAGATTCACTTCTTTGCGGTAGTTAAATCCTCATGACACAGTATGAGACTTGGAGTGGGGGGAGGGGGAAGAGAATTTCAAAATAACATCAACCAAATCTCCATATGTGCAAAGTGATGCAAATTTACTGTATTACCCAACAGGAAGAATAAGTAATTTAACAGCAAATTAAAGGGCTCACTGTTTCCTAAGTGTACATGTCCCATTATTGACAATACTTGTTCTGAGTAGTTCCACTGAAACCAAGCCGGATTTGGCCAGATATTTCCCCAGAGTGTTTCTAATGGTGTCTGAAATCAAAATAGCCCCTCTGGCTTACTATCCCTTTGGTGCATGGATATCACTAATGACAGGCCTATCCCAAAGTCATTATGCAGGCAGAGCTCCCAATGAAGCCATGAGAGGGTTTTATTTTATTACAACTGAAGGAGTAGACCAGATGTCAGACCAAATCCAGAAATAATACCTGACAGTTAAATAAAGCAGCATGGGGGAGGAGGGGGAAGAGATGGGGACAACTTTACACTGCCTTTCTATAGGTCCTACACAAATCTTAACCCTCTTTAAATATTTCTCAGAAAAATATACTGGATATTTTGGCTTAAAATAACTTTAAGGAGAGTGAAAATTCTGGTCTTTAACCATTTGGCAGTGCCTTTTTTAATATAGACAAAGTGCTTTTTATGTGCTTTCCTATTTGTAGTTAAGTGGTATCTAGTTCAAGTGTATGAATGTTCAGCCTGGGTTGGGTCCAAAGCCAAATAATTTCAGTGTGATTCAGATGAGGCCCCTAACAGGCATTCAAATATTATGGCGATGAGCAAGGTATAAAAACCTAGATTAGATAAAATAGATACCAATACCTACTTCCTAGCTATCGTATGTGTAATCACAAAATATTTACTTACAAGATTTCACTAAAAATATTGCTTATCATTTTGTAATACAGTAACTCCTTGCTTAACGTTGTAGTTATGTTCCTGAAAAATGCGACTTTAAGCAAAACGCTGTTAAGTGAATCCAGTTTCCCCAAAAGAATTCATGTAAATGGGGAGGTTAGGTTCCAGGGAAATTTTTTTCACCAGACAAAAAGCTATATATTATATAGATAATACACACAGTATATATTTTAAACAAACAATTTAATACTGTTCACAGCTATGATGACTGAGGTGGTGAGCTTGGCTGAGGTGGTGAAGTTAGAGGGTGGAAGAGGGAGAGAGATTTCCCAGGGAATGCCTTACTGCTAAATGATGAACTAGCACTTGGCTGAGCCCTCAAGGGTTAACACATTTTTGTTAATGTAGCCTTTCTCACAAGGCAGCATGAACACAAGGGAGGGGAGGCAGCATAGCAGACAGAGAGAGACACACCTTGTGTGTGGGGGTGGGGTGGGGTGGGGTGGAAGAGAGATGCACACTGCCCCTTTAAGTAAGCTGACCCACTCTTAAGTGCATTATCTTTTTAAGTGGATCAAGAAGTTGAGACAGCAGCTGCTGCCCCAAGCTCTCTCTGTCTCTCTCTGTCCATGTCCCCTCTCTGCTCTATATGGAGAAGGGGTAAGTGGGGTGCAGGAGCAGGGGGGAGGGGGACACCCTGACATTAGCTTCTCCCTTCCTTCTCTGCAAAGCAAGTAGTAGTAGTCTCTGGGAGCAGCTCCAAGGCAGAGAGCAGAAGCAGCACATGGCAGTGGGGGGAGGGACAGCTGAACTGATGATTGATTGCCTGCTCGGCGGCCACAGCATAGGGAACTTAGGGGAGCGGAGAGCTGATGGGGGAGCTGATGGGGGGCTGCCAGTCCACCCGGTTACAAGCCCCCACCAGCTAGCTGCAATGAGCTGCTCTTCCTGCAAGCAGTGGACAAAGGAGGTGGCTGCTAAATGACATTAGAAGGGAGCATTGCACAACTTTAAATGAGCATGTTCCCTAATTGATCAGCAATGCAACAACAAAACAACGTTAACCGAGAGGTTAACCAGTTAGTGTAAATACTGACTGTTACTCTGTGGATGGTATATCATATCTGTACAAGTATGACTGAAGTCTTGGTAAAGTTATTGCTTGAAGAAAATTCTCCTGTAGCTCAGGTGATAAAATGGTCAGATGGTGGATAAGGACACGAGTTTTGATCCTTACTTATACCTAGAAATCCTGATGACCCCAGGTGTGTTTATATAGATGAACATGAAGGGACACATACTAGTTACACCTTTCTGCAATTCCAGTTTCTCGCACACAGACAAACCCATCCAGAAAAACAAAAAAGATAGCTAAAAACCTTCTTGATTCTCACTGTCAATTTCATGCTGCCTCTTGGTGTATAATTGACAATAAGTGGTGAGAAAATGAAAAATAGAGTCATGGAAATAAGGAGAGGTGAATAATGGATTTGTACATTTTTCAGGAGTAGGGGGAACCTAATTATTATGATTATATAAAGTATTTATTTACCACTTGTATTTAGTTTAAACCAGAAAGGATGGGAAGGCCCATTAAAAAAAACAACTGACTCTTGGTGCAGAGAGATTTATTTTACAGTGCTAGAAATCAGAATTAGTTCATAATTATTTTATTATGTTTCATATTTCTATGAAATTTCTAAATAGATGAAAAATAGTGTCATGGACATGACTATTCAGGAGGGTCAGACCCTATTGTTGAGCAAAATATGTATATTTTCTATAATTTGCTGTGCTATAAACATTCCTAATCTGATGCATCTGAGAGGAGGAATTTTCCTCCTTATTAGCGCTGTTTTAGCTTTCAAATATTGACAGGTATGCAGTCCCCTAGAATCAAACCAGGTCAGCATTAACCTTTGAAGCTACATGCAAAAGTACATTTGGTCCAACAGCACTAACATAAAATATTAGCTAAAGACCACTAAAAATAGAATACACATTCAGTCACTAAACAATTTGCTTGGTAGTAGCTCTGCTGCATATACACCAAATAAGTAGTAAACAAATAAGGTCTGTGTTTGCTAAAAATTAGCATGAACATAACAACTATTTAGGATGTACTCTCATTATATATTCACACACAGGAACCTGTATTAAAACATTAAGGGTCCATCTGAAGCTTACAGAACACAGGACTTTTTAAAACATTAGCAACCCCCGCACTCACTCTATGCACAGAACTTTCACTGAAGCGTGAAGAAAGGTTGCAGGATTGGGGCTACAGGGTAGTAGCTCATACATTATGGATACAGCCATACAGTATGTGAACACACCGAGGGCATTTGCTAGATAAAACTTGTATCTCCAGTATATGCTAAACTCCTGCAGGCCAGGGGAATGAAAGACCAAGCTTAGATTCAGAACTTTTATTCCCCATTCCACTCTCAATGTACTTCGACTATCTTAACAGCTGAACTGTTTGCTCTCCAATATGCTGGGCACAAAACAGCATCTTTTGGTCATCAGATTCAGGTTCATTATAGTTTCCCATCATATTTGTTTATAGTGAACATCAAAAGGAAAAATCCACTTTCAGTTAAAGTTGTGTATAAAAACTT
The DNA here is from genome assembly GCF_020497125.1 of Mauremys mutica. Taxonomy (NCBI): domain Eukaryota; kingdom Metazoa; phylum Chordata; order Testudines; family Geoemydidae; genus Mauremys; species Mauremys mutica. The sequence goes on from NC_059077.1 coordinate 75,594,213, forward strand.
CACATCCAAAAGGGAAATTGGAATTTTTTGGCTTTTTCCTAGTTTTGGGAGAATGTAAGAAAAACTTCTATCCAATGCTGTTTTGCCAGAATCTCCAGTTGCCAGGGACTGACCTCAGATATACCCCAATGCCTTATTGAACACAGGATATCAAAAGCAAAGCATTCCAAAGCACACCATGTGTTATCCCTCAGTTTGACCTGAAGCCATAGATAAAAACAACAAGATTTCACTAAGTGTTGTAGATTACATTGGAACCATTTTCCTACAAATGGGAACAGGCACCTATAACCTATATGGATTATATTTATGGATGGAAGAACTTATTTGAATTTGTCAGGCTTTTGTTTTAGGAAGTGTTGAGGGCGAGATCAGTATGTGAAACATCATGATGTCAACTGCCAATCAGCGAGTTCTATATCACACCCAAGCACTGATCTCAGGTAGAGCTGTCCAGAAAACAGGATTTCTGTCCCATAGAAAAGTTTGAGGTTTCGAGGGGAAAAAATCCCAATTCAGGACAAAAAATAATTTTGGTTCTCCTGAATAGAATTTTTTGGATTGCCGGCTGATGACCTTGTCAATTTCACTTTTGCCCACAAAGATCTGCAGCCAGGCTGGGGGGAAGTTGAGTTCCAGACTCTTCACCTCTGCCTCCCCCAGCAGGCAGCCGACTACAGAAGGCAGATAACTGGATATTCTTGTGGAAAACTTTGATTTTATGAAAAGGGCCTTGTATGTCAGAAAATCATGAAGATGGAAAATTTCCAGCCAGCTCCACTTAACATAAATTAAATCTATGTACATTGTTCCTGCCCTAATAATGATGGTTGGGGTCAGATTTTCTTACAAAGAATTAAATTAGTGAGAATTCAAAAGCGAGTTACATATTTTGTTTTCATTTACTTTTTCTTCAGCAAGAAAGCTTGGTGAATTAAGGGTTCAATATGCCATTTAGGCCCAAGGTCTGCCCACTATTATGTGCCTATATGTGTATGCTCTGCATATATAAATTGCTAGTTATTTCAATAGCTATTTTTATGTGCAAATACCTGATTTTTACACACTGAATTGAAGTAACAGGTGATTTCAGTAGAACTACTCTGATGCTTAAAGTTAAGCACATGCTTAAGTTCATTACCAAATTGGAGGTTAAGGGCAGACATAACAGTCCTATATATATATTGCACTTTCATATATATCATTATGTATATATACACACACACATACTGATATATATGAAAGTGCAAAAATTAAGGGAGGGGAAGAATAATTTCCCAAAATAAAAAGGGAGTATAACAAACTAATGACCTGTTATTAAGGAAGGAAAATTTTAATATCAATAAAAATTCATGTAGGAGAAATCTACTCAGCTGTAGAACAGGGACCCAATCATGTTTCCCTTGAGGTCAATAACAAAACTGCCACTGACTTCATTGGAAGTTGGTCTGGAATCCTTGTCTTCCTGAAAAAGAAATGGATAGAGGTCCCATCACTTGGGAGATTTAAAACTGGAATGTAGCAGAACACTTGAAAATGTCCATGAGGGAACAAATCTGCATTGGTAAGAAGATGGGTTAGATGACTTAAGAGGTCCTTTCTAGCTCTAACATTGATATTGTTATGAGTTTATGAACCTAGAATGAGAACAACTCTCTATTGAAGTTATAAAAACCTGTTTGGCAAGCAAGCAACTTGGTGATCAGTTGAGGAAGATCTTAAGTTTATGGAAAATTAAGAGTGGAATGGAAAAATGGGATCTGAACTTGTTCTGAACTTTAAGATTTCAAGACATCACTTTGTGCAATTTTAATTCCCAATTAAACTATTTTTGTTGGAAAATGTTAAGGGGAAATCAATCTTTATCACTGCTTTAATGGAGCAATGAAGTTTATCAATTGAAAACCCAAAGGGGTTTATAAAATTATAGAATGTAGTGCTTCAAGAAGTGCCTTGTCTTCAGTTTGAATCTCTGGCAAATAGCTCACTGCATCTCTAGTAAATACAGCCAAAGTGTATGACTTAAATTATTTCTTTCTGCCCCAGCAACTACAAGTCTTTGACTCATCTAGTAAAAGGTGTTAAGGTTCATTTCTTACAGCTTGTGCAAATATCACAGAAATCTCTTGTAATAAAAGACTTCGTATTGGCCACTGCATGTGATTGCTGTAGATACAGACAAATTTGTTTACAAATTTATTCTGTTAGCAGCTGTAAAATTAGGTCAGCAAACCACTTTCCATTGGCTACCTACCTCAGTCATGTAGAACTTGAACTGCTTCTCCCTATAATCAGATTTACTTAACCTTTTTTACACAGATGTAGTATTTGATAAACAAAAGGTTTGTTATTAACAGTTTAAAGTAGCAGATGGACATTAATCATAATTAATGTTTCCCTGTCTTAAAAACTATGCTCAGAAATTGTTTTTAAAGGTAAAGCTCTTATAGATTCAATCAATATTAGGCCCATTAAAAAAAGGAGGTCAGAATTTTTCTTCATTTCTCTTATGCAGCATCAAACAAAGACCAAGTGACAAGCATCTTCCTTCCAAATCACTGAAACAACAGACAAAAACTAGTTTTAAGACTGTGGCTGAAACAATCAAAATGATAAATACTCACATTATCTGACCATGTTTACAAATGACCATGATGGTCCTTTTTAACACTGAGAGGCCACCATGTTTTCCAGTCAATGTTTGTGAATTGGTCTACCTGATTAGTCAGTGTTCTCTGTAATAACCCTGATAGCACTGAACATATGTTGTGGGAAAATGCTGTCAAGCAAAAAACTAAACTAATCTCATCCATCTCCGTCACCTTTAATACAGATACAGGTTTTTTTCACAGGGTAGTGAAAGATTTGGATTATATTTTTTTTCCTATCATTTTCATACCTTATACAAATAGTTGCATTTAAAAATGTCTCAAATGAAATCATTTTAACAATGAACAATCATTTCATTCATGTTAAATTCAGGGCATAGAACACCACTGATAACTAGCTCTGCCTAAATAAACAAGGCACACAACTGACACAATGAGCAAGAAAAACAAAATATAGGGTTTCTTTTTTTAATTCAGAAAAGCATGCATACCAACACTAGTACATCTGTATTCACACAAACACATACCAACTGTCCTTTGAAATATCGCTATACCAAATCTGAAAACTAAATTAAATGATTGAAGTATTAAACAGGGCTTTCATTCCTACTTAAAGTTGTGTTAAGATTTTCACTTAAGCTATGGAGCTGCTGCTGATGTCTCCATACTATATAGCATACAGACCATACATGTAAGAGGGAAAGAGAAAGCATGTGAACTAACATGCTTCAAAGAAAACGATATTTTTATTTACTTATCAGTATAAGCCCATGAATACAATTATGTAACATGTTTGATGCATTGGTTAAGATAGGGGGAAGGATAGCTCAGTGGTTTGAGCATTGGCCTGCTAAACCCAGGATTGTGAGTTCAATCCTTGAGGAGGCCACTTAGGGATCTGGGGCAAAAATTGGTCCTGCTAGTGAAAGCAGGGGGCTGGACTCAATGACCTTTCAAGGTCCCTTCTAGTTCTAGGAGATTGGTAATCTCCTATTATTATTATTATAGTTAATTATGATTTTATCTAGACATGGTTATTCAACAGTACCTTCTGCTGTAAGGTCTTCAGAAATAATGTGGTTTCTCTTGATTTTGCAGTCTGACAAAAGGAAAATTAAGCAGTAATTGATCATACATGAGTTCATTCATGCACAACTGCCAGCATCACATTATGTTGAGTCATCTAGTAAGGTCAAAATTACAACCAGTTAACAATAATATGTATAGAGGTCTAAGATGTACACTGCTGTGTTTGTGCTTACCTTTGTGAAACTGTTGCTGTATTAGAGGAATGTGATGCAATTTGGTTGTGAACACATGACAGCACATACCGTAGTGCCTCTTATTATTCAAGTCATGCCTACAGTTCATTAGAGATTGAGTTAAGAGCAACAGACCCATAGTCAGCATTGATTTTACAACAGAGCTCAAACCAGATCATAAGTTGATGTGTTTTCGTTTGTTTGTATTTTTTTAAGACCGCATTTGGCCCATATTACAATATTCAGAGATAAACAGCCTGCCCACTGTCAGATCCCCCTCCAAGAAATGTAAGAACAGCATACAAAATAAATTGAACAACCTTAAGTAGTGCAAGCATTTGCCAAAGAAACACTTCTGTATGTGAGTTCACGAAAACAAAGAATCTAACTCTCACAGTGATTCTCTTCCATAGCCAAATAATCTATGTAAAGGATGCCACTTAAAGTGAATGGGAAGCTGTTTAAGTGAGGATCTTTGGCCTGAATTACTTACAAAACCATCTTCATAATGATGTTATTGCCACTTAGTGATGATTTTAATTGCACATCTCATTCTGATGTCAGACAAATAGAGCATGAGTCCTGCCCAGACTACCAGCATGCCTAAAATATTTGTTTAAAATATGTATAAAAATTATTTACTAGAGGTGTAATGACTATAGTTAATGAATACTGCAGCGTGCCAAGAACATTTCATGGGTTAACTAGATCTCAGAAGTCATTCTGACATTATTACATTTATAAATCTTCCATTAAAGTTTGTATAGAAAATTAGCTTTTTATTCTAAGAAAAAACATATTTAAGCAAAAAATGCAACTGCTTCACGAGCTGATTTTAGAAGAAGTTTTGTAAAACAAAAATGAAATGTGCATGAAGCTAATTAAGGTGCTTTTCATACTACCGTTGAAAATGCTAGCAGAAAGTGTAAATACCATTCTAGAAACCATGGTTTAAACATGTTGTTCCTGGCAGGGTTCTATCATTGTTTCCTTGTCATGTGTAGATTGGTCAAATTATATTTATTAGATACTCTGAAGCCTGGGTTTACAACAGAGTTTTAACATAAGGTCAGATTGTATCTTCAGATATGTGTGGATATCTCCTGAAGTCAAAGATGTTGTCCATGCATCTCCAAAAGCAGAACCAGGCTTATGGATCCCTGTTCATGCTGATCGGAGAAACAGCAATAGTATTCTATTAGCAACGTTTCAACATGGTTGTTTCTACAGTTTCAACTACAGTGGGACTAGAGCTCAGTCTCCTTTTATTTATGATTTCATAATCACATATCTTTAAACACTATTTTAAGTGTCAATCATTCATATCTTATTTATTTGGAAACTGCATACCCTATTCTCCCATTTAATTACAGTCAATGATTTTTATACAAGGTTATATTTAATTTTAAAACCTGCTAATTTATTGTCTTATTCCACCACAAACTGTTATTTAAGCTGTAGTTTAAGACAGTGGCTCTCAGCTTTTTCCATACTGGGACCCCTTTTCTATATCAGGGTTCCACAGGATGGATTCCCCCTTCCACCAAGCCAGGATTTACCTCAGAACCCTTCAGTTTAGCCACATAGGAAAGGCAGGATAGTCACAACTTCAACACCTGTTTGTAACTCCTCTTGGGATCATGACCCCTAGACTGATCCAAGATACGTTTGTAACCCAATGCCAAACAAAAAGAGGTTTTCAAAACAAACTGCTTATTGAAACCTGTACTTGGTTCTTTTATACTCCTAAATGGAAGCATACTATTTTTTAAAGCAGAATTTGCTTTAATATGTGTCCCATAAGATTAAAAGTAATAACCAGCATCTATCTTTCTAACTAGAATTTGTTTATGCAGTTCTCCATGCATGGGATTACACAGACACTCATGGACTGTTCATGAACCTTTCCCTTGCCTTCTGACAGTTTAAAAGTAGCAATCAGATCATAATTAAAATAGTATAAAGTAGTCTTCATTAAATATATTAAAAAAATTCCACTGACCTGAACAGTGGAACTTCTTTAATGCAGTCGCACTGCTCGTTTTGGAAAGTGGAGTCTTATTACTGCCTCCAGCAGTACTTTCTCCCCAAAATTAAGGCTTTGCTGGTGTGCTCATTGTGATCATTTAGCAGTGTGGACACATACCTCTTGTTTGTGTCCCTTTATATGGATATTGTTCATTTCATAGACAATAAGAAAGGTTACACAGAAGACATTTTCTCATCCAATGAGCAACAATTTCCAAGAAACCAGTTTTAACAGATAAAATAACCCATGTGTTAATTGCCCAAGGTGGAATGCTTTTGACAACAAGTCATTAACTGTCATAACATATCAACCTGGTTTTGTTGTTTCTCAAGTTGCTGTAATAATTTTGTGGGGGAAACACTTTTTCCCTGAAATCATTTAAATTCTAATTTCAAATATTAGAGAACAAGACAATACAGGTATGATATCTAAAATATAACAATAAGCTGGAACCAAACATGCTTTCTGTATTTTTCAGAAAATATTCTCAGAGCCCTTATTAATTGGCAAAGATTTTTCAGCCTCATGTGAGTGTAATGGTCATTTAAAAACCTGAAATTGGGTTTTTAAGGCAATGTCAAAGTTCACTGGAAAAGATGATCATTAGAACCTAGCAGCCACCTATGAAGCTTCAAGTCTCTGAGGAACAAAAAGGAAAGAAAAGGAAAGAGTAATTTTCAGCTGAGCTTTTCTTCTTGACAGGCAGGGGTAGTGGCAGTTTTTGGTATTCAAAAGCAGTCTGCCTTTCCATCTTGCTCTGTCTCTCTTCCCCATCTCCACAGGACTCTGACCTCAGGGGCATCTTTGGGTTTTTGTTTGCTGTGCTCTGGTGGTGATCCACACCAGCTCTGAGCATTGCCCTTCAACCTGGTGAGAAGCTAAAATCCTGCACTGCTTCCCACCACCTACAACGTCAAGAGAGTAACCCCCCTACCTTCCAATATTCTTCCTGGATTTCCCCTCTCCTCTTTCTTAGCACATATCCTCCTCCTCTTCTTCCTGTCCTCTTTCCATCCTTTTGTATTAACCACACACGTTGGTCTTCAATCACCTTTGCTTCTTTTTTCCCCTCCAGAGACCTCAAATTACACACCAAGTCCTCAAATCAATTCAGTGCCAGAAGAGAAAAGGAAGGAAGTGCCTTTTTGTTCAATTCCATGTGCAACATACCAAGGGAATGCTGAATAAGATGCTTAAAGGCCATTCAGTACTCACCACACTAGACAGGGTGCTTTTAATGTGTCAAAAAAGGATACTTCTCTCAAAGCTTTTTTATTATTAAATCCCTACAGTTCTGAAAAATGTGTGAAAATTATTTCAAATGCTGTTTAAAAAACCTATCCAATGAAGTAAAACAAAAACAAAAACCTCCCCTGTACTTAATTTATTTTTAAACAGTTGTTTTTATTATATCCACTGACTGAGGAATGTGCATTAGCACCCAAGGAAAGCATTGCCCACAGCTGACAAAAGAACAACTGCATGTTTTTCCTTGTTCTCAGTTACACTGAACAAGTCTGTTTTTTCCCCTCCTTGTACTTCCCCTTCACAATTGACTGGAAGACTAATAACTCCTCTGATAACTACCCTTTTTTGTCCGCTTTTAAGCTAGTTTTGCAGTCATTTAGAGGATTTGTCCAACTCCCCAAATATATTTAAATTCAGATCAGTTATTCTGCCTGGGGATGTGGAAGGAAGTGTGTGTGAATGAGAACGAGCAACATAGGGTTGGCAACATCTTCACTCAAGCCATGGATAACTTTAAAGTTATCAAGGCTCAGTTGTTACCAGTACCTACCCACTTCCCACTGCCCCACACACCTCCCCTCATGAAGCCTCAGTGAGTTTCCAGAAGACAAAAAACACCCAGTGAGGAGGAGTTAAGTGTACTCCTATTGCATATTTTATGGTTCCCTTAGACTTCAGCGATAGAGGATGATTATGGTATTACACATCTGAGCATTCACTCTGCCTCTCCTATTCTCCACAAAGTTAAATTATGCTCAGCTTGGATCTATGTCCAGACTCAGCCTAAACAAGGAAATGCAAATTAGAATTCCCATTTTCTTGCTGGTGGGGTGGGGATCTTTGAGAGAATTAGTGGAATGAAGGGAAGTGAACATAATGGTGAAGGTCTAACAGAGAAGTTGCAGTAGACTTGTAAAATTAATCAGATTTTGGCTATTTTTCCCCTTACTGTCAGCATAAAATAAGCATGCATATGTTCATGTAGTCTGTTATGACAGGTCAGATAGAAGAATTTCTTTCCTCTTTTCCCTCATTGTATCAGATGCATCTTCATTAAAATGTGTTCTCTTCTAAACATGTTATTACTTTTCCAGTCATGACAGAAGCTGTGTTTGTGCTGTACAGCTCTATTTTGTGTTTAACAAACCGTATAACCAGACCTGTTATTGTGTGTTTCTCTGGCTTTGAATCTATTCATGTGAAGATATCCTTGAATTTAAAATTAGAGAAGGAGAAGATGTCTTTTATATTTATTAAAGACAGCCATTTCCTTTGACTTGTTCACACTCTCTTCTAACATGCTATTAGTGCTCAATGGGGAATTCAACTGTACACAGTAGCGATTAGATTGCAAAACCTGAAATGAACCAAAGCACATACTCAAAAAGCTGCAGGTTAAGAAGGAAACATGGGAGTATGGTTTGATGTGGTTATGTTGCAAGGGATTTCTAAAGAAATGCTCAGAAATAAGGTACTAATAAAAGCTGCATTTCAAAATTGCTACCACTGTTTGTTTAAAATATAATCTGTTTACTAAACGCTCTCCAGATTACATTCATTATATGCCTGTGTGTTTAGTGGGAACAAAAGGTTCACTTCCTTGCTTACCTCTCTCTCTCACACACATACACACACAACACACACACAGAATATGCAGTGTTTCTCTTGAAAATTGAGATTTTTCTTGAGATTTATATTATATGAAGGAGAATAGGAAAGATTTACTTTCTGTGCCTAGTGTTTAATTTATTTCAGAATCATTTGTGAACCTATTCTTTGAAATGCTAGATAAAATTTTTAGATTAACAGCTACTGTGTAGAGTTTCTCCCTAAAGCAAAGTAGGCTGGATGGAATAAGAATTTGTTATTTAAATCTTGCTGGTTAAGTCACAGTAGCCAGCTGAGCTGTTGAAAGATAAAGAATATCCAAAGGGTGTATAGAAAAAGCAACCACTTTACATTTATCTCTCGCCATTATTTTCACTAACAGGACTTTTACCAAGCATTAAAAGCATCTATAGTGCATTTAATAACTTGTTTTACTTTAAATATTTAGAGTAATTCTAAACCTCTCCAATAGCAATTAAATCAGACATAACCAAAGTAAGCTGCCAGGGGCTATATTAAAAATAGATTTGGTAATATGGTAAGTAATGTTCAACTATCATAGAAGATCATTTCTGTTTCAGACAAACAGAACACCTTAAATTCATCGCTTTGCTTTGTCACCCAGATGAAAATGTAGAACACCCTTTCAAATACCTGGCAGCTAGAAACATTTAGGTTTTGTTGCTGTTTTTTCTACTTGTAAAATAAAACAGAATAATTAGGGTTTATGCTTTAAAAATACTTTCTGATACATCAGTAGATGAACCAAGAGTGTTGTCATTTTTAGTTATCCTTGTGTAACATAACTGTTCAATTTTAAACAAATGGACAACACTTTTGGCCCTGATCCTGCAAAGACATAGCCCCAATGAAGTCAACAGAACTTTATGTGGGAGCAAGGGTCCTCTCAAATTAAATCTTTTGTAGGATTAGGGCCATAGTTCAGAGGGTTATAACAAAGATACTTTAGACTTCAGGCGTCCAGTTTAGTTGTCATAAAGCGCTCAGATATTAGTAATAAGTGCTGTATCAGAACCTGAATAGAACAGAATAGTATAGAATTAATCTTAGTAATATAAATATCTGTTCACAATGCTGTTTGAAAGTTTTAATGCATTTTCCTTTACTCTTGCTTTCATTTCTTTTTCTTGAACAATACTTTTTGGTGTTTTTAATCTAATCCTCTCTTAGGGTGTGCATTTTTGTTTGCACAATAATCTGTATAACAGTAGAAAGCTTTTCCCAAAGATTTCACAAGCATCTCTGTTTTTGATCTGCCTTGAGTCTGTCTCACTTGGCTACAGATGGCTTGTCAAATCCATCAAGTCCTGATTGGAATAGATTACTGAGTTCATGGAGCGCTGGGATTAGGCCCATCTTTCTGCAGGAGGCTCTGTAATCATGACGAGAGGTTATTGTTGCCTGGGAGCTGAAAAGAGACAAGCCACACTGCATGCAAGGATCAACCAAGACTTTCTGTAATGTAACAGAGATTGAAAAACAATACTGTTATGTCACTGCATGTTCGGCTAAACCCAACAAACATTAGCAAACTGCTTTAAACAAACTTGAAAGGAAAATGAATAATACTGAACATATACATATGTAGGATGACATTCTAAGAGGCTGGTTTCATGATAAAGAGCCAAATTCTGCTCTCAGTTAAATACGAGTATCATCCCTGAATTTAATGGAGTTGCGTGAGAATAACAGAGCAGAATTTGGCCCTATGTGATTGTTTTGTCAAATTTTAATGCTTGTCTTGAAAGGCGAACAGTAGTACTAAAATGAAAGAAGATAATCATAGTATTATGTGGCAAATGTTAATTCTAATCAAGCTATGGAGGCATTCAGCAAAGAAATAAGATTTAACTAGCCATATTTATTTATTCTTCCCACTCTGAAGTCTTGTTTTGGAATTCTCTCACAGAACTAGGATTTACACAATAGCATTTCATAATTACATTGAAAGAAAAGTGGGCCAGACAACAATTCCACTTTGTGGCAACTTTTGAGGTTTCAAAATTTATGTTCATTCTTCATTGGAAATAAAACCATTTGGACATTTTTGCAAAAATAGAACTCTGTCAAAATGTCCATTTTCTACTTGAAAACCTGAAGCTTTTGAGTCAGGAAGAGATGTTGAAATGTCTGCAAGTATGGGAGGAGGGACTGAGATGTGTGGGAGACCCAGGTTTGAGTCCCTGCTTTGTGTGAATCAGAATTAGCTGAGATGAAAAACTCTGCTTTGAATCAGGAAAAAGCAAGGACTTGAACCTGGGTCTCCCAGATACTAGACGTGTGCCCTAAACTACCTGGAAATAGAATATGAGTGTGCAGCTCTCAACCCCAAAAAATATTTCAATGAAGATTTATTTGAAGCCAGAAATTCAAGCTTGGATGAAATTGCATTTAATCAAAGCATTCTGACCAGCTTTCAGATAAACCATGCAGACCATAATATCAGTGATTGCACAAAAATACACATCTGGGATATCTTTAAAAAGCTCAGAAAGGTGCTGATTCCATGCCACTATCTGGCTTGTTAGTGGGGGAGTTCAATACATAACTTGGTGATTTATTTAGTTTGCAGTTTAGTTTTGTAATTTACAGAGCAATACTTCTTCCACGGGAATAACTGGAAGTTACGGGTTTGGGCCTTTAGTAGAAATGCAATGTTTATCCATGTTTAGAGAGATTAAATAGAGTACCTTACTAAGGAGGCATTTTCATTTTCAAGGCTCCAGGCGGCACTTACCTTAGGCGGCTCCAGAAGCAGCAGCATGTCCCCCCATCCGGCTCCTAGGCAGAAGTGCATCCAGACAGCTCTGTGCGCTGCCCAGGTGCCACCTCTGCACTCCCACTGGCTGCAGTCCCCAGCCAATGGGAACTACAGAGCTGGCTCTTGGGGCAGGGGCAGCATGCGGAGCCCCCTGGCTACCCTTACGCGTAGGAGCCAGAGTTTGGACATGCCGCTGCGTCTGGGAGCCGCGCAGAACCACAGCAGTCAGGGAGCCTGCCTTAGCCCTGCTGTGCCGCTGACCAGACTTTTAATGGCCCTGTCGGCGGTGCTGTCTGGAGCCACCAGGGTCCCTTTTCGACCGAGCATTCCGGTCAAACACCGGACACCTGGCAACCCTACAGTGAACTCCAATTCACAAGATCCCAACAAAGTTCTTTCTAACATCCAGCCCCTCTCACTGGACATGATCAGAAATTATTAAATTTGCTACCTCAAAAGAAACAGAATACACACCAGCCTATCTGTTAGCTGAAGATTCACACTTTACTTCAATATGAAAGCACTGAGATTGGTTAGTCAAATTAGTAATAGCTTTGTTAACAGAAATTTAAGTGATACTAAGCAAGAGAAAGAGAGACAGGCATGGTCACACACAAAACAAAATATGCTGCCTAGTATCTAAAGCTTAATTTTAGCAAGTTATAATCTTTGCCTAAGCAGTCTTCTCTCTTACATCAAGTTACCAGCATCTCTAGCCTTCCTAGCTAATGGATTCAACTTTCATAGGCTCAAAGGGTGCTGTTCACTAAGTCCTCTAAGTGATGAATAATGAAAGGATCTTTGTTGTCACCTTATATTACACAAAATCCTCAAGAGCAGGAAGACTTCACAGGGTGCAGATTCTATCCCCTGGTGTCATCACAGAATTGTCTTCTCTGCTGCTTGTTAGCTTGATGCCTTTGTTTGCCTTATATGAAAATGTACTTAACATTGTTCTCTGCCTATAATCAAGCCAGTCAGACAGGTAAATACACATTCCTTTATCTAGAGCAGGTTGGGTTTATGCACTGCTTCCCAAACACATTTTATGAACATATACTCATCCTATAGTTTTTGTACACAACCTGTACATATATCATGCAATGATTTTTAGGACTAGTGTGTCACCAGCTTACATACGATACCTTACATTACACCTTTAAGATGAATATTGAACAGTGTTAGGCCTGTTGTGAGTTACAATATGATGGGCTCCCTGCTAGTTGGCATTGGGTCACAATTACATGGAGGTTCAAGTCAGAAAGCTGAGGGAAGTGACAAGGATAAAGAAAGGAATATTTCCATTGACATATTAAATATGCATATCAGTGAAAAGAAAATGTATTCGCTGTACAGCTTGTGCCTCCACACTAACATTGTACACAAGATCACAATGACACACATACTTGAGGGTTTGGTAAATTTATATAAAGGAGACGTTTAAGTTTTCCTGACTCCTAGCTTACAACTTGAGCAAGTTTTGTTGTTGAAGACTTCAAAAACCATAGGCCCCACGCAGAGAAGGAAGTTGCCTGAGAGAATAGGAAGAACTTGTTAAACAAATTAGTCCTATTCTCCCTTTGGTCCCCTCAGAACAGGTCATCTATCTTCACCTTTTGTGCTTTCAGAACATGCATGTGTAGGGGTTTGGACTGAGGAGCAATGAGCAAGGATGATAGGCAGCCTGGAGAAGCTTGTGTGGTCCAGGACATTGGATGGAATCTGAAGCAGCCTGGGGAACTGTTTGAGGGAATGAAGGGAGAGCCTGAAATAACCAATGGACCCTTCTTTCTCTAGCCTGAGTCGTTATCTTGAGAAACCTAGGTGCAAGTCCCTGCTCTGCCACAGGCGTTTTGTTTGACTGTAGGCAAGTCATTTTGCCTCATTATGCCTCAGTTCCCCATCTGTATAATGGCACTCCCCTACCTCACAGGAGTATGGGGAGTATAAATACATTACCGACTGAGGTGCTCAGATACTATAGTGATAGGGGTCAAAAGTACCTTTGATTGTTGGGGAGCAGGCAGTGGGACTCAGGAGTGCTGGAAGTATTCTGATAACTATTCTATCCGTGCTGTGAATCCCATTACTCTGCTTTTAACCCCCATCTTAACCTCCCCACCAGCAAGGCCTTGAGACAACCCGCTATTGACTTTTCCTTCCCCTGTTGGCTCCACATTGACTGAATACCAGTAGCAGCAGCACTGAGAACACAGTAGAAGAGAAAATCTCCCTGCTCTCTGTGCCAGCAACACAGGAGCCCAGAGGAGAAACTGCAAGAGAGTCCCTGCTGCCTCCCCACAGCCCAGCCAGATGCATGGCAATCGGGCAGGACTTCAGGGATGAATGGGGGAGGGGCAAATACAAAAGTATCATGTCCAATGTGTGACATATAGCAGCCCTGAATTCATTGACTGTCAAGGTGAATTTGAATTATATGAGCTTTGACTAAGTAAGGATTCAGTAAAAATGGAATAGGGATGTCAGGAACTGATTCGCTAAAAATACCAGCATATGAGAGACAGAAGCAGAAAAGAAAAAGGGAACACAGGATTGCAATTTTATTGATACATAGAAAACATCCTGGTACTTTATTCTCTCATAGGGAACACGCTAATTAGTAAAGCATTTTTGGTTTTGATTTTTCAAATTCTGAAATAAAAAGAGAAATTAACAACATAAAAGACCTTAATGCAGAATTTGAAAAGCTTTCCTCATTGTGAAACCACAGCCTCCCATATATTAACACAGGGTTCAGTGTGGTTTTTTCCCCTTTTCATTAATGTTAATCTCCTTTTAAAACATTATTTCCAAATTTGATTTAATGCATATACATTATGTAAATACTTGAATGATTCCATTTATGCAGAAGTTACAAGGACAACAAAAAGGAAATGAAAGTGTCACTCCCCTTAACATTTTTACTGCTATCCTTAAATAATTATTTAATGCCTGTGAAAACTCAAATATTGGTAATCTCTGCCTCTTCCTCTCCAGAAATCTAATAACATGCATTATACTTTCTTTACTATGCGTATCTTTCATTTAATTCAAAGCCTTTAATCCTTCTCTTTTTAGATAAAATGCCATAACCGTACTGTAGTAGGTTAAGATTGATTGACAAGAACATATAATTATGGTTTCAATAGCATAGTATGTTTTACAGTGGAAAAAAAATGCACAACCTTGAAAATAAAGAAGTTGTGCCCTTTCTCTGAGATAAAAGGATCATATCAAATTGGTTCATTTCTTTGGCAGAATGAAATAAAAGACTTCCTTTAACAAAGAACACTCCCAAAAGGCTGCTGGTGGAAGTCTTTTTGACTAGATAATACCATACCAATGAGAAAATCAAACAAGGTAAAAGTAGAATTTTAGGAAATGTTCCTCTTTTAACCTCATTTTTCATTCACTAATCCACAGCAAGTAAAAGACAAAATAGAAGAAAAAATAGCTAAGTATCAATACTAAAATATTAGATCAACAAGCAAAAATAAAAAAAAGATACTGTGAAAAGAATAAAGTTTGTAAACCGAAAATAAATGTTCTTCAAATCAAGTATTCCCTATGTCACTTTCTGTTATTTTAATTCAGATACCTTTCATGTGCAATATAGTTTAAATTTAATCATGAATGCGTTAGTCAGGATCCGCTGCCAGTCCAATCTTATTAAAACCCCCTACGATGAGGGTTTGAAAGAACTGATGAGAATTCAGGTTTGCACAACAGGAAAACTGCTTTCCAACCCTGAGTGTTTTCCATATGCAATATTCAGCTTTGTTTCATATAAGCTATAGTTTCATGGCAGGTGAAGTTCTCATTCCATTGGAGAATGTTTATCATAAACTCCTGTTCATTATGGGTAAAATTCACCTCCCCTTTTCAAAGTCCGAATAAATGGATTTTGTACAAGGAAACTACATGGGCTGGAGGATGGACTCCACACCCAATCACCAGGAAGGGGGAAGGGCAATAAGGGTGGAACAATGGCTGTGGCCCCCCCACCCACCCAACCCCAGGCACTGTCACTGTGGCACCTTCCCCTACTTTAACTCAGCCTCTATTTTTACCTCCAGACATACACATCTTCATTTTCTTCTCCAAAATCATCATGGAGCCTAGCTCCGCCAGACATGGGTGTGCAGTCCTCTTGTGTGTGCGAATGACTGGAACATGGACAATCATTCCTAGTAATTGGAGCAGGAGTTGGTAGCTAGGAATAGGAACCCAGGGCCAGAGTTGGAGTCAGAAGCCAGATGCCAGAGCCAAAGGTCAAAAGCAGAATCAGAAGCCAGGAATCACAGCCGAGGGTCAGAACCAGAGTCAGAGACCAAATGCTAGAGCCAAAGGTCAGAAATCAGAGACAAGGGTCAAAACCAGGTTTCCTGGAGTGAGGCAAGGCTGGGAACAAGCAGGTGTAGAGGTTATCAGAGCTGTAGGCAAATGCTTTCAGCAGCCACCAAACTGCCAATGGCCTTAAGAGCTGGTCTGCTGACTCCTCCTGCCAATCAGGGAGTGTATTGCAAGCCAGCTGCACTCGTTATGTTGCCCAAAGACTGAGTCTGCTGCAGGCCCCAATTCCTGACAGTGTGCATCTTCAGCAACTTTTGAGAGCATGAAGTGGAACAATCCCTATGATTCTTCTGAGTTAGGGACCTTCTGCACTCTTCTATCCAGTACTCAGAAAGTCACATCGGTCATGAAACTAATCAGCAACGAGTTAAATTACTATGCTACCGCCTAGGACTAATATTTTTTAAACACAAAAAAATGCATTTGTCATAAACTAAAAAATATACATATTTCCAGAAGGAGTGTGAAGCAGCACCACATTCTAACAAAGGGCTCCATCTTATGACTAACTCCATGTGGATGAACCCCCAACTAAAGTCAATGGGGCTCTGTACTGGCAGACTTCTGTGCCCACACAGTGTCATCGACTTCAAAGGGGGTCCGCCCAAGTGGAATCAGTTGCAAGATTAGAGCTTAAGTATAAATACATATTGGGACTTTTTACAAATAAATGTTTATACATCTTTAATATTAATTCAATTGTTTTCCATCAGCACTATGACTGTTCTAATATCTCTTCAATGCGTATTTTTTAAAAAACCTAAATAATCCTTTTTAAGCACTCTCAGAGTCACTAATATACTATTCAACAGAAATTGGCAATATGCACTAAGCAGTGTATTTTTTGCTATTGTGATTTAGTAGAAAAACTGTTTCCCCTACGTCAAGAAGCCAACCTAAGGTATAAAATATTTTACTTGGAGTACAGTTATAATCTTTTCAACTGGAATCCACAGAGAATTTTAACCTGGTTTTCTATTCATTTGCAGAGGTCTAATTCCAAATGGCAACAACTCTAAATTCAGCATCTTAAATATGTATTTCACTTAGATTTATTAAGACAGTTGTTGTATGTTAAATGTTGTCCAATTGATTATTAAAAGCATATTCATTAATATTTAACACTGTAAAAGGTTCCTCACTCTTACAGCTCTGCTAAAGCTCAATGAGTATGTTTTTAATAATCAATTGGTCTGCATGTAATTAACACAAATAACTGTCTGAATATATTTAATTTGAACATCGATTTACGACTCTTAATTTAAAATGCTGTCTCCCTAACCATGTAACCTGACCATCAGAACACTCCTATTGCCAGACATAATTTGTACTTCTAAATGCTCAGTGGGAAAATAGATAAAAAGGAGAATGGATCAGCACACCTTTAGTATCTGAACCATTATTTACATACCATGAGGTTTACTGTATAAGGGATATTTGTTGGAGTGCTCTTTGCGGTTATAAAATCAAATCATGTCTGCATTTTTCACACCCAACATAACTGATATGTATAATTCTATATCAACTACACTCCCTTTTTAAAACAGATGTTCAGCTACTACTTTCAATAACTCATCTTAATCTTGTGACTAAAATCCACAAGGAAGAGATATTCTTAGTGATGCTGTAAAAAAATGGTGGGATAGAAACTATGCTCTATAAAACCTGGATTTTACAAAGCTCTCTTTTTTAACTATCCTGGTTTCTATGAGAGTATATTGATGCTGACATTCGGAAGTCTAATCATTGTGATTAAAAGTTGGAATAAGTTATGAACAATAAAAGTAGGAAATTATATCCAGTCTGGAAGTAGAACTAATTATAAAGCTGTTGCTTGATTAAGGTGTTTATACTGAAAAGTATTATAGGGATTAGCCTAAAGCTTTACCTCCTGCAGCAAAGAATTAATATGCAGAATTTAAACACTCAAATTAATTCAGGTGCAGCAAACAATTATGTGAAATAGGAACACTCGACCCAGCTAACGTCCACACTAGTCCACCAAGCTAATTTATAATCATGTACTTATTGACCTGACTGCATGTTCACAAAAGGACTGTTCTAATGCTAATGTCTGCCTGCAAGACAGTCTCCATCACACCGTGTCTAATCACAGCAGTGATTAGTGCGAAGAAAACACTGAACTTCACTGCCTGGCATTTTGCAACAGTAAAATACCCTATCTTGTGGAAAGTACTGTATAAATATAGATCTGATCCATTCATACGTAGGGACTCAAAATATGTTCTCAGATACAGTGACATAGCTACAAAGTAACTATATTAAAGTCAATGGAGTTACCCCAGATTTACGCAGTGCAAGAGAAGAATTTGTTCCACAGGATTCAAACCTACTGCAACATAAAGGATAAGATACATCACAGGATTTGATGTATACTACAGCAGAGGCTGTTAGGACCGAAACATTAAGGCACGAGAAATACAATATGGTTTAGATATGCCACTTAAAAAATATGCCCACTTCTGTGGAAGTAATTTAAAAACATGCTAGATCCCATTTTAATGCAGCACTTCTCTAGGTATGTGACATAGGAGAGTGGTGTTTGTGGAGTGATGAGCCCAGAGGCAAATTAAATAAAACAACTGAGTTCAAACCACAAGATGGAGAGATGCACCTACATTTTCACCAATGCAAACTTGACCAAGTGAGATTCAGACAGTTAACTACCATTATATAAGCCATCAGAGGGCCAGGACAAATCAATCTGTGTTGTCTAGGGAAAGCCCCTGACCCAGTTCAAAGAATAGGGAGGAATCAACTGAAGGGGCAAAGTTTCTAGGAAATGAAAAAAAATTGTAGGCAATCAATGTGTAGTGAAAAAGCTGTACTACCTCCAGGGACAGAACCATAATACTGCTACATCCTATCAAAGCTTTCCATCAAAAGAAAGATGGGGAGTGGGACCTGAGACCTGCCTTGAGACCCAGGATCTCAGGAGAATCTCAGTTGCTAGCTCTTGTGAGTCTGAAACTGGAACAGATTCCTGTTCATTTGCTGAATGTTTCGCATATACAGCAAATAGTAACAAAAGAGAATAAGTTACAAAATGTGAACCAGTGGAACTAGTAAACACTAGTATAGAATATTTGTTATAAAGGAGAAAGGGGCAAAGGAGAGATCCCAGGGTTTCTGTTGTGGTTACATCAACAAGGAGCAGCATAACAGGAGCCTTTTGGTCAAGAAAGTCCAAATCCAACAAAGATACAGGTTATACTGCAATGGTCCAGCAAAGTTTGATACTTTGCCCATTAAACAGCCACCTCACCAGTGACCAACAGCAAAGAAAGGTGATGGTTTACAGACCAGTGTGGAAATGCATCAGGAAGGCATTCATAGAATCATAGAATCTCAGGGTTGGAAGGGACCTCAGGAGGTCATCTAGTCCAACCCCCTGCTCAAAGCAGGACCAAACCCAACTAAATCATCCCAGCCAGGGCTTTGTCAAGCCTGACCTTTAAAACCTCTAAGGAGGGAGATTCCACCACCTCCCTAGGTAACCCATTCCAGTTCTTCACCACCCTACTAGTGAAAAAGTTTTTCCTAATATCCAACCTAAACCTCCCCCTCTGCAACTTGAGACCATTACTCCTTGTTCTGTCATCTTCTACCACTGAGAACAGTCTAGATCCATCCTCTTTGGAACCCCCTTTCAGGTAGTTGAAAGCAGCTATCAAATCCCCCCTCATTCTTTTCTTCTGCAGGCTAAACAATCCCAGTTCCCTCAGCCTCTCCCCATAAGTCATGTGTTCCAGCCCCCTAATCATTTTTGTTGCCCTCCGCTGGACTCTCTCCAATTTATCCACATCCTTCTTGTAGTGTGGGGCCCAAAACTGGACACAGTACTCCAGATGAGGCCTCACCAGTGCTGAATAGAGGGGAATGATCACATCCCTCGATCTGCTGGAAATGCCCCTACTTATACATGCCAAAAGAAAGATGCCCAAAATGCCATTAGCCTTCTTGGCAACAAGGGCACACTGTTGACTCATATTCAGCTTTTAGTCCAGCGTAACCCCTAGGTCCTTTTCTGCAGAACTGCTGCCCAGCCATTCGGTCCCTAGTCTGTAGCAGTGCATGGGATTCTTCCGTCCTAAGTGCAGGACTCTGCACTTGTCCTTGTTGAACCTCATCATATTTCTTTTGGCCCAATCCTCTAATTTGTCTAGGTCCCTCTGTATCCTATCCCTACCCTCCAGCGTATCAACCACTCCTCCCAGTTTAGTGTCATCTGCAAACTTGCTAAGGGTGCAGTCCACACCATCCTCCAGATCGTTAATGAAGATATTGAACAAAACCGGCCCCAGCACCGACCCTTGGGGCACCCCACTTGATACCGGCTGCCAACTAGACATGGAACCATTGATCACTACCCGTTGAGCCCGACCATCTAGCCAGTTTTCTATCCACCTTACCATCCATTCATCCAGCCCAGACTTCTTTAACTTGCTGGCAAGAATACTGTGGGAGACTGTATCAAAAGCTTTGCTAAAGTCCAGAAATAGCACATCCACTGCTTTCCCCTCATCCACAGAGCCGGTTATTTCATCATAGAAGACAATTAGGTTAGTCAGGCATGACTTGCCCTTGGTGAATCCATGCTGACTGTTCCTGATCACTTTCCCCTCCTTTAAGTGGTTCAGAATTGATTCCTTGAGGACCTGTTCCATGATTTTTCCAGGGACTGAAGTGAGACTGACTGGCCTGTAGTTCCCTGGATCTTCCTTCTTCCCTTTTTTAAAGATGGGCACTACATTAGCTTTTTCCAGTCATCCGGGACCTCCCCCGATCGCCATGATTTTTCAAAGATAATGGCCAATGGCTCTGCAATCTCATCGGCCAACTCCTTTAGCACCCTCGGATGCAGAGCATCTGGCCCCATGGACTTGTGCTCGTCCAGCTTTTCTAAATAGTCACGAACTACTTCTTTCCCCACTGAGAGCTGGTCACCTCCTCCCCATACCGTGCTGCAGAGTGCAGCTGTCTGGGAGCTGACCTTGTCTGTGAAGACAGAGGCAAAAAAAGCATTGAGTACACTAGCTTTCTCCACATCCTCTGTCACTAGGTTCCCTCCCTCATTCAGCAAGGGGCCCACACTTTCCTTGACTTTCTTCTTGTTGCTAACATATCTGAAGAAACCCTTCTTGTTACTCCTAACATCTCCGGCTAGCTGCAACTCCAAGCGTGATTTGGCCTTCCTAATTTCACTCCTGCATGCCTGAGCAATACTTTTATACTCCTCCCTGGTTATTTGTCCAATCTTCCACTTCTTGTAAGCTGGTTTTTTTGTGTTTAAGACGAGCAAGGATTTCACTGTTAAGCCAAGCTGGTCACCTGCCATATTTGCTTTTCTTCCTACACATCGGGATGGTTTGTTCCTGCAACCTCAATAAGGTTTCTTTAAAATACAGCCAGCTTCCCTTGACTCCTTTCCCCGTCATGTTATTCTCCCAGGGGACCTTGCCCATCAGTTCCCTGAGGGAGTCGAAGTCTGCTTTTCTGAAGTCCAGGGTCTCTGTTCTACTGCTCTCCTTTCTTCCTTGTGTCAGGATCCTGAACTCGACCATCTCATGGTCACTGCCTCCCAGGTTCCCATCCACTACTGCTTCCTCTACTATTTCTTCTCTGTTTGTGAGCAGCAGGTCAAGAAGAGCTTTTCCCCTAGTTGGTTCCTCCAGCATTTGCACCAGGAAATTGTCCCCTACACTTTCCAGAAACTTCCTGGATTGTCTGTGCACTGCTGTATTGCTCTCCCAGCAGATATCTGATGCTCTGAGCACCTTTCCCAGACCTGAAGAAGAGCTCTATGTAAGCTTGAAAGCTTGTCTCTCTCACCAATAGAAGTTGGTCCAATAAAAAAGATATTACTTCTCCCACATTGTCTTTTAATATCCTGGGACCAACATGGCTACAACAACCCTGCATACAATTCTTGCATTTGTCTTTTCAAGGAGAGAATGTTAAAATCCAGCCCACACAGGAACAGAAATTTCAGAGAAAATATTAATAGAAAATTATTTAAAAAGTGTTAATATATGGAATACATTTAAGATGTTGGACCATGATATCACTCAATACCTACACATATAAAGTGTCCCCAGAAATAATTAACACAGCTTGTTTTAGAATCATCATATTAATGTCATTAATATTACCTTGTGGAGGTAAAATTAGCAATCCATTAATAGATTTCTCTTCACAATAAATACTTTAAAAAAAAGTTTATCAGATTATTTGAAGATGATCAGATCCTAAAATAAGAGTAAGGGTATGCTTGTGCAGTCTTGTGCTCACTACTGAGAAGAAAGAATAATACTGTAAGCAGTTGAATGTGCTTCAATATGTAAGCATATTGAATAATTTTAAATATTTAAGATTTTAGATATCTAGTATGGATCTTGCTTACAAACAACATCTGATTCTTAGAACAAAGCTTCCGCTGAAAAAGCTATTTTTAATATGCAATATTCAGAGACCTTCAAGCCTGGAGAAGATGAAAAAAATATAGAATAAAAGTCTTAAATAATTTAGAGCTACCTCACCACAAAGATTTTTTTCTTAAACAAAAGATGGCAAGGTTTGAGGATTGCTTTTCCCCAAGTTAACATAGCATTTCTGCAAGATGTCAGTTTGACCTTGCCAGAGACTGAAGTTATCAGTTTATCTACAGAACAGTTACAAATATTTGCTGTGGCAATGCAAGCTTCTTCACAGTGCCATGCCCATATGCCTCAGTTCTGACCTGTGGGACTACTTGTAGAGAACAAGTTTTGGCGTCTTCAGCTAAGATCAACAGCGAGGGTGCCAAAGGCAATGGTTTTCTGAGGTGTAAACAAGAGCTCACTAGGAACTTGATTGAGACCGCCAACTCATTTCACACAACCTATGCAGCTTTCAGATAGGAAAGACTTTCATCTAAGAAGTCACTACCAATGTATTCTGTCAACACTGATTCATGAGGTATCAGAGCTCATTCTTCTGATTGCACTCGTCTTTCTTCGCCTCACAAATTCAACCCCACTTGTCTCAAAGACTTTTAGAGGCAGAGTCGGGGTTTAATGCAAGGGGGAGCACACAAGATCTTCCCATCCATTCCCACACACATGGGCAATCTGCTCCCACTCCTTTCTGGCTGGTGAGACAAAGACACACCAACACGGTAAAATAGGAGCAACAGGAGGAGCTGGACCCTAGCTGAGGAATTTCTGTTGCTCTCAAAATTACTGCTAGGGAGCGTAGCACCAACTACCCTGACAGGCAGAAAGGAAGTGAATGAAATAGACTCACCTACTCACCTCACCTCCCATAAAGGAAGATTCATCCCTTTTCTATGCTTCCCCCTCCTCCAGAGAGGGGGCAGAAGGAGATCCACTGTTGCCCACTTATTTTCCACTTCTGGAGGAAAGAAATTCAGATAAACAACATACAATGTATAGATTTTTTTCATAAAACCTACTTCTCCTGTGTTGTTCTGCCAAATCCTTTAAAATGCAGAACATATTTCAAAGTTTTCCATGGACAAAGTCTTAAACCTCCTTTATTTTCATAGCAGTAGAGTGTCTCCATCATGGTCAACTGTAAGAGGTGGAATTTACAGAAATGAGGGAAAGAGACACCAGAGACATACTCCTAAACACCATCTCCCCCTACAAGACACACATACTTATTTGTCTGACTACATCAGGGGACTGCTTGGGGACATAAACTCCTTTCCTCTGTGCCCATTTTCTTCCTCATGTTGTTTCCTATCATCACTGGACGATGCGAGAACTAATCACTCCATAACATCTAGAACTGAGAGAGCCACAGGTGAGCTTCTCATTCTACTTTGGTCCGCTAGACTAATTGGCTAGAACCATGCTTTACATCTAAAATTTTGTAACCCTCGCTTTCAAATGGTATACGGACATTAGGATCAGATTTTCAGAAACTTGCCTTTATATTCACGTAGGTGCAGAAAATCCAGGGTTCAATTTTTCTCAGCTAGCAAAGTCTAAGCAGGAATCACAACAAGATAGCATATTAGCCTGGGACCAGCCAATCCACCTCATCTACACCATCTATGGTGGCTGTGCATATAATGCTGTTGGTAGGCTTTTTGCTGCCTCTATTTTTTGGTATAATAAATAAAATGATGAAGATGCCCATTTAATGTTCCAGGGTGTTAGACTCCTACCTGCCCACTCCTAGGGTTTATGGGTGCAATGAGAGCCACTAATGCCTGTTGTTGTTGCTGAATCAGAACAAACCTATGACCAATTCCATGCCAGAATTTTGAGAGCTCATCATCTGAACAAATACAAAAAGCCAATATGCCTGCTATTAGCTTAAATTTATTCTAAAGGGAGACCATCAAGGGGCGATTTTTTCCACTATTGTTTTAGTTTTTTGTAAATTATTCTATGAAGCTCCAGTCAAAGATGTGATATTTACATTTGATTTTGGTTTCAAAGGGCATGAATAGCACAGTCTAGACTTATTATACTTTGATATATCGTTGTCATAGCAACATATGTAAATTATTAATCTTTGTATGTGAAATATCTGCAAAGGACAGATTACCTTTGTGTTAAAAATGCAGATAGTTTTAAATATTTCCCTGTGATGAAGCATTGTGCTCTGAAATCAGCAACAGTATTCAGGAAAATTAGGTCTCATGAAAATGTCTAAAAAGGTGCCCCATAAGTGAAAGTTAATTTGAAGCTGAAAGTGAAATTAATAGCAACAACCCATCCAATTATGCATGATGTTGATACAGTTAAACATATGAACTTTATGTTTCTGTCTGAATGGAGCCCCAGTTCTAAAAATCTGAGAACACAACATACTGTATTTCACACTCATAAGCAGTATTAATGCCTAAAATGCTAAGCACAGACCTCTGCCACCTATTCTGCTCCCCTCCTCCCCAACTCCTGAGTCAGGACCCAACCAAGTCACAAAGTGAATAAAATAATGATCACTTCTTTTAAATGGCATAATGTGAATGGAATTTACTGTATACACCTGCAGTTCAGGAATAATAGACTCCCTGAGAATAAACTTGCACCATTGAAATACATTTTTTGTTGTGTTTGACACATGAAACTAGACATCCGGTAGCTGTTTATATGTGGATGTTACTATATTACCCTACAAGGTCATCTGCAATGGCTGACTGGATACTTTAGCTCTAGTAATGGTCTTCCTCTTGTAAATATCAGAAAGCCTTTACTTGTAAATTTGGGCATATTGTAATTTAACATTTGCTGGCAAAATTGGCAGGTTTCTTTTACTAGTATAGGTGTTGGCTAGGAATAACAAAAGCAACCTGACAAAGTACCCTAGTCATATTTGACTATAGTTATAAAGTTGGTTCCTACTCAGTAACTTAGGAAATTAAAAACACTAAATCTAGGATTTTCTCCACTGGGACCTAATCCAGTCCAATTTACAACCTGAGGATTTATAAAGGCTTTTCTGAAAGAAATGGGAAAATGTCAGCTACAATTTCTTGCTAGACTTGCACTGAATCTATTAACCTTGCCCAGAGAATATAATGTTACAGTTATCTCATTTACAATGTTATTGTACATGATTTATGGCCACAGCATCAAGTCTCAAAGTAGGTTTGTATATTTAAGTAAAATTTACATGTCTATGATATAAATGATTATTTTTTTCATGTTCAGAGAAAAAATATTAAAAAGTGATTTATAATATTTCAGCTTTATAGAAAAATATATATAGCGTGACTAGACCAGCGATAGGGAAAAACTCACGATGTCTACATGACTTCAAAGAATATCTACATTCAGGCTAATGTTTCTCCTATCTAATTAGGAAACATGAGGCATGAAGTACATTTGATTACTCAAATCCTTTATACGGTTAAATTCTGGCTACTCTGGTGCAGATGAGCATGAAGGGGGAATAGGACAGCTGGAAACTCTCCCTCACCTTGTGCAGGCAGTAGCCAGAATGCCAGTGCTCACAGCACTCAGGCACTGAGTACAAAAGGAGCAGAACACCAGCAGAACAATGGATAGGGTCAGGAAGGATGGAAGAATGATCAGGGCCCTCCCACTGCACACTAGCTGGCCGTTGGAGGAAGGTGCTGTGGATAATACATACTGCATCTCTAAAAAGGTGGTATAAGAAATACTGCTAAAGATGCAAAAAGAACAGGAGTGCTTGTGGCACCTTAAAGACTAACAAATTTAACTTGAGCATAAGCTTTCGTAGGCTACAGCCCACTTCATCGGATGCATGTAGTGGAAGATACAGTAGGATCACACACACACACACACACACACACACAGCATGAAACAGTGGGTGTTACCATACACACTCTAATGAGAGTGATCAGTTAAGGTGAGCTATTACCAGCAGGAGAGAAAAAAAACTTTTTGTAGTGGTAATTAAAATGGTCCATTTGCAGCAGTTGACTAGAAGGTGTGAGGAACAGTGGGAATAAACATGGGGAAATAGTTTTACTTTGTGTAATAACCCATCCACTCCCAGTCTTTATTCAAGCCTAATTTAATGGTGTCCATTTTGCAAATTAATTCCAATTCAGCAGTCTCTCATTGGAGTCTGTTTTTGAAGTTTTTTTGTTGTAATATTACAACTTTTAGGTCTGTAATCGAGTGACCAGGGAGATTGATGTGACCAAGGAGTGACCAGGGAGATATATATATCTATATATCTATCTATCTATCTATATATATATCTTCCTACTGTATTTTCCACTGCATGCATCCAATGAAGTGGGCTGTAGCCCACAAAAGCTTATGCTCAAAAAAAAATTGTTAGTCTCTAAGGTGCCACAAGTACTCCTGCTCTTTTTGCGGATACTGATTAACACGGCTGCTACTCTGAAACCTGCTAAAGATTCATTTCTCAGCGGTCTCTGAGATACACTACCTGCTCCCCACCCCAAATACCTCAAGTGAGCATAGCAAGTGAAGGCACTCCTCTCTACCCTCCGCTGCTCTGGCCCTCAACTGTGAATTCTCTACCCCTGCTTTCTAACAATCATTATATTGAACTTGGATTTAGAAATAATTTTGAAATCTGCTGCTTTGAAAAGAAATAGAAGCTTTGAATCCACCATGCACTTCTTTAAATTAGTTATTGACATGGCTAGACATGAACCTCTGTCAAGACCACCAAATTCAGATCTGGCTTTATGCCTTAGTTCACAGCTCAAATCTCTCCCTAAAATGGGTTAACCCCAAACACCCAAACTCTGGAAAAAATAAATCTGAGCTCTTGATCACAGCCCGGCATCTTGACTATTAGTGCTACATAGTAGAGATATCAAATCTGAGACACAAAGTTTTGACTCGGGTCTTTTTCCAATGTAAGCATTCATTTATTTTATGGAACATTCCATTGTTCTTTAGGTGAGATTACGTTTTTCATATTCAAGCCCTTGAACATATGTAGGATTAGAATAGCTTGCAATGAATGATTCATTTAGAATGGTAAGGTACTGTAATTTGATTTATTGCAGACAGAGGACCAACTTTGATTCATGTTTTTCCCCTTGCAAAGCAAGACTAATACAGTAGTTGAAAATTTGGATTGAATTAGTGAAAATTCAATTTTTCCAGTAAGCTCACGTAGAATGTTGTTTGCCTGCTGGATGAGATATTACAAAGGACAAAGTTTCTTCTCGTAAGCATGACAAATGTAAGATCACCTCCTGGCTTAAAAAAAATAACTTGCATGCTGATGAGGCACATAGGACCCAGCTGACCACTTCCAATTTCATGGTCAAATAGACCAAAATATGGGTAGTGATCAATCCTCGCTTTAATTTTTTGGTTGTCTAGCTACCTTTGATTCACCATCATCAATTTTAGCAACCAAGATTCATCCTTACAGACAGTCAAATAAGCAGATCTTGAAAAGACAAGTACCCATCTAGTCTAAGAATTGCCAGTTTGCATATACTTCACAACAGAGGATAGTAACAAATGTATCTAATTATATGTATAAAATAGGAGACAAAAGTTATACTATGTTGACTGAAATAGGCAGCTTTCGCACTCTCTCTCTTAGCTATGCCTATACTGCATACCAGTGGCAGTGGCAGCAGCAGACGCATGCAGATTATATATAGCTACATGCCACTGTGAAAGGGAAGCTGGGTTCACACTGCAGCATGTCACTACATGTGTCAGTGAAAGGCTCTAGCAGGGAGGAGGCAGCAAGGAAAGGCACCCAGCCAGAAGGAGCTGCCAGAAGCTTTCACTGCTACCTCCCCGAGCCAGAACCTTTTCCTGATGCTGAAGCCTTGCCCTCAGCTTTCCCACCACCATGCTTAAAAGGTACCTAATCATAGGCGCTGACTTCATGGGTGCTCAGTGTCTGAAGCACCCATGGGGGGGAAAAATGGTGGGTGCTGAGCACCCACCAGCAACCCCCATATCAGCTCCTTTCCCCCTCCACAATGACTCCCGCCCATGGCCCTGCCGATCAGCATCTTCCCTCTCCCCCACAGAGCCTCCCGCCCAATGTGGATCAGCTGTTTAACAGCCTGTAGGAGGCACTGGAGGGGATGGGGAGGTGGCGGCGGAGCGAGGATGGGGCACTCAGGCGAGGGTGCGGAACGGAGCAGGAAGGGGCAGAGCAGGGTCTTGGGGGAAGGAGTGGAGAGGGGGTAGGACCTCTGGCAGAGAGGGGATCAAGCATCCTCCCTCTCCCTGGGAAAGCACAAAGTCAGTGCCTGTGTACTTAATCAAAGATAACAGAGGTGAAATACAGTGGGTGGTAGTTTATCTAGTCCTGGATTATCCCTACTGAATTTTAACAAATGGTCTGTCTAGTGCTGCCTTTGTTTTGTTTTTAAATTGTCATCACCGGCTATGGAGCAGCGCAACTGACCTTAGAAGCTTACTACAGGTTCTAGTTGTTCTTCCAGCTTTTCAGAAGTTGAGTAAATTTTATATTGCAAAATTTCACATTCTGCCACTGTGTTTAAGAATTTCTCCCCCTCCTTAAGTATCCAAAGGAAGTGAACATTAGGTCATTTCTTAATCTCCTTTCCCCCCCAAGCTATACATATTTAATTCTCTCACTCTTTCCTCAAATGTCAGTTCCTGCAGGCCCTTTATCATCATGGTCACCTGCTTTGTAATTACCTTCAGTTTATCAATAACTCCCAAATGCTTTCTTTATATGTCAGCTGAGTAAAATATAATCCAATGGAAAATTAAAAGGAAAGGAGAAGAGGAAGTACCAGTAGCCTTGGGTGTTTGGAGACAAGCTTCCTGTTCAAATACAGAATTCTATAATAAATACACTAGAGTTCTTTGTTTTTTTCCTGCAGAAAAACAGCAAATTTAACTTCAAATCAGAATCAGTGCATCATGCTAGGTCAACCTACATCCACAAGGTAAAACCTTCAGGAGAAGCTCTGGGAAAGGAAATTTCCATGAGGAGACTCTTGCAAAGGCTCTCCTACATCATTGGAGGCAGGAGGGAAGATGTTTTGCTTCCCTGTTACCTAGCAGCTCTGTTCTTGGAGTACCCAGCCTATCTGACTCACAAAAGACCCTTCCCCCAGCCTCTGCTTGAACCAAATCTGCATCAGAAGAAAGACTTACAAAAAGCAATGGAAAGGCAACGGAAGACACACCTAAACCCTTGGGATAAGGATGACAGAATTAAGGAAACTGTCCTAGCCTCACTTGCATCAAAGATGGGACAAGGAGGCATCCCCATTAGCATACAAAATGGAGAACAGAGATTCCAAGGCAAGAACCACATAGAATTCTGGGACCAGAAAAGCAGGGAAGCACTGCATGCTGGGGGATCTCTGCTCCAGATGTTAATGAACCCACACCGACACACACCCAGCTCAATAGTTATCAGACCAATTCTAGAAATAAATCCTTTATTGATATCCAAAATAGTGAAGCTCCCTAATTACATTGTGAGCTCCCTCCAAGGAACACCACCCAAAACTGGGAATGATCAGCTCCCATGACTACCCTGAACAAAACAACTTTGTTGTTCTCCCTTGTTTACACAAACAAATGTAGTGTTCTCCCTTAAGCCTTTGTTGTTTCTCTATAAAAACTCCTACCCATGCTCAAGTGTTCTAAATCTGCATCAGTTTCACTGGGACTTCATCTTCTCCTGACTGATCATGCTGGGGGCTCTGCCTGACTCCAGCACTCTGGACCCTCAGCTATCACCACCACCTGGGACTCCTGATCTATTCAAGCTTCACAGAGTGGTGAGAACCCAGCTCTCTCTCTCTCTCTCTCTCTCTCTCTCTCTCTGTATAGCCTTCTGATCCTGACTTGTGTGATCAGTTATAGTTTTGTAAACCTGACTTTTATGATCAAGTTTAAGTTAGATTTAATATCATAATTGTTTTGTTTGTTTGCCTCCCCATGGTTATTATCTGGTAATAAATAACTGTCATGATTAAGCTAGTTGCTTCTCTCTCTCTCTTCCACACACACCCCACCCCCCGCCCCGTGATGTTTTTTTCTTTGGTTTCTTCATTCTCTCTGCAGCAACGCTCCTTGTACTGTTTCAACCCAAAGCTCTTGGTAACTTTTACTCTGTGCAAGGAGGTGTCAGGAAATAAATCAGGGGAGACACAGCCGTCCGACCGATAGATGGCTGGCACAAACAGGACAACACAAGAGTGCTTTCACTTAAAGCTAAACTTTACTAGTCTCAAGCACTTACACATGTCCGCAACAAGATTAGTAAAACACCCCCAAAACTTGATAATTACCAAAGCTGAGTGTGGCTTTCGAGTGACACAACGGCAGCCCATCTGCCGGTGGGGAACACAAGATGCATCCAGAGGGAGAGACCAGTCCCGAAGAGTCCTCCCATCTCAAGCTTTTCCCCCTTATTTATACATTAGTAATACGACAGGTCCCTTAAAGAAAACTTGTCAAGCAAACAGTTCCAATGATCAAGCAAGAGGTTCCTTCTGATTATTGATTAACCAGGTGTGGGTTTTTCCAGAATTTGCAGCCTTGAGACCCCAATAGACATTCCTCGGGCATATCAGCAACTTCAACACAATTCTTATCAGGAAGGATGTGGAGTCAAGCTGCCCTTTCTGTGGCACCCTGTACAGTACCTAAGCTAAAAGATCCCTGCAGCGCCTAAAAATCCTGTGGCATTTGCTCAAGAGGGTTACTACCAGAACAATTGTAACATGAAAGTGAGGATAGAGATGTGCTGAACCAGGGACATATGAGGGTGGCAGCTTTGGAAGTGCTGCTTGACCCAGCCTGCTCAGGTGTGCTCTATTCTGGTGTGGTACCGATGGCATATAAGTAGGGTGACCAGATGTCCAGATTTGATAGGGACAGTCCCGATATTTGGGGCTTTGTCTTATATAGATTCCTATTACCCTCCACCCCCGTCCCAATTTTTCACACTTGCTGTCTGGTCACCCTACATATAAGGGTGACAACTTGGAAGTGCTGCTCGACACAGCCTACCGAGTCCAGGGACATATGAGAGGTCAGCTTAGGAGTGCTGATTAACCCAGTCCTCTCAGATGCGCTCTGTTAATATGTGCGTGCATGTGTTTTTCTGGGGCTGGAAGAACCCAGCCCTGCAGAATAGCTCCATTGGGAGGGAACTTGCAGCAGAGCTCCATATGAGAACACAAGTGACACAAGCAATACATTGATAGAAGTACAGAACCCCACCATCCTCCAGAAGAGTAACCTTAATAAATGAGCGTACCCCAAAGTAACGGGCAAAGCTGGTAACATCCCTTCTCTCCTGCCCTGAAAAACAAAGTCCAGGATCTGTCCCCAAAACCAATGGATCCCAAGGGAGTAGGAGGAGGCCAGAGCAATCCATAGGCGACATAGGGCCCTCATAACAGCCCTGGCCCCCTACATACTCCCTCTGCCAGAGCATCTCCATGGAATCTGTGCAATCTACAACAGTGGCAAACCACACAGGAAGGGTGTCCCACATATGCAGTTATCAAGTGAACAATTCCTCCTTAAATATTGTATTGGAGTATGTCACTGGCAGCACTTGACTAACTTAAGCTAGAAGTGCTGTAGTGCCTGTTACTAATACACTCAGGCAAAGATAAGGTTGGAAAAAGAAAAACCATAATGGAACATGTTAAGGAGCTAGGGCAAGTTTCTCACCACTTACACCAATGTAAATCCAGAGTAACTCCACTCTGATCACTATCTTCATGATTCTTTCGCATACTGTTAATTTTAAATTAGATTTAAGAATTTCCTGGTTCTTGAGAGCTTTGAAGCCATTTTGAGTATAAAAATAGCAAAATCCAGGGACTAAATTTCCCCCCTTTAAAATACAAGGACCAAATCCTGCCCTGGAATCCACAGTGCAGACTTCTGAAAAAGAATTTGTGGGGCTGATGTCAACACCGACCCTTAACTTTGGGCCTGCCGGTATTCTTCCGTCTTCCAAAAAGTACTAATAAGTTCACACATTCTTTGGGTTTGCAATGTAGCATGAGGGGACTGGCCAAACATACCCATGTTTTTAACAGAATGCTTACGTAAATAAGCAGAATGTAAGCCAATTAATGTGCATAAATTACAATTAACTACATAAGGAATAAATTACACTCTTGAGTCTCCTCATATGTGTAACCAATAGGGAACTGTCTGGCTACATTAATTTTCACATGTTTCAGCTAAATCAGAGATGCAAATGCAAAATCCATTACCGAGGAGTATGGATGTAGGCCCCTCCCTGGAGGACTCGGGGTCCAGAAATCAATGAATGTTCCATAGTGATCCAGAAGTGCAGGGTGCTGTTTGTCCCCTTCCCTCTCCATCCTCCCCCAAATCACAGTCTTTTGAGCTTACTCAGAGCTCTTCTTCGTGTCTGGGAAATGTACTCAGAGCATCACAACTAAATACAAGGTGAACAGATAATTTAGCATAAGTAGTTACATTTCAAGGGACCATTCAAGGTGAAGTGACCCATTTACTCCCCTCCAGCCATAAGGGGAAAAGGAGGGGAGGGGGGAATATTCATCTTAACACTCAAAACCACCTTCACCAAACAAGGACACTGCACCAGAAAAATAGATCACATCATGGAATAGGCAACCCAAATACCCTGAGAGAACCTGCTTTGATATGGAAATAAACTCCCCTCCGTCTGACTGCACACCCCTAGTTTTCACCTACCGCCCCATTGGATATCCATATAGGGTGTCCAACTACAACCCATACTTGATGGGGACCCCATCCTGAAAGAAATCTTTCCTGAATCCCCTCTTCTGGTCTTTAAACAACCTCCAACCTTTCCAAGTTCATCATCAGAAACAAGCTCCCCAGAGACCTGGACATACCAACTCAAAGTAGCAGCAGACCTTGCCAGAACAGGGAAAACCTGCAGACATATCTCCATTGCTGCAATGAACACCACCACTCACAACACACCTTTCAAGATCCATAGGTCCTACACATGCCTATCACAACATGTAGTGTACCTCATCAAGTGCAGTAAATGCCTCAATCACGTGGGTGAAACCAGACACACACAGGAAAAAGTTAAGACCAAAAACACCTTATCACCTATGGCTGAACACTTTCCACAAAACCTTTACACTATATCTGACCTATCAGTCTTCGTCCTCAAAGGAAACCTGCACAATACTTTCAAAAAACAAGCCTGAGAGATTAAATTAATAAAATTTTGCTAGACACCAAAAATCATGGACAGAAGAGAGACATTGGATTTATGCTTTATTACAAGAATCTACAACCAGCTGCCTTTGCCCAGCATAACTGAAAATTGTTAATGGGCCACTTGGTTCCTTGAAATGTGTTACTTATGCTAAACAATCTTCAACACATTGTATTTAGCTGTGACATTTCCCAAACCATCATGAAGAAGAGCTGTGTAAGATCCAATGCTCATCTCTTTCACCAACAGAAGTCGTTCCAATAAAGGATATTACCTCACCCACCTTGTTTCTCTAATCAATATTTCACTTGTTCCTCTCCCCAATTTTTTTCCCCACTGGTCAAAATTTTTCATTTGAAGTGTTTCTTTTGACAAAAAATGACTTTTTTGAAAGCTTGTCCCTCTCACCAAAAGAAGTTGGTACAATAAAAGATATTACATTGCCCAACTTGCCGTTCATCAAAACAGAAATTTCTGCAGAAAATGTCTGTTTTTGACAAAAAAAATTATCCAAGAGTTTTCAGCCAAAAGCCAAAATTTTGACCACGAAATAAACAAATAAAAATCATCCAACACGCCAAAATGGTCAGTTTCCAAAAACCAAACATTACTTTTTTCAGTTTTGAAGCACATAACTTTGTTCAATTTTTTTCATTGGACCTAAAAGCACCTTCAAGCAGCTCTAATGCTATCACCTTTACTCAAAAAAGATAAATAAAATTCCTAATTATATTCATGTTATTGAAATGCTATCAATGAATTTTTTATCCTGAAGCTGTTCTAATAATAAATAATAATGCTATACATTATGGGAATTAAAAAAAAAACCAAATAGCCTTCATAACATACAAGATTTGATAGCACAGAGAGAGGAAAGCTACTGTCTAAAATTTATCCCCGGGAGACAACAATAAATCCTGGCCATGAATTGACTCTGCAGTTTTGGGTAGTCAAAAGTTTTGTTAGCTGCTTCACCTGTGGGTGAACACTTTTCACAAAGCCCCTCTGCCTTTTAGGTGCTCAGATGTACTTATTGTACTTTGTTGTTATGTTATTCTAGCACTGCTGAGATACCATTTAGTGGTCAACACACAATATTCTGGAAATATTAAAAATTGCTTCTGTTTTTCAAACTGGACAACTCCTGTGAGAAATAAAGGGGGGGAATAGCTCCCTTTGATGGACATCCAGCCAGCCAGTTAGCTGTAAAATCCCTCTTGGTAGCTGTTCTCTACTTGCTGTAAAGGGTTAAAAAGTCCCCCAGGTAAAGGAAAAAAAGTGGGCACCTTACCAAAAGAGCCAGTGGGAAGGCTAGAACTTTTTAAAATAGGGAAAGAAACTTTCCCTTTGTCTGCTGTTCTCTGGGCTGCAAGAACACGGAACAGCAAATGCTATAAGCAGAAATGCTGTGTAAGGTTTGAACCAGGTATGAAAAAGTATTTTCCTTACCTAGAAGGAATAATTTGGATAGGGAATGTTTAGTTAGATGGTATCAGGTTTATTTCTTATTTTGGCTTGTAGATCTCCTTTGTGCTAACCCCTGATGCTTTTGTTTGCTTGTAACCTTTGAACTGAACCCCCAAGAAAGCTAGTTTGGGTGCTTAATTTTTAGAATTGCTCTTTTAAAATCTAGCAAATGCCTAAGTTCCAGATGTATTTTCTTTCTTTTTGTTTTAATAAAAACTTTTTTTTTTAAGAACAGGATTGGATTTTTGGTGTCCTAAGATTTTTGTGCATGTTGTTTGATTAGCTGATAGCCACAGCTAATCTCCTGTTTTCTTTCCAGCTCTTCCCTGGAGAGGGGGTTGGTGGTGAAAGGGCTTTAGGATACCACACAGGGAGGAATTCCCAAGTGCTCCTTCCTGGGTTCAAAGGGGGTTTTTTTGCATTTGGGTGGTGGCAGCGTTTACCAAGCCAAGATCAGAGAGAAGCTGTAACCTTGGGAGTTTAATACAAGCCTGGAGTGGCCAGTATTAATTTTTAAAATCCTTGCAGGCCCCCACCTTCTGCACTTGGAGTGAGAGTGGGGATTCAGCCTTGACAACCCCTGACCATCTGACAACCAGCAGATCATATGGATTTACTACTGAGCTAGCATTTTGTTTATTTTGCACATCTCACCTGAGTACACGTTTCCTCTGATTTCATTTCCTTCTTTTAATTGAAATTGAAAATTTAATTTCCTTTCAACTGCTAAGAACCAGGAATAGCAAGTCCTAAGCTGGCAGTGTGGAAGCAGAAAAGATACAATCACAACACATGCCAGCAGGCTGGACAATGTAATGTAGAAATACGACTTTTCATGCAGAACTGGCACATTTTTTGGCTCCTCCCCATCACATAATGGCCCCTCATCTAATTGAACACTGTCTGAATAACACATCTGTCATTTTTGGGCCCAGTCTTGGAAGTCATTAATGCCTGGAACTCCAGTGGTAAGATAGCAGAACCAAAAATCTCCACAAATCTCCTTCAAGGTGGGGTAAAAAAATATACTTTAATATTGAAAAAGCAAATAGTACAAGACTTGATAATTTCCAAGATCTCTTGTTCTCTTGCACAATTCTAATTCAATTTAATGAAAAGAAAAAAATATGATAAAAAAATGCTCTGTCAGGTAACATTAAGACTCATCATTCAAGCACTTTCTGTACCCTGTAAACTACAATACAGGAAGGTATTGGGAGACAGAGATATCAGTTTAGACATCTTAAATGACATAAATGTCATTACAATAGTGCTGAATGGTGATGCATGCTATTAAAAGAAACCAGTGGATGACATGCTTTTCAATTATTGGATGTGATGAAAATACTATAGCAATTTCTTTTAAATAGCGTAAAACTAATGGCATGCCAATCAAAAATAGAAGAATGTCACAAAATGTAGATGGTAAGAAAAATATAAATTATTGCTCTCAATAGGTTATAGCTTTTTCCACTACTAAATAAAATAGTCAAAACTTACAAGGCTACTTGAAAATAATGCAAGACTGGCATTCACACCTCACACATACCCAGATTTTCCAAAATCAAAGGGCCGCATTTGGCAAAAATCTCCTTGCACTGGTCTCATACAGAGAGCTGCCAAATATCAAAGGTAAGTGTTCATCTCTTTCCAGAAACAGAAATTAGCCCTGAAATTGGAAATTTCATCAGAAGTGGGTTTACTCATGGAAGCTTATGCCCAAATAAATCTGTTAGTGTCAAAGGTGCCACCGCACTCCTCATTGTTTTTATCCTACTTTGTGGACACTTTGTATGCAGCTTGGAGACTCTCTCAGTGAACTAGACCAACAGAGAGAGCATTAATCCCTTGAAATAGGTTCACTGAAAATGAGTGACACAGATGTCAATGGTGTGAAAATCATGACATGTAAAATGGGGAAAAAAATACTCCAGGGAAATGTTTAATAAATGCTTGATTAAATAATAATAGCAATAATGACCTTGGCATGGGCCTTTTCCTGGGGTTTATAAGCAGCTGGGGTGAATAGGCCTTTGCCACACTACAAGCCATCATCTCCTCCCTACTGATCATTAATCCTCCTTAGGTACTTGGATTGTCATTCCTTAAATACTTAAATGAGTTTAAAGAGGCTACGCTGAAATAATTTTCAGATAGGTTCATACAATGCAAGCATTTTAGGAGGAAACTAGAATGATAAGATCTTGTGCCAAAATCTGGCAGAAAAAAAATTGTATGCAATTAGTACTTAATTTGCATTGAGAAAGCAGCAAAAAAAAGTGTGAGTGGGGCAGTTCAGAGGGGTCAGTGGAAGAATTATTTCTGTAGGAGACCATGTGGTACTTGTAAGCAAACCCTGCAGACACTAAGTGGGAGCTGAGCAAGTGCTTCAGAAAGGTTTCTAGAATACAAAAATGGAAAATTACAAGTTCAATGAGGCTATTTTTTAGTGCCAAGGGTGAGCGGTTTTCCCGACAGCATGGTTCCTAATTATGATTAGCTATTTGCAATTATGAGGCGGGGGGTGGGGAGAAATATGTTAAATGTCTGCATTTTCATCGTGATGAGAGGATGGTTTGTTGAGTTTTCTTGCTAGGAAGCATTGGCCCTTTGAAGAGTTTATCATTTCTAGTAAGTGAACTGGGGAGGGATGAGGTTTCACAATAGAATTGTTACAGAGTAGATCTTCTGACAATTTTCAGCGAGGATGTTGTTGATTTCCCCACACACAGTATAAGTGGGCTGGTTGCTAAAATTAAAGCTGGACAAATTTACAATAAAAACTTGAGTAGTTTCTACAGCAGTCACGGTAAATGAAAACCAATCTTTCACAACTTGTATAACGCATGCCAGCTTGTAGAGCAGGAAAAAAAACAAAATGTTTCTCATCTCCTCCATATATTTGGGGCTCTACAATTTCAAGGCACAAAGCTGAGGGAGAGCATCTGTGCTGCCATGTGGGACAAGGGGTCCCTACCATGGATGTCACTCCCAAGATCTTTGGGCTTCCCTTAAGAATCTTGGGGCTTCCATAGGGTAAGAAGGCTGTACTCTATGCCTCATGGGGAGGTACACCCAGCTCACTGGCAAGATGACTTCGTGGAAACTTCACAGCCTCACTGCTGGTGTCCGCTTAACTTCAGCTCTCACAGTGTTATATGGGGGACATAATTTTGCCCTATATATCCAAAACAGAAAAAAAATATTTCAAAGTGTTTCTCTCCCTCAGAATACCTGCAAAGGCACAAAAGGTGTGATAAAGCAGAATAATGGGAAATGTATATTTTATAGATATACATATCTAGCTTCTCTAGTCTCTTTGACCTTTGTATAGGAAGACTTCCCTATTGCTAGTAAATTCCCTAACTCCATCTTTTAAATAAACAAAAAATAATCTCATCGTTGTTGTAATGCCTATCATTGACTAGGCTACTGCATATTCAACTGCTACAACATGTTTGCATTCATGCAATAAAAAACCAAATATAAGAGGTCATTCAAAACACCATCAGCAGAAAAATAAAACTATCGAAAATGAACTACAGGTTAACCAAAACATGACCAAAGACAGTATTATTTAGGCTTCATCAGAAAATGATTTCATACCATGGTTTTGTAAAATCAAAATTGTGAAGCTATGTTTAATATTTTATTTATTGGACATCATCATCATTGGGAAAACAGATAAACAAAAGACTAGAGGTGACAGAATCTCACGCAACTGATTCCTTCTCTTTAGAGAACTGTAAAGGTAACTCGTTTGCCCAGAGAGAATCATCTTCACTTCCTGATTAAATGCAATCAGAGTGCTTTGGCTGGCAATCTGGTCTAATTTAAAAACTATCATATCAAGTGATAACTGTTAATGACTACCAATATTATACAGCACTGAAATGAAGGTCAAAAGCTGTGGCTAGAAAGCTAAATAAGTTTCAAAGCTATTCAGCCTGTTCAAGACAAACCCTTTGCTTGCACCAAAAGGTCACTATGATAAATCCTCTGGTGGGTGATTTGCTTCACTCCTATCATAAGTAAGATTAACAAAAATGCCACAAAGTAAAATGGTGTATCATTTTCCTTTCCAATTTCAAAGAGCTTTAACTGAATTGTTCAGTGAAATGAACCTAGCAGTATGTCACAGTTAGATATGATGCTTCATTATACCAAAACAACAGGATTTAGTGAGGAATGTGTCATTAACAGAAGCATTTGATAGAAAGATCTGCATTTTTCCTGTCCAATCTTTTATGCACAAGGAAAGGAAATTATTGAAGTGACAGGACCCAAATAAGGTGGGTGAAAGAATGAGCCCCCAGAACTCAAATGATGGGGAAAGGTCAGACTAAATTAAAGCATGTGACCCTCCCATTCTGGTAGTTCAACTTCACAGCAGGTTGTAAATGTATATGATTCTAACTTCTAAGGAGAGAGTCTGATTTCAGACATCCCTTACTCCAGTGGTTCTCAACTGTTTTTTCATCTGCAGTCCACAAGATCACTGAAAAACCGTCCTGTGACCACCATATCCCAAATTGGGTCACAGGACAAGTTTTGTCTATTTTGTGAGTTTCAGAGAAAAAAAATAAATCTGGAGACTTTTTGGGTGGGGACCAGTAATCCCGAGTATCTAGGGCAAACCTAAATTTAGGCAATATGGGGTCCTCATCATACACCCCTGGAACTCCTAGGACTCCACCTGTACTTGGAGGTTTCAGAGTTAAGATGAATGCATTTTTCTATGATTTGATTATTTAGGCAGACTCAAGCATATATCACTTGCTTCTAGTTTTAATCCGGTTTTTAAAGGAAATATGAAATTCTGATGTCATCATGTGACTCCAGGGGCTGGGGCCCTAGACATGGGTCTATAGTGCCTATTACACTTAATGCAGCTCTGATGTAGGAGTCTTATATGGTGGCGTTTGCTGGAAGCTGATGGGCTGTGTGAGGCTAGTACTGCATGGAGCTGCTAGGTTTGTCTCCTTTCTCTGCCCCACGTGTTTCTCTCTCATCTCCCTCAATATGCCCTCTGCACCTCATCTCTTCTGTCTCTTCCCAGGTCCTCCTTCTCACCTTCCTCTGTCACAGATGCCCTCTCCAGAATATTCCAAGGGGAAAGGGTGGGCTCCCCTCCTCCAGCCCTTCTTATGCCTCCTGGACAGGGAGAAAACTAGCAAGTGTCCTCTCTTCCTCTGTTTTGTCCTGACAATTGGGAAACCAACATTACCTCCATTCTCCGGAGTGCAGCCAGCAGGGAGGCTGAACTTTTGCTTTGGCTCCCCCTGTTGGGAGTGTCTGGAACTCCTTTTGTCTTTGCACTGCTGAGCACAACCCTCATCTACACTCAACATTGAATTCCAGCAACAAAAGGGAGATGAGAAGAGAGGAGTGGAAGTGTTCTGCAAATAAAAGGCGAAAGAATCTCTCACACACATTGAAAAGTGGCCATTTTTAGAATAAGCATACTTAAACTGAGCACGTTTGCTAATTAAAATGCTCAGAAAATGCATTCTGTACCAAAAAGAGTGATCACTGGCAGCTTGGGGAGGGTGCCCTCTTTTACTCATACATAACAAAGAGCTTTAATGCCTACTTCCATTTCAAATCTCAGTGCAGCCATAAGAACGGCGCTGCTGTTACACCTCCATGATTTGTAAAGCATTTTGAGATGCTCAGATGAAAGGCCCAATATAAATGGAAACTATTATTATCTATATAGCAGACAGATATTGGCTCCAGTACAACATTCTACTCTCCCGGGGTTCAATCATACAAGCTGCTGAGCACATTCAATTCCCAATAAATTCAGTTGAAGCTGAGAGGATTCAGCACCTTCCAGGATGAAGCCAGAGGTGCATGGATAAAAGCCACATGAAGGACCAAAATGCTGCAGTCCTTTCCTAGACAAAACTCCCTTTATGGTTTGTGTTTGGGTGCAGGGTAGGGGAAAGAAGAAGAGACTACAGTAGTATTAAGAAAAAGCAAAATATGATGCAAATCATAATGATGTAAATTAGTTAAATCATTAAAATGTTTATTGCTATTTGAAGACTAGATTGCTAAAATTACTGTCCTTGCATCAGATTACTAAATAATGAATCACATAAGCAAGACACTATAAATACCATATGTATTGGTCATAAAAACCTCACATAACAGAAATATGCACTTATTAAATGACAAAAATCAAATAATTACATTATAGTTAGATGTAAAAATAAACAGGAGAAATTAAGAGGTACATGGGCGTAATCTGACACATTTGTTCCGTTTACCCACCACTAAAAAAAGCAG
Source organism: Mauremys mutica (assembly GCF_020497125.1). Lineage (NCBI taxonomy): Eukaryota > Metazoa > Chordata > Testudines > Geoemydidae > Mauremys > Mauremys mutica. The sequence continues at coordinate 75,635,547 of NC_059077.1, forward strand.
TAAATTTCACACAGTGGAAGGGAGGTTGGGGTTTGCAGTTGTGTGTATGATTGTTTTTTGTTTTGTTTTTTGTTCTTGAACCCACTGGGAACAGCATAATTTTGAATCCTCAGTATTTCCACCTCTAATTGCTAGAAAGGTTCATTATCAGCTGTCTAAAGTGCAATACATCAACCTTGCAAAGCTGGTATACAAAAGACTTTCACACATCTGATGGGCTGCTGTGCTAAATACATCTTAATTTGTGCTGCATCTGCTGTTTTCTAATTTGTTTGTCATGCTGTGAATGTTACAGACTTTGCTACAGCAGCTCCCGATTTTTTTTCTTTTAAAAATGCAGCAGTTACTCAGAAAAGAAATGGCCAAGTGCCATCATTGTTCCTGTGATACACTGTGTAACATCAGTTCTGTTACATGCATAATATAATTCTTGATTATATATATACACACACACACTTAATATACATGTACACATACACTCACACATTAGATTATATTAAAAAAATACAAATATGTCATTCTTGAGCAAATAAATGTCTTGGTTGAATCTTTCACAGTCATACATACCAAAGATATTTTCAAATTACAGTTTGATTCATTTTTAAAATGTTTCATTTTAACAGTTGTATTCAACAACTCTTCAATGCTTTGTGCTAGTCATACCACATTAACTGACAATCCATATATTATTTCCCAATCCTTGAAAAGGAGAATTGCCAAATTCTTAATTCTTACTGATTCTTTTATAGCGATAAAGGCCAGTGGCTTTTTTACTTCTTGGAGTATATTTGTGAATCCACCTGCAGTCCTTAATGAAATGACTTTGGTGTTCCCTATTCAGTCCCTGTTGAGCCACAAACCAAATAAAACCAACACATGTAATTCAGCATGATTCACACTGGATTGAAGTCTCTGTACAGGAGACGCCTCGGCTTGAGCCAGGAGAGAAATTTAAGTCCTGCTATCCCCTCTCACAGGAGATAGTCTTTCCAGGTACAGTGAGTATTAAGGACACTGGTGAGACTGTTGATGAATTTGCCCTGTAGCAGCCTGTGCTGTCAGACCATTAACCTTCATGATCACAAAAATTCATCCCTTGAAATAATAAAGAAGAAAAAACCCCACAGGTGTTATTCTTTGTGTTCATGAAGCTTTATGGGGCATGAGGTTAGGAAGGCATCCATCTGACAATTATATACATTATTTACAAGTTTGATGGACACTGATCACTAGGAACCCTTCCCCTCAGGGCTCTGTGGCCACCACCACAACAACAAGCAGCTTTCAAAATAATGTAATAGTCTCAAAAATACTAGTCAACACAAAACAGAGTTCTGCTGTCAGATTCTTTTGTGTTATGTACACAAAACAATATGCCATCAGTAACCTAAGCCATAAATGTTGTTACAAATAATGTCCCCTAGTTATTTGTTTATATTTTGCTGTCAATCTTCCTCATTTAGGCTAGCAAATGTAGCTCCTGCACAGTGGTTAGTTATATAAAGAGGATAACTCCCTTTGTTTATGCACAGACCAGGCTTTATACAAGCAGCTGGAATGCAGATTTACTTCCCTTGTTTTTGCAGTGCGACTCCCTCAGCTACAGACAGGGAGAGCTATTTACATAATGCCAATCAGTCTCCAGTGTCAAGTTCTCATAAGAACATGCTGCAGCTATTATGCAGGCAGGCTTTATGACTGGTGAAGTCGTGGACAAATCAGAGCTATCGTAAAGGAGTATGTTTAATCAATAAGGTATATTGTTCAACTAGTGTCGGAAAACCTCGTAAAGTAGCAGCATTTGTAAAGGTTAATCAATTCAGCTAATTGTAAATGCTCTCAATTGTCAGTCCCTAAACAGTTCCTTCTCTTTGTAGCTAGTAATTCACTGTGGGATGCAGCAACACTAAGCTGGAAAGCTAAGAAAGGAACAGAAAGCAGTCAAATTTCTCATTACTCTTTTCATGTTGTTCTCCGCCTGGGTCTGTAAATGTCAATATATTTACCACAGAGAGATAGTCTTTTCTTTCTAGCCGCACTACCTTGCCTCCTTCTTTATACACAAAGCAAAGTAAAAGGCCTAATTGTCATGGTCTAGGCACATGAAAAGGAAATCAGGATATTGATCTTTTTGTTCAGCACCTTAAAGGCCATGTGCATGACTAATCAGTGGGGCAAGTTGCTGCAGTGATGCTTAATTCATACCAATAAGAAAATAAAATCTTTCCCAATGCATTGCATTTCCCCAAGGAATGAGAGCAATCAACCCACTTCTGAGGGTCTCAGAACTAAAGATGGGCCTGCATTGCAACAAATCACATCCAGATATTAAACTTTACCTAGCCCCAACATTTCAAGGGTATTTACACCTAGGATTTTGGTTCATTCCATAACAAATACAAAGACCAGTTGCAGAGTTTAGGATGTAGATTCCAAAACCTTTTCAAAAGTTAGGAGTGTTCATATCTAAGGATTTGGGTTCAGACCCACCTCTAGTCACAACTAGCCCCAATTATGTGTGGGCCAGATCCTCGGGTGATACAAATTTGCATAACTCTATTGACTTCATGGAGAATCTAGCCTATGGTGTGTTCTTCATCTGAAGACTTTTCATGGGATTTGGAAAGCAGGAACAAATAGGGCATCATCTGCTCTCATTAACAATGGTTTTAATGAGGAGTAATTCCATCAGAGTCAATGGAGTTACTCTAAAATATGGTATGAGAGCAGAATTAGGTCATACATCCATCTGACTTAATGTAATGCTAATTATTTTTATAAAATATTTGCAGTTTTCAAAACACAATTTTCTGAGCCTATATTGCTCCCTCTTCATTGTACATGCCCAGTCCTTGTTCTGTGTCCTGGACTTTCGAGGGTATGAACTCATGATATTAGTTTTCATTTTATGAAGAATCCTTGCTTTTAATGAAAAAAATCTTCTTATCAAACTATATTTTATACACACTGTTGACGCACATATAGTTTACATCTACCAAATTACACATCAAAATTGTCAAGCAACCTTATAGCACATGTGACAGTAATACAGAAAATGACACATACAGTGTATCAACTAGGTATCAACCTAGAGTAGCTTGTGAGCTCCCTCCTCTATCAAATATGCTCTTCCTAAGCTATATAGATTCCTATGGTCGGTCACTGTCATATTGCCATAATTTTAAGGGAAGTTTCCTAGCCACACTTAAGCTGCTCATGTGAGGTGAGGATTTCTATTAATCTACCAGTAGTCCATTAATATGGGATTTGAGAATATATTTCCCCCCTATTTCTTTTCTACCCCCCTACTAGTCCTCCCCCTTCCCCGTTACTCTAACACCTTCATTTTAAAAAAGTTTAATTTTCTTTCCCGATGGTAAATTTTTACATGAGTTTAATAATCTCTTGAAGTTATACTGGAGTATTGCTCAACTCACTTCTAAATTAAAGTACTTATTAAAAAACTGAAGCACTTTAACAATTTTAAATTACTCTGCACATAGCAATTTAAAATTATTGGAGCAGTTTTATAAGCACTTGAATTTGGAGGTGATCAGAGACCTGAAAATGTGTAATATAGAGTAATTTAAAATTATTAGAGTACTTCACTTTTTTTTTTTATAAGCTCTTCACTTTGGAAGTGATCAAGTTCTGACTTCTGAGCTTGCGCAGTGTAATGTGAAGTGTTCCTCGTTTTCAAGGAGATTCAGTCTATTAAATCAAACTACTTCAATCATTTAAAATTGCTGTACACAGAGCATGCTCAGAACCATAACTTCACTTTTTAAATTAAAAATATTTTTATTCCAGATCTATAAAAAGGCAGTTACGTGATATAGCAGCAATTTACCCTTTCAATGTTTGGATTCAAACATTTTTGTTTAAGTTTTTCCCTATGTAAAAAACAAACCCCAAAAGTCCAAAATTACTTTTCTTTCCTTTTTTTTTAATTTTAAAATACACCTGTGATATGAAACTGCAACAATACCTCCAAGGTCACCCTCCCACAGCCACATATATATCATGAAACATATACAAACACACACCTTAGTCTACAGCCATTTCCTGAGCACAGGTTCTATGGTGTCAAACACAACCACAGTCTTTAATGCCCTCACAAAAAAGTCCTTCACCCAAAAATAACAGATCATATATTATAGCAGCCTTGTCTTTTAAACCTTTCATTTTATAGTTTATGAATAAGGACTTTCAGGATTGAGCCCCGAGTACAAAAACAATAATGAAAGAACAACTAGGGTTGGGGTAACAGTGGGACAAAGTTAAGGTCACTTTATTGTTATGCAAATATGCTGTTTATAGATGTGTGTTAATGAGTAGTGTGTGAAATCTGATGACAAAAATGCATACTTCACCTCAGCTGGGATTTGCATAACTTTTAATGTTTGAGTTTAAACATATAGTATTGTAAGTATTTGGCACAGCATTTCTCAACTTTAACTAATGAAATATTTTGTTAGGGATTGTTGTTTTAAACCTAAAGCCACACAAGAACCCTGCTTTTACTTACACAAATGCACACATGCTGGACAGAATGTCAGAAACATGGATTTCCTTGCACAACTGCAAGTTTCTTCTTCATCCCTGTCTTATGTCCAGAGGCATGTGGGTTTATATCTTATCTAATGTAATTAGACCTCATTCATCTAATAGCTGAAAGTTGAAGCTAGACAAACAGACTGGAAATAAGGTGTACATTTTTGACACAGTAATTAATCACTGGAACAATTTACTAAGGGTCATAATGGATTCTCCAGCACTGACAATTTTCAGATCAAGACTGGATGTTATTCTAAAAAATCTGCTCTAGGAATTATTTTGGGGAAGTCCTATGCCTTTGCTCATACTAAGTCTTGTCTTAGTTTTTTTTTAAAAAGAAAGTTTGTCCCAGCTAATACATACATAATTCACATGTGAACTGAAGTATCAGAGGGGTAGCCATGTTAGTCTGGATGTGTAAAAGCAGCAAAGAGTCTTGATGCATGATGCATACCGATGAAGTGAGTATTCACCCACGAAAGCGCATGCTCCAATACGTCTGTTAGTCTATAAGGTGCCACAAGACTCTTTGCTGATGTGAACTGAAGTGGTTCCCAAAAGCAATTTATCCCCAGAGGATGCTAGCCTTTAATTGTTTACTGTGCCCTCTCAACAGGTAGCAGGACCTATCCTGTACATTGCACTAGTTTATTAAAATGACTTCCTGGCTCTCTATGAAAACTGCCAGAGCTACTTGATCTTATTCTACTGAGGCTGCCTGCTAAAGAAAGTCCCCTGAGAACAAAGCAGCAGATTAAAAGAATGTGCTGTTGGTAGAGGCAGGTCCTTTTAGTTAGAGCTGTGCTAGTCACAGTCTGTAAGTAGGAAAGTACATGTCTAATAGCTGATTATAGCTGCTACTTCGACACACCTTTATTTAGATTAGACACTGAAGGCTCCATTCCCTTCCTTTGGCACCAGAACTGCAAATTGCACTTGCGTAAACCATCAGGAGTTACTGCAGCCAGGATGCAATCCTGCCCCTGAGAGGGTAGGTATTTTAAAGTGCCAACCTACCACAAAGAGGGCAACAGGTATGTTGTATTTAGGGATCCATAAGAGCCCCATCTATGAAGACGCCAAGACAATCTCAATCAACACATCTCACAGCCACCTTTGCCTTATCCCCAGCCTTGACCAGTGTTTCCCCACTCTCCTATGGGCTGTCATTGACGGGGGTCCACTTCTTGTGTTGCTCTGACTCCTCTCCAGCTAGGCTGTCCATTACCAGGGTCCCTGTGCCAAGGATTACATTTGTGGAAACTGATTCATCCCTGTGTCATATTATTCATGTGCCCAGTAAATGGACAATGCTACACTCAGAAGCATGTCCACCATGAAGACTGATGCAAATCAATGGGCTGTTCTAAACTGGCAGTTTTGGTTCACATAGGTTTGTGTGAACCTTCTCTTTATGTGAGAATTTATACCCTGAGTTTTGGTTTGATTGTCAAGGACAAAAACACAACACAACAGAATTACTGTGTTTCACTGGGTTTTGAATCCTAAACCATAGATCACCCTAAGATATCTCAACAAAGCTTGTGAAGCTTACCACATCTTTCACTGAACCTGGCCTGAGTTTCAAAATGTGTAATCAAACACAATACCAGGTGATTTTCATGTAGTTTTGGGTTTCATAACAAGCTCTAGTCACCAGGTCAGATTCAGTCCTAACGTGATCAGCAAACATCGCATTGAACTATGAGCCTATATTGCTCATGATGAGATAATTCAAAACCACCCGAATTGTGGGATTTTTATATCAGCATTTTCCCCACTGTAATGCAAGATGCCCAGAAATAGTCCCTTCTTCATGGAATCTGACAATAAAACTGCATTAATTCAGTGGAAGGTTTTGAGGACACCTCCTCTGAACCAGGATTTTGGAACAAGCAAATAGTTCCGTCTGAAAATCCAAATCAGAAATTGGGGAGTTTAGTCTAGTTTTGTGTTTACTCATACAGTGCAGACACAATCAAAGGTCACAGCTATGTATCCCAGTCTCTAGTCTCGGGGCTTTGACTAAAGGAATTTTCTGTACCCTAGAAACTAATATTCTGCAGTACTAACAAGTTTCTGACCAGAAGAAAAGTTAGCAAGAATACCAGTTCTTAAATGTCTACTACCAATCTACACTTTAAAACCCCCTTGCCATTGCAGTTTATCCAACAGAAATTCTGACTCATTTCCTTTAGACCAGGGGCGGGCAAACTTTTTGGCCTGAGGACCATATCGGGTTTCAGAAATTGTATGGAGGGCCAGTTAGGGGAGGCTGTGCCTCCCCAAACAGCCAGGTGTGGCCCAGCCCCTGCCCCCTAGCTGACCTCCCCTGCTTCTCACCCCCTAACAGCCCCCCAGGACCCCTGCCCCATCCACCACCCCTGCTGTCTGTCCCCTGACCGCCCTCAGACCCCTCACCCCTAACTGCTCCCCGCCTCCCCATCCAACCCCCCCTCTCCTTCCTGATTGACCATCCCCAGGACCCCTACCGAATCCAACCACCCCTTCTCCCTGTCCCCTGACTGCCCCCTGCTGCTCCATCCAACCCCCACTCTGCTCCCTGACTGCCCGCCCGGGACCCCTGCCCCCATTCACCCCCTCCGTTCCCCACCCTCTGACCACCCCCACCAATATCCACATCCTGGCCCCTGACCACCTCCTGAACTCCCCTGCCTTCTATCCAACTCCCCGTCCCCGCTCCCTGCTCCCTTACCATACTGCCTAGAGCACCGGTGGCTAGCGGCGCACCAGGACAGGCAGCTGCACTGCCCGGCTGGAGCCAGCCACACATTGCACAGCACAGAGCATCAGGTCAGGCTGGGCTCTGCAGCTGCCCTGCCCCAGGAGCTCACAGCCCCGCCACCCAGAGCATTGCACCAGCGGTGCAGTGAGCTGAGGCTGCGGGGAAGGAGGGACAGAAGGGGAGAGGCTGGGGGCAAGCATCTCAGGGCAGGAGCTCAGGGGCCAGGCAGAATGGTCCTGAGGGCCATAATTTGCCCACCTCTGCTTTAGACTATTTCCATCAGGAAGTACCAGTGAAGCATGCACGGAATGGATGAAATGGATTGACAGCAGATGGTGAAGACCTGAGAAAAGGATACAGACAAAACCAAATCCTATTAACATGAAATAAGTTGACAAAGGTCAAAAAGCTGTCAGAGATTAAAATAGTCAGGCAACTGTTTTTTTAGGTGACAACTCCTCTTTCTTCACTAGCATGATGATTTGTATTTATAAATGCAGTGTCTTTTTTGCAGATTAGAGACAGCACACAGCACTGACTTCTGATTTGCCCAAAAAATAATAAAAATATCACTTCAGTCAATCACTTAATAAAGCAAAGGAATTGCCATCTATAAATCTATTGCCTAGCAACATGCTAACATAAGAACATAAGAACATAAGAACATAAGAAAGGCCGTACCGGGTCAGACCAAAGGTCCATCTAGCCCAGTATCTGTCTACCGACAGTGGCCAATGCCAGGTGCCCCTGAGGGAGTGAACCTAAAAGGCAACGATCAAGTGATCTCTCTCCTGCCATCCATCTCCATCCTCTGACGAACAGAGGCTAGGGACACCATTCTTACCCATTCTTAACACTTCTATTCTTTCTCCCAAGCAAATGATAATTACCCTCCCAACCTTCCTTTTGTTTTTATTGACTTTTCAACGTCCATTAGGGTCAGCTCTTCAACTTATTAAAGGTTGAACTTTACATCTGTCACAGGACAGGGAAGGGTTAACCCCGCACTGGACAGGGAACGGTTAAATCCTCACTGCGGTGAGAGGAAGCCACGCCCCCACTTCCCTACTGGGCATGCTCCAGGTGTAGCACCAGTATAAGAGGGAGTAGCCCAGCTCAGTCTGGGTGAACTGCTGGAGATGAAGGATGCTCCTTGCCAGGAACCATGGGAGTCCTGGATCACAGGAGTAAGAGGCACTGAGACCCAAGAAGATGCCCAGTTACCTGTGGATGCCCCAGGGAGGTCTGAGCTACAGGGAGTTGCATCGGCCGAGGGAACCTGGAGACCCTGGAGACATGCAGACCGCCACCAAGAGTAACATGGTAGGAAATAGCCCGGGAGGGACTAGCCATTGTCCCAGTGATGGTCAGCACGTTGTGGACAGATTCTCACTTACCCAGTGGTGCATACTTGTCACTGACAGGGCTTTAGGGTGGGACCTGGTGGAGCAGGGAGGGCTTGGGTCCCCTGACATGGCAGCCACCACTGCCCTGCAGTGGTCCATGCACCACAACAGGCTGCTAGGCCATACAGCCCTGCTCAAAGGGAAACTCTATTGACTCTGGCTGCTAGGCCTTACTGCCCCATGAACCCGAGGTATCTCTATGGACTCTGGCCGCTACCCTCTTGATGTAGGTCATGTGACCCTACTGTCTTGTGGATCAGGGCAATTACATAGACTCTGGCCATTGGGCCTTAGATCCCTGTGGATCAGGGCAACTCTATGGACTTCGGCCCTTAGCTCTCATGGCCTAGAGGATGATGTGAACTCACTGCACACTAGACTGGGTCTCCCCACCCCTCACAACATCCCAAAACCCCTTTGCAAACTGTGAGTTGCATGTGCAAATTCCCTCTGTGATGTTGTGAGTATATTCCTTGCTATTTAGGTCATTAGATGAAGTACAATATACTGTATTCAAACATTTTTTAAAAGCCAAATTCTGCCTTTGTTGGACATCTGCTGTGACTGGATCAAATAGATTTCAAATGGAGTCACAAACACAGCAACCATGGACACACCATGTTCCAGGAAAAAAAAACATGAAAATGATTAACATGATATGAGACCAAGCTCACACCTTTGAGATTCCATATTTTCTCAGTGTTGAGACATTTTTTATATTTTCTTATTACAATAACAGTTGTAATCAATTTTTAAAGGTTTATTTCTCACGATGTTACATAGTGTCATTAATAGAATAGAATTTTACTTGTTCGCCTACATCTGCTGAAAAGCTGATTGTTGTGGATATGGACATTCATGTTTTTCCAATAAAGCAGATAGTTTGGATACTGTGAATGGTTTCCTCTGGTGGTGAGGTTGTACGTAATCTGGAAACTTCTGAAATTATAGAGCCAAACTAAGGGATGGGTCTTGGAGAAGCTAAAGTGTTATAACCTATGTTGTCTCTGGTCATGTCTGCCTGCCTGGTTACATCACAGGAATCTCAGACTGTCAGATTTACTTCCTGTAAGTGGCACTATTTATTTAAGTACCAGCATTTCCAAAGATTTATACCAGTCTTTTAAGTGAGCCTGCAGCAAAAATGAATACCTGATATAATTAAATATACTGTATTTTTGTCTTCACAAGATAATGCCTGCACTAGAATTGTAGTCACTTGGAATAATAGAATAGACAAAATAGAGAAATTCTAAAGATTTTGGAAACTGCTGTATCTGGCTTAATGATATTACTCTAATTTCTAAGGAAATATGTTTGAGTGATATTCAGATATATAGAAACAATTTTCAAAAGAGCAATAGCACATTTCTGGACATAAGATCCTAACAAACTACACACATCTTACAGTACTGTAATTACTCAGCCTACAGTGTTAGATCTCTCAAAGCCCAGAGTCAGAGAAATCTTTCTTCATTTTAATCATCCATCCTGCCATATGTGAATCTTTAAGTATATGGTCTTGATATGCAGTTTTAAAACTACACTATTTTCTAATTATGAATTATTAAATACCCAAGTACAGAGAGCTCAAAATGGTACAAAGACCATTTTGTATAAAGCTGGATAAAAATAGAGTAAATTGTAAATAATCTACATGTTAACATTTAGCTACTTTGACTAATGGACTGCACTTCAAATAACTAACAATGTCCTTGGAACAAACAGTTTTATTATTTTCACCTATGTATTTCACATTTCTGCAAATAGTGTCCTTTAAAAACAGAATTTGAAACAATCAACTAGTTTTTAATAGTTTCACTCTGTCATAAAATGATTCATTTTGGAAATAAAATGTTTCTCTCTAATCTCATCTCTTTCCATTTGGCATTGATTGTATTGTCTGTTTTTAACACTGCAGAAGCTAAAACACAGTGTCCTTGTTTATGTGCCAGCATCCTTGATTATGTCAGCTGGAATATGAACAGCTCTGGGAATAGTACTTGTTAGTTAACTATTGTTGAAGAAGCTGCAGAATGAAAATAAGATCATAAACATTTGTTCTTTCAATAGGTCCTGTAATTATATCGTTTGTTTTTTAAAAAAAAAATTCTCAGAAACAAAATGATGGATCTTTAACAAAATACATATTAATCTTTTGGACATTCTCTTCCAGATTATAACCACCTTAAAACAGGTTAAGTTCAAGTCCTAACCACTTGACATCTTCGCTTTTACTAAAGATTATATACATGAAGTGTACTGCAACTCAGTTCTAGCAATAGGAAGAAAGTATAAAAATATGGAAGAGGATGCTTCTAAAAGGAGATCAATGTCAAACCCTATTGTGGATCTCAGACTCCAATGACAGTTACTATTTTGGTAAGATTCATCTTTGTGTATTCAAGCTAAGTCATTTACTAAGAAAATATTTTTATTTATTAGGCATCTGTTCAGAGATTCAAGGATACCTAAAACTCTGAATGTTCTTAGGAGCACATAAATACAATCCATTATATACATATAAGTGCATGCTCACATGTCACATTATACCATTGTAATTTAGAGGTTGGTCTTGCATTATTGATATCTGTGGAGGTTTAGTTATTGACTTCAGTGGGAGGAGGATCATGCTTACTATATATTATCTAGTCTTTATAGCTGTATACCGGGGTGAGAAATTTGAGTCTGCTTTTGAACTCCGTAACTTGAAATGTTTCGGTTTACTCAGACTGAAAAGTGAGGGGGGGGGGGTAGAAAGGAAAAAGCAAATGGAAAAGTAGGATGAAACATGAAGCAAAGTGAGCAGAATAAAAAAAAATCAGGGAAAATAAGTGAACAGAGAAATTATTATAAAATAGACATTCTCAAAGTCTAGATGACTTATCTACAACTCCTTTAATTTTAAGGAAAAACATGTAGCAATTCTATAGGCTGTTTATTTTATTTGTTTTTTAAGAGTCTGATTCTGCATCACTCCTCAGTGACTATCACCTTACTCTCCAAGCAGTCCCACCCATTGCAATGGGACATTTGCAGAGTAAGTCTCTAATCTTACATATGGCCATACGTAGGCACACTGTTTCCATCTTTACTGAGCTGCATTGGGGTCCATGAGAGTCCATGTGGGTGAAGCAAACTGCTCTCAGGCTAGCAACTGCAGTATCAGAGCTGAGGGAGTATTCAATTTGAGTACAGGGGACAAAAAATCAGGCCATAGCATTTGTATTAGATGAAGGCTTTTCCATTAAAGATCAATACAGTTCATAATACCATTATTTGAGACTTCTAAGTCCTGCAGAAGAGGATGCAATTGGTTTTGATTAGTAGGATATCTTTAAAAATTCATAGATCCTAAGATCAGAAGGGACCATTGTGCTAATCTATTCAGACCTCCTGTATACCACAGGCATAGAACTTTCTGAAGAGAATTCCTAGAGCACATCTTTTAGAAAAACATTCTATCTTGACTGAAAAATTGTCAGTGATGGAGAATCTACCGTAACCCTTGGTAAACTGTTCCAATGGCTAAGTCTCACTTTGCACCTTATTTCCAGTCTGAATTTGCCTAGCTTCAACTTCCAGACATTTGATTCTGACAGTTTTGTCTGTTAGGCCAAAGAGCCCATTATTAAATATTTGTTTCCCACGTAGGTACTTTGACTGATCAAGGCACCCCTTAGCCTTCTCTTTAAGTCTAAATAGATTGAGCTCCTTGAGTCTATCATTATTGAAAATAAATTTATTTTTATTTAAGTGATAAGTTCAACATTGAAACTGTCAAGCTACATTGCTTCAAACTAATTTTGACATCTTTGCAATGCAACATAGCTAGATTTACAACCCCCTGAACTCCACAAGTTTTATTTTTCTACAATAAGCATTTTCAGAAATTTTCCCATTGGTGCTAGCCATAGTGGGAGTGCTAATATAGGCCAAGAACAGATGTTTGTACCATCATGCAATGTAAGCCTACTCAGAGTTGGTAATTTGTATGTGCTCTGCTTGTCCTGCCCCCATTGCTAACTCCAATGCTAAACCAACAGTGGAAAAATTTCAGAAAATGCTCAGTATAGACAAAGCCTAGTAGAACTGAGAAAAAACAAACATTCTTTGTGAACTGTTTATTTGATCAGCCTTGCCCTTCTTCCACTCAGACTGTTCATGTATAGGTGTTGATTTGCATCCGATGAAGTGGGTATTCACCCACGAAAGCTCATGCTCCAATACGTCTGTTCGTCTATAAGGTGCCACAGGACTCTTTTCTGCTTTTACAGATCCAGACTAACACTGCTACCCCTCTGATAGGTGTTGATTTTGTTCATTATGGATTCTTTGTGTTAAGTAAATAATTACTTGCCTTTACTGGTCACTAATACACACAATGAGTGAAAGATAGCAGTAGAGGGAGAAAGGAGTCTGCCAAAAATGAGATGGTGAAGCTACGTGGAGACACCAACGGACATCACTAATGTGGGCATCATGAGCATAGCTTCATCCTCGCTGCCTGGCATTTTTGCAAACAAAGGAAAAATATCTTACCTTCTAAAACTGTTCAGCGGTTTGAGGATTAGGACAGGGCAATATTCTCCATCAAACAAGACCTCAGATCTCCATCTTTGTCCAAAATATCTGAGGCGCTGGATCAAAATTCAAAAGATCACCCCAAAGGTGTGTCGTTCAGCTGCAAAACAACCCATCTTAAAGGGAGCCTCAAGCATCCACAGTCATTATTTTTGTCTTGTTATTCTTTGCTTTTTGTCTTGTTGTTGTTCTTTGGTATTGGTATGTTGGGAGGCAATTATGCAAACAGGTGTAGCTAGACGTAAGGAGGCATGTGAAACCAGCATGGAATTATAATAGAAGTGGTTGTCTTGAAAATAATATGGTTATTACTGAGGCTCCTGCTCATTTAAATCACAGCCAGCTTGTGATCAGCCACAGTGCAACCAAAAAAAAGGACATGACTAGGAAACCAAGATATTGTGTACATAATTTTGGGAGGACAAGAGTCCTAGATAGAAATGTCAACACAACTATCCATTCTCATCTGACTTCATGCTGTGGGAATGGGGAAGGGAAATTCTATTGATAATCCAGGTCTTGGAAATATTAATTTAGGAACATAAAATATCGCATCCACAGCTGCAGGAGTGGTTCCCCCCCACCTTCTTTTTTGGTCCTTCATGAACTAAGCATAATGGTGTGGGAAACACCTCCCACACATTTTTTGTCATACTGCTAGTCTCCCATAGAATTGAATTATACAAAGTTGTGCCCCAGATGGCTTTCAGTTTAATTAGTTGGTATAGTATAGTACAAATTCCCTGGGACTGTGTGTTCATGATGGGCATAATGTTTTTCCTGAACTGATTCCCTGACAACAGATTAAACACTGAAACTCATTTTGGGAATTATATTCACTGGAAAAAAAAAGGAAAAAAAAGTTCTCTTAAAAGGCTCCTATGTTAAAATGCTCATACATGTTCTGCAAAAGCTCACCTCTAAAGCTGCTACTGCTGTACAGCCTTCCATTAATATTTAGAATTTATATTGAAGTAGCACACACAGGCCCCAACCAGGACTGGAGTCCCATTACCTTAAGTGCTACATAAACAAAAAGACGTGTTCCTTTTCCAGTACTTTGTGACAGAGATCATCTAATGATGAAAGCACAGAAATGGGAATCGGATCTGGGTTTGTACACAGATTTGTGTATGACATTGGGCAACTTGCAATCTCTCTGTAAGTGGATGTACCCACTTTCAGGATATTATAAAGACCTAACAGAAGTGTGGTGAGGCTTAATTCATTAACATGTAGACAGTGTTTAGAGATACTGTGCTATAGCAATATTATTCACTTCCACTCCATTTGCATAGTTATTTAGCAGAAAACTACTGCTACAAACAGGCATTGTTCAGGTAGGAGTAATGTGGTAAAGTGAATCAAGTGTGTCTTAGGTTCCTGCAATCAAAGTGTATTCCTGCAGGAATACATATTTGCAGCCCAGGAGCTGGAATTAATAAATGCTGTTATTTTCAGTATTGTTGGTATACAGCTAGCTACATCAACACTTCCAGCTGTAACTCTGATAAAAAATGCTCCCCAGAGTGCTTGGAAGTGAAACTGAGGCACGGGGAAGCAGTCTTTCATATTCTGTAGTGTAGATGAAAAGCCTTACTGGTGAGTTAGTATATGGCAATTAAGAGCTTGATGAAAGTGGCATACACTTCAGCCTACATAGCACAAGAATCATTGTTTCCATTAGCATGCAGGATTCTGTTTCTGAATATACAGTTTCTAATGTGTCTAGCAGGGAGAGATGCATAGGGCTGGCTGCAATAAAAACTAACTTCAAATCTGAAACTTTTTTATGTTCAACACAGTTTCATTAACTACTGTGTTAGTCTTTGTTTTTCAAACACATTTAGTCTAACAATTTCACAGTAGGGATTTAGCTTCTCCTTATCTGGGATACAAGTATGAATCCTCCACAGGGAGATGATGCCATAGGAAAGTCTGGCAGTTGTTTGTCTCCAAGGTCAATAAAAGTGGCCGCTCCAGACCTTAGTCTCACTCAAAGGCATTTGAGACCCTTTTTGAAAACCTGGCAGCAAGAAACGGATTGAAAAACGCTTGTCATTTAATTTCTTCAAATTCAGTAATTTCAGTTCCTAGAAAGACTTATGGTAATTTCCTTCAGAAGTACTCAGTAAGCTCGTTTCTGGCCAAGTGCATTTAAAGCAAGAGCACGGTCATGAATTCAAGTACACCTTCTGTGCAGTGCTTCAACAACCCTGCATGAAACAGAGTAGACATGCATCTCTCAAGGGTCACATCCAGAAGGAAAAGACACTGATTCAGGTCTTCAGAATAAGGTAAGGTTTCCTTTGCCCTTATGTGGTAAAGTCTTTTTCCAAATTCTCCTTCTAACCAGTGTGTAGAAAAGAACTCTAAGAGGCTAGCAAGCCCAGAGTCAGAATCCTTTCCCTGACAGCATGTGTATGAGGAGCCCACTAAGTTTTCACAGCAGGCAACAACAAAAGCAGCTACTTGAGCAAAAGAGCAATCAGGCTTCTCAGAAGCTGCCTCTTCACTGTGTTTACCAGCTCAAATCTCAGCAGCAGTCAAGCTTTTGAAGCACTTGGAGGAGAGGAAGGTGATCAGGAACAGTCAACATGGATTCACCAAGTCATGCCTGACCAATTTACCTTCTATGATGAGATAACTGGCTCTGTGGATATGGGGAAAAGCGCTGGACATGATATATCTTGACTTTAACAAAGCTTTTGATATGGTCTCCCACAGTATTCTTGCCAGCAAGTTTAAAAAAAAGTAGGGATTTGATGAATAGACTATAAGGTTGATAGAAATCTGGCTAGATCATCGGGCTCAACAGGTAGTGATCAACTGCTTGATGTCTAGTTGGCAGCAGGTATCAAGAGGAGTGCCCCAGGGGTCTGTCCTGGGGCCAGTTTTGTTCAACATCTTCATTAATTATCTGGATGATGGAATGGATTGCACCCTCAGTAAATTCGCAGATGACACTAAGGTGGAGGGAAAGAGAAAGATGCTGGAGGGTAGGGATAGAGTCCAGAGTGACCTAGACAAATTGGAGGATTGGTCTAAAAGAAATGTGATGAGGTACAGCAAGGACAAGTGCAGAGTCCTGCACTTAGGAAGGAAGAATCCCATGCACTGCAACAGGCTAGGGACCGACTGGCTAAGCGGCAGTTCTGCAGAAAAGGACCTGGAGATTATAGTGGACAAGAAGCTGGATATAAGTCAACAGTGTGCCCTTGTTGCCAAGAAGGCTAATGGCATATTGGGCTCCATTAGTAGGAGCATTGCTAGCAGATAGATGGAAGTGATTATTCCCCTCTATTTGGCACTGGTGAGGCCACATCTGGAGTATTGTGGCCAGTTTTGGGCCCCCCACTACAGAAAGGATGTGGACAAATCTGAGAGAATCCAGTGGAGGGCAACAAAAATGATTAGTATCAGAGGGGTAGCTGTGTTAGTCTGGATCTGTAAAAGCAGCAAAGAGTCCTGTGGCACCTTATAGACTAACAGACATTTTGGAGCATGAGCTTTCGTGGGTGAATACCCACTTCATCGGATGCATCTGACCAAGTGGGTATTCACCCACAAAAGCTCATGCTCCAAAACGTCTGTAAGTCTATAAGGTGCCACAGGACTCTTTGCTGCTTTTAAAAATGATTAGGGGGCTGGGGCACATGACTTATGAGGAGAGGCTGAAGGAACTGGGCTTATTTAGTCTGCAGATAAGAAGAGGGAGGGTTCCAAACAGCATGGAACTCAGCTGTCCTCAGTAGTGGCAGATGACAGAACAAGGAGCAATGATCTCAAGTTGCAGTGGTGGAGGTCTAGGTTGGATATTAGGAAACATTATTTCACTAGGAGGGTTGTGAAGCACTGGAATGGGTTACCTAGGGCGGTCATGGAATTTCCATCTTTAGAGGTTTTTAAGGCCCAGCTTGACAAAGTCCTGGCTGGGATGATTTAATTGGGGTTGGTCCTGCTTTGAGCAGGGGTTGGACTAGGTCTCCTGAGGTCTCTTCCAACCCTAATTTTCTGTGATTCTATGATATAACCCACCCCTATGATGGTCCAGCTAGCTTGAGTTTAAAGCACCACTTAACTCAAGGTAGGTGTGTGTGTGTGTGTGTGTGTGTGTGTGCGCTTACATAGGTGTGCATATAGAGTCAAGGTCAGTCTGGTTTAGCCGTAAAAGACATTCAGAACTGACAAATTACTACATCTGTCACCTTTTAAAATCAGACCGACGTGTGTGTTTGCGCCTGCTTTATCTTTGTAAAAACTCATTTCTTTTCTTAGTTAATAAATCTTGAGATCATTTACTACAGGATTGGCTAGAAGCATTGTCTTTGGGGTGAGATCTGAAGTACAAATTGACCTGGGGCAAGTGATTGGTCTCTTGGGTCTGGAAGGAACCTGAATATTTTGTGACCTTTGGTGTCTAGTGCTTTAGGAGTTCACACTTGTTACTGGGTTGGTGAAATCTAATTATAGAACATATAGCCAGTGTGGGGTCTCTTCCCTGCTTTTTGACAGTCTGTGCTGAGGTTGACACTCATGACACCCAGACAGAGCGACAGTCATTCCTGATGGCTCTCAGAACTATGGGCACTATCAGTGGAAGAACAATACTGCATATTTTATGAAATCTGGATGGTGCTGAAAACTGATCATTTTATCTCAAAAAAAATTGTCTTAACAGAGACAAAGGAGGAACTTTTGTCTAGTAGCTTTAGCAGGCAAATAACAGGAGCTCTGCCATTCCTGGTGTGGCCATTAACTCATGACTTTGGCAGATGAAGCTCAATGTAAAATGGGAATACCACCACCTACCTCATAGATGTGAGGATTAGCTAATGCTTGCTAAGCACTGAGATTTTCAGATGCTAGAAGCAGAAAGTATTATCATTGATAAGCCATACGATAGGTCTCCCATATTTTTGGCCCATCTCTAAACATAACTCACTGTATTCCATACTTTTTAATATGCGGTGCTTTCAAAAGAGACACCAGAAGAGACAGAGGATTAACCCTAAGCCCTTTTTGTTTGTTTGTTTTTAAAGCACCCAGCAGTATGGTGAAAAGCTTAATAAGTGTGTATCTTTCAGTGACTAAAAGCTTACATCTCAGATGAATTCAAAGCCAGGGGTTATAGCCAACAATGGGATCAAAGCTTATTCAATCAGAGCAGTTACTGCTTCCTGGGCAGAAAGGCTGAAGCATCCTAAGAAGGAATTTGCAAAAGTGCAACCTGGTCAAAATGTTTATATATTCAGGAAATGTTACATTTTAGAAATACAGTATGGGGCGTGCAGATGCTTTCCTTGGCAGCAGAGTGCTGCATGCTGTAATTTCTTAGGAGCAACAAGATTTTCAACTCAAATCCTGCTCAAGAAAATTGTAAATCAATTTTACATTAGTCTTTTGTTCCTCAAGTATTTTCACATACTACTGGTAAAGCTTCCTGCTGAGACAGTTGTTGGACAGGAATGTCCAAGAAAGGAAATTTTGGCCAGAGACAATTAATGATCACATCCAATATTCAGTCCCAACTGCAGTGACTAAAGATAATTTTAAAAGATTCCTTTTTGCATATAAGTTTGGTGCTATCTGAGAAGACAATTACTAGTCTCCATTTTCTCTTCCCCCCCCCTCAATTTTAAAAGTTAAAAGGGACAGGTCAACTTAGTCCCAAACTTTAGGTTTTGGAAATACAAGATTTTATTAATGCCCTAATCATTTCAATAGGGTATTATGCCTGAAACATAATGGTGATGACTAAAACATCCATATTTTGAGATTGTGGATGAAGTTTGCTTGGATTTCCACCATTTCCCACCATAATCCCAGTTTTTGACCACTTCTAACCGATACTAGATTTGAAACAGTGATGCTGATGCCTTTTGTATAGTATTACTATTTGTTCAAGAATCCTATGTTTAGATTGGAAAATAACACTTTCTAGGCAACAAACCTATTGGATTTCCTTCCCCATGTTTTGTTTGTGAAAAGTATAATGTTGTATGGTACCTTGCACGGGAATAGAATCCTAATACAGGTCATATGGATAAAGGATTATTACATAGTAATATCAGCATAGCCTCACCAGTGTCTTCATGCTGGACATCACCTCCTTTCCCATCTATTAGATCTACTCACATATCAAACTGTTGACCCCTGTTTTTGTTTTGCCAATGATGCGAGAGATGAGCTGAGACTTTGGCTTTTATATTAAATCCTATTTTATTGTGACTTCACTCTCCTAACTCCTCTGCCCTGTTTGTCCATCTTGGCCACCTATTCCATCTTGTCTCACATCTAAATTGTAAGCTCTCTGGGACAGGGACGACTCTTTGTTACTTAGTTGTACAGTGCCTAGCAGAAGGAGGCATTGATCCCAGACTGGATTTCTAGAAATGTATGTATTTGTCTAAAACATTATTCAAGTATAAGCTGGTGCTTGTCACTGAATGTTGTTGCTGGGATTGTTATAACTAGTGCTGGGTAACACTTACTACTGGGTAACACTTATCTCTTGCATTTCAGTAGTAAAAGCAATATCCTTGCTTTCTCTAATTAAGAGTTTATAAGCAATGCCACTTTCCCAGGTTTGTTGTGTGGATTTAAGATTTTTCATTACTACGATTATCACAAACCTTTGTTAACATGCTATGAAATAAGAAATCTACAGCATCACTAGTAAAACCCGTTAAGTGGTAATCCTTCAGAATCCTTGCTCATAACGGCTGAGCAGTCAGTCCTAAACCAATGAAATTCACACGTTCTGCAGTGCAATGGTGGAGCGATTATTACAACATATATCCAAAGTACCTTGGGCCTTAGATTACAAAATAGCGTTTATGGTTTAAACTTCCTGCTAACAGTGAGGCTTTAAGTTGAGTTGGATGGTGGACAAATTTTAGTCTAATGTTTGTTGACAGTTTAATAATATAGGTTACTATCCATAGTTTACTTTATGATGTAATACAACTTTATAGGGGTCCCTTGAGATTTCTACTGTGATTTTCAAGACACAGAACTCAAACTAAAATACTCTGAGTAAGGTTTCTATTTCCTGTATACTTTGGACATTTTCCTGAAAAATAAATAGGTGCTACAACGTTTTAAATGTTTTCCTGACATGTCTTTGTGTTTTTCTCGTTAGGTAGTAGATTATAAAAGTACATTTCTTAAGTTATACATTTTAAAAAGCTCCTTTCTTTCTATAATAAATGGCCTTACTTTTTGGATCTCCAGGGGAAGTTTCTTTTCTCTAAACTGATGTAATTTCCCTCCCTCCCACCCTGCATGTATTTGTTTAAGTCATGTAGTGTGCTCTCTGGTAAAGGTCGTGAACATTTGGACTAAATATTCCCAATGTTTTCACAAGTATCTGCTTACTGTTAGCTAAGTATCCAGCAGTATAAATCCAAATAGCAAAATGAGATGTAAAGAAACAATTCTTGGATTTCTTTCACTTTATTGTTGCAGGTGTTCAAAAAAGAAAGCAACATGAATGTAAACATGTTTTGATTAAAAGAATAGTAATTGAAAACAGTTTTGAAAGAGAAGATTTTTCATTGTAACATTAAATCTTGGGACTGTGGGTTTAATTGTGTATTTTTAAACAACGTATAGTATAGGAATTTATTTCCTGACAGTAGAATTTGGCAAACTATTCACAGTAGATATTTTATTCAACAAGTAATTTTCTGACCACAAGTTATCTATAAACAGATGTCAATGTCCAAAATGTACTCAAAAATATTTCAATACATGGTTTGAGTGAATTTTTCAGCTTATTGCTCTCAAACTATTTGCTGAGATTATTGATTCAAGCATTTGCTCTCCATACTGTGATTAGTTGCCTAAGAAGGTATTCTTTTTATTCCCATACATCATGACTACAGAGAAAGCTTTCAAGACAGCTGTACAAAGCCCTTCTAGCATGAATAACTCATATGAATTATGCTGCCATAGCCTCATGAGTATTTGCAATACACCCTTTCCACAAACCAATGTTTGCTGATTGGAATCTGTGTAGAAAGTGCATAAATGTGGTCACAAATACCACTGAAATAAATCTGCATATTGCAAATATTTTTTGAAGTAGTCACCAAGCTCTAGTTCCCAAATGAAATAATCCAGTTATAATCAGCTTCATTATATCCTATCCTGACAAGGATAGGTCCTAAGAATGTCACTAAATAGGATGGACTGCGAGTGTGAGTGAGAGAGAGACTCTAATCCCTTTCTTTCTTTAGTTGGGTAACCGATCTAAAAGTTCTCTTTCTTACCATTTAGTCCACACATCTTTTCACCTCATCAGGACATATATCATAACCAGTGAGCTCCCTCCAGCTGAACGTGCTAAACTGGCTTCAAATTTCTTGCAAGAATACTGCTCACATTTTCATCACCAAGGGTCACACTAGTACTTTGCTAAGAGCCATGCCTAACTGACACATACACGTACATACATTTTGATTATGAAAAATAAAAACAAACCACCATGACATTTGTTTAAACTGGTGCAACTGACAAGAAATCCTTATTTTTGAATTCACTGAAAACATCTAATTGGTTATGTTTGTCTTCTCTTGTCCTCGGTGTACCGAGAGTTAGTATTTTAGGATTCCATGGGCCACACTTTGAGTAACTATGTTCTGCAGTGACTGAAGACACTAGAGCCATGATCTTGGCTTTTGCATCTCCTCTACCTCTTTCCTGGTTTCCTTGCTTTGCACCCTCTGTTTTTTAGCTTCTACTTTTTTTAACATAGCTTTCTAGCTCCATGCTAGGCACCACTGAAATAGTTCCTTCTATCAGAGTTCTGTGCATTAGCTTATCAGGTTTCACTGAATGACTGACAGATCTCATCATCATCCCCATCCCTGTAATGGCTCATACTCCCACTGCCTTTGAATCCCAAGAAGAATACCAAAGTGGGGTAGTACAAGGCACCAATTTCAGCTACTGGTGGGTCAGCAAGCTAACTTAAGTGGTCATTATCACTGATACACACACACACACACACACACACAAATAAAAGTAATACAATACTTTAGGCTTCTATAATGTTACTTATCACAGGATCTCAAAGTACTTTACAAACAATTAAGTCTCCCAACATCCTGCTAAAAAATTGAAGCGCAGATAGATTAAGTCACTTGTTCCAAGTCACAAAGTGACAAGTACAGGGTCAAACAGAATCCAGTTAGTCCAATTCCCAGTTTCCTGCACCTTCCATGACCATCACCGCTTTAATTCAGATAATGTTGCTTTACTAGTATCAGCATTAGAGTTGGGCAACTTTTTTTCATTAAAAAATTGATTAGAAATGGCCTCTTAGAAAACAAACATTTTCAGACCAATTTCATTTTTGACAAAGTTTAAGCTTTTAATAAAAAAAGGAAACCAACATTTCTGGGCAAATTTTTTAGGTATTGAGGAAAAAATTTTCACTTTTCCTACAATGCAAATTTTTAGTAAAACAGTTTTTGAAAAGTGAATGTTTTGATTTTGGGTTTGTTTTTCATGAAATTAATGGGAAATTTCAACAAAAACACCATTAAAAACAGTGCCAAAAATATATTGTATTTTTCCAAAAGTGCTAATTGATATAGTATCTGCAGCTTTACAATGAAAAAAGTAAACTAAAAATGATGTTTAACAGTAGTCTGAACTCATTATTTTGAAGCATATTCATTTGATTTAAAATGTGCACTTGCTCCAATAAAACCTCATCAATAAAAGGCCAACTGTTTCTCCAAAGTGGTGTACAAAAATATCAGCAGACTAAATCAGATATAGGCACTATGCCAGCAGCAGAAAGATTACACTAACCCAAAGGTTTTAGAGTTTATTGTAGCCCTCAGAGGATTGTACAGATCATTAAAAAAGGAATTAACACAGAGAGATTATAGTATACTACAGTACGTGCCTATAGTATATTTGCATTTGTGTCATGGTTTTTTTCCCTTTAAAGAGGTTTGTTTGTTTTGTTTTTAATATGGCCTGATTTTTCTCTCAAACCAGTTGTACCATGGAGTAATTCAAATAAATGGAATTGCATGTGATTTACACCACTAAGTGACAGCAGAATAAGGCTCTATGTTGTTGTATGGTTTTGTTTTGTTTTTTAAATATTCTCCACTATGTATGACAGCTAGAAGGACTGGAAGAATTTGCAGGCATGGTGAATCAATGCCAGATGCCTCTCCCTTTGATCTTTAGTCTGTCCTTTCTATTACAAATAAATAGACTTTGTTGATGAATTTGCTTTGTTGAGGAGAAATAAAGGCAACCGGTCGAGAACAAATTCATTTGAAGTATTTATTTGGGCAGTAGAAGCTATTACTGTCATTGAGATTGAGTCACTGAACCCAGAGTACTATTTTAGATAGCACATGGGACAAGTACAGCAAACAAGTTACTTTAATAAGACTAACATTCAGTCAGTTTCATTATAGGCTGAATTTCCTGAACTAAATGTGGAATCCCTACACCTGTAATTCAGCCTCCATTAATAGCAGCATCCAATTGAATATATTTTTGAAAATAAATATTTAACACTATGCAACTGAGTAGCCAGAGCTATAGTCAGTAGTGGAAGGGATGCATCTATCAATACCATGGTACAAACTACACTAATTTGCATACAGTGTTTATGCACCAAATCTGTAAATGGTTAAATCACAATTATGCAAGCCATTATAAAGCACCAAAGATATAATTGGCATGGTTCCTACAAGTTAAAAGTGCTAATCTCCAATACACATCAGCTCTAGCTTGTCTTGTCTTGTTAGGTAAACAAAATGTGTCTTGACTGTCATTGCCATAAAATATTAATGCACTGGAAGTCTCTAAACCTTGCTAAGCATAAGGCCTATTATCACACTTAAGAGCAAAGCAATCTAATAAATCACTGGCTGTATAAAAACTAAGTCAGCTGGCAGAGACAGTAATCTCCCTAAGGGATAGTAAGAGCCTAATCTTCAACTACAGCAGCTGCAGTTCCAGAGAAATTATGTTTCTGCTGCTCAGTAGAAATACATTTGTGCTGAATTCTGTTATTTAAACTCTAATGGAATCATTAAGAGCATCCATACATTACAAGCAATACAGAATTAACTATCAAAATCTTTTCTGGCATAGCCTTATTATAGGCAAAATATTTTTATCATTCTTGAATTTTTAAGATTGTTAAGTCCAAAGTCAAGTCAGGCCGGATGCTCCTAATACCCATTTTCTAAGAGCATCAAGCCCCAGCTCATACATAAATAATCTTGTGTGTTTACTGAGCATTGAGTTGATGTCCTTAATTGAAAACAACTTACTTGTTTGGCACTGTATGAGGTCCTTGAGGCTGTATTTAACCATAAACACAATATTGTCTTATACTTCATAACAGAACAGATGAAATCACAATTATGTTATTTTATTGAGTACTTAAGGAACATTCTACATGATCCAAAAGAAACAAATCACCAGAGAAATACAGAACAGTGTGCGCGCGCGCACACACACACACACACAATACTGGAACACATTTAGGCAGACCATTTTCTTTTGGATTATATTGATAAGAAACAGTCTGGCATTGTAAGACAGACCAGAATGGTGTCAGGATAGTACAGCCCATCTTTTTAAATGAGAAAGTCATCCTAGAAAAAAACAGGTGTTTCAATGTAGGAAATAAAGCAAAAATTGTTTAAATATGTATTCCTTGGATTATAGCTGTGCACTATTAGTGTTTTATTTAGGCTTTCCAATCCTTAAATATGAGAATGAGAAAATTCCTTTCTTGAACATGGCATTTAAAGACAAATTACCAATCTCATATTTCTTGTGTACCCAAAACTCCCATGAACCTTAGTGGGATTTTGGGGTTTGCAAGCAATGCATACCTAGGTCTGTTATGGAATCCTAACAAAAGAGAACCTGTAAATGTAGATAGTGAATTTTTTTGTGACAAGGAAGAAAATTCCTTACATACAGTGTACTTCATTTTAACATCAGCGTGTAGTATCATCATGCTATGAGAATGCATTACAAGTAAAGTAAAATCTTAATCTTTAATTTATGAAAAAAATAGATGAGTAGATGGTCATTAGGGACTGGTGGGGCTTAACTCCATTAATAATGGCATTGCTGTCACCCACTCTGCATACACAGCCTTGGATGTATTAAAGTACTTCAGGGAGCAGTAACATCTGCTGCCACCAAGTTTCAACCGTTAGAATCTACAGCACATTTGGCTGCCACTGGCATCTCCTTGTGGGGCTAGGAACTGGAGCACGTAGGCTTCAGGCAGCAGGAGGCAGCACAGAACAGAATATAGGGTTTTGTGGAGCCAGTTCAGAGTTATAGGGCTTCCTGTATCAGTGTCTCGCTCTGCTGCTTCTGCTCCTGCTACTTCAAGCTCAGTAAAGAAGGTGGAATTGAGAGACTTAATCGTAGATACCAGGTAGGAGGGCAATGGATTCTCAGCCTGGGGAGGTGCATGGAGGCTAGGGGTGTCAGATGAGGATTCAGAGCTGAAGGAGCGGCTCTGATTTATGGAGAGATTAAGCAGAAAGAAGAGCAGTTTTCAGTCTGAGGGGATGGGGGGGGCGGGGAGAGAAGATTTCTGAGCAGATGGGAGTTAGGCTGGAAGGACCAGGGAATATTTGCAGGTTCTGAAATAGAAGGATGATGGGTCATGTGGGCAGGACTGAGTGCAAATGGGAAAGGAGTGCACTGGGGAATGAGGAAATGCGTGGACTGGTGGGATGCTGTGCTGTGGGTGAAGAACACAGCAGGAAGAAGTGGTGTGGTAACACCAAGGTTGGGGCTAGGGGAGAACAGCAAAGAGGTGACAGAAGAGTAAATGCTGTGTTCTACCACCTTGCCATTTACAGTACAGTGTCCCCATGTTTCCTTCTGAAAGGGAGATGAGGGTGAGAGAAGAAAAAGGACACCCTATTTCTTCTCATTTCCATTCCATCGTCCTATATTAGCAAACAAAACACTTATCTGACCTGACCTGTCTCTCAGTTTTTTCACCGTGAACATAAAATTAAACCTCCCTAGGAGAGTATGGGTTGGGGAAGAAGGGGTGGCTTGTGACCTGCTATTTTGGGCACCAGCCAGTACTGATATGAAGAGAGATTGAAAAGTTTAGGACTATTAAAGTCAAGATAAGACATCATAGTGCGATACAAAGTAATTAATGGTATAGAGTAGGCACATCAGGCACTCCTATCTTCCATTTTCCATAGTGCAAGAACCAGGGCACAGGGAAAGACATTGAAAGGCAACACACAAAATGGATAAAAGGAGTTACTTGCCCCTTAACACAGCCTATGGAACTTATTGCCATAACATATCATAGTACTGAGCAGAATCCCAAAACAGATTAGTTACACGAGCTGGAATTAACTGCAACATAGTCAATTTTATTGTAAAGTCAATCACTCAAAACTTCAAAAATGCTAGAGTTAAGATTACCTATGCAACCTTAATTCAGCCCCCAGGTGTGTATCCATTATGATACAGTCTATAATTACATGAACACAGACTGAGGCAGGGGGTCTGGGAAATATTCAGCGCACAGGATGGACAGTGCTCACTGAATAAAAAATATGTCCAATATTTTGTTTTATCCTTGTTAAAAAAAGTCTTATTTACTGCACACTATTCAAACTTTTCTCTGAATATAGAATTATTAATTTCCCCAGGGGCTTTTCTGTGGTGCTCATTATTATAATATCAGCGTTCTTCTCAGACATTAAATAATTTTCATAATACCCCTGTGAGAGAAGTGAATGGAATTATCTGTATTTTACAGAACTAAAGTAAAGCGATCAGGTCAAAAGTATCCACAAGTTTTGAATACCTGATTTCATACATTCAAAGCACAGCTCCCATTGACTTCAGCTGCAAGTGCTCAGTACCTTTGCAAATCACAGCACAAGGGTTTCAAGTTGGACATCCATGGCCACCTGTGAAAAGTTTGGTTCAGTAACTTGACTAGCATCACATGCAAATTCTCTGGCAGAGGTAGGGACAGAAACCAGTTCCTCACAGCAGCATTCAACTGCCTTAACAAAGAGACTATCCTTTCTCATCCTGCAGTCCTCTGCCTCATTCACTACAAATGAGGCATGGTCCTACAGCTAACAGGCTCCTTTATTATACAACCCTTATTCATCCCCAGAGCACAGCCCCTCCTGTGCACTGAATCAGGCAGGGTTCCTGTGAAAAATAGTATGTAATCATGTAACTGAAAACTGTATCATAATATACACAACAGGGGCAAATTAAAATTACACAATTAATCTTAATCCCAACATTCCCTAATTTTTGAGTGCTCGACTTGGTAACCATAATAATGTTCGGGGGGAAGGATAGCTCAGTGGTTTGAGCATTGGCCTACTAAACCCAGGGTTGAGAATTCAATCCTTAAGAGAGCCATGTAGGGATCCGGGGCAAATAATCTGTCTGGGGATTGGTTCTGCTTTGAGCAGGGGGTTGGACTAGATGACTTCCTGAGGTCTCTTCTAACCCTGAGCTTCTGTGATTCTTTTAAATCAAGGATGGGAGACAAGGGGGAACAAGAGAGATTTCCTAGGTTTTTAGAAAAAATGAAACTAAAGATACAGAAATTCCATCATGCGTCATCCTACTGCCATCCACATGAACAGGGCTGGAACCTTTAGATGCACTGTACTTACCTTTGCCACTTGATCTAACAGAATAACTGATGGCAGTAATAGGTTGCCATCTGCTATGTGAACCAACACTAGAAAAGATGAGACACTTTGGCAGGGGATTTCACAGACATTTGCTGATAGCACAGGAAAGTTGAGACTAAAGTATCTTGGGTTCTATTCCAGATCCTGGAGCAAAGTGTGCTCTAGTGGTCACAGACCCTTTTGCCCCTGTTCCCCTCTCCCAAGTCAGTCCCTGTCCCAGTCTTATCTGCCTCCCATTACACACAGTTTAATCCCTCTGCCTCCCCCGCCATCCTCTCTTCCATCTCCTAGCCGAGTCCTCCCACAACCTCATTGAATCAGTCTTCTCCCTCCTGCCACCCAATATTCCCCATTCCCACCATCTTCTAATCCCAAAATATTCTCTCCAATGAATAAACCAATTACTAATTGCTTGTCAGTCAGGAAAATCTCTCTTCCAAGCAGGAATTTATTCCATTATTGTTTGCTACAGGGGTTCTCATACCTTCTTCTGAAGCATTGGGTGCTGCTATGTCAGATATAGGACACTGAACTAGATGGATCTCAAGTCTGGTCATGTTTTAAAGTGATCAAAATTGAAGTAATTTTTATTTTTATTTTTTAATAAAATTAAAGGATTTTTTTTAAAAAGTCATTTGAAACTGAAAAATTTTAATGGATTTTTTTCCCTTTTTGTTTGAGACAATTCAATAGAACAGACAAATTCACAAAATGCTTCAGTGTTGCTGAATTTGCTTTTTGGCTGAAAAAGTTTCAGCTGAAAAATTTTGCCCAGTTGTAAAAACAATACTTGAATTGATGTGCCTAAGTACAAATGGTTGTGTAGTAGGGTGGACCCTGCTCCTACTGTGAGGGGTTTGAAAGCGGCCTGGGAGGGCTTGAGAGCTGTGGCTCTAAAAGCTGGGCTGATTGAGGAAGTGACTGCAGGTGAGGCCACGCCCCAAACTGAGCGACAGCTGGCCCCTATAAAAGAAGGCAGGGAAGCCAGACAGTCTCTCTCTGCCTATAGAGAGAGATGGGCCTGGCTGCATAGAGCTGACAAGATACCTAGGGTGAAGCAGGGCTAGGAAAAGGCTGAGGAGCTGGGGAAGCTCCAGCCTAGGAAAGCCCCAGGCTGCAGCCTAGCTATAGGCTAAGAGGTACTGGGGGTTGCAGGGGGCAACCTAGGGGTAGGCAAGGCAGCAGGTCCAAACCCCCTTTGCTGATGATGAGTACTGGATACTGCAGTCTGCCCCAGCGAACGGGGGCTAGATAGAGACTGGGCAGTAGCCACTACTGAGGCGAAGTGGGGATAGTGGGGTGGGGGTTCCCCAAGGAGGGGAGACCCTAAGAGAAAGGGGTTATTGCTGAGGGCAGCACCCCATGTAAGAGGGCACCAGGGTCCAGGGAGGGACTCGGGGGCCAAAAGACAGGCGGATCACCGGCCTGCAGAGGGTGCTCCAGCGCTGGACAGAGCTAATTCCCGGAGTCACCAGCAGGAGGCGCCGCAGGGGTGAGTACGACCCGTTACAGGTTGTTGTTATAATGCAGGTCAGTTGAGCAGCATAACAGCATACATGCTCCAGCTAAAATGGTCAAACTGAGCAATGATGTGATCATCTCCCTTGTTAAGCGATAACTGTACTTTCTTTAAGTAAATAGGTATGTAGAACAGACACGGGCAGAATAATAAATGTGAGGCAGAAGAATTATTTGTAATACAGCGGATCCATGAAAAGCCTTCATTATTACAGTCCAGTTACAAGTCTTCATATCTTTCCTGTCAAGAAGGTCCCATGATTTGCAAGAGATATTCATTTAGATTCCTTGATACTCAAGTGTCAAGCTCTTGTGGAGCTTTCTGTTAAAGAGTGACCTGGAAACAGATGGGGTTTCAGTGCTCTGATCACTGGACAGTTTTTATCAAAGTTAACACACATCAGGCTAGATTCTGATTTGAGTGTGAATCTGGAGTAAAACCACGGAACTCACCACAGTGAAAGGAATCAGAATCTGGTCAATGAAGTTAAGTCACTGAACCATTACTTAATTATGTTTGTTTAAAATAATAGCAAAATACTGGCATCTGCCTACCAAAGGAAACAGAGAGGTTAAAAGGAGAGATTAATGTTAAGCAAGCAAATTGGCATCAATTGTCAAAGACCCTGTCCTACTAGTGAGTATTTATTTCCTCATTGAAGGAGAGGAACAATTCCCAGCTATATTCTGTTACACAGACTGAGAAGTATGTAATCCTGCCACTTCAGATGAAATCTGTTTTAGCCTCAGTGTTAAAAACGTTGAGTAAAATAGCCTCTTTCAGAACCTTTAGATCTCATTTATTTTGGGATTATTCATCAGTGAAGTAAAGTTTACTCAAAGAAGAGATCTTGACAATCAGCTAACAGCTTGATGCTTACAATACTAACATGCTGGTCACACACGCTGCTTTCTTATGCCACTGAAAGGCTGAAATCTTATACTAGTACGTACATTGTTTAATGCTGATATAAAACACTACAAATGCTGTGTGTTCAAATTGGGGAGAGGAGTGAAAATAAATGCTATTCTTCCAAGCTCCACCCATACACCACACTATGTCCATTTGAGATAGATGCTTCCCCACCCCACCCCCTTCCAATGCAATGACATCAACTGATTACCATTCACTCTAAAGCCATACTCTGGTGTTTGCTTGGATCACACTTGCTGACAGGTGTCTCAATGTGAGTCACAAAACCAGTGCAGACAGGCTTATAACCAAGAGGCTGGAGGGAATGGGATGTATGTTATTATTTGTGGTGTTGAATCTTTTCTCAATCCAGCTGTGGAAATAAGAATTGTTGCAACTGCAGTTGTCAGTCTTCTCAAGTCCTTTGGCACGTCAGTCCCTCCACAATCTTTCTAGGCTCGGGACAATTGTACTGTTTCCATGTTCCATTCATGTTAGATCTTTTGCAGAGATTTCTCTTGTGCCCAAAGCACACATAGCCACATTAAGCCAGGTTTTCAGGTCAAAACTCTGCACACACATCAGACACAGATGTCAAGGTGTTGATGTCCTTGTCAGAGTACCATATTGTTTGTCAGGGTCTGGCAAAATGGTCTCAGATGGATGAATTTCAATACATTTTCCATGATCTAATTAGCATAATAAAACGACATGTGGGGGTTGGCCTGCTCTGCCTCTTCAGCATATTAGAAAGCCATCCATTGTTTTGCATCTTTGATCTTGTCATCAGAGGCTTTACTTTAGTGCTTCTAAAGAGCAGGTTATGCATTCCAGATGGCCTCAATGGACTTCTCTTGAGACCATCCAGCAGATGTCCGGGATCTTGCCAGTGGTGCTGAGCTGCATCTCCACTCTTGGCACAGGCACAATGTTGGTTCTTATATTTGGAAGAGAAGTTGCAGAGGGTACAAAACTTGTCAGAGTACCCACGTGAGAGTCATTGCGCTGACATCTCGGCCAGGTCTCCAACAACAACTGCGAGTGACTACAGTAATGCCAGATGAAGAGATTAGAAGTGTGATTAATAAACCAGCAGTTATTCCAGATTTTTTTCTCCAGATTGACAGATACTCCATCAGATGGTAAGGAAATCCAGCAGCTTTGCAGTGTTAAGTGAATTGATTGCACCTCATACAATCCAGAAGAAGTGCAACAATCAGTCAGATGGATGAGCTCCAGTAAGAAAGAATGGTGCTGAATCTAAAGACCCTTACTACTGCCTTATGTCCAAGTGTCAGGATTGAGTATCTGCCTGAAATTGTGGATTTATCTACTATCACAGCAAGCGTTGCCCTCTTTTCTGGTATTTTCAAGACCACATTTGCTTTCATTTTCTATTAAATATGGTGAATGGTGTGTACACACAAGATCTGACTCAAGGACTCACTGTGTGGACTCCATTCATTTTCTGCACATCAGCTTAATGGGTAAATCTGAAAAAAGCCTCGAGGCATTCAATTTTGTACTCTGTATGGAAAATTCACCGAGTGCTGTCGTACACTGAGGCCTTGTTTTCCTACTTGTTTAGACACTATCAACAAGACTTTTGGATGCAAGATGTTTTCTGGATAGCTATGTCACCTTGTATTTTTTTCTCCATAGGAGTCCCTGCTTTTGTGACTTATTTTCACCATATGCAGGGATTTCATAGTTCACATGCTCTCTAGCCTCATGTATGCCCTGTAGTGTTTCCAATCCCCAAACCTTTACGCTTAAACAGGTGGAACAATACTAACTTCTTCCTCTTCACAGTGAGCCACAAGTAGTCAGGCTGCTTCAGCAGGCAATAGCTAAGGCGCAAGGTTTGAGCTGAATGAATAACAAACTTCTATTTGAGAGCAATTCAGAAAAATTGGGAAGGGGGGAAGGAGGAGGGAATAGTCTGAAGTCAAACAAAACATTATTTAGAATTTGAGTATTAAACATTTAAGAAAATAAAGTTTTGAAACAAAAGTTGTTTTGGATTGAAAAAAATCAAAATACTGACTTTTAAACTTTTTTTAAAAGTCAAAACAATTTTGCACAAGACATGACTTTGAAGATTGTTTCACTATCACCATATCTGCAGTTTTCACCCCCAAAAAAGTTCCAGCCAAAAACTTTCATCCAGCTCTAGTCCAGGAGTCGGAAAAAATGCAGTCAGGAATGCTTGCAATATGTTAGACGGTGTAGGCTTGTCTCACACTAAACAGGGATTTAAATTTTTTTTTAAATGGACTCCAAAAAGTGTCACTTATTTTCTGCCTATTGCTTTTGGACTCTTCAGGAGATGCTTCACTCACTTCAGTAAAACCATGGCTTAGGTTTCTTCTCTATGGACTGGTTAGAAATTGGCATACTAAGGCCTGGTCTACACTACGCGTTTAAACCGAATTTAGCAGCGTTAAACTGATTTAACCCTGCACCTGTCCACACAATGAGGCCCTTTATATCGATATAAAGGGCTCTTTAAACCGGTTTCTGTACTCCTCCCCGACGAGAGGAGTAGCGCTGAAATCGGTATTGCCATGTCGGATTAGGGTTAGTGTGGCCGCAAATCGACGGTATTGGCCTGTAGGCAGTATCCCACAGTGCACCACTGTGACCGCTCTGGAAAGCAATCTGAACTCAGATGCACTGACCAGGTAGACAGGAAAAGCCCCACGAAGTTTTGAATTTCATTTCCTGTTTGCCCAGCATGGAGCTCTGATCAGCATGGGTGGCCATGCAGTCCCAAATCCAAAAAGAGCTCCAGCATGGACCGTACAGGAGATACTGGATCTGATCGCTGTATGGGGAGACAAATCTGTTCTATCAGAGCTCCATTACAGAAAACGAAATGAGAAAGCATTTGAAAAAAATCTCCAATCTATGATAGACAGAGGCCACAGCAGGGACTCAGCACAGTGCTGCGTGAGAAGCGTAACGGAAAGCCAAAGAATCAAATGGACGCTCATGGAGGGAGGGAGGGGGTACTGAGGACTCCAGCTATCCCACAGTCCCCGCAGTCTCCGGAAAGCATTTGCATTCTTGGCTGGGCTCCAAATGCCTGAAGGGTCAAAAACATTTTCCCGGGTGTTTCAGGGTGTATGTCGTCAATTTACGCCCTCCCCCCCCCGAAGGAAAAGGGAAAAAAATCGTTTCTCGCCTTTTTTCAATGTCACCCTATGTCCACTGCATGCTGCTGGTAGACAGGGTGCTGCAGCGCTAAACCGCCGCATCCTCTCCCCTCCCCTCCCCGGTGGCAGACGGTACAGTACAGAAGGACTGATAGCCGTCCTCGTCGTCATCCTGTGAGTGCTCCTGGCTGGCCTTGGTGAGGTCGGCCGGGGGCGCCTGGGTAAAAATAGGAATGACTCCTGGTCATTCCCAGCAGATGGTACAGAGCGGCTGGTAACTGTCCTCATCATAGCAACTGGGGGCTGAGCTCCATCAGCCCCCCCCTTTCATGTGTAAAGAAAAGATTCTGTACTGCCTGGACTATGATAGCAGCGGAGGAAGGGCTCCTCTCCCCCTCCACCCTTTAATGTCCTGCCTGGACTATCATAGCAGCTGGAGGCTTCCTCCCCATTTTATCTCACTAAAAAGTCTGTTTCTTATTCCTGCATTCTTTATTACTTCATCACACAAATGGGGGGACACTGCCACGGTAGCCTGGGAGGGTTGGGGGAGGAGGGAAGCAACGGGTGGGGTTGTTGCAGGGGCACCCCCTTGAATGGCATGCAGCTCATAATTTCTGCGGGATCTCTGGGGCTCTGACACGGAGCGGCTGTGCTCTCTGGTTCTCTAGTACACTTGCCCCATATTCTAGGCTGGACTGACTCTATTTTTAGACAAAACATAGGAAGGGAATGACCCGGGAGTCATTCCCATTTTTGCCTATGTGCCCCCGGCCGACCTCAGCGAGGCCAGCCAGGAGCACCCATGACAGCAGCAGATGGTACAGAACGACTGATAACCGTCATCTCATTGCCAATTTACAATGGCAGACGGTGCAATATGACTGGTAACTGTGTCTGCTATCTTGCAAAGGCAAATGAATGCTGCTGTGTAGCAGTGCAGTACCGCGTCTGTCAGCAGCATCCAGTACACATACGGTGACAGTGACAAAAGGCAAAATGGGCTCCGTGATTGCCATGCTATGGCATCTGCCAGGGCAATCCAGGGAAAAAGGGCACGAAATGATTGTCTGCCGTTGCTGTCCCGGAGGAAGGATTGAGTGACGACATTTACCCAGAATCACCCATGATACTGTTTTTGCATTGGGATCTCAACCCAGAATTCCAATGGGCGGGGGAGACTGCAGGAACTATG
This sequence comes from Mauremys mutica, assembly GCF_020497125.1. Classification (NCBI taxonomy): domain Eukaryota; kingdom Metazoa; phylum Chordata; order Testudines; family Geoemydidae; genus Mauremys; species Mauremys mutica. Next base: position 75,670,341 of record NC_059077.1, read on the forward strand.
GGATAGCTACAGGATAGCTACCCACAGTGCAACGCTCCGGAAATCGACGCTAGCCTTGGTACATGGACGCACACCGCCGAATTAATGTGCTTAGTGTGGCCGCGTGCACTCGACTTTATACAATCTGTTTTACAAAATCGGTTTATGTAAAATTGGAATAATCCTGTAGTGTAGACATACCCTAACAGCAATGTGGCTGGCACTTCCAACAAAGCCAGTTGCATTTGTTTAGTGAGATTTTATACTTCAGAGAACTGCTTTGCCAGTTCTGCCTCAGTTTGAATGTTACAAAACTGAATCTTTCACTCTGACGTACTAATTATTTCAGATTTTTAAAAATGTTTTCTTGAGGTTTTATTTGTACTTTTAACATTATAGCTTAGCTGTGGAAGAGATTATTAGTACTCCATGCAAGCTCAATCATTATTACAGTGCAACATTTCAGAGAACTTATCACTGCATCATCTATTTGAGTAATAAGCTACCTTGTAAACTTGCAGTTCAATGCAATGGACTTACAAAAAAGATAAGAAATATCTGTTTATTTGAGTCACTCAGATGTTCCCCCAAAATATTCCAGCTACATCACAGACATGTGCTGGCACGGGTAGGAAATGTGAAAGCAGAGTTTCCAAAGAAACAGAAACTAAGAACAAATTCTGGCCTTGCAAGGGGTTCAGGTGTCACTACAAGAAAGGGGAACAAAGCTGTAGTCATTCTTCATGCATGGTATAGGATGATTCTGGGTACCAGGGTGGAACACCCTGAGTGGGTCACCTTGTGGGTGTTTTAAGATGGAGCAGCATTCACCCCTCCCTAGTGCCATGCTACCAATGCAGCATATAAACAGTGGATATTCCTTCACACATGCCTCCTCAGAGCTGTGGAACAGAGCTAGGTGTGAGAGTTAGGGTTCCTCTGCTAGGTGAGTCTGGTATCCTGTTATCCTGCCAGGTTCTCAGAGGTGGAAGAGGGTCCCCCTTCTTCCCCACCCAAGTGCATTTATGCAAGCAGGGTAGAAATTTGTTGCAGGACTTCAGCTTGATCCTCTTGAAGAAGGGCACTATAACAGACTTAAATAACTTTGCAAGTTTCATGGGTTTATTTATATTAATGGCAGTTTTTATTGGACCATTTTGTTTTACAAGGAGATTAATTTTATCTTTGAGTGACATTTATTCAACTTTGAAGAGTGTTGAGGAAATCTCTTTCCCAAGGGAAAGAGAAATCATTTTTGGACAGAATATTCATTTTTTTCATCAATTCTCAAGACAGAGTAATGGAATGCAGAAGTTTAGAGATGGAAAAGGCCTTATATAAGCAATATATATTGCAGGACTGATCCCTACACTGGATACTCCAGTGATTTGCCCAATTTAGTTTTAAGTAACTTGAGAGGGAATTTCCTTCTGCCACTTTTGAAAAAGCTATGCCATAACTGGGAGGTTTTTTGTTGCTAGACAGAGACAAAGTGATACCTTCAATTCAGAAAAGAACTAGACAGACACCTGTAGGCAAGGAGATCTGTCTACAGAGTTCCAACATGTGACTCCCTTCCAGACTAAGAAATACTTTGTAATACCCTCCCCCAAGACTTCTAATCCAGAGCAGACTAAATTTGGAGGCCCAGATTTTCAGAGACAGTACATCTGACTGTAATAAAGCTATGCTGATTTCTAACAGCTGAGGATGTGGCCCAGAAAAAATAACCATACAAAAAATAACTATTTTAGACATTTTAATTAAAAAGAAGGTATCAAAATTGTAGTATACTCAGGCTCAGTGTCATGGATGAGCCTGTCTTGGTGACACTAGGGTTGAAGTGAGGAAACAGCCTTAAGTAATTTTTGATCAGACAACTATTCTGTCTATAGTCATGGTGAGGAAAGAAAAAAAAAAACTAACTGGAGTCACAAAAACAAGAATGAAAATGAGGAGAACTTTTAAGGTTTCTGCAATGAAATGTTATGCTCTCCTTTTTCAGGCACAGCTAAAATTTGTTACGATTTGTCTAGAAAAAAATCAGCTGTCAAAAGAGCACTGTCAAAGTATTTTTTACAGTGGGCCAGGTACTGCCAGTTAGTAGCATTTTGGATGAAGGGGTTGGTAGCCACTTTTCTCCTCTGTGGGTAATTAGGAAAATAGCGTGACAGCTAGGCCTGAAATTCTTCATGTGCTGACTTACAGGTTCCTAATTCAGATGGTCTCTTCCTTTCCCTTGATGAAATCTGAAAACAAGTTCTCTCTTTGCTTTGGGGAAACAGTTTCCACAAATTCGGTTACATGTGGTCAAAATATCTATATTCTGCCTCTGGTGAGAAGAGTTCAGTAGTTTAGGTGCCCAGAGATATCAGCAAGGAAGAATGACCATGCCACCAAAATTAATAATTGAAGGAGAGATTGCTGATCACTGAGGAAAAACCTGCATTGTGTAGGTTTTTCAGATATTTTGGTAGCAGCAAGAGCTTAATGAAAATTTGAAGCCACCTTTGCAAGTCCCCTTCCCTTGGACTAGCTCAGCACTGGCATAGTTCCTGGGATAACTTAGAGCAGCCACCAGTCTGCTTTAAATTACCTCCAGTTGCCTATGGGCCCAAGATGGTGTTCTGGTAGCTGGAGATTGCTGGAGCACAGTAGCACTTGGGCTATTCCTTCTGTCCTTTGAGCATGCTCTCTATTCAGGAAGTTAGAAGGGGGTGGCATACCTGGGAAGATAATCAGGGGATTACATCTGTATCATTTCTGGCTACTTTTTGCCACCAGAGCAGGTCCAGGGACCTGGCTATGTATCATAATGCATACGAACAATGGGGTGGAGCTAAGTACACACAAGGAAACTTTTCTTCGGCTTCCAGGGGTGGCTCCAGGCCCCAGCATGCCAAGCGCGTGCTTGGGGCGGCAAGCCGCGGGGGGCACTCTGCCTGCGCCGCGAAGGCGGCAGGCAGGCTGCCCTCCGCGGCTTGCCTGCGGAGGGTCTGCTGGTCCTGTGGCTTCGGCGGACCTTCTGCACACCTGCGAAGTCCGCCGAAGCCACAGGACCAGCGGACCCTCCACAGGCAAGCCGCGGAAGGCAGCCTGCCTGCCCTGCTTAGGGCGGCAAAATTCCTAGAGCTGCCCCTGTCGGCTTCTATTGTCTTCTGACTTCCTCTTCAAAAGGAACAGTTTCTTTGACTGAATTTTTTTCAATGTTTAGTGCTAACAAGGTAGGATAGGAATAAAGCTCTTACCTGCCTTCTTTATTAATAGCAAATGGCCACGAACCCTGAATTTGAACCACTACCTACATAATCAGACTTGCAAAAGAAAGTTTCTCTCAAATATCAACAATTGCTTGATGGGACAACAGGTCTTTTTAACCCTTTGTCTGTGGCTTGATCAAATCCTCACTTTCCCACTTTTTTTCTCATATTGTATGAGCCAAAAAAGCAATTCTAGAAATTACATAGCTCTCACACAGCTCCTGCTGCAATCCAGTGATTTGAATCAGGAACAATTCACAAGGTTTGATGATAAACCTCAGGGAAAGACTTCTGTGTTATTGGTACTAATAGTCAGATATTTAGTTACATTCTGAAGTTTGAAATATTTATGAAAATATGATGCATGGATATAAGCATCCATACACACTATAATTCAGAGAATTTATTTCAAGATGAGCTCAATAGATCATTCTTTGATATTAGTAAGGTGTCGGACTCTAACTTAGAGTTGTTCAAAAATAAAAGACCATTTTTCCTATTATATGATTTTAGACAAAAATATAAAAAGTAGAGGTTTGGAAGAATCAGTCAAAACTTCAATCTGTTTAAATATCCCTGTATTCCTTGTAGTATAGAAAACACAAGTGCATATGGATTTAATTTTGAAAGACCATTTGCAACAGCTCAGATTTCCACTTAATATGGAATCATAGAAATGTAGGGCTGGAAGGGACCTTAAGAGGTCATAAGTCCAGCCCTTCAAAACAATTTTCCATTTGCAAAGTACATTAAAGCTGAAATTAAGCAGATCGTCTTTTTTTAAAAAAAATTAGAACTATGTGTAGAAGACTGAGCTATTTTGACTATTCCTGAAACCAGCAGCAGGCCATTAAAATTTAATGTAGCCAGAAAAGAAAGTGTTTTTATGATGCAACAGCCTAGGATAACCCACACAAGTGGAATTATGACTTATGCTAGTTCTCTTGTATGCTGCATTATTTGTTATATTGCTAAAATGATTCTCTCAGCACATTTATATGAACTAAATAAAATATGAGAATTAATGTGTGTAGTAGTTAGTGTAAAGAACAGGGAGTCAGGACAAGAGTTCTATTCCCAGTTCTGCTACTCTCTCTGTTTTGTGGCCTTGGGCACTACTTAAATTTGGTGTTTGTCTCCTAATTTGTAAGATAGCCATAATAGTGTTTACACAATTTTGTAAAGAAGTTTGCAATCAGAGGGAAAAGCTGCATAAGTTCATATTATTCATTTATAAACACCAATAGCACAGAATAATAACCAATAGCACAGATAGTGTTGGCAGAGAAGTAGAGGGTTTTTAATAGAAAAAGTAAGGAGAAAATAGATCATACTACTGAGTACTTTCCTACCCTGAATTAATGCCTTGCCCTTACAAAGTACTCCTCAAACAAACAACTTACTGGCTGGATAATAGCAAAGACTTCTTAGGTTTCCATTACTTCTATTCTTTGAAAAGAACAATTTTGTGTCTATTATATGTCACAATCTGTTCCTGACCTATTTTTGTATGTGTTAACTTGATGTTGTTCCACTTTTTAATATGTTATAAAAATAGTAGACACTTCTATGTGAAACTTGGCAGATGGCAATGGTTTACCTCAGGTTCTAAGTCATGTATTTGCTCTTTAAAATCACATTAATGAGCTTACTAAATCTTTGTTTAAACAGTAAGTTCTAATTTACTGTCCAAACAGTAATTGAAAGTACTGACAGTTAGTACACTTTATTAAGAGTGTTAATGGCAGCAGTCACCAAGTATTTTGATAGATAATGGATCTTACTATGGCATCCCTGACTTACCTTACTGTATCCTACTGATGAAGTCCACAAAAACTGAGGACTAATACTTACACCAATTTTTGTATGAAGTTCACTACATTCAAATTTGGTTAAACAACATTTCCTTGTTTCTGCAGTTTTCAATATGCTCAGCTAAGTTCTCTCTTAAAAATTAAGACAACAAAATGGATTGGGCTGTTTGAACCTAATGACATTTCCCACAATTACTATCACCTGCCAATCTTAAGGAATTTTGCTGAGGTGACTAAGGATGCAAAATTTTCTCCCCATGACATTTGTTTCAGAGGCCCTTTGAAAGTACTCAGCACCAATTTCCTAGCTTTAGGCCAGATGGGACTATTATGATCTAGTCTGACCTCTTGCATCATAAGCCATAGAATTTTGTCCAGCAATTCCTGCATGAAGCCCAACTGTCTGTGGTTGAATTAGAGTGGCCTTCTTTGAGAGGCTTCCAAACTGAATTCGAAGACTCAAAGACATGGAAGTTTTACCATATGCCATAGTAATTTATACTAATGGTTGGTTACCATCTTAAATACTTTATAGGCACTGTAGAAAAAAAATACTGTAGAAAACCCAGAAGTAGATGAAACCATATCTGCATACCATTAAAAAACCCCTAAAAATATTTTTTTTTAATTAATATGGCTTTTGGGGCCCCTTATTTATAATCTTTTCCTTTCTTTTTACATAGAAGCCACCCATCCTATTTATAGTTTTAAATGAGACTATTTACTTTTTTAAAAAATGTGTTTATTCCATGTGTTTTCATAACTGATTCATCATGTATTGTTGCTCAGCATCTTGTTTGCACTGTCAGTTTTTCCTATAAAAGTTTACTTGAATTGCCGCTTGAACATTTAATACTCTAATACTGAATGTGTCCACTAAGGCCTATTGTTTTGCCCCTGCTGTTACCATATGTATATGTCAGATGGGTAGGTTCTATCTGGGCTCTCTTCCAGACAGAATCTTGCCAGCTGATCCAGAGAGCAGCTGGCAAGAGTACAAAAGCAATAACAGCAGAGTTATCAGCCTTGGTGGCCAAATATGTCATCTCCAGTTCATAATCACCCTCCACTAACCTAAGTACACCAGAAGTCTTCCTAAATGATGTCTCCTTATGTTACTCCTGAAAATTATCTGACCAAATCGAGAGGTTTGTTTTCCAATCAGTAGTACTCATATCCCCCTCATGCTATGCTATAGGCAAAGGGTCCACGTATGTTTGTTTCAATATGTAAATCAGTTTAAGATTACATTCAGCCATGAAATTGGATCAGTTTAAGTTTGTGTAAAACAGATATGGTAAATGGCATACCTGAAAAGGAGACAAAGTAAACAAAAAAATGCTAGGGCTAGCAAAGCAACCATATTGTAAAAAGCATCTTACGGCATAAAGTACTAGTAGTAGTTTATCATCCTATTGACCACTATAATGCCAGAAAAATATATTATAGCATGAAGAGGTTCACTATACTGACCACTAGTGCACTATCAATCTGTTAACTTGGCTAAAATATGGCAAGCCTCCTGGCCAGAAATTATGTACCCTGTATCTCTGTTCTGTACCTGGTATGCACATCAGATTTCCTTCCTTGCTTCCCTCCCTCTTCTGTCCTAAATCCTATAACTGAAAGTAGCTTTGTGTTCTTCCATTGTGGGTTAAACAAGGAATTGTTTAACCCACAATGTCAAAAATAATTTTGCAAAGTTTATTACCTGAAACAAATATTTAATCTCTCTCATGATATCAAAACAGCACGTTTGGGAAATTTTAAAAGATCATTAGATAGGGAAGAATTCTCTGGATGGTTGCATTTTATAGAAATATATATATATTACTTATACAAATAATATATATCATTGTATTTATTTGTAGAAGTAAAAGCAGTTAGTATTTTAATATTTCCAAAACTTTAGTTTTTTAATCTTTATTTTACAGATTTTTGGCATCAGTGTACATAAACCTTTAATTACAAACAGTGCTGCTGCTTAGATTCCTGTTTCTTATGCTCAACATTATAGCACTGAACATGTAGTTAAAGCCTCCTGTTGTGAAGAATTTTTGGTATAAGAGAAGGGAAATTGTTTTTCCACTTAGTTACATACTGAAAAAGGCATTGCCTCTTGATTTTGACACATCATTACCTACAAGTCCTTCCTCTTCTCCCCCACTTTAAGCAAGGAGGTCTCTCTCTCTGAGTTAGGCAACAGGAATAGTTTAGTTTACTCAAAGCAGCAAGAGATTTCCCACAATGCAAAGGGAAACCCTACCTGACCTACTACTTTGCTATTGTTAATGGCTGATATACTTGACAAAAGCAGCATGTTCTTGTGTGTTATCTTGTATGTAATCTTATATTCCTGTCGAGTTTGTTGTTGCAACCTGCTGTAAAATGTACATCCCATAGCCCTCTGTGTATTGTGTGTGCCCATGCCTGCACTTTCCTTGATATGCTCCATATATGCCCTTATCTGACACTCCGAATGAAGTTTTAGTGGATTCAGAACAGGATTTTTAATTCAATTGCCCCAGGATTATAGCAAAAACACATGCAAGGAAAAAAAAAACATTACCAACATGAAATCTAAAATACTCAAAAAGCATCATTGTCTGCTCCACTTACCAAGCACAGAAATTTCAGAAAGCTAGAAAGGGCTTAACATGTTAATACTTGTTCCTACTTTACGTAGTACTCAAACTCTGGCACAGCCCTTCTTGTACTCCTTCCTTCTCCATCTGTACTTAATGAAGTACTCATACTAATGACACCATTCAACATCCAGTTTTCCCTCTGCTTGGCACAGGAATATTGTATTTGTATTACACAGCACCTGAGGTCTCTGTTGTGCCAGGTGTTACACAAACAAGACAGTTTACAATCTAAATAGATGTTTTCCTACACAAACCAAAGATGGGAGAAAGGGAGCCTTATTATTCCCCTTTTACAGAGGAAAAACTGAGTCAGAAAGTTTTCAAAGGACCCCCAGGAAGATAGGTGCTCAGTTCTCAGTGATATACAATGGTAGTTGACTACTTAACTCCTGTGGGTTCCTTTCCTACATTTCAGCTAGTGGGAATGCTCACCATCAAGAATTTTGTAGTGAACCCCAGAAAATTACTGATTTCCTGAGTTCCAACCATTTGCTAGATCCACAAAAGCATCCTTCACACCTTTAACAACTAAATTCCTCCATGTGGTGATTATTTCCCTATTTAAATTTCTTCAGGATTATGTGTCCGAGAATGATTTAAAAAAAAATCAAATTGCTTAAATACAGAGAACTACTGACACAGGAGAGCTATGGAAAAACTCTTCCTTCCCCTCCAGAAGCAGTGGTGTTAAAAAGTTGCATGATCTGTGCACACTTCATAATCAGGGAAGCTATTGAGATGTTATGTTTAATATTTTCTGTCATCACCAGTCTGAACAGCTCTCTTTTGAGCATATCTAAAATTGTGGGAAACCTCATTCTGAAAACTGGTAAGCAATTTGTGGTAGCAGAAGGAATGCTTAACATAACTGGTAGGAATTGCCATTAGGTCTTTCTGAAATTTCTCTCTACTTGATTAGTTCCATTAGCTGGCTGGTTTTTTCCTCTTCCCTATGAGTTGCTTCTTCTTTGTTCTTGTTTTGTTTGTGTTTGTTTTACAGTCAGGACAAATGTCTCTACCCCACAAGTAGAGCTAAGCACTCTCAGAATAACAATCATTTAATAGTGCTTGGCTTCATGTGTTTGTCAGCTGCAGATGACATTTAGCACAGGCTTTATCTCCGTTGTGGTAATTACTATACTGACATGAGGTCCCATACACAGCACAAATTGTTTTCAACAGATGTAACCAAGCAATCCTGCCTTCTCTGGAACAATTTAGCTGGCTTGCAAAGTGACACAGTACATATGTGTACATACTATATTTTTATATCTATAATTTTTCTCACACACACCCACACCCCACCAGGTCAGTGCATTTTTATGGCAATAACATTCTTTGTTGGTTCTGACTATTCAATTACCCCATGAAATGACGGTATGGAATCTCTCAGTTGTGTACTACTACAGCATTACATGCTGGCTGTGCATCTTATTATACATGAAGGTTATTGTTATTGTAATGTATCTCAGTGGTATACCAAATGTTACTTTAATGATGTAATTAATATGCTTGGATTTACCATCTGATGTTCTTAGGCACTACTTGTCTTACATGTGATACCACCTATTTCAAAGATACTTGGAAACAGCAGCTTTTTGTTAAGGGAGTTGGCAGAGAAAGAAAAGGATTAATAATAAAAGTCACATTCCCTAACAACCACTTTAAAAACATTTGTGTCAGATGTGTTCAGCAGACATGACAACTTGGAATGATGATGCCTCTGAAGTTTAACTATAAATAATGCAAATTATACAGTCATTATTCTTTATTCACGACTATAAAAAACAGTAAAGTCCCTTAGACAAGTTTGGTTTTAGCACTAAGAGATCAATCTTCCTAGATTCTGGATTGTGTAATCAACTGAACACCTTTTGGGATGGACTACTTGCACCACTAAAAAACATTAACACCGGCCGGCTTGATAAATAATTCACATAGACAAGTTAATGTTCTCTTCTCTCAAACAAGATTTCTCTCCTCTACACAAAAGATAATAATTAACAATGGACCAAGTCCTGTGATCCTTTACACCATTCTTACGCAAGAAAAATATCATTGACATAAATGGAAGTGGTACTTGCAAAAAACCCAGGAAGGATCCCAGCTAAGGATGAAGGCCCCACTGTCTCACACGCTTATTAGTTATTAAATATCAATATACACATACATAAAATCTTAGGATTGGGTAGATACTGGAGTCCTTACAAACTGACCATTTCTAATCCAATACATTTTTCATTTAAATCAATAGCAATATTATCATTAGCTTAAATAGGATCAGGCCCATTCTGTGCTAGTGATAGATTAGTTTAAAAAGATTCAGAAAATATAAAAGAAGAACCCAAGAGCTAAAATATTTATCCCGACCTCCTCTCTCTAATAGTGGGCTCGACATCACACAAGGGCAGTCTTCTCAGTGAGATTTTTTTTGTTTTTCTTACTTAAATGCCCAGACCTGAAAAGGAGCTCTGTGTACCTTGAAAGTTTGTGTCTCTGGAAATTGGACGAATAAAAGATATTACCTCACCCACTTTGACTTAAACATCATGGACTGGTTAGTATTTCAGCACTTCTGGGCCTATCAGGGAACTAGAGAACTGAAACATGTGTATAAAATTTTAAAAAAATAAAACAACTTGATTTTTTCAGAATTCAAAAAAGTTAGATTAAAAGGATTAAATTTGGTTAGAAAATGGATGAAGGTCTAATTACATAACCCCAAAGAGTTGCCAGAAGCTGGGACTGGACAACAGGGGATGATCACTTGATAAATTGCCGTGTTCTGTTCATTCCTTATGAAACATTTAGCATCAGTCACTGTCTGAGAACAAGATATTGGGCTAGATGGACCATTCATCTAACCCGGTATAACCCTTCTTATGCAGTATGAAAATATCTCAGCATACTGAAAGATGCCTTCTTCCATGCTAAGACCTTGAAAAAGGTAGCTGCTGATTGACTACAAAATTATTCAAATTGAACATATGCAAAATAAAGCGTTTGGTTCAGTAGCATTTTAAAAGGAAATCCATGTCTGGCATTTAACTAAGAAGCCAAGGGAAACATGTAACTGTGTAGATGGGAGGTAAATCAATTTACTGACTAGTTCTGTGCTACAGAGTTCCTCTCTTGGACTTAAAATATTTGCACAGACCACGAATTCCTATCCTCGCAAGAGACTACAGCTGGATTTTCTATAGGAATCTCTCCAAATACTAAAAGTGGAAGTTATAATATGATTCACTCTTTTTCTTAGGAATCCAGTACCAGTCTTTACCATAAGACAATTATGCACACAATTATTTCAAATTCCTTTTTGAGTAACCCTACAAAGATAAGCCATTACAGCACAGCAATTAAAATGCACTCTTACTAGACTAACATCAATATAGATTTATTTTCCTTTTAAAAAAATACACAAGGCCTACAACCCTATATTAATAATTGGTTATGTAGTGCAACTAAATATTTTGTCAATATACTACCCAGGATGAGCCAACATGAAAGCAGAAGATCTGATTGTCAGAAGACTCAATTTCTGTATTTATTTTGCAAGCGTGTGTGTGTCCTCTTGCAAAATAATAAAGAGATTGGGACTTCTGACAATCAGATCTTCTGCCTTCATGTCGGCTCATCCTGGGTAGTATATTGACAAATAAAAAATTTAGTTGTACTGCCAATTATTTCAGCACCCACACAACTGAGCACACATGCAATTCAAATAAGAACACTTGACAATTACCGTAGCTGTTGGGCTCTCACACAGTCTGTAGTTCAATGATTAAGTACACCTCAAGACATGAAGACATTTGGCCTCCAGCCTGTAGTTCCTCCTATGTGATGTCCTCCTCCTCCAGTCTCAATCTCTCCTGTAATTTTGCACAAGTCAGAAATAGTACTGAGATCCACCCAAAGATCAGTCAGGGTTACCTCTGGCAGCTCTATCTTCTCCCTACATGGCTGTGCTGGATCTGACTGGTGCTCAAAATAGCTGCCAGTTTTGTACCCCTGACAGAACTCACTACTGACTGATCAGGAGCTTCCAGCTTCTAAGGATGAGGTTATGTATGTACATGCAGAAATGTCTGCACTTAATGAGGCCTTCCACATCAGCTTTTACACAACTATTGAGCATGGTTAACAACTTCCTGCATCCCTCTAGTGTGCTGAAATACTTCTTTGAAATCACTCAAGGCTCTATACTGCCACCTTCTCAGAGAGCTAGTACAAACAGCAGCAATTAGTGTTTTTGGCTAAACACTATGAAATAAAGAAAAAGAAATGGGGGTTACACATGCAATACTATGACAATATATGTTGATCATGAGAAATATCTACAGATTAAAAAAGTGTTTCTTTTATGAAACTCTCTAAGGGGGTAAATGTAGGAGTATCTGCCAAGTAGTAGTAATATGCAAAATACAATGTACTATAATCATCTGGAGTCCAACTAATATATTGTGATATTTTGCTTCAGCATGCCTGAATTCCATTGTCCATGTCCTGGGAATATACTTTTGCCTGCAGATTTTATATCTGATGATGTAGTCTAGTCTACTCTAGCCGTGTTGCCCCTTACACAGGGCAGATTAACAATTATTTCCTGCTTCCTTCTTTGCCCCAGGAGGGAAGAAATCTACTGTTAGAGTAGAGGTAGAGTAGTAGAGAGTTTATTAACCCTTGCAAGCTGGCTCAGCTGCTCTGATGTTATACCATGGGATACGATCCGAGCAGGAGTGTGAAATTCTATTCACAGATAATCTGCAGACTAGTGATTCATTTATTTTGGGCCCAATCCTCCCACACATGGAAATCAATGGGAGTCTTGCAATTGCCTACCCTAAGAGCTAGATTTGGTATTTTATACTTTTGGAAAGAGTTTGAATATATTCTGACAATAAAATACAAATCCCTGAGACTGTCAAAGATATGCAAAGTGCTGATGAGCATCTCCACTTCCTCTGAAATCATAACATAAGAATGGTCATACTGGATCAGACCAAAGGTATATCTAGCCAAGTATCCTGTCTTCTGACAGTGGCCAATACCAGGTGCCCCAGAGGAAATGAATAGAACAGGTAATAACCAAGTGACCCATCCCCTGTCACCCATTTCCAGCTTCTGGCAAACAGAGGCTAAGGACACCATCCCTGCCCATCCTGGCTAATAGCTATTGATGCACCTATTGTCCATGAATTTATCTAGTTGGTTTTTTTTTAAACCATGTAATAGTCTTGGCCCTCACAGCATCCTCTGTCAAGGAGTTCCACAGCTTAACTATGCGTTGTGCGAAAAAAAAAATACTTCCTTTTGTTTGTTTTAAACCTGATGCATATTAGTTTCCTTTGGTGACCTCTACTTCTTGTGTTATGAGGAGTAAACAACACTTTCAATACTTACATTCTTCATGCCACTCATGATTTTATAAACCTATCATATCCCCCCCATTAGTCATCTCTTTTCTGAGCTGAAAGTCTCAGCTTTATTAATCTCTCCTCATATGGAAGCCATTCCATACTCCTAATAATTTTTGTTGCCCTTTTCTGAACTTTTTCCATTTCCAACATATCTTTTTTGAGATGAGGTAACGACATCTGCATGCAGTATTCAAGATGTAGGCATACCATGAATTTATATAGAGGCAATATGATATTTTCTTTATTATTGATCCCTTTCTTAATGATTCCCAACCTTCTGGTCACTTTTTTGACTGCCACTGCATATTGAGTGGATGTTTTCAGAGAACTATCCACAATGACTCCCAAAAGCAGCTATTTAAGGTGTCAAGAAACTTTATCTCTGCATCCTGTCCTGAGGTGACAGGTACCCAATCAATATGGGGATAGTTGAAATCCCCAATTATTATTGAGTTTTTTATTTTTATAGCCCCTCTAATCTCCCTGAGCACTTCATAGTCACTATCACCATCTTGGTCAGGTGGTCAATAATATATTCCTCCTGCTAGCATGGAATTACTCTCCAGAGCGATTCTATGGTACAGTTTGGTTCATTTAAGATTTTTAAGTCATTTGATTCTACACTTTCTTTCACATAGTGCCACTCCCCCACCAGCATGACCTGTTCTGGCCTTCCGATATATTTTGTACTCTGGTATTACTGTGTCTCATTGATTATCCTCATCCCACCAAGTTTCTGTGATGCCTATTATATTAATATACTCATTTAATATGAGGCACTCTAGTTCACCCATCTTAGGATACGTCTACACTACGGGACTATTCTGAATTTGCATAAACCGGTTTTGTAAAACAGATTGTATAAAATCGAGAGCGCGCGGCCACACTAAACACATTAAATCGGTGGTGTGCGTCCATGGTCCGAGGCTAGCATCGACTTCTGGAGCGTTGCACTGTGGGTAGCTATTCCATAGCTATCCCATAGTTCCCACAGCCTCCCCCGCCCCTTGGAATTTCCGGGTTGAGATCCCAGTGCCTGATGGGGCAAAAATCATTGTCGCGGGTGGTTCTGGGTAAATGTCGTCAGTCACTCCTTCCTCTGGGAAAGCAACGGCAGACAAGCATTTCGCGCCTTTTTTCCCTGGATTGCCCTGGCAGATGCCATAGCATGGCAATCATGGAGCCTGTTTTGCCTTTTGTGACTGTCACCGTATGTGTACTAGATGCCGCTGACAGAGGCGATTCAGCAGCGCTACACAGCAGCATGCTTTTGCTTTTGCATGACAGCAGAGATGGTTACCAGCCATACTGCACCATCTACCAATCCATAAATTGGTAAAAAGATGATCATGGCTACCAGTCGTTTTGCACCATTTGCTGCTGTGATAAGTGCCCCTGGCTGCTCTTAGCCAGGGGCGCAAAAGCCAAAATTGGGAATGACTCCCTGAGTCAATCCCTCCTTTTTGGTATCTAAAAATAGAATCAGTCCTGCCTAGAATATGGGCAAGTGTACTAGAGAACCACTGTATCAGAGAACCAGAGAGCACAGCTGCTCTGTGTCAGATCCTGCAGAAATTATGAGCTGTATGCTATTCACAGGAGATGCTCCTGCAACAACCCCACCTGTTGATTCCGTTCTTCCCCCAGCCTTCCTGGGCTACCGTAGCATTGTCCCCCCCACTTGTGTGATGAAGTAATAAAGGCAGGAATAAGACACACTGACTTGTTAGTGAGAAATGAGTGGAAGGCAGCCTCCAGCTGCTATGATAGTCCAGACAGGACAGTAAGGAGTGTGGAGGAGAGGAGCCCAGCATCCCTCTGCTAGTCCAGGGGCAATTGAATCTTTTTTTTACACATGAAGGGTGGGGGCTGACGGAGCTCAGCCCCCTGTTGCTATGATGACGATGGTTATCAGCCATACTGTACCATCTACCAGGAAAAATTAGGGCCAGGCGCCCTTGATCGACCTGACGGATGCTAGTCAGCATGGTTACCAGCCCTTTTGCACTGCCCCATGTGCCAATAGGCTGATGATGATGACGGGTACCAGTCGTTTTGCACCATCAGCCACCCACGGCGGGGGGGGAGCAAGGATGTTGGTGTTCAGTGCTGCAGCATCGCGTCTATCTGCAGCATTCAGTAAAGATAGGGTGACATGTAAAAGAGTCAAGAGAGGATTGTTTTCCCTTTCACTTCTGGGGGTGGGTGGGGGGGTGCGTAAATTGCCGAGCTATGCCCTGACCCACCGCGGACACTGTGTTTGACCCTAGAAGCATTTGGAGCTCAGCCAAGAATGCAAATGCTTTTCAGAGAGACTGCAGGAACTGTGGGATAGCTTGAGTCCTCCAGTCCATGAGCGTCCATTTGGTTCCTTGGCTTTCCGTTATGCTTGTCACGCAGCAGTGCGCTGAGTCCCTGCTATGGCGTCTGTCTCGAGATTTTTTAAAAATGTTTTTTAATTCGTCTTCTGTAACGGAGCACTGATAGAACAGATTTGCCTGCCCTTACAGCGATCACGTCCGCATGGTCCATGCGGGAGCTCTTTCTTTCTTTCTTTTGATTTTTAACTGCATCGCCACACGTGCTGATCGGAGCTCCACGCTGGGCAAACAGGAAATATTCAAAAGTTCGCGGGGCTTTTCCTGTCTACCTGGCCACTGCATCCGAGTTCAGATTGCTGTCCAGAGCGGTCAGTGGTGCACTGTGGGATACCGCCCGGAGGCCAATACCGTCGATCTGCGGCCACACTAACCCTAATCCGATATGGTAATACCGATATTAGCGCTACTCCTCTCGTTAGGAAGGAGTACAGAAACCAGTTTAAAGAGCCCTTTATACCAATATAAAGGGCCTCTTAGTGTGGACGGGTGTGGCGTTAAATCGGTTTAATGCTCCTAAAACCGGTTTAAACGCGTAGTGTAGACCAGGCCTTATAGACTTCTAGCATTTGTATATAAGCACTTTAAAAGCTTGTCACTCTTTAGCTGTCTGCCATTAAATGATGTAATTGAATGGGACTTTGTCATTTAACTTTATCATCAGATCCTAACTGTATTTTATCTTCTGTCCTCTCCTCCTTACTAGGACATAGAGAATCTCCATTAATAAATCCTCTCCTAAGGGATGTCTCTGTCTGAACCACGTGCTCCTCTGTACCTGTTGGCTTTCCCCCATCCCTTAGTTTTAAAACTGCCCTATGACCTTTTTAATTTTAATTTTAAGTGCCAGCAACCTGGTTCCATGTTGGTTTAGCCTGTATAGGCTTCCCCTTTCCCAAAAGTTTCCCCAGTGCCTAATAAATCTAAACCCCTCCTCTCTACACTATCGTCTCATCCACACATTGAGACCCTGCAGTTTTGCCTAACTGGCCCTGTGCATGGAACTGGAAGCATTTCAGAGAATGCTACCATGGAGATTCTGGACTTCAATCTCTTACCTAGCAGCCTAAATTTGGCCTCCAGGACCTCTCTCCTATCCTTCCCTCTGTCATTGGTACCTACATGTACCACAACCACTGGTTCCTCCCCAGCATTACACATAAGTCTATCTAGATGTCTCCAGATAGCCGCAGCCTTCGCACCAGGCAGGCAAGTCACCATGCGGTTCTCCCAGGCATCACAAACCCAGCTATCTATGTTTCTAATGATTGAATTCTCCACAACTATTACCTGTCTCTTCCTAATAATTGGAGTTCCCTCCCCTGGAGAGGTAGCCTCAGTTTTTAATTTATGCAAGTGCAACAAGAAAAACAGCTTCACATACATATTCCTTGTTTTGATTCCCTACCTCTCCATTTGTCATCTCTTCCCATTAGGCTCCATAGCTGTCTATATTATAGAGACCAAAAATAAAGGAACCTAAGGAGTAGTGTGAAAAATAGAATAAAAACATAAGTCAAATAAAAGTCAGGGGGAGGAGAGGAAGCTGCTAGATATGACTAAACACTGATTAATGAATATTTTCCCCCAAAAAATATGGAAAACCAAAAAAAATTCCACCTTGTGTTTTATTTCTTCCTTTGAGGAGACGATAACTACCAAGCTTCTTGTACATTTACAAATTTGGAGACATGTAGATTTAAGGCCAAATCCTAATCTCACAAGATGTTCCACTGAATTATTAGGATTAGTAGCATGAGCAAGGTAAGTACGAGTTAGCCCTTGCTAAACAACATGCAAAGTACTAACCGTCTCCTGTATGGTACAGCGTTATTGCAGCACATCACTGAAAACTGAAGCAAGCATGTATGTAAAAAGAAAAAAAGAAAAAACGGACAACCAACCCTGTGCAGCTCTGTCCTAAATATCTTGTCTACAGACCTTACAGTGACAAGCAAATTCTTTTTTTAGTTTACTTTTGTTAGTATAGAAAATCAGAAATTAAAAGGAGCCTGCAA
The DNA here is from genome assembly GCF_020497125.1 of Mauremys mutica. NCBI lineage: Eukaryota > Metazoa > Chordata > Testudines > Geoemydidae > Mauremys > Mauremys mutica. Next base: position 75,687,858 of record NC_059077.1, read on the forward strand.
GACAATATACTGGGTACGGGGCCATTAAAGGAATTACATTGCCCATTGAATACCATTTAGCTTAGAATCAGTGCTAGTACTATTAATTTCTACCTTTTTAATGCACACTTTAGCTAGCACACGACCCATACTGTGTAACAGCAGTTACACCCCAGGGACTAGAGATTAACAGCATGTGCTACGAGTGGTTTATTTTACAATTGCTGTGAAATAAAAGCTGATGGAAATGAGCCACTGGTGAATTACTTTGCCAGCAAAATCAACAATATTTTTATCACTGTGGAAAAGCTTGCTTTTTCTTGGTTTAAAAAAAAAAAGATTGTTTTCTTTATTGTTAACAGAAGGATAGTGTGGGAGATAGGAAAGATAGGAGAAAAAGATGTTAGTCAATCCTGCAGTTCGTTGTTTTTTGCAGCTTATCTGAATAAATTTTACCAGCTAAATCTCTAGGTCACAGTTAATTAAAAACACAATTTGGGCATAAAAAGCAACACACTCAAATGGAATGAAAGTTATTTTCCAGATAAATTGTAGTCCGTCAGCTCTTCCTTATCATTAAAGCAACTGCTATGCCAGTAATATTTTCAGAGTGCTGAAGAGGGAAAAAATAAAATCTCAAAGCAGATGTATATACATACATATGTGTGGGTGTGTGTATATATATATTTTTTTAAATAAAATTTTTATTCTGAATGAAAGGAAAGAAATCCTACCTTTCCATAGTGCCCCCCTACAGAACAGTATCTGAACTGCTAAGGTCCTTCTAAATGTTTGTCAAATTAAAATGAAAGATTTCTGTAAGATCTACTTCACTACCGATGAATACATAAAAGATATTTGGCATCAGCAATTGTAACTCAATCAGCTGCTTAGTGATAACCCACACTAAATTTATTTACTCTCCAATGGCACAAGTAGATTTCCCTCCCTCTGCCACCTGAAACATACATCACTGAAGTGGTAAATATCCTCAGTTATTGTTTTTGTAATGCTAACAGCTATTGAACTCCCACCTTACTTTCCACATCTTTTTAGAGGGACTGGTGATAGAGAGGAAATCTTCAGTATTATTGTACAAGCTGAAAGTAGGTACACACAGGTAAGTTACACCCACACTTCCTGTCTATAACTGGATTTTTTTTATTGTTCCTTTTTCTGCAGTAATGTCCACTTTTCTACTCTAGACTGTGTTTACCTGCAAGTAAATGCTTACTTGTCTTTCGTCTTAGAGTCTCAGCGCAAATCTGAAAGTTTTATTTATTGTCTGGCTGTTAGTCCTTAAAGTACCACAGTTATTACAAAAGAAGACAGCTGAGTGCCTCATCCTATGTTTTAGTGGCCCCTAAGGCCAGGCACAACCAATTCAAAGATATCAGCTAATGGTATTTGGCATGATTTACATAGAGAATTCAGAATTTGATTGTGAACTATTTAGAACTACAGCATAGTTGAGAGAAGATGATTTAAGAGATGTCATGAGGGTTTGGTGACAAGGAACAAGGACAATATTAGATCCTTTTCACAAGTGTTGTACACCCTGGTGAGAAGATGGAGCTCAGCTTGTTTATTTCTTAGTTGTAGTTCCTTTTCTATTTTTTAGCATTTACATTCCTGGGATTTGGGAGTCACTGTAATTTGTAAAGGGTATATGCAATCCTAGGCATTGCTTCATTACTAAAGGCCTTCTGCTGCTCCCATCCAAGTCAACAGCCAAACTCCCACTGACATCAGTAGGAGCAGGAATTGGCCCTAATATGTAAAGAATCCCTGAAATTAATGAAAATGGACATCTCATTTGGGGAAATTTAACAAAACTCTCATATACAGGAATAGTGCTTTTGCCTTCAGAGGAGACGTTTTAGGCAACAGAGGTTCCATTTGACTGTCTCTGTGGCTGCTCGTCTGAAAGAAATTCTATGTCATTTTTCTAAAAGACAAGGGGATAGTCCTAGTTTCCTGTCCAACATTTTCAAGTAGATTCGATTAATTAAGACTACATGGTCATACACTGAATTCTTAACATTGTGTAAGTAAATGTAGCCAGTCATTGCACTAACAATAGCTTTGAAAAATATTCTGAAATATCCAGAATATGAAAGGCATTGTAAAACTGACTGGATCTGGTAATCATCTGAATTTACCATACTTTTCACAGTACAGCTTAATGGACCACATCATCAGGGACGGCTGCCTATGTTAGTAAGACTTCTAGTTCATAATGAATTAAACAAAGCAGCACCTAGCTTAAACACATTAGAGGCTACTTCCTGTTAGTTTTATGCAGGCAGGCATGCTAGGTTTAGACCAGCCCCTACATTTATCATTTTTATTTGTGAAAATTTAATGTTTTTAAAAAGTGTTTATATTGTTTCAAGATTTTGAAGACTTCTGTTGGCTGTACTTAAAACTAGCTAAAATACTTAGAGTTCTCTCTCAGAGGAAGACTTTTCAGTGACTGTATTTTCTTCAGGTCTTTAAAAGGAAGGTACTCAGATACTACAGTGTCAGGTGGCACTATAAAACCTTAAGACAGATGTTGATATGAATTCAGGCTTCAACATAGGTGGCTTCTACTTGCTGCAATGCGCTAAACTATTAATGGGTATTAAAGGGTATTAATGCTCTAAACTAAAAGAAAGATCAAAGTCTGGAAGAAGAAGCAAATAGCTAGTATGGGAATGTGTGTTAATTTGAGTACTTTGGTTCTTGGCGTAGAGATAAGGTAAAGCTCAAATCAAACCCCATTAATAACCAGAAGAAATGTTTCCAAAGAAACCAGCCTTTTAAAAAGCAAAAGAAAAGCAAATATAAAGAGCTCGGTGTCTCGGTTGCACCACTGATACAGCACGGTCATTTTCCTATATCATGTTCTGCTTGTATACATCTGAATGTCATTATTACGTTTCCAAAAATGCTGTGTGGAAATGGATAAGCACAGAAGCACTCAGGTCATGTTAATTCTATTCTCTACAGACATTGGCAAGGTAGATTTAAGTGTACACAGGTCACATTTCTTTGATGGTGTATTCCAAATGTACATAGTTTCATGAAAGAGGGATTCTTGTTATACATGTCCATTACAAGCAGATAATGTCAGTTTTCCTAACTAGTGGAGTAAAAAAACCCCCGAGAACTGTGTGCGTCTGAAAACTGAAGCAAACTGGATGCCAGAGCAAATGAAATTAGATATAAGTTGTATTGAGCATAACAAATCCCACAGTGTAGATGGCTGAAAAGTATTCTGTTATTTCACATTATCTTGCAGTTAATGCATTGGAACCTCTACACAATATAAAATATTCTCTCAGTAAAGGAGGGGGGGGGGAATTCTTCTTGTAAAATATATGCAGGTAAAGAGACACTTAACTTTAAAGTACATTGAAATTTTGAAGCAACGCTTCATGACTCCTGACATAGGCATTACTACCAAGTTCAACACACAAACCTGTCTCATTACAACAGTAAGGATGAGATTCACTGGCACAGAAGAAGTTGGGACATTCAGAATTAAGATTATAGAAGCAAGCCACTGAAACCCCTGAAAACAGGAACTCGGAATTAAAGTATCATATCCCACAAACATGGAAAGTAGTATATTCTAGTAAACAGTCAACTTCAAAAATCATGTGTTCCACAGATGTATCTTCATTTTTCTGGTCTTTTGTCCAAGCACTATTCATTAGTAAAATCACACTTCATAAGTGACTTTTGTGCACAGTTAATTTGATGCTTGCAGTTGTGGAAAACATCCAGCTAACAGCTAGAAATTCAAGTATCCACAGACAGCACAGGCTGCAGTAACTCATCCCTCTCACCCATCCAAGTCCAATATAGTTCAACAGTGACCTGATGTGAAAGGATAGTTCACTTTCCATGCCCATTCAGTCCTTGGCCTGTTTGCCAATTAATGCCAAGTGTCAATGTATTTTTTGTGAAGCAGACAACTAAAAAACAAAAACAGGCACTCATGTACACTAGCTGTAAAGATGACTCATTGAAGATTAAAATCTTTAGTTTTAATCTTCATCAGCAATAAGAGCCTTTTCAGGATTTGCACATCTTGGCTGTAGCTTCCTGTTGCCGCTGACTGAAATATCAGGGCAGCACTGAAATGCCTGAGGAGGTCAGCAGCTCCTAGTGAGGTCCTTAAAAATTAAGTTTTTCTACAAGCAAATTGGCAGAGAGCTCAATCATTTGAGCGCTTCAGGATTAAAGCTTTATGCACATAAACCTTGAAGAGTTTACTGACTTACCTCTAAGCCAGTTTACCTCTACACATTCCTATGAATGCTTGGTCACAGCAACAGGACTGCCCATCTGCACATCAACTCTAATCTTTTTTAGAACTCCTGAATATAAAACTTTATGACCCAAGAATGTAAGTAGTGCATAAGTCTTGTGCTGGTCCTTCTGCATAGGGGTAAATTTCACCTTCAGTATTTTAAGATTTATACATGAACTCCTAAAGGCCTTCTGCTTAGAAAATTTGATATGCTCAGCACAAATTTTCTTGTGCCAAGCCAATTTTAAGTGTCCATGCTCAGATTTCTTTTTAACTAAAAACAAAAAAAACCTAATTAACTTGCAGTTAAGGTTTCTGCAGTAAATACAGCAAAACACTCATACATATCAAGAATGTTACAGCTAAAATGATTACATGCACCTTGAAACATGGAAATGGTCTCTCAAGATAATTTACATAAATATTATATTCAAGTTCATCCAGTTAACAGAAATATTGACAGGTGAAAATTAATCGCTCATTTCACATAAAAACCTAGTTCTGAATCATATGACAGACTAATGCAGTTTTTCAATATATACCTCACCAATAATTATAGAATTTACATAGCCTGTGATCTGCATGGTGAAAGACTTCATTGGTGTATCTTGTAGTTTAGAGATAAGGCTGAAATTGCAATGAGTATAGTGACTTTTTACATGAAAAGATGGCTACTAACTGAACGTACAAACTGTATGGATAGTAGAATGCATATGTAAATGATTCTAACTAGTCATTGTTGTCATTTTTAAGTACTATAATCTAAATTTTATCCCCATCCTACCAAATTTCCTTTTAAAAGAAGTGTTTTTGTGCTTCCCTACCATAAAGGCTCTTCTGAGCAAGCCTGAGATCAATGTCAAACATGCTCTTGCCTATCCTCCCTCTTGTTTCTCTTGGTACTTACATCTGCTTCCTATCTCTTCTGTTTCAGCTTTGCAGTATTTCTTGTTAATACACATTTATTGATAATACATGTTTAGTCTGTCACTCTGTGTCTTTTCTTAACTTATGCACACAAGTACTAATTTAACTTAAGCTGAACGCAGTTGGGGTAAGATTTTCTAAAGCTCTTAAGTCTGTTGATTTTCAGTTGGAATTGGGATGCTAAGTCAATTAGAAGCTTTTGAGAATTTTATCATGGGACCTACAGTTTTCAAAAAAGTGCCCAACTACAGGTATCTTGTAGCAGCCTGATTTTCAGAAAGTGTTGAGCATCCACACTTATGAAACCCAGGCACTTTTAAGACGTCTCAGGTTTGGCACCCAAAAGAGCCAAAAATTACTAGCCATTGAAAATTTGGGCTTATATTTTTTAACTTTCAAATGGACAAGAAATAAGAGTTTCTGGCTAGAGCACTGGTGAACCAGAATTGGCTTGAGTTTGACCAACACATTCATCTCTAATGAACCTAACTCTTCCTAACTCTCCTCCCACAAAAACCAACCACACATGCACAAATATTTTTATCCAGATCAGATGGACACAGACTAGATATACCACAACATGGAGCTAAACATGACTTTTCAAACCTAAATGAATCGAGAACAGGATTTCCCAGTTCAACAGAGCATTAGAGTACGATAGACTGGAATTGACCTCAATAGACTTATATCAGATTTTTCCTTGTATATCACACCTAAACTAGGTTTCTGATGATCCAGAACAAATAAAGAAGAAGATTAATGATGCAAAGTATATATTAGAGAGATCTGTTGAAGGCAGTCCTTTGCTTGTCACAGCAAGAGGGCTTGTTAAACTTGTGTATCATAATAACCCTAAAATTAGCATCATTAACCTTATTTTTACAGCTCATAAATTGAAGAGGAAAACAGTCGTGCACTTTCAATAAACATTAAGAATTTGTTATAAATCACTTTCTGGACAAAGATTCAGAACATATACAGTAGGTTGCTTTCTTTACAAATAATTATAATATATTAGAGTTATCTTGAGTAATCCTCATTTCAGGGGCGGCTCTAGACATTTTTCTGCCCCAAGCACGGTGGGCTTGGAGCACTGGTGCCTGGAGCCGCCCCTGCCTCATTTTAAACTTGTTTTTTTTAAACTGAGCCAATCAATGTTTTCTGTAGTAGATTTTCAAAGTTTAGGTCTTTCAGCAATTAGAAAGTACACACCCATTTCTGAAGGGAAGTGCATTACATAAGAACGGCCTTACTGGGTCAGACCAAAGGTCCATCTAGCCCAGTATCCTGTCTTCCGACAGTGGCCAGTGCCAGGTAGCCCGGAGGGAATGAACAGAACAGGTAATCAAGTGATCTATCCCCTGTCGCTCATTCCCAGCTTCTGGCAAACAGAGGTTAGGGACACCATCCCTGCCCATTCTGGTTAATAGCCATCGATGGACCTATCCTCCATGAATTTATCTAGTTCTTATTTGAACACTGTTATGGTCTTGGCCTTCACAACATCCTCGGGCAAGGAGTTCCACAGGTTGACTGTGCATTGTGTGAAGAAATATTTCCTTTTGTATGTTTTAAGCCTCCTGCCTATTAATTTCATTTGGTGACCCCCTAGTTCTTGTATTATGAGAAGGAATAAAAAACACTTCCTTGTCTACTTTCTCTACACCAGTCATGATTTTATAGACCTCTATCATATCTCCCCTTAGCCATCTCTTTTCCAAGCTGAAAAGTCTTTCTTATTAATCTCTCCTCATACAGAAGCCATTCCATACCCCTAATACATTTTGTTGCCCTTTTCTGAACCTTTTCCAATTCCAATACATCTTTTTTGAGATGAGGTGACCACATCTGCATGCGGTATTCAAGATGTCAGCATACCATGAATTTATATAGAGGCAACATATTTTCTGTCCTATCATCTATGCCTTTCTTAATTATTCCCAGCATTCTGTTCACTTTGACTGCCGTTGCACATTGAGTGGATGTTTTCAGAGAACTATCCACACTGACTCCAAGATCTCTTTCTTGAGTGGTAACTGCTAATTTAGACCCCATTATTTTATATGGATAGTTGGGATTATGCTTTCCAGTGTGCATTATTTTGCATTTATCAACATTAAATTTCATCTGTCATTTTGTTGCCTAGTCACTCAGTTTTGAGAGATCCTTTTATAGCGCTTTGCAATCTGCCTGGGTCTTACCTATCTTTAATAATTTTGTATCATCTGCAAATTTTGCCACCTCACCGTTTACCCCTTTTTCCAGATCATTTATGAATACGTTGAATAGGACTGGTCCCAGAACAGACCCCTGGGGGATACCACTATTTACCTCTCTCCATTCTGAAAACTGACCATTTATACTGTCAAAGTTAGACTCAGGACTCACAGTTTGTCAGACCACTCTGTTTTATTAGCACAGCGCTTCTGCTAATAACACCCAGATAATGTGAGCCCCATGCAAGACACAAACTATCTTATTTATACAGATAAAAGGATGAGAACTTAACAAGATAACAAAGGGAGCAGAATCAGATAAGTTTACCTGGGTTAGGCATGCATATTTTATTCCCTTACTAACTACTACCCATCTTCTGTTAATGTTTTGCCATTAGCACCATTGTTTATGCCTAATGTTTCTTTTCCTGGCACCTGTATTTCAACATTTCTTATTTCTGCTTAAAGGTACATACAACATTTCTTTAATCCATTCTTATTTTTACAATATAATTTATTCTACTTTCACAATCCCTCCTTTTGGTCAAGCTTACGCCATGACCAAAATTTTACTGGGTTTTACATATTAACCGTTTTTTTTTCTCTTTGTTCATTAGCAATATTTAAAATTATTGTATTAGCACTCTGTTCTGGGGCAGTTACCTGAGTAGCATGCCTTACACAATTTTGGGTACAACAGGAGACTAACTGAAAACATACAAAAATTATTAGGATTTCAAACAGGATAGTTAGGGCTTCCTGAAACAACCAGTTTCCTATACCACAGAATACTTAGCCACTTCCATAAAGAACTTGGCTTTTTATGGGGAAGATATGCGATTTGTTCTAAGTGGCTAGCGTGATCTATTACCTTATTGGTATCGTCAGGTATAAACACACAACATTGGTTTTTTTTTTTAATGAGAGCACAGGTCCCTCCTTTGGCCGCCAGCACTATGTACAATGCCTGCCGTTTTTGGAGGGCCACCTGTCGGACCGCCCCTGTTTCTTTGGCCAGGGCTCTTAAAACTTTCTCCAGTTTTATTTGCCATTATTTTAACTACTTCTTTTAACCTCAGGAGCCTTTTTGCCCGGTGTATTACTCCCCCAAGTGGGTTAAAGGAACTGCCAATAGTCTCTTCCCAGGTGTCATTACTGTTCCATATTGTATTAAACGGACGAGGTCCTCCAGTGAGGTCTGGGGAATTGAGTGGGATAGCCAGGACAGGAACATCAGTTTGACAGTGGGCTGGGATGTGGCTGCAGACCCAGCATTTAGAAATATTAAGGGTCTGAGCTATCCACACTTGCTGCTGGATAAAAGAATTGTCATTGTGGACTCCCCCGACCTTCAGACACCAACAGCCGAGGAACAGGCACCACATGTTGGAGGCAGGGCCCTTCTGGTTCTGACAACCTCAACTGAGGGAACTGTAGTCACAGTTTTATGTCCACCAGGCAGCAGGCGCTAGGCTCACTACTGCTTTTTCTTGGGCCTTGCTTTAGGTAGTCGTCTGCTTCTGGCAACCCTTACGAGAACGTAGATTGTAAGGTATTGCAGGCTGTTCCTCTACGTCATCTTCTGGAGTCAAAATTGACTCTGTGTGGTCCTGAGGTGATGATTGGTTCGCTGGGGTGGTGCATTCTTACACGGCAAAGCATGTATTCATGCTGCGGATGCCAGACAGTTTAACAGCAGTTTGGGTAGTAAGCAGTGCCTGATGATTCTTTGATACTTTTTAAGTCTTTTTGCTTCTTTTCTTGACTCTGGCTATAACAATGGCCTTCACACCTTATCTTTTCCTGATGCATTCATTCCTCATTCACACAAACAGATTGAGAATACAAACAGTAGTATTTTATATTGAGCAAAAAGGCATTGCAAATTAAACCTTGCTAAGTTTTACAATTAACCAAGACAATTTACATTGAGACCCAGGCCTTCAATGTTTCTCTAATTTACTTAACATAGACACAATAGAGAATCCTGTCTCTTACTACCTAAATCTTAAAACAAAGAGTTAGAGAGGGCCCAATTTGTAATGCATATGGGAAAACAGAATCTTATAGTCCCAGAGGGTCATTTCTTTCTGCTATTCAAAAAGGGTGGCTGGTAGGATGAAATCAAATTATACATTATAAAGTCCAGCTCCTACATATCCCCCTTTTGACACTAAGATTATCAATCGCCAGTGTCACTTCTTATGTAGTAAAATACTGGGAGGTGATTTGGGCCTGTGGCTTTAGCTGTGCATACATTTGTTTTATTTACCAGCATATTTTAAACATTTTAATTAAACACATACAATTTAAAACCAAAAACAATTAGGGGTAGTAACATTAGTATGCCAGTAGTTGTGGGAGACCATCCAGATAATATGAATGGTTCTGTTTCCCACATTGTTTTGTTACCTTTGTAAACAGATAATGGGTAACTGTTTGCCATTTAATGCCAAGACTGATAGAGAACTCAGCTAAATCAGTGCTTACAGTAAGCTGAGACTTTTTGGTTGTGGCAAATAGTAAATGTGATTATTGGTAAACACAGTACTTACATTACATGTACATTTGTCTACTGGTGGGTTGCTAACACCTTTATTCTTTTAAAACACTTCTTTCCAAGAATTAACACACACATTGCCCGTTATACAATACTTTGGCCTAATTATTAATTTTATCCCACATACAGGATCCTAGTGAGGTGTCTTTACTACAGAGCTTTGGAGCTGGAGCAACAGGCATGGATAAGCATACCCACTTTTGAGGAGTTCACTTGGTACAACCTCTAGTGTCCAATAGTTTCCCTTCCTCCCCAGCCCACTGGCTTGAGGTTTGAGGTAGCCAGAAGGATCCCAGGTGCAATCTGTGGAGTGGGCTAACTTTTCATTTTTTTTTGCTTCCAGAGCCTGTTGGTGTGCAATTTTAACAACAATTTCTTCACTTAACAAATTTTGTCTTACCGTACTGGAGACATACTGCATCCAGTTATATTGATAGGTATTAAACAATAATCTTTTCCTTTGATTTAACAGATGCATCAAAACCTTAATATTTTCTGATATTACCCAAAACATCTTATGTTCTAATTATCTGCATTTTAGTACATTTCATAGCTATTGCAGTATGTTTTTTTTTTTTAACTTATTTGTTTTTGTAATACGGTAGGTTGTTCTGTAGCTGGTATTAGCTTTTTCTGATTTTCTGAAAGACAAAAATAACATTTTTCTACCCCTTTCAGGGTGGCATTGATTGTTGCTTAAAATATTCCTTTCTTTTACAAATACCCTTGCTGATTGCAGGCAAAACAGAGGAATTACCCCCATATTTTCCTGTGGTTTTTTTTTGTTCTATAGGCAGGCCAGGTTTTAATGGGTTCTACTTTTTAAGAGTTATGGGGAAATTATTCCACTGTTGAGGTATACCACCTCATGAATTTAATAACTAAAGTTTTTCTTCTTATATAGCAGACCAAGTTTGTAATGTTTTTCCTGCTGTGTTAAGCTTTAAGTTTATTCACAGGTAATAGCTGAGAAGCATTATTACCATATTACCTTCAAGGTTTTTTTCCAAAAATCATACACACTATACGTTGTTACAGGGGTACTTACTAACATTAAATTTATTTCAATGTTTAATATTAACAATAACATTTAGCATCAAATCTCTTAAAGGGATCTTGTTATACCATGTCTTTTATTTAGGCAATTTCTTTTGTGCTGGCAGTTTTTACCTTCCTTTATCAGTTAGGTAATTTGCATTAACACAGGCTTGGCTTGTGGATTCAAAGCCATTAGCAGAGCTCAGAGACTTTGTCTTAAAAGGGACACAATTAACTTCCACCAGAGTTTTAATTTCTTTCCACTTTCAACTCCTGCTTACAAAACACACAGAGATCTGAAAAAGAAAACAGTCTATTGCGGCTCTTTTTGGAGCCCTAATAGGATTTTAATTCAGTAGCATATTTCATTTGTATTTCTTTTACCCCTTTTTACAATATACACTGCACATGTCCTAGGGAAAAAGCACATTCCTTCTATATTACAACTTTTTTTTTTAAACATTAGCCATATCAATTTTTACATACGATGTAACTGTTTCTTTTTTCTTACAGAGTTTTCATGTACCCTTATCAAAAGTGACAGTCTGATTACACAGAGCCATTTTAAGGCTCAGTGTTTTTAACATTGCTTCTTTTTGTTTTGTGCACCTCACCTCTGCTGTTGCTTCAGAGGGGCACTGTTAAAATATTTTTTTTTAATTCTTTCACTACAGCTCTTATCTGCTATTGTTACCAAAAAAAACCAACAACCAACCAAACAAAAAGACTCCAGAATCTCTCCCTATTCTCCTGATTTTGACTGCCCTATTGCAGCCATGACTTGGTTTTTATTTAAAAAACATTTTAAATTTTATAAAGAATCAAGTTACCCCTTAAGGGTTAAATGCTAAATCCCAAAGCCAAACAACACTAATTACCTGTGTCTTGCAAAAAGGTCTGTCAGTTTTGCAACTTTGAATTAAGAGTCAAATGAATTTTTAGTGGCATTAAAAACAAAAACAAAACTAATTTATCTTACACCTACAAAACAGGAGTTTTACAAACCAGATGTGCTGGTTTAGATTCTTAGAACTTTACATATTTTCACAGAAAACTAGATACATACACATTTTCTTTTCCTTAACATTCCTTTGCACTGCTTTGTTTTTACATAGCTCTATATATATTTGGATTATTTACAGGCACTCTTTTGGAAAAGGGCCCATTTTCCCTTCAGAATGGCTGCAAAGAAACCAAGAATTCTCTCTCTTTAACATGGTCCTTTTTAACATTTTCACAAAGTTTAACTGCTTAATTCTCTCCAGCCTTTGTAGAGTTAACTTTTCACTCTCTTTCCTTAAATCACTCGTTTATCTCCCAAAATAACACCTTTATCACCTCAGATTTCACCATTTTAAGTATTGTTCCAGGGGTTCATGCCTGCACTTACTGCTTTTCTTACTCCTTACACTATGCCCTTAGGGCTTCCAACCTGTTTTTCAGTTTTTTTTTTTATCTGTTGCTTGCCTGCTTTTCTGGGCCCGATCCTGCTTTTTGTCCTTTTTACAATGATGGGAGTATTAAGGGGGTTGGATCGATCCGGGGTGGGTTTTTTGAGAACGGGGTAAAGGGGAGCGCTCGGTCTGGTGGTGGGAGAGGAGGCTTTTAATAAAGCTTTCAACTTATTATTTGAATATTTGAGAGAGGCGAGTTTTTGATTTTGTCCAGCTACGATTTGCCTCTTCCCACCACTGAATGAAACAATTAACCTCTTCTTTAGCCAATTTAGTTTTAGGTTGGCCGAGTTTGTCCTTTAAGATGTCCACTCGGTCTTTGTTCCAAGATTTTAACAGTGGCCACTGAGTTTTGGGATCCCCCTGAGTTAGCCTAGACCATTTTTCCAGAAATTTACAGGAGTCCGGACCCTTCTTACAGGAGTCTGGACCCATCCTAAATACATAAAATGAGCCGGCGTTCGTTTAGGGAACTGTCCCTACTTAGACGTCTGGTTACCCATACAGGAGGACTTCACACACCAATCGCACAAGAAGGAAATTCGGGTTTGTCAGAGCAATGCCCAGTGCAACACACAAAAGGAGCCCACAGGCTACTGCCTCAATTGCCCTTGCTTTCACACCCAGGGATTTACCCAAAGTGTGGTGCGGCTGCAATTGTGCAGATTCCACTCACTCAGACCGCAGGGACAGGAACCCCTTGGTTGGCCGATCCCCGGACGGAGATGGCACCCAGACTCAAACACTCCACAGGAAGACGGATAGACACAGAGACAGAACAGTCCTCAGTCCGGACAAAACACAGAAGTAATTACCTGACCAGATTCCTGATGTCAGATCCCGGGATCCCTACCAGAACAGAGTGGGAACCAACAGGTTCAATGGCGTAGACTTCACTGTGGTCGTGCACCTTTCCGTTCTGGTGGAGGACCGCTCGGGCCAAATGCCCAGGTGCCGGCTTCCACGGTCGTCCTACAAAAACAGTCAGGAATCACACAGCCCCAGTGAAGACGGTTGCCATCTCGGTGGAACCTCCAAATTGTCAAAGTTAGACTCAGGACTCACAGTTTGTCAGACCACTCTGTTTTATTAGCACAGCGCTTCTGCTAATAACACCCAGATAATGTGAGCCCCATGCAAGACACAAACTATCTTATTTATACAGATAAAAGGATGAGAACTTAACAAGATAACAAAGGGAGCAGAATCAGATAAGTTTACCTGGGTTAGGCATGCATATTTTATTCCCTTACTAACTACTACCCATCTTCTGTTAATGTTTTGCCATTAGCACCATTGTTTATGCCTAATGTTTCTTTTCCTGGCACCTGTATTTCAACATTTCTTATTTCTGCTTAAAGGTACATACAACATTTCTTTAATCCATTCTTATTTTTACAATATAATTTATTCTACTTTCACAATACCTACCCTTTGTTTCCTATCTTTTAACCAGCTACTAATCCATGAGAGCACCTTCCCTCTTATCCCGTGGCAGCTTACCTTGCATAAGAGCCTTTGGTGAGGGACCTTGTCAAAGGCTTTCTGAAAATCTAAGTACACTATAGTGACTGGATCCCTTTGGTCCACATGCTTGTTGACCCCCCTCAAAGAATTCTAGTAGATTGGCAAGGCATGATTTCCCTTTATTAAAACCATGGTGACTCTTCCTCAACAAATTATGTTCATCTATATGTCTGACAATATTGTTCTTTACTATAGTTTCAATCAGTTTGCCCAGTACTGAAGTCAGGCTTACAGGCCTGTAATTGCCATGCATCCAACGAAGTGGGTATTCACCCACGAAAGCTCATGCTCCAATACGTCTATAAGGTGCCACAGGACTCTTTGCTGCTTTTTACAGATCCAGAGTAACACGGCTACCCCTCTGATACTTGAGGCCTGTAATTGCCAGAATCACCTCTGGAACCCTTTTTAAAAAGTGGCATCACATTAACTATCCTCCAGTCATCTGGTACAGAAGCTGATTTAAATGATAGGTTACATACTACAGTTAGTAGTTCTGAAATTTCACATTTGAGTTCCTTCAGAACTCTTGGGTGAATACCATCTGGGCCTGGTGACGTATTGCTGTTAAATTTATCAATTTGTTCCAAAACCTCCTCTAATGACTTCTCAATCTGGGACAGTTCCTCAGATCTGTCACCTAAAAAGAATGGCTCAGGTTTGGGAATCTCCCTCACATCCTCAACCATGAAGACCAATGCAAAGAATTCATTTAGTTTCTCTACAATGGCCTTATCGTCCTTGAGTGCTCCTTAAGCACCACGATAGTCCAGTGGCCCCACTGGTTGTTTAGAAGGCTTCCTGCTTCTGATGTACTTAGCAAAATCATTTTTATTACTTTGAGTCTTTGGCTAACTGTTCCTCAAATTCTTTTTCCGCCTTCCTAATAGTATTTTTACACTTCATTAGCCAGTGTTTATGCTCTTTTCTATTTTCCTCACTAGGATTTAACTTCCACTTTTTAAAGGATGCCTTTTTGCCTCTCACGCTTTTTATTTTGTTGTTTAGCCATGGTGGCTCTTTTTTGGTTCTTTTACTATGTTTTTTAATTTGGGGGATACACTTAAGTTGAGCCTCTATTATGGTGTCTTTAAAAAGTTTCCATGCAGCTTGCAGAGATTTCCCTTTTGGCACTGTACCCTTTAATTTCTGTTTCACTAACCTCCTCATTTTTGTGTAGTTCCCCTTTCTGAAATTTAAATGCTACAGTATTGGGCCACTGCGGTGTTTTTTCTGCCACAGAGATATTAAATTTAATTATATTATGGTCACTATTACCAAGCAGTCCAGCTATAGTGGGACTCTTGACTGTTTCTGCTCAGACCAGCCTGTATTTTATCATTTTCCATCCTCTGGTCCTCACTAGGACATAGAGATTCTCTAGTAATAGATCCTCCCCTAAGGGATAACTGAACCATGTGCTTCTCTGCACCTGTCAGCTTTCCCCCAGCCCTTAGTTTAAAAACTGCTCTATGACTTTTTTAATGTTAAGTGCCAGCAATCTGGTTCCATTTCGGTTTAGGTGGAGCCCATCCTTCCTGTATAGGCTCCCCCTTTCCCAAGTTTTCCAAGTTCCTAATAAATCTAAACCCCTCCTCCCTACACCATTGTCTCATCCATGCATTGAGACACTGCAGTTCTGCCTCTCTAACTGGCCCTGCACGTGAAACTGGGAGCATCTCAGAGAATGCTACCATGGAGGTCCTGGACTTCAATCTCTCACCTAGCAGCTTAAATTTGGCCTCCAGGACCTCTCTCCTATCCTTCCCTATGTCATTGGTACATACATGTACCACAAGCATCAGCTCCTCCCCAGCACTACATATAAGTCTATCTAGAGGTCTCGAGGTAGGTTGAAGGGTACTGGCCATTCACATTACTGTTACAAAGTTTTGATCACTGAAAAGGGCACAGCAATTCCAGTTATATCTTGTTCTCGGTCTGTATGGATCACCTAAAGGGAACTGATATGTTCATGTCAGAAAAATTATTCATGCTCACAGTGACAAATCTCAGACTTTTTTTGGGTCACAGGAGTCTTTCCATGGATTTGTAAGGCCTAGAAGCAGCGTGAGTATCTAATCAGATTTGTACAATGCCTCTCACTTGTACAGCACCAACAGAAGCCACCACAAGGACACTACATGACAATATCATCAACCTATAGAAGTTGGTCCAGTAAAGATATTACTTCACTCTAATGTTTCTCTAATATCCTGGGACCAACACAGCTACAACACTGCAGATATCAGTATATTTAAGACATCATTATTAAATCTCCTGATTCCCATAGGACATTGAGCATGGGAATGTGCAGTTACTGGGGGCAAAAAGAGTCGGCCTTGCATCTTTATCTGATTAGTCAGTCTAGGGTTCCAGGTGATCTGTGTTAGCAAGTTCCATTGCCAGGATCTAAGACCCTCACCAACAAAGACTGAAGAATGCCCTACTCTTCAATAATCTAAACCCTAGCTTCATCAGATGCATCAGCTCTGTGGAGCACAGCTGTATTGATAGGTCATGTTCTTTGAGTCTCTAGTCTCCAGCTTTAAAATGGGATTAATACCTCCTTTCTTCCACCCCTTTTTCCTCATCTATTTACACTTCAAACTCATTGGGGCAGAGACAGTCTTCAATAATGTATGTACAGCACAATGGAGGCCCAATTTGTGGAGGGGTCTCATCAATAGTGGAATACAAATAAATAATAGTAGATTAGGACTAGGAATTTGAGTTTGTCCCAGAGGTGAGTAAGGAGCCAGGGAAGTATCTGAGCAGTACCTAAAGTTTGCTGTATAACTGAAAATGTTCAATGTTTCCTCAAGCTGAATCAATGTTAGCCTGTGGCAAAGTGAAACATGTCTTACATTTTTTCTTCCAATGGAAAAACAGTTGGATCTAATGTGATTGTGCATTGATATGCTTAGCAATGAGACTGCTGCAGCATTTTATTAGCTTTGCAATAAGCCTGATAAGATACTATGACAGCAAGAATTACAGTCTGCTCTGATTCTTTCTTATGTACTCCCTCTATTAAAAATCAAAAACATTTGTTACCAAATTATGGTGTAAGCCATTAAGATGATCCAAAGGAGTACCTGCAGCCATGCCAGCTTGTACTGTGATCTTGTCAGATCTCACAACCTAAGTATTATTGGACTGGGACAGAAGGCCCCTCCCTCCCCCCATACACACACACACACACACAGAAATCAGTAGGTGCTTCAGGAAATCGGAATGGTAATTCAGTGGATGTAGGTCTTCCTCCTATCTTTGTTGAACCAATACCGCGCATTAAACCAGTATCTTAGCAAGCAGTTAGGGAACACCATGCAGTTGCAAGTGTGATTTTCCTGGAGTTGTGTAAAACCAATGTCCTGACTAACTGGGTCACAAAAGATCCCATGGCAGTTTTGGCAGGGGTGGATGGGTTAGCCTCAATGTCCTGGTCAATTTTCATCTTGGATATTTGCAATATATTAAACTATAGCCCCTGGAATTTCAGTTTTACCCATGATTCTTCACTTTTTTTAAAATTAAACTGTTTATTATGTTACTGTAAATGCCGGCCATGTTTCATCCCAGATATGTCTGCATTTCAATATGGGGAGCAGAGGTCAGACATAAGAATTACACACAGCTTAATATTTCTATTATTTGTAGAGTACTGAATCTTCAATTAATTCACATGAAAGTAATATAACGATATTTATGTATGTATTTGCTTTCCATAGGACTGTCAACTAGCAGGTATATTCTGTATTTTATGCCACACTTTATACAGAAGGCATACTGAAACAATAACAAATTTAGCTAAGTGTTCTTTCAGTTTCATCAGGGAAAACAGAAATAAAAGCCTGTATGTTTGACGGTTTTCATAAGAGCTGTTACAAGCTCTTTGCAGTACTTTATAGTAACCTCATTTTAATCAAATGAGTCTCACCCTCCGTCTTTGATTTTTTTGTTTTGTTTGTTACTTTGACATGTAAAACAGCAGCCAGACATATAGACTTTCATTTGTCAGATGCTTACGAGACCTGGAATGAGAAAAAAGTCAACAGATATTGAAGACTGAGTGGGGGGGGGGAGGGGAAATCCTAGACTGTTACATTATCATTCAGAATTTTTGCAGTGGCCCATTAGAAATTCAAGCCAATGCAACCCCCACCCCTTCTTCCAGCACCCCTCTTATATTGTCACCAATACAAAATGAAAGGAGCTGAGCTGTTTGTGTCAGTTCATTGAGCAATTTAATTCTCAAGTGACAACTTACAAAAATATGCAGCCACACATTTTGGCAAAGATCGTGACAGAGATTAAGCAAGGAGAGTATTTCATATGACTGCACAAGCACGAATGGGAACTTTATGTAATAGGGGATATAACAAGTAATCTTGTAGGCCTGAAATGTAAAAATGATATGGAGCTTGTGAAATGTATTCTAATATACCGAAGCAGAGTGACAGATGATGCTAATGTACAACCAGGAGCACGAAAGTAATCTCATCCTGAAAACAGAACATTCTGACTTATGGGAATGTTTCAGGCATGTTTCTAACATGTCCAGTAAATAAACACCATGAGGTTTGTTTAAAATTGTACTTGACTCCTATAGACTGCTACTGCTTTTGCAGTATTGCTTTCAGTTTCATTGGATTGCTATTGATTTAGATTAACTGTTTACTCATTCATGTGTGCATATATGTGAAGTGAAGTTATAACATTTTGTTCAGTTCCAAGAGTTATTTCATTACCTCAAGTCTTCCCAGACCTCAGTCAGAGCCTAACTCATCAGTTGTACTGGATCTGCCAAATCTGTGACAATTGTAATTCAGTCCAAGACCAGACCTTCAGGGCATTGGGTGGAAAGTGAATACCCATACAACAATTTGCTAATTGTGCCATAGAGTAACAATCCCTTCCAGACCCCCAAACTGGCAATCAGCCTAGCCCCAAGAATGTAAGGAGATCCAGAAACTAGATTACGGTTGAGAGGGTTATTACTGAAACAGGGAACCCAATACAGATTCTCACCTAGACAGGAAACAGTAGCAACCTTCCAACCAGGAGCCACTCATCCAGACCCCATACCATCTCCACCACCCAGTAGTAGCAGTGGTGGCAGAGAGGCTTCAGTGCTCAGAAAGCAGCCTTCCCCATACACACAATAAAGGCAATTGGGAGAGATGGGAGAGTGGAAAAGTGGAGGCAGCACATATAAACACTGCCTACCTGCTCCTTGATGAGCTTTCTTCCCCCCTCTACCCAAAGGATGTCTTCATGATCTTGGCCCCATTAAATGTGCACCCCAGCTAGAAAATTGATCATATGAAATACCATAGATGGTAGGTCATCAGGAAAGGCAACAGGAAATCATAGACTTGTAAGTCTACAGAGTGTTGTGTGTTCTGAAAAGCATTTCAATGTTTAAGCTGATTGCAACTCTTCTGGCTAGTTTACAAAGATAACAGCCTTCTTCGCTTCTGTATACTGTTTTGCTGGCCAAGACAGGTTGCAACAATACCAGGTGTGCAGTTCTCCCCCACATCTTAACAGCACCTTAGTATCAATGCCAAAAATTTTACTTTTGTTAGAATACATTAACTTGTATGAACACACTGTTTATACTGTATCCCACACTGCATGTTTTCACAATGGCCACTAAGAAAGCCCATTATGAAGTGTTGGCTATTCAGTAGGTAATCTTCCTTTTGGGTTAATACTCAGCCAACACCTCATCGTGGTAGAAAGGTGCACTATGCTTCTGGAGGATGCAGTCATAAAAACCAAACAAAATCAAGGTCACAACTATTGATGCTAATACCTATTGCAGCACAACTCAAACACAAACCCAGCCTTGATTTGGAGATTCACAAACCCCAGCTCACTTAAAAATTCTGCAAATGAGGTTGTTCCCTTAGGGCCTGATCCAGTGTCCACTGCGTAGAATTAAGAGTAGAATTCAATATGTCACTATTTTTCTTAACTACATGACAGTTATGCACTTGCAAGCTGTGGTGGCATTTCTACATTTCAACTTTCAGGGCAAGCAGTCAAAACCAATTTTAAATGTGCTTTTAAAATTAATAGAAAACAATAGAATCCTGAGGTGTTACACCTACTGATTTTATTCCAGATTAAAACAGGATTCTCCAAGCACACATTGATGGCAAAAACCTAATTCAAGGCAAGATAGTAAACAAGATGGGTTGGAAAAAAAGACTCCGTCTTTTTATTCAGATTCTGGAAAGCCTTATGGCCACACAGTAGGGAGCCTTATTATTCCTGCTGTTCTCCAATAGACCCAGGTGACAGGAAATCAAAATGTCAGTGAGTAGACTTTAAGGGGAAGGGGAGAAATAAGATGCTGCCTGTATCTTCAAAAAGAAGGAGGAACCTTATCTTGACACCTTTTAGAAGTGTAACATCTAATGTTGGTTTGCATTATTTGGGATGGTAATTACACAGAAAATGAATGATAAACATGTGATAACGAGATAAGATAACACAAAGTGTGCCCTTCAATAATGCAGTCATAAGGAGAAGAGTTTGAAACAAGGACTCTGAAAAGGAGTTATCAAAAAATGTCAGGACTTAAAGAACACAAATGAAAAGGATTGATGTGTTTTGTGTGTGCTGTAATGCTGATGTTATTTACACTAGGTTCCCAGTTGACAGCAAACCAGCAGGGTGACAAAACAATAGCTTATGTAAAACAAAGCCATTTAGCCATGTATTTGGGTTACACAAATTTTTAAAAGTGTTGCAGATTAATTTATTTTTAGTATCACTGAATGTTATGACAAAAGCCACACACTTTTTTTTAAAATAAAAGACAATAGATGTGATCAGTTATAAGAAAAAAAGCTATATGACAGCATTTACTGCTTAAAATGTAGGAAACCCTCATTTAATAAGCTACAGTAACAACATATTGGCTTTTCTTCTCCCATTGACTTGAATGGCCAAACTCCAAAGGACTTCAGTGAAGTCCTTTTATGTAGGAAAAAAATAACTATTAAATCTGAATGCTAGATCTATTTCTGACTGTTGAGCATAAGAGAAAGTCATGCATCTTGGAAAGCTTTAAAAAAATAGGAGTTCCTAGTCACTTTGCAGTTATCGCATTTCTTGGTGGTGGGCTCTATGCACCCTTGAATGAAAAAGGTATTGAAACGGTGCTTTTTATTCTAAAATAGTAAGTTGGGTAGATCCTCAGCTGTTGTAAATCAGCATAATTCCATTGACAGGACTATACTGAGGACTTGTCTACACTAACTTTTAGTTCATGGCAAGCTGAAGTGTGAATCTACACCATATTAGCCTGACAAACACTGTCCCTGTGGACATTGCTGACGTGCATTACCAATTAGTGCACTTTGATCTAGTCCTCTTTGAAACAGGACTAGAACAAAGCACATTTACAAACTGGTAATGCATGTCATCAGGGGCCACATGAAACAGTAAAGTGTCAGGTCAGATTCACACTCCAGCTTGTGGTGAATTAAATGTTCATGTAGACAAGCCCTCATTACACCAGTTTAGGATAATGAGTGTGCATAAGAAAATGAACTGTTTTGTCAGTTAAGCATCTCATGTGTAATTACTACAGACTTAAGTATTTTTCCAATTTAAATGAAGGAAATAACATTTAATAAAATCATTACACATGATTTTATTTTCAAACTTGGATATTCACTTTTCTTTTCAGTTTTGTCCATTGTAATGATGACTATGTAGACTAAGAGCTATCTTTCTCCCTCTCTGATGAAAGTTTTAGGTGGCTGGATCCATGAAGTCAATGATCCATGGACTCCCCCTTCCCATTAAGTCCCTTACACTAGTATATTTGGAGATATGCTATCCTGTTCAATACACAACACACCCCACATAGCTGTTCTGCCTATAAATCATCTTGTACAGCCCCAAAAGGGAGCTTAAGTGATATGTCTTCTGCTGACCCGTCACAGCAGCATTAATTTCACCCTGGATATCTGGTCCCAGCAAGTATTCCAAATGCAATTCTCCATGAGGGGGTGGAGGGAATCAAAACCATACATCAGAGGTACCTAATGACAAAAAGCATGCCAAATTAGGGAGAAAATGTACAGGCCAGTTTGGCATTTCTGTGGAAAGTGTGCCCCTTCATGAATATTTTAATATCAAAGCCCAGTCTAGCTTAGCCATTTGACTTAGTAAGGAGAAAAGATTTTTTGGTTGGATATAGCTGATAATTCTAAATAGGATGAATCTGGAGCTAAATGATAGAGTTTCTTTCAGCGTTACCCTTCATCTACCAAAACTGGGTCCCTTACACATTTTAAAATTCCTTTACAATCAACAACTATATTTAAAAACTATTAAATAGCTTCTACAAAACAATACAGGAGTGACACACTTCATGGTCATCCCATACCTGTAAGGGGTTTTGTCACCACCTGCCCTGCAACTCTGGTGCTTTAAGTACTATGTTGTTGCTCACAGCCCTGGCACCAATAGCCACCCAGACACATAGGTCACACACCAGTCACTTTTTGCAGGATGACCCCAACCCCTTCCCAGTCCTGAATTTCCCCAAAACCATCTGCCCTGCAGCATCTAGCCCTCTCCTGGAACACCCACAGAAGTTAAGTTGTTGCCTTTTAAAGAGACCACACACTGGCTTGTTAGCCTAACTGGGGTTAATACACCCTTCCCTTCAATCATTGCACTGAATTGGTTTATAATAAAAAGTGAAACAAATTTATTAAACAAAAAGTCATAGGTTTAATACCAAGTATAAGGAATAAAGATAGAAAGAGTTCCAACCACACACAAGTAAAAATATGCTTCTAAGACAGAGTTTCGGCAAGTTACAATCTTAGCCTAAGAATGTTTCTCCCTATACTCAGTTCCCAGAGACTTCAAACTCCCTTGGGTTGAAGGGCCCAGCATTCTATGATTTCAAGAGCTCTGGCCCCTTGAACTTCCCCCAGTGATGGACATCTCTCCCCTTTCTTTTTATAGCCAAGTAACC
Organism: Mauremys mutica; assembly: GCF_020497125.1. NCBI lineage: Eukaryota > Metazoa > Chordata > Testudines > Geoemydidae > Mauremys > Mauremys mutica. The sequence continues at coordinate 75,710,878 of NC_059077.1, forward strand.
CTTTGAAGTGTGTTTTTTGAGACATAAACCCAGATAAAATTCCTTTTCCCAGCTGGGTGTGGATACCAGGCTGTCTGGTGTAGACTTCATGCTGTCTTCTCCTCTGCTTGCGACTTTTAACAATGTAAATTATCTCTTCCTGCAACCTGATACAAATGAAGGGCCTGTTGAATTTGGCCACACCTGGTTTGGGATGTTGGCCTCTTTTCTTTGTTGGGTGAAAGCCTGTTTATTATCTTGCCTGGACATTAAACACCTTTAGTCACAGAAGTTAAAGGATAATATCAGTGAGTATCCATAATTGCTCATACAGAGTTAATGCACACATTTCACAATATCAATCACCAGTGTGTCATTGGCTTCCATAAAATACCATTCTCAACACACTTTTATAATACAGCTGTATTATGTATACAATCAGTTGCTTCCATTGCTATCATTTGAGGTTCAGATCCCCACTTATTAAGTTGATGGCTTTGTTTATTTTTTATGGAAGTGTACCTTCATTGTCTCTGTCTGATGACCAGGCTGGTCAGACAAGCAAATACACATTCATTTATCTAAGGCAAAATGTGCCTATGAATTGCTTGCCAAACACATTTTAAGAACATAATCCTAGCATATATTTATAACTTTGTACGCACCCTGTACATACATCATGCAAGAATATTAATGATCAGTGAATTATTAGTTTTCCCAATACCAACTTTTTGGTATAGACCATAACAACAGTGTTAGATGACAAAAGTTGCTTATAGAGTAGTGAACCCCCAACAAGCCTCTGTCACAATGAATGAGTGAGGGGCTCAAACACACAGCTCAATGGCAAGAACATAGGTTATGATTGTTACCGTGGTTCATTTTGTGGCAAAATTAGTCAAGTAAAAAAGCAGCAGCAGCTGCCGCCAAGCCTTTTTCAGAAAAAACAATCCATGTTAGCAAAAGCTGTCAGTCAAAAAAGCAAATCAAGACACTTTGCAAGTTGAAATTTCACATTAAACAGCCTCTTAGTTATTCCAAAGGCCAACATATTCTAATTCAGATATGCAGGACAAAGTGCCAAGACACAAGGGCTTGATTCTGCAAGAAGAAAAGCACTTTCAGAGGATTCAGTGGAATCAATAGCACTCAGCAACTTTCTAATGATGCTTAACATCTTTCAGGACTGGGTATGGCACAAGCAGATTTTCCATTTTTTGAATTCTCCCTCTCCACTAAGTCAGTGTGATTGATGTATGATGGGGTTTGCTGCTTTCAAAGTCCTTCCTAAATTAATGTTCCTTGCTTATTGGGACCATGCCATATCACATGATTTAATACTCTTTGGCAGTGGTTAATATATGCATTTGAATTGTATATCATATTCTAAGTTGTGGAAATCCACTGCCTGTTTTCTCAAAGTGAAAAAAAAAATCTGAATAGATTCCATTCTAAATTTAAGGTAGTTCAACAATTTTAATCTTTTATTTTGTATCCCAGAGCATCTTTACAAACACAGGGAGCTGTTCCCAGCCACTGCTTGTTCCTCCATTCAACCCAGCCTGGTCATGTCTCTGTATACAATGTCCCGATCACTCAACCAGTGGTTGGCCTCTAGGTCAGACTACCATAGTGATGTTTGCATTATTTTATTTGGCACTCTATTATCTGTTTGTGTTCTGCAATGTCCTCACCATCTGAATCTTTTCAATAGCAGCAAATCCTGTACCTTGATTTGACATCCTACTCTCTTAATTTCAGAAAATGGAAGGTCTGAAGTGGAATAATTTTAAGACAAAATGAAGAACTCAAGTCCACTACCTCCATTTTTTGTGATGCCTTTTTCATTTAATGCGCTGCTTCCAGACCAGAATAATACTGTTAGTACATTGGTTTGGTATTTTTTCCACTTTGGTATCAAATGTAATATTTATCAGTCCATAATTTTATCAATTTCTACCTAGCATTTGTAGCAAAAAGCACAACTCCTTTAATCACATCCTTAATGGAACTGTCAGCACTGATCAGATTGCATAGGTACACAAGATTCTACTTCTGCTATGTCTTCACCACTGCTGCATTTCAACACTTCTTCTGTTGTCACTTTTCTAAGATGCAAGCTTTGTTTTCTAGGCATTTACTGAGAGTTCAAGTGAACTAGACCAATTTTCCAAGGTAGCAAATGGTTGAGCATTATTAATTCAAACCTCAACCATTTGTACCATGTCTGTATAAACGAAGGATTTTAAATTCTAGATCATCCAGCTTGTCTATCTAGTTTAGGAATATAATGAAAATGATTGGTGATTCCATGCCCCCTTGTCTTATACCAAATTTTGACTTGAACCAGTTGCTTAATGTTCTACCAATTATTTTGGCATTACAGGAGTCTTCATACACAACTTTTATAGTTGCAGTTATCCTCTCTGGAACACTATATAATTTTACTAATTTTCATAAAACTTCTCTCCAAACCAAGTCAAAGTCAATGAAAACAGCAACATTTTTAGTATCGGGGGGGTAGCCGTGTTAGTCTGGTTCTGTAGAAGCAGCAAAGAATCCTGTGGCACCTTATAGACTAACAGACGTTTTGCAGCATGAGCTTTCGTGGGTGAATACCCACTTCTTCGGATGCAAGCAGTGCCACTGCTTGCATCCGAAGAAGTGGGTATTCACCCATGAAAGCTCATGCTGCAAAACGTCTGTTAGTCTATAAGGTGCCACAGGATTCTTTGCTGCTTCAACATTTTTAGTCCTCCCCTCCACACCCCTCGCCATCAGATGTCAGTGAATGAATATCAGGTCAATGCAACTTGAGTCTGGTCTGAAGCTGCACTGTTCCTCGTCTACTTCCTCTAAAACTGGTCTTAATCTGTTGACAATTACTTTCATCATGATTGTTCCTGATACAGATAATAAACTTATTCCTCTAGTTATTCAGTTGGCAGGATCTCCTTTCTTCAGGATTGGCACAACTACTGCCTTCAGCCAGTCATCTGGTACCTCCTCTTATTCCCAACTTTCTTGTTTAATTTTTCTTAATGCTTTGATAGCACTTGTCTCGCCAGCTTTTAGCAGCTCAGCTGTTATATTGTCTGTTCCTGCAGCTTTCCCACTTTAAACAGCTTCATTGCTCTTTCTATTTCCTCTTCTGATGGTGGTTCAGTGCTGACATCCATTCTGCCTTGCAAGCTGTCCTCTTCATCTATAATGACTAGAATGCTTGCATTTGGAGGACTCAGCATTTTCAAAATCCTCCTTTCCTACTTCCAGCACCTCACCTCCTCGGCAGATGTCACCACTTCACCAGTAGTCTTTAAAAAAAAAAACCACACACACCCCACAACAACACGCTTACATCATTTACCTGCTTGTGTTTTCATAAAGCTTAACCTTTATATACTGACTTTCATCTTTTGTTTTCTTGTTTTATTGACGGGGTACCATTTCAGCTTTTGGTAGAGGGGACAACTTTAAGCACGACTCCAAGGGCTACAGTACAGACACAATTTAAAAAAAAAAAAAAGGAAAGCAGCATGTAACCACCACTATCCTGCAGGCTAACTACTTTAAACCTTGTGGTACTGCAACAATTTGGATGACACACAGGAACAATATTTTATTACACCCTAACTCAAAGATTGTTTCATAGTACCCTACAACTACAGCACATTTCATAGCAGTTTTTGTATTCTTACTTTTCTAATGCACAAATGATTGAATTTCATGAAATTTGGAATTTCAATCAATGAACCTCAGGTTTATATTACAGAGGTCAAAATATAAAAAAAAATCTTTTAGCAAGATCAAAACTAAAAATGAAATAAGATGGATCATATTCTGTTCTCATTTACACAACTCCAAGTCCAGAGTAATAATAATGTGTCAATCTGGTTTTTGACCATCTGGTGAATTCCATTGTGCATGTCTGTGAGGACACCAAAGTATCACCATTATCACTGCATCTCACAGTAAGTTCTTAACCTTTCCCCTTTATTGTTTGCCATTTCATAGAATCATAGAATTCAAGATCAGAAGGGACCATTATGATCATCTAGTCTGACCTCCTGCAAGATGCAGGCCACATAAGCCGATCCACCCACTCCTGAAATAATTCTCTCCCTTGACTCTGCTGTTGAATGCTCCAAATCATGATTTAAAGACTTCTAGTAGCAGATAATCCACCAGCAAGCGACCCCTGCCCCATGCTTCGGAGGAAGGCGAAAAACCTCCAGGGCCACTGCCAATCTACTCTGGAGGAAAATTCCTTCCCGACCCCAAATATGGCGATCAGCTGAACCCTGAGCATGCGGGCAAGACTCTCCAGCCAGACCCTCCGGAAAAAGGCTAACAATATCCTATCATTGACCCTTTGTACTAATTACCATTGTGGCATGTTATTGACCTATTGACTAAACCCGTTATCCTATCATAACATTCCCTCCATAAACTTATCTAGCTTAATCTTAAAGTCATGGAGGTCCTTCGCCCCCACTGTTTCCCTCGGTAGGCTGTTCCAGAATTGCACTTCTCTGATGGTTAGAAACCTTCGTCTAATTTCAAGCCTAAATTTCCTGACTGACAATTTATATCCGTTTGTCCTTGTGTCCACATTAGCACTGAGCTGAAATAATTCCTCTCCTTCCCTGGTATTTATCCCTCTGATATATTTAAAGAGTGCAATCATATCTCCTCTTATCCTTCTTTTGGTTAAGGAAAACAAACCGAGCTCCTCAAGTCTCCTTTCATACGACAGGCTTTCCATTCCTCGGATCATTCTAGTGGCCCTTCTTTGTACCCGTTCCAGTTTGAATTCATCCTTTTTAAACATGGGAGACCAAAACTGCACACAATACTCCAAATGAGGTCTCACCAACGCCTTATATAACGGGACTAGCACCTCCTTATCTCTACTAGAAATACCTCGCCTAATGCATCCCAAGACCGCATTAGCTTTTTTAGCGGCCACATCACATTGCCTACTCATAGTCATCCTACGATCAACCAGGACTCCTAGGTCCTTCTCCTCCTCCGTTACTTCCAACTGGTGTGTCCCCAGTTTATAACTAAAATTCTTGTTAGTCATCCCTAAATGCATAACCTTACACTTTTCACTATTGTATTTCATCCTGTTACTAATACTCCAGTTTACAAGGTCATCCAAATCTCCCTGGAGGATATCCCGATCCTTTTCCGAATTGGCAATACCTCCCAACTTTGTGTCATCTGCAAACTTTATCAGCCCACTCCTACTTTTGGTTCCGAGGTCAGCGATAAATAGATTGAATAAAATCGGACCCAAAACCGAACCCTGAGGAACTCCACTGGTAACCCCCCTCCAACCCGACAGATCACCCTTCAATACGACCCTCTGCAGTCTCCCCGTTAACCAGCTCCCTATCCACCTCTGGATTTTCATTTCGATCCCCACCTTTTCCAATTTAACCAGTAATTCCTCATGCGGTACCGTATCAAACGCCTTACTGAAATCAAGATATATTAGATCCACCGCATTTCCCTTGTCTAAAAAATCTGTTACTTTCTCAAAGAAGGAGATCAGGTTGGTTTGGCACGATCTACCTTTCGTAAAACCATGCTGTAATTTGTCCCAGTTGCCATCAGCCTCAAGGTCCGTAACCACTCTCTCCTTTAAAATTTTTTCCATGACTTTGCATACTACAGATGTTAAACTAACAGGCCTGTAGTTACCCGGGTCACTTTTTTTCCCCTTCTTGAATATAGGAACTATATTAGCTAATCTCTAGTCAAACGGTACAACCCCCGAGTTTAGAGATTTATTAAAAATCATCGCTAACGGGCTTGCAATTTCACTCGCCAATTCCCTTAATATTCTAGGATGAAGATTATCCGGGCCCCCTGATTTACTTCCGTTAAGCTGTTCAAGTTTGGCTTCCACCTCAGATACCGTAATACCCCATATCTTCATTCCCATCAGTCCCTCTATCACTATTCCTTAGCCCTTCATTAGCCTCATTAAAGACCGAGGCAAAATATTCGTTCAGATATTGTGCCATGCCAAGATTATCCCTAATCTCCACTCCGTTTAAAGTTTTAAGCGGTCCTACTTCTTCCTTCTTGGTTTTCTTCCTATTTATATGGCTAAAAAACCTTTTGCTATTGGTTTTAATCCCCTTCACTAGGTCCATCTCCACCCGGCTCTTTGCCTTTCTCACTGCTTCCCTACACCCTCTGACCTCAATAAGGTAGGTTTCTTTGCTGATCCCTCCCATTTTCCACTCCTTGTACGCTTTCTGTTTTTTCGTAATCACTCCTCTAAGACGCTTGCTCATCCAGCTCGGTCTAAAACTGCTACCTACGAACCGTTTTCCCTTTCTCGGGATACATGCCTCTGACAGCTCCTGCAACTTCAACCTGAAATAACCCCAGGCGTCTTCCGCCTTTAGATCCCTAAATATGTTAGTCCAATCCACTTCCCTACATAGTTGCCTCAATTTAGTAAAGTTAGCCCTTTTGAAATCGTAAACCTTAGTCTCAGATGCAATTTTGTTTATCCTTCCATTTATTTTGAAACGAATTAGCTCATGATCACTCGAGCCAAGGTTGTCCCCTACAACTATTTCCTCAACAAGGTCCTCGTTACTTACCAAAATCAGATCTAAAATGGCATCCCCCCTCGTCGGTTCAGCAACTACTTGATGAAGGAATTCATCCGCTATCACGTCTAGGAAAAGCTGAGCCCTATTATTATTACTAGCATGTGTTTCCCAATCTATATCCGGGAAGTTAAAATCTCCCATGATCATACAGTTCCTATTAGTATTTACCTCCTTAAAAACATTAAAGAGCTCTCTATCCATATCCAGGCTAGATCCCGGCGGTCTATAGCACACCCCAATCACTATTCCAGGGGACGCTCTAGTAGTTTTCTTCCCCAATGTGACCATTGCCCAAACAGACTCCGTATTATCCATTGCATTGCTAGTTATTTCGTTACTTTTCACCTCATTATTGACATACAATGCTACTCCCCCACCTTTACCTTTGTTTCGGTCTTTCCTAAACAGCACATACCCTTCCATACCTGTACTCCAGTCATGGCTACCGTTCCACCATGTTTCGGTTATTCCTACGATATCCGGTTTCAATTCTCGGACCAGGAGCTCTAGTTCCTCCATTTTGTTACCTAAGCTTCTCGCATTGGTGAACAAACATCCTAATTTTTGCTGTTTGGCTCCTTTCACCCTTTTCACCCAACTTGGTAGGGACACAGTACTACCAGTATGACCTGTCGGTCTAGTATCCGTCCCCCCCATCTTCCTTATACCTACCCGTCCCCCTCTGGCTATATCTGTTGTTATACTGTTGTTCTCACTCTCAACGTATAAATTTGGCGCGGAGAGTACCTGGACCTCTCCCAACCGTCTCCCCCCAATGTCTAGTTTAAAGCTCTTTTAATCAGATGAGCCAGCCTCCCTCCTAGAATTCTACTTCCTTCCCTACTTAGGTGGAGCCCATCCCGTGAGAACAGTTCTCTGTCCCCAAAAGCCTCCCAGTGCCCATACATCCCAAAGCCCTCCTTGTAACACCACTCCCTCAGCCAACTATTTATCGCCACGATCCTGTCACCCCTTTGGCGCCCTTCCCTAGGGACAGGTAGAATCCCACTGAAGATCACCTGAGCCTCAATTTCCTTGAGCGTCTTACCCAACCTGGCATAGTCTCCCTTGATTCTCTCTAGTGAGAATCTAGCCGTGTCATTCGTTCCTACATGAAGGATGATCAAGGGGTTCTTACCTGCTCCTCTTAGGATCCTTTTCAACTGCAGGTCCACATCCCGTATTTTAGCGCCCGGTAGACAGCACACCCTTCTGTTCTCTGGATCGGCCCTGGTCACAGGCCTGTCCAACCTTCTCAGTATGGAATCCCCAATCAGATAGACCTGCCTTTGCCTGGGGACAGTGCGGTCCTCTAACCTATCCTCCGTCCCCCCTGGTTGCAAGCTCCTTCCATTCCTATCTTCCCTTGTGGTTCCCCTTAAGCCATCCTGTATCCTCCCTGGGTCCAAACTTGGTGCTGCCTCAATGGACTCCTCCCCTCTTTCTATCGGACGATATCCGGTTTCGATACCATGTGGTTCAACACTATTCGTTATTTTAACCTGTCCGCTCCCAACCTTTGCATTAATATTTCTCATTATCAGGATTATATCATGATTGGAAATCTCATGTACAATGCTAGCCAACTATCCTCCTTTGCCTCTTCCACTGCTTTTATTGGTGTGGAAGAACAGATCCAACTTATGCATAGTTTATTGTATGCAGTAGTAAACTTTTCTATTACGATCCACTCGGATATCAGTTTCCACCTACTCACTGAAATACCTGTTTTCTTGTCCACTGCTGTAGCAATCCCATTTCTGCATTTCACTTGTCCACAGGAATGTCCAAAGTTAAGTGCAATTTCCAACTGTCAACTCTCCTACATCAAGCCAATGTGTTTCCCGTATATCAGCAAAGGAAACTGGTAAACCTTCTTAACTCCTTTTCTACTAGCTCAGTCTGGCCTGTACCAAATAAAGTCCTAACATCCCAGCACACAATATGTGTAACATGTTTAGCAGTTACCAGAAATCCATGACCATTTCCATTTGTTAGGCTTGATTGACCTAGGTTGAAATCTGTATAAATTAATGTGACTTGCTGTACTATTTCTATAACAAGTAAGTGTTGGATGTAATGGCTAGTTAAGCCAATTCACTTTATCCAGCTCATGGGAAAACTATGTCAGCCTGCTGGCCTACTAGGAACAGGTGTCAGCAGTTCCATCCTAGAGAGAGGAGATTGATTAGGTTTGCCCCCTAACCAAGCATTTCCACATAGTAGGACTCCATACCTTTATATATTATTTCTACCGTCAGTCAGATCATGTCTCCCAGCTACTTCCTTTCCCCAATCACCACCACCTGGTCTTAGAGGGATTATTTATTTGTATTATCACAAAGAACCCCATTGATGGAGCCGTACCCCCTGCGCTAGATGCTGTACAAACATAGAACAAAAAGATGCTCCCTCCCCCAGGTTCCACAGTTTCCTGTGTACCAGTTAGTTGAACTGAAATCTGAATTACACAAAACATTGCTTTCAGACGAGTGAAGAAGTGTATTAGGACTAAATATAAAGATACATGCAGGATCATGTGTTAGAGGACACCATCATTCATGGGGGACAAAAAACAAAACAAAACAGAGCTGCTCAAAATTATGAAGGCAACTAATTAGTTGCAGTCCAAGCATGCTCATGAGGAACAATATCAGTACATGAAAAACAAGCTGGTGCAAAGCAGAAAGACACTACAAATCTGATCATTCCAAGAAAATAATACAATTGACAGCACAAGCCAGGTTTGCTGTGAAAAATATTGGGTAAAGCCGTGGACTAACTGAAGTTAGTGTCAAAGTTCCCATTGACTTCAGTGGTGACAGGATTTCACCCATGATAAATAAATATTTTTTTAAATACAAAGCAATCAGGTGCATGTGCATGTGTGAGAGTGAGGGGATAGAGCGCAAGCAAGCGTGCATGCGAGCGAACAGATTTCCTCAGGTACTAATCTGGTATCTTGTGAAGGAATTTGCTGCGCAAATTGCTGCCAGGCATGCCAGTTAGACCAAGTATATTTTTGCTTCTCAGCATGATGTTCGAGAACTAAAAGCAGGAACTGAGTCACTCGTAAGGTTATTTCATATACAAGCGAGCTTCATTGGCAGTTTCTCTCCTTTACATTGGAAGTCTCACAGAGAAAGTGCTGCAGAGGCTCCAGCAGATGTACTGAACTGTGCAGGCTGCTGCGGCTAATTTTGTTTTTCAGTTATTTTGCTGAAGAAAGCACTGACTGTTTGGGAGTTTTCTAACAAGTCAAACATGCTAACAGTATTTATATTTTTTCTTTCCTGAAAACAAGTCTGATTACACAAATCCTAGGTATGCAATACTGGAAAGTGGGTAGAGACATACAGCTGTGCATCTTGCTGCTATTAAATACATTAATTGGGGGGTGGGGAAATCTTAATCGTCTCCACTATTAAGTTTCAGAACAAATCATGCCAGCTGGCAAGATTTTTCTTTTTAAAGCCTTAAAACAAGCCTTACTGGAAAATTATAGAAAAGGGCGTACTGTAAGAGGATACATCTACATTCTGACCTGAAATAGCCCTGCTATTCCAGTCTCAGGCCTCTCCAGTGAGGGGATTTTGTAGTTAATTGGTAACCTAAAGTGTACACTTTTATGCTTCCTTCCCACAAAACCCGTGCTATTGTCCTCCAATCCGGTTTAATGTTAGACTCCCAAACCAACTTGACCCACTGGATTCCTCTAAACCAATGCCCTATTGTTGTAATACTTTGTTTTACCCACACTGATAGGCCTCATGCTTTGAGCAGCAGGTAAAAAAGAATGATTCTCACTTGTAGTGAAGTTTACTCCTATACAGACAGAAATGAAACTTTATGCAACACTGACGTCCTATTTTGAAGACTTAGGTAGACCCTCTGTTTGTGGACCTTTTTCTGGTTATTTGCAGAGACACAAAATTTACTCTTAGGTTGAAAACTCTTTACTAGTTATATGATCAAATTCTAAAAGAAGTGAAGTACTGCTGACAAGCAGCATTTCTTCAAAAAATGTAACTGCTTACACATGCAGATGATAAGAAGAGGTAACAAGTCAGTCTACAGAAATAATAATAAGTTTACAATTTTCACTATTATTCTGTCCTATCCCTACCTCTTACTCCATGGGAGTCTATTAGACTCGCTGTTGTGCTTTGGGTTGCTATTTAGTTCGAGTGTGATGATACTCTGGGCCTTGTTAGTAATGCACCCTACACTGCATATTGGACCACTGACTGGGGCACTTGCATCACTTTCAGAGGACCCCATTACACATCAATTTGGCTAACTAGCAATAACTTTAAAACATCTCCCAATAACATATACTAACCCATTAGACTAGAACAAGACTCAAAAATGGCTTTTATAGTTCTTGCTGAGTAGATTTAAAAAATAGGCTTTGAAAGCATAGCTTTAGAAGGAAGAGCTCCATAAAAGCAGAGAATAAAGTCAAAGGTAAAAGGGGGGGGCCCGGAGAAGAGGGCACTGTTTCATATTTGCCAAATATTTTCTCTGCCTGGGTGCCAATGGACCATTAAGCGTGACAAGGCAGTTGGAGCATTCAAAGTGCAGTGGCTAAGAATTGAAGGGCTTCCCTCCTAGGACAGGATTTTTCTGCTTGCAGAAGAGGCCCAAAGCCACATAATTAGATTTGGGTGAATAAAAAAGAGCTTCCACACATTTATTTGATCATATGTAAATATTTTCTTCTTCTGTAAAACTGATCCATTACAGTAGGTAAGACAGTAACAGACATGTGTGTACAACACCTTTTAAAAATATATTAAAAACCAAACACATTATAGCTAGACAAAGCTGTGCAGAGTCAACCTCTTTAAACCAAGGATAACATGTCCACCTGTATGTTTCAAATTCAAACACCTTCATTTACAAAGATACCCAAAGCATTATGTAATACCACTGCAAATGTGGCATTTTCCCCATAAGAATCAGGACAATATACTCTTGCATCTGTGTCTGCTCTAGTCACTAATACATGCTTGCTTCTCTACCTTACCAACCAACCACAACATGCTTATAACAAAATGATGTCTCGTGTCTGACAGATATCAGTAGTTTAACAGAAAACGTTTGTATTTTGCTTTTGGAACTGTACAAAAATATCATTAAGAAGTGATCATGAACCAAATTTTACACAACCAACCATGCAGCCTCTCCCTGACTCCCAGGCTCTCACATGGTAGGAAGCCCATTATTTCAAAACCTTCCAGTCATTACAACATTCAGTGCGTAAGACCATGATGACAGAAATAGCAGATAAGCATAAAGTAAAGCTGACTGAAACCATTTAACAAAGTCTTGCAATCCCGGCCACATTTGAAAATCCATCAGGGAACCACAGGGAACTTTCCATGCTGGCAAAAGACAAAAGTGAATTGCATTAAGACTGAACTGGTGAAAGAGCAAATGAAGGTTTTGTACACAGTAGAAAAGACAGATACACTTTATTGCTACAGTAGTATTATATTGCCATTATTGGTGTCCAAGGTAAAGAAAGATTGGATAACATACAAGAAAACTGTTAATCATACACAAGTAAGTCAGTTTCTGCTAATCATGTCCTAAGATAGACAAGGTGGGTCAGGTATTCTCTTTTATTGGACCAGTTTCTGTTGGTGACACACACAAGCTTTCAAGATTGCAGATCTCTTATTCGGGTCTGGAAAATATACTCTGTCACAGCTAAATACAAGGTGAACAGATTGGTTAGCATAAGTAGTTAAACATCGATTTAAAGGGACCATTCAAGATGAAGTGGCTCATTAACCCCTCTCCAATCAAGGGGGGAAAGGGTTAATAGGTTTTAGATTGTTGCAATAAACCATAAATTCGGTGTCTCTATTCAGTCCATGATTTTTAGTGACTAGAAAAGTTATGAGTTTAAACTCCCAGGCTCATCTTTTCAATGTGTTGTGCAGGTTTGCTTAGAGGATGAGAACTGAGAGGTCAGATATTGAGTGATCACTTTGTGAAAAGTGTGCACCCACACATGACATGGTGTTTTTGTCTTGTGTTATTTTTCTGTGAGGGTTCATTCAAGAGCGTAGTGATTGTCTTGTTTCACCCACATAGTTATTATGGTAGTTAGTGCACTGGATAAGGTACACCATATGTTGTGATAGGCATGTGTAGAACCCATGGATCTTCAAAAGTGTTGTCAGGGTTCTCTCCCCACTCTGAGCTTTAGGGTACAGACATGGGGACCCACATGAAGACCCCCTAAGCTTATTTCTACCATCTTAGGATAAAAACTCCCCAAGGCACAAATCCTTCTTTGTACCTTGGATTAGGTAACGCTGCCACCACCAAGTGATTTAAACAAACATTTAGGGAGGGCCACTTGGAGCCCTTCCTTCCCCAAATATCCCCCCAAGTCCCTACACCCCCTTTCCTGGGGAGGCTTGAGAATATATCCTCACCAATTGGTACAGGTGAACACAGACCCAAACCCTTGGATCTTAAAACAATGAAAAAATCAATCCAGTTCTTAAAAGAAGAATTTTAATTAAAGAAAAAAGTGAAAGGAGTACCTCTGTAAGATTAGAATGGAAGATAATCTCACAGGCAATCAGACTCAAAACACAGAGGGTTTCCCTCTGAGCAAAACTTTAAAGTTACAAAAAGAAAATCAGCAATACCCTCCCTCTCAGCACAGAGAAAATTCATAAGCCAAAATAAAAGTAAATTGAATGCATTTCCTTGCTAAATACTTACTAACACTATAGGAGATGGATTGCTTGCTTCTTTGATCTTGCTCCGGCAAGCACACAGAACAAACAGACAAAAAAAACCTCCCCCCCCGATCCCCAGATTTTAAAGTATCTTGTCCCCTTATTGGTCCTTTGGGTCAGGTCCCAGCCAGGTACTTGAGCTTCTTAACCCTTTACGGGTAAGAGGATTTGGTGTCTCTGGCCAGGAGGGATTTTATATTACTGTATACAGGAAGGTTGTTACCCTTCCCTTTATATTTATTACAGGTGTGTTGAACATTGAAGCCATGGAGATATGTCTGCAGGTTTTTCATCTGCTGTTCTAGAAGTGTATGATGCCTCTGAGATGGTTTGTCCTGGTCTATAGAGACTTCTGTGGGGAGTTTGCTTCTGATGAGCTTACCCACAGACCAGGATACACCAACTCAGAGGCACCAGACCCTTCCAGATCAACAGATGCAAAAAGAACCATCAGAAAATATTACTTTCCCATAAATAAAATGGTTATGACTCATGATTGACTCAAATCAGTCACTCGGTAAAAGTGCCATGTTAACATTCACGAAGAGAACAAAGATTATTTTGACATGAGAAGTCAAGCAGTCCACAGCAGTTATTGACTTCTTACATCAAGCTTTAGAAAGTGTTTCTCAGGGGGAAAAAAAAAATTCATGTGTGTGTGATTTTTTTATTATATACTTGATATATATTAGTTCTGGGAGAGTCCCATTCTTTACAAGTGAATGATGGGATGCCTTTTAGAAAAAAGATTTTAAAAGTAGTGGAGTGGTTTGTTTACAGTATTTCATGTGTTTATGTCAATTCTGCATTCAACCAGGAATGCTTTTGAAGGAAGGTGAGCCACCACACTAATTTAGCATACTTCTGACTATTTTTGTGCATGTAATGTATGTATTAATACATAAGCTATTTTTAAAATTAGAAATTTGTCTCTAAAGTTGACTAGATGCCTCAGATATATGCTAGCCTGCGTTTATGTTTTTGATCCATACATTTGATGTTTACTTCATGAGAAGTCCATATTAGCCACAGGAAAGCCTCACAAGACTTAGAGATGGTTCAGGTATCCAAGAGTTCATATGTTTATTAGAATGTTTTCAGCCCCCAATCCAACTCCGATTCCCTACCTTCTTCACAAAACTCTTCCAATGACCAGCTCTGTTTTTTCCTGTTATTCATGCAAATGCCATCTTGCTCCTACATCAGTTTTTAATCTTACAAACAGTAAGTTTTCTGAAAACTTTGGGATATAAATGCCAGGGAAGAACCATATCGTACACAAGAATGAACAGAGCCTTTGCAATAATACCAGTGGAAAGGGAATCAGTTTCAATTATCCATCTACTCCAACTAGAAGGAAAGTGGGCTTCTTGGCCACTCTCCCAACAGCCTGGACTGGAGTGTTACATAATGATGGAAGCTTCTGTGTCAATTTAACAAACAGTTCTGCATGTTAAAAGATCAGTGTGGAGGATGAACACACACTCAGGCCAGCACTTATCTGGTCAGACTAGTTCACCAACTCTGAGTTCCTCTCTCCTTATGGTTATCTGATGAACTTGAAGCTCACGGATTCATCTGCTGAAGTGTATATTAGTAATACGGGCCATGTACACGATGCAATGAGTCATAATGAAATGGCCAAGCTGAAAGAATTGTTAAGCACCGCAAGCCACAGCTTTACAGGCAGCTCATATGCAACTCTTGGTGGGAGGAGTACAGAGACAGATTGTCATTATTGATTCATCTGCCTAAAAATTCACTTTCTAGCACCAGGTATGCACCATATTTTATATGGATTTAACCAGATTTAGAAAAGATTGCATCTCCACCTAAACAGCTGCTTCTTGATTAATTTGTTCTCTTTCAGAAATTGGTCTGTCTTTCTATGGGGAAGTTGGCAAAATCTTTGGATAACAGAGGATTGTATTTTAATTTATTTTTAAAAAACAAACTACATTTTCTTAGCAGGGAAAATAGTTTGCAAGACTAAACAACAATCAGGGCCGGCTCCAGGGGTTTTGCTGCCCCAAGCAGCCAAAAAAAAAAAAAAAAAAAAAAAGCCAAGATCGCGACCGCGATCTGCGGCAATCCAGTGGAAGGTCCTTCACTCCGAGCGGGAGTGAGGGACCCTCCGCCAAATTGCTGCCGAATACCTGAACATGCCGCCCCATTCCGGAGTAGCCGCCCCAAGCACCTGCTTGCTATCACCCAGCTCCCCTGCTGATGAGAACGGAGTGTCTCAAAAACAAGGCACACCTTGTAAAGTTGGGCAAACCAGAGCTACTACAGGTATGTCAGAAAATATTTTTTGAGAAAAAAACTCAGCAGGTAGACACAAAGAACTTACTGTACAGCAAGTTGCCACTGACATTGCAGTCTATATGGTTTAATAAAAATATGCTAATGAGCGAATATAATGTAACTGGAATATGCTTCATGCAAAAGGTCTCTTGTAAGGTATCATTACAAAGCTTATAATCTACTGAGTGTGATCATCCTATTTGTATAAATGTATCACTCTTGTATCTAAAACTAGAAATATGAAATATAAAACTGAGGGCCTATTGTAATTATGCAAAGTGTGGGCCATTAATGGTGGTTTGGAATCTTGATGACCCCCATTAACCAGAACAATTGACTGCAGATGGGTGTGTTTTACCTGTAAGTCTTCCTGTATACGTGTGTGCTGGCAAGTGGGCAATGAAGTCTTGCAGTGACATGTGATCATGTCACCTGAACTGGAATCCATCTTCAACCTGGTGTCTTTCCATTGAGAAGGAGGGGGTGGGAACCCAGAGAAGGACAAAGGATTCCCACCTTATGCAAAAGATATATAAAGGGGTGGAACAGAACAAAGGGAGAGAGCCAGCATGAGGAATCCCCTAGCTACCATCTGAGCTGGAACAAGAGCTGTACCAGGGAAAAGAATTGTGCCCACGCCTGGAAGGTCTCCAGTCTGAAGAAAAAACTTACTGAAGCATCTCTACAGGTGAGATTATCTGTATTCAGTTTGATTAGACATAGATTTGCACGTTTTATTTTGTTGGTGACTTACTTTGTTCTGTTACTACTTGGAACTACTTAAATCCTCCTTTCTGTATTTAATAAAATCACTTTTTACTTACTAATTAACTCAGAGTATGTATTAATACCTGGGGACCAAACAACCGTGAATCTCTCTGTCAGTGTTATAGATGGCAAACAATTTATGAGTTTACCTTGTATAAGCTTTATACAGGGTAAAATGGATTTATTTGGGTTTAGCCCCCATTGGGAGTTGGGCATCTGAGTGTTAAAGACAGGAACGCTTCTGTAAGCTGTTTTCAGCCAAGCCTGTAGCTTCGGGGCAAGTAATTCAGACCCTGGGTCTTTGTTGGAGCAGACGGGAGCGTATGGCTCAGCAGGACAGGGTGCTGGGGTCCTGAGCTGGCAGGGAAAGCAGGGGCAGTAGTAGTCTTGGCACATCAGGTGGCAGCTCCCAAGGGAGTTTCTCTGATCCAACCCGTCACAGCCACTATGCGTCACTTTCTCCTTTTCTTTGGAGCAGCTCCACCTTATTTACACATGAACAGACATTGGTCTGATCCAGGAGGATCAACAGATCTGTTTTATTAATTTAGATAGACGATATAGGCCCAAAGAGTCTAAGGTGGTAACAGGATACTGTCACTGTCCAACACTGAACCATTTCTATATATATATACACACACACACACACACACACACACACAGTATTATACGAGAGACCAGCATTATGCAAGGCTGTGTGTCTTTCTAAAACTCTGGCCACTACACCCAAGACAAAATACAGTATGTGAGAGGGCCTATCATCTGATGTAATAATTGGGCCTGTAAATTTACCCTAATTATGAGCCTAACTGTGGGGAAAGTTTATTTTAAAAGTGTTATAACAACCTATATCAATAATTGTTGATGGGGAAAAGGTGAAATGGGGATACAGACAAACAAAAAAGGTCTATTGATATCATTCAAGGACAGTATTACAATTATATCTGGTAAACAAGAGAAGTGTGGGACTGGAAATCAATGGACCAAAATTGGTGTGCTGGAAGTTATCTTGTTCACCAGTGAGACCTAACACAAGGACAGACTATTCCACTCATTACTTTTAAGGACTCCAAAAGAGTGAAGACTTTGAGGAAGCTAACAACAATTGGTGACTGAAAGAAGGAGTAGGAGTGAGCTTCACCTTTATAGCTGCTATTCCACCATCTTTTCTTGTAGCCTGAGAACCACCATGATATCATTGGGCCTCGAGAGAAGTCCTGGGCTTGACAAAAATCACCTTAAGCTCTGTCTAAATCCCAAACACCACGTCTCTTTAGAATCTGGCTTAGCCATCCAAGACTATCTTTTGCAAAACTGCTGAGAGTCTGTGACTGAAAAGGCAACTAAAAGCAATACCCTAAACAACCTGATGCAGGTATAAGTTTGCCAGATTTCAGAGGGCTGTTTATACTACGTGCTGTGTGTATGTTTTTCCAGCAGTAAAAAATAAAATTGCAAGTGAAGTCAACACCAGAGATTCAAGTTGCATTATCTTTGCTGTTCTTTTCTTCCTGTCTTGTGTACATTTGTCTTGTCTTCTAGGAAGTGAGACTCAACTTTCTTTTCCCCCCATTATTATAGTCTTTAATACCATATTTAAAAAAAAGACAGTCAAACAATGGGTTTTTCCCTTATAAAAATCTCTCTAAACTAAAGGAAAAGGGAACAAGGGATATTGTTAAAATGAAAACCTTAATATTTTACCTTTCAAATGCTGTAGCCTTTTTCCCTTGTGTATCTTATTAAAGATTTTATGGTTTCTTTACCAAGCTATTAAGCAGGCTGAGGCATCTGTATACCAAACCCCAAAACCTTGTTTAAAAAACTGTTCATTCCTGACTCTACAATCAGCACATCCCCCAAAGCATGACGTTTAATGGCCTGTAACAGTGTGGTACAGTATACTGTTGACCCATCCTGTTAGTAAGGTGATGGAGCTATGCAAGAGTGATTGATTGGATACTCAGACTCATTGTAGCAGATGTGGCTTATTAGCTCCATTTTGGACAGAAGGGAGATGAGTAGCTCTCTGGTCAGATGAACTAGGGCCTAGAGTAGAAATCTCTCTTTAGGGTTGTGTGGAATCACCAGTTTTAGCACTTCATATTTTCAAAGATGTACAAAGTATTTATATTATCTCAACTGAAAAGATCAGATCACTGAACTGTTTTCTCCTCTTCACCAGATCTTATCTAACAAGACAATGACCCTGACTTCCAAGTTATAAAATATAGCTATAGTAATTTCTTAGAAATATTTAGTTCAGGAAGTCATAGTTACAGCTTGTCCTATCCTTCTTGTCCTATCCTCAGAGGTTAAGAAGAATATTTTTCTCCCTCCTCCTTGTAAAAATCTTTTATGTACTTGAAAACTTATGTCCCCCTCAATCCTCTCTTCTCCAAAACAAATCCAGTTTTTTCAATCTTCCCTCATAAGTCATGTTTTCTAGACCTTTAATCACGTTGCTCTTCTCTACACTTTCTTCAGTTTGTCCACATCTTTCCTTAAATGTGGTGTCCAGAACTGGACACGATACTCCAGCTGAGACCTAGTCAGCGTGGGATAGAGCTAGGGTCGCCAACTGTCTAATCGCAGAAAACGACATACACTTGCCCCACCGCCTTTCCTGAGGCCCTTCTGAGGTCCAGGCCCCTGCTCACTCCATCCCCCCCACCCTCAGTCACTTGCTCTCCCCCACACTCACTCACTTTCACTGGGCTGGGGAAGGGGTTGGGGTGTGGGCTCTGGGGTAGGGCTGGGGCCAAGGGGTTCGAGGTGCAGGAAGGGGCTCTGGGCTGGCGCCAAGAGGTTCGAGGTGCAGGAAGGGGTGTGGGCTCCAGGAAGGAGTTTGGGTGCATGACGGGGCTCAGGGCTGGGGCAGGGGTGCAAGTTCTGGGAGGAAGTTCTGACCTGGGACAGGGGTTTGGGAGGGGGTTCAGGATATGGGCTTCAGCCAGGCAGTACTTACTTCAGGCAGCTCCCCGTCAGTGGCACAGTGGAGCTAGCAGGCTCCCGGAAGCAGCCAGCCTATCTCTGAAGCCCCTAGGCAGAAAGGCCAGACGTAGGGTGACCCGATGTCCCAATTTTATAGGGACAGTCCCAATATTTGGGGCTTTTTTAAAAAATATGGGCTCCTATTACCCCCACCCCATCCCAATTTTTCACACTTTCTATCTGGTCACCCTCGCCAGGGGGCTCTGCTCACTGCCCACAGGCACCACCCCCACAGCTCCCGTTGGCTGTAGTTCCCGGCCAATCAGAGATAGCACTCAATCCCCATGGCCACCCCTGCGCCTAGGAGCCGGACATTCTGACTGCTTCTGGGAGCCACACAGCCAGGGTAGGCAGAGAGAGTCTGCCTCAGCCCCGCTGCACCGCTGACCAGAGTTTTAATAGAGCCAGTAGGGTCCCTTTTTGACTGGGCGTTGCAGTTAAAAAACAGACACCTGGCAACCCTAGATAGAGACGAGCCATTACTTCTGGTCTTGCTCTTTTTGGGGGCGGGGGAGGGAGAAGAAGGGCACAATAGTGTTACACTGTTGACTTATATTTAGCTTTTGATCATTACGACCCCCAGATTCTTTTCTGTAGTACTCCTTCCTAGGCAGTCATTTCCCATTTTGGGGGTGTGCACTTGATTGTTCCTTCCTAAGTGGAGTACTTTGCATTTGTCCTTCTTGACTTTCATCCTATTTACTTCAGACCATTGCTCCAGTTTGTCCAGATCATTTTGAACTCTAATCCTATCCTCCAAAGCACTTGCAACCCACCTAGCTTGGTATTGTCTGCAAACTTTATAAGTACTCTCTATGCCATTATCTAAATCAAGGGTTGGCAACCTTTCATAAGTGGTGTGCTGAGTCTTCTTTTATTCACTCTAATTTCAGGTTGTGTGTGCCAGTAATACATTTTAATGTTTTTAGAAGGTCTCTTTCTATGAGTCTCTAATATATAAGTAAACTTTTGTTGTATGTAAAGTAAATAAGGTTTTTAAAAAGGTTGAAGAAGCTTCATTTAAAATTAAATTAAAATGCAAAGCCCCCTGGACTGGTAGCCAGGAGCCAGGCAGTGTGAGTGCCACTGAAAATCAGCTTGCGTGCCGCCTTTGGCGCATGTGCCATAGGTTGCCTATCCCTGATCTATATAATTAATGAAGATATTGACAGACTCAGAACCAGAACTGATCCCTGTGGGACCCCACTCAATATACCCTTCCAGCTTGACCATGAACCACTGATAACTACTCTCTAGGAATGGTTTTCCAACCAGTTATGCCAGTTCCAACTGATAGTAGAGAAGACTGGGAAAAGAGAAGAGGGAAGGAAAGAACCAAGGAAATTTAACAACCAACATTTATAAGTGGCAGCTGTTTTACTGAGGGCGGCAGTATGCAGTGGGGAAAACAAATGAATGAACTAAGATATTTACTGACAAAGTGATTAAAAATTAAACAAACAAAAAAGTATCTAGAAAAATGCTTACTATAGTTTAAGGTGTAGCAAACACTAAATTATTTGGCAAACTAATTTAAAAAGGAGATTACTAAATTTAAAACATATGAAAAGCAAATTTTTATGTTTAGTACACAGATTCAAGCTTTTTTTTATTTTACTGTATTAAATTATCACCTGTATAGCAGTTTCTTTAAACAACTTCAAAGAATTGGGGGGGGGGATGAGATCTAAAATGATAATTTCCTAAGTTTATGTGCTACCTCCAAAAGCGTGTAGCTAGCAAGTTTCAGCAGCACAACAAAAATATACCCACAAAGTCATATTTAATTCAACAGTAAGAGACTGCAGCCACTTAAGTATACCACTCAAAAAAAAAAAAGATCTTATTTGTGCTCAGTCATTAGGAAGGGATTCAAACACCAGCCAATAGGGAGTTGCTGGCAATGTCCTGAGTTATGTGAATACTTATTCCATTATTTGTTTCTGTTCACAAAATTAATTTGGGGAGATCAATCATCACACAATGTACTGGTTGTCTGGCAGAGCAGCATACGTTTAAACAGTCAGTGCTTCATTTCAGTTTAAAAGGATTCATACACAAGGATTTCAGGGTGAAGGCTCCCAGAGCCATATTCATCTCATTTGTTTTGATTCGCATTGGGTTCAGCTATCTTTGCTTGGCTCATTCGCTGAGTTTTGCTTTGAGTTTCAGATGTGATCAAATCAAAGTAAAGCTAATCCTACATCTTGTAGGGCCCTAACCATTCCCTCTCCACCTAGGATCAAATCCTCTTACCTCCAAGTACACAGGATGCCCTTAGTCACTGCCTATTTACCTCTGCCTTTCAGGCACTTTCCCCTATGCTTTTGTAAGACTGAAATCTGGTGCCCTCATACATGAGCCAGGAAGCCCAGAGTGTGACCAAAGCCATCCAGTCATTTCCCTTTATTGGCAGAATTTACAAGCAAGCAGCATAGCTCTTTGAGGCAGAGACCCTCTTTGTTTTGTTTGTACAGCATATAGCACAATGTGGTCAAGGTCCATAATAGATAAATAATAATGGGTTTAAGGGAATTCATCTGAGCCAAATTTTCAATTTGTAATAAATCCTGAAGCCAGTCAAGCATCTCCTGATTTCAGATTTCATACAGCAAAGTTTACACAGCTCTACAGTGTTCACAAATGAATACTAGAGGTTCTTAAGTTAGCAGCAGTACCCACATCTATTGATATGTTAGTTATATTGGCAGACAAGCCCCAAGAAATATGGGTTCTATACAGGGGTGAGTGTAGAAATAGGGACTTACCGGTACGGGTTGGGGCCAGCGCTGGCCCCCGGAAGGGGTGGGTCAGAGCCAGCCCCGGCCCGCCCTGTACCGGTAAGTGCCCTCCCCCAACCCTCCCCGGTAGCAGCGGCAGCCAGGGTCTCTGGCAGCAGTTTAAAGGGCCCAGGGCTCGAGGCAGCCACTACTGCCCCAGGCCCTTTAAAGTGCTGCTGGAGCCCCCAGCTGCTGCTGCTACCCCAGGGCTCCAGCAGGGCTCCAGGGGCTATTTAAAGGGCCCAGGAATCCCCTGCTTCTACCCGCCCTGGCACTTTAAATAGCCCCCAGAGCCCTGGGGTAGCAGTGGCAGGCTCTGGCAGTCATTTAAAGGGCCCAGGGCAGTAGAGGCAGCAGGAACCCCGGCCCTTTAAATAACCCCTGGGCTCTAGGGGTTATTTAAAGGGCCAGGGCAGTAGAAGCAGGGGAGTCCTGGGCCCTTTAAATAGCCCCCGGAGCCCTGCCGCTACTCCAGAGCTCCAGCAGCAGGGCTCTGGTGGCAATTTAAAGGGCCTGGGGCTCCAGCTGCTGCTGGGAGCCCCAGGCCCTTTAAATTGCCGCCTGGGGAAGCCAGGCCACCCCGTTATGGCGCACCGGCAAGAGCCGATACGCTGTACCAGGGCATACCGGCTTACTTTCACCTCTGGTTCCATTATAAAATTTTCAACCAGTTTTATATAGAACAGTTTTCCATCAAATCAGCATTTTCTGATAAAAATCAAAATGTGCTGTGGAAATGCATTGATTTTGTTTCAATTAGATCAAAGCATTTCATTTTGACTGATTTCATTGTTTATATTAGAAGTTCTAATATTGCTTTGGTAATCTTGGCTAGATATTATTGAAAAAAATTGTTTCACAATTTTGCAGAAAGTTTTGAATGTTTGATTTTTCATTCCAATTCAGGATAAAAGAACCCTTCAAAATATCTCAATTTCCTGCAGAAGAGAAATTCCAAGTTTCAATGACCTCTAGTTATACAGTTGATGACAAAGTTCATTAAATTTTCAGAATCCAAATGTGAGCCTGCCCTCTCTCCTGGTGTATATTCTCTGAAGAAAGCTTAATTGTTACTTCTCAAATATGGGTTCCCATTGCACAGGTTCTTCTACGATTAGCTGTGTGGAAGCAGCCAACCTCCTCACATCATGCAAATTTGTTGCTGGAGCACATGGCTCATCACAGTCCTCCCTCTTCCTCATGAGCACTGCAGATTGTGAGCTTTATTCAGCACAAGAAAAGAAGAAAAGTATGTGGACCAGTGAAAAGGCCTTTGATGGCTTGAGTTTTTAGAGCCGCTTCTTTTAAAGGTGGCCAGAAGTCAGTTAACCAATACCATAAAGCAGCAAAATAATCCAGATTCAGAGTAAACTCAGGATGCTTGCTGTCCAGACAACAGCTGATGGATTGCTATGGAAGCTAAAACTCACTGTCAAGAAATGGTTGCAGTCCTGATTGTACATGTCCCCATATCAGCAAAGGAGACACATTGCTATTATACAGTCTGCTCTAAAGGTTTTAGGAGACTGCCAACCAAAAGAATAAAGTGTATGAGATTGAGAAGAGTGTATTTATCAAGCAAATATTTCACTGTTGTAGCAGTTCTGCAGAGTAAGTGACGATATACCAAATCAACTTGAAATATGTGATGCGCCTTCATACACTGAGAGACAGCTATTGTAACTGTATGCATGATGTCTGGGAGACCATATTGTATTAAGTTTATGAATGGTTTGTTTCATTGGAGGCTGTGGACTGTATGCCACTCCAGAGTGCCGGAGGGTCACCTAAGCTCCTCCAGGAACTAAAAGCAGGGGGGAGGGAGGTTGTCAGAAGTGTAAGCCTCCTAGGGTGATTTACATTTACTTGTTCAAACTAGGTTTTCCAGAGACCAACAGACAAAAAGCACTTTTGGTATAAAAAAAATATAAGTTTAAACTGATACAGGCCTTTTTTTTTTTTAATCAGGAAAGGGACACGACCTTTTGTCCAAGGGACCCCCAACCCTTCAAAAAGATTGGAAGGACTTTGGTTTACTAGGGTCACGTAAGACTGATGTGTGACCTCTGGTAAGCATTTAGCATGACTATGTTTTTTCTCTCTCATTCTTAGGGCAAAAGTAGTTTGCTTTGTGGAAGCTCGTTGGTAACTGGTATATGCTGTTGTAGCCCTGGAGAAAGGTTAACCACAGGTGCTGAACATTGGTCAGACTTGCTAGGAAGTCACAGTGAAGTGCAGAGGCACTGCAAGCCTAAACTGTGGTCTGAAGAGAGAGAGAGAGAGAGAGAGAGATGTTGGTCTCTGTTTAAGAGAAGTAAAGGCTAGGATGCCTGAAACTTTTAAGTGGATGCCCTCGAAGAAGACCAGGAGTCAAGGGTGCAGTTAACCCTGAAACTGCAACACTGAAGGGAGTTGATGTCTGGTGGGTTCTGATGTTTTCTATAAATGTCTTATCTGTTCACCCTCTGGGCAGTGGTGTGTGTTTTGTAATTTTCTGCAGAGGAATGGTATTTCTAGGAATTACATGCAGCATCAGAAACATTGATTGGGATGAAGTCACAATCAGAGGCGGCTCTAGGCATTTTGCTGCTCCAAGCACGGCAGGCAGGCTACCTTCAGCGGTTTGCCTGTGGGAGGTCCTCGGTCCCGCGGATTCGGTGGCAGCCTGCGGGAGGTCCACCGAAGCCGCAGGACCAGCAGACCCTCCGCAGGCATTCCGCTGAAGGCAGCCTGCCTGGCGCCCTCGTGGCAACCAGCAGAGCGCCCCCCGCGGCTTGCCGCCCCAAGCATGCGCTTGGCATGCTGGTGCAGGGAGCCGCCCCTGGTCACAATAGCCTCACTCCAGAAACAAAACTACAAACTTACACAACTTTCTTCACCCTGGAGGCTAGGGAAGCCTAACTAAAATCAACTGACAGATTTGTTTCTATTTTTCACACTCCAATGTACACTGGTATTAGGACTGCAAATGAGTGTCTTAAATTATCACCACCAAATTAGGTCAGTTTGTCACCTTGATCGGTCCATCAGCCCTCACAGAGAGGACACCAATCACAACACATCATTTGTGTTGTTCTAGCCATTCCTTCAGCTACCTGCTGGCCAAGCTGTCAGTGGCACCAGACACCCAATTGGCATAGCACACTGCAGCCCAAAACCCCTGAGTTCAAGCAATCTGCCAGCCTCAGCCTCGCAAGAAGCTGGGATTACAGGTGCCTGCCACAACACCTGACTCCAGATTAGGTAGTAAAACAAAAAGGAATGGGAGAGAATAATCATCCTTTTTAACACACACACTTTTAATTTACATTAAAACTTAAGCTTTAATAAATATAGTTACTGCAAACTTCTGCGCCCATCAACATTTTTTCTGCTACTAAAAACATAAAATGGTATAAGCCCAAAGGATGTGCTTAACAAGGAATTTTGTATGTGCTAGAGTAAAAATATGGCATACTTGCTATACTTCAAGTGAGGAGGCTTTGAGAGTTGTTTTGGTAAAAATGTCACTGCTCTTATGTTAAAAGAAAAAGGTGGAATCTTTTCCAATTCAGCTGCTGAAAAGATGTTTACCAGTTGTTACTGCATCAAATATATTCAAAGTGCATCACATAACCATTAATTGGGTTTGAATCATTCAAGTGTGCATTTGCTGTGACAAAAGCATTCCCTTTACAGATCATCCCTGTGTTTAGAGAAGAGCTGAAAAATTAACATTTCCTGCTTTTGTGAAACTGAAGCATATTTCAATAGGTCTCAGAAAACATCTGAAGGATTCTTGCATCTTGAGATCATCTGGCTATTATGTTTTCAAGTGTTGTCTCTTCATGAGCTATAAAATAGACATAGATAAGTGATTGTGGATTCTTTGTAAAATAACAAAATTCTCTGAGAATTTATTACCACACTTTACCATTGTGTCAAATATGCACCACATAGAATAGTTATCTCTACAGGCAATTCAAACTTGCACATTACTAACTACAAAGAAAAATGTACATCTTAGAACAGTGGTCCCCAACCTTTTTGTCTGGCAGGCGCCAGATGAAGGACTGTGGCGGCGGTGGAGCACCCGCCGAAATGCTGCCAAATTTCTGCGGCATTTCGGCGGCAATGCCTCTCGATGACATTGCTTGTCAGTGGCAAGTGGTGTCATCAAGAGGTGTCACCACCGTATTTCTGTAGCGTTTCGGCAGCGACGCATCTCGATGAAGTCACTTGCCACCACCAAGTGATGTCATCGAGAGGTGTCGCCGCCGAAACGCCGCAGAAATTCGGTAGCATTTCGGTGGATGCTCCACCACCAGCCAGGACGCGGGCCTATTTAGCGGCGCCCGCGGGCACCGCAGTGGGGACCCGTCTTAGAATAAAGAGTGTAGTCTTGTATTTTTGGACTATTGGTACATCCAATTTTAATTTTTTGTGATTTAGTTTTTCTCCTTTCTCAATGGGTTCTATTTCAGCAAGACCCCGATCAGGAAAAAATAAGGACAATATATGGTATGGGCAGGATGCATCTCAGACAGATCACTTAAAATGATCAATGTTAAAAAAGTTAAGTAAAACAACAATTGATACAAACCAATAAAGTTTGTTTCATCAGTGTTTACAGGCAAAAAAACAAAACAAAAAACAAAATATTGGAGTTGTGCAGGAATTTAAACAAGACTTCTTTCAATGGGAAAAAATGCAGATTTGTTGAACCCTAAACTTTGTGGAAACATCACTTTTCACAAAAGTTTTCTTTGGGAAGCTCTCAGATCGATAACAGAATTTCTGTGGAAAAACAAAAAGTCAAAGGTTGCAGGATCTCATCAAGATGTCACTCTTCAATGGCCAGTGATCTTCAGCTTTGATAAACCTTCACAGTGGACAGACCGAAAGCAGTATTTTGCAAGATTTTGAATTGTATAAAGCCCCAGTAGGAAACTGGAGATATTCAGGTATCTTTAATTTATGCTATGGGGAAGCAGGTAGAGCATTAAAGGATCCTATCACAAACATATCCATCATGCATCTCTGAGAAGTGCGCCCTGTAGTGAGCCTATATCTGATACACAAGCCTGACCTGCCAGTAGCAGCCCTTCAACCTACCATATACAAGTACCTACCAAGTTTTATTTTTATATCCCAATGCAAAACAAAACCAAATGCTGAAACTTCGAAGTTTCTCACTAAATAGAATTCTTGTTTTCCAGCCAGCTTTACTATATATAGATTGTTACTGTGCTTCAGGGGCCATGCTCAGCGGTGAAATGAGCTATATGTTCATCTTTGAGTGTGACATGGATTGAGTATTTATCAGTATTAGTTACACATTAGCCGACTAAGATTCTCTTGAAATCAATCTGAATAGTAAGGATCAGTGCTTGTCCATAAGATAATTATGAAAACACAGAGCCAAGAAATTGTTTGTGATACATGGCCAAAAGAAAGTGACAAGAATTTGTTATTGAACCATTAGGTAATCTTTGCGCATATTCATTTACACTCTTTCAAAAATCCTCCATTTTTTTCTGCATACATCAGTGCCTTCCTGACAGTCCTTTTCATATTAGAAAGAAGCAATGTGAAGAAGAGATTAACTGATATGCAATGCCAATGTGAAAATTACAACCCAGTATTAGATAGACTGCAGTATTCAATTATTAGAAGTATGTGTTTTATTTATAAAAATAAAATGCTATGTTTTCATAAATAATGGGGTAATTATTGCCAAGTTAACTGAGCATAGGGCTAAGATTTAAGAGACATTGGTTTTCTTCCAGGTTTTACCACTGACTTGCTGTGGGACCTTGGAAAAATAGGCTATGCCTCAGGTTACCCATTATAAAGTGGGGTCACAACATTTATCTATTTTTACAAAATGTTTTGAGAGTTACAGACAAGAAATGCTATATGAATGCATATTGCTGCTACAATAGCTCTAGTTACTCATTAGATATAAAAGGGCTCAGTCTTGGACTTCAGTGAGACTACTCATGCGATTGTTACCAATGTGAGTAGAAATTTTAGGGTTGAAAACCAACAGAATATGGATTTTTAAATAAAAATCCTTTCCAGAAGCCAACAATAGTTGACCACTTCATGTCATAGGTGCTACATTTGATTTATATCAAATAGTTTACATATTAAGGGACAGATTCTGCCAGTCTTACTCATGTTGACTAGTACCTTACTTCTTGCAGGTGTACTACTCAGTGCAAATAAGGATGGCAAAACTTGGCCTTAACTGATCAACTTAAATGTACCTGATTTCAAGTGGTTGCTTTTTAATTCTTGCACATGAGTCAATGGGTGTGTCTGCACTACGGAATTACTCCAAATTTACAGAATTCGATTTTTGGCAACCGATTGTATAAAGTCGAGTGCATGCGGCCACACTAAGCACATTAACTCGGCGGTGTGTGTCCATGTACCAGGCTAGCGTCGACTTCGAGCGTTGCACTGTGGGTAGCTATCCCATAGTTCCCACAGTCTCCCCCACCTATTGGAATTCTGAGTTGAGATCCCAGTGCCTAATGGGGCAAAAAACATTGTCACTAGTGGTTCTGGGTACATCCTCCCCTTCCGTCCGTGAAAGCAACAGCAGACAACCGTTTCATGCCTTTTTCTCTGGGTGAACTGTGCAGACCCCATACCACGGCAAGCATGGAGCCCGCTCAGCTCTAGACAGCAGTCATGAACATTGTAAACACCTCACGCATTATCATGCAGTCTATGCTGAACTAAGACCTGAAAAACCAGGCAAGGAGGCGGCGGCTACGGCAGCGCAGCGATGAGAGTGATGAGGACATGGACACAGAATTCTCTCAAGCCACGGGCCCCAACGCTTTGGAGATCATGCTGTTAATGGGGCAGGTTATAGCCGTGGAATGCCGATTCTGGGCCTGGGAAACAAGCACAGACTGGTGGGACCGCATAGCGTTGCGGGTCTGGGATGATTCCCAGTGGCTACGAAACTTTCGCATGCGTAAGGGCACTTTCATGGAACTTTGTGACTTGCTTTCCCCTGCCCTGAAGCGCCAGAATACCAAGATGAGAGCAGCCCTCACAGTTGAGAAGCGAGTGACGATAGCCCTGTGGAAGCTTGCAATGCCAGACAGCTACCGGTCAGTCGGGAATCAATTTGGAGTGGGCAAATCTACTGTGGGGGCTGCTATGATGCAAGTAGCCAAAGCAATCACTGAGCTGCTGCTACCAAAGGTAGTGACTCTGGGAAATGTGCAGGTCATAGTGGATGGCTTTGCTGCAATGGGATTCCCTAACTGTGGTGGGGCGATAGATGGAACCCATATCCCTATCCTGGTATCGGAGCACCAGGACAGCCTGTACGTAAACCACAAGGTTTCAATGGTGCTGCAAGCACTGGTGGATCACAAGGGATGTTTCACCATCATCGTGGAATGGCTGGGAAGGCTCGCGTCTTCAGGAACACTAATCTGTTTAAACGGCTGCAGAAAGGGATTTACTTCCCAGAAAATAACCGTTGGTGATGTTCAAATGCCTATAGTTATCCTTGGGGATCCAGCCTACTCCTTAATGCCATGGCTCATGAAGCCATACACAGGCAGTCTGGACAGTAGTCAGGAGCTGTTCAACTACAGGCTGAGCAAATGCAGAATGATGGTAGAATGTGCATTTGGACATTTAAAGGGTCACTGGCACAAGTTATTGACTCATTCAGACCTCAGCCAAACCAATATTCCCATTGTTATTGCTGCTTACTGTGTGCTCCACAGTCTCTGTGAGAGTAAGGGGGAGATCTTTATGGCGGGGTGGGAGGCTGAGGCAAATTGCCTGGCTGCTGATTATGCGCAGCCAGACACCAGGGCAATTAGAAGAGCACACCAGGAAGCGCTGCGCATCAGAGAAGCTTTGAAAACCAGTTTCATGACTGGCCAGGCTACGGTGTGAAAGTTCTGTTTGTTTATCCTTGATGAAAACCCGCCCCCTTGGTTGACTCATTCTCTGTAAGCAACCCACCCTCCCTCTTCAATCACAGCTTGCTTTCAAAGGAAATAAAGTCACTATCATATAAAAATCATGTATTCTTTATTAAATGATTATAAAAAGAGGGAGAGAACTGACAAGGTAGCCCAGGTGGGGTTTGGGAGGAGGATAGGAGGGAAGGAAAAGGCCACTAAAAAAAAGTTAAAAATAATGACAGCTTTTTGTTTGGACTGTCCACTGGGGTGAACGGAGCCTCCCCCCGCGTTCTTACACATCTGGGTGAGGAGGCTATGGAACATGGTGAGGGGTGACTGCGGTTATACAGGAGCTGCAGCAGCACTCTGATCCTGCTGCTGTTCCTGAAGCTCCAAATGCCAGAACATGTCCGTTTGCTCACGCAGCAGCCCCAGCGTTGCATACAGCCTCCTCTATTCTTCCTGTCGCCCCCTCATCTCAAGTGTCTCTCCTCTCCTCACGTTGGTCCCTCATGTCCTCACGTTCACTGGCATCTTTCCTGTACTTTGACGCTGTGTCCTTCCACTCATTCAGATGAGCTCTTTCATTGCAGATCGATTCCATGATTTCAGAGAACATTTTGTCTTGCGTCCGTTTTTTTCACCGCCTTATCTGAGATAGCCTTCGGGACGGAGGGAGGCTTGAAAAATTTGCAGCTGCGGGAGGGAGGGAGGGAGAGAACTATTTAAAAAGATACATTTTACAGAACAATGCTTATACTCTTTCACAGTGAACAACACTATTCACATTACATAGCACATGTGATTTTGGTACAAAGTTGCATTTTGCATCTTAATATTGAGTGTCTGTGGCTTTGGTGTTAGAGATCACAGACGCAGGGCCAGGCAACAGAATTCAGCTTGCATGTAGCCATGGTAAGCCATTGTCTTTCGGCTTCTGCAACCTTCATAAAAGCAGCACCCTCCTTTCCCACATACCAAGCAAAGCTCGTTGAGTGCTGCGGTTTTCCTGTTAATGTGCAGCAGCAGAAACCAAACTAACCCTCCACCCCCATCCAATTCCCTGGGATGATCGCTTTACCCCTCCCCCCACCGCGTGGCTGGTCTCAGGGAAGATCTCTGCTAGCCAAATGCGAAAAGCTCAGTGCCAATGCCCCGTCCTCCCCCACCCCCCCGCTTGGCTAACTGCAGGGAAGGATTTCTTTTCAGCCACAGGCAAACAGCCCAATAGGAATGGCCACCTGTGTCCCCTTAATTAAATTCCCATATTTCAACCAGGTTACCATGAATGATATCACTCTCCTGAGGATAACACAGCGAGAAAAAAAACGGATGTTGCTTTAATGCCAGCAATCACCGGGACCATATGCAGCTAGACTTTGTCATGCAATGATACCAAATTACTTGCTACTAGCATGGCAGGGTCAAGTATCCTACCGTGGAGGACGGAATAAGGCTGCACTGCCCAGAAACCTTCTGCAAAGGCTTTTGGAGTACCTCCAGGATAGCTTCATGGAGATGTCCCTGGAGGATTTCCATTCCATCCCCGGACACGTTAACAGACTTTTCCAGTAGCTGTACTGGCCACGAATGCATCCCAAGTCCTCAGGGAAAATTAATTGTTAAAAACACTTGCTTTTAAACCATGTTTTATATTTACAAAGGTATACTCACCAGAAGTCACTTCCATGGCTTCATGGTCTGGGATACTGCCTTGGGAGGGTACTTCAGTCAGGCTGAGAAAAAGATCTTGGCGGTTGGGGAGAACAGAGTGCTGTGTGCTCTCTGCAAGTTTGTCCTCCTCCTCCTCATCTTCCCCATCCACAGCATCCTCAGCCATGGCTGAGATTACCCCCTCCTTGGAATCCACGGTCAGGGGTGGGGTAGTGGTGGCGGCCCCCCCCAAGAATTGCATGCAGCTCAGCGTAGAAGCAGCACGTCTACAGCTCTGACCCGGACCTTCCGTTTGGTTCTTTGGTTTTCTGGTAAGCTTGTCTGAGCTCTTTAACTTTCACGTGGCACTGTAGTGAGTCCCTATTGTGGCCTCTCTCCATCATGACCTTGGAGATTTTTTCAAATGTTTTGGCATTTCATCTTTTGGAATGCAGTTCAACTAGCACGGAATCCTCTCCCAATATAGCGATCAGATCCAGTACCTCCCGTACGGTCCATGCTGGTGCTCTTTTTTTGATTCTCGGACTGCATGGTTACCTGTGCTGATGAGCTCTGCTTGGTCACCTATGCTCTCCACACAGGGCAAACAGGAAATGAAATTCAAAAGTTCACAGGGCTTTTCCTGTCTACATGGCCAGTGCATCTGAGATCAGATTGCTGTCCAGAGCGGTCACAATGGTGCACTGTGGGATAGCTCCCGAAGGTCAATACCGTCAAATTGCAGCCACACTAATCCTAATTTGAAATGGCAATGTTGATTTCGGCACTACACCCCTTGTTGGGGAGGAATACAGAAATCGATTTTAAGAGCCCTTTATGTCAAAGTAAATGGCTTCGTTGTGTGGACGGGTGCAGGGTTAATTCGATTTAATGCTGCTAAATTCGACCTAAATTCATAGTGTAGACCAGGCCAATGTATGACTAAATGTATGCACTTAAAAGACTGTAGGCCAGAAATCAAAGCCTAAGTCAGCATAGCCTGATTGACTTTTACTAAGCAATATTATTTACAGCTGTAAAGTACCCATATTTTCACCTATGACCTTCAGTTTTACACCCACATAGTTTTTAAGCATTATTCCTTCAAAAATGAATGCAGTAAGCACAGTATGAGGTTTTACATAATTTAGCTAAAATATGAACTGCAAGTCTTCAAAACATGATTTGATAAGAAATTAATGCAAGATGTTCTGTCCCAAAATTACCTAATGATTTGTATTGGCCTGCATGAATATTAACCAGCTGATCCTTTTCCAATATGAACTTTTTAGTTCACTAAACCTAAAGAGAAAAAATTAGTCATATGGTATACATTTTCAACACAGAGGGTGATGAATAAAAGGTCCAATTACTAAGAACGTAAGTTGTGGAGTAGGTCTAATTCCCAAAGAAACAGAAAATTTATCATAGACACTTTAAAAATTAATGTATTTCTTATTGGTGCAGCTTGATTGTGTTATCTTCTATGATGCATAATGAGCTACTCATTCTTCAAGTAAAAGGTGCTCTCTTTCCTTCTATGGAAAGCCACCAGGTTCAGCATATTTATTAGAAACACCACAGTAGCTGTACTATGACCTTTAAAATAAACCATTAGACTAAATTTCCCAAAAGAAGTTGCCTCCTTTTGCTGTGCACTAAATATAGTAGCTACTCTTTTAAACTTTGCTTCTTAAGTACACATTTAATTTAGATTTGGTAAAGCAAGTTATTGTACAGTCATAAAAATCCCATGCGATTGGAAATGTATTTACAGATTAACTGCTTAGCAGCCCCAGTACAATGTTTAAAATATTACTTACAGTAAGCCTCAATAACTTAATAATTCTATGTAATTACATGAATATATTAAAGCTAATACATATGCATACATTTGAAGACCAAAATTTAGTGCAATTCTGTTTACTGTACCTAGAAAAAAATTTAAGACTTTTTGCACACAAAGCATATGCAGTTTAGTTTAGAAACTGGATGGTACTACAGAACAAAAATTCAAGTCCAATATATTCTCTGGTCCAGCAAACTGATGTAATGCAATGAAGAAATGCTACTGACTGTTACAAACCTACAGTGGCCTCCCATTCCTTTTGAAAATATGGCTTTTATCAAGTACTATCGCTAGTTTCTTCATGTCAGCTCTAAGTTTGTCATTCAATATCATAGGAGTAAGCCAGGGGTTTGGAGCAATCAAATTTTTGAATTGCTCTGCTCCAGCTCTGGGCAAAAAGCTACTTCTCCGTGCTCCAGCTCCAGACTCCGCTCCAAAGCCCTGCATTAAGCATGGTACTATATTTCCAATTGTTTCGTGGAATTTTAGAACTGGAAAAATACAGGATGTTGTGAAGGAAAGTATGTTTTGTGGTACAGGAGCACCAAAAGCACAGCATAGAGGCAACAGACTCCTGTTCCGAACAACTAACCAAAGCCTCCTTCTGTTAAAATAAGTATACCATAAAAAATAGCTTGAACAGAGATGGCCCAAAGTGATACATCATAAGCTGCCTCTCGTATCTGATATCTTATCATATCCGCCACCAACAAATTCAGTTTATTTCTGCACTTCAGACCTAATTCGTGAGACAATTGCTCCAAAATCACACTGGTTGCAAAATGAGTTGCATGTGTTCAATACCAGGTAAGGCCCCTGGTTCATAAAAGCTTCCTACAGTACTCAAAAAGAACCAGTGTGGTGGCTGGGTGCAGCTCAGTCCTGTACCAAGTACAGTATAGGTTCTTTAGTGACATGGGGGATTGTGGAGCAGATGGGGACTGGGATAGACTTAGTGAAAGTGTTACATTATAGCACCACTTTTAAGTGATCAGTAACTCCCTTGTACCATTAGTGTTGCCTGTCTATGTTTTACTTTTGGAGTAATATAAACAAGCAGTATTTTCTCATGTACTGAACATACTAAACAAGTAGATTAATTCTCACTATGGTTATATATTGTGCCTACTACACATAGGCAACTAGTTAAGCTGGCCAAGGCTAAAAAGGCTAATATCAATTAATATAGTTACATCATTTCTCATTGTCCTCCTATAACTTTTTACCTTAAATATTCTTTTGTAACTACTTATTGGTTTACAGAAAATGGAAGCTAAGATTTGTTCTATACTGTATCTGTTGAGAACAAAAGGAATAATTGTGAAACTATGAAATGGGGACCTCCTCTAGGGTGAAATCTTATTCCCACTGAAGTCAGCTCACCTTCTGTGAAATTAAACTTGACTCCTAACGGTAGTAGGTCAAGCATTTCTGCTGTTCCAGTGTTACTAACCACAGAAAAGGGGGTAGCTATTAGTACAACAGCTACATAACAAAGGCAACTAAACTTAATCACCAAATTACATTAATTTTCTGTGAATGTAGAACAACAAATATTTATAACAATTTAACTGCAAGAGCAGAAAAACACTCAGTTCAGTAATTTAAGAACTTCTTAAGTTCAGCACATTCTTTTAAGGTCCCACTGCACAGCCCAATTAGTAAATCCAAAATAGTCATAATTTACTGACTTGTCCCTGAGACAAGCCATTTGAGGAGCACAGAAGGATAAGCTGTCTTTAGTATGAACATCTCTTTAAATTCTCAGAACTAAGGATCCTATTAGTAAGAAAGGGATGAGAGGTTACTGAATAATGTCCTTGATTCCCATCCACAAAAGGGAATGGGGAGGGTAAAGAGGGGCAGAAAGAGCAGCCCCATGCAATTCCTTTTGTAGGAACTCATTGGTATCAGTGACACTACTAGACACAATGTGGTTCCAAGCAGCACAAGCCTATTATGCACGATAACCTCATTGTTACAGAAAGCCTAACCTGTTACTATGACAGCATGCTTTGACTATGACTTTCTTGGAGGATAAATCATTTCAATTTAGTCTGTCCAGTTGCTTTGTTATTAAAGCTGACAAGGAAGCAACAGCGAGCATCACTAGAGAAATCACAGCAATATACATCTGTCACATCATAATATGGCAGGATCAGAGATCATCCAGGGGTGTCATAATTGTAATTTCAGAAACCCAAATACTGTTTATGTGATAACATCCACCTGTATCTCTTTAGCTTGTATTTCCAATTTGCTGCCTGTTTGCATCTATTCAGAAATGAAGTATTGCATGTCATTAAATACAGTGTAAATAAGTTAGGCCTGACTGTGAAATATCAGCATGAAATGAGAAACTACAAGGTAAACTCCAGTGGTTGGCATGGCAAGTCCTTCTATTTTACAGCATGTGTGTGGTCCATGAAGCACAGCCGGAATACTGTAATGAGTGTAATGGAGATTTAGAGAACAGGCTTTCCCAGCAACAAATGCAAACAGCCACAGACAATGAAAGCCGTTATTATTTTAGAAGTTTTATGAAGAATTACACTAGCATTTGAAAGATAGCAGTGATGAATTGAGCATTCATCTCCCTAGTGATGTTCACACTTCTAATCTCTAGGTTCACCATAAAAATGCCAACGAGGTGATCTCATGACCACTAGGATGGCTGAATAGAAGGGAAGAGGTGCAGGAAAGGAGGGAAAGGTCTCTGAATGTTGTTTTGTGACTGGTGTTATAGGGAAAAGCAGTACTTCTGCATCTACATATACAAGTCCAAATGGCTCCTTTGCTTTCATCTACAAGCCATCCTACTCATGCCAATAATGTTTCTAGGATTCTAAAATAAATTTTACACAGTATAACCATGAAACTGTTCTTTCTATCACTGACATCCACTAGTTTCCCCCACTTGCTCCACTATCTTAATAAATGGTGACAATCCTGATCCTAAGTATATGCCACTACTACTGATAAGTTTGTCACCACTCTTATCCTTCTAACAAAACCATTTCTAGGGAGTGAACCCAATCAACTGTAATAAACCCATTCTGGTGGTGAAAGGATCCAAAGCTACTGAACATCATCTAGAAGCTAGGAAACCAGAAGTAAGTTGGGCTGGAGCCAAGTTTGTACACTGGCTTCAGGAAATGTTGAAAGAGATCGTGGAATATGGTAGAGGGAGGTAGAGATCAGCCAAAGAACCCGGGCATATTGGGATAGATTTTATCCATCCCTAAAATGTTATAGAGGGTTTAATTGGCAGCAGAGGGTATTATGCAGGCCCTCCACACTAGGGTAAGTTTTACCAATAGACTACATACTACTAGTATTCCCATTCTGCACAACTGTACTATCTTATACATCATACACAAGCTACAGTCCATATTGCAAACACAAGTGACCAGAAAAAATAATGAAAAAAATTGCGCTTGCTAGCTTATGATGCTTTATTATAGCTACCCAGAATGTTACCCTACAGAGTATCTCTGACATCTTTTACTCATCAGTTAGGTATTTCTACTGCTCTTATCACTGTAGCATTTAAACCACCACTAAGATGCTAGACAAATCCTCTGACTCTACAGTTCCAGGCCATTATGGTTCATGTCTGTATTTCTCAAGTTTTTACTACATTGTGGAATCTTTTCATGATATACTGTACATCAAGGATATAGCTTGAGCAGCCTTTGGATAATGGGGTGTTGGAGTGTCTCCCCCCAGAAGTGCCATGTAGTTATTCATTATAAATCCTGAGGATTCAGAGTCTACTTTTTACAAAATTTGGGGAAAGTGGATAAAATTATGTCCCTCATCTTGGTACATTGCAAGTAACTACACACTGATGTGCATGATGTGACTGCTTTGACAAATTTAGGTTAAAGTAGAGATGGTGTGTCAGCTGTCCAATTCCTAGATATACTCCTTTGTAGGTTTATTTAGAAAAGTAGTATAATATTCTTTGTCCTTACATCCTTTCATACAAAAGTGTCAAAGCCCAACATCAACTAGTCCTTAAATCAACCTCATAACACTCCTATAGGCTAGATATCCTGGCTAGTCTACAACCAGGAAGACAAACACTGAATGGTGGTTACATGACGTGACCACAGTCAAATTGCTTAAGTTGAAAAAAGCAGAGATTAAAACCAAGTTTTCTGAACTCTCACTACAACTCAGACCACTACAGTGCATGCATTCCAAAACAAGTACTGTTTTATTCTGACTTGGAATAAGTCAATGTACATGATTTAGATTTGGCAAGTTTTTATTTCTACCTGCCCTATGATAGTCTTATGCTTACATATTGATGCTGAACAGTTTCCAATGGCATATATGCATTTTTAAAAAAAAAATAAATAAAACTATCCCTGTGCCCAACTAGGGTAAAATTACTTTTCTAGCATAAGCACAATCAATCAGCACTAGGTAAAAAAACTAAACAGCAGACATATGAAGTTACAACAATTACACTGACAAATTCCAACAGTATGAAGTAGTATTTACAGTGCTCTGCTAACCAGCCACGAGTTCAACTCTTGTAACACAATTCTGAGGTTAGGGAAACTGACATGACACCTTCCCAAGGAAAGGAGACTGTAAGGTTAATAGATTCCAAATGTTTGAAATGCAAGACGTTTTCACTGTGGCAATATCCTGCTTACCATTGTTATTTTTAGCTTGTCCTAAAACATGACAAGATGCACAAAGGCAAGTTCTATATTTTTATAGCCAAATCTGGTCTGTGCAGATAAATGTGTGATGAAATGACATCAGTAAAGGAGGTAAAATTTCCTTGTTTAATTCACTTTAAAAAGAAATTGTAATTTAAAAAAAAAAATTGACAAAATGACAAAGTGGGGTCTGTTGCTCAAAAAACAGAAGTAAAAAAGCCTTGACTAAATCTACAAATTTCATGCAAGACATACTGCCATTTAAAATTAAATTGCTTGCCCTGTAAATATTCTGAGTTAGGGAACTCAACAAGCCCAGTTAAAAAATAAAATATGAATCAAAGTAATAAAAAAAAACTTATGTAACATCTCTTTTCTAAGTGTATTGTGTCCATATTTTCAAATTTTATCTGCACATATGTATTTTAGAGTCTTTATATGCAAGAATTTTTTAAAATAGGCAACTTCAATGCCAAACTGATATTTCCCCTTTTGTCACTTGTTTACCAATGTTGTGCTATTTCATGATCATAACCGAAATTTCCTTATAATACTGTTTTCCACAAAAATGGATTGTTATAACAGCATATGTATTGTATACTGCCTCTCTGCTCAGAAAGCTACTGGCAGGATTACTGTTCTTTCCTGTGACCAAATATATACATTCAACTACTAGAGACAAGCCATCTTTCCATGTCCTCTTAAAAAAATAATCTCGTGATTAACAAAATGTTAGGACCATATGCAGGTTTAAATGGCAGCATTTTGTACACCGCTTACATGCACGATGCCATTACAT
Organism: Mauremys mutica; assembly: GCF_020497125.1. Taxonomy (NCBI): domain Eukaryota; kingdom Metazoa; phylum Chordata; order Testudines; family Geoemydidae; genus Mauremys; species Mauremys mutica. The sequence goes on from NC_059077.1 coordinate 75,750,013, forward strand.
TTCTACATTTGAGTGCACATTTACTATAATTGCCCTTCTCCTCTCTGATCTCTACGATAACCCCCCATTTCAGTTGATTATTTTGTCAAAACTTAACTGCTAGGCAGGGCCGGCCTTACCATGAGACGAACTGAGGTGGCTGCCTCAGGAGCCAGACTGGGGGGAGGGGCACCACTGGGACCCAGAATGTAGAAAATTGTGTCTGCTGCTGGTGCATATGTATTCTCTCTGCTCTAGATGCACAGAGATGGTAGAGTGCTGTGCTGGAGGAAGGAGGGAACAAGAGACACAACAGGCAGGCAGGAGAAAAAGTAAGAGGGAATAACAAAGCAGCAGGCGCTTCAGGGAGAGAGAGGAGGAGAAGCCTCTTATGTACCTTTCTAGCACTTCCAGAAGCCTGGACTGATTAACACAAGCTTCTCAGGGAGTTTCCTGTTTCTTGCTGCTTCCCTAAACCCACTTGAGGAGAACAGGGAGTCAACTGAAGTAGGAGGAGCCAGTTAAGCCCTTAAGATGCTGATATCTTCCCTCACTCAGGCCCTGCTACCAGCCTGCTTATTTGTCCCCTTCCACTGAGTGTTGAGAGCCATTATCGCTGACACAGAACAATGGCCATAAGTGAAAGAAGAAAATGCCCCTGTGGGGCAGCATTCAGAAAAAGAAAGCAAAGGAAGCTTTTCTATCTAAGCAGGAAGGAGCTCTCCTAAGATACATAGACACAAATGTTCACAGTGAGCCTTCTGGCCCCAATGAGGATGTGAATGGTGAGGAGATGCCTGATCTTGCAGTTAGTCAGAGTACAGGAGACACTGTTGACACGATGACATGCGCGATATTGATGCGAGTGATTTCGGTGATTAACTGAAAGCCCTTTCAAGATACATTTCAGCAGGATCAACTCCAAAGGCTGTTTTGGAATATATGTGCACAAATAAGATGACCACCCTCTTTCCAAATGCTTTTGTTGCTCTGCGCATACTTCTAACACTTCCTGTAACAGTTGCCAGTGGAGAACGCAGCTTCTCCAAGCTGAAGTTAATAATCACATCTATGCTCCACAATGACCCAGGCGAGGCTGGTTGGCCTTGCAACCATCTCAATAGAGCATGAGCTGGCCCAGACTGTGGACCTTCAGGGAGCAGTTCAAATCTTTGCAACCAAGGAGGCATGGAAAGCACCACTTTGATTATTCAAAGAGATAAAAATGCCAGTGTTTACTATGCAGACAAGAAAAGTTAACTTTCAAACACCTGAACAGCAAATGTAAGTGTTACTTAAAATTTTTGAACAAGGCATTTTAAGTTGTTAGTTCTCCTTTATTGGGGTAGGTAGCAGAGCAGTACCATGAGATGAGTAGAACAGGAAGAAGGCAGAACTCAGACCTTTCTAAGTACTGGCCCAAGCAAGGGGGCATGAGGGCGTCATTTGAGCTCCCTGCCTCGGGTGCCAAAATGTTGTGGGCTGGCCCTGCTGCTAGAGCTGAAGTTTTCCATGCTAAGAAACAGCATGGGATCATATAACAGTTAAGATGACTACCATAATGCACAAGGGAGCTGGAGTTAAAGATTTCATACAACATTAATTCTGTCACTTCCTAAACATTTGAGTTTTTGACTTTGCATTTGTAATTTTTAGTGCACTTATTTTGTATGGAATAATATTATTCAGTATGTAAACTGCATTACAATGGTAATTACTGATACTGTCCACTTTTATAGCAACTTCCATTGAAGATCTCAAAGTGCCATGCAGACACTAATGAATTAAATCTCATGACACACTGAGGTAGGTTAATATTATTGTCCCTTTTTACAGAAGGGTAAACTGGTTAAGTCTATACCAGACCCAGTAATAGAATCCAAGTTCCCGGACTAAAAGACCATGCTTCCTTCTCTGTGATGTCTATATATAAACATACTCAAGCACAGGTACAACACTAGAAAAGTACATTCAGATGGCCATTTCCTTTAATTTAAAATACTTTCCCCTAAATGTCATAAAAAAAGCAATGGTAAGAGACATTCAGAATGCATGTGTTCGAGTAGTAGAAGGTTTTATTCATTCCTTATTCTAAGAAACTAAAACATTTGTGCACTAGAAACTCCCATTGACTTCGGCCGAGTTGCTTTGTGAAGAAAGGATATGGGACCAGGCCCTTAATTTGGAGAGGGCTAATCAATATATTCTACATACCTCACTCCCATATGGGACTCCCATTTGGCCTTCAAATATTTGTGCATGTACAACTTTCCGAGAGCAGCTTACTCCAATACACAATTCTTACACAGAATTTCCACACACAAAACCCCAGATGTATGTGTAGCCAAAGCACAAATGAATGTTGTTTACATACAATTTAGGTGCATAAAGTGTGCAAAAGTGACTCAAAATGTGCATGTGTAACTGATTTGCAAAAAAAAGTATGTGCACAAATGGAGGTCAAGAAGAGACCCTTTTCAGAGTTCAACCCAGGAGAGAGAAGCAACTGAAGCGGATAGAGATTATGATGAATAGAGCATGTGGTGTCCAAAGTGTGGTTTTATTAAATATTTTAACTGCTTAGCAATTTATTACAAGTTTAAATCTTCTGTGGAGCACTGCAAACATTCAATGCTTAGATGTTTTTCTTGGACTTATGGAAGAGATGATGAGCGTCATTAACTGGGTTTCTTTTTCACATGTGCATTTGTTTTTAACATGTGTTTTCTATATATTTTAATTTATTTGTTTGATATCTCCTTGAATCTGACAAATGGTTGAATTAGAAGTCTGAACTGTTTCAAAATGATGGAGGTTCAAAGGAATCCAGAACTAATCGAAACTGGCTTCAGACATTTGTAAGCTAAGGAAAGAAATTTTTATTTTGCAGTTTCTCATTCAAAACTGCAACTCAAAGAAACAAATCTAAGTTAATGATGGAAACAGATGGAATGTATACTACATACTTACCTTATGTGATACACTGAGCAGAGTTAATCTCTAACAAAAATATCAGTGGAAGTATATAACAGATATAAATGCTCTGTGCAATAGTCCCAAGTTTATTCAGCTTAACAGTAATTAGAGCAATATCTCAGTCATCTCCAATTTCCACCCAGTAAGGAAAAAAATAAAGTTTATATCCAACTCCTGCCTCCTTTTGGATATCTTCAGAGCCAACCGCTCAGAGCACCAAGCTATTTTATGCTTTCCTTTGGGTTGAAGATTTTAGGTTTACCCAGGCCTTTAATATGATTTGTCTATGCTAGGCTGAGGATAGACACTGAAATCCACCAGTTAAATAAAAGCACTGAAAAGACTGATTGTTTAAAAAACATGAATAAAATAAAAGCACTTCATTGATCTCAGTGTTTCTAGTTTAAGAGTTCCAGCTGAAAATGGAAGAAATGGAGTACAATAGTAGTCTGCATATTGAATTACCTATTCTAATATCAGCATTTAGCATTATTCATCAACACACACAACACTTATTTTTGTCCATTTTCATATACTAGGTAGCTATTTTACTTAGGAAAGAGTTATGTTCCCACCACCACCACCACCTCCACCTATATGAGTAAACTCATTTTCCTTTTGGAAATATACAAACACTATTCAACTATAAATGAGAATAAGACTGCAAAAAATAGATTATTGCTATAGGGGAAAAGAAAAAGAAGCTTTTCTTAATCCATATAGCACAGAATGAGCAAAGATATTTAAAAGTCTGCCTCACTTTTTATGCCCAGAAATACTGGAAACAAAGAGTTTCAAGTGCAGTTTTGTATCTACAATTATTTGTTGACACAATATCACTAGGACAACAGTTTTCTGGTTGTGGGTGAATGGAGGCACTGAGCTATCTCAGTGCTGTTAATTGTACCTGAAATTATGCTTGCAGTTTGCAGGTGCAAAGAAAGGGAGAAGCAGCTAAGGCTGATCTCAAAATCAGGCTTTATGTTATTGTTATTTCCATTAAGGTAAAGGGCGTGTTATGCTAAGCACTGTACATACACATCCTGAGACACATTCCCCAAAGGGTGTACAAACCATTTTACAGATGTAGAAGTGAATGACCAAGATTCCCCTGCTGAAGTCACACGGGCAGTCCAACAGAGCCAGTGACTGAACCCAGATTTCTCAAGTCCCAGCTCCAAGGTCTTAACCATAAAGCTATTTTTCCATCTACACCAATAGGCTGAATAGAACTTCCACAAAATTTTATTGTCATTGAAATACTTTATTTTTTCCAACCTCAATAATTTCAGCCAGCCCTAAACTCAAGTACAGCTTCCCACTCCATCTTGTAGATTTATATAATCTTAGACAAAATTTATCTAGAGTGCAAGCCAATTTAGTCAACTCAAAAGATTACATTTTCACAACTTCTTGCTGGCTTTATTTATAAATAGGCTAAATGTTTAACAAATTTAAGATTTAAACATAACTTTCAGTTCATTTTGAAATGCAGTCTGTGGGTCATTGTTTTCAGTAAATTTCATGGTGGACAAAACTTGGATTCGAAATCTAAATTTTAGAACATTGGCACAGCCTACGATAAGGTTGTGCAATGTGATGAAGTAAGAATAGGCAAGAAACAATCCTTAAAATTAAGCAAAATCATGCAATAATTATACATAACCTTCAAACCATGCTTTATGATTTTGAACCTCAAGATTTTTTTTTTTTGTTTAAGATGACTGATCATTCCCATATTCCATTGGGAAGCCTATACCCATAAACTCTCTCTCAGGTTTAAGGAATACTTATGATGGGTCAAAGATATCTGTATTTTGATTGTGCTTTAAAATAAAATTCTGATTTCCCCCCCCCCTTGATATATTTTAAGATTAAAATGAAGTCAATAGCTTTTATCTGTAGTGTATGGAAATTAAGACTGGATTACATTGTTGTTAGCACAAGAACTATTGATGGCTAAATTCTCTGTTTTTGGATGTTGGCTTTGTGTGTCAATTTCACTATCTTCAATGAAGTTACAGTACAGATCAATTTGGCCCTGTATATCCATGGCTCTGGTACCTTTTGTAGTCATATATTAGAGGCTAAAGCCATCTTTGCCTTTTGGTGAGCATAACTGCAATGGGTAGAAGGCGATGTACAGTATATTCTGTCAGAGACATAGGGTTTCAATAAGATAATCGTTTACTGCAATCAGAGTCCTAAATATGATTATGTCACTCAGCCTTAACCACTTGGAAAACCACTAGACTGTTCTTAGATCCAATTTGCTTTCGTCTGTATAACATGAAAAAGCAGTTTTGTTTTGGTATTTATAACTCATTTTCTTGAACTACTCCACTCTGACTCATTTTAATTCTCAGTTTTTCCTCCAGGAATGAAGTATGGGAAGAATAGTGTGGTTCAGTTATATTTCCAAGTCTATTTGGTGGAATACTTGGATACAAAAAGTGCCTTTCCCACCGGAGTTTTATATCATCTGAATGTCATAACTGTGGTAGATCATTTTTTAAAACCTCAAATGAGATGAGTATAATTTAAGTAGACAAAAAGCAAACCACTAATTGGCAAAAGAAAATAAAATTCCATTTTGGTAGGTTTCTCTCCCCTGCCCCCACCCCACATACACACTCCTTTTTCTGTTTTTAAAGTATCATTCACATTCTGGTTGGCATGCATGAACGAACACATCAAGTTAGAGACAAAATACTGGCATTCCACAAAAAGGTTTACAATTACAAATATTAAGCCAGAACAGCTGTGTTGACTTGGAATCCTTTTTTAGCCAGCGAAACTGACAGACTCTTACAATGGGCCATTTGCATCTTTAACAGCTTAAAGAGAATATTTCTCTAATCTCACACACTTTTTTGTTGCAGTTGATGACAGTTTTATTGATTTTAAAAAGAAACAGACATAAAGGAACAAAACACATTCACATATCCATACTTCATCTTGGTACCTCCATTTCTGCTATTTTCCCACAGTAATTTCTTCTGTAGCCATGTGATATGGCATGTCGGTTTGGGTAACATTTGCTTTTCTCTTTCAGCTAAAAAAAGTGGATAATTATAAAAGGGAGGAATTCAGGCTGGGAAAATTATGTTTTGGTTTAGACCAAGGAAGTTCTCATTTATTTATTTTTAAGCAGTCCCTAAAAAATGAAGCTATTGGGAATTGGGCACTTCTTTCCTTGCTGTCTGCTTATGGATAAAAGAGGAATGAATTATTCTGAGATGCACAGCATACATACACACCATGGAAAATTGTGTACACAGAAGCTTCATGACCTTCCCCACTCAATCTATGCATAAGAGAAAAAAATTACAAAAAAGAGATAGCAGGAGCAAAGCAGCAGCAGGAGGGTTTCTCCTCCACTTCCCCTCAACTGCAAGACTATATATGATGGGGGTGGGCAGAGGGAAAGGGAGATAAGTGGTCTAACAAGAGAAGGGATAAAAATCAAACAGATTAGAACAAGCACTATTACATCAGTCACCACCCTGATCACCTTGTATATACGTAGCACCAAGAGCCAGCAAAAAAATTATGACAGTTTCTATGAAAAGTTTGTCTCCCACTGAAGCAATCTGAAAACAGTGAATATTTTGCAATGCACTCTAGTTGAAACCTGCTCTTCCCCCTTCGCCCCATCTATTTGTCTTTTTAGATTTCAAGTTCTTCAGTGCAGGGACGGTTTTCCTTACGTGCTGTCTTAAAACCTGGCAGATACGGGGTGCTACTGCCCTACTAAATAACTAGAGCAGGTAAAAAAAAAACCAACAGGATTTTTCTTTATAATATATTGCAATTCACAAGAACTAAAAGCAATATGAGCATGCTGATAGACTTATTTACTTGTGAAAACACAATCCAATATCTAACAAGGAGTTTCTCAATAAATACTTTGAAATTGAAATGTAAGAGCACATCTTTGTGCGATTATTCAAAATTAGAGTTTTAATTGGACATAAGTCACATGATCTTTCTATTCTGACTAGAAAAGTAATTTAAAATCAGGTTTCCAGTGAGAACAGTCCAGATTAAAAATTTGAAATTTGCTTACCATGACTTCAAATGAATACTGAATAGTTTGCTGTTTTGGAGAACTATCCTATCTGCAAATTCCTTTGCAAAAAATATTCATGGTGAAAGCATACAAAAGGGGAATAAGCACACAAAGTCAACTGTTTAGAAACTGCCAACAATTTTTCACAAAGATGTGTTCAGAGTGTTCACCCAGCTCTACATGATTTTGATTATAACACCTCTGCCACCCTGGTGTCAACAAGATGAAATGCAACGTTCAAATTTCAAATAGCACTCAGATCAATGAAGAGGAAGATGAAGATGTGTTTAGTAGATAAAAACAAAGAACAAATGGGAGGCCAGATTAGATTACTGCCTGTCAGCAATCCTATGCAGTGACTGTCTGCCAGCTGTGGTCACACTAACTACAAACAGCTTACAGTACCAAACCATAACATATATGCCTTGCCAAGACTGCTTGACAGCTGTACAACTGGCCATTTCCTGCCAACATAGTTCACATTCTCTCCTCATTTAACAGTTGCCTTGTATTTGTTGACACAGAAAAAGAAGTCCCTCCTTTAACCTTTACACTGCCAACTCAAGCAGGTTCCCTACGTTAAAAGTGGGAAGGCACTGAATTATATTTTGATCTTGTCACAAAATAATGACCTCTTTTTGCAGGGGCCATCCACAATGTCCCATGTGTGGTGTTGGGTGGGTATACATTGCAAGCCATTTTTTCAGTCTAATGGGCTAAAATAGCATCACGTGACCATATCTGGTCCACCTTATTGGTGAAGTCAGGATGCTCTTTACAGAAGCATGGCTAATAGGTTAACATGCTCAGAGACATCGTGTTTCCAAAAAACAGAATGGTCAATGGAAAAGTGCAAATAATTTTAATGCGACCTTATATATGACACATATCCTAATTATAGTGCAGGCAGTAGTGATGGATAAACCTGAAATAGTTGTTTTAGATCAGCCTCACTGTTTGGATGCCTATCCTGTGTTTATGCAGCTATCTTAACATTTCACTAATTCTCCTGCCCTCCCATTCCTGTCCTAAGCCCTGCCAACCAGACCCTTCCTTGTATCTTAACCTTCCTTATCTTAATGCCCACTGGACTCCTGCTTTCTATATTCTGCTAGTTACCATGATCACAAGAGAGATGTCCCTGGCACACTAGTCCTCCACCACATGATCTGCAGTAGGCCCCAGATCACTTGCAGCAGATTCTGCTAGATGTGCCTCTGAAAATCTCCAGAACAGGGTCAATAAATCCCGAACCATTATTCTAATTCCTGCAAACTCCGAAGGTTCAGATAGAATGAGAGCTACATCCAAGACACCACTGCATTCAGCTCTGCTTTTGCAAAACCAGAGCCAAAGTTAAAGCACCTTTTGCAAAACCAGAACCTTATCTTTCCCCATTTCTGTCCTTAAACTAACACCTTTTGGACTGTTTTGTGGTGGAAAGCCTAGAATAAAGTGATTATAAAGGACACGGAAATGAAGAAGTCCAATGAAGGCTGTGTTTAAGGCTATGGCCTGAGAGTTTGAACATGTTGGAATAGCAGAAATTGAACCAAGATATTTTGTGTTCTCTTGGGAAACTGAGGCACAGAGATCAGCAATGTGTCCATCTGTAAAATGGAGAAAACAATACTTCCCTACCTCACAGGGTTGTTGCAAGGATAAATATGTAAAACATATGGGGTATTCACATATTTCCATGATGAAGGCTAGATAAATACCTAAGATAGACAGATAGGGAGAAGGATTTTGAGTTAGGAAGATGGGGAGAGGGGAAATACAAATCTGAACTGATGTGAACACTGTGGTTCCTGAAAACTACCTGACTGGTAGGAATGGTCAAATTGTTTCTGGAACCATAGCCTGAGCTAAGTGGAAGGAATGAAGTTTGACAAGAGATTATTTTTTTAAAAAAACAAAAAGCAAACCATAAAGCTCCAATCTCCTATGGCATCACATCTGCTTTACCTAAGCAGGATTTTCCATTCGTGTTTGTTTCATTTGGATAAATCTCTATACTGGGACCAGTTATTTATTCCTGTGTCAGAGAGTCAATCTTAGCATGCCATTGCCCCAAATAAATAAATATATTTACATTTTTTTTTTAAAAGCTGCCCTCAGATTTCCAAAGCCCATACAAATCACATGGTTAACCCAACCACTTCAACCTCACTGCCCTCATGGAAAATTAGCAAAGTCCATGACTGGTTCCTCCTCCATCCCAGCCTGCTCATGTCCGTGAATACAATGTCCCACCATCTAGTAGTGACCAGCCTCTAGGTCAGACTGACCTTGGCTGAGGATGCCAAAGACAATGACGCAAACTATCATCCATTTGTCTTCTACAGAGTGCCCACCTGTCATAGGTTTGTTCCCCACTTTGAACTTTAGCATCCAAAAGGTGGGGACCTGCATGTACCTTTCTAAGCTTAAATTCTAGCTTAGATTTGATAGCGCTGCCACCAACCAAAAATATAGTGTTTTGGTACACTTTCCATTCCCCCCAAACCCTCCTTGGGGAATCCAAGACTCAAACCCCTTGGGTCTTAACACAAAGGGAAATAAACCATTCCCCCACCTTTCCCCCTCCCAGACTTTCCCTCCCTTGGTCGTCTGGAGAGACTACACTGATTCAAACTCCTTGAATCTAAAACAAAGAGGGATTCACATTCCCCCTCCTATCCCTGGTGAGTCAGACTAATCCCCTGGGGTCTCAAACAAGGGGGAAAAAATCACTCAGGTTCTTAAAAAGAAAAGCTTTTAATTAAAGAAAGAAAAAGTAAAAACTCTTTCTGTAAAATCAGGATGGAAATGCTTACAGGGTATACAGCTTATAAAACTAAAGGGACTCCCTCCCCCCTAGCATAAGTACAAGTTACAGCAACCAGAGGTAAAATATTCTTCCAGCAAAATACACATTTGCAAATATAGAAAACAAACAAAAGACTAATCCGCCTTTTTAATTAATACTCACTATATTGAACAGAAGAGACTATTTTAGGAAGCTTGGAGAGCCTGGATGTACGTCTGGCCCCTCTTAGATCCAAGAGAGAACAACCCCCAAAACAAAGAACCCAAACAAAGACTTCCCTCCACTGAGATTTGAAAGTATCTTGTCCCTTCATTGGTCCTCTGGTCAGGTGTCAGCCAGGTTCACCGAGCTTGTTAACCCTTTACAGGTAAAAGAGACATTAACCCTTAACTATCTGTTTATGACACCACCACTATAACCTTTTCAATTATAGCCAATTCCTCTCTCAGCCACTTGCCTTCCAAAGCTAACAAGCTTAGATTGCTCAGATTTGAAATCAGTTTTCTCCTTCTCCTAAACTGGTTTGCCTAAAAAGAGGCTAAGCCAGCTCAGTCTGCTCCCATTTGAAATCAGACTTTCCCCTTCTAATGGCACCATATTCCATAATATTAGTTGCAACCCTTTAGGGTTCCCCCCAAGATGGACTACCCCCATCCACCACCCAGGGAACATGCCTCTGTACTGTTGTATCCCAGAGAAACCAGGTGCTATTTTCAGTCTTGCAATAGCTTGCCATGATCTGAAGATGCAAAATATTCTTGATCCATCAAAAAAGTGTTATATTTTCACATTCCAGCTTATGACTCAATTCCCAGCAGAATGTGCAATATTCATGCCAGCCACTGACACCAAAATGATTTGCTTTCTTAATACAGATGTCTGCAAGCCAACCTTAGCCTGCATGAGAGCAGTTTCCCTCTTTGAATCTGAACAGAAACACAACCTTCTTCCCGCCCCCACCCAATTCACCTCACTCAAAGGCAGTTACTACAGGTCAAAACTACATAACATCTTGCCTCTTTCAAGATGCAATACATTGTTTTTTCCAGTGGAAGAAAAGGTAAATTGGACAGTCAAAAAGAGGCCATTGAAAAGAAGAAAGGAAGAAAAACTGGACATTATCTACAAAAGAGACACATGGATAATGTAGTACAACTAAATGAATGAAGAATCACATTTATCTGTTTGTTCTTCTCAGATAAGTACCCAAAAGCCATATATTTCACCTTATAACATGTTAGAACTTGAGTAGCATCCATATTGTCAAATGTTACAGAAGTTCCTAATCATTCCTAGAGCTGGTTGGAAAACCCAAGTTTCCCCAATGAAAAAACTTTGGCATTTTTCTACTGAATATTTTAAGGTTTTCTATAGGAATTTGTTTCAAATAGAAAGTTTTCATAGAATAATAGAAAGGCAGGGCTGGAAAGAGTCTCAAGAGGTCATCTAGTCTACTCTCATGCTAAGGCACGGTTAAGTTTGCCAAGACCATCCCTGACATATTTTGGACATTTCCATTTTTTGCTTGTTTCATTTTGAAACATCATTCCAAACTGGGGGTGAGGGAGGGAGAGAATTGTTTCATTTCAACCTAATTTTTTATTTTGCCCACACCTCCAATATTTTTCCCTCCCCTTTTTAAACTGGACAGTGTGCACTCATCAAAACCCAACATTTTGCATGGATGGAGGGGTGAATCAATTGATAAAGCCACATTTTCCAACAGGAAAGTTTTTTGTGCAGTTAGGGTCAGGGAGGTGAGAGCTGGGATGGGGGAGAACTGCTGGGATCCCAGCAGGGAGCTGAGCGGAGATGAGGGGCAGTGGGGAAGACCTAAGTGTCAGGTCTCTCAGGCCCTCCCCACTACCCCTTTTCAGTCGGTAGAAGCACTCCTGGTGAGGATAGGCATCTCTGTCAGAAGAGGATAATGTGGACATTAGCCACCACAGTAATTATTGTGGTGACTAAGTCAACCTAACATAGGTCAATTTAGGACTGTAGCGTAGACATGCCCTTAGAGAAATTAACATTGTAGTCTTCTCTAACCCCAATCCCAAAAGACACTACAAAGTGTGGAATTTCCAAATTAAGGTTTTATTTAAAGATTCCAAGAATTACAGAATTAAACTCAAAGGACCTTAACTCAGTCCCACCACCCTAATCCATATCTAATCCACGCTAAGGATTTGTCTATAATGAGCATTTATTTATGGCAAGCTAGGGTGAGAATCTACGCTGCACTAGCCTGCCATGAACTGCCTGTGTGGACTCTGCTGATGCATATTCACAGTTCATTAGTGCACTTTGGTCTAGTCCCATTTCAAACCAGACTAGATCAAATGACAAACTGTTAATGAGTGTCAGTAGAGTGTACAGGGACAGTTCATTTGCTGCAGGCTGTCGTGGGGTAAATTCATACCCCAGTCTGCATTTCATTTATGGCAAGCAAGCTCAAATACATTTGTTCTTGGTCTGTCTCGATGGCTGGACCACACACACACACTTAGTATTAGAGGTGGTTAGAAATTTTCCAACAGAACATTTTTGTTGGAGAATGTTGTGTCAAAATCTAAATGTTTTATGGAAGGGTGTAAATTTGTGACATTTCAGAAAATCAGAATTGAACATTTCAGAATGGAACATGTCCATTTTTCATTTAAAAATGTTTCAATTTTTATATTAGATTTCTAAATGTCAAAGTCAGAATTAAATGTTTTGATCAACCCCAAACAAAAAATTGTTCAGGGAATTTTGGTTTGCAGGAAATTTCAAAATTTCTCAGACTGGAAATTCCACGTTTTACCCTGCACTATTATGAATCTTTAAGCTAATGAAATTGACCTTTTAGCTCAAGTACTAGACACACACTTCTATCAATCCAGAGATCCCAGATTCAATCCCCCATTTATAAACCCAGGTACTCCTATCAAAAACCTGATTGTTGAGGTTATGCTCATCCAGTCAATAAGCAGGAACATACCATGACCTATATATGTCAAATCAAGACTCATTAAAAGCTCACAATCCGAACATTGTATACCTCACAATGAGCTGCTACTAGAGAAGTTATAGATCAGTGCTTTGTTTGCTGAACATGTACAAATATTTTGAATTATGAACATTACATTACATTATGAACATTGTTACAGAAGTACTCTATTTTTGTTTATATGTGAATAACTAATAGATAAGGTGCCAGGAGATGGCCCAAAAATATTCAGCATAGTTTCTAGGTTTTGTCAAATCAATAAAAATGTAGATTTGTGCACTGCAAATTGGCTTCCCCTGGCAAAAATCAGCTATGTGTTCATGATTTACAAACACTAAAAAGAAGCAAAATTCAAAACAACATTTAAAACCACTTAATGAACAAAAATCACATTAAATATATACTCAAACACTGGAGTTAAGTATAAAACAGTTCAGCAAGCAGTTTTTAAAAGTTTCCTTAATATGTGGAATTCTACAATATTGGCCATTTCCTTAGTTTCTCTTTTCCTCCAACTTTCTGCTGTTTCACATTGAATGGCTGCAAACAAAAGCTTATTCACACAATTGTTGACACATGGTTTCTGGTTACGCAGACATATCCCATCATAAAGTGGGAAATAAAGCCAACATCTCTTCTCTGATATTTGCTATGATTTTTTTTAAAAATATTGTGGATGAATCCAGTGCTCATATAAGTGAGGGACTCAGAGTAAATCCACTTGGTCTGGGTAAGCATGATGCTAGCTTCTATATGAAATGCAGCCAATGAACATCAGTTCTGACCTCCAGCAACTCCCACCATTCTGGTCCTTAGCCACTCTTGAGCAGACTGCCAATTGTGTCAAATAGCATACTGAAGATGAGTGAATAGCCTATTGTTAGAATTCCAGTTATGTTCATATTTGGTATCCTCAGTCATATGGCATTTGAAACCCTGATTACAAATATCATTCAAATTCAAAAATCTCTCTTCCCTTCCCCAAGATATTCTCAACTAGTTTAGGTTCTCACCCCTTTCTATCCTTTGTTTTCTTTGCAGGGGAAGGCAAAGGGGGAAAATATACTTTGTTTCCCCATTCCAGCCTTTCCGGGGGTGGACATTCCTTCCCACCTTATTGGGAGTGTTTGGGCAGCTACCTTCCAAACTTCCCAGCATGGCATCCTGTAGAGGACAAGCAACCTGCTAGCTTAACCAGTGCTTTTTTGTTTGTTTGTTTTAATATCAGGAACAGTCTTCTAGTGAAGAGTCTTCCTAGCCATATGGTACATTTAGAGACACTGGTCCAACTAGCAATCCTGTTAAGATCAAGTGGGGAAATACAGTCGTTTCCATTTGCCAGCATGCCACAAGCCATTTCTGAGTAAAAAAGGAGGGAGATGCGAACAGAGCCTGTTGAGACAGATGGGAAGAGTAGGAATCAGGACTGCTTAAACAGGATTTTGCTTGGCCCCTTCAAAAGTCAAGAAGAGACCAGCACTTCCAATGAGATCCTCTACTCCACCCTATCCATGGAGGCCTGGGGAGGTAGTTCCAGCCCAGGAGTCTTCACTTTCATTGTGAGGAGGATCAGTAATGAAAGTATTGCTCACAAGGGATGGCTGAAGGGACCCAAGGTCAGTAAGAAGGGAGTACCTGACTTGCACCAGTCAGGCAGAATTTGGTCTGAGGCTGTCAACAGTTGAGGGTGATAAGAAAAAAAAATGTTGTTCCTGAATACTCCCTAAATTATATTGTATTCTGCTAAATTTTATTGGAGAAAACCAGTGTACTAGGCACCTGAGAGAAAGGCACAAAAAATAAGGTCCTTGGTATGAAGCATTTTCATATACTAATTTGTATGCTGTTCAGCAAACGTAATATTTGATTTGCCCCTCCAAACTCTGTAGTATTTTTGTAGTGTGCAATAATTTTGCTGCTATTTCAACTTGTCCACATTTCATCCAACTGCATTTTCTTCTTTTTATTTTGTACAACCAGGAAGAAAAACATTGAGTAGCTGAATGATTTACAGAAAATTGTGGGTAGAAAATAATCCATTTTGTGGCACAATTGATATTTTAGAATTCCCACTTCTCCTGTAAGTAATTTTTCACCCTGGTCTTTTCTGCTGGAAAAGGCATTCTTGAAAATAGAGATGAAAGAAAAGCTAGACCTATATATTCAGTCTTCCTCCACAACTCGAGGTTCAGATAAAATAGAACTTATATCTGAAACACCCTGCTGTTGGTTCTGAAAAATTACAGCAACCTTTGTTTTACCCGTCTCTGCATTCAAAGACTTTGATGGATTGAGCCAAATAAATATTTTTTAAATTAGTAAAGGGCAAATGGTAAATTTCCTGAAACATTTGCCAACCATAAATTGATGGGTAGTATTGTGAACTGCAGGAGGACAGAGAAAACCCAATACTGCCTAAATTCAATTAAGTTGGTTAAAGGCATTTCTCTTGCTATAAACACTTTTCACTTGTGGAAACATCTGTAACTAAAACAAGATTATATGCAATTGGTACTTATGGACAGTCTGGGCATATCAGAAATTAAATTTCAAGTGCTCAGAGTTGCATTTTTAAAAGGTTTGACTTCCTATATAAAAGGAGACTTGCTGACTGAAAATGGTTCCCATCTGACAGCTGTTTAATGGCCTTTGTGAAATAAACTGATAGCTGTCCTCTAGGAATGGACTGAGACTATCTATATCCTGAAAAGCACCATCACAACCAACAGAAGGACAGATTGTATAATCTACACAATGGTCTGTATACTGGGGTAGAGAGTGGAGTGCATCATCCTCCTCCCAGGTAGAATCTTTTGGATAATTCATCACTCCCCTGTACTGGCTGGCTGGGGAGTGAAGGCCTTGCCTCCTATCCACCTTCTTACCAGATGGTTTCTTGAACCTCTACCCCATAAATGGAACCTTGCTGGCAGCCACAGCTTTTTGCATATCTCCATTCTGTAGCTATTCTGCAATGTATGTTCAAATACAAAATCCTGGGATTAATTCAGGAAAAAATGAATTGTTGAACGTAACACCCTTTATGTTCCCATCTATTCAGACTCTTTCCCTTGCAAATATACTCCTAAACTGATAGATTTACATGGATTGCAACAAATACGCATTGTGGCTAACTCTGCATTCTGCCCCTCTCCTTTGCACTGCTGCAGTGTAGAACAAGTGGAGTGCATAATGTGCAGCTAAAAACAGGGCATGTTCAGGCAGACACACAAATGCTGGAAGGGACTGGGACAGCTTCACAGGAAACAGAAGGAGAGGATGGTAACTGACTGAGCTAGCCAGGAATGGAGTCATCTTTTCAAAAGAATCACGTCAGGGAATCATGGGTCTTAAAGACCACTGGATTTTTTTCCTTTCTACATATAGCTGCAGGAGATTTGGGATTAAGCTATATCAAACAAAAAGAATATTCCTGTTTGTTTCAGTGTTCAGATCAACAAATGAATCACGCAGGTATAATTTTGATCAGGGCCAGCTCTAGGGTTTTTGCCGCCCCAAGCGGCTGGGGCAGGGGGGAACAGACATGATCGCTATCGGTGGCAGCTCCACCGCGCTGCTTTCTTCTTCAGTGGCAGGTCCTTCCCTCGGAGAGGAACTAAAAGACCCGCCACCGAATTGCCACCAAAGAGCCCGATGTGCCGCCCCTTCCCCTTGGCTGCCCCAAGCACCTGCTTGCTGAGCTGGTGCCTGGAGCCAGCCCTGATTTTGATAATTACTCCAAAGCACATTTGATTACACAGACAATACCCCATAACACTAGTAGTATGGAATATATTGTCTGTGCTAGCTAAAATGGGGTGTGGTCTTAGCAGCAACAGGAGTCCTTCTTTCCAAGTCATCTCTCTGCAAAAAGGAATTCAAGTTCAGCTCCTTTTCTTGTGTAAACTAGCTCAGTTAACAGACTCAAACCTTCATCTAGAAGTTCAAATAAAAACAAGCGTTGAGGTTTAAAAACAAACTGTTTTTTCAGATTCCAATGCACTTTCCGATTTTCGTCAGGACTGAAAATAGAAATATAAAAAAATGTATCAGGAAAGCTAATCTCGCCATTCGCAGCTTCAAGAAATACTGAGTGTACCTTGTAAGATACCTATTCTTTTAGTTTTAAACTTAAAGAACAAGTATTTGCAGAGACAGGAAAATGCAGATCTGGGTAAGCCCTTAACAGTTTGATTCCATTAAAATGAATATCCAAAAGCTTATGTTCTTTTTAATAGAATCAAGCCTTTTAAAGTATACCCAGATCTATTTTGGGGACCTTTCTTACACAAAAGCAGTTTTTTTCTCTTCAGATGATTTAAATGTACTTCATATCCACATACAAAAGTACTTCAATTGATTGGGATGGCACTCAGCACCCCGACAAAATGACCTTGAATTTTCAAGACTAAGTATCATCTACCAAGCCCAAATCAGTCCTGGCTCAGTTGTTTCAGCACTAGTGTGGATGGAACGGCCTACAAAAGAAAACAGTCCTCTCACCACAAAGGGATGTCAGAAGCAGGTTCTACACGTTGTGAACCTCCTGTAGGTCACCTGCCAAGTGTCTCTACACTCCTCCTCCAGCTATGCCCCCCATTATAAGCCCCCTCTCCAGAAGTGCTCCCATGCACACACCTATGGCTATAAGCCCACATTAAATCTCCCCCTAGTCATGCCGCCTACTCCCAACCTTGCACAAGCCATCGGAGGTTGACTGGATGGTTAGGGCATCAACAGGCAGGAGTTCATTTCTAAAAAGGGTAAGGTTGGCTGCTGGTCAGGGCATAGACTGGCACAATTTGCACTCTTTATCTATTGGTAAATAGGATACAGAACATGGCAAGGAACAGCGGATTTGTATAGGTGGACACATGACAACTTTCTTTTGTTAATCTCTAAATCTGCCCCAAGGCACTCATCTGGTCTTAAAACCCACACCCCCAGAGTCACCCAGACATTTTGAAATGCAATTAGTATGTGTCACATGAACAATTATCTTCCTTTTCTCCCATTCATATGAGCATATGATAACTTCTGTTTTGGCAAACCTTCAAGTGGGATAATTTGAAGAAGACTTAGTGATTTTAGCTTTCTGAAATGAAGTATACTCACTCTACAACACTTCCTCCAACAATGACAACCACTTCTGCCGACTAAGACATTTGTGTAGATCATTATTTCTGAATTAAAAAACAGATGAAATTTGAAAGGTATTCTGCTTCTAACAATGGAGAAAATCTTGAAAACCAATACATCAGCTGTCTGTAACTATGGGTTCCCCTTTACCTCCAGAAGTAAAAAGGTCATCTAAATATATTGTAGTTTGCTACCAGAGACAACAGCAACAAGCATGACAGAATTATGTACTCCTCTGTATTGTACTTTTGATATTACCCCACTAAAATAGCCTGGCCCATGAAGTTACAGTAAAAACAGAGCAGGGAGGAAATATGAGTAGCTTTGTCCTATGCATCTGTGAAAAGTGATGTGTTCCAAGTTGAAGACTCTTACTATTCCCCTCTTACACCTTGTGAAACCCAGTTGAATTCCTACACCTCATATGCAGATGGAATAAGAGGTTGCATTTGTGTGTGGCAGGGCATAATTACGCCTACTGTTCCCAAACCAAACATTAACTTTTTATTTACCACTCAGTTTCCCAGTCTTTTTCTCTGAAACTAAACAGAGGGTTGACTCAGACTGAAGAGCTGGAATCCAAATTTTTATTTCCATTTTTGCTGCTGCTAGTTTCAAATCAAAAGCAAACAGCCTCTAGCCTGAAAAATCAAACTAGGGCATTTGCCAAGATGAAAGATAGTTTCCACCTGTCAAAAATCTGCCATTCAGCAGAACAAAAAGTGCAAAATAAACTTAGGTGGACAGTAGCCAATGTCTGGTGAAAGCCCATTTTCCAAAAGCTTTGCTAATAGTAAGAGCTTTTCATTCATGCTTATACTGCTAACAGATTTCCTTATGTCAGTCTGTGCGTAACATCAGCTTGATTCTTGAAATTGAGGGGAAAAAGGGTGAGGCAGGGAAGATTAAAGAATTGCACCCCATGTAGACAGTTGTCTACCTACTCGTCCTCTTATCAATGGTCCTTTTCCTCAACTCTCTGCCTTCAAACTGGGTGCTTACAAGTACATTCTGCACAGACATTTCTTTCCAGTCATTGCATGGTTATTTTGCCACAGTTTCACACAACAGATGTTCCAGGAGTGTACTGATACTTTTTTCCTTTTTACACACTTAAACAGCAGATTGTACTACCACTATCTTTTTGATCGATAGGAGGGGGAACAATACCATACTCATAAGAGTTTTCTTCCCAGCTACTCAGCAGTGATGCATCTTCCTCCTTGACTACTTCTTCAGAAATAGCACTGTGGTTAGTGATTGAAGAAGAAAAACTCAGTGTTTCCATCTTTTGGGGATTAGAAAACCCTTCAGATTTCTATATGTCAACTCAGATATGTAAATCAGAAATGGACCTGGACAACTAAAAAGTAGACATGGCAGACTTTTAAACTTAAGAAAAAAATCAAAAGAAATAGCACTTGACTTGATATTTTCAAACTTGTCTGGTGATTTTGGTAGTACATACCCTCCCGGGTATTTCTGGCCAAACACTAGATGATCTACCACTGGGGGTGGAATAAGCCAGCGTGGAGTGCAACTATCCTAATTTTCCTGACATCATACATGGCACTCATAGCAAGACATGATTTTTTAGTGTATTCATTGAGCTAGAGCCTCTTTCACATGCAGAATGGCATGGAGACAGAGTCAACATTATCTCAAATAGTGAAACATTTTGAATTTCTGGCATGGTTCTCAGTAGCTGTAACCTGCAAGTTCTTCTGATACAATATCTCCAGAGTCCATTCATTCATCTCTATTCCCATTGCTAAAACCACTGCACATGCTTTAGGTCAACTCAATTAATGTAATTTCTTCCTCTCCCTCTTGCCTCCTAGTCTCCAGCAAAACCAATTCAAAACAGACACAAAAGTCACCCACCTTACCTACTTCTGACCATGTCCAACTCCTCCTTATTAAACACATTCACTGATTGCTTCTTGTAATCCTCATCTCCTCACTCTTAAGGTCCAGTCCAATTTTTATCTATATTTCTCTTTGCCCCTTCACATAATCACTACCATATGCCTTATCATTGGAGCTGGCTGAAATTTTTGTTGAAACTTTTTTCAGTTAAAAATGGCTTTTTGACCAAAACAAAAAAAAGTGTTGCCAAAAGTTTTCATTTTGGTCAGAATTTGCCCCTAAACTATGAACTAGAAACCAGTTTTTGAAAACCAACACCCCTTACCAGAAACAAAAACAAAAATCTTGCAAGTGGTTTTCAAAAACTGAAGACTTTTCATTGAAGAACTGAAATTTTTAAAAAGGAATTTTTACAGGAAAAATATTATTTTTCACCAGCTTTACTTACTATCACTGTTGTCTTGTTTTCAGACCCATTTCTTCTACCAGGCAGGCCCTCATGACTGAAATGCCACACTTTCTTGACCCAATTCCAGCTTCCTCAAAACCTATAAAACACTTATCCTCCACCCTGGAATCCAAAACTCATTTGGAATAACACCAACCAACCTGGACACAACCTTTATAGGCATGTGTATAACTAAAACTACTGAATGATTATATTGCTGATACACGTAAATCTTTTCTATTGCAGTAGCATCTAGAGGCCCCAATCAAGTCAGAGCTCCATTATGGTAGGCACTGTACAAATGTATAGGAAATGACAGTTCCAATCTCACTAAACTTACCATCTAGGTGAGTGAACAAGCAGGTCCTGGGGAGGGAGGACAGAGTAGCAAAAATAAGATGTTTCTCCACAGATTAGCTGTAGCAGTAATCACAGTAGTCAAACTTTACCACCAGCATACCCATTATCATATGACAGTTTTAGCTGTGCATTATAGCACAGGTGAGTTTTAAGGAAGGAATGGAATCCAACTGATTCCGAGTGGGAATTTAACCATGCACAAAGGGTGGCATGAGAAAAGAGTCAAGAGTCCTAGTGGGAAAAGCAGGCAACTTTGAAAAGTAGTCAAGCAGGTCAAACATTTTCTCATAGTCACACCGAAATTCCAATTGAAATCATGCAGGTTTCTGATGGAACTCTGCTACCTGGTTTCCTGCTAGCTTCCCCACCTGTCTCCTCATCAGCCAGCCTGGCAGGCTGAATGGAAACCCCCAAGCCTGGAAGCTCCTTGGCAGGCCAGGCTCCCAAGGTCCCTGGCTTCAACTGGTTATTTGTTTAAAGTGTCAATTTGCATATCAGTAACTCCTAAGAACTGGCTTACTAGGAAACATAAGCATTGTTATATATTTTGTTATAACGGTGAAGATAGTCTCTTAGCATACTTGGCCTTTAATGGAATGTGAAGTAGAGGAGGGAGAGAGTGAGCATATGCAATGTTATATCACTAGCACGTCACCTCTGGAAATCCGAGTTCTCCAATCCCAGCTAGGTCATATGTGAAAATCAGTTTGATTATCTGTTCCTAGTCACCATTGGTATTATTTCAATGGGGATTGGTTTAACAATAAGAAATAAAGTGAACTTCACCACCTGTTAATCTGACTCCTAACCAAGCTGTATCAGTATGTTTGGCCTCTGTATTTCATGAGAGATTCTGAGAATCCACCATTATTGTAGCACTGCACAGTGTCCCTTAAATATGGAGTTCAGCCATTTCACTCACAAAACAATCCCACAATAAGGCCAAACATTACCTAGGTTAATTCACACTTGAACCTAGGTTTCTAGACAGACGAGGCTAGTGCAATAAGCACTAGTGAGGCCCACCACCTCCCTCCAGTAATGGTGTTGAATTTTGTGTTTGGAGATGAAAACAAAGAATGGACTGTACGGGATAAGAATTTGCACCTTTTTGCTTAAATAATTATTTAAGCTTATCATTCTAAGAATTTTCATAGCATTTTACCAACATTAATAAGTTAATATCTGCAACCACCATGTACAGTATTGAGACGTATAGAATTACTGCATCCACCGAAGAAGCGGAGACACCTCTGACATGAAATACAGCTATAGAACAATGCACCAAAATAGTACAAGTCAGAGGGGAAATTTAGGTAGCAGAATGCGACTAGCATCAAGCTTACCTTCCTACTCATATAAAGTGCCATGATATCTTAATGATCATAAGCATACAAATTCCAGCCTGCCCTTTCAAGTAATAAGGCACTCGTACACCTTGGACCCTCCCTGATTCATATATTCCCACCAAAAGCAAATATATGATCTTTACCTGTCACCATTATCCTCCCTTCCTCCTCCCACTATTGATCAAGTTACAGCTTAACTCTAAGGCAAAGAGGACATCTCACTTTTCTGTTCAATATTTTAATACTATGTAAACACTAATTAGTGGTCAGGAGTTCAGATATACTACTCAGGCAAGAGACTACCTTCAATAGTATAATAGCTTATCTGCTGGCTCACCAGCACCACTTCCAGCAGCACCAAGGGGTTCATTGCAAGGAGTCTTCTATCCAAGTACTAGCCCAGCCTGACCCAACTCAGTTAGCGTTGGTAGGATTGAAGGCTATGTACTGTATATCAGAAGTCATTACCTGAAAAGTTGTTTTATTGAATTATGCTAATAAATATCTGAGAAGAAGAGTTGAGCAAATCTTTCCAAACTTGAGATACAAATATACCAGATGAGATATTACTATATTTCTTCCATAGAATCTGAGCCTTTGAGTTAAATTCTTTGACAGAGTTACATTCCTGAATACAATGGAGGGGGGTAGAAACTCAGAGCAGCAAGGGGATCCTTGCCCTTCTGCAGACCTATCAAAAATTGAGGCATCCTTTTAAATAATCAGAGAAAGTCGCTGACTTCAGTGTATCATTGTGATAAGGAAAATATTTCACTGCTCAAATTTTCTGGCCTAGATTACTTTTCAGCGGACAAATAATTTCACAGAAGAATCAATTGCTGAGGTAGACATAGCAATATAAAGCCACTTCTATGCCTCTTTGTTCAACCTTTCCAAGTGCTTCAGAAATATCTCCCATTCCTCCAGGCTGAGACAGTACTGCGTACAGATTTTGGAAAGACTTGCCAAATTCCCCAGCAATTCTAGACAATGAAGTCTCCAGATATCTTAAATGATTATTATTAGAATTAATATAGCTTT
Source organism: Mauremys mutica (assembly GCF_020497125.1). Lineage (NCBI taxonomy): Eukaryota > Metazoa > Chordata > Testudines > Geoemydidae > Mauremys > Mauremys mutica. The sequence continues at coordinate 75,773,047 of NC_059077.1, forward strand.
TAGTTGTTCTGTTTTAACTCCACAGCCAGAATTTTATCAGCTTCATTGCCCCATTCATAGCAGGTGAGTCTATTAAGTCATAGTAAAAGCTAATCATCATCCACTAAGTAAGGAATGGCATTTGCAATAGGCAGAAGTTTAGACTCAGTTCTATTGTGGTGTTTTGATTTACAGTTGCTTTCTGATATCACAACTTTAATACATTGAAGCTGTTTCTATTAGGTAACATCTAATGTGCCACAATGAGTCCCACAAACTCTTTAGAGAGATTGCCCAGTAATCTTCATAGAGAAACAAGCACAATGCACCAGCACGAACCAGCAGCCTTCACTTCTAAGCATCCTTTAACGTGACACCCAGTTTTTCCAATAAAACTTTGATTCAACGTAAGACAATGTTCAGTTCAGTCAGACAACAGATTTTTTTCCACCCATCTTTGAGACAGATTTTATGGTCCTTTCTAAGAATGAATATATTGAAATGTATTAATTAAAGCTAAGAAATACATAGCTGAAGTGAACTAGCATTCCTTATAGGTTTTGGAGTGCCAGTACACAGCAAATGAATGCTACTATAGACCAAATACTCTTGAAAGACATTAAGCAGTAGGTAGTCTGTAGCCCAAGAGCTTTTGAGTTTGTAGCTCTACATGCTTGTTTGACTACTTATGTTTGCATTTTCTCAAATAAAATCATTGAAAACTAAAAAGCTCTTGATTGAGACTAGTACTTTAGGAATCTACAAAATGACTCAGAGTTGTTTAGATGCTTCATGAGAATTCTAACACAAAAATCACAATACTCAACAAAATCTTAAAGACAATACAAGGCTAACAATTTCACTTTAAAAGCTGAAATATCACTACAAAACTGAAATCTTGAGAAATAAGGAAACATGACCATCTAAATGATAAAACTAAATATGAAAGTGCATTCCAGCAATGCTGGAGTCAGAACTATGTTCCTCTTCAAAATACTAAGACAACCAACCAAAGAAGGGATCTTCAAACATTTTAAAAATAAACCTAATACTTAATTGATCTCTGTCTGGCTAATCTGAAAGCTGCAAACTTAAAACCCACTTGATGTTCTACACAGAGACTTCACAGTTGCCAACTTTCACATGGTAAATAAGCACCCCGACTTTCACAATAAGCCAAAAATCAAGCGAATCCCATTTCAAAACAAGGCCAAAACAAGCCAATTCCTAAGAACCTCAATACTCTATGTGACTAGATCCCCCTCAGTGTGCAGTCTGGGACTCTGATGGGCTCACTGCGCACCCGACTCTCCTTCTTGTCCCTGCTTGCTGGGAGTCAAGTTAAAAAAAAAGAGCAGCAGCAAGCAACAAGCTACAAGCCAAAAACTAGCCAACAAACAACTCACAAACCAATTAAGCCAAAACCAAGCCCCATTTCTGCATTTTTCCCACCAGTTTGGCATGTCTAAGAGACTTCTGCAAAAACAACTGCATTTTTTTCCAAAGGCAAAGAGACTGATGGAAAAGGAAGAAACTTTAGAGTATCTTATTTACACTGAACTACACACCTTCTAATGCTACTGTGAGGATCCAAGAAAACAAAAAGGACTTATAGGAACTTTACAGCTTTAAAACAAGCTGCAAATGAGAAAAAGCCCAATCCAAAAAAATTGAAGAAAAAGGAAGATAAATTGAGTAATAATTAATACACAAAAACCAGCTACTAATCCACAAAAAATCAATAATTTAACCCAAAAAAATAGAATCTGATTTTTTTTTAAATTAACTATCAACAAAACCACAAAAAAGTTAGAGATTTATAATAGCCATATTAAAAAAAAATTCCAAAGATTATGGAACAGATCCTCAGTTGGGCTAAATTGTCAATTGAAGTAAATGGATCTATGAAAATTTTCTCCAGCTGAGTTTTGCCCATAACTTTATAAGCATATGGAGAAGCCATTTCCAACAGGAGACCTTTGATATTACATACTCTGATAGTTGTATGTAATTAATTCTGAGGTTGTGCTTAGTTCTTCAAGGCTTGTTTGGCTTCACAGACTTCAAATAAATTGTCTGAAATTATGTTTGTTTGTAGGTGAGTTGCTACTTCACCTTTAATTGGAATTGAAAGTAGACCATGGAGATTTTTAGTGCTGTAGCATGATTGAATTATTTTGTCACTAATAGTGGCTGCATTATAACCAGCTCTTAAGAATTTTTCCAGAATTACACTCACCTACAGGAAGCTTCTCCTCAAGAGAGCTACCCAGCCCTTGTTGTAATAACAGCCTACTTAAGACTATGATACTCTAAGAGCAGGGCAGCTGCCTATTCTGTTCTTATATTGGGATTGTTAAGAGAGGGGCACTACAACAAAGCTCCACCTGTGTTAGACTAATAATGCCACCTGTGTTAATCACTAATAAAGGTAGGGTTATAAAAAGGAGTGTGGAAAAGGTATTAGAATTAGCAAGTATACTCATTTTATAATGGTAGTGAAGATAACCTAGCAAGAACTAGGGAAACTATTATTAGATATTGTATATTTTGTTCCAAGAGACCAGCATATCATACTAATTATAAAAGTTATCTGTAGGTTGTTGTTTTAACTATTTCCTATGTGTTTGCTTTCATTTCTGTACCTTTGTTCATTTGCAGTATTAAATCTTCCTTCACTGAAGAAACTGACAGAACTATCCCATTTCTGTTTGCACCAGAAATGCAAGATGTAGGAGACAAAAGTCTATAAACATCTTTTAGGCTAACTTATAACTGAGAGCAAAAATCTGTCTTCCTGCAAGCATCCAACAGGCTCTTTATTCAGTCACTGTCTAGTGATAGGGCAACACATGTCAATGCATAGCATGTGGAATTCCTTACAGATTTTATGAGCTAATTCCTAGATGAAAATCACTTACTACCAAGAAAAGAAGCTAATGAAGAGTCAGGATTAAATATCCAAACACAGAAAAAGCAAAATAGGCTGGGGGTCAATAATCCCAAAACATACATCTTTTTATGCAAGTACAAAGGAGCTGAAGTAGATTGAAAAACTAATTAATACAGTGAAAAGGTAAATGACATTAACTGCTACTTGATTTCTGCCAAAAAAGAGAATTCTATTGACCTGTTGCTGAGAGAGGCTATCCACTACATTCTCATGGTGTTAATAGCTTCCTCTTCCCTTAGGCTGCATGTCGTGGTAGCACTGAGTTTTAGACTTGGCTGGAAATTTTCCAGTGAAACACTTTCCCATCAAAGAATGCCAATTCATCAAAATCAAAACATTCCAGGGAGATGGTTTGATTTTGACAAAGGTCTGATAGAAATCTGTCTCATTTTCTGCCAGATCTCCCTCCTGGCTCTATGGCACCCCAGGCCCTAGGCTCACCAGTTTGGCAGCCCACCTGGTGGGCTGATAAGGAGATTGGAAACCCTGCAAGTCCTGACTCCAAAGCACAAAGGCTCCTTGATTCCACCACAGCTTGCCAGGGGGGGATGATGAGGAGCCAGGAAGGCCTGGAGGGCTGTTTGCCAAGTTTCCAGGCTTGAGGCTCCTCAGCAGCAATCATAGCAGTGGAGTTATGGCTGCTGGTTTTGTTCTGGCAGGGACTGGTGCCACTTTAGTTGGTGTGTCTTGGTCTGTGGGGAGTTTTCTTCTTCAGATGAGCTTGAGGGGTTGTCTGAAGGCCAGAAGAGGGAATTTGGGAAAGCTTTATTTCAGGATGTAATCCCTATCCAATTGTTTGATGATACCCTGTCTGGGTTCTAGTGTGGGGTGATAGATGACAACTAGGGATGTGGGGTCAGTGGTGTTGTCCTGCATTTAACAGTTTTTTTCCCTAGGCTATTTGGATGACCCTTTCCATAATACAATCTGCATCTCTGGTTGACAGCTTAGCACTGTCAGCGGGGAGTGAAGCTTATCAGAATCTACTAGCTGCATCTATTAAGGTGAATAGTGTTAACAAATTAACTCTGAGATTATATCATCTATAGTTGAAAGAATATGTTGTTCTCTTCTTTCTGCGTCACTGAATCTCTTCAAGTCAATTTAGACATGGATGTACCAGTTGAATATTTTCTTTTCTACGTGCACTATGCTTCTTGCAGGGTAAATTCCTTTTTCATTAGCTCAGCTTGCCATGCCAGTTTCACCTCTGGTTCCACAGTTAGCTCAAACATTATTAATATTATGTTAGTATGTAGGGGTCTCTGATCCAAGATTAAGGCCATTGTGCTAGATACTGTACAAACACATCACTCTTCATTCTTCTGAAGGTTCCTTGTTTTAAATCCCAACTATAGACACACTCTTATGTGTTCTTCCTTACTGATACCAATTGATCACATCTGGCCATTAGGATGTGGCTAGTTGAAAACCCCGTGTGCAGCAAGTGAGGGTGTCAATCTACAGCACATGAGCCTGATACACATCTAAATATCCACATGAACCCTGCTGCAGCTCATTAAAATTTCCCTAATGCTCTGTGACCCACTCATGTTTCAAAGCAGAGTAGATCAAAGCACGCTAAAGAACATTTATTGTGCAGCATCAGGGTCCACATGGACAGTTAGTGGGTAGCAGCCTGGTGTGATGTAGAGTTACACCTCAGTTTGCCATGTAGTGGGTGTTCATCTAGACAAGTCCCGAGAAAGGTCTCCATGCTTTCTATATAACTGTACATCCTTGGACATAAAAGCATGCCCATTCATGCACTGCATTGCTCTTTGGAAGAAAATATCATCAGACTTTTAAAGAACAAATTTACTGAGGAAGGAGATAAAGTTAAGGCAAATGATTTATAAATATTTTCAGCAACATTCCCCATACATAAGTTAATGGCAGATCTGTGTATCGCCTCTCTTTGTTGTAAGCTATATTGAAGTTTTGGAATCTGATGAAGGGCCCCTTACATGCAGGCCATTTCATGAGCTTAATCAAACTGGAAGTCTTGTGGCAGGTTTAACTTTGGCACTTTCTTATTTATTCTGGTCAAAGTGAGTCAACTTCTGACCCGGCATCACATAACAATGGTTTAAAAAAAAATATCACAGGAAGAGTTGCTTTCTGCAAACACTGAACAAGGAATTTTATTAGAATTGGGAAAACAGTATTAGCCCTAAAGTTTTTCTATTTGTCTGTTTTGCTCTCGAGCCTCCATAATCATACTCAGACTGAAGCTTTTTTTAAGTTTTGAGCTATATTTTTACTTGCCTTAGATATTAATGTTAAAATTGATTGCACCAATAATCTACTCTTAATTGACCTCTAAACTGAATGAAACTAGATGAGACGTAGCAGCTGTTTTGGCAGTCACACCACTCAGAAGATATTGCTTAAATTAGGCCAGTAGGTCTGGGAGTGGTATAATGACACTTTTTAGAATCAGCAGGTTTACACATGAGCTTGCTGCTTCATTGTATTGGAGGTGGAGAGTAGTATCCCTTCAGGGGGAGGGAAAAGGGTTTACTGTAGGAGAAAAAGTATGAAGGAGGGTAGAACAGTTCATTTGTGAGGAATGAGTAGGGAAGAGGAAGAGTGATAGAAAGAAATAGGTTCCCTGCCCTCAAAACTGATGCTTCTCCAACCCTGACATCCTATGTTTAAAGAAAATAAATGCACTGGGAAAATTGCATGTATTTTGACCCAACCAAAATTTCGCTGGGCCAAATAATACAATTTTTTTTAGTCATGCTCCAGCTATCTCTGTTGTACAGGGCTGCCCAGAGGGGGGGGCAAGAGGGGCAATTTGCCCCAGGCCCCGAGCCCCACAGGGGCCCCCACCAGAGTTTTTCGGGGCCCCTGGAGCGGGGTCCTTCACTCGCTCCGGGGGGGCCCAGAAAACTCTTGCGGGGCCGGGCGCAGGAGCTTCTTCGCTCCTGGTCTTCGCCGGCGGGGGGTCCTTCCGCTCCGGGAGGGAAGGACCCCCCCGCTGGCGAATTACCACCGAAGACGGAGCGGGACCCACCGCCGAACTGCAGCCCGGTCTTCGGCGGTAATTCGGCGCCGGGGGGCCCTTCCTTTCCGGGACCTGCCGCCGAAGACCGGGCTGCGCTTCAGCGGCGGGTCCCTCTTCGGCGGTAATTCGGCGGCGGGGGGGCCCCCGCCGCGGGTCTTCGGGACACTTCGGTGGCGGGTCCCGGAATGGAAGGGCCTCCCGCCGCCAAAGACCCCGGGCCCCCGGAATCCTCTGGGCGGCCCTGCTGTTGTATCAAAGCAGTTGTCTACCCTTGCTTTGTGTTGCCATGTTTACTCACTGAATTCTGACTCCATTTTTTAATTACATGAAATGCAAACTTTTTTATCAACTCATTTTGAAAAATATTCTGGCTAATTAGCGTGTGTGTGTTTTAAACCACAAGATTTTGCAGCTAATGTTACAAGAAGATGACAAGGGCAATTATCATTAAAACTGAGCAGAACAAAGCTATGGTAATAAGGAGAGTTGCAATTCATTCACCAAGGCTCTGTCAGTGATGAAAGGAGTAAACTGAACCTACCTTTCTTTTATAGATAACAAAGCAATTACAACTTGTAAAGTAATACAGAGAAAATAATAATTTAGTGGAAAACTGAGAGAACAACAGACTCTGAAAAATACAAAGGAAAACAACTTGTATAAAAAAGATAATTCACTATATCAAAACTTATTATGAACAGATGACATGTAAAAATGTCAGGATGCATAGCAAGAGAAAATGTAACTTAAAAAAAACTTAATTGCAAAGTAACAGAGGATAAAATAGGCTATACTGGAGTGTGCAAAGGGATGGGGTAGTGTCAGACCTTTCTACCTCAGGTGAGAGCAGTCAGAAAGGGTCTAAAATAACCCTCTGCAGTATTGTGTGCACCGGCATGCCAGTCATGCGGGAGAAGGAGCATAGCTATAGCACACTGCACTCCAGCTATTCTCTCATTTGCGCCTGTGATCAGCCAAGTATACCAAGCATTGTGAAGATGGGTTTGATGCACCAAAAGCTTTTTTGCACCACATTCAGGAAAGGAGAATTCCATAGTGTGGAGTTCCTCTTGCTTTACAGCACTGTTCAGTCACTGAAGTGCCCCTCTGTATTTATACTGAAGATTAACTGTTGGGGCATCCCTTAAACCAAGGCAGTGGCTAGATGAAATTGGTAACAAAAAATTCATGACCATTTATTTGAAATTTTCTATTATTTTGAATCACCCTCTAGGAATGTGCAACTATGCAAGAACTCATCTTGGCCCAAAATTTACACTTGACAATAGTGAACAATCTGGAGCAGGAAGCAGTGGTAGCTTCTGAAAGCCACACAATGCTGGGCAGTAAGCAGAGAACTGGAAGCCAGGAATTTCTGAGCTCCTCTACTCCCATGCTCTGGCAGTGACAAGGGGCCTTAGTGTAAATGAATAATCAAGCTCTATGTAGTAATAAAGCAGATAAATATGGTTCCCATTTTACCCATGTGCAATCTGAGGCTCAGCATGGGCGGCAGGTTGCATAGGCTGGGGGAGGTTTTGCCTCCCCCAAAAGCCAGAGGTGAACCCACCACCTGTCGTGACTGCTCCCTGCATGCAGCTCCAGTCCTCCAGCTCTGACCAGCCCCCGCGGAGCACTGGCTCCAACCATCCCCCAATCTCCACTGAGACCACGTACTGGCTGCCTTCCCTCGCTCCGGAGCTGGGGAGGCTGCAGCCGCTGTCCACCCACCACCCCTGGAAGGCTGAGGCCATGCACCGCGTGCTTTCCCAGTGCTCTGGGGCTGGGGAGGCTGGGACCGCGCGCCGCCCACCCTCCTGAGCTGGGGAGATTGGGGTGTCTGTTACAGCTGTCCCCCTGCTGCATTTTTTTTCTCTCCCTCTCCTTTCTGGTTGTTCTGTGTCCGCCCCTCCCGGGCCTGCTGTTCATGGAAATGACTTGTGCAGACTAACTGGAGCCATTGCTCTGTTCGAGGGAGAGGGGGCTTTTGGCTCCTTTGTTCTGACCTGGGCTCGGTGTAGAGGTGCACTGCCCAGATGTGCAAGACCTTATATGGCCACATAGTTGAGCATGTGAGTCATGCCTGTGGCTTAGAGCTAGCCCAGGCATGTCTGTGCTCACCTGAAGTCTTCTCTCCTCCCCTGTAAGAAGGGGAACCAATCAAAGTTACTGGCGGGAAACTGCCTAAGTTTGCCTTTATAACCAGACATTTTCTAATCAGACCTCAGAAAAAGATTCCTGCATTGCTGCCTGGTCTGATCAGCCAGGAGTTCTGGGGGGTCCTTTCTCCGCTCTTGTTTTATTTTTGAGCGTACCCCCGTTTTTAAACTCCCCTCCCACGAACAACGAATTTTGCCTGGAGATCTCCTGATTATTGTGAGCGAATTGAGTCCTCTGACGCTGAAACTACTGTACCTGCTTCTGCCTTTGCTGCTGTCCTGGGGATTGGTAAGAACTCCCTCTTGCAACCCCCCCGTCCTAGCTGCTGGCTTTCTTTCCTCAACAGACAGACCCAAGTTAACTCCTTGGTCTGTATCTGTAATCTGCTTCTAGCTTGCAGCCGCCCCACTGCTGCAGCCACCACTGGGCACACACCACTCTGCCCTCTAAAACTACCCTTAGCATAAGGTGCACCCATTAGGTTAGGTTTAGCCTTTAGTGTAAATAAATTGTAATTTCATTTTGCATAGCTGTGGTTAAGTTAAGTTTAGCATTGTACTCTGTAAGTTAGGCTTAAAGAATTGTTGCATTGTGTTTTGCTACTTGCTAATTTGTGTAGTCTTGGTTAAGTTAGATCATAGATAAAATTTTGCTGTGTTCTGTATAATTGTGATTGTCTGTCTTCCCACTGTCAGCCCTCCCACCCCCCAGGCTGTCCCAGCCACTTACAGTCTGTTTGTTCTTTGTGTCTCCCTGAGTTTAAATCTCCCTCTGCAGCGCCTCTGTCTTTACACTCTGCTCCACCACGTGCTTCTCTTCCCCCATCCCAATCTAGCATAAAACCCCATTGGTTACTTTTTCCTCTCTGATACACTGCACATTCTACATTTACACCACTGTGACACATTTTTACCTAAAATTGTTTGTTATTTAATATATTTTTCCATAACTGTTAGTTGGTTGTATGCTGCTATGACACACCCTTTACATAGAAATTGTTAACTACCTGTTATATCATATATTTCTGTGTTAATTGGTTACCCACTGTATTGTATCCTACTGTATTGTACCCCACCATTGAAACCCCCTTACTGTTCACGAAAAGAAACCCCTCCCATACCCCTCACTATTGAATTTTCTCTGTTTTTGCATTTGCTTAATAAAGTTTATTTTGCACCCCACCAGTGCAGTAATTGTCCCCCAAGATCCCCTACCTGCTGGCAGGGACAGGGCCATGTGCCGCCAGCCTTCCCAGCACTCCTTTGGGGCTGCGGGCTAGCCGCAGGACTGATCCAGTGGCTGCAAGGGGGGTGGCTCTGGGCTCCACCAGGGGGGCAAGCAGAAGGGGGGCACTCAGCCCCGGGGTTGGTGGAAGGGTCAGGACCTCAGGTGGAAGGGGTGGGGCTGAAGGCTAGTCTCCCCCAGCCTGCAGTTCACCTGCTGCCCATGAGGCTCAGATGTTGAATAACTTGCCCAAGGTCACACACATGAATGATGGCACTTCAGGCCTTCTCTAGTGCTAGGCCACGCCCAATCTCTTAAAACCAGGGTTTCCCTTCCTCCATTTTGGGAAATGTCTTAAGACCTGGATCAATTCCCACTGAAGTCAGTGTGAGTCTCTTCATTTACTTCTAAGGAAGTTAGAGTTTCCCCTTAGATTCTATGTGACAGTTTCCCAATCTATAAAATGGGACAATGGTATTTACCATACAAGTAGGCAAATGACATGTGTTAATATTGCTGTAGCCAGAGATAGGAAAATATCAGACTCCCTGTCACAGGGTTCACTCACTGCGAGCAGCACCTCCTGCTGGCCCAACTAAGGATTAGCTCTGCCACCTTGCACTCTTCCTCCAGTGTTGTCTTTGCCTATCTTGTCAAACTCTGCTGCCCTGCTCACTCCCTAGTCTGCAACTTCTGTTCTATGGCTTGGCCCTCTGGCCATGTCACTAAAGTTCTCCCCTTCCAGGGAATTCACAGTCTTTCTGGATCTGCTGTCTGGCTGCCACACTTCCAACACCCTTGCCACTCCCCAGTGCCTGGTAGGGGAACCCAGACCAGCCCCTCTACACTGGGTTCCAGCCCAGGAACCCCATAACAAGCAGCCACAGTCCCACCTCTTGCTGCTGTTTCCCTGGGCTTCTGCCTACATATTAGGCTCCCCCCTCTAGGTTTGCCAGCCTCCAACTCTCTCCACTCAGGGAACAACTACAGACTACTTCCCTATAGACTTCTGCAGCAGCAGCCCTCTTCTCTGATGGGGGCTACTGGCTTTAGAACACAAGACTGGCCATACTGGGTGAGACCATGGGTACATCTAGCCCAGTATCCTGTCTTTCGGCAGTGGCCAATGCCAGGTGCCCCAGAGGGAATGAACAGAATAGGTAATCATCAAGTAATCCATCCTCTGTCACCCACTCCCAACTTCTGGCAAACAGAGGCTAGGGACACCATCCCTGCCCATCCTAACTAATAGCTTTGAGCAGGGAATTGGACTAGGTATCCAGATCCTGAGCTCTCTTCCAACCCTAATATTCTATGATTCTATGATGTACCTATCCTCCATGAATTTATGTAGTTCTTTTTTGAACCCTGTTATAGTTTTGGCCTTCACAACATCCTCTGGCAAAGAGTTCCACAGGTTGTTTTAACCCTGCAGCCTATTAATTTCATTTGGTGAACCCTAGTTCTTGTGGTCTGAGGAGTAAATATCATTTCCTTAAGTCATGATTTTATAGACCTCTATCATATTCCCCCCTTAGTCATCTCTTTTCCATGCTGAAAAGTCCCAGCCCTATTAATCTCTCTTCATATGGAAGCTGCTCTATACCCCTAATAATTTTGTTGCCCTTTTCTGAACCTTTTCTAATTCCAATATACCTTTTTGGAAATGGGCGACCACATCTGCACGCAGTGTTCAAGATGTGGGCGTACCATGGATTTATATAGAGGCAATATGATATTTTAATTTGCTTTGTGACTCAGCTGTGCCTAGTTCCCCATTTGTAAAACTGGGCTAATGATACTTATTTACCTCATAGGGTTCATGTATGTCTTAACTACATAATGTTTGGCAAATGTTGTCTGGAGTGCAAAGAATTATTAGGGACGGAAGGGCTGGGGAATAAACTTCTGCTCCCAGCCCACCAGGTTTTTAGGGTTCCTCCCCACCACCCTCCACCTATGCAGTCAAATGGCTCTTCGACTTTTCAAAATCATTTTTATGGTGAAAAGTCACCTGCAAAAGCTCATTCAAAACACTAATATTTTATCAATTGGCTCTAATTTCACAGCAGTTTTGCAAACTCAAAAATAGGCACATAAAAACCTCCACGTGTGATAAATATTTTTTGCCCCACTGTAATTGCCAGTAGAGACCTTTTTGGTGTAGGTTGGAGAGAAACTTTAGGTCAGTAGTTCTGACTATCACAGATAATGTTTTTCAAAAGGACCAAAAATGTCTTATAAATGGCTGATAGACAAAATCATGTTTATCTGCAAAGTAGTCCCTAGGAACACAGCACTTTTTCATGTCAGCTTCTTTTTAAAATCCCAATACTATATATTTTATTATGTGGAAAAATTATATGCTACACTCTGTTTATGTTAGCGGAAGCACTTATTAGAAAAAACAATTCATTAACAATCCTTAACTACAAAGTCTAGGTTTATAAATAGGGCTTAAACACAGTAGTAATACAAATAAACATACTCTTAATAAACTCTTGACCCATTAAAGTGAAAGACTCTTGTGGAAAAGGAGGAACAAGAATAATTTGTCACATGGAAGATAGTGTAGGCAGCTTTACAATTACAGGACAACATGATGGAACTAGTTGCTGTTTCCATATGCTTCATCGTCCAGCCTCACTTCAATGAATAATAATTGGTTTCTGCTATATAATTTAAGAACCAGCAAGATATTGTTTAATGGTGCTTCTAGCTATGGTAAAAATGAAACTTTCCAACAAACACTGGGTCATTTCCTTTAGGAAAGGAAGGTGCCTGGAATACAGTGCTTTGAAAGCAGACAAGAATTTAAAAAAAAAAAAGTTTTGTAGTATGTATTTGTCCAATACCTTTAGTTAAAGAAAACCTTTATGAATGCCAGAAGGACAGAGCAACATTTCCATAGGTTAAGACAGTTTCAACTTTAACATTCTCATTTTAGAGAGAGGGAGAGAAAAGCTGGTGACCCAATGGTTAAATCCAGATCAGAATTGTCCCAAAATTCTGGGGCATTAGGATCTAGGTTTTAGTCGAACCTGTTATAGCAAAAGGAGCAAGCTGTGAAGTTCGATTGCAAACCCAAACTTTTCTAGAGTTTGGTGTGTTTGGATTTCCACTTTTGATTCTGGTCTAAGCTATTGTTTTTACAAGATCTTAAAAATACAGGAAAGTTGTCTCTAGTACAGTGCATAATACTAACGATTGCTCAGAATGAAAGCTAAGAAGAGTAACATGGATATGAGATACTGTATATAGAGGAAAAAATTTGGTAAGGAAATATTCCTTGTGAAAATCATTGCTGCCATTGCAGGGTCTAATCCTGTGCTTCTTACTCCAGAAAATTGCTGTTGACTGTCAGTGAGAGTTTTGTCTGAGTAAGGAGAGCAGTGTTGAGCCCAAAAGAAATGACATGGACATTTTTGCTCAGTCCACACACACACAAAAACAGTCTGGTGAAAATAATTACTGTTGTCTAATAATACTGAGTCTCAACATTCATTTTTATTTTAAAGAGAAATGCAAAGCAGTAAAGAGACACAAAGAATCACTATTTTTCCTCTTCACAGCTGAATCCATTGATAGCTACAAGTGAAGGCAGTGGAGTTAATTTGAAAATGAGGACAGGCCACACACACACAAACACATATATACACACACTTTGATTTGCACCAACTTCAGAACAGGAAGGAAAGCTTTGTTGCTGCTGCCAACCTTGTAGCCAGATTTTCCCAGCTAATGGAGTTTAAAGCAGTACATTTATTTATGGAGCTGGAGGGAATGGCTCTAATTAAAATAAAACATTTCATCCATCTTAGATCCAAATACACTTTCTGATGAAGCCATCACTTTGAATATGATTTTGTTTGCTAGAGCAAAACCATCAGAAGGACTGTCTGCCGTATTCCTGACTATGAATAGCATACTACAAATAATGCTTACGTTTTGTTTGCCTTTTTTTTTTGAGGGTTTGGTAGAAGTAAAAGTTAAAGATTACGAACTTCTCTTTCCAAACCATAAAACACTCAACATCTTCAAACTTCAGTTTCCAGTATGAATTAACTTGTTTCTCACAATGTAGCTATCTCTAAAGAGGCAGAGTGATCTGTTTTTGAACAGGTTATATGGGGGAAATATTTAAGGTCTGTCTGATTAACCAAAGTCTTCTGTAGAACATATTAAGCTCACTGTAAAGATGGGGAAAATTTTAAACCACTTACAAAGTTACTTTTTCTTCCTGTGCATCTCGGGTTGTATCATTAATTAAATATTGCACTCTGTTTGTACATAGTGAATATTATTACAGCAAAATAAAAACCAGATACACTTGAAATCTGCTTACTGGAAATTAAAAGTGTCTAATGCTGTATTACTTGATACATTGTGTACCCCAGTCTGTTAGTCCCAGTGACTCTGTTTCTTTAAATAAGGAGTTTCAGTTTCTGTGCATTGTCTGGTTCCTGTCTCCTTCCACATTCCATATGTCAGCTTTGTAACTATTACTGGAGCTAATCTAAAAGAAATAACTTACTTATTCAAGAAAAATCTGAACATTAAGATTACATTTCTCCCTTTCCATGTCAGGAGCGATAAGCAAAACCCAATACCCTGAGCAGAGAAATGATAATTCAAAGAGAAAGAAAATACTCTTGACATTTTAACAATAACAAGTTATTAATATAATTCACTTCAGTTGAAAGAAAGTGGAATACATTTACAATGCAAACTGAATAAAGGTTAAGTGTATTTTGTGTTTTGCTCTGCATTAAATATAAATATCTGTCATATCAAATCCTAGACTAGTTGTAAGCATCCTTTTAAAAATCCATGTTTCTAACAGAAAGGAAAGCTATTTGAAATATCCCTCGTACAAGTGATAAAATCCAAATCAAGTAGCAATAGCTCAAGGAAAGTTGCCATAGCTATTTCTGGCAGAGCTATCCACATACTTGCAACCTCACAATGCCTGTCATAGAATTTATACTGCTAAGATCCAGTAACCCTGCCACAGTTCTATTAGAACCAGTTCCCTGAAACTATGTAATGTAAAACAGACCTTTGTCTTCCTTTTCACTAAGATGTGTCACTTGCTTCAAGTGGTATTTTATATATTCCTCTCTATGAAAAACATATGTTTACTTATGATAAATATTTAATTGGGAAAAAACCTAACTGAAGCTGAAGCATCATTTATAATAGTATCTTGAAAAGATACACTCAGCAGTTCTTATGAAGCCTACAACAGAGAAATAAACAAAAATATCCCAAAATAAACAAAATACCCCATATTTTTGTATGGTGAGTTCAATAAAATTGCCCATATGAAAGAAATCTTGGTTTCCTTACATCTTGGGATTGAAAAGTCCATTCTCTTTACCCAGATAGACTCTGTCCACCTTAATAACTGGCCCTCTTGAGTCTTTCCTACGGCACTTGTGGCAAGATAGCACTTGACATGCTCTTTGAAATATCAACTGCTTCCGTAGGTTTCCTGTATAATTTATGCCTAAGATGTCAGTCCCCAAGAGGGCAGGAAATGAATGGTTTTAGGCACTGCCTTTTATAATGATCACAGTTGTAATCAGCATTCTGCTCTAATGTTCGTGAAGTAACAGTGATCATGGCCTGTCGTTACCAACAACATTCTTGTTGCTCTGACAGAGCAGCTGCTCTGGCTCGCTGGGGTCTTAAATTGTTCTGGATTTCAGAAGTGCCTTTAAGATGCTCTAGCTCCAGGCACTCAACTCTTTAATTAAAGGGCCGAACCGTGCCTGCTACTTTTTACTTCAATAGAGAGCAGAAATCAACACTGGTTCCCTCCACAGATGTCCAAGCCTCAAGCATCCGTTATCTGTATCCCACTCAGATACTAACAAATTAATAAAGTACATTTTTCAGAAGCACCTCTTCTATAGCATCCTGCCCTTCAAAAGATCACACTCTTTAAAACGAGTGGTGTAGAGAGACTACTTCTACGCAGATCTGAGACCGCTCACAGGCAGCAAGGGAAAAGTGCTTCATGAAGACATATTCTGATGTGCTGAAGCAATCTATTCAGTGTTGGGGTGGGGGAGTTCTGGGAGAAAGTTGGGGAGAGAAAGGAGAGGAAGCAGGCAAAGGAAAGGAGAATAGGGAAAGGGGAGAATATCAAAAGCAGATAAGAGGAACAACAGTGATGAGAATTCACTTGAAAACAAAAGCAGATTAAAAATGTAAAGTGATGTTAAGATAAAAATGAAAAGTAGCAAATGGGAATAAAAATCAGTGTTTAGCTTTCATTTATTATATGTTGGCACAATTAAACTGTTGATGAAAAGCCCTGTGTGTTTCATACCTTGTCATATGAAATGTATACCAATAGTAGTAACAGATTTGTGATTGTGTATTTAATCTACAGATCTGTTTTCTCTTATCGTTGTGTTAAGTAGGAGATTATATTTTAAAAGGAAGGGAGGTGAGCCAGCACTCATTGAGGACAGATGTATTTTGTGTGCTGCAACTCTCCCAGCGTAGCAGGGACTTGGAACATTACCAACATTAGCAAGGTTTTAAAAGTCACCAACTCTGCTCAGAAAACATCTGCAGAAGGCAGCTGCACATGGACAATGCCAAAGAGTAAGGAGAAAACAAGCCAATAAATTTTGCTTTTTAAATCAAAGGCTGCTGAACAGCCATTTTTTGCTGGGAGAGATACATAAAACATCTTCTGTAATGAAGATAAAAGAACAGGCTGCAATGAGTACAGTGGAGTCTTGTTGAAATGCCTGGAAAGTCTGCACACAGTGAAAGCAGCCCTCAGTGGGAAATATGACAATGCAATCATAAGAGAGACCAACACAGAAACTATTTTGCTCAATGATTGCCAAGACAGTAAACCCATTTATACATCTCCACATGAAAGAATAACTGGCCATTAAAGGCAAATCCATCCCACTTCTCTGCAACTGAGGAAGCACCTTATGTCATGAGGAGAAATTAATAAGACTGGGACTTTTCAGGTTGGAAAAGAGACAACTAAGGGGGCATATGGTAGAGGTCTATATAATCATGATGGGTATGGAGAAAGTAAATAAGGAAGTGTTATTTATTCCTTCTCATAACACAAGAACTAGGGGGTCATCAAATGAAATTAATAGGCAACTGGTTTACAACAAACAAAAGGAAGTATTTCTTAACACAATGCACAGTCAACCTGTGGAACTCTTTGCCAGAGGATGTTGTGAAGGCCAAGACTATAACAAGGTTCAAAAAAGAGCTAGATATGTTCATGGAGGATAGGTCCATCAATGGCTATTAGCCAGGATGAGCAGGAATGGTGTCCCTAACCTCTCTTTGCCAGAAGCTGGGAATGGGCGACAGGGGATGGATCACTGGATAATTACTTGTTCTGTTCATTCCCTCTGAAGCACCTGGCATTGGCCACTGTCAGAAGATAGGATACTGGACTAGATGGACCACTGGCCTGACCCAGTATGGCCAGTCTTGTGTTTTATGTCAGCAACCAGGGCATGGGTTATCAGATCCAGTGGTCAGAGCAGTGGCAAGGGTCATAGCCAGAATCTGGAATCAAGCAAAGCTGGGAACAAGGCAGGCACGGGTGTGATCACAGCTGAGGGCGTAAGCACTGAGCAGCTGGTGAACTGCTGCCAGTAGGTTTGAGAGCACACCTGCTGGTTCCCCTCAGACAATCTGGCAGGTTGGCTGTAGCTAACATGTGTTCATTAGTCTGCCTGGAAAGCTCAGCTGCAGGTCTTCTATCCTAACAACATGGCCAAAAAAACAGAGCAATTCTGTGCAAATGGGGTGGGGTGGGTGAGGAGGTCATGCTAGCGAAGGCAGTGTGTAAGGGCTGAAGTATCCTATGTGGCATGACTTCCAGCCATTCTACAGTCTGTAGAACACTATTCTCCCATGACACGTCTGCCCAGCACCTGATCTCATGCTAGACACTAGGCTTTGGATTGGGTAAAACAAAAATCAACTTTTCCTTTAAAAAGGTGGCCATTTGCTAACAGTTGTAAAGCAGATACCACATTTTTCCCTCTTCTACTTAGAATACGAAACAGAAGGATCTCAGCAATTTTGTGGTAAGGTAGCCCATGGTACATGCTACATTTTAATGGTAACCACTCTCTACATCCTCTACAAAAGATCAACACATCAAAATAAGGAACCTGTAAGGCCAAATAAGGACTTTGTTCAATTCATTGGCCTCCCAGAGACTGAAGAATCGAATGATGACAGTCACATTTTTTGGGAAAGCACAAAAGTGCTCAACTTTAAGCATGCCTAAAGTTAAAGCAGTTTCCTAAGTGTTTTTGTGAATGAGGGCAAAGTCATTGGGTTGGATAGATAAGTGATGATGTAAAGGGTTTGAGGGAACTCTCACCTGTGAGGGACTCATGAATTAGGAAGTAACTCAAGGGTGACAGGGTTAGTTTCTGTTTCTTGGCTCCTTCTCAATCATGACAGGTTACAAATTCTGAAAGTAGCTTGGGTATACTCTGGTCACAGAGGCTTGTAAATCTTTTGAGTAATTACAATGATAATTATATACCATGTAGACCAAAGAACACCAGCTAGTAAAGCTGGCCAGAGAATGACAATTCTGTTTTGTGACAGCTTCTGAGGTTTCCAAATTTGTTTTCATTCAGCCATGGAATGAAAACAAAAGCCTTCAAACATTTTCACAAAATGGAATTCTGTCAAAATGTCCATTTTCTGACTGAGAACTTGACCTTTTTGCATTTTTCTCTCTCCCTCTCATTAAAACTGACCAGAGAGTCCTGGATTTTGGAAACCAATCCTGTCAAAAATGTTGTTGAAAAAGATATATCTGTGTGAAACATTTCAGCTTAGACACAACAGCATATTTTGGTGAAAATACATTTAGTCAAAAAGTCTCAACCATCTCTATTAGCTAGTTACTTGTACACACATCTACTTCATTTGCACATGCAATCAGGAGTGATAACTAATGTGTGCATTTTTAGCACAGTATTCTATTATTGATCATTTGGTTCTTAATGTCATGTCAACATTTGACCTTATTAATAACATCTCATGTGCATAAAAATGTAAATTGGTGACTGGGTTTTAAATTAAACCAGAAACAATGGTATACAATTACAATGAAAATAAGTGACCATAGAGTGATGGTGCTGGAGAGAAAAGGTACTTCCTATTGTAGTTCTTTACAAACCGTTCCTTGACTATGGTTTGACAAGTTACCACTCAGGCATAATAAAGCCAAACCATGAAAACCATAAGCTTGTCATTTTTTATCATAAAACATGATTGATTGAACTGAAAGCTTCAAATTGCTCTGCATAAGTCTCCATTACCCAAAGACAACAAAATGTCATTAATGACCTTAACAGTAATTGGGGTTGTACTATCATATATTATAAATAATGGAATTACAATGTCATCTTATTTGTTATTGGATTCACCCTGCATAGCCTTCTATTACTCAGAGAACTATATGGCCAAAAACCTGTCCATGCTTCTAAATACCATTCAACGAGACAGCAAACACTTTTCCATTAGAATCAGTCTGTAACGGTAATTTTTTTTAAAAACGGAATAATTGCTAGAATAGACAACACATTTTCTTGCTTTTAAAATAGCTTAGGATCTCTTTGCAAGATACTGAGCACCCAGAATGACCGCTGATGTCAATGGTATTTTCCACATTTACACCTGTCTGAGCTAGCCATTGAGTGGGGTCAGGTGCTCAGCTACTATCCCAAACATTATGGGTTCATGTCTCACTTGATATCATTGTAGGAGGTAATGTGTAGAATGAATATTTTAAGTGTTGGCACATGTGAAAAGATGCACCTGATCAGGTAAACAACTGAGTTAGCAAACTAATCTTAGTGCTAGGCAGAAAAAGTGTTTATACAATATATAACAAATAGCTTTGTAATAGTGAATTTAAAGAGAGCACCTGAATGTGAGGGCACACTTGCATTTAATCCTATGCTGTGCCCTGTTTTGGTGGACCGATCACTCACTGAAGCAGCAAATAAATTATATACTTCTTCAGCTCAAGAGTCAGTCTGTGAATCTATGTATTCTGGGTGGCAGGGAAGAACCAGTCAACTCTTATACAGAAAGGCTGCCTCCAGTCCACCCAGCTACAAATGAGTACCTGACCTAGTGGGTTAGGGCAGTCAAAGGTGGTCAAACACAGTGCTAGCCATATTGCTCCCATGTGTAGCATTGGCAACAGAAACTGACATGTCAGCCAACTGTGGCTTGGGTTGTATTTGACTTTGATGAGATGGCCTATGTGTTTAAGCAAGGAATGGAGAATGGGCCTACAGTTGCAAGGTGCTGAGAATGGTGGATGTGAATGATAATTTTAGCAACAGTATTTTGATTATCTGGAAAGGGCAGTTTTGTGAGTGAGAAGTAACACATTACTCCATGAGTAGTCCCACTGAAACCAGAGTAAGATTAGAGGAGGCAGAACTGAGCTGCTTGTATTTAACTTTATAGCAGTACCAATTAAAAATGTAAAGAAGTTTTGGATACATTTTCTAGAAGACATGCTATACAAAATCAAGTTGTATGGTATATTTCCAGTTCCTTTTTAAAATTAAGACCAATTTCCCAATAGCCTAGAATGTTGATAGCATGTATGAATGGGAGCCTAATTAATATTATTGATCTCCTCTAAATCCCACAGGCAGAAAACCACTTTGCACTAGAAATAGCAGTAGTAAAAATATATTTATACTAAGTAATGACTTGTAATCCTATGCACCATTAAAAGAGCTTCTTAAATAAACAGTTGTGGTGTCATGCTGTGAGAAATACACTAGCCTCACACCTCTCGAGATGCTGTGTTCAAAAGTGCCTTGAGTCCAAATGTGCCTTAGGTCACAAGTGTTTGATTGGCTCAACTAGAGCTTTGGAAAACTGGGGAAAATCCTCTCAAAATATTATTTGAAATTATTAGCCATTCATTTTGTAAGAGCGTACACCCTCAAAATGTTGGGGGGGGGGGTTGTAAAATGTTGGCTGCATGAAATTTTTTTTCAATGAAATGTAAAAACTGAAAATTCACATGTGAGTCAAAAGGCAACAGAGTCTAGTGATTTAAGCCTCAGTGGCAGTAACTCCTGAGTTCTCTTCTCATCTTTGTTACTGACTGTTCTTAATAGTTTGCACTTACATAGAACTTTACAACATTTAGGTAAATAAATAAAATAATATTATCCCAATTTGAGAGACAAGACAGATGAGGCAATATCTTGTATTAGACCAACTTCTACTGGGGGAAAGGCAGAATCTTTCAACCTACACAGAGCTCTTCCTAACATCTGCTTCCTAGGTGGCAGTGAACTGCTGACTCAGGGAGGCTAGCCTCCCACCCCTTCTGCCCAAGGCCCTGCCAGAACGCCCTGCCAGAGCCAAGAGCCCCACACTGGGGCCACAGGCCCCCACCCCAGACTAGCGCCCCCAGCCCCGGAGCCCTGGGAGGGCAGACCTGGCTGTTTGGGCAGGCTCAGCCTCCCCCAGAACTATGATACCATGATCTGCTTCCTTCCTCAGACCTCTGAAGAAGAGCTCTGTGTAGCTCAAAACCTTGTGCCTTCCTACCAGCAGAAGTTGGTCCAATAAAAGATATTACCTCAAGAGTCTTGTCTCTCATATGTTGGCACTAACAGGACTACAACACTGTGAACAATTATCTCAATTACACAGATGAGGTAATGCATGTGATCCAGACCCTTTGCTCCTTTCAGGCAGCTCAAAAATTCTGGATTTTTGGCAGTCGAGAATTCCTGTGTTGGTGAGGATCTCCTCAGATGTACAGCCTACAGAGACGGCTCCTGGCTTTGCCTATCATATCCTTCTCCCTTCCTTGTGTAGGGGACAGGGTTGGAAAAACCATGGCATGTCAGGGGCAGGGACAGGGGTGGAGAAGAGCTAAGCTATGCTCAGGGGCGGCTCTAGACATTTCGCCGCCCCAAGCAGGGCGGCATGCCACGGGAGAAGCTCTGCCGGTCGCTGGTACTGCGGCTCCGGTGGACCTCCCGCAGGCGTGCCTGCGGAGGGTCTGCTGGTCCCGCGGCTCCACCGGACCCACCGCAGGCACGTCTGCGGGAGGTCCACCGAAGCCACGGGACCAGCGGACCCTCCGCAGGGACGCCTGCGGAAGGTCCACTGGAGCTGCTTGCCGCCCTCCCGGCGACCGGCAGAGCGCCCCCCGCGGCATGCCGCCCCAAGCACGTGCTTGGCGCGCTGGGGTCTGGAGCCGCCCCTGGCTATGCTTCCCCATTGCTCTTATGAACATAAAGGGAGCTTCTTCACTGGAAAAAAGGTATATTCTTAACTCAAGTTAGCTAAGATCAGGTAAAATCCTACTGAATACAAGGTAATTTGTAGTTTTTGCATAAATTAACCGATTGAATTAAAGACGAGAGGGGAGCCGCGTGTTTACAAACTGCCTTGTCTTCACTAGGGTTTTACCTTGAGCTAGTTAAATCAAGTTAAGAATACACTTTTGAGGACTTTATGCCAGTGGCATAAGCTGAATGAGCCCCTAGGTGCGGGCCAGGCCAACACAGAATCAGGGAGCCATAACCAGATTCCAGGTGGTCCCTCCTCCTACCTCTCCTTCACCAAGCAGAATCTTGACATGGGAGGAATGAGCTCTGGGTCTCATATAGATCATGTGTGTCTTGTGACAAATGAACTAATAATTACTGAAATGGGCTTGTCAGTTACAATGGAGGTAGAAAGAGGCTTGCCTTACCATGGAATCTCAAAGATTTCCTGGGATTTTTACTCCAAGATATTATCAGCAATAAATTGACTTCTGCCCTAGTGGGAGGGTACCTTAACATGCTGGGGTATTTTCCTGGTCGTGCCTTTAAGGATTGTGTTACAGCAAGTCACATTTTACACAGGCTGCAGCCAAAAAGCTTTTAACTTTTGCACTAAAGCTTTTCCATTAACAAATTGCTACTGCATTCAGCCACTGTAAGCTTCCAGTTTGCAGGGGAGTAGGTCTCTGACCACCATTTTGAGCAGCATGATTAGGATCAGTGCTTAATTTGTAATGAAAAAGATGCCAGGGTTCAAGCAATTTTTTTATATTCATAACTGCCAGGACTATGAACTTCCAAGCCTAGAGCATCTGGGGCTCAACCCTGGCGAGCCCTAGCACATATTAAGCATTGGTTGGAAGACAGAGAGGGAGGGTGAGAGCAGAGGGATAAGTGTGATGGCACAGCATCCTCCCACAAATTAAGCAGCAGCTGGGATTATAAAGTAAACCAGCCTAAACATTTTATAATATCCTTCATAATAACAACAAAGATGGCTGTGCCCATCTCACCAGTCTGAGATCCTGTGTCCTCCCCTGGATCTTATTTGTGAGGCCCCTTCATCCTGCTGTGATCGTCCTGATCCCAAACAAGGAAGGGTTGAGGTCCACTCCAGGGCCAGGGTCCTCTCCATCTCTAGGCTGGGTGCCCATGGAAAGAGCCTGTGTCCTCACAGAAATCCAAATTCCAAAGCCACAACCATCCCAACTCCACAGATGAATCCATGTTGAAAGGGGTTCCATGCTCAGGGCACTGTTCAGAACATGGTCCAGTTAATCATAACGGGGAGCTCATTGGGGCAGCACCAGACCTGGAATAGTTATCCCTGGCTTTCAACAGCTCATCTTGAGCCCCTTTATTTTCATGCTTTGCTGTCCAGTCCACTCGTTCCTGTGATCCAGTGGCTGCCAAGATCTATCATCTTACTGTTGGAGGTCCCTCTTTGATGAGCCAATGTCATGGGCTTTGTTCACTTTGGCCCAACAGTTTTTGATGTCATTCTCTATCCAAGTGGCTGCATGCTGATACAAATACTTTCTACTGGGCCTTGTTTTGCTGCATCAAACCCTGGAGATGACCAAAGCTGGAGAAACTGCAAGCAGGGTGGGACGGAGGACACTGAGCAGAGGGAACTGAAAGTAGACCACTCCTGGTCAAGGTTCAGAGCATAGGGAGATGACAAAATAGTACACAGGACTGGTTGCCCAGGGGTCTTGTGGGAAGGAACTGGAGGACCATCATCTATTGATTGTTGTGACCAGCCATAACTGCAGTGAAAATGTGCAGCAATCTCAGGTTAGCAATACGGGAATAAGCTAACTTGGGGTCCACCATATACCTCAAGGTGTGTAGCTGCCTCACCATGTGACAAAATAGTGGCATAGTGACATGTGAACATGCAGCGCATGTTAAGGAGAAAGCTCATGACTGAACCCAGATTAAACCTTCAGTGAAGACAAAGTCTAAGAGATTTACCCAAGATTATCCAAGCCTTGTTTGCAATAGGGTTTTTTGGAGCCATAATTCCCAGTGGGTGCAAACTTATCACTAGTGATAGCACCAATGGAACAGTTTTTTACACTATGTCACCAGAGTTTTAAGCAGTCTGACTATGCCCAAGTCCACCAGGTGAAGTGATCAAATGACATGGACTCAAGTGCCAGCGATATACAGATGAAACATGGCTTTACTTATCCTTCGCCACATATGACCACACCACTACCACCAAGATGGCCCAGTGCTTGGATGAGATCAGCTCTTGGATGAAGAACAGCTGTCTGAAGCTGAGCCCAAGCAAGACTGAGGTGATACTGTGGGGCAGAGGAAAGTACTTTGAAAAGCTTGCAGCCATGGTGCACTCTCCATTGGTTGGAGTTTACACAGGCACACTACATCAATTCAATCCATAATCTAGAAGTACCTTTGATTCCTTGCTGATGCTGAGCTTTCACATAGCAGCCTTTGCAAGTAATGTTTTCTACTATCTCTGGCTAGGAAACTCCAACCCATCCTAGCGGATGAAGACCTGGCCTAAATTATTCATGCATCATCTTTAGTTTCCCAATCCCCATCTGTAAAATGGGAATGATAGTGCTGCCCTGCATCAATGGGATGCTGCACCTTTTCTCAATGGAATTCCCTGATCGGAGAGAGCACAGGGATGCTACCAATCTCTCTCTTTAATCAAATCTGAATGCTCACATGATTTCTCTGTCTTTTCGTTGTTAGCTTGGCCTGCACACTGTATTACTAAACTTCTGTATGTCCTTTGTAAAGTAAGATGCGATTTCTTGAATGATAAGGTTCTATATAGGTGCTGAAGTTGTTACTGGAGCTTTACAAAATGTCTTGAGAACTGGGAAGTGGGAAACCAGCTTATAAAAGAATTATAACTCTGAATCTTCATTATAATTTGATTCAAACTGTGCCCAACAAAAGAAGAGGAAGTGTGGTCTTATGGATAAGGCAGCACAATACGCTACATGAGAGCAGCATTCAAATCCCAGCTGTGTCAGAACTGTCTTATGTGACCTGGGCATGTTACTTAGGGCCAAATTTTCAAAATATGTGGGTGCTAATTGGTGCCTAATGGAATTTACAAATGTGTCTAAGCAGGTTAGGTATTTAAATCAATGGGAGTTATGTGCCTAATCTGCTTAGACACTTAGAAGATCCCACAAGTCTCCAATCTGCATCGCTAGGTATATGAATACATTTTGGAAGTCTGGCCCTTAATCTCTCTCCTTGCTTTAGTTTCCCAGTCTCCCTCTGTAAAATGAGGATGACAGTGCTGCCCTACGTCAGTGGGGTGTTGCAAGGATAAATTTATGAATATGAAAGCTCTCAGATAATGCAATGGATGTTTTGGATAGATGTTTCTCTAGCAAGAGTATGGGAAATTATGTCGGTGAAAAGCAGGTTTGTTTTTATTATTCCCCCCTGTTTGAGAAATGTCCTGTGTTATTCCAAGGAGAAAGGAGAGTTTGACTAAAAAGGAAATGTTTCTTCAACTATCCTGCACCCCCACTTAGGAGATAGAGCGGGGAAGTGGAGAAATTTGAAAACACGCACACACGGATACATTTTGTACAAAAGAACACCATTTCTCATGGGCAGTGAGGGTCTAGTTCGGCTATCAACAAACATTTCAAATGAAATTACTAGGATGCTGTTTGAAAAAATGCAATGGGGGGGATTTAAAATCTCCCATAAAAATTGTTTTCTGATGAATAAATGAAATTAAACTCACAATTTTCTAATTTCAAAAGCATTTTGAATTTTCTGTTTTCAATTAAAATTTTCAGTATGTGAAAACCAAATCCTAAAAATGTTACTGAAAACAAAACCCAAAATTTTTTACTGAAAACCAAATCTTGTTTGTACATTTTGGTCAAAAAGTCATTTTTCATTAAAAGAAATTTTCATGAAAACATTTCAGTAAGCTCTAGAATTTGTATTTATCCACCTGTGTTGAATTTTTCCTGAAAAATAAGGTCCCAAGTAAAATTATTTTCCAACCAAAATTAATAGAAAAGAGATTTTTCTCTTTCACAATTAATCTGCTCACTCAGAAAATGGCAGCCTCCACTGAATAAGATTTTTCATTTTTATTGTAACAGGAAGTTAATTTGGAAAAAAGACAGACATTTGGACACACGATTTAATTATTCTGAAGTTTGGGGGTTTTGAAATCACTAGAATATTCCTTAAAAGCACCAATTTTATATTTACAAAACTGTAGTTTTATGTAAAATACAGCTAAATAGATCATTTGTCAATTGCTCTTTTGCGCCCAAGAAACAAAATTCAGAATTAAGTCCAAATTTTGAACAATTTGCCAGATATTGTGTTTTTTTACATTGGAGTAAATCCTCTCATTGACATGAATGTTACCCCAACATAACTGAGAGCAAGAACTGGGTCATCAAATTTAGTTGATGTTTGGATATAGAATTTGGTGTATGGCCCGTTGCAAGAACCAGATCCAGACAGGGTTCAGATTCTGAAATCCCTACTCACTCATTGCCCATCAGCTTTGAAGGATTTTGGATCTAAGAATGCACCTTGAGCCCTTTCCATTTGTGACGCATGGCCAGAAAGGGTTAAGCATCCTGTGGGATAAATGACCCAAATTCAACCCTTACAGACATATTGGTAGATAATGTTTGTGTTTTTGTGTGTTTATATATACACTGTTAGAAGTTAACAATGTAATCAAGCAACCCCTATCTATGCTGTATTTTGTTAATTCAGTGATCAAAAGGAAATATTAACAATTAACTGTAAACATAGTGATATCACTGAATTAGTCTCACTTTGAAACATATAGCAAATCCCCGATGAATGGTGGAAAACAGGCTATTGCCT
Organism: Mauremys mutica; assembly: GCF_020497125.1. Classification (NCBI taxonomy): domain Eukaryota; kingdom Metazoa; phylum Chordata; order Testudines; family Geoemydidae; genus Mauremys; species Mauremys mutica. The sequence goes on from NC_059077.1 coordinate 75,799,592, forward strand.
TATGTTAATCCATGTAGCTAATTACCGGTGATGCTTGGGAAATAGGTCCACTTCAAAGTCTCCATGATTGCTTATTGTTCACCTAAGGATTCCGACCTGCCAAGAGAAGGCCTGGAACTGTTTAAAAACCCCTTGGGTCCTGATCCTTTTTATCTCAGATCTGCTTGATGCTTCATGCAGGGGAAACTTAAGCCATAAGGCCAAGATCTCCAAAGTGCCATCTCGATCACCCTAAATATGGACATTTGACTATAATCTATGGACTGATTCTGAAACAGCTGTTTGCAACCACAAAGCTCACCATTTCTACTGTGAATCTGATCTCAGAACTATACTCATGTCTGTATGTTGTGACAGGGTCAGGCCAGATGGCTCCAGGAGAGTGATAGAAGGCAGATATATTAGCCCCAGGTTAAGTAGGTCCCCTTTCCCTGGGTAAGGTAACAGGGAAGGTTCCAGAACAATCAGGAAGTTTCTGGAAACAATTGAGGCAGACAGGCTGATTAGAACACCTGCAGCCAATCAAGAAGCTGCTAGAATCAATTAAGGCAGGCTAATTGGGGTACCTGGGTTTAAAAAGGAGCTCACTTCAGTTTGTAGTGTGCATGTGAGGGGTTGGGAGCAAGCAGCTGAGAGTGAGAGGGTATGCTGCCGGAGGACTGAGGAGTACAAGTGTTATCAGACACCAGGAGGAAGGTCCTGTGGTGAGGATAAAGAAAGTGTTCAGAGGAGGCTATGGGGAAGTAGCCCAGGGAGTTGTAGCTGTCATGCAGCTGTTACAGGAGGCACTATAGACAGCTGCAATCCACAGGGCCCTGGGCTGGAACCCGGAGTAGAGGGCGGGCCTGGGTTCCCCCCAAACCTCCCAGCTCCTGATCAGACACAGGAGGAGTTGACTCGGACTGTGGGTTCCACCAGAGGGAAAGATCTCTGAGGCGAGCAAATCCGCCAATAAGCGCAGGACCCACCAAGGTAGAGGAGGAACTTTGTCCCAATGTATAATGATCTTTTAACCAATACTCTCTTTTCTTTAATAAATTTTAGTTTAGTTAATAAGAATTGGCTGTAAGCATGTATTTGGGTAAGATCTGAAATATTCATTAACCTGGGAAATAATGTGTCCGATCCTTTGGGATTGGTAGAACTTTCTTATATGATTAAGATTTTCAGTAATCCTCATCATATTTGACTCGGTTGTCTGGGTGGAGACCTGAGGCTGGGTTGCTTTAAGGGAACTGTGTTGTTGGCTTCTGGATAACCAGTAAGGTATTATAGAAGCTGTTTTGTGCCGGCTTGCTAAATCCAAGTATTGGAATATCCACCAGCTTTGTCCCATTCTTTGCAGTTCACCCTAACTGAGTAACCTCAGTGCGGCTCCTTTGGCAATAAGACAGGATGGGCAATACACTACAGCACAGTGACTGAAGATGTTCAGCTTTTGGACTTATATACCTTCCACTCCCAACACAAACAATCTGTCTGAACTACATGCTCTGTTGTATCCCATCGTTTAAACAGAATCATAGGGCCTGATTCCAATCTCACTTACACCAGTATAAATCAAGAGTAACTCCACTGAAGCCAATGGTGCCACATCAGTGCATAATTGGTGTGAGACCTGAATCAGGCCCCATTAGCCTTTCAGTCAGTGATAACTGCTTCATGTATTTTGCACAGCTGAACTGAGCTCTTTGTGAGATTAATGACTCTGTTGCTATAGCCTGTAGTTTTATGATATCTTATATTTTATCTGTTGGCTTGCATAGCTTTATGCTACTAATCAGGCAGATTATTATGTGAGAATAGCAGTGTCACAGGTCTGTGACTGCTCCTTATTCAACAAAGTAAGGTCATCTGACTTGGTGAGCATTCTGAACTCTTTTTAATATTAACTGTATGCAAATGATTTCTTGCACTGAGTGTGTATATATGTTCAAGGGACTGTCTCCTGGTAAGAAATTTCAATTCATCTGTCTCTTACATTATAATCAGGGAAATGGTTTGCATTCTTGACAGAAAATGGACAGCATCCCAGAAATTCACTGCCTGCCAGAATTTAAACTTCCCACTGCTCAGAATGGAAATCATGGAGGATTTCTAACCAATTGCAATAAATGTTGCTCTGAATTAGATGTGCTTTAATTTACCTTGACTTTTGCATCTCTAGACACCCAGTTGGAACTCTGCTGTTAATATTAACTGAGGCACATAGTACTTTTATTGCTCATTTAATGGCCCTATTCAACAGAAATTCAATTTCCACAGTTGCCAGCTATGGAAGCACACAGGGTTCTGAGGCTCAGTACCTTTCCAGTCCTATGATTCTATGATTTTCAGACTCTGGCTCTTATGCCTCCTTCAGTAGGCCTTCTGGATGTAAAACTCACATTTCAGTACAAACTCCACAAAGACATCTGCAGAGCTGAAGATGTTTCCAGGGCCATTTAAGTTTTCTGATGAGTGTCAGGACTTGGCAGAGAACAAAGATCTGCTGCTTTATGTACAGTAGCTACGCAATGCTGAAGAGTTGCAGATAATTTCTGCTGAATAGGAAAGTCTGTTAAAATAATTGTTAGGAATATTTGTTTCCTAGTGTAATTTTATTCATTAGTCAATTTTTTTTTATTTCTTTGGATAAGAATAGGTTATTAAAACTTCATAGGGAAAACTTTAAATATATTCAGTGCTTGTCCAAAACTTGGCATTTGTTTTGGTTGCAGTTTTTCATATTTTTTTCATTAGTCATTAACAAGCACATGTCAGGATAGGAGAAAGGAGAGGATTTAAACATCGGCTGAGACTTACAGTTTATGGATATGGAATATTCCAGTCCAAAAGGTCCTTAAGGCCCTCTGAAAACTGTTAGTAACTACAGTAATGATTCGCTGAGCAGCAGAAAAAAAAATAAAGCCACAAACAAAAAAGAAAAGATGCTCTGCTGGGCCACTTGGAGGCGCAGCACATAATTAGCAGACCTTGGGGAGATGCACCTTTGTACCCTCCCAGTAGTGGTTACCAAGTTACAGTTGTCCATCCAAGACTGAACAGCAGCACTGCTCAAGTTGCCCCCTCCAGCTCCAGATTGTCATGATATGTCCTGGCTCTGAAGCTGGAGATGGGTTCTCCATCACAGTGCCTGAAAGTGAGCAATTCTCTCCCAGCCATCTGCAGAGCTTTTCTGACCTCTGTATGCCACCACAGGAGCTATAGTGGGGATGATGGGCTTTCCTTCAACTTTCAGAGAGCTGAGAGTGTTAATGTTATCAGCGTGACCTGGAATTAAATACTACCAAGCTAATGTCTAATACTCTGAGCAGCAACCTTCTCTTATTCATAACTGAGAGCCGGACTTGAAGGGGATGTGGGCTGAGAGGTTAACTTTACTGCTAGTCTGATTCTTTTCTATCCTAAATAAATATAATATTCCAGTGACTCTTCAAACTCACTGTATGTTAAATTACATTAATGTTAATATTCACAGTTTAAGAGCCAAATTTATAAAATTCAATTAAAGAAATTCAGAGCAAAATTTAGTCAAAACATTTACCTAAGATATACATTCTGCTATTGCATCCATGTAGGCAGACTACTATGCCCGCATGGAAGCACTGGTATTGGTGGGGCTCCTTGCAAGCCCAAGGATTCATCTACAATAATCGATTTGAAGAACCTTCACCTAAATTAGGATTTGCAGTTAGAACCTAACTCTCACAAATAGTCCTTGCCACTCACATGGATAAAGGTTTGCAGGACTGGGCTCTAAATATTTTTTTTAAATCTGCATACAACAAATTAATTAAACCTAACAAAATTCAGTACTGAGCTACATGTGAATTGAATATTTTAATTTTGTTTATGTTCTGACTTTCTGCACAAGTACCATGCACATATTCTTTCACATGCATCAATGAACCTTTTAATTAAGGATGAATAAACTAATTCAGCTGCATTCAAATACAGACTGACCTGATCTTTCACATAAAACTTGAATCAAACAAGAACTCTTTTTAGGATCAAAAGTATTTGATTAACATTTGTCAGTTTCACTATATGTGCGTGTAGCTTCTAGCACCATGGAGGCCTTCACTATGGAGATACCACCAGAGGGCTGATGCTGTTTTCTAATAATAAATGTTCATGTTCCTCTTCAATTCCTGGTCCCATCTAGTACCAGAAGCAGAGACAGCGACATACTGCAAGATAAGCTGTTCTCCTGTAGTTCATACTCTGCCAAAACTGGGATATTCAAAATCCATCTTGAAAGAAGACCCATTTCTGAGCTTCCCATATTTTGTTTATAGCTAGTTTCTTTTTTATAGTAAAATGTTATATAAACCTAAAGATGAAAATGTTTACTGGTTAATGAGTTTGTATCTATGGAATAGAGCAGATGAAATATTAAGGGCAAACAAAATCTACCAGAGCCCTGGTTAACATTAAGCAGACCACTTTCACTTTCGATTGGGAGAAGCTATTTTTGGTGTCATACTATTGATAATTCTGGTGTGAGGAGTGTGGGTGGGAAGGGTAGCTCAGTGGTGCTGTAATCAGATTGGGGACAAGTAGTAATGATGTGAGAAGAGACTTTACTCACCAGGCCCTGAGTAATCAGAAGCACTGGAAAATCAAGAAGCAAACAGAACAGGGACATGGAAGCCAAAGGACCGTCAGTTTTTTACTAAGAAATTGTAGCAGTCCTGAAAATAGAAATAATGAGCAAACACTGTACAACGGGGGCCAAAAGTAAATATTCTAGAGCAGTGTTTCCCAAACTTGGGACGCCACTTGTGCAGGGAAAGCCCCTGGTGGGCCAGGCTGGTTTGTTTACCTGCCCCGTCCACAGGTCCGGCCGATCGCGGCTCCCACTGGCCGCAGTTCGCTGCTCCAGGCCAATGGGAAGCGAGAAGCAGTGGCCAGTACGTCCCTCGGCCCGTGCCGGTTCCCGCAGCTCCCATTGGCCTGGAGCAGGGAGCTGCGGCCAGTGGGAGCCGCGATCGGCCAGATCTGCGGACGGGGCAGGTAAACAAATCGGCCTGACTCGCCAGGGGCTTTCCGTATACAAGCGGCGTCCCAAGTTTGTGAAACACTGTTCTAGAGCATTGGTTCTCAATGGTAGTATTGGGGACTCAACCATGCTGCCGAGCCCATATTGCTAAATGGGAGGTGGGGTCCCAGTTATACTGGAGACGGGTTCAGGGTTGGGGAGGAGGCAGCATGGAAAAGGTTCTAGAATAAACCTTTTTGTCCAAAGGAAGGACGCACATAGAAATAGATCTCTCTGCTTTTTATTTGATTATTAATTGAGTCCATTTTTGGCCTGTACTTTTTGTTGTTAAAGCTTAGAGCAACATCTGACCTTTCAGATGCTGGTCAAAACTGAATCAGCTAACTTTCTGAGGTTTGTTTATCACAACTTTCATTGAGCTTCTCCTGATAGTTGAACGAGACTTCTCCAATAGAATGTATTATGGGTACATTCACATCATCTCAGTGTGGCATTTCCATTTTGGTATACGAACACATCCGTGTAGTTTTTGATCTAAGATTGTCTTTGTCAGAAATTCCCATTCATTTGAGTAGCTTCAGCTTTTTATTGGTGTTTATTCCAAGGAAAAGCTAAGCAGTTGAGGAAAAAAATGAAAACAAACAAAAACAGGGCTTCTTGAACCCCTGCCCATCACATAAAATGGATTTGATCTTTTATTCAGGTTTGAATACATTTTCCCCAGTCCGGCAGATTCTCTATCTCCACTCTAATCTCTAGCACCCTCTTCCTAGTTTTCATAGATCTTGCTTTTTCTGCCTCATTCCCTGGTCCTTGATTGAGAGGAAGTGAATGAAGGGGACAGGCTGAAGGTATTCAAAATAATGAATGGAAAAAGAATGAGAAGGAGAGAATTTCATAGAAAGCAGCTGAATCTTGGAATGACTATCCAACTAAACCTCTCTAGGTCCTGGCATGACCTCAATCACTATAGTGTCTGCTCACCGCACATGAAATTATCCTTACAACACTCCTGTGAGGTAAGAAATATTATTAGCCCCATTTTACAATCAGGTATTCAGATACTGTGGTTGTTAGGGCCATAAAAATACATTGATAAAAAGCACAGCTGAATTACTTATATAAGATCACAGAGGAAGTCTATAGCAAAGATTAACCTAGATCTCTTGAGTCCTTGCCTAATACCCTAATCACAAAACCATCTTTCCTCTAAGCTTTTGAAGTTTGTCTATCCTTTTAGTCTTTTTCTATTAGTGCAGTGATCAAAACAGACTTAAAAGTAAAATACACTATTTCTAGAGCGTGTCAGGCACTGTAAGCGTCTTTTTCCTAGTAACTATTTTAAAAGCCCCATAAGCCCTCAATACTCTTTGGATTTTTTCCTAGTGGATCATGTAAGGCTGGTTTATCATAAACACCCTGTAGCAATGTATTTACCGGATCCCTACTGTCTAGCTTGAATTCTATAGAGATGCTTGTTATAATGATTGAATGCTACATAAAGTCATCTCTACCTCCTATGCTCACATAATTTACTTATGAAGAGACCTTTCATGTCTAGGTTGATGTCTGCAACTCTTGATTGCAGCATGCTTTTCCATAGGCTGCTTTCTCCCTCATTTACACGTGGTGTGTGAGACCAACTACAGTACCAGTGTAGCACTGGACACTTCAAAACTTTCTAAAAAAAAAAAATCTTTTCCTCATAAAATTTTGAAAGCTAGCTCAATCTCAGCAGAAAGTTGCAAAAGATGTAATGTAGGATAGGAAAAGAACTCTCTGTCCTCAGTCCACAAAGAGAATACAGAATGGGCTTTGCAATAATTGCTGTGCTGAGCTAAAATACTTGAAGTAAAATCCAGCTCAGAGGTAGCCCACCACGCCCAGAAGATTCTGTACAAAAAGGGAAATCTGTGTTTTCAAAACTTTGAGGAGCTGTTTTATGTTTTGCTTTTTCCACTTTGTTCCCCTTCCTTCTCTGAGCCACCGTCTGGTAAAAAGCCAGAAAGAGGAGAAAGAGAGTCCTTTCTTTCACACAATGCTAATTCACACTCCTCAAAAAAGTTTTCCAGAATAATATTTTTTTCTGTTTAGTAACACTTGGTGTTCTCTTCTGAAGATATTCAGATCTGTGGTTTATGTAACACTGTTTTATTTTGGTTTCCTGTTTCTCTGGTAGCAGAGACAAATTGAGGTCTAACTTACTATTAGAAATAGACCAAAATAGACAGGAATTCAAAGAAATACCACATAATGGATCAGGATTTCAGAATACTATTCTAAGCCATTTTTTTTAAACACACTTTTCAGGCATCTTGCTGGGTTAGCTGCTCTCCTACTGGTTCAGAAGGGGGCCTACACGCAGCCAGTCCAATTACCTACTACTGGTGGGTCATCTGATCACCAGTAATAAAGATCCTGTGGAACAGAATCTGCAGTGGAGTATTACAGGTAAATGAGGGCAAAATGTGGCCTTGCAATTGAACCTCAATCAGCCATTCTCTTTGTGAGTTAGCCAGAACCAAATCCCATTCCGTGTTGATTCTTCAGGTGTAACCTCCTAATTTTTCTAGCAAAATAAGAAGCTATGAATTTGAACAGGGGGCAAATCCTAAAATGGAAAAATGGCAGTCTACACTATTGACTTCACTGGAACTATGCTGGTTTGCACCAGCTGAGGATTTAACCCAGGGCTTAGGTAGGTTGAGTATGAAGGTACCATTTTAATGGAATTGCTCTGTTAGGGTAGAACCACACTTTAACACTAGATTGTTGTGACATTCTCCATTGAGCAATACATTTCTGTCCCCTGAGCTCCCTGGTGCAAAGAGCAGGTGCAGCCTGCTCTGCCCATTGTGCTTGGCCCACTCTAACAGCCAGCACAGAAGGTGGGGAAAAAGCATGATCCCACCTGCATCCTGTTCCCTTGGTGTCTGTACATGTATATGAAAAGAGTAGTTCCTGAAACTCCCAGAGAGTGCCATTGTGACAGGCCTTTGCATCATTACCTCTGATTACCATTACGTCTGATCCAATAATTTCATCTCTCATCTAAAAATATCACAGCTGGAAACTGAGGTGTGTATGGCTGGTGAGAAAGAATAGTAACCCTTTCCCAAAAGTTAGGGAGAACTGGCAGCAAACCATAAGCTACAATTAGATAGTATTTAGACTGCTCATGGAAGGCCAGCTATAAGGTAGAGTTGTTGCAATAACATGACTCCTAAAGGCAAAGAAAAACTGTAGAGCAAGAAGATAACAGAAAACAAATGTACTAAGCAGAAAGCAAAGGCATCACTGGTTAAGGAATTGTTACAGTGTTTGAGAAAGAGAGAGAAGTTCAGAGACTGATGGTCAGCATCTGCAGCATGGATTGCTTACAGTAGTTCTTCATGTCTGGAAAACACATACCTCAGGATGGGCAGACTGAGCGCTCAGCCATCTGGCTATCAGACTGACTTGCTATATAACATTTCTAGCTTACCACAAACTCTCTGTTCTAATATAAATCTACTGGCCAAGATTTTCAAACTGGCCCTCTGAAAATCACTTGCCCACTGAAACTCAGGGCCCTTTAAGATGTCTCATGTTGGGCACCCAAAAGTTACGGCATCCAAATCACCAGTCACTTTTGAAAATCTGTGACACTATTTTGAAATAAAGCTTCTGAGAATACTACTATATGTCACTGTATCTGGGTGGTTTTATCAGTTAGTAGGCCTAGTGGTCTGGTCCTCTGACTCCAGTCTTCCTATCAGTTCAGGGTGTTCTGGCTGTCTGGATGAGGTCCCAGCTCTAATGGCCTCTTTGCCAATAACCCATAGGTCTGCCCTCCTTGGGGCTAAGAGTAACAGCTCCAGGGTGAGTATGGGGACCTTGTATCAGGTTGCAGCCCAGGGGCACGCAGACAGCCTAGGTTCGTCGAACCCTGAAAGTTCAGTGGCATGATACAGTCTGGTTTGTCCAGCTCCTTGCTCACCTTCCTTTGGGCCACTTCCAGCCACATCTTGCATCTCAGTTTGAGGTGTGGTGTGTGCAGCCCTCTCATGCCTCTTGCTGATGGCTCTCCCTGTCTCTGAGGGAGTGGTTGGGATGAGGGGGACTCAGCCAGATTCCCTCGATAGAAGCTTCTTCTGCAGCAGCAGAGCAGTGCTCCTCCAAGACGAGGAAAGGCAAGGCACTGCCTGGGGCTGCTGAAGTTCCCTTTATATTGGATTTCTCCCCAGGAGCATGCTTGTCAGTGCCTAGGGGTGGGGCTTCCAGGCCCACCACTACTCCAGCCCTTCCCCTGCATCCGCCTTAGTGTGGGGTTTGTAAACCCCAGCACAGTTGCCTCTCAGGTCACTAAGTTATTCTGAATTCTGATACCTATGCAGAGATTTTTAGAATTGGTGGACACGTCAAACACTTGAAGACAACTACAAGCATTAACCTCCAAGTGCCATTTGCTGAAGAGGCAGCAGCTATACAAAAGACTCTCTCTTATCCACAGTTCCTACCAAGGGCCAGATCTGGTGCTGCACTTCTCAGTTTTAAGCAGCTTTTGAACCTCCCAGATTCTTGGATACATAGGAACCAGTGTGATCCCAACATAAATTTAGAGCAGCCCTAAAAGCTGCTGTGAGGGCTTGTTTACACAGTGAGGGGGTATAAATTAAAATGGGCACCAATGTATCTTGCATTAACTGGCCTGTGTGGACTCTGCTGGCACACACTAAAAGTTCCCTAGCATGTGCTGACATGTTTGAAACGGGAACTTTTAGTGCACACCAGTAGGGTCCACTAGTACCAATTGGGACGCAGCACATTGATGCACATTTACACCCCACTGTCTGCACTTCCACACCATGTAGACAAGCCCTAACTTGTATGGCTGCCTATGGCCTGCTCTGCAGTGCAAAATGTTGGATTGCAGAGTGCTCCAGCAATTCCTTCTACTCTAGCCCATCGCAGGCATGCCTCTATTCTCGGGTGCCTGTGTAGGGCCATGGGTGCTGCCTTTGTGTTGGGGGAATTTCCTGTGGGTCTGCTCTGCCCCCTTTTTTAGCCCAAGTACACAACTGGAGTTGCATACAAAGCCATAGTGTGAACCAGAATTTTGCGGCAGGTCTCAACCAAATGGTACCTATCAGATTAGGGGTGTTTCACATATTAAATGACTCAGATTTGGAATTACTGTAGTATAGTAGGTCATTTCATGGAGGCCTGTAGGATTTTCAGGCATCCTGTGTGGGCTGTCATTATCATATTTATTGTACCTTATTTACATTCCTACAGCAAGTGGGAAACCATTAAATGTACCCAGACAGGTCAACTATTTGTCATCCCAGCTGAGAAGAGCTATAAATGCCACTGATCTACAAACATATGACTGACCCATTGCAGTATTTTGGACTTCCAGCTGGGCCACCAACGTAAACCAGTTCCTTTTAAAAACTGAGCCTAGACTCCTCTTTAAATATCTCCACATACAGCAGAAGATGGTATTGGATCTTTCTGCAGTGCAGGGGGTATCCCAACTGAAAATGAATGTCATTAATATCACATAATGCAAGTCAATCATCTCTCTTCCATTAACCTTATGTGCCAGGAAAATAAAATAAATTAGCATATGTAATTCTGCAGAGTTAAAAATGCTTCCTTGTGAAATTCTTAATGTTATTTTTATCATGGTGGGTGAGGGGTTATAATCAGTTTGTGTCCAAGGTGTTCTCTCTCCCAGACACAGATGTCTGAAATTATTCTTTTGAATAAGTTTTGTTGGATCTCTTGTTGATTGTTGTCAAATACATATCAATTCTTGGTAATGGTAAATGTTTTTCTTAACCTGAAGTTCAAAATGAGTATTTTGTTATAGAAATACATAAAAAGGTCAGACTACCTTGGCAGGGTATTTTCTTATACTGTTTTCCTTTGAATTTTCAAAACCTACTTGGAGAAGGGACATTCTTTGAGGGGAAGAATTGCTTCTCTTTGTTGTAACTGTCCTGATCTCTACATATCTCCTAGAAAACCACCTTAAAAAAACACTAAGGGAGGCAAACATACGGTAAAACAATTTTTGTGTGCATTTGTGAATATCCTGATATTTTAGTTTGTTTTAAACACATTTTTATTCAGCCATATGGCATAGATCTTGCAAATTCCACCTGAGGTTTGACATCTCTTTCTTAAAGAGGGAAAAAGCTTGTCGGAAAGCCCTGAAGGTGGAATAATACTTCAGCATATCAGAGACTAATGCCATAATTTACTCTGTCAACCTCAGTCTGTTTAATAGATACAGTCTTCACACAATGCCCTTCCTGTTCTGTACAACACTAGCAGGGGGGAATTGGAAAACAGGATGATGTCACTACAGTGATAGTTTGACATCTTACCGTAAGATGGTTTAGATAAATGATACAATCTGAAGGGTCAAATATTTGACCAAAAATAAATGCTTCTTTATAACCACTTGATTCAGCACCATGACTGTTCACTTTCCACGGCAGCTCTAAACTTCACTTCAGGATGGTTATATGGTTCTACTACTCTGCACAGCATGGGTAGCTCATCAGTAGCAAACACACAACTATTTAATTGTTCATTTAAGGCTAAATTGTTACAACCCTTACTCAGGCATGCAGGGAAGTAAGGCAAAGTAGAATGGGGAAGCAGGGTCTTCTTGCTCAATACTTCCCTTCTTGAGCAAGTGCGTAGGGAGGGGACAGAGACAGGTAAAGAGTGAGAGGAGCCATGGCTCCATCTCACCTACTCTTCAGCTAGAGAAGCTGGCCAAAGAATAAGCTGCTCCACAAAAAGGAGTGAAGGGATTTATTCCCTAGAGCAAGAGGTAGCAACAGGAAAATGGTAACTGAGTCACAGTTCAAGCTCTGTTCTGCACTCAGGGCAGATTTTAAAGTTAAAATCTCATCGTTAACTGTCTATTTTGAGAAAATATTTTCAAGTTTCCTAGTCCCTGCTTCCTCAGTCTGGGTGATGGTGAGTATTGGCACTCAATCTGACATCTGAATAAGAATATAACAGAGAAGCGCTATACAGTAACTCAGTTGCTATGCATGGAGACTATGCCCGGTAAGGACCTGCTTTAGGAAAACAAAGGGAGACCAATAGTACATGGGAAAGGAACCAGAGCCAAGAGAACAAATGAGGGAGTGGGGAAGCTGACAGGGCTTCTAAAGAGCCATGATGAGAGCAGCAGAGAGAGGCCCTTACTGAGTGGCCCCAGGACAGCTGCTGAGAATTAGTTCTTTGCCCGGTGATGGCGGATGCAGCAGCATTCTCACCTCACCTACTCCAGGGCTGAAATACTGGACCCACTGAACTCACTAAGAGGCAGGATTTCTGTCTGTTGCAGAAGTAGAACCTTCCCATGGCAGCCTTCTGACCTAAGCAATCCTTTATACCTCAGAAGGGGGAGATACCCTGCTTCCCCAGAGGAGCTCGGCCCTCACTCTTATTCAAGAAACTAAGTTGACATTTATACCTAGAAGAAAAAATTGTTATTTTTACAAGGATTTATGGCTTCCTTTGAGCCTGTTGTGGTGTTTAGATGCTGTTGTAATTATTAGAACTTGGAGCATTGGCTGTTGGGAGTTTGAAAGGACAGGAAACAGGAAGGAGGGGTGGAGGAGCTGAGGAGGTGGAGTGAAAGTTACAGAGGGCACAGCTACAGCTTGGTAAAGAGGTTTCCACTGTAAAAATAAAGTCCTGTTGAAGCTTGTTAGTACCTTGCCTAGCTGATACAATATTTTGGCGATGAGGATGGATCTTCTGCCTCTGAACCCACCTGCACCCTTTCTGCAAAGCCCAGGTGAGCCTCCAATTGCTTTTAGTGCCTGGCAGGGCCGCCCAGAGGATTCCGGGGGCCCGGGGTCTTTGGCGGCAGGGGTCCCTTCCGTTCCTGGACCCGCCGCCGAAGTGCCCCGAAGACCCGCGGCGGGGGCCCCCCCCCCGCTGCTGAATTACCGCCGAAGACCAGGCTGAACTCGGCGGCGGGTCCCACTCCGTCTTCGGCGGTAATTAGCCAGCGGGGGGTCCTTCCGCTCCGGGGTGGAAGGACCTCCCGCCGGCGAAGACTGGGAGCGGCAGAAGCTCCTGCGCCCGGCCCTGCAAGAGTTTGCCGGGCACCCCGGAGCGAGTGAAGGACCCCACTCCAGGGGCCCCGAAAAACTCTGGTGGGGGCCCCCGTGGGGCTCGGGGTGTTAGCCAAAAGGGCTCGTTTTCCCCCCGGAGCTTACCTAATTACACCAAGGAGGCACGGAGGATCAGAGAGACGAGTACCATTATCTTTATTGATCGGTCAGCTGAGCGGGTGCTCTCATCTCGGCTCGTGCCAAAGAGAGAGACACACCCCACAAGTCCGAACGGGCCTTTTTATAATCAGTAACAAACAACTTAGCCTACGTTTGTCTACGTCATTTGGTTGACCTGTAGAACCTGTACATGTATCTGTTAGGGGATAATTGGGTACGCAGGATACATATATCATTTTGTGGGGGCTACAAGAGACATACAGCTGTTGAGGATACATTTGTCATTCTGAAGGGGAAACAAGGTACATCTGTTGACCCTTTGTACTAAATATCTTGAAGACATACATGGGAACACAGCTGCATAATCTTGGGGAGCCAACATATACTTGGGAGCCAAACAAAACTGATAAGCGAAATAGCTGACTTAGGTAGATACACGGCCTTCAGTCTAATGAGTTCTGTAAGCTTTCCAACACAGTTTGGACAAGCATAACATAACTTTGGTTTACTCAGGCCTAATACGGAAAGGCTTCATTAGCACTATGATTTTCCAACAGGGGCCTGGGGCAAATTGCCCTTCTTGCCCCCCCCCCCCGGGCGGCCCTTGTGCCTGGATCCATATGTTTGAGACTTATCTGCTTGCAATCAGTGCTACAGAGATTTCTGAAGTAAGAAAGTGTGCTCTGCTAATCCACTGCCTTGGAGCAGAAGGGCAGCATATATTTTACACTTTTCCCCTTGCAGATGATAAATATGAGACTGCATTCACTGCATTAAAGAACTTTTTTGTGCCAAAAGTGAATGTAGTAGCTAATCGCTACAGATTTCACCAGCATGAGCAGAAACCAGGGAAGACTATAATGCAGTATATTGCTTCCCTGAGGAGTCTGATTGTAACTTGTGATTTTGGGAATATGGCAGATGAGATGATTAGAGACCAGCTCATTGAGAAAACAACTATGCTTCGTGTAAGAGAATGCTTGCTTACTTCTAGAACCACAACTTACACTAGAAAAAGCAATAACCATTGCTACTCAGATTGAGTCAGCTACAGCTGAAACCAAAATAATGAGCAAAGATACAGGAGGCACAATCCAGGCTGTGACTCCTTTGCAGAAAAAGTTCACTATCGCTGCAGACAAACAATTACAAGAGGAAAACTAATAAAAAGCCACTGAATCAGCAAATGCAAAATACAGTAAAAGCATGCTTTCGCTGTGGATCCCCACATCATCTTGCAAGCTACACAGGATGTTCAGCAAAAGTAACTCAGTGCAATCATTGCAAAAAGATTGGGCATTTTGCTAAAGTATGTCGCAGTAGCCAGTTCAATCAACAGGTGCATGCAGTTACAATACCAGATGTTACTGTGCTGAGTGTGGACAAAATCACTACTGCACATATTCCAGAACAGATAAAGTGCACTGTAAACGTTTCCGCTATACCCTCAGGCAAATCACACTCTATTCAGCTAATGTCATTGATTCTGAAGGATCAACATGGAGTTCAGTGCTATTTGGATGATATTATCATGTTTGGAAATACTACTGAGGAGCATGACAATAACCTGCAGTCTGTACTAAACTGCATCAGCAAAGCAGGCCTCAAGCTCAATAGGTCCAAATGCAAATTTAGACAAACTGAACTCCCCTTTCTGGGGCATACAATTTCACAGGCTGGACTAAAACCTGATCCAGATCATATTCTGGCAATTTCAAATGCTCCTCCTCCAACAGATTTGCAAACCTTACGTTCCTTCTTGGGTCTTACCTCCTGGTATGCAAAATTCATTCCAAATTATGCTTCTGTCATTGAATCATTACGAGAATTACTATGGAGAAGTTCAAACTTAGTGTGGACAGCGGATGCACAAGCTAGTTTCGAAACGATGAAAGACTTGATTGTACATAGTCCAGTACTTGCACTATTCAGTCCCGCATTGTCCACAATTGTAACTACTGATGCTTCTGATTATGAACTTGGGGCTGTCCTCACACAACTTCATGAGGACAACACAGAAAGGACTGTTGCTTTTGCTTCAAAGACACTGAGTAATGCTGAGAGAAAATATTCTACAGTTGAAAAAGAAGCACTTGCTTGTGTCTGGGCTACTGAAAAATGGAGAACTTACCTGTGCAGCCACACATTCAAGTTGCACACAGACCACAGCCCTTTGACGGCGTTGCTCACCACGAAAGGACTGGGGAGAGCAGGATATCATATTGCTAGATAGTTTACAAGACTACTCTCTTTCAATTATGAACTGGAATACAAGCCTGGAAACAAAATGTGGTAGCAGATTGCCTTTCTTGCCTGCTTTTGCCTTCACCAGATGGTCCACCGGAGGATGAGGATGTAGTAGTTGCGCTTATTACAAGCACTCTTACTGCAATTACAAGAGAACAATTTCAAGCTGCTTGTTCAGCGTGTCCAATTCAACAAAAAATATGGGAATTTCTGACAAAGAGATGGCCCAGTAACCCTAAAAACCTTCATCCAGTTTTGCTGCCTTATTTTAGAGTTCAGGATGAACTTTCTTTGCTCGATGGCTGTGTGTGCTACTAGGTACACACCGGCTACTTGTTCCAGAAGAATTACAGTCAAAACCAAACAATGACTACGGGATCTGTATTGGTGGCCAGGGATGGACTCTCAAACTGAAGCACTCATAAAATCCTGTGTCACTTGCCAAATGCATGATAAGACAGCAGTGACATGTACCTCTCCATTACAACCTGTTCCTCTTCCTGAATCTGCATGGGAAAAAGTGGCAATTGACATTGTAGGACCCTTTGATACTGCTCCAATTGACTGTTATGCCATCCCTTTAATAGACTATTTCAGTAAATGGCCTGAGGTAGCATTTACATCGCAAATCTCTTCTGCTACAATAATTAAGTTCCTCTCTTCAGTTTTTAGCAGGGAAGGTAACCCCGAAGAACTGGTTTTGTGAAGCCTGACCTTAAAAACTTCTAAGGAAGGAGATTCCACCACCTCCCTAGGTAACCCATTCCCGTGCTTCACCACCCTCCTAGTAAAAAAGTTTTTCCTAATATCCAACGTAAACCTCCCCCACTGCAACGTGATACCATTATTCCTTGTTCTGTCATCTGGTATCACTGAGAAGAGTCTAGATCCATCCTCTTTGGAACCCCCTTTCAGGTAGTTGAAAGCAGCTATCAAATCCCCCCTCATTCTTCTTTTCTGCAGACTAAACAATTCCAGTTCTCTCAGCCTCTCCCCATAAGTTGTGTTCCAGCCCCCTAATCATTTTTGTTGCCCTCCGCTGGACTCTTTCCAATTTTTCCACATCCTTCTTGTAGTGTGGACCCAAAACTGGACACAGTACTCCAGATGAGGCCTCACCAATGTCGAATAGAGGGGAATGATCATGTCCCTCGATCTGCTAGCAATGCCCCTACTTATACAGCCCAAAATGCTGTTAGCCTTCTTGGCAACAAGGGCACGCTGTTGACTCATATCCAGCTTCTCGTCCACTGTAACCCCTAGGTCCTTTTCTGCAGAACTGCTGCCTAGCCACTTGGTCCCTAGTCTGTAGCAGTGCATGGGATTCTTCCGTCCTAAGTGCAGCACTCTGCACTTGTCCTTGTTGAACCTCATCAGGTTTCTTTTGGCCCAATCCTCTAATTTGTCTAGGTCCCTCTGTATCCTATCCCTACCCTCCACCATAGCTACCACTCCTCCCAGGTTAGTGTTATCTGCAAACTTGCTGAGTGTGCAGTTTGCGCCGTCCTCCAGATCATTAATGAAGATAGTGAACAAAACCAGCCCCAGGACCGACCCTTGGGGCACTCCGCTGCCAACTAGACATGGAGCCGTTGATCACTACCCGTTGAGCCTGACGATCTAGCCAGCTTTCTATCCACCTTATAGTCCATTCATCCAGCCCATACTTCTTTAACTTGCTGGCAAGAATACTGTGGGAGACCGTATCAAAAGCTTTGTTAAAGTCAAGGAATAACACATCCACTGCTTTCCCCTCATCCACAGACCCAATTAGGTTAGTCAGGCATGACTTGCCCTTGGTGAATCCATGCTGACTGTTCCTGATCACTTTCATCTCCTCTAAGTACTTCAGAATTGATTCCTTGAGGACCTGCTCCATGATTTTTCCAGGGACTGAGGTGAGACTGACTGGCCTGTAGTTCCCCGGATCCTCCTCCTTCCCTGTTTTAAAGATGGGCACTACATTAGCCTCTTTCCAGTCATCCGGGACCTCTCCCGATCGCCAGGAGTTTTCAAAGATAATGGCGGATGTGCTTGCAGAGCCATTGGTCAACTCCTTTAGCACCCTCAGATGCAGTGCATTCGCCCCCATGGACTTGTGCTCGTCCAGTTTTTCTAAATAGTCTCAAACCACTTCTTTCTCCACAGAGGGCTCATCACCTTCTCCCCATACTGTGCTGCCCAGTGCAGCAGTCTGGGAGCTGACCTTGTTTGTGAAGACAGAGGCAAAAAAATCATTGAGTACATTAGCTTTTTCCACGTCCTCTGTCACTAGGTTTCCTCCCTCATTCAGTAAGGAGCCAACACTTTCCTTGACTTTCTTCTTTTTGCTAACATACCTGAAGAAACCCTCCTTGTTACTCTTAACATCTCTTGCTAGCTGCAACTCTAAGTGTGATTAGGCCTTCCTGATTTCACTCCTGCATGCCTGAGCAATATTTTTATACTCCTCCCTGGTCCTTTGTCCAATATTCCACTTCTTGTAAGCTTCTTTTTTGTGTTTAAGATCAGCCAGGATTTCACTGTTAAGCCAAGCTGGTTGCCTGACATATTTACTAGTCTTTCTACACATCGGGATGGTTTGTTCCTGCAACCTCAATAAGGATTCTTTAAAATACAGCCAGCTCTCCTGGACTCCTTTTCCCCTCATGTTATTCTCCCAGGGGATCCTGCCCATCAGTTCCCTGAGCGAGTCAAAGTCTGCTTTTCTGAAGTCCAGGGTCCATATTCTGCTGCTCTCCTTTCTTCCTTGTGTCAGGATCCTGAACTCTACCATCTCATGGTCACTGCTTCCTAGGTTCCCATCCACTTGCTTCCCCTACTAATTCTTCCCAGTTTGTGAGCAGCAGGTCTAGAAGAGCTCTGCCCCTAGTTGGTTCCTCCAGCACTTGCACCAGGAAATTGTCCCCTACACTTTCCAAAAACTTCCTGGATTGTCTGTGCACTGCTGTATTGTTCTCCCAGCAGATATCAGGGTGATTAAAGTTTCCCATGAGAACCAGGGCCTGCGATCTATTACATGAGGCTGCGTAATTTCTGCTAGTTGCCAAAAGAGAGCCTCATCCACCTCATCCCCCTGGTCTGGTGGTCTATAGCAGACTCCCACCGCAACATCACCCTTGTTGCTCACACTTCAAAACTTAATCCAGAGACTCTCAGGTTTTTCTGCAGTTTCATACCAGGGAGGAGGTTTCCTGGATATTGGAAACAACCATATGGATGTTTTCAAAGGAAAGCTGCAGATGGATGTAGACCCCACAACAGAAACCGTGTGCTTACCAGGGTGGAAAATTCCAGTGGCACTATGTAATCCAGTATGTAAGGAGCTTGAAAGTCAATAGAGCAAGGGTATCATAGTACCTAGAGGCCAGGACAGCCTGGGTAAGCAGTATGGTGGTCATAAAGAAGCCATCAGGCAAATTACACATCTGCATAGACCCAATGCCACTGAATAGGGCATTGAACAGATGCCACTAGCCACTGCCCACAATTTATGACATCTTGCCAGAACTTTCCAAAGCCAGAATCTTTATGGTCTATGATGTGAGGAATGGGCTTGGGCACATAATCTTGGGTAAAGAGGCCAGCGTGCTGATGTCCTTTACAACACCATTTGGTTACTACATGAGGCTGCGCATGCTGATGGGCTAAGCCCAGCACCAGAGATGTTCCAGAGAAGACTCACCCAAGAACTGGAAGGACTGCTTGGGGTGAAGATAGTTGCAGATGACATCCTTATTGTGGGTGAAGGGAGCAATGAGAGAGACACTGAATGAAGCCGTGAGAAGAAACTACAAGCTTTTCTACAGTGATGAAAAGACAAGAATATAAAATTCAACCCAGAAATAATGTGACTGAAACAGCTGAGGTGACATGCATTGGATATCTGCTCACAGATGAAGGACTGAAAACAGATCCCAACAAGATCAAGGCAGTCAGAGACATGCCAGCTTCAGTGGATTTGAAAGGAGTACTGCACCTCATAGGAATGTTAAAATTTTCTGTCCAAGTTCTGGCCACACTTGGCTGCAGTAGTGGAACCTATATGCTGGCTTACAAAGTAGGATGTCGCGTGGAACTGGGCAGGTTCCCAACAGCCAGCATTTCACATGCTGAAACAAACAGATTCCTCTGTTCTGAAATACTACCAGCCAGGTGAGCCTCTGACATTCCAGTGGCATGATTGAAGAAAGGATTGGATATAGCTCTTTTGAAGGAAAGAATTGGATGTAGCTCTTTTGAAGGAACAGCCAGTCGCTTATGCTAGCGGAGCCCTCTTGGAGACTAAGCAGGGACACTCCCAAATAGAAAATGAGCTTCTTGCTATGTTATTTAGAGTGCAGTGATTCCATCAGTACATCTATGGCTACCTCTTATTAGTGTAATCAGACCACAAACCCCTAGAGACAATCATGGCAAAGCCTCTTCTTACTGCATCAAAGAGGTTGCAGTATATGTTGATGCGTCTCCAGCACTACCTGGGAGAAAAATCAGATTTTGTCCAAGATGATTACTGGTATCAGCTGACAAGCTGAGCATGTATACCTAGTATCAGTGAACTGGGTGAGGACACAGTGCAGCATATTAATGGATTCAATCTCCCAGTTTCTCATAAATGCCTCCTGTTCCTTTGGGTCACTCATCCCTCTTGCATACGTCACTTTGTATGACCTGGGGGTCATATGTTATATGCGGTTGCTGTAGTTGTCAGAAGGATATTAAGTGATAGCAAATGGTAGGGTGACTGCTTCAGCAATTCCAGATGGGAAAGGAAGGGTCTATGCAGCCATGGCTGGAAAGGCAAGTGGTTCACTATACAATCTCTCTATTAAGATGTAGTCTGCACTACAAAAGCAATTCCTTGTTCGATACTTCTGAACTCCAGTAACTTAGAATTTTCCATTAGCTTTTTAAATGAAATTTTGCATTTGGTTAGGCTATAATGTGTGCTTGTCTATTTCAATGTAAAATTCTTTAAGTGGAAGATAAACTTCAATGTTTAAAGTTCAAAAGTATTTTGACTACACTTCATTTTATGAATTAAATGGAATAGTTAATATTCAGTTTGAGTCATACATGTTTATTAGGCATAACACAAAAAACAAGTCAGTTAGAACATAATATATCTATTCTCTGTTGCTGATTTGAAATATATTCACTTTTGGAAGACACTTTACAAGCAGAATTGTGTTAGAAAGCTTATGAGCAGAGGGAATAAAGCTTTTAAAGTTATGTCATGTCACAATACATACAATCATCTGACATCTTAAAATTAGAAATTTCTCTCTTTGCGATTTGAAAACCTTGCTAATCATTCAAATAGCAACTGTTCTCCAACAGCTTCTGGGAACTGCAGTAGGGAGAATTCTTGCATAGAGTTAGTGTAACCCTGGAAATGCTTGTGGGTATTAATTATTATAAAAAGGAATTACAAAAAAAAGGACAAAACTGTGAACATGATTTCTTAAAGTTACCTTTAATCTTTATACTTGAGCTGGATTTCACATGGACTCTCTTCCAATCTCTTTTTGCAAAGGCAAAGGAGAAAGTTCTCCACTATGACTTACATTGTAGGTACTTTAAAAACAAGAGGAAAAATTTTGCCAATATGGCTACTCATTCTCTCACTGTTCTACCTCCTTCCATACAGTCCCATACACCACTTGTAGAGTGGAGCCATAAGGCCTATGCCACACTCCCATCTAATGATCAAATATATTCATTACAACTAAAAATTGTATTTAAAAACAAAAAACTGATCAACTCTGCTTCACTCACCTACTTAATGGATAACTAAGGACTGCTAGTAAGTAACCCTTAAAGAAAACATGCCTTTTTAGATGCAAGCCTGTATCTTCCACTGCGTAACAGTATTTTGAGAACTGCTAAGTGCATTCTCAGGCACTGGAAAGCTATGTATATATATTATATAGATTGTACAGAAATCATTCCAACCTAGGAGGCTAGAAAGAAGGAAGTTACAGTAAAAAAGATAATGAGATACAATTGGGTTTGAACAATGGGGCAGAGAGAAAAGAAGGATTTTAGGGCTGTCAGAAGACAATAAAATCCACTTTAAAAATCGCCACTATTGAACTGGGATAATTGCCAGAGGTCAAGGAAACAGAGGAACCCTAAATTATAAGCCTCAAATATTCTGTGTTAACAGAAGAAAAATTTCACAGGATGTTAGTAGTCAATTTTTATTCCAGAAATAGAAATCTTTCCTACATCACTTTATCTTCATTTTTCTAGTTAAGTCACTACAACAGAACATCAGTAATTCCTGCCAATGACTATTCTGCAAACTACTAAATGTTATGAATGAGCAAGAAAATATACAAACAAGAAGGCAAATAAATGAATACATTTATTTGTGCTGTATTTTAAAATTGCAGTGTAGTATTAATGACACCACCACTTTATCATACTGTAGTTTGTTTATGTAGTCTTAACAATAAAAGATCTCACTGTAGCACTGTTATAGTTTCCTGACCTTTCCACAAGAGTTTAAATGTGTGCAACAGGACAGTCCCATTTGTCAGTATTTACTATTCTTGTGTAAATGTTTGTTATTGGTAGTGCAACTACAGTTTTACTTTCATAAATATTAACACACAAAGGGTTCAAGTTCAAGTTAACACACAAAGTTCTAGGAGTTTGTGAATACCAAGAAGCACAGCCAAAGAAATAGACCCATGGAAATTCTGCAACTTTTATAACATTGGAAATGACAATTTCTTTGTGTTCATAGACTTCTCAAACTTCATTGCACTGCAATCCTCTTCTGAAAACAAAATTACTACGTAATGCTAGGGAGGGGGAGGACAGAGCCTGAGCTTCGCTGCCCTGGGTGGGGGGGTCGTGTGGGCCTGACCTCTGCTGCCCCAGGTGGGGGGGGGGGCAGGAATTCAGGCTTCAGCCACAGGTCCCAGCAAGTCTAATGCTGGCCCTAGTGACCCCATTAAAATGTGATCTGACCCACTTTGGGGTCCCCACCCACAGTTTAAGAACCACTGGGCTAGAGGAAACGGGAAGCTTACAGAGGGCTACATACTGTCTGTAGCCTTACTAGTATTACAGCTTCTTTTTGCTAACTTGGTTTATTTAGTTACACCAAAGTTATTGCTCCCTTGTATGATCTGTTAAGACTCATCTTCAAAAGAGGAGCTTAAGTTGCCTCCTTTAAAATTTGCACAAACACTGCAAACACGGTGAAGTAATTGAACTTGCAAATTACAGTGACATGCAAATAATATTTATTTTTATATATTTGAAAGTACATAAGGAGCATAACTAGCCCCTGCTAACAGGACCCAGGGGCCAAATTCTGTGAGGACATCTGCTCAGAACAGGAGTGGCCCATCTGTGGCTCCAGAGCCACATGCAGCTCTTCAGAAGTTAATATGCGGCTCCTTATATAGGCACTGACTTTGGGGCTGGAGCTACAGGTACCAGCTTTCCAGTGTGCCTGGGGGTGCTCACTGCTTAACCCCTGGTTCTGCCACAGGCCCTGCCCCCACTCCACCCCTTCCCGCCCCTCCCCTGAGCCTGCCATGCCCTCGCTCCTCCTCCCCAGAACTTCCTGCATGCCACAAAACAGCTGAACGAGAAGTGCAGGGAGGGAGGGAGAGGCGCTGACTGGCAGGGCTGCCGGAGGGTGGGAGGTGCTGGGAGCGGGGGCCTGCTGAGATATTACTGTGGCTCTTTGGCAATGTATGTTGGTAAATTCTGGCTCCTTCTCAGGCTCAGGTTGGCCACCCCTGGCTCAGAAGAACCTCTCAGGTTCAGGCTCAATGCTTGAGAAGGTGGGTAAAGGAAGGAGGAGAGTTACAAAAGTAAAAGAGCATGAGGTACTGCTCTTGTTGCACAGGCAGCTTGCTACCTCCTCTTTTCATAATTCATGATTTTTATAAGTTAATGTGATATTTATAGTTCAAGGAGCACAGTCAGAGTGCTGAAGTGGAGTTCAGTGATAGAAGAAATGGAGAATGAGGTTGCATGGCACACAGGAGAGGATATTCCAGGTAGAGGGAAATGGGGAAATATGGCTTATAGGAAGCAGTTCTCCCCCCCGAAGTGGGGAGGGGGAGAACCACACACAGACCGTTTGCTGTATTCCACAACACTGAAGAAAAAGGTAAGCTGCAGCTTGGTTATGGCTTCAGCCAGGCTTTTGAGTATTCCCAGGTTCTGAAAGTGACACATCTGGCTGCTTCCTCCCCTCTGGCATCTCTGCAATCCAGTCCCTCCCTTTCCCTGAGGGCATGCTGAGCACTGAAGAGGAAATTCTAATAGCCCATGTTCTTTCACTTCCTAGAGTAGAAGATTTCCTGCCTTGATTGATCCTTGAGGAATGGTCCGTTCCCCAGATGCTTGAATGTTGCCCTCTCTCCTGGAAGCACGGGGCTGCTGCCACAAATCTTTGTATACAAAGTTGATATAGAGAAGCTAATGATCTCTGCTGAGTAGAAACAATTAAAGAAGAAACTAACCCAAGGTGAGTCACTGCTTGTATATTCAAGAATCCAGCTGCAAGTGCAATTACCCAGTTTGCTCAGACAGATGAGTATTTTGCATGCACAGGTACCAATTTGTACTGTGGACTTAATTTAGGAGCAAATGTGCAGTGTTTTTGTTCTTCCTGTGTGTGATGTCATAACATTCAGAGAGAGAAAGTTTGGACAGTATTGTATTGATCCAGAGAGCACTTCCAGCTTTGCATTCTCAACACTAGCTTTGCAAGTTCAAAACTAGCAGGGGGAGTACCAGGGGAACAGGCTGTGCAGTATGAAAGTGGAGGGGGGAAAAGGGGGAGGAAACTTTTCTTTTTGAAAGGCTGATGAAGGTGAAACCCTCAGGGAGTTCTCTGAGCAAAGATTCTCTTTTAAGAACTAGCACATCTTAAGTACAGGTCTCTGGAGAAGTGACATCACCCTTTCATTTCATGTTCAAGGTCACTAAAATACGCCGAAAATAAATTTGGAATGGGAGGGAAACTGATAAAGCCAAATAGCAAAGTGTAGATCTAACGAGAACAACAACATTAAGTGCAAGTCTAGTTGCTTGATCACATAACGCTTCTTATTCTGACATCCTTTTGATATAACATGAGGATGCTACCCATAGGGACCCACACAGGTCTTTACATTCTAATGCTCCTTGCAATAGCAAAGGCCTTTCTAGGAGGAAAAAAAGGGGAGGAGGCTTGTCCATTACATCAGCATTGTCTTAGTTTTAAATAGCAAATTCTCCTCTCCACAGTTCACAGATGCACTAAACATAATAAGAGGTGCTGTGCACTCTATCCTCAGAGCGAGCTAGAGTAATGCTGGGAAGACAGTAAAACAGATTTAGCTGAACCTGCAGCAAACTCACTTTTCTTTAATTCCCCTCAGGAGTTTACAGACTGTTGATGCTCAATTTGTTTAAGCATTTTTACATGGGAGGTGGGGAAGACCACTAAGGAAGAAATGCACAGATAAGCAGTAAAAGTGGCAGAGCTACCTCAGCAGGTTCCAGTTTCAGCTCATTCTGCCAAAGAGTGCAGGCAAGCGTTTAAAAGAGAACCTAATTAAGAAAATTGACTGGCACTTGGTTTCATTGTTGGTCTCTTGGAGCAGGAGAAATCAATCTAGCTCAGACTTGACAGCAGTGTAACATAAAGGGCACTCTGCAAACTACTAACTAGCTGAAGACTAAATTCTGCATTAGACATTCACATATGGCTCTGTGAGCACTGAATTAGAGAAATAGTCGAGTCAAGTGTAGAAAGCCTTTGGGCTCATGGAGTAATTGACTTTTGTGGACTCTACACACTGTGACCTCTCATAGGCTACCTCAGTGTTTCCTTGAAAATAGAATGACTGAGTTAGTGCTTTTGGTGCCATACAATGGCTTAGTGAGTTAAGATCCTGATCATCCTTGTCTGTAGAGTTTATACATGAGGGTAAAGCCATCTCTCATGAGGAAGTAACATTCATTATTCACTTAAGGTTCACCTTTACTACAGGAGCCATTCCTATACATGGGGATATTTTTTGTTTCTTTTCAAATCATTTTTTCCATGTACACTTACAGAGAGTAAGTGTATGTGTGTGTTCAGTATATAAAGGGAAAAAGGGAAAAATAGAGATCTTCTTGTTTTCACTTTAACAAGTAACGCACTCAGGTACCACAAAGACGAGTGTGGAATAAGAAGCTGGAGAAACAGAGAAATAGACAAATCGATATATAGGAGTTAGGGTGATGTGATACACGACTGTTCTCAGCATGAGTTAGGGATGAATACATCACTCACAAGTTGCAAAGTCACCAACGAATTATGTATAACCGAAATAGTGCACTAACAAAACCTTTATAGCACGCCACCCTATAATACAGTCTTGTATATGTTACATACAAGTTTCATAAAACTGTTATAGGAAAGTTTTAGAATTTGGGGGTGAGAGGATTATTTTCCTGTGGCTCCAAAGTCAAGCATATTTTTTACTGTAACACCAGTTGCTCAGGGTTAAAAAAACTTCTAAAAATACCCTTGTTACATTATGCCCCCATATTCTTCATAGAAATATTGTTATGATACGAATTTGGCATAACTGAGATGTTTTATGGAAGATGGATCATGTGAGGTATCATTGGAGAGGTTATAATTTACTGAATGTGATTATCCAATTTGTATACATGTATCATTTCGGTATCTGAAGTTAGGAATATTGACTATGTAACAAAATTACAGCTGGGTGAGTACTTGGGGAACGCCCATCAGAGAGTATGCAATCAGCCTGGATGGGCCATTTGGAAAAAAATGGGTCTTTGAAGATGCTGATCTCTCATCTTCCTGGAGTTTCTTCCTGTGGACATTACACATAAGCCTTGTCTCATGGTTGCTTTAACACTGCAAGGTCATATGATGATGTCACCTAGTATGAAATACCACCTTGGACACTGCTGGTAATTTTTTCACTGAAGAAGTGGGGTGAGGATCAAATAGGGAAACAAAAGATTCCCACCTTATATAAATCCTATTTAAGGCTGGAGAGTGTGTTAATCAAGGTCGCTGATTCTTCACTGAATCCCCACCCAGAATGACTGCTGTAAAACTTAAGACTGATCTAAGGAGAAAGGACTGGGACCCAGGCTGAGAGAGGGGTCTAGCTTGTGACGAGAAATACCTGGAACTCTGGGCTGTAGAAACTCTGCAACTGGCCTAAACAACATTTCGGGTGAGAGAGTACTATTTTTAACCACTTTCTTTAGTGAATGAAGCTTAGGTTTCATGTTTGTTTATTTTTCTCAGTAGTCTGCTTTATTCTGTTTGCTGTCCCTTATAATCACTTAATTCATCCTTTGTAGTTAAACTTGTTTTGTTTTCTAAAACCCAGTTTGTGCAATTCATAACAGGGGGGAGCAAAGAGCCGTACACATCTTCCTCCATACTGAGGGAGGGGGTGATTTTCATGAATTTACACTATATAGATCTCTATACAGCACAAGACAATATAATTTTGGGTTTACACTGTAGATGGTGTGTGCACAGGAGTGCTGGGCATTCCCCTAGCTGATGGCAGATTCTGTGTCATTCTACAGCTGGGCATGTCCCTACCTGTGTGTGTGTGCTGGAAGGGGGCTTGAGAGCCTGACAGCAGCATAGAGGGGTGGGACCCAGGCTGGAGGGCAAGGCCAGATCAGTGGGACTCCAGCACATCAGGTGGCACTCCGGCAGGGGGATCCAACCTGTCACAACCCTAACATAGGCTTTTATAGATACTACTAGTAGTAATAGTATAGTAGCACCTGAATGCCACAACCAAGACTAAATCCCCATTGTCCTAGGCCGGGTACAAATATATAACCTTATATTTATATAAGGAATAAATATAAGTCCCTGCCCGAAAGACTCTGCAATCTAAATGGACAAGACAGAGAAAGGGGGTAGGAGAATAAGAATGGCCATCCTGGGTCAGACCAATGATCTATCTAGCCAAGTATCCTCTCTTCTGACAGTGTTCAGTGCCGGATGCTTCAAAGGAAATGAACAGAACAAGGCAACTATTGAGTGATTCATCCTCTCTTGTCCAGTCCCAGCTTCTGGAAGTTGGAGGTTTAGGGACACCCAGAGCATGGGGTTGCATCTGTGACCATCTTGGCTAATAGCCATTGATGGACCAATTCTCCATGAACTTATCTAGTTCTTTTTTAACCCAGTTATACTTTCAGCCTTCACCATATCTGCTGGCAATGAATTCCACAGGTTGACTGTATGTTTTGTGAAGAATTACTTCCTTATGTTTATTTAAACCTGCTGCCTATTAATTTCATTGGGTAACCCCTAGTTCTTATGTTATGTGAAGGGGTAAATAACTCTTCCCTATTCACTAGCTCCATGCCATTCATGATTTTATAGACCTCTATCATATCCCATCCTTAGTCATGTTTATCAGGTGATCAGTGCCGGTCTTTTTAATCTCTCCTCATACTGAAGCTGTTCCATCCACTTTTGTTGCCCTTCTCTGTACCTTTTCCAATTCTAATATTGTATGTGGTTTTTGAGATGGGGCAACCAGAACACACAGTATTCAAGGTGTGAGTGGATTTATATAGTGGCATTATGGTATTTGTCTTATCTATCCCTTTTCTAATGGGTCCTAATATTCTGTTAGCTTTTTTGCCTGCCGTTGTACATTGAGCAGATGTTTCAGAGAACTACCCATGTGACTCCAAGATCTGTGTGGTTACAGCTAATTTAGACCTCACCATTTTGTATGTATAGTTAGGCTTATCCCCCACCCCACCATACATTATTTTGAAGTTCAACGTTCATAAGTGCATCTGCTAGGAGTAGAGTGGCTTACTTACGGTCACACAGCAGAATCAGTAGGAGAGCTAGGAACAAAACCCAGGGCTCCTGAGCAACCGCGCAGTGTGCTAACCATTGGACCACAGTGCATCTCAGTCACTAGTATAAAATCTGTTATCTCTAGCTGCACAACAGCTGGAGATAGAAGAACTAACACCCACCCTTGTCCATGGGATAAAGTGGAAGTTTTTAGTCCTGTTGGTAAGAAATGTCAGACTTTAAACCCATGAGGTGGTTGGGGTTTTTTTGTTTTTTTTTTTTTTTTAAACAAACAGGTACACTCTATCCTGAAAGTTTGCGTGCAAGGCTTTAGTTTCCACATCTAGCACATCTCTAAAGGTGAGTGGAAATGCTTTTTAAAAATAAATTCTTGGAGATTTCAATTCCTTAAAAAGAGATATAATATTGTGGTGGTGCCTAAGAGTAGATGCATTATGATTATTATGGTAGCATCCCACT
Organism: Mauremys mutica; assembly: GCF_020497125.1. Classification (NCBI taxonomy): domain Eukaryota; kingdom Metazoa; phylum Chordata; order Testudines; family Geoemydidae; genus Mauremys; species Mauremys mutica. Next base: position 75,828,417 of record NC_059077.1, read on the forward strand.
CAATGATTGCAACCTCATTGCGCCAAGTACCGTACAGAGACACAGCAAAAAGACAGCCAAGGCCCCAAAGACTTGAATTACAAGTATAACTTTTGTCTTAAAATATATCTTCTATATTATAAATTAATAGATTTTTAAGTCCAAAATGGTCTAGTCTGATCTCCTGCATAGCACAGATCAGAGAATTTCAACCAGTATTTCCTGCTTCAACCCCGTAACTTCTGGTTGAGTTACAGCATTTTTTTTTTTAAGAAAAATATCCCAGTTTGAGTTAAGAATGTCAACTGATGGAGAATCCACCACATCCCTCAGAAAATAAATCTAATACCTTCACTTTAAAACCATGCATCTTATTTCTACCCTGAATTTGTCTAGCTACTGTTTTCAGCCTTACTTTATTTATCTGTCAGGACCCTACTTTCAAGGATTGCATTAGTAGACTGGCCAGAAAACAGAATTTCCCCCCTATGAAAAATTTCTTATAGAATTTTCCTCTGGGATTTTTTTTAAAATCAATTTTGGGAAAACCAAAACCAGAAAATTTTGGCTTGCTCCAGGCTGCTCAGTTTGCAGGAAGCTGCATCCTAGGACTACCCGCTTCCTGTGTGGGGAGGCAGTGGGGGGAGGCAACTGCCCAGGAAATTGAGGAACTAGCCCCTCAAAGCAGCTGCCACCCCATGGTGCTCAAGGAACTGGAGGCCTGGGAAGTTTGGTGGCCTTGGTGGCAGCTGCCATGAAGTCAGGGAACCCAGGATGGCAAGCCACCAGACTGCCTGCCAGCTTGCCTGACATGTGTCTGTCAAAAGTTTCATGTGAAATGTGTTGATTCTGAGAAGTCAGCATTTTCTGACAGAAAAAAGTGTTCCATTGAAAAATTTTGGCCAGCTCTATGCATTAGTAATCCAAGGAGTCCTGCTCTCTTTAGGTGACAGTTATATCAGCTGCTGCATGACAAACTCAGAACCTTGTGCCCCAGACCTTTAGTCCTAATGGAAAAAAATAATTCAGTTCACTTTGAATTCAGATTGGATTTCACAACACACACATCAAAGACCAGGCATGTTTAAATCTGCATGTGTAATTCTCTTCTGCTCTAGGGTCTTAAATAGGTTGGGGGTTTTGAGCATTTTAATTCTCAAAGACCTCCAGAGTTCAGTAAGAAAGCTTTTGTGACAGTGATCTCTAAAGAACAGACAGACCTCCCTCTGCAAATGCAGCTGTTACCATCCAATTTCCCATTTAAGGATGGATTGCAAAAATGTTAATCAACATAATTTCTAAAAGATCAGAACCACTGATGAATTGTTTGATTCACTCTAATCAAATAGGTTTTTACAATGGGTAGTCAGTGCACAAACAACGTGGAAAGGGTTTTAAATGTGTTCTCACAGAGATAAGTTTGCAGCTCAGCTCTTGTGGGTAGGGAGTCATGCTAAAAAAAAAGTCTTTTTTGAGCAGGTTCACTGGATTGGTATTAGAAATTAACAAGACAAAATTCAGATGCAGACACCATAAAGTACAGCAATATATGTATCCTGGGTTTTGGTTCTGCCCATTATAAAGTGGGGTCACTTGCAAAATCCATATTTGGATTCTCTCTCACACACACAGTTCAGGGATTTTGAATCCATATGCCACATACTTGGGTTTGGCTGAGCTGAACTTGATGCAGAACCTGTAAGCTGTAGGCCACCTTTCTCTTCCCCCTATCTTGGTACTGTCCAAGGGCCAATATGGATGCTAGGGTTGCTTTAAGTTCACTGGCTGTACATAGAAGCTCCACTCCTGCTGGCTCTGGTGGTGCACCATATGCCCATTTTCCAGCCCCTTCCAAACCCCAACTCACCCCTGAGCAGAGGGTGCAGAGACTGTGGCAAAAGTCAGCTATGCAAGCTTTGCACCACTCGAGGATTCCCCGGTGTCAGGATTCCCCTTTAAGGTAGCTTTCTGGCTGGTTTGTACTCATAGGTGCTGGAACTGGGGGTGCTGCTGCACCCCTTGGCTTGAAGTGGTTTCCATCAATGGCTCTCAGCACCCCCACTATAAATATTGTTCCAGCACTCCTGTTTGTACTGACAGGGGCTGGGGATTTAGCGTGTGCTCTCTCTCTCTCTCTCTCATAAGTATGTGACCACCCCCATCACCACGGGGGGCCAGTGTTGTGAATATCATGGTATTTAGTGTTTTTCTTAAAGCACCAACTCCTGGAATAAGTATAGAACCACCTATCCCATCCTCTTTCCCTCACTGGAATTTGGCATCCCTACCTGCTGCTTAGTGAGTGAACTTAAGTTGAGGGTGACTCCCTCAGTCAGGGCAGGCCAAGTATAGTTTTACTGCCCTTTATGTATACAATAAGGATAACATTTCATTACCCCTGCACTCAATACTAAAGTGACGTGTAACTCAAACACCAGCACAAAAGTAGTTCCATCATGCTGTGCACCTAGGAAGAGTAGGCAAGTCTATGCAAACATGGTCTGTTTCCAAAGACTTTTCTTCCAGTTCATCATTAGCTCTAGGGGAGAGCTCATTCAGCCCCTCCTTACAGCATTATTAGACTGGCTGTAGAAAACATGTACAATGCAAACACGTGCTCCTGTATCTGAATATGGAAGGATTACTGGTAACCTGTCTACTTTTCAAAAATATTTTTTGTCAAAACTTCAAAAAAAAAGTCAGGTATAGTTTACTGATGGAATTATATAAACACTTCAATTTCCATTTGATTTTAGATTCATTCCATTTTTCTCAGAATCTCAACTTCAGCACCAACCTTCATCTAATTTCAAGTAGAATAACTGTATCAGAATCAGAACTCTCTCTCATAAATCTACATCTTGAACTTCAGAAAGGGATCCAGAATCCCCCAGTGTTTGTCAGTGTTTTAGTTAAACACTTACCCCTAATTTCATAATGTATATTGAATCCTTTGGCAGACCCTAAGGCTTCAAGCTTCAACTTGTTGGTTTTCCTTGTAGTGAGTTTTCCATGAGTGTCTCTCTCATTTTTCCTGTTAATATTTATTTATGATGGGACGCACACAACTTATTACTGGATGAACCAGGAAAAGATTAAATCCCTCACCCTCAGGAACTGCTCATGTTGTAGTCTTGAGAGAAAGGAAGTGCCCTATTAGAAGCTGCTGAGAAGTAGAGACAACATCTGTGCCACCTGACCAGGAAGCCAAAAAAGCAAAAGAGGCTTCCACACAGGTGAGATGAGAAATGTGGTCCCGTGAATGAAGAACTCATGCTCCCTCGTCTAGTCCAGTAGCTACCTGAATCAAACCTAAACCAGGAGATAAGAAGAAACTGGAGAATTATCAGGCTTGGTTGTCCAGGAGAACTATATTAGTTCCCAGAGAGACTATGCATACAGTAAGAAATATACCGTTGCATTTTCCCTTGGATGCTGAAGAATGCTGACCTGTGATTGATTTGTTTTCTTCTGGATGAGATTGTGGGACTGGATTTTTTTCCCTTTTAGGCTTGGTTTAAAGGGGTGTGTGGCATGACCCTCCATATCCTTTATGGAAATGTGCCAGATCCATATCATAAGCATGATAAAATATCATAAGCATGCAAAATGGGTCTTGTAAGGTATCATTGAAAAGGTTATAAGTTACATGCATATAAATTGGATAATCACATTCAGTATCATTTCTGTGTCTAAAGTTAGGAATATGGACTATGTAACAATTACAACTGTGTGTGTATTTGGGAGACACCCACCAGACAACAGGCCAACAGCTTTGATGGGCCATTAGGAAGAAACAACAAGACTGTGAAGATACTAATCTGTCTCCTTCCTGAGAGGCATCCTGGGACGTAGCTGTGATGCTACTAGGTCAGATGGTCCTGTCACCTGGTACTAAACACTATCTTGGACTTCTAGTTATTTTCCACTAACAGGAGAGGGAAGTCAAGTTTGGGAAACCAAAGATTTCCACCTTTATATAAATCATATTTAAGGCTGGGGAAAAAGACTAACAGGACTCTCCTCCATTGCCTACCCAAGAAGAAAGACTGCTGAAAATACCTGAAGAGACAAAGGAACTAACCTGAGGAAAGGAAGGGAGGAGTCCAGACTGAGACGGAGGTCCAGTCTGTAAGAAGAAATATCTGGAACTCTAAGCTACAGAAACTCTTCAACTTGCCTAAAAGAACACTTAGGGTGAGAAATTACTTCTTGAAACCAGTCTCTTTAAGATCTTACGATTAGTATGTATGTTTTGTTTTATTTGCTTAGTAATCTGCTTTGTTCTGTTTGCTATCCCTTATATTCACTTAAAATCTGCCTTATAGTTAATAAACAAAAACAAGTTTATTATTAAATCCAGTTTGTGCAATTTCTAACTGGCGGGGGGTGGCGGTATGTGCATCTCTCTCCTCACATTGAGAGGGAGGATGAATTCTTATGAGCTTGCTCTGTGAAAATTGTTCTGTACAGCGCAAGACAATATACCTTTGGATCTGCACTCCAAGGGAGGTGGGCAATTGAGTGATGGGGCAAGTCCCTTAAGCTGAGTCTTCCTAGAGCGAGCGAGCGTGCATGTGTGAGAGAGAGAGAGAGAGAGAAGAGGCTTAAGAGCCTGGCTCAGCAAGACAGAGTAAAGGGGGCCCAGACTGGTGGAACGGGCAGGCTCAGCGGTATCCCAGTACATCAGGTGGCACCTTAAAGGGGGACAACCCATCACAGGGTGGTGACCCCAAACCTGGTGTGAGCAGTAGTCTCATTACATGATTATACTGAAAATTAGACAAGTGTAAAGGGCCTTTAGAATCTCCTTCCATCAACTGCACTTTAGTTGTGTGTACATATATTTCACACACACAAACAAAAAAGAAGGGTCATTACAAAAAACAATTCTGTTAACTTAAGTGCTCAAGGGAGGTTATAAAGAAGATAAATATGCTGTGTTCTAGGCATACATGTTGAGTGACTTCAGATTTTATTTTTCTGATGCTGCTTCATATAGTAAATCCATTTTTCAAAGTTTTTTATTTTTACGCACACAGCACTGCATCTGTTTCTTTGAACAGCATATAAAATTGTTTATTAAAGCTTAGGGTCTGACATATATAATTTGATTTGTTTGATTTCTCAGCATTAAAATTCCATGGTTCTTAGAAATTCAGGAATATTTGGAAGTGACATGCTGTAATCCCAGGCCCATATTTTAATCACTAAGCACAGAAAAGCTCTTTTTTGTACCTTCATGGGACAATGTGTCATTGGCAATGTATCTGAGCTAATAAATCCCCAGGCCCTGTTCTCTCTTGAAAGGGGGTAGCTAAATCTAAATCAAATACAGCTCAATTAAATGCCTGTGTTTGTATTAAAATAGTTCATAATTATGAAAACTGAACTATGCTTTCACTTGAAATTTGCTCTTTTTAGCTGAAAAATATTTTGCTTCCACAGCAACCTAACAAGCTCAAAGAAGGGTTGAGCAGGTGTTGCAAAAATAGTTTCCACTAATATTTAAATGACTGAACAATTTCACTTTAACTGCGGCCATATCTTTTGTGTTCTCTGTAAAACCTAACCCAGGAGTTTGCTGGTTGTGATATTTAGAGACAGCTAGATAGATTCTTGGCTTCATTCTGACTTCAGTCACTCTTGTTGCATCTTACAGTAAATGTACTTAGACATCACCAGAATTAGCTGAAAGTTTTCTTGTCCCAAAAAAGGGCCACATTTTCAGAAAGGGGCACTCAAAGTGTGTGCCTGCAGTTACCCAGGTAAATTGGGTATTTGCACGTCAGTTGCTAATTAGGCCCCTAAATGACCGTTTGTACATACATATATGCAGTTTGAGTGTGCAGTTATGGTTGCAGTATTCACTCTGTGCACAAACACCACACCCATTGTTACACGTGGTCTGTAATGAAAGTCTATTTGTATGTGCGCTTTGAGTCTGTCTCTTCTAGTTGACTCCTATTTCTTGTGTGCTTCTCTATGGCACCATGTGTATAGGCAGTTCCTTCTGTGAACCCATGAGCTATGCAGGAGAGTCGCACCTCCTTTGTGATTAATGTACCACAAGGAATATGTTTCTGTTATTTAAACCAGGACCTGTGTCAGCAGAGAAACTGATAACCGCACCATGGACCAGTGACCTTTTCCTAAAATTTAGCCCATAGTGTATATGATGGGTCAACAATACACCCATTGCTGTGGTATTAAGAGCTGTGCCTTTAAGGGCTTGTGATGGGGTGGATAAACCACACACTGAAGAAGAAAGCCCTGCTCCCCCAGGCCTGCTGGATATCTCCAGTTGGAGGAGGGACTTAAAAGAGTATCTTCAGCACAGCAGGCGTAAAGAGACAGACCTGCACTTGCTGCATCAGGGGAACTACATCAGGAAGGCATTTCCCAGCAGGAGGTCTGCTGGATGGATCAGAGACTCCCTACCCTCTTGAGGGCCAAGTAGTAAGACCTGTACCCTATAACTGCCAGGCAGGGCTGCCACCACAGACTCATACCACTAGGTTGGGAGGCCAGTCCTGCTCACAGGGCTGAGTTCCCAGATACAAAGTTTGGGCAGAGCACCATGAATCGCTTATTGTTATGCACAGCCAGTTGCAAGTATCTTAAGCACTAAGTAGTCACTGAACATCACAGCTGCCACAGTAAAAACGTTGGTTTTGAGCAAAATACCCACTGGATTGTCTGTAAATCTCTGCAGCCAGAGACTGATCGTGGCCAACACCACTGCCAATTATCTCCTATCTGGTCTTTCAGCCTATCCTCTTGACTAAGACTGGGTAGGGCATGCAGGTACAAAAGCAATTTACCCATCAACACCGCTCCTTAGAGAATCAGAGGTTCTCCGGTCCTTGGGAAAGTCTGCATGAAATCATTCATATAATAGTAGGCTTAACAAAAACCAGAACAAATGGTATTAAAACAGAAAGGGCTTGCTTAGCATATCTAGATGTTCACTTTTAATTAGCTGAACTAGATAAGACACTCATCTTAGTTTGGGGCGGGGGGAGGGAAGAGAACTACTCTTTCATAGATGAAAAGCAAGTCTCTACTCTGATATTCTCCTATCAGAGTCAGCCCAATGCTGCTGTATCCAAAGAGAGATAAGTATCTCTTTCCCTGTCCAGGACTGCCATCCTCTCCCTCCAAGCCAGTCATGCACATGCATGGTCTGACTGCCTTCTCCAAGAGACAGTCCGTTCATGATGCAAAGACCCTTAAACAGTGACCAGAAGCTGTCCTCCAAGTTAAACATGTGCTTCAGTGCCCTTCCTGAATAGGGATTTTTTCCCCCCTGAATCAAGGTCTATATCAGTACATTCACCATACTTTTAACTTTGAGTTAAGAAAATAGGGATATACAGATATTTGTATAGCAATCTGAAAAATATTTGAAGATGGCTGATCCCATTTAGCACAGTGAAAGAGATTCTTATTCACAGAATAACTTAAAAAAAAAAAGTAAGGTTACCAAAACAAGGTGAATCTAGACAGCCTTACATAAGACATTCATTTCTTTTAAATTCCATGTTTCAAGTTGTGATTTTTTTATTTTTAATAGCTATCAAAAGGTGACCTCAAAGAAATTCTTGTCATAGAATCATTAGCATCATCTGTGTTCCCGAGAGGGAGGGAAAAAAAAAGTTATTCCACTTGCAGCCAGTAGCATAAGCTGGGGCATATTTTATTGAGAAAGGAACTAGTTAGAGAAAGGTTATGTGGAGAAGCTCCCTCTAGACATCTTTCTCTCCCCCTCTCATTTGAAATTCATGAAGATGAAGTGCTGCTTTTGTTTCCCATCTTGGAGATGAGCCCTAATACTCTAGCCAAAAGCAAGCTAACACAGCATAATTGTTTTTCATCTAAATTGCATGTCCAACCTGCTTAGTTTTCAAAGAACATTGATGATACTGCTTTGATACCCAACTACTGAATGACAAAGTACAGGGCACACAGGCAGATGGGCATGATGAGAATTTTTAATCACCCTTTTCCAGTCAGCCTTTCGTACAGTGGGAGAAAAGGGAAATGTAGGAGAGAAAAAAAGATTCATACAGACAAGATTTTTGTTTTCATTAAGGACTTGGAAAAAAAAAACCACACACGGTTTGAAACGAAGCTCTCCTGAGGTGTTTTTAAATCTATTCTAGTCCATAGAATTAAAAGGGCTTGAAAAGGTTACAAAATGAAAGAATGGCCAGAAAGCACAAAGGAAGTTCCCTCTTCTACAAAGACAAAGGCTTTTGAGGGGGAAAAAGGTGTGTTTTATATGAAGATCTGCACCTGAAACCAAGTAAATTGTTGAAAATATACATTAGATTTGAATGTTATGGTTTTTAAACTCCCTCAAGTATATACATGTACTTCAACTATATTTTAACATGCACTAGTCTCCTTTTGTCTCAGACATTTAATTTAATCTTATCTTACATGCACAAGATAATTATGAGGAGGCCCAGGTAGACGTGAATGAAAATAATCACCTAAGACAGTTGTATCAAAATCCATCCTCACTGGCAGACATACACTGCAGGAAAAGCATGTGGCTTCTATTATTGATCTCAGTGCTTCCTTGCGTAATCTGGAGCTAGGACAAAAGGCTTGATTCTGTCTAAGATATTTGTTCCACTTAATTTAATTCTTCTTTCCAAGTTTAAACTATTGTTTTCTAATTACATTCTTAAACTCTACAAAAGGGGGTTGGGGAGGGGAAATGTGTTCCTTTGCTTGCCGTGCATGTAAAGAATGTGGACGTAGAGGCTGCATTATCCCCGCTGCTTTCTGTAATCTTATCTCTCTGTTATTGAGCACTGGAAGCTTCTGATCCCACAGCAGGCAGGGCATCCTATAGTGTTTCCATAATACATGGCGGAAAAGATGATGGGGGGAAGGGAACAACAACAACTCCCTACAGAGAACTCAGGTCTGTACTTCCCTTCTTTCAAAATGAAATAAAGAGGAGATTTAATTTTCCTTGTGCTTTCTACAACAAATATGGATGCCTGTTAGTTTAAACAAATGCAGGAACCTTTCTATAGTCAGGTTATTATTAATTACACACTATGTTATTCTCTAAAACTGTTCAAAACAAGTTGTCCAAAAACCTCCCTCCACTTCCACTCTGATCTGTATATTGTATATGTAGCTAGCTAAGAATAAAATAGAAATAGTTCTGGAAAAAGCATCCCTCGTTAAAATATAAATATATATATATAGAGAGAGAGAGATTAGATATAGATATACACATACACACATATGAGAAATGAATCTACCAGGGAACAACTCAGGAAATGAGCCAGGATTAATGTGTTCAAAGCCAGGTTTCTTGTTTATTTGCTATGTGAACCTCGGCAAGTCACAACCTCTCTTTGCCTCAGTTTATACATCTGTAAACTGGGTATGATAGTTAGCTAGTTATGATGCTTCCCAGGGATGTTGTGAACATGAACATTTTGAGATCATACTTTAAGTGCCTTCCATCTAACAACAGTTAGTAATGTTTCAGCAGGTATTGGTTCCCATAAGACTTGATCCTACAAGGTGCTGAAGAATCTATGAACTAGCAAAGTGCTTAAGCATGTTCTTAACTGACTTCAGTGGTACTATTTGTACGTTTAAACATAGGAACATTCTTTGCTAGATCAGAGCCAAGGTGCTCAGCACTAAGGCTAGCCAGAAAAACAAAAATTTCACCTCACAAAAGTTAGAGGTTGCAACATTTTGTTCTCATTCTGCATTGGAACCAAAACTAGACCTTTTGAAGTGATTCATGGGAGGCAGGGGGAAGACACACAAAAGGGACTGGACAGTGGTCAGGGTATTCACCTGGGAAGTTAGTGATCCAGGTTCAACATTCTGCTCTGAGTCAGGCTGAAAAGGGACTTGAATCTGGGTCTACCACATCCCCCAGGACTGCTCTAATCAGTAGGGTGTTGAATATGCTTGAGTGGGCTCGGTTTTGTTTCCATCCTTGACTGACGAACCCATCTGATGAAAATTTCATCACAATAGACATTTCCATGAAGTTTTGCTTTTCACAAATTGATATTTTCTGGTGAAGCTAGCTCTGCCCAGCACCTTTCAAGGTCTAGCTCATAATGAAGCACAGTAAATTACCAGGGCTCGTCAGTATTACAAAGTCTTCACTTTCGCTTGTGTGCAAAGCTTTTTTCTGTTGCACAAAGGTTTACAGAATACTTTGAAACAAGCCATCAGAGATGTCTTGATTGTTTAGTCTGTCTTAAAAAAAATTTTAAAAAAGGAAGAAAGAAAAGGGTTGCTAAGAATCAACCCTTAAAGAGTTTGAGGCACTAATGTCACTCTCATCTACTTCTGAAGCATTGTGTGTGCATAGATGATGTTCCGGAGCACTCCCAGTACTATTAGAGGCAACACAGATCGTGCATTTACTGAAAACCCTCTGGTTCCACAGTGAGTGGACAGAAGGACAAAAGCAAGTCAACTACTGCTTTTGCCTAAGCATGGTGAAATTGCTATTGATCTTATTGACTGGGTCACTGAAGAGCTGCTGTACATTAAGTAGAGAAGAAAGACTGAAAATTACATTAATTCAAATTGCTAAATCAATATTTAACAGAACAGTTAGTGGTACTTGACCTCAGAAGCACCTTTAATAAAACAAAGGTGAAGTAGAGCAGCCTGAGGCATATGCAACACAATAATGTGAATTAATGTGGAAAAGATACATTTCAAGGGCCTATACTAATGTAGACAGTTTCTGTGGGTACTTGTCAAGTAGCAAGGGGAAGTTTTAGGCTACTATATCTTATCAGACATGAAGAAGGAATAATCATAGAATTTTTTTCTACCTTGATTATCAGTGTATCCATTTAGGGTTGGTACATCATGTAGCCTACTAATACAGGCTGAAGAGCAAGAAAAGTCAGTCTAACACTACACTCTACTGCATTTTTTTCTGATGTATTGGTAAGCTCCAGACAATAAAACTTGGAAAGAAGGGTGAAAGATACTCTTGGTGGAAATAAATGGGAACAAGAAGAAGATGAGTTGGAGAGAAACAAAAACAACAACAACAAAAAAGACACACACACTTTCACCCACCTTATCATTCAGACTATTTTTAACCCTTGCACGTGCATATACCTCAACAGTTATACCTGTTGCATATTCATCTTGAAATCAAGAGCTACTTTGGTATGTGATAGGTTGACTGCTCCTGAATCTAGGCATGCCTGGAACCTGGATGCACCCATGCTTCTCCTGGCCTGAAAAGAATCCTGAGACAGAATCAACTCTGGAATTGTAGGTAGCCCCCAGCTTATGGCACACAACATAAATGATCAAGAAAAACATGGTCACAACTGAAAAGACAAAAGATGAATTCATGCCAAAATATCTGAAGACAAGTGATTAGCACAAGCAAATATAAACAAAAAAAATCACAAATAGGCTATCTTAATAAAGTGATCAGAAGTTAAGGCACTGAACTGAAACTCTGGGTACAGTTCCTACACAAGTGTCTTCTGTGACTCTAGGCAAATTACATGCTTAATGTCTGTTGCTCAGTTCCCCCACCTGTGAAATGGGGATAATACCATCCCCCTGCCTCAGTGGTTTTTTTTTTTAAGGGTTGTTATGGAATATACCCTATGTTCATGCCCTACATGCAATTGTAGTCATCTTTGTACTTGTATGCCTTGTAAGGTATCATTTGAAAACTCAATTTGCTTGGTCAATATTTTCCTGATGAAATGTGTGGCAACACTGTAGGTGATGCTAGAAAATTCCTTTACTATGTGTAACAGGGTGCTGACCAGGAGACCTGGCCAGGGCCCTGTTAGCCCCAGTTCCCATTAAGGGGAATTACTTGGAGCTGGCAGGGTGTGGCTCATTGCCGGGCTAAAGAAGAAACACTTGTGGATTTTATGGTCCAGGGGGCTGTATAAAGCTCACAGGGAGGAATTGGGGGCGGGGGGAAGGGAAAGGGAGGAGCCTTAGGCTGCAGTTCCCAGCTAGTTGCAGAAACCAGGTGTTCCCCAAGGGGCTACCTGGACTGAATTGAACTGTATATAAAAGGTGTGAACAAACACCGAAAATAAAAGGGTACTGGTGTTTGCACAGAGAGTTGGTTTTTGAGAGAAGCAGTGAAGCGCATCACTACATTATGTTATTAACATCCTCCAAAGCCCAGGACTGTCCTAAACAAAGGAATGTGTGGTTTCTGCTTAAATTAAGGCAAACAGAATCATCAAGTAGGGAGGGAAAACAAAGGAAGTTCGAACAGGTGGGGAAAAAACGGCTGGGAATATCCTTCCACACAGACTCTGCCACCTGGGTCTCAGCTGGAAATGTTTTTCAAGACGAGGGCTGAAATTAATAAAAAAGAAGGGACAAACACCAGTGTGTTTGAACTGACTAGGCAAGGTCCTTTGCTAAAGTGTGTGTGTTCATGCAAGAGTGCTTGCGCATGTTTCTCTCCCTACCCACCTCATTCTCTGCACCTGCACAGACAAAAAGAAACAGCTATTGGACTCTGAAGGAGTGGTTCTGACTTGAAAGTTTGATCATTTGTTTGTTGGACCATGCAATGAAAAAGATGCTTTTCAATTAAGATAGTTTCTTAAGTAGGTACTAGTAAGCGTTTTATCTTTATTTTTCTTGTAACCATTTCTGACTTCTATGCCTCATTACTTGTACTCACTTAAAATCTTTGTAGTTAATTAATTTGTTTTGCTGTTTCATCTAATCCAGTGGATGTAAGATGAAGTAGGTGGGTAAACATTTAAGGTAATAAGCTGGCATATTATTTCCTTAAAGAAATCACCTTGATCGATCAGTCCTTCAGGCCTCATAGATTGCACCAATCACAACACATCTTCTATTCTTCTCTTATAGTGGCCTTGTTTCTCCATGTGCAGCCATGCCTTTTTATGATAAAAATATTCCCATTTCTTTGGAGGTTGGCTTTAAATATATGACACTATATTTTTACTATCTAGGAGAGGGCTGGACAGTATAGGACATACATTTCTGGGGGAAGTTTGTTGGGTCACATGTTTGGATGGGCAAACTTATTTTGATTCTTGTCAAACAATGTTGACTCAGAATTCCAACAGGCACCCATACGCTGAGTTTGGTGACTGGACAAAAAACAGAGAGTGTATGAGGAGAGCATATAAGATGTATTGCTCATAATGCCTCCATTTGTGCCAGACTAGCTTTTGGGAGAGGGGAAAAGACATGGGGTCTCCTAAACTGAAGGTTTCCCTTTAGCTAGAAAACTAGCATTCCAACTCTCCTCTGCATAAAACACTGTTTTATAATTTCAAATGTGGATGCCTATAGTTAGGTACCTAATGTTATATTTAGACTCTAACCCTCCAAACACTCATGCACATGCTTAAATTTACTACAATGAGTAGTCCCATTATTTCAGGAAAGAAAAAGAACAAATAAATAGAGAGCTGAATTGCTGCCTGATTTTCCTCAGAGTGCTGAGCGCCCACAACTCCCAAAGAAGTCAATTAGCAAAACTTAAGGCACCCAAGTCTGAAAATTGGGGCCTGATTTTTTTTTAATAATAAAAGCAAATAGATATAAATTAATGTCACAAAACCTGAAATGTTGGAAAAAGTAGTTTGAGACAGGGTTTGAACATTTTACAGACAACTACCCTCCCAAAGACTGCACTTAGACCAGGTTAAAGTGGTGGCCAGTATGTCCCTTGGCCCGCGCCGCTTCCAGCAGCTCCCATTGGCCTGGAGCAGCGATCCGCAGCCAGTGGGAGCCGCGATCCGCAGCCAGTGGGAGCCGCGATCCGCAGCCAGTGGGAGCCGCGATTGGCCAGACCTGTGGACGGGACAGGTAAACACACCGTCCCGTCCCGCCAGGGGATTTCCCTACAGAGGCGGTGACCCCTGTTTGAGAAATCCTGATGTATGGGCTTTGGAGACCAGGGCGCTCAGCTGGAGGAGCTAAGGGAGACAAATACATAGATGAGACTTTCTGGAACACAGTAGAACAGTCCTACCCCCATCTAACAGCCTCTGTGCTGTTGAGGAGGATGAAAGTCTCAGGGAAGGAAAACATCCAACTGGAGCAGAGGGAAACAATCCCATAGTTGGGACCCTCCTTCCAGATGATGTTGTGGTATCCTCTCACACTGAGGATGCCTCTTCGGGGGAGGGAACTCAAGTTATTAGAAAGAGACAGGTATTAATAATGGGCGATTCGATCATTAGAAACATAGATAGCTGGGTTTGCGATGACCACATGGTGAACTTGCCTGCCTGGTGTGAAGGTTGCAGATCTCTCAAGACATCTAGACAGACTTACATGTAGTGCTGGGGAGGAGCCAGTGGTCATGGTACACCTAAGTACCATTGACCTAGGAAGGGATAGGAGAGTGGTCCTGGAGGCCAAATTTAGGCTGCTAGGTAAGTGATTGAAGTCCAGGACCTCCATGGTAGCATTCTCTGAAATGCTTCCAGTTCCACATGCAGGGCCAGTTAGGCAGGCAGAACTGCAGGGTCTCAATGTGTGGATGAGACAATGGTGTAGGAACTCCCAAATGTGTAAGTAGATCAGGAATGTTTAGAAAGAAGCGATTAGGTTTATTTCTGTTTATTTCTTATGGCTAGTGGACTCCTCTGTGCTATCCCCAGATGATTTTGTTTCCTGTAACCTTTAAGTTGATCCCTCAAGAAAGCTATTTTAGGTGCTTAATTTTTGGAATTGCCCTTTTAAAATCTAGCAAAAGCGTAAGTTCCAGATGCATTTTCTTTTTTGTTTTTAATAAACTTTTTTTTTTTTTTTTAAGAACAGGATTGGATTTTTGGTGTCCTAAGAGGTTTGTGCATATGTTTATTTTTTAGCTGGTGGCAACAGCTAATTTCCTTTGTTTTCTTTCTCAGCTCTTCCCCGGAGGGAGGGGTGGGTGAAAGGGCTTGAGGGTACCCCACAGGAAGGAATTCCAAAGTGCATCTTCCTGGGTTCCAAAAGGGGTTTTGCATTTGGGTGGTGGCAGCATTTACCAAGCCAAAGTCAGAGAAAAGCTGTAACCTTGGGAGTTTAATACAAGCCTGGAGTGGCCAGTATTAATTTTTAAAATCCTTGCGGGCCCCCACCCTCTGCACTCAAAGTGCTAGAGTGGGAATCAGCCTTGACATGATCTCTCAAAACTGGGTGACTGGGCAACAAAATGGCAGATGAAATTCAATGTTGATAAATGCCAAGAAATGCACAATCCCAACTATACATATAATACATAATCCCAACTATACATATAAAATGTTGGGATCTAAATTAGCTGTTACCACTCAAGAAGATCTTGGAGTCATTGTGGATAGTTCTCTGCAAACATCCACTCAACGTGCAGTGGCAGTCAAAAAAGCAAACAATGTTAGGAATCATTAAGACAGGGATAGATAAGAAGACAGAAAATATTATATTGCCTCTATATAAATCCATGGTGCACCCACATCTTGAATACTGCATGCAGATGTGGTCACCCCATCTCAAAAAAGATGTATTGGAAATGGGAAAGCTTCAGAAAAGGGCAACAAAAATGATTAAGGGCATGGAGTGTCTGCCATATGAGGAGAGATTAATAAAACTGGGACTTTTTGGCTTGGAAAAAAGATGACTACGGGGGAATATGATAAAGTCCTATAAAATCATGACTAGTGTGGAGGAAGTAAATCAAGTGTTGTTTACTCCTTCTCATAACACAAGAACTAGGGGGCACCAAATGAAATTAACAGGCAACAGGGTTAAAATGAAAGGAAGTATTTCTTCTCACAACTCACAGTCAACCTATGGAACACCTTACGAGAGGATGTTGTGAAGGCCAAGACTATAACAGGGTTCAGAAAAGAACTAGATAAGTTCATGGCGGATAGGTCCATCAATGGCTATTAGCCAGGATGGGCAGGGATGGTGTCCCTAGTCTCTATTTGCCAGAAGCTGGGAATGGGTGACAGGATGGATCACTTGATTTCCTGTTCTGTTCATTCCCTGTGGGGCACCTAAGGTTGACCGCTATTGGAAAACAGGATACTGGGCTAGATGGCCCTTTGGTCTGACCCAGTATTGCCATTCTTATCCTGCAGTGTGTAGGCTGCTCATCCTCTACAGTTTGCTATGGGTGCAGATTAAGGTGCTCTAGTACAGTGGCCGAGGGATGTGCTGGCCGCTGCTTCCTGCAGCCCCCATTGGCCTGGAGCGGCGAACTGCGGCCAGTGGGAGCCTCAATCGGCCGAACCTGCAGACCTTGCAGGTAAATAAACTGGCTTGGCCCGCTAGGGGCTTTCCCTGAACAAGCGGTGGACTGGCTTTTAGAACGACTGCTCTAGTACAGTTGTTTGAAGATTCCCTGAGGTGTCCCTTCAGGACAAGGCCAGTTTTGGTAAGTGCAATTCACGCATACCCCAACTGCATCCTCCTTTGAGAATGCACAACACTTGCATTTCCTGTTGAAGATTTCGGCATAATTCAACAGCACAGAATGGTTTTGGGTATCAGTGAATGAAGTCTGACAGTTAATTAGCACTGGGTACAACAAGTAACTGATTATGATCATATCAAAATGTGGTGTTCTTTTTGAGGAAATTCTGCATTTTATATTTGAACTTAATGTGTGACTATTAAAGGCATTGTCCTTCCAAGAGTAGCTATAATGCAAGGTCAAATAGTTCATTTCTCTTACTTCTGACATTTATTTCATTTTTTATGTTTACTGTAAGTGTTAGCAATGCTTCTTTGGGAGTGAAATGAAGGGGAAGAAAAGAATTTTCTTACAACCTTTAGCCCAGTGGTACAGGAACTCACCTATGACATAGGAGATCCTGGTTCAATTTCTCCCTCTGCTTGATGAGAAGGGATTTGACTAGGTGTGTCCTACCTCTCAGGCAGAAGGCATAACCACTGGGGTATGGGATATTCAGAGCTGGGTCTCTCTCAGTCTCTCCTGTTGAAGCCATTCCACTGTGTATAAATAATTATACCCACATTAGGCAAGGGAATGTGAGAATGACTCCATGATCCAGTAACTAGGACACTCAACTGAGGTGCATCTGAAGAAGTGAGGTTTTTTACCCATGAAAGCTTATGCCCAAATAAATCTGTTAGTCTTTAAGGTGCCACCGGACTCCTTGTTGTTTTTGTGGATACAGAATAACATGGCTACCCTCTGATACTTGTCACCTGAAGGAAAAACCCCTGTTCAAATTCCTTATTCTCAGGAGGAAAATGGGAAAATTGAACCCTGGTCTTCCACATACTGGATGAGTTCTCTAACCACTGGGATAAAGGGAGGATGCCTTTCTTTCCCCTTGTCCCTGCCATTTTGTGTAGAGTTAGGCATGCTCAGAGTACACCTACTGGATTGGGCCCTGTGGGCAAGAGAGGTGTTGTCCCACCTATCTTCACCAGATTTGAAGATTATGTTGGTGAGTGAGATGTTAAGGCATGGAATGCCGGTCCAGACACCAACTCAGGTGCCTACAAGACCTTTTTACAATAAAAATGTAGGTGTCGAGGGCTGGTAGGAACTCAGAGTTAGGTGGAAGCTGAGCAAGAATTTTGAGGATCTTGGTGCTGCCTAAATATGGACATGGGCTACTAAAGTGAGAATTAGGCTCCCAAGTCCTTTGGTGAACCTTGGCCTAGTGAACTTCATAGTCTGTGGCACTTCTCCCTTTTTGGGGTGGGAGTTTTGGTTTTACATATTTTTGGAAGGAGACGTTGGGCCTAAGTTTTTTCTAAAGGAATCTTTAGAGTCACGAAAAGGCACTCAGTTACTGCTTCATTCCTATATGTGGTTGTGTTTGGGAAATTTTCTTATTTTATATATATACAACTTATATGAATGGGATAGATGAAACTCGACTGTGATTCTGGTTTTTACTGCCCCTTCACCTATATTCACTGATTTCTTAGTGCAGTATTGAACTTGAGTGCTCAGCTGTGGATGTTTTACTTTTAGGAAGAAAAATCATTAACATTTCTTTAGAACCCCTCTACAAGCAAACGTAACAAACTCACTTGTAGCCATTATATGGACTTTGTAACCAGATAATCACAAAATCGGGGTCAATATTTTGGGCCCTCCCATTCCTTATACTGTCCTTTTAATTACAGTACCCAGACTCTTCTCCATTGGAAGGAGGCTCAGGGTAAGAACCTTCGTGAGGTTCCCTTCAGAGATTTCCTTCCCCACGCTGTGCCTCAAGGGAGAAGGGGCAGGGTTTACCCCACCACATTATAAGCTGTAGAAGTCGCCTCTAACTGCAGATCCCACTGAAGCCATGGCTGCCTGTGCAGAGTTCTGCACCTTTTGCCTCTGCACCAGCTCTGCTCCCTGGATCACTCCCACCCTGCCTTGGCTCTCTACATTTGGAGCAGCATTTTGGCTCGCATGGCTGCCTCTAAGGCAGTGGAGGACTCAGTGACGGAGTGTTATGTGGAAAAACATAATACAACCTAGGGCTGCATTATCTTCTATGACTAATTTCAGTGAGTCTGGAAGGTGAATATGTGCCCACTCCACCCGCACCCTTTTCTAATGCCTGTCCAGGCTCCACAACCTCTGGCAGCGTGGGACCTAGATTGCACAGAAAGGTCTCTGCAGGGTCAAGTGCGATTTGTGTCAGTAGGGGAATGGTGTGATGAAGGTGGCTGAGCCCTGGCAAAGAGAGGTGAGATTTGTAGGAGGAGAATTCACTCTACTTGCAGATCTATGGGGAGGACAGTCTGGATTGGGGTAACTGCTTAAAGCCTATTTCTATTCCTTAGTTGCTAGGGAGCAGCTTTCACTGAGACCAATTTAACTTGCATTGGTATAAGCCAGGAGTAACCCCACAGAAGTCAATAGGTCTCTTTTTTTTTTCTTTTTTTCCTGCATTACTTTTCTCTCTGCATAGTCATTCACACCTTTACAAAGTGAATGTAAACAGGTGGATAATGTTACCAAGTGAGAATGATACCTACAGTGCACAAGGAAGTGGAGAATAAAGCCTAGTGGAGTTACACTGGTTTTATACTTGCAGCTGAGTCTTCTAATCTTCCTAATTACAACTGCAGTAAGGGCAAAATTGTGCCTCGAGCATCAAAAAAAGAACAAATATTCAAACCAGAGTATGTAATCAGAATGATACCATCCAAGAATGTTCATATCCTATTAGGTCTAACGGGGGACCATTAGACACCTAAAGGCTCTAATAAAAATAGGCATGCAACACTAGAGGATTTTTTGCCATAGAAAGTTATGTACCTGTCAGTTCTGTAATTCAGAGCATTGTGCTGGCTTTTATGTTTTGTGTCTAGAAATGTGACAAGACAGGAACAATACAACAAAACTCAGAAAGGCTATTCATGTAATAAAAAATGGAATGTGCATACTTAACAGAAGGCACAGTAGATACCAAACAGATTTTGGCATCAGCAATCTACACAGAAAGCAATTCAGGCCCACGGCAATATTTTTCAAGGAGGGCTAACTCATCTTGCCAAAATAATCTGAGAAATGGCCAGTTAAGAGCTACCGTTACAAGAAATGGTAATGGTCAGTAATAAATGGATAGATACCACAGTCCAATGTGATGTATATTTCATACATGGTACACTGTTTAACTCGGTGTTATGAATCCAATATCCTTTTGGAACTTCTCAGATTAGTAATCGTGGAGAAAATGACTTCTCTTTACAACCTATGCTATGGGCAGCTCACTACAGCTATGGTTTATGGAAAATAAATTCTACATTCTAGTTACACAAATATGTACAATCTATAAATAAACCTAGTAATCAAATGAATGGCAGTTAGTAATTATGACATGATCTCACTCCCACTGTAGGCACAGTGACATTTGCAAGTTTGGGGCCAGATCCTTAGTGAAATTGGCATTAGATTCCAATGGGGCTACACTGACTTACACCAGCGTCGGATCTGGCCTTTTATTTCCCATTTTGAATCCTCAAGAAGTTCCTTATAACTGTTGGGGAATTTTGGTTTGCAAGAGAAGAGGACAAATATTACTCCTGGGCCTGATTCTCTGTCCCTCCATTTTTGCACTTGAGGCAGGAACGGAAGGGCAAAGACTACTTTTAACCATCTTTATGCTCCCCATATTCTGGGCACATGAAGGAGCCTTCCCAGCCCAAGGTATACATTAGAGTAGCCTGGGGAACACCCTAGTTTATGCTCTGCTTCTTATAGTCCTCCGAGGTCTTTGTGAAGCCATGAATAATCAATGTGCTGTACCCCTGCCATGTAAAAGGCTGGGAGTATGATTGGCATAGGGTCCTTTACACCACTTTTTAGTGGTTGAGAAGAAATTCTGAGGAAACTGCTCCTACCCACTTTAAGGCCACTTTTGTTGCCAGAGCGGCATATCTGGGCCTTAAGGCCACTGAGAATTGGGCCTGTTGTGTTTGTACAGGTTAACATTGCATACAAACAACCTGGAAGAGGAGCATGGCTACCTGTTATTTGGAATGTGAAATTAATCCCAGAAAACAGTTCGATGTTTTCATGTTGGTTGGAATGTCATTCTCTCTCTCCTTCTCCCATGTCAGTGGAAGGTAATTCCCATATTCTGTATCAGTTCCTTTATTTCACATAGGCAGAGTTGAATATGCTAATTTTGCAATAAGCATATTTTGGAGTTGAGAAGTCTGACTTGTTTTGCTTGTGTGGGAACATACAATACATTTCTGGAAGATGGGATTGTTCGTCACAAACTGGTAAATCTACTCAATGGCATAATCAATGTCACAATATAGCCAAGCAGTTTCCATGGATTCCCATTAAGGGGTGGCAAATTTTTAAAATCTGTTTTAGCAGGAATAAATCAAACTATCTTTTGTATATCTGAATGTATATTGTACATTATGTTAAAGATATTCTGGTGATACCACAGAGCACAGTCGGGAAGAAAGCAGGAGAATTGCAGTGGCTGGGTTGTACATGCAAAATATGAACTTCACTGAACACATTCAATGCTCTGTTTTGTAACATTTTTTAAAAAAATCAATATTAGAGCTGGGGGGAAACAATTTTTCCATCCCATGACATTTTTTCCTGTCCTGAATTGGAAAAAAAACAAAGTCAATCTAGGAAAAAATTCATGAACCTAAAATACCAACCCCCAAGCAAATCTGGTTTAGGACAATCAAAAGGTTGTTTTGATTACTTTAAAATATTTTGATTTCAACCATGTTAATTTTTTATACTATTGGCTAACATTTAAAAGCAAAGTAATTTTGAACTGGACAACTTTTTTTTTAAATTTTGAAAGTGTCAAAGCAAGACATCGACAATTTATATTTTTTGGGGAAAAAAAATCTTCAAGTGGAGAAATTTGTCCAAACTATTCCTTTTAGATTCAATTAATCCACCTTTTCTGACCCCCTCCAAAAAAGCTTTGTCAATAAATTCCCAACCAGCTCTATTCAATATGCCCTTTGCTAGCAAATTACCCAGAAATATTCAGATAATTTTCCTGAGATGCTGCTCTGACTCTATAAATACAAGGTTCTGACAAAGCAGTTCAACCTCATCAATGCAAATATATACCAAACATAATTATTTCTCCCATAATGCTGAACTCTGTACAGCTCCTAAAGAAAGTAGCATAATGTTTTAAAGCATACCACAGCTGACAGTTAAAAAGGACCAGCTCAGACATAAGAGTTGATGATGAAATGTAACCCTGGAGATTCAAACAATTAAAGCTTAGATTTAATGGTAGTTCCTCTTTGATAGCCCAGGAAAAATCTCCTGAAGTTCTGGTATGATAGACTGTAAAAGTTTCAAGTGTTCTATGTTTCACCTCTAAACTAGCAACAAGTCAGCCAGCATACTAAAAACACTAAGCCATTAATGTAGGGCATAAAAAATAGCCTAAATATCCCCCAAGCTTCTGGCAAAACTTGTATACTAAATTAAATAATAAAATATAACCAAATAAAACCCAATCCTCTGTTTTCCCCTTTTGGGTCCCCATTTTCTTGCAATAACAATTTTTCTCTAGCTATGACTTTCCACTCATTATTGACTATACTTCCCTGCACAAGTAGGGTTTCCAACTTTCTAATCGCACAAAACTGAATACCCAAGCCCTGCCCCTTTCCTGAGACCCCACCTGCTCACTCACTACATTCCCTCTCCCTTGGTGGCTTACTCTCTCCTACCCTCACTCACTTTCACTGGGCTAGGGCAGGGAGTTGGGGTGCGGGAGGGCTCTAACTGGGGTTGTGGGGCCAGAAATGAGGGGTTTGGGGTCTGGGAGGGGGCTCTGGGCTGGGACAGGGAGATGGGGTGCAGGAGGGTCTGAGGGCTCCAGCTGTGATGCAGGTCCTGGGGTGGGGCTGGAGATGAGAGGCTTGGGGTGCAGAAAGGGGCTCCAGGCTGAGGGATGGAGCCAAAGGATTCAGAATGTGGAAGGGAACTGCGGGTTGCAGTGTGGGAGGGGGTCAGGGTTCTGGGCTGGGGATGCAGGCTCTGGGGTGGGGCCAGGGATGAGCGGTTTGGGATGCAGGAGGAGACTCCAGGCTCGGGAATGGGGCTGAGGGCTTCAGAGTGCAGAAAAGGGCTGCAGGTTGAGGCAGGGGGTTGGAGGGTAGTGAGGGCTCTAGGTTGGAGGTGCAGGTTCAGGGGTGGGGCTGGGGATGAGGGGTTTGGGTGCAGGAGAGAGCTTTGAGTTTTGGGGGGGGGGCTCAGCTGGGGCAGGGGATTAGGGCATGGGCTTACCTTGGGCAGCTCCCAGTCAGTGGGGCTAAGGCAGGCTCCCTGCCTGTCTTGGCACCGTGCTGCATCCCAGAAGCGGCCAGCTGGTCTGGCTCCCAGTCAATGGGAATGCAGAGCTGGTGCTCAGGCAGCATGTGGAGCCTCATGGACGCCCCCTGCCTAGGAGCTGGACCTGCTGCTGGCCACTTCCAGGCCAGGGCACAGCACAGTGCCAGGACAGGTAGGGGCTAGCCTCCCTTAGCCTTGCAGCACCCCCGACTGGTCTTTTAACAGCCTGGCCAGCAGTGTTGATGGGAGCTGCCAGGGTCCCTTTTCGACCAGGTATTACGGTTGAAAACTGGACAACTGGCAACCCCGTAGCGACAATGGGCCAGATCCTCATCTCTCTGTTCCAACTGCTAGGTGCTGCTAAGGCCTTCTAGTGGCAGTAGCAGATCCCACACATGACCCGGGGCATTCTCAGGTGATGCAAAAATGGATCTACACCCACTGCCTGATACAGAGGGTAGGGAGTTTGTCAGAGTGAGTAGTGCCTGTTCAGATCATTGCTTGGCAGAACTGTTAAGCTGCCTGAAACTAAGTTAAAGGAGACCTGAGGTTGTTTAAATTGTTCCAGAGGCTGTTTCTCCCTTCAGTTGTCCCACGATCAGGAGAACAGAAAGGTGGCTTAGACCTGCCATTTCCCCCCAGTCTAGCTATTCCCTGTATCAACTCAGCAAAGTTGGAGACTGAGCCTGGAATGTGTATTCTTTTTGTTAACTGCTATGGTTCTGACTGGTGTAATAGGTAATAAGCACCAGTTAAAGGAGTAATACTAAATGCTACCTAGAAAACCAGAGTTGTTGAAGGGTTATTTGCTTTAAATAAAGTGATTGTGTCATTTTTTCTAAGGTAACTAGGACTTACTGTCTCAGTGCTGGCAGACTGGAAGGGAAAAGATCAAACAAAATGAAACTGAGCTGTGACATCCACTATGGCAAAGGATTACAACTGTAACTGACTTGAAACAGCATGCAATGCAGTTGGAATTTAAAAACCTGGCCCCATCAAGAGCTGTGAGTATAACATAAAAATTACCCCAGCTTGCTAATTACCTGCTAACATGAACACTGTCATCAGCTGAGCTTTCTGGATTCTAGTTTGGATTCTCTAGGGATGATTTCCAATTGCTTGTTGTGACAAATTTAAAACAGACTGTTTGCTATACAGCAGGCTCCTGCTCCTTCGCTACACAAAATCCATTCCTGGTTGAGGAAGCTTTAATCTTTTACCATTGGACTTCAAACAAATTAAAGGCAAACAATGGGGGAGCAGGTGGTCTTCACTCTGCAAAGAAGCTCAAGACTACAAGAAGCAGCCCAAAAGATCTCCTCTAATATAAACACCTTCCTTCCTCCCTCCCCACACCACTGCTAACCAGCACACTGGTGTGGTGCATAAGGATTCCCCATTTTAAATCTTTTCAGGACCTTCACTCTGCAGTCTGGTCTCTTAGTTTGAAGACATCTTTTGTGTGAAAAATCTGTATTTTCTAAGCATTAATCAAGCCACAAAACACTCCTGTGATTAGGTGCCAACATTATTTTGGGTTGTGAGGAACAAAGTCCCAGATCCGCAAAGGTACAAAGTCCCTGCCAAAGTCCCAGGTTTAGGCTCTGCTGAGGTCCACGGAACTCCTTGCCCAGCTCTGTAGGCACCTAGATTTCCAAGGTAAAAATTCCTTAGGTGCCAATTTTCTGCAGCTGGGCACATGTTCTGCCCCATTCTAGATGTGGGGATGTCTGTCTCCCACATAACCCTCAATGTGATTCATGAACTGGGGGAAGATAAATGCTTCTCCACCTATCATGCTCGGAGCACCCCTAGGGATCAAACCCCATTCAAAATCCAGCTGGAGGAGGAGGTGGTGGTTACATTACCCACCATATAGCATTTAGCCCAGTGGTTAGAGCACTCACTGACTTGAGACCCAAACAATTCCCCCCTCTGTCTAATGGGGGAAGAGGGTGTGAATACAGGTCTGTCATGAGACAGCTCTAACCACAGGGGTCTAATTATAATATATATTGTATTTAATTAAGTAGTCATTGGAGCAGGGGGCCTGGACTCTGGGTGTCTCACATTGATGCCCTAACTAGGCTACAGAATCACGCTCACACTTTGTGGCCCAATGACTAACTTTTTATCCACAGTGGAACAGCTTCAACAGGAGAGACTGAGTAGCCCCACATCAGAATATGCCATAGCTCTGTGATTACAGCGCTCTCCTGAAAAGTGGGAGACTACAGGCAGAGGGGGGAAATGTACCTGTCACCAACATCACAGATGAGTGCACTAACCAGTGGGCTAACTATTATAAAGCATGCATCACCACCCCTTCGTCCTCTTCTGGCCATTGTGTGTGGAATGAGGCAAGAGTCTAACTCAGGGATGGGCAAACTTTTTGGCCCGAGGGCCACATCTGGGTATGGAAATTGTATGGTGGGCTATGAATGCTCACAAAGTTAGGGTTGGGGAAGGTGTTAGGGCTTTGGCTGGGGGTGCAGGATCTGGGGTGGGGCCAGAAATTAGGAGTTCAGGGTGCGGGAGGGGGCTCCGGGCTGGGGCAGGTTGCAGCTGGGGTGTAGGGTGAGGGGTTTGGGGTGTAGGAAGGTGCTCTGGGCTGGGAGCGAAGGGTTTGGAAAACAGGAGAGGGGATCAGGGCTGGGGATGCAGGCTCTGGGGTTGGGCTGGGGATGAGGGGTTTGGGGCTCAGGAGGGTTCTCCAGGCTGGGGATAAGGGGTTTGGAGGGCAGCGGGGGGCTTTGTGGATCCTAGTGTTTTTTTTAGGCACTTAAGTCCCTTTGTGGATCTGGGCCAAATAATTTAAGTGGTTTGCAAAGGTCATAAAAGTAAATTCAGTGATAGCATTAAATGTAGGAGGCCTAGCTCCCTGTTGTCTGCTCTAGCTCCAAAACAGCTCCCTACAACTACTGCATCAGTTAGTTAGTTCATAAAGCACACCAGCCTTAGCATAATTCTTTGCCCTCAAAAAATAACTCGGACTCCACCACCACTAAAGAGGTCTATTAATTTTGAAATCAAAATTTATTGTTGCCCTGTTTTCTGATACCAGTGTCCTATTCTGACACTGCTATCACTCCTCTCCTGAATGGTGGTAGAAGTCCAGGACATTGCTGAATTTTGATGAAAGACATGCAGAGAAGTGAATCGCCAACAGCCAGCATTTGTTCAGGACCGGCACAGAGAAGCTGATCTGCAATCTGCATAGTCACACCTTAATGTTACTTTGCAATGTCTCCATTAATTCATCAAGACTCACTGATCAGTAATTTTGATATTAATGCAACCATATATTTCTATACCTGTGAACTTGAAGTAAAGGCAAACTCTAAACATACACTAAAATGTTTTAGTATCAAAAATTAAGCTCTTTAACTTTGTTAGGAAATCTAAATAAGAAAATTAGAATAAGTAAAAGTAATACATGATAAACCTATTAGTTTGGTGGAATACTTCTACCCTTTTAGCAAAGAAAAACACTAATCAAACAACCAAAAGACCGCAAGACACAGGTTACCTCATTCATACTTGCCATATGTCCTGCAAAGTCAATTATGGCAGCTTTTTTAGTGGTTGTCTGTTCTAAGCCTGGCAATGAAAACAAGTGCTTTGGCTTTCATCACACAGAGGTATCCATCTGACACTTGTCTCCTGACAAATACACACTGCAGCTACATTTACAGTAGTGGGCATGGAATATAACGGTGGAGGGACTAGATGACCTCCTGAGATTCCTTTCAACCCTGATATTCTATGATTAAAGCATGTTTAAAGACAGAAGATTTGGGATTTTCATTATTAATTGAGCAGCAGCACAAAGCAGTCTTCCTTTTATGCACACAAATGAATTACTAGATGAATTGTACTAATCAGTCATGTTCTTTATGCCTGCACTGCAAGAATACATTGAATAATCTAGTAAACAAACAATATAGTAGCAATGATTACTCTTCTTGAAGTCTCATCCTTTCTGGGTTCCGTCCTCTCCTAGTTCTCTCCCTACCTCTCCAGTTATTTCTTTAGCTTCTCTTGTTTGGTGGGTCCTCCCCTTTTTTTTTTTTTTTTTGCAACAGTCCCACAGGACTCTGTCTTTAGCCCACTTCTTTTCAAGCTTTGTATCCTTTCTCTAGGTGATCTCAGCCACTCAACTACCTTTTCCATAGTGGTGACTGATAAATCTACCTCACCATCCCAGCTTGTTGCCCTCCATCCAATCCTCCATCTTGGTCTGTTTATCATCTCCTCCTGGACACCTCTTAATATTTGATTTCCAGTAGCAGCAGTTCATCTTGAATGAACACAAATATGAAAGTTTGGTAGTTTAGGTGATAACATTTTGCAAGATAGTTACTGGAGAAAGGTCTATCTTGTTGACTTTCAGAACAAGTACACATAAGTGAAGACAATGAGTATGATGAAAACAGTGTCATGTATTCACTCCAAATGTCAACAACTCCTCCAGGACACATGTTTCTGGTTCTATTTCATCTTGCTCAGCCACAGAGGCCAATTTAGGAGGTAGTGTCAGGAGAGAAGTTTGACAAACTATGACAAGAAGGCGTAGTCCAAAGACTGATGGACTGAGGCAAAGCAAGTGAATTTTTTCAGTCAATGGGAATTAACTGAGCAGTACTGTGTTGGAAATCTGGGTGGTGGTGGGGAACTACCTATTAAATCACTCTCCAGAGTTTTTTGCCTTAACTTGTTCACAAAGTGGCAGTTATGTGGAGTCTGTTGGTTAGCAAGGAAAAGTAAAATTACTTTGAATTTCATCCTGATTTCTCTGCTGACCAGTTGATTTCATTTTCACCTGGAGTGATTTCCACCCCTCCCCCCCTTAAAGCAGCATATACCATCTTCATTCCCACATGTCACATTTGCTTTTGCTGCTAGTCAGACTCATTTATTGGATAACAGCAGTAACTACACCTTCTGCAGCTGGATGGCTTGTTTTACTACCTGTAGCTTAAAAGCAAGCACAGTATTTTCTTTATATCGCACAGCGTGAAGAAAGCTGAAAGGCTGAGAGCAAAAAAAATCCTGCATTTCACAGAAATTTGAAGTTCCTTCATTCTACACAGCTGCAATTTAATTGAGCTATATTTTTCTTGCCGGAGGAGCAAAGTTGCATGAGAATCAGAATGGCAAATCCATTTCATGGAGGATTTCAGTATTTCAAAATTTAGTTTCAATCCAGTTAAGAAAAAAATCTGAATTTTGAAATTCTCCATGGTAAAAATTCTGAAAATAAAATGTTCAAAGTCAATCAAGATATTGTTGACAAAGTCTAAATCTTTTGTGTTGATTTGGACTTAATTTTTTATAATACAATTTTAAAAAAAATTCAAAATGAAAATGTTTTCAATATGGAAAATGGAAACATTTAGTTCCAATGTTGAAATAGGGTGTTTCAACACCATCAAATGACTTTTCCTTTTCCCTCCCCTCTGAAACAAAATTTTGCCAAAAATCAATAGATTTTGCAAAGCATGTTGGTTTTTACATAGTTGCATACTCTAATGGCAACTGGTTTCATTGACATTTATCTGCTCAGGTCTACATGAGACTGTCTGAGTTACCACACATGGAACACAGTATAAGTTAAAAGAAGCCTTAAGGGGAAGGGTGGGGTGGCAGGTAGCAGCTGCACAAGCTGAGGCTGGAAGGTAGGGAATGCAAAGGTAGGTTAAAGTCACATTTGCTCTGCCTACCCCTGCTCCAAGCACAGAAACCAAATAACTAAGAACTGGGCCCGTTATTTTTCCAGCTCAGGAAACCACATATCTTACCAGGCATTTCCTTCCACTACAATTTCTTTTAAAGTACAATTTCTAGACATTTGTTCTTCATAGTAGAAGATGACAGAACAAGAACACAAAGGAAAAGTATAAAGCATTTTAAGGAATGAATTATTTCTACAGTACTTTTATCCAGGGGACACAAGGTGAGTTGGTGAAAGAGAGAGAACAGAAGCATCCACTTCCAGGAAGATGTTTCAGGAATAATAGCCATTCCGTTTCCCTATGATTGTTTGCTCTCTTCTTCAAACTTACAAACACCATATTTATCTATCTTCATGCAGGGGATCTATTCACAAGCATAACACAGTTGTTGATACTGCTCTGAAGGCAGCATGACTTTACTGACACTAAAATAAGATAAACATTTTACTGTTAAAAAAATCAGAAATGCTGCTAATGTGTATTGCTGTATATACTCTCTTATTTCATTAAGGAGAAGAACTGTAGGAAAATTGCTACCACTAGGGCTATGGTCACTTAGTTTTAACAACTCTAGCATAGCCATGCATTAGCACAAGTGTGGGCATTTGCAGTTATGTGACAACTATTATTTTAAGCAATTTTTAATAGTTTGGAAAGTGGAGGATTGCTAGCATCAACCTGAGCTGAAGATGGGCAGTGTGAAAACTCTGCACAATTGTCTCAGGGCAATACCCCTGCTATTCCAACAGTGACATCATTCCATAGTCTCCAATGGGAATTCTGGGTGCTTAGCTGCTCTGAAAATCCAGGTTATTTACTTAGAAGCCTACATCTGTATTTAAGCATCTATGTTAATGAACAATGGGTAATGAAGTTACATTTACACAGATACACATTTATTTAGATGGATATCAAAGCACCCTACTAACTTTATTTGCTGACTGAACAAAAGTGGTACCATGTGTTAAGAATAATAATAATTGTGTTACCATAGCACTTAGGGACTTGAGTAATAGACCAGGACCTCACTGTGCTAGGCACCATATAAATACAGAACAAAGACCGCTTGTAAGCTCCTTTGGGCAGCAGCAAAGTATGAGAGACAACAGCTAGATATAGACAGAAGGGGAATTATAAGTAAAATAATGAGACAGTACTGGCCTT
Organism: Mauremys mutica; assembly: GCF_020497125.1. Lineage (NCBI taxonomy): Eukaryota > Metazoa > Chordata > Testudines > Geoemydidae > Mauremys > Mauremys mutica. The sequence continues at coordinate 75,858,090 of NC_059077.1, forward strand.
CATGGTAGGTAGTGGTCTGAGCCTAAACAGTAGCCTAACCAGAGAAATGCAGTCACCTCTGGTGTGAAACATGCCCAGACAGCTGTCTGCTAATGAAAGTAATGGAATATTATATCCATGGACACTACAGGAAGAATTTAGGTAGACTGAGTATAATTAGTCATATTTCACCTTGGCCAGGACACTGGATCAACAATGTCAGCGCTTCTGAAGAGTGCCATGGGATCATCGATGATTGCAGATTATCAAGACTGACATAGTTCTAGTTGGAAAAAGAAAAGGAACAGGTGGAACCAGATTCTGCACCCACTTACACTGCTGGAAACTTGAGGTGATGCCTCTGTTTTTAACTGTACTCCAGCTTTACACCAGTTTATTTATTTTTTTGCCTACAGTAAGTCCACAGTGCTCTCTCCTAAGACGGAAATGAAAATGATCACAAATGAAAAACAAGAGACAAGTGGCTTACCTATCCTATCATCATCTGTATATGGTGGCAAGGTACCTCCTTCACCTCCTCAGCCTCAGAATTTCTTCCTGTGGTGGGGAGTCTGGAGTAAATCAGTCCTGCTCTGGAGGTTGTTAATTTGTCACTTTGGTTTACTTTTCAGTAATTACAAGGTGAGCTTCAGAGTAGGACCAAGTAGGTTGGTTTGTTTTGGTTTTGTTTTGTTTTTTGGCTCAAAGAACTAACACCTCATGACACAAAAAGAAATATCTTTCCCTGCCTACACTCTGATGGGCTGTCTAATTATGCTGGCTTCTGGTTTCCAGTCATTCCCCAAACAGAAGTTAACTTTGTTGTTTCCTCTATAGGAAGGAGAGTAGCTTTCCACCCAAAAGAATCCTTTTCTTGCTGCTACAGCTTGTTTCCAATCCCTGCTCACTCACCAGAAATGGGTGTGGGGGGGGGGGGGGGGGGTTTTAAAGGTCACTGGCATTTAATTGGACTCAGGAGTCTCTAATTAGCCTGAGTTCTTAGGGAGAGGGCCTTCACCATTCCAGGCCTTTTATACCTGCCACACTCTCGTAGATGTCAAGTCTGACTTTGTCACAATATGCAAAAAGGAGTCACTCTCAACACCAGAATCTTTGATTTGGATAAAGCAGACTTCATTTTGCCAATTAGCCACCACTTGAAAACATTAGAAGTACTCTAGTTTATGTCTGTTGAAGTCCCATGTTACTGCATTCTTTGATGGCTTTAAAAATATTTGGCTGTCTAAATGTGTAGTAAACACTACAATGAATGAGAGGCCTATAACTGTATATTTACCCAAATATGCAGTCAGATATTGATCCCCAACATGGAGCTCTTGTAAACAAAGTCATTGAAGCTATTTGAAGTGTTTGTGTGATGATGCTTATATAAAAAAAAATCCATCTAAAATTTGAAAACATAAATTAGCAAGGAAATCAAACTAAGCAGGAAGTTTCACCCAGGCTTCATTCGCACTGCAAAGCAGTGAGGGACTTTTTGTTTTAAAGAATTTGTACAAACGGTTTCCACTAGTGGTGCAGCACACAAATTCCTTCAAGTAGTATATTGTATTTGAAAAATATTCTCAAGGTCACATTGTCCTGAATTAACTGGTGACCCAGCCATTCCAGCTAAAACTATTTTCTAAAGCAGTTTTCAAAAAGTTTTTTTTTAATAATGCTTGTTGTTTTGGTTGATGCAGCCTTAACAATCTGTGGGAAATAGATGTTGTGGGTTTCAGTGCACTTCATAGTGGACATGTATAGAAAGCATAAAAATAATTGTTATTTAGAAACTTTGGCCTAGATTATTTTTTAAAGCATGCATGTGCTGGGTTTTTTTTTAAACTATGCAGGTGACCTGTATGCTGACAAATCCTGATATGGTCTATAAATAAGGGCTTCTAGATGCATAAGCCTCTGTGTGCATGTATGTATGTGTGCAAACTCTGCAATACACACAGATGTCAGACACATGCAAAAACTGTGCACTCACTTTCACACACACTTTAAACCTGACTTTTTTAATGTAATGTTCAGAGAGGCCTGAGATTGAATGGGTCTTCTTGTGTCTTCCCTGGCTCTATCAATTGAATGGAAAAAGGACTTTAGTGTCCAGCATTGTCAATCCACCTTCTTTCATTAACAGAGTTCTTTTAAATATGTGTTTTTAATTTGAGATTGCTCATCAAGATCCTGAAGGATTATGACATTTGACAAATATACCTTAATCACTGAAGCCATAAAAGGGTCCTTATAACAGAAATTCTACCACCTTGTCAACTAGCTCTCCTACAGTTGATCCATTTCTCTACTATGGGAAATTCACAAAAAATAAGTTTTCCAGAGCTCATACATTCCAATATTTGATAGATAAATATTCACAGACTTTCATCCTTTCTGATGGCTTGTCATTTACTAGAACAACTCAAGTATTATCTTCTGAGGTGATATAAAGTAAAACTTATTTTCAGTAACCTGCTTCACTTAACTAGAGGCAATGCAAGTGGTTAACCTATAGTTAAGCCTTTCAACCCAACCTGAACCCAACAGGACCTGACTACAAGTGTTGGGTCCAGGTCAGGTGAGGTGGGAAAACAACTAGTTCCCTTTGGGCTCAAATCAGCTCTCCTCCTCCTACCCAGGGAATCAGTTTGGTGGTAGCTGAGTGCCCCGCTCTTGCTGGCCACCACCACCTCACTGAGATGTGTGTGTCATAGATCCACAGGATCTCGTGATCTTGAACATCTCTGGAATAGTCCCTGGGAGACCCTTTCAGTGTGCCAGCCCCTGTAGGGTTACACTCTTTCACCAGGGTAAGCCACTTGGCTTCACTGCCTCCTTAGACAGAATCTTGGAGCCTTCAGCACCCCTGCTTCATCCTGTAAGCTCCCTTCAGCAAGTCCATTTGAGTTGGACACCTGAGAGACACTAGTACACCCAAAAGAAGCAATGCCCCCTCCCACCTTGTTAAACTGGAGTGACTCTTAGCCAGCCTTGTTAAAGCAGTAGGGTTTATTAGATGTCTGGAACACAGTGTACAAAGTCCTTGCTTAACATGGAGAACAGAAAGTTACAGCATAGTCCATCTTGACAAACCCAGGCCTCAGACAGCTAGGTGTCACTCACATCTATATCTCTGGGTCGCTACAAACAGTAAACAACCTTTTCCCACCACCTAGTTAACCATGCACCACATGGGGGAAATTGAGGCACACACTAGTATTCACACAAAATATTACATAAAATTCCCACTTCATCACAGTGTGTGTTTCAGAGGGCATATGCTGAGGAGTTGCAGCACCTCTCACTCTGCAGCAGGCAGAGCATAGCAGGAGGCAGTGGACAGCATGAGCACGGCCTGCAGCCACCGCCACACCTACCCAGAGGCAGAAGGAAAAGAGCTGAACTTACAGGTAGAAGGCAGTGGTGGCTGTACCTCTGACTCAGATTAGGGTGGGGGGAAGAGCTGGGGCCAGGTCAGAAAATGACTTGAACCTCTCGGGCTCAGGTCACACGGGCCTAAAAATTAGGCCTGAGCAGACCTGTAAGTTGCCAGACACCTTCCATCATATTATAAGATCTATTTTTAAGTTGCTTATAACTTTGCTAAACTTCAGTGGGTTGGGCTAAAGTTTTCCATAGTGGGTGTCTGCCAAAAGCCTGAATTTTTTCATGAAATTTCAACAAAAGCAGTTGTGCTTGTTCTTAGCACCAGTTTAGGGAAAGACAAGTTGTTCTGCCATGTTAATTTTTTTTTTACAACCATTTCATCGAGAGGACCTGGTGAATCCATGCTTTGGAACGGGGGCTTGAAATTTGATGGGGAGGTTGCTCTGCTGTCAGTGATATACCTTTTGCTGTCACTTGGAAAATCAGCCAAGTTATAGAACTCTAAACATTTCATTTTGCACCTGCCACTGTTTGGCAACTAAATGCTCTGCAGATTCTGTTTGCACTGGGCATTCTCCCTCCTGCAGTTGTGGGGCAGGAGCAGGATTTTGCCAGTACTTGCTTCTCCCAGCGCCAGGGGGCTCTGTGGTGGCAGACACAGGAAGTGAGCACCCAAAGATTGTTTTCCTATGCTCTCAGTGCTCCCCTTTCTAGTGCTCAGGCAGCAAGGAGGAAAAGGAGGAAACCTGACTGGAATACAGAGGGGAGAGGAGCCATGTTGGAGGGGATGGGGAGACTGGGACTAGGATAAGGACAGGCTGGAGGGGACAGGGGCAGAAAGGTCTGGAACTACTAGAGTACATTTCCTTAGAACCTGGAATAAAATCAGGCATTGCTGAGTCTCACCACTCCTCTGCTGTTAGCAAATATCAGTGAAACTCACTGGCAAAAACCATAAATATCAGGGTTGGAAGGGACCTCAGGAGGTCACCTAATTCAACCCCCTACTCAAAGCAGGACCCATCCCCAGACAGATTTTTACCCCAGTTCCCTAAATGGCCCCCTCAAGGATTGAATTCACAACCCTAGGTTTAGCAGGCCCATGCTCAAACCACTGAGCTATCCCTCCCCCTTTAGCTCTTGCTTGTAGCTGGCCCATGTAGAGCACTACCACTGCCTACCACTACCATGAATTCAAGTGGCAGAGGTCTGTGCTGTGGTGCTAAAGATTCTAACCCTGCTGATGAACCATGTGGGAGTCAATAATGGAATTTGATTTTTCAGGTTGCTTCTTTAAAAACCTAAGAGATTACATACAAAACTCAACCAGGGCCAGCCAGAAGATTCAGGGGGTCTGGGGCAAAGCAATTTTGGGGGCCCCCTTCCATAAAAAAAAGTTGCAATACTATAGAATACTATATTCTTGTGGGGGCCTCCTGCAGGACCTGGGGCAAATTGCCCCACTTCCCCCCCGCCCCCCCCCGGACAGCCCTGAACCCAACAATCCTACATTAAAAGAACATTGAGGTTGCAAAGTCAAGCACTCCAAAGTTAAGAAATGCCCGAATTAAGGTTTGTCAGTGCAGCCTTAATTTGGCCACGTTGTGAATATGCAATGTGATGCATTCTTTAATTACATGACACACAGTGTTTTCCACAGGACACTTGCTTCATTCAGTGGAAAGAATGGACAGTGCTCTGGGAATCAAGCAGGGATGTGTAGTGAAGGAAGCTGTTTGCAGGGCCTTTGCCTGCATTTGTTGCAGAAGCTGGAAGGAGTATAGTGAATAAGGCGAGAAGAGAAAGGATGGTCTTGTGATTTAGGCAGAATTTGATTCTATCCCTCCCTCTGTAACAGAGTTTCTGTGTGATGCTGGACAAGTCACCTAAATCAAACTTTTCACAGGTGGTCTCTAATTGTGTTTCTCTCGTTTTCTGGGTGCTGTGCTTGTCACACCAAGTTTGATTTGCAGAAATGCTGAGTACTCAGAACTGCAACTGAAGTCATTGGGAGTTATGCTTTAAAAAGTTCTCTGAAAATTCAGGCCATAGCCTTCTCAAATTGGGCACCCAAAATTTAGGGTACACTTTTGACATTTTGTCTCTGTGCCTCAGTTCCTGATCTGTAAAATGGGAAAAATACCACTGTGTCTTCACAACACGTCTGTGAAGCACCCAGATGCTAAATGCCATAGAAAAGCAAAGCAGAAAAACCAATAATTCTGTCTTAATAGAAAGGTTGAAATAATGTGGAGTAAATAAGGCCTGGGGCCACAAAGTGAATAATGAGTATAAAACAAAATAATGCAGATCTTCTTTCTGTGAGCATGGTCCCTCCTGTGCACTGAATGAGGAAATAGTTTGTGATCCTGTAATTAAAGACTGTATCATAATGTTTACGCACAAGGGCACACATCCTTGACATCAGCGTTGCCTAGCATGCTGGCTGTTTGGATTGCATTCTCAGGAGAACTAACTAACTCAGTTTTGTGAATCATGATGTTTTTCCTGTGATTTTGTAGGTACCTAAAAGTTAAGCACCATGACACTGATTGTTGCAACACCTATGTCCCTTTGTGATCCCACCCTTAGAACTCTACTTAAACCCTGATACGGCTCCCATAGGGGAAGGAGGAGAGATCAGGGCCTGTCCCTTTTATTATGAATAAAAAACACACTCTGCTTTGTGAGGCAAAAGAGAAATGTCACCTCCTTTTCCTCTCTAATTATGGATTGATTTATTTATTCCCCCCAAATTACAAACTGGCTGAGGCCCAGGCCAGCCAAGACTCAATCCTGGGCCCTGTAATAGCTTTAAAACACCGCCGCAGCTACCAACTGCGGAGGTAGCTGGGAGCCCTGGGGCTCGGGGGCGATTTAAGGGGCCCGGAGCTCCAGCTGCTGCTACCGCAGCGGAGCCCCAGGCCCTTTAAATTGCTGCCAGAGCCCCACTGCTGGAGCCCCAGGGTGGTGGTGGCAGCCGAGGGCTCCGGCAGTGATTTAAAGGGCCTGGACCTCCCGGCCGCCTCTGCAACCTGGGGGCTCTGGCAGCGGGGCTCTGGCAGCAATTTAAAGGGCTCGGGGCTCCTACTGCTGCTGGGAGCCCCAGGCCCTTTAAATTGTTGTCCTGGGGAAGCCAGTCCAGTACGGCGTACCAGCTCTTGTCGGTACGCCGGACAGGGCCAGACTGGCTTACTTTCACCTCTGCTTGTGTACTAGTAATGGGAATGTTACAGCATTGGGAAGAAGAGATTCCCAGCTTTCCAATGGATACAGAGCACTCTCAGTCCATCTGGACCAAGGAGATCAGTTTTAGTCATGCTCAGTTGAAGCTGGTGTTGAGACATCATGGCGGATCTATCAGAGAGACTGGACAAAAGGCAGGATTGGATGGAAAGAATGGAAAGGTAGATTGTTAGTCAGTGTAAAGATTGCTGTTGCACCATGCAAGTCACTGATATCAACATGATAAATCTGTGGCCCTTTCAGGTTAAATGAAAATGATATTTGTGGGGAGCACTTGCTCTTCTTATTTTCTCACTCCAGACTTATTCCTTCCAGTGTGCATAGTCAGAGTAAGTGAGTATCAAAAACATGTGACTCTAAATAAAAACACCAACACTCCCAGTGTCGCTGCCAACAGGACAGTTAGCAGCCCAGTCAGTGGTGCACACTGGAGCTGCCGGGTGTTCCGGTCCAAAACCAGACAGCCGGTCACCCTATTGGACACCCCTTTTGGCCTTTGAATACAAACACCCTAAAAACAAAGGCTGCTGCTGGTGCTGTTACCGCTGGCCCTCAACCCACTCTCATATATTTTTTTCATTAACGCACTACACAAGGACCAATATCAGTTGCTCTGTGCACCACCATATTGCAGCTACCAAACACTTTCTCCTCTAAAAGCATACACAAGAAAGCAAACATTTCTTATATTTATTTATTGGTTGTAATTGAGTAGGATTTTTTTGTTTTGATGGTGGTGCTAGATACATTTAGCAACATCAGTATCATACACCAAAGTTTCCCTTTGCATTTTTGTTCTGATTTAGGCCTGATGATTAATGACTGGACTCCAATTTGGTTATGTTCCCCTGAACAAGCTAAATGTACAGAAGTGAGGTAGTTTCTTTCCCTGATAAAAACATCTTTGGTCCAGATCCCTAAAAGGCGTTGCAGTCCTCAGCTGTGAACACATACCCTCAGCTTTTAAACACCTAGAAAATCATAAGGATAACACTACAATCCACAAAGTCTGCGTTAGGCATCTAGTCTCCTATACAATGAACGGGGAGAGATTTAGAATGGGATCCACAAAGCTATGTAGGGAGCTGCTTCAGCTAGTCAGTGGGAGGGGTGTATGCTAAGCCCCTCCACTCTCTGAGTTAGACACCTATCTCCAGGCTGTAGGGAGGCATCTATCTCTGCTTGATGAGGAGAAGGGATTTGAACAGGAATCTGCCGACTCTCAAGAGAGTGTCGCAGCAACTAGGCTATAGAATCATTCTGATTCTTTCTCTGGCCAAATTAATATTATTCAATTATTTAATTAAAATGGAGCAAAGTCAATAGCAGAGGTTCTGATGCAGAGCTCCCTCAATCTCTCCTACAGATACTGTTCCACTTTAATTAAATATGAATTGTGCCAAAGTAAAAAATCAGGAAGACTCTATAGCCAAGTGGTTAGAGAACTCACCTTTAGAGTGGCAGATCCCTTTTTAAATTCCCTTGTCCTCATAGGGCAGAGGGGGGTCTCTCGCTGCTGAGTACTCAATGCACTGGGCTACAAGTTATACGGAAGGTACACCTCCTTCTTCTCCCCCTACAGCTGTTTTGTGGAATTAGGTGGAATTAGGTGGACTCTGAGCATGCCTACTGGCAGGGCCGGCTCCAGACCCCAGCGCGCCAAGCGTGTGCTTGGGGCGGCATTTTGCCGGCAGGGCGGCAGGCGACTCCGGCGGACCTTCCACAGTCATGCCTGCGGGAGGTCCACTGGAGCCGCGGGACCGGCAGCGCGCCCCCTGCGGCGTGCCGCCCTGCTTGGGGCGGCCAAATTCCTAGAGCCGCCCCTGCCTACTGGATCATAGCTGAATGCGTATCTTCCCCTGGTTTGCAGTTTGCTGTGTGGCTTAGGCGGGAGATAGGCATCCAGACACCTAGAAGGAGGCAGCAGGATGCGAGCTCAGAGCAGAAACACAGGCGTCTACTGAACTTTTACTTCAAAAACTTAGGTACTGAGTGACTTTAGGTGCCAACAAGGTTAGGTGGCAGATAAGTGGGAGTTTTGTGAATCACCCCTGTGGTGCTTAAAAATTGAAATTAACCTGCTGAGTACCTTGGAGAATCCCACCATTTCTGTCTCATTGGAAAAAAGTATGAGGTCTGGGCCCAAAAATACAGTATTTACACATAAATGCTGCCAAATGCCTGGTATGACAGCAGATTCTCCCCGCACAGAAAGAATTACACCATTCTTACATGCCATCTTAGGCCATGCTTCAAACTTATCATCTTCCTTGGTGGCTTATGGGGCCAATAGGCTGAGCCAGGTCCAAAAGCTTAAAAAAATATTGACATGGAGAACCTTACATCACAGACACGCATTCCCACCTTAGGGTTCCTATGGCTAGGGCACTTGGAGCAAGGGTGAGAGTTCCTAAGGGTAACGTTTCCAGCGCTTGGGTTAGGGTTCCTGAGAATAGGGCACTTGGAGCTAGGGTTAGGGTTCCTATGGCTAGGTAACTTGGAGCTAGGGTTAGGGTTCCTATGGCTAGGGCACTTGGAGCTAGGATTAGGGTTCCTATGGGTAGGGCTTCTCATCCTAGGGTTAGAATTCCTATGAATAGGGCACTTGGAGATAGGATTAGGGTTCCTATGGGTAGGGCTTCCTGCCTTAGGGTTAGGGTTCCTATGCGTAGGGCACTTGGAGCTAGGGTTAGGGTTCTTATGGGTAGGACACTTGGAGCTAGGGTTAGGGTTCATATGGGTAGGGCTTCCCGCACTAGGGTTAGGGTTCCTATGGGTAGGGCTTCCCACCTTACGGTTAGGGTTTCTATGGGTAGGGCTTCCCGCCCTAGAGTTCGGGTTCCTCTGGGTAGGGAACTTGGACGTAGGGTTAGGGTTCCTACAATTAGGGCTTCTCGCCCTAGGGTTAGGGTTCCTATCGGTAGGACACTTGGAGCTTGGGTTAGGGTTCCTATGGGTAGGGAACTTGGAGCTTGGGTTAGTGTTCCTATGGGTAGGGCACTTGGAACTAGGGTGAGGGTTCAAAGAATCATAGAATCTCAGGGTTGGAAGGAACCTCAGGAGGTCATCTAGTCCAACCCCCTGCTCAAAGCAGGACCAAAACCAACTAAATCATCCCAGCCAGGGCTTTGTCAAGCCTGACCTTAAAAACCTCTAAGGAAGGAGATTCCACCACCTCCCTAGGTAACCCATTCCATTTCTTCACCACCCTACTAGTGAAAAAGTTTTTCCTAATGTCCAACCTAAACCTCCCCCTCTGAAACTTGTGACCATTACTCCTTGTTCTGTCATCTTCTACCACTGAGAACAGTCTAGATCCATCCTCTTCGGAACCCCCTTTCAGGTAGTTGAAAGCAACTATCAAATCCCCCCTCATTCTTCTCTTCTGCAGGCTAAACAATCTCAGTTCCCTCAGCCTCTCCTCATAAGTCATGTGCTCCAGCCCCCTAATCATTTTTGTTGCCCTCCGCTGGACTCTCTCCAATTTATCCACATCCTTCTTGTAGTGTGGGGCCCAAAACTGGACACAGTACTCCAAATGAGGCCTCACCAGTGCTGAATAGAGGGGAATGATCATGTCCCTCGATCTGCTGGAAATGCCGCTACTTATACAACCCAAAATGCCATTAGCCTTCTTGGCAACAAGGGCACACTGTTGACTCATATTCAGCTTTTCATCCACCGTAACCCCTAGGTCCTTTTCTGCAGAACTGCTGCCCAGTCATTCGGTCCCTAGTCTGTAGCAGTGCATGGGATTCTTCCGTCCTAAGTGCTGGACTCTGCACTTGTCCTTGTTGGGCCACAAGAAATATGATGAGGTTCAATCCTCTAATTTGTCTAGGTCCCTCTGTATCCTATCCCTACCCTCCAGCATATCAACCACTCCTCCCAGTTTAGTGTCATCTGCAAACTTGCTAAGGGTGCAGTCCACACCATCCTCCAGATCGTTAATGAAGATATTGAACAAAACCGGCCCCAGCACCGACCCTTGGGGCACTCCACTTGATACCGGCTGCCAACTAGACATGGAACCATTGATCACTACCCGTTGAGCCCGACCATCTAGCCAGTTTTCTATCCACCTTACCGTCCATTCATCCAGCCCAGACTTCTTTAACTTGCTGGCAAGAATACTGTGGGAGACTGTATCAAAAGCTTTGCTAAAGTCCAGAAATAGCACATCCGCTGCTTTCCCCTCATCCACAGAGCCGGTTATCTCATCATAGAAGGCAATTAGGTTAGTCAGGCATGACTTGCCCTTGGTGAATCCATGCTGACTGTTCCTGATCACTTTCCCCTCCTTTAAGTGGTTCAGAATTGATTCCTTGAGGACGTGTTCCATGATTTTTCCAGGGACTGAGGTGAGACTGACTGGCCTGTAGTTCCCTGGATCTTCCTTCTTCCCTTTTTTAAATGTGGGCACTGCATTAGCTTTTTTCCAGTCATCCGGGACCTCCCCCGATCACCATGATTTTTCAAAGATAACGGCCAATGGCTCTGCAATCTCATCGGCCAACTCCTTTAGCACCCTCGGATGCAGAGCATCCGGCCCCATGGACTTGTGCTCGTCCAGCTTTTCTAAATAGTCACGAACTACTTCTTTCTCCACAGAGAGCTGGTCACCTCCTCCCCATACCGTGCTGCAGAGTGCAGCTGTCTGGGAGCTGATCTTGTCTGTGAAGACAGAGGCAAAAAAAAGCATTGAGTACACTAGCTTTCTCCACATCCTCTGTCACTAGGTTCCCTCCCTCATTCAGCAAGGGGCCCACATTTTCCTTGACTTTCTTCTTATTGCTAACATACCTGAAGAAACCCTTCTTGTTACTCCTAACATCTCCGGCTAGCTGCAACTCCAAGTGTGATTTGGCCTTCCTAATTTCACTCCTGCATGCCTGAGCAATACTTTTATACTCCTCCCTGGTTATTTGTCCAATCTTCCACTTCTTGTAAGCTGTTTTTTTGTGTTTAAGACGAGCAAGGATTTCACTGTTAAGCCAAGCTGGTCGCCTGCCATATTTACTTTTCTTCCTACACATCGGGATGGTTTGTTCCTGCAACCTCAATAAGGATTCTTTAAAATACAGCCAGCTTTCCTCGACTCCTTTCCCCGTCATGTTATTCTCCCAGGGGACCTTGCCCATCAGATCCCTGAGGGAGTCGAAGTCTGCTTTTCTGAAGTCCAGGGTCTCTGTTCTACTGCTCTCCTTTCTTCCTTGTGTCAGGATCCTGAACTCAACCATCTCATGGTCACTGTCTCCCGGGTTCCCATCCACTATTGCTTCCTCTACTATTTCTTCTCTGTTTGTGAGCAGCAGGTCAAGAAGAGCTTTTCCCCTAGTTGGTTCCTCCAGCACTTGCACCAGGAAATTGTCCCCTACACTTTCCAGAAACTTCCTGGATTGTCTGTGCACTGCTGTATTGCTCTCCCAGCAGATATCGGGGTGATTAAAGTCACCCATGAGAACCAGGGCCTGTGATCTAGCAACTTCTGTTAGTTGCTGGAAGAAAGCCTCATCCACCTCATCCCCCTGGTCTGGTGGTCTGTAGCAGACTCCCACCACAACATTACCCTTGTTGTTCATACTTCTAAATTTAATCCAGAGACTCTCAGGTTTTTCTGCCGTTTCATACCGGAGCTCTGAGCAGTCATACTGCTCTCTTACATACAATGCAACTCCCCCACCTTTTCTGCCCTGCCTATCCTTCCTGAACAGTTTATATCCATCCATGACAGTACTCCAATCATGTGAGTTATCCCACCAAGTCTCTGTTATTCCAATTACATCATAACTCCTTGACTGTGCCAGGACTTCTAGTTCTCCCTGCTTGTTCCCCAGGCTTCTTGCATTTGTGTATAGGCGTGTAAGATAACTCACTGATCGTCCTGGTGTCCCAGTATGGGGCAGGAGCCCTCCCCTCTTGCACTCACCTACTTGTGCTTTCTCCCGATATCCCACTTCCCCACTTACCTCGGGGCTTTGGTCTCCTTCCCCCCGGTGAACCTAGTTTAAAGCCCTCCTCACTAGGTTAGCCAGCCTGCTTGCGAAGATGCTCTTCCCTCTCTTCGTGAGGTGGAGCCCGTCTCTGCCTCGCACTCCTTCTTGGAAGACCATCCCATGGTCAAAGAATCCAAACCCTTCTCTCCGACACCATCTGCGTAGCCATTCGTTGATTTCCACGATTCGACGGTCTCTACCCTGGCCTTTTCCTGCCACAGGGAGGATAGACGAGAACACCACTTGCGCCTCAAACTCCTTTATCCTTCTTCCGAGAGCCACGTAGTCTGCAGTGATACACTCAAGGTCATTCTTGGCAGTATCATTGGTGCCCACGTGGAGAAGCAGGAAGGGGTAGCGATCTGAGGGCTTGATGAGTCTCGGCAGTCTCTCTGTCACATCCTGAATCCTAGCCCCTGGCAAGCAGCACACCTCTCGGTTTTCCCGGTCAGGGCGGCAGATAGATGACTCAGTTCCCCTGAGGAGAGAGTCCCCGACCACCACCACCACCACCCTCCTCCTCTTGGGAGTGGTGGTCGTGGAACCCCCATCCCTAGGACGGTGCATCTCATGCCTTCCAATCAGTGGAGTCTCCTTCTGCTCTGTTCCCTCAGATGTATCATCCACTCCACTCTCTGCACTAGTACCTGCGGAGACACCATGAAAACGGTTGTTCACCTGCATCTGTGTTTCTGGTACATGGACGTTTCTGGTACTCTTTCCTCTTCTGGAAGTCACATGCCGCCAATTATCCTCGCTGGCCTTCTCTCCCCGCTCGTAGCCTGCTCTGAATCTTCAGAACATTGTGCCCGCTGAAGCTGATCCTGACGTCTATCCAGGAAATCTTCATTTTCTTTTATGGAACGCAGGGCTGATATTCATTTCTCCAGACCTTGAATCTTCTCTTCCAATATGGAGATCAGCTTGCACTTTGTACAGACAAAGTCGGGCAATTGGAACTAGGGTTAGGGTTCCTATGGGTAGGGCACTTGGAGCTAGGGTTAGGGTTCCTAAGGGTATGGCACTTGTAGCTAGAGTTAGGGTTCCTATGGGTAGGGCACTTGGAGCTAGGGTTAGGGTTCCTATCGGTAAGACATCAAGCTAGGGTTAGGGTTCCTATGGGTAGGGCACTTGCAGCTAGGGTTAGGGTTCCTTTGGGTAGGGCACTTGCAGCTAGGGTTAGCGTAACTATAGGTAGGGCACCTGAAGCTAGGGTTAGGGTTCCTATGGGTAACACACTTCAAGCTAGGGTTAGGGTTCCTATGGGTAGTTTTTCCCGCTCTAGGGTTAGGGTTCCTATGGGGAAGACACTTCGAGCTAGGGTTAGGGTTCCTATGTATAGGGCTCTTGGAGCTAGGTTTAGGATTCCGAAGGGTAGGTGTTCCCACCCTAGGGTTAGAGTTCCTATGGGTAGGTGTTCCCGCCCTAGGGTTAGATTCCCTATTGGTAGGGCACTTGGAGCTAGGGTTAGAGTTCCTATGGGTAGGTTTTCCCGCCCTAGGGTTAGGGTTCCTATGGGTAAGAAATTTTAAGCTAGGGTTAGGGTTCCTATGGGTAGGTTTTCTCGCCCTAGGGTTAGGGTTCCTATGGGTAGGGCACTTGGAGCTAGGTTTAGGGTTCCCATGGGTAGTGTACTTCCCGCCCTAGGGTTAGGTTTCCTATGTGTAGGTCTTCCCACCCTAGGGTTAGGATTCCTATGGGTAGACACTTGGATCTAGGGGTGGGTTCCTATGGGTAGATCTTCCCACCCTAGGGTTAGGGTTCCTATGGGTAGGTGATCCTGCCCTAGGATTATGGTTCCTATGGGTAGGACACTTGAAGCTAGGATTAGGGTTCCTATGGGTAGATCTTCCCACCCTAGGGTTAGTTTCCCTATGTGTAGCTCTTCCCACCCTACGGTTAGGGTTCCTATGGGTAGGTCATTTGGAGCTAGGGTTAGGGTTCCTATGGGTAGCTCTTCCCACCCTAGGGTTAGGGTTCCTATCGGTAGGACACTTGGAACTAGGGTTAGGGTTCCTCTGTGTAGGGCTCTTAGAGCTAGGGTTAGGGTTCTTATGGGTAGCTCTTCCCGCTCTAGGGTTAGGGTTCCTATGGGTAGGGCACTTGGAGCTAGGGTTAGGGTTCCTATGGGTAGGTATTCCCGCCCCAGGGTTAGGGTTCCTATGGGTAGGTCTTCCCACCCTAGTGTTAGGGTTCCTATGGGTAGGGCACTTGGAGCTTGGGTTAGGGTTCCTATGGGTTTGTGTTCCCGCCCTAGGTTTAGGGTTCCTATGGGTAGGTGTTCCCTCATTGGGTAAGGGTTCCTATGGGTGGATTTTCCCGCCCTAGGGTTAGAGTTCCTATGGGTAGAGCACTTGGAGTTAGGGTTAGGGTTCCTATGTGTAGGTCTTCCCACTCCAGGGTTAGGGTTCCTTTGGGTAAGTCTTCCCGCCCTAAGGTTAGGGTTCCTATGGGTAGGGCACTTGGAGCTAGGGTTAGGGTTCCTATAGGTAGGTCTCCCATCCTAGGGTTAGGGTTGCTATGGGTAAGTCTTCCCACCCTAGGGTTAGCGTTCCTATGGGTAGGGCACTTGGAGCTAGAGTTAGCGATCCTATGGGTAGGGCTCTTGGAGCTAGCGTTAGGGTTCCTATGGGTAGGGCACTTGGAGCTAGGGTTAGGGGTCCTATGGGTAGGTCTTCCCACCCTATGGTTAGGATACCTATGGGTAGGAAACTTTGAGCTAGGGTTAGGGTTCCTATGGGTAGGGCACTTGGAGCTAGGGTTACGGTTCCTATGGGTAGGGCTCTTGGAGATAGGGTTAGTGATCCTATGGGTAGGTCTTCCCGCCCTAGGGTTAGGGTTCCTATGGGTAGGGCACTTGGAGCTAGAGTTAGGGTTCCTATGGGTAGGGCTCTTGGAGATAGAGTTAGGGTTCCTATGGGTAGGACACTTGGAGCTACGGATAGGGATCCTATGGGTAGGTCTTCCCGCCCTAGGGTTAGGGTTCCTATGGGTAGGGCTCTTGGAGCTAGGGTTAGGGTTCCCATGTGTAGGGTACTTGGAGCTAGGGTTAGCGTTCCTATGGGTAGGGCACTTGGAGCTCGGGTTAGGGTTCCTATGGGTAGGGCTCTTGGAGTTAGGGTTAGTGGTCCTATGGGTAGGTCTTCCCGCCCTATGGTTAGGGTTCCTATGGGTTGGGCATTTGGATCAACAGTTAGGGTTACTATGGGTAGGGATCTTGGAGCTAGGGTTAGGGGTCCTATGGGTAGGTCTTCCCACCCTATGGTTAGGAAACCTATGGGTAGGAAACTTTGAGCTAGGGTTAGGGTTCCTATGGGTAGGGCACTTGGAGCTAGGGTTAGGGTTCCTATGGGTAGGGCTCTTGGAGCTAGGGTTAGTGATCCTATGGGTAGGTCTTCCTGCCCTAGGGTTAGGGTTCCTATGGGTTGGGCATTTGGATCAACAGTTAGGGTTACTATGGGTAGGGATCTTGGAGCTAGGGTTAGGGGTCCTATGGGTAGGTCTTCCCACCCTATGGTTAGGAAACCTATGGGTAGGAAACTTTGAGCTAGGGTTAGGGTTCCTATGGGTAGGGCTCTTGGAGCTAGGGTTAGGGTTCCTATGGGTAGGGCTCTTGGAGCTAGGGTTAGGGGTCCTATGGGTAGGGCTCTTGGAGCTACGGTTAGGGATCGTATGGGTAGGTCTTCAAGCCCTAGGGTTAGGATTCCTATGGGTAGGAAACTTTGAGCTAGGGTTAGGGTTCCTATGGGTAGGGCTCTTGCAACTAGGGTTAGGGTTCCTATGGGTAAGGCTCTTAGAGCTAGGGTTAGGGTTCTTATGGGTAGGTCTTCCCACCCAACGGTTAGGGTTCCTATGGGTAGGGCTCTTGGAGCTAGGGTTAGGGTTCCTATGGGAAGGGCTCTTGGAGCTAGGGTTAGGGATCCTATGGGCAGGTCTTCCCGCCCTAGGGTCAGGATTCCTATGGGTATGAAACTTTGATCTAGGGTGAGGTTTCCTATGGGTAGGGCACTTGGAGCTAGGGTTAGGGTTCCTATGGGTAGGTCTTCCTGCCCTAGGGTTAGGATTCCTATGGGTAGGAAACTTTGAGCTAGGGTTAGGGATCCTATGGGTAGGGCTCTTGGAGCTAGGGTTAGGGTTCCTATGGGTAGGGCTCTTGGAGCTAGGGTTAAGATTACTATGGGTAGGGCTCTTGGAGCTAGGGTTAGGGATCCTACGGGTAGGTCTTCCCGCCCAAGGGTTAGGGTTCCTATGGGTAGGGCTCTTAGAGCTAGGATTAGGGTTCCTATGGGGAGGGCTCTTGGAGCTAGGGTTAGGGTTCCTATGGGTAGGGCTCTTGGAGCTAGGCTTAGGGTTCCTATGGGTAGGTCTTCCTGCCCAAGGGTTAGGGTTCCTATGGGTATGGCTCTTGGAGCTAGGGTTAGGGTTCCTATGGGTAGGGCCCTTGGAGCTAGGGTTAGGGATCCCTTGGGTAGGTATCCCGCCCTAGGGTTATGATTCCTGTGGGTAGGAAACGTTGAGCTTGGGTGAGGTTTCCTATGGGTAGGGCACTTGGAGCTAGGTTTAGGGTTCCTATGGGTACGTCTTCCAACCCTAGGGTTAGATTTCCTATCGGTAGGGGACTTGGAGCTAGGGTTAGGGTTCCTATGGGTAGGGCACTTGGAACTAGGGTTAGGGTTCCTATGGGTAGGGCTCTTGGAGCTAGGGTTAGTGATCCTATGTGTACGTCTTCCCGCCTTAGGGTTAGGGTTCCTATGGGTAGGGCACTTGGAGCTAGAGTTAGGGTTCCTATGGATAGGGCTCTTGGAGCTAGGGTTAGGGATCCTATGGGTAGGTCTTACCACCCTAGGGTTAGGATTCCTATGGGTAGGAAACTTTGAGCTAGGGTTAGGGTTCCTATGGGTTGGGCTCTTGGAGCTAGGGTTAGGGATCCTATGGGTAGGTATCCCGCCCTAGGGTTAGGATTCCTATGGGTAGGAAACTTTGAGCTAGGTTTAGTGTGCCTATGGGTAGGGCTCTTGGAGCTAGAGTTAGGGTTCCTATGGATAGGGCTCTTGGAGCTAGAGTTAGTGATCCTATGGGTAGGTCTTCCCGCCCTAGGGTTAGGGTTCCTATGGGTAGGGCTCTTGGAGCTAGGGTTAGGGTTCCTATGGGTAGGGCTCTTGGAGCTAGAGTTAGGGTTACTATGGGTAGGACTGTTTGAGCTAGGGTTAGGGATCCTATGGGTAGGTCTTCCCGCCCTAGGGTTAGGATTCCTATGGGTAGGAAACTTTGAGCTAGGGTTAGGGATCCTATGGGTAGGGCTCTTAGAGCTAGGGTTAGGGATCCCTTGGGTAGGTATCTCGCCCTAGGGTTAGATTTCCTATCGGTAGGGGACTTGGAGCTAGGGTTAGGGTTCCTATGGGTAGGGCACTTGGAGCTAGGGTTAGGGTTCCTATGGGTAGGGCTCTTGGAGCTAGGGTTAGTGATCCTATGTGTACGTCTTCCCGCCCTAGGGTTAGGGCTCCTATGGGTAGGGCACTTGGAGCTAGAGTTAGGGTTCCTATGGGTAGGGCTCTTGTAGCTAGGGTTAGGGTTACTATGGGTAGGGCTCTTGGAACTACGGCTAGGGATCCTATGGGTAGGTCTTCCCGCCCAAGGGTTAGGGTTCCTATGGGTAGGGCTCTTGGAGCTAGGGTTAGGGTTCCTATGGGTAGGGCTCTTGGAGCTACTGTTAGGGTTCCTATGGGTAGGGCTCTTGGAGCTAGGGTTAGGGATCCTATGGGTAGGTATCCCGCCCTAGGATTAGGATTCCTATGGGTAGGAAACTTTGAGCTAGGGTTAGTGTTCCTATGGGTAGGGCTCTTGGAGCTAGGGTTAGGGATCCTAAGGGTAGGTATCCCGCCCTAGAGTTCGGATTCCTATGGGTAGGAAACTTTGAGCTAGGGTGAGGTTTCCTATGGGTACGGCACTTGGAGCTAGGGTTAGGGTTCCTATGGGTAGGGCACTTGGAGCTAGGGTTAGGGATCCTATGGGTAGGTCTTCCCGCCCTAGGGTTAGGGTTCCTATGGGTAGGGCACTTGGAGCTAGGGTTAGGGTTCCTATGGGTAGGGCTCTTGGAGCTAGGGTTAGGGTTACTATGGGTAGGGCTCTTGGAGCTAGGGTTAGGGTTCCTATGGGTAGGTTTTCCCGCCCAAGGGTTAGGGTTCCTATGGGTAGGGCTCTTGGAGCTAGGGTTAGGGATCCTATGGGTAGGTCTTCCCGCCCTAGGGTTAGGAATCCTATGGGTAGGAAACTTTGAGCTAGGGTGAGGTTTCCTATGGGTAGGGGACTTGGAGCTAGGGTTAGGGTTCCTATGGGTAGGGGTCTTGGAGCTAGGGTTAGGGTTCCTATGGGTAGGGCTCTTGGAGCTAGGGTTAGGGTTACTATGGGTAGGGCTTTTGGAGCCAGGGTTAGGGTTCCTATGGGTAGGTCTTCCCGCCCTAGTGTTAGGCTTCCTATGGGTTTCTTATGGGTAGGTCACTTGGAGCTATGGTTAGGGTTCCTATGGGTAGGTCTTCCCGCCCTAGGGTTAGGGTTCCTATTGGTAGGGCACTTGGAGATACGGTTAGGATTCCAAAGGGTAGGGCTCTTGGAGCTAAGTTTACGGTTCCTATGGGTAGGTCTTCCCACCCTAGGGTTAGGGTTCCTATAGGTAGGGCACTTGGAGCTAGGGTTAGGGTTCCTATGGGTAGGGCACTTGGAGCTAGGTTTAGGGTTCCTATGGGTAGGTCTTCCAGCCCTAGTGTTAGGGTTACTATCGGTAGGGCACTTGGAGCTACGGTTAGGGTTCCTATGGGTAGGACACTTGGAGCTAGGGTTAGGTTTCCTATGGGTAGGTCACTTGGAGCTAGGGTTAGGGTTCCTATGGGTAGGGCTCTTGGAGCTAGGGTTAGGGATCCTATGGGTAGGTCTTCCCACCCTAGGGTTAGGATTCCTATGGGTAGGAAACTTTGAGCTAGGGTGAGGTTTCCTATGGGTAGGGCACTTGGAGCTAGGGTTAGGGTTCCTATGGGTAGGTCTTCCAGCCCTAGGGTTTGGGTTCCTATCGGTAGAGGACTTGGAGCTAGGGTTTGGGTTCCTATGGATAGGGCTCTTGGAGCTAGGGTTAGGGTTCCTATGGGTAGGGCTCTTGGAGCTACGGTTATGGTTGCTATGGGTAGGGCTCTTGGAGCTAGGGTTAGGGATCCTATGGGTAGGTATCCCGCCCTAGGGTTAGGATTCCTATGGGTAGGAAACTTTGAGCTAGGGTGACGTTTCCTATGGGTAGGGCACTTGGAGCTAGGGTTAGGGATCCTATGGGTAGGTCTTCCAGCCCTAGGGTTATGGTTCCTATGGGTAGGGCTCTTCGAGCTAAGGTTAGGGTTCCTATGGGTAGGGCTCTTGGAGTTAGGGTTTGGGATCCTATGTCTAGGTCTTCCCGCCCAAGGGTTAGGGTTCCTATGGGCAGGGCACTTGGAGCTAGAGTTAGGGTTCCTATGGGTAGGACTCTTGGAGCTAAGGTTAGGGTTCCCATGGGTAGGGTACTTGGAGCTAGGGTTAGCGTTCCTATGGGTAGGGAACTTTGAGCTAGGGTTAGGGTTCCTATGGGTAGGGCTCTTGGAGCTAGGTTTAGGGTTCCTATGGGTAGGGCTCTTGGAGCTAGGGTTAGGGTTACTATCGGTAGGGCACTTGGAGCTACGGTTAGGGTTCCTATGGGTAGGAAACTTTGAGCTAGGGTGAGGTTTCCTATGGGTAGGGCACTTGGAGCTAGGGTTAGGGTTCCTATGGGTAGGTCTTCCAGCCCTAGGGTTTGGGTTCCTATCGGTAGAGGACTTGGAGCTAGGGTTTGGGTTCCTATGGATAGGGCTCTTGGAGCTAGGGTTAGGGTTCCTATGGGTAGGGCTCTTGGAGCTACGGTTATGGTTGCTATGGGTAGGGCTCTTGGAGCTAGGGTTAGGGATCCTATGGGTAGGTATCCCGCCCTAGGGTTAGGATTCCTATGGGTAGGAAACTTTGAGCTAGGGTGACGTTTCCTATGGGTAGGGCACTTGGAGCTAGGGTTAGGGATCCTATGGGTAGGTCTTCCAGCCCTAGGGTTATGGTTCCTATGGGTAGGGCTCTTCGAGCTAAGGTTAGGGTTCCTATGGGTAGGGCTCTTGGAGTTAGGGTTTGGGATCCTATGTCTAGGTCTTCCCGCCCAAGGGTTAGGGTTCCTATGGGCAGGGCACTTGGAGCTAGAGTTAGGGTTCCTATGGGTAGGACTCTTGGAGCTAAGGTTAGGGTTCCCATGGGTAGGGTACTTGGAGCTAGGGTTAGCGTTCCTATGGGTAGGGAACTTTGAGCTAGGGTTAGGGTTCCTATGGGTAGGGCTCTTGGAGCTAGGTTTAGGGTTCCTATGGGTAGGGCTCTTGGAGCTAGGGTTTGGGTTACTAGGAGTAGGACTCTTGGACCTAGGGTTAGGGATCCTATGGGTATGTCTTCCCGTCCTAGGGTTAGGATTCCTATGGGTAGGAAACTTTGAGCTAGGGTTAGGGTTCCTATGGGTAGGGCTCTTGGAGTTAGGGTTAGGGTTCCTATGGGTAGGGCTCTTGGAGCTAGGTTTAGGGTTACTATGGGTAGGGCTCTTGGAGCTAGGGATAGGGATCCTATGGGTAGGTCTTCCCGCCCTAGGGTTAGGGTTCCTATGGGTAGGGCACTTGGAGCTAGAGTTAGGGTTCCTATGGGTAGGACTCTGGGAGCTAGGGTTAGGGTTCCCATGGGTAGGGTACTTGGAGCTAGGGTTAGCGTTCCTATGGGTAGGGTACTTGGAGCTAGGGTTAGGGTTCCTATGGGCACGGCTCTTGGATCTAGGGTTTCTGATCCTATGGGTAGGTCTTCCCGCCCTAGGGTTAGGGTTCCTATGGGTAGGGCACTTGGAGCTAGAGTTAGGGTTCCTATGGGTAGGGCTCTTGGAGCTAGAGTTAGTGTTCCTATGGGTAGGGCTCTTGGAGCTAGTGTTAGGGATCCTATGGGTAGGTCTTCCGGTCCAAGGGTTAGGGTTCCTATGGGTAGGGCTCTTGGAGCTAGGGTTAGGATTCCTATGGGTAGGTCTTCCCGCCCTAGGGTTAGGATTCCTATGGGTAGGAATCTTTGAGCTAGGGTTAGGGTTCCTATTGGTTGGGCTCGTGGAGCTAGGGTAAGGGATCCTATGGGTGGGTATCCCGCCCTAGGGTTAGGATTCCTATGGGTAGGATACTTTGAGCTAGGGTGAGGTTTCCTATGGGTAGGGCACTTGGAGCTAGGGTTAAGGTTCCTATGGGTAGGTCTTCCAGCCCTAGGGTTAAGGTTCCTATCGGTAGGGGACTTGGAGCTAGGGTTAGGGTTCCTATGGGTAGGGCACTTGGAGCTAGGGTTAAGGTTCCTATGGGTAGGGCTCTTGGAGCTAGGGTTAGTGATTCTATGGGTAGGTCTTCCCGCCCTAGGGTTAGGGTTCCTATGGGTAGGGCACTTGGAGCTAGAGTTAGGGTTCCTATGGGTAGGGCTCTTGGAACTAGGGTTAGGGTTCCTATGGGTAGGGCTCTTGGAGCTACGGTTAGGGTTACTATGGGTAAGGCTCTTGGAGCTACGGTTAGGGATCCTATGGGTAGGTCTTCCCGGCCTAGGGTTAGGATTCCTATGGGTAGGAAACTTTGAGCTGGGGTTAGGGTTCCTATGGGTAGGGCTCTTGGAGCTAGGGTTAGGGATCCTATGGGTAGGGCTCTTGGTGCTAGGGTTAGGGATCCTATGGGTAGGTCTTCCCGCCCAAGGGTTAGGGTTCCTATGGGTAGGGCTCTTGGAGCTAGGGTTTGGATTCCTATGGGTAGGGCTCTTGGAGCTACGGTTACGGTTCCTATGGGTAGGGCTCTTGGAGCTAGGGTTAGGGATCCTATGGGTAGGTATCCCGCCCTAGGGTTAGGATTCCTATGGGTAGGAAACTTTGAGCTAGGGTGAGGTTTCCTATGGGTACGGCACTTGGAGCTAGGGTTAGGGTTCCTATGGGTAGGGCACTTGGAGCTAGGGTTAGGGATCCTATTGGTAGGTCTTCCCGCCCTAGGGTTAGGGTTCCTATGGGTAGGGCACTTGAAGCTAGGGTTAGGGTTCCTATGGGTAGGGCTCTTGGAGCTAGGGTTAGGGTTACTATGGGTAGGGCTCTTGGAGCTAGGGTTAGGGATCCTATGGGTAGGTCTTCCCGCCCAAGGGTTAGGGTTCCTATGGGTGGGGCTCTTGGAGCTAGGGTTAGGGTTCCTATGGGTAGGGCTCTTGGAGCTAGGGTTAGGGTTCCTATGGGTAGGGCTCTTGGAGCTAGGGTTAGGGATCCTATGGGTAGGTCTTCCCGCCCTAGGGTTAGGACTCCTATGGGTAGGGCTCTTGGAGCTAGGGTTAGGGTTCCTATGGGTAGGGCTCTTGGAGCTAGGGTTAGGGTTCCTATGGGTAGGTCTTCCCGCCCAAGGGTTAGGGTTCCTATGGGTGGGGCTCTTGGAGCTAGGGTTAGGGTTCCTATGGTTAGGGCTCTTGGAGCTAGGGTTAGAGATCCTATGGGTAGGTCTTCCCGCCCTAGGGTTAGGGTTCCTATGGGTAGGGCTCTTGGAGCTAGGGTTAGGGTTCCTATCCTTAGGGCTCTTGGAGCTAGGGTTAGGGATCCTATGGGTAGGTGTTCCCGCCCTAGGGTTAGGGTTCCTATGCGTAGGGCACTTGGAGCTAGAGTTAGGGGTCCTATGGGTAGGGCACTTGGAGCTAGGGTTAGGGTTCCTATGGGTAGGTCTTCCTGCCCTTGGGTTAGGGTTGCTATGGGTAGGGCACTTGAAGCTAGGGTTAGGGTTCCTATGGGTAGGACACTTGAAGCTAGGGTTAGGTTTCCTATTGGTAGGGCACTTGGAGCTAGGGATAGGGTTCCTATGGGTAGGTCTTCCCGCCCTAGGGATAGGGTTCCTATGGGTAGGTCTTCCCGCCCTAGGGTTAGGTTCCTATGTGTAGGGCATTTGGAGCTAGGGTTAGGGTTCCTTTGGGTAGGTGTTCCCGCCCTAGGGTTAGGATTCCTACGTGTACGTCTTTCCGCCCTAGGGTTAGGGTTCCTATGGGTAGGGCACTTCGAGCTAGGTCTAGGCTTCCTATGAGGAGGGCACTTGGAGCTAGGGTTAGGGTTGCTATGGGTAGGTCTTCCCGCCCTAGGGTTAGGGTTCCTATGGGTAGGGCACTTGGGTCTATTGTTAAGGTTCCTATGGGAAGGCCTTCTCTACCCTAGGGTTAGGGTTCCTATGAGTAGGATACTTGAAGCTAGGGTGATGGTTCCTATGTGTAGTGCACTTGGAGCTAGGTTTAGGGTTCCTATGGGTAGTGCAACTGGTGCTAGGGTTAGGGCTCTTATCTTTAGGGCTTCCAGACCTAGGGTTAGGGTTCCTATGGGTATTGCCCGTGGAGCTAGGGTTAGGGTTCCTATGGTAGGGCGCATCGACCTAGGATTAGGTTTCCTAGGGATAGAGTACTTGGAGCTAGGGTTAGGTTTCCTATGGGTAGGGCACCGCCGTCTAGATTTATGGTTCCTATGGGAAGGTTGCCCTAACCTAGAGTTAGGGTTCCTATGGGTAGGGCACTTGGAACTAGGGTTAGGGTTCCTATGTGTAGGGTGCTTGGAGCTAGGGTTAGGGTTTCTATGGGTTGGGCTTCCAGAACTAGGGTAAGGGTTCCTATGGGCACGGCCCTTGGAGCTAATGTTTGGCTTTCTATGGGTACGGCACTTGCAGCAAGGAATAGGGTTCCTATGGGTAGGGCACTTGGAGCTAGGGTTAGGGTTCCTATGGGTAGGGCTCTTGGAGCTAGGGTTAGGGTTCCTATGGGTAGGTCTTCCCTCCTTAGTGTTAGGGTTCCTATGGGTATGTCTTCCCACACTAGGGTTAGGGTTCCTATGGGTCAGTCTTCCGTCCCTAGGGTTAGATTTCCTATGGGTAGGTCTTCCCGCCCTAGGGTTAGGGTTCCTATGGGTAGGACACTTCGAGCTAGGGTTAGGGTTCCTATGTGTAGGGCACTTGGAGATATGGTTAGGGTTCCTATGGGTAGGTCTTCCCGCCCTAGGGTTAGGGTTTCTATGGGTAGGGCACTTGGACCTAGGGTTAGGGTTCCTATTGGTAAGACACTTCAAGATAGGGTTACGGTTCCTAATAGTTGGGCACTTGGACCTAGGGTAAGGGTTCGTATGGGTAAGACACTTCAAGATAGGGTTAGGGTTCCTATGGGTAGGGCACTTGGAACTAGGGTTAGGGTTCCTATGGGTAGGTCTTCCCACCCTAGCGTTAGGGTTCCTATGCATAGGGCACTTGCAGCAAGGATTAGGGTTTCTATGGGCAGGGCTCTTGGAGCTAGGATTACGTTTCCTATAGGTAGGGCTCTTGGAGCTAGCATTAGGGTTTCTATGGCTAGGGCACTTGGAGCTAGGGTTAGGGTTCCTATGGGTACAGCTTCCAGACCTGGGGTTAGGGTTCCTATTGTAGGGCTCTTGGAGCTACGGTTAGGTTTCCTATGTGTACGGCACTTGGAGCTAATGTTAGGGTTCCTATGGGTAGGGCACTTGGATCTAAGGTTAGTGTTCATAAGGGTAGGGCACTTGGATCTAGGATTATGGTTCTCACGAGTAGGGTGCCCCAACCTAGTGTTAGGGTTCCTATGGGTAGGGCACTTGGAGCTAGAGTTAGAGTTCCTATGTGTAGGTCTTCCAGACATAGGATTACGGTTCCTATGGGTAGGGATCTTAGAGCTAGTGTTAGGGTTCCTATGGGTCGGGCACTTGGAGCAAGGGTTAGGGTTTCTATAGGTAGGGCTTACAGACCTAGGGTTAGGGTTGCTATGGGTAGCGCACTTGGAGATAGGGTTAGGGTTCCTATAGGTAGGACACTTGGAGCTAGGGTTAGGGTTCCTATGGGTGGGGCACTTTGAGCTAGGGTTAGGGTTCCTATGGGTAGGGTGCCTCGAACTAGGGTTAGGGTTCCTATGGGTAGGGCGATCTGACCTAGCGTTAGGGTTCCTATGAGTAGGACACTTGGAGCAAGGTTTATAATTCCTAAGGGTATGGGCACTTGGAGCTAGTGTTAGGGTTCCTATGGGTAGGGCACTTGGAGCTAAGATTTTTGAGATCAGCAGTGAAGCGCATCACTACATTATGTTATTAACATCTTCCAAAGCTCAGGCCTGTTCTGAATAAAGGAATGTGTGGTTACTGCTTAAATTATGGCAAACTGAATCATCAAGTAGGGTGGGAAAACAAAGGAAGTTCGAACTAGTCGGGGAAAAAACAGCCAGGAATATCCTTCCAGTCAGACTCTGCCTCCTGGGTCTCAGCTGGAAATGTTTTTAATAAAAATTAATAAAAAAGAAGGTACAAACACAAGTGTGTTTGAACTGACTAGGCAAGGTCCTTTGCTGAAGTGTGTGTGTTCATCGTTTCTCTCCCTACCCACTTCATTCTCTGCACCTGCACAGACAAAAAGAAACAGCTATTGGATTCTGGAGAAGTGGCTCTGACTTGAAAGTTTGATCATTTGTTTCTTGGACCATGCAATGAAAAAGATGCTTTGCAATGAAGCTAGTTCTTAAGTAGGTACTAGTAAGCGTTTTATCTTTATTTTTCTTTTAACCAGTTTTTCTTTTAACCAGTTTTTCTTTTAACCAGTTCTGACTTTTATGCCTCATTACTTGTACTCACTTATAATCTTTGTAGTTAATTAATTTGTTTTGCTGTTTCATCTAATCCAGTGGATTTAAGATGAAGTAGGTGGGTAAACATTTAAGGTAATAAGATGGCATATTATTTCCTTAAAGAAATCACCTTGATCGATCAGTCCTTCAGCCCTCATAGATTGCACCAATCACAACACATCTTCTATTCTTCTCTTATAGTGGCCTTGTTTCTCCATGTGCAGCCATGCCTTTTTATGATAAAAATATTCTCATTTCTTTGGAGGTTGGCTTTAAATATATATGACACTATATTTTTACTATCTAGGAGAGGGCTGGACAGTATAGGACATACATTTCTGGGGGAAGTTTGTTGGGTCACATGCAGTATAACCAAGGCTCATGAGAGTCCGGCTATAGCTGGCAGGCTGCAGTTATACACAGACACTCAGGGTGTAGCTTGCATGCTGGCAGGCTGTTTGTGAACAGTCCCGATGGGAGGTATGTCAGCAAGGAATTTTAAGGCACCTAAGGTTGCAGGGCTGGGGTGACAGTCCCCCACTAGTCTGGATTGTGCCCCAGTCTGTCACAAAGAAAAATCAATATATATCAAGACCTCAGATACTAGGAATGGAGGCCATAAGAATATCCAAATAGATAAAAATACCATTACATAGTTAGGACCACACATTGCAAATTGACTAAAATATAGATTAGATTTTAAAATGTTCCTAGCTGAAGAGTGTCAAGGCCTGAACATCTTTGTGCAAGAGACATACTCATAATATTTGTTATACAATATTGTGCTTTGGTGAGCCAGGGATTTCTTATCCACTCAAAACCTAGAATACCTTTGGGGTTCAGACCCAATCTCTTATATCCTGCAGGCTGATCCCCACAGAATACCTTGTGATATCATCTACTGCACTGATTTGAGAAAAATCTCCATCAATTCCAAGAGTGAGAGGATATAGTGAAAGTGGGAGCCCTGAGTTCTTCAGGAAAGAAACATTCCTAGATAAGGCCAAAAGGAACCATTGTAATCATCTAGTCTGGCCTCATGTGTAACACAGGTGATAGGCCTTCCCTGCATTAATTCATGTCTGAACTAGAGTATCTTTTAGAAAAATTCAGTGATGGAGAAACCACCACAATTCCTCCATGGTTAATTACCCTCACTGCTAAAAATTTGTCCCATATTTTTCATCAAAAAAATTTCTTGTTTCATCTTCCAGCCATTGAATTTTATTATATTTTTGCATATCAAAATTTTATTCCCCATCTTTTTTTAAAGATTAATTGTAATTAATAACTAATGAAAAGGTTGAGTCACTGATACAGAACATTCTAGAATTGCAAGCACACATCCTTACCTCTAGGGAACTTCCTTGTGTTTTATGTAGCATTGCAGGGGACTTTGCTTCTCACGCTCCCTCTGGTGGCTGCTTCCTCAGCTACAATGGTCATTCCCATTAGGTCCCTTCTCCAGACTGCCTTATTAAGTCTGTTGTGGTTCAGCCCTCCAGCCAAGTCACACCACAGTGTGATCCCTTTCCAGGATTTAGTTCCAAACAAAAGTCCCTTTACCCCTTCTGGGGCTTAAATTCAATTCTTCCTCCTTGTCAGGGTACTGCCTGCCCAGGTTTTTCCTGCTGGAAGTCTAAGTATCACTTATGCTTGATTTCCACCCCTCATGGGCTTATACTCCTGACAGACCCCTAAATCAGGGCTCTTCACTTTAGAGCCCTACCACAGAAGTTAACCCTACTTCTGTAGCTCCGCTTCCTAGCCACAGCCAGTCCCAAACTACTAGACCTTCCTCCAGGCCCATCCCAGAGAGAGGGAACTCTCCCTAACTCTTCTTTCTAGATATCCACTTTCCACAGGTGCACTCTGCTTTCTAGCCAGAGGAGGAGGAGTTAAGCTGCATAACGAGCAATCAGTTAAACACCTCACAGGTCCAGAGCAAAACTACTTAGGGTTTATCCCTCACCTTAGCGGCGATGGGGATTAAGCCCATCACAGGATAGCTGTGGGTACAAGTAAAACAATGTGTTTTAATATGGCTAAATGTAAATGCATACATGTAAGAACAAAGAATACAGGCCATACTGACAGGATGGAGGAGGAGTCTATCATGGGATGCAGTGACTCTGCATTTGGGGGGTCATAGTGGATAATCAGCTGAACATGAGCTCCCAGTGTGAGGCTGTGGCCAAAGGTCTAATACAATACTTGAATGCATAAACAGAAAAATCTGCAGTAGCAGTAGAGAACTTATATTGCCGCTGTATTTGGCAGTAGTGCAACCGTTGCTGGAATATTGTGTCCAGTTCTGGTGTCCACAAATCAAGAAGAATGTTGATAAATTGGAAGGGTTCTGAGAAGAGCCACAAGAATGATTAAAGGTCTAGAGAACATGCCTTACAATGATAGACTCAAAGAGCTCAATCTATTTAGGTCAAGAAAAGGTTAAGGAGTGACTTGATCATAGTCTGTAAGTACCAATATGGGGAACAAAAAATTGACAAAATCTAATAAACAAAAGTATAATAGGATCCAATGGTTGGAAGCTGAAGCTTGACAAATTCAGACCGGAAATAAGGCACACTTTTAACAATAAGCCACATTTTCAAGTACCTCTGCAGTTGTCTATTGGTCAAACAACTGGCTGATAGCACCCATTAATTCCTTCACTCATAATTCCGCATCTCATCTCTGCTCATCTTCCCAATAAAGTTTAACATATTGACACCCTGAATGACTAGTCTCCCAGACAAACAATAATGAGGATTGGGAAGGTGGGCATGCATGCACACAGCCCCTGGCATGCAGGAGAGAATATAGGATCCTGGTATGGGGTGGTAAGGAAAATGGAGAACCCCTGGCAGGGGGAGCAAACTGGAGGGAACACAGATCCCCTAGCACAGAGGAAGATGGGAATGGAAGGTAGACAGAGCTTCAGGTGGCAGGAGGAAGAATGGGGGATCCTGGTATGGTGGAAGCAGAGAATTTAGGGCCCAAGACATGAGGAAGGAGGTGGAGAAGTTGCAGGGAGTCCCTGGAAATAGAGGATTAGATGAGTGGCACACAGGGAGCTTGGGGAAGAGAGAGAATGGAAGAATACAAGGAGGCCCTGGTGCATGCAATGAGCTCAGCCTGCAGAAGCAACCTAATTTATTTACTGTCACACAACAAATCTGTGGCTGAGCTAAGATTAGAACACATGCATTCCTAGCTCACGGTCACAGGTGCTGACTCTGTGGGTGCTCAGGGGCTGGAGCACCCATGGAAAAAAATAGTGGGTGCTTACCATCCACTGGCAGCCCTGCGGATCAGCTCCTCCCACTCCCCTCCTAGCCCTCCCACCAGCGGACCCCACCAATCAGCTCCTCCCCCTTCCTTCCAGCACCTCCCACTTACCACAATCAGCTGTTCACTGGTGGGGGAGAGCGGAGGCAGGAAGAGGCAGGGCAGGGCTGGGGTCTTGGGTGAAGTGAGGGTGGGACCTGGGACAGCGGGGCAGGTCAAGCACCCCCTGGGAACTCAGCACCTCTGCTTGCAGTCCTCAGCTCAGTCCACCAGATCATGCTAGAGCAGTTAGAAAAATGATGGCCCTGATTCTCCCTTATGTTTGTTCCATGCTGGTGCAGGGACCCTAAGAACCCCTGAAGCCCCTGTGGTCAGCTGTGGGAGGCTTAGGAGGATGGTGGCAGAAAGCTGGCATAACAGCTTCTACAACACCACCTCTTCCAGCCGATGGTGAAGAGTGTGTGTTCAGAGCAAAGCAAGTGTCAGGGGCTTTCTTGGAGCCTGCTGATCTCAGGCGGCTGTATCGTCTTGGTGCGCTTGGAAAATGGCACAAGTTAGAGAAGGCTTAAGACTGCTCTAACTTACAGTGGGAGACTAGACCAGAGTCCAGCTAGTTCAGAAGCAAGAGAGCACAAAGATGGCTTAAAGCCACCTTTGTCCATCTCCTGAGTTGAACTGTGCATTCCTCAGTTATGAGCGGAAGATTAGGGCTACACCTAGTATCTTCTGAATCAGAAAAGCAGCCTATAAAGACACTGGTCCTCATTCTGCTCGCTGATAGAAATCAGAAGTAACTTTTCTAAAGTCAATGGTGTTGCACTGCTGTGAGAAATGAATAAAGCTCATTATGTATTTTGACTATCAATTACCTTTAAAGCTAGTTCTACTTTGTTATACAATGCATCTTCCATTGATTTCAGTGGGACCTATAGACATGTAACAGAGCAGAGTTTGCTCCTGTAAACTTTATTTTGGTGTCCAGATTTTAAAAACTCTTGCAATAGAAACACATTCTTTTGAGCAGGTTAGTTCATTTCCTCAGTATTCCTAATGTGAATTTAGAAATGACTGTTTCACTAAATATTAGATTGCAAAACCTGACAAGTTAATGAGGAGATTTCTTTCATACTGGCATGGCTGCTATATCTTTGAAAGCTTCCACTCTGGCCTAATTATTTTATTTTAAAATGCCCACTAAGTCTTTTTTACTCATGATTTTTATCTGCATGATTTAGAAAAGTTTTACTGCTCCTTTGGAGATATGTTAAAAATCAAGTAAATAACGGAAGCATCATGTTTTCATAATGCCTAGATCCAGGCAGCTCTTATCTCCTCTGAAATGAGATTTTAATTACTACAGTGCCCCGATACAGTTTATTGGGGCCATGAATGTTATCAAAGAATATATTCTATAGCAGCTTCCCATTTTCTCTTAGAATGCATCTAACCCTGTTGTCAGTGGTTAGCTGCATGCGTTCTCTCTCTGTGTTGTTCCAGCTCTGGCCAGGTATGTGGCACAGCAGACTTCGATGGAAGAGTCCAGAAACATCACAGACTTGGTTTAGTGGCAAAGGTGATTGGCCAAGTTTATTGGTGACAAAGCACAGTACTAGCACCCCATATATTCTACAGGAACACTAATACATGTACGTCCATGACAGTGGACCAGCTCAGTCAGACAAAGGGTTCAGGTGAGATTGTCTCAGTCTATATATGTTGGACTAACAATTGAGATAAACAGCTTACGTATCTCCTTACGTGTTTCATGACATATTTGTTACCTCCACTTGTACCTTCCTCCTGATGCCTCAGACAAAACATAACTATTCATAACTTCATTTGAGTGCAGAGAATTAGACTAGATGACCTCTCAAAGTCCCTTCCAGTCCTATTCTAAGATTCAGTCAAACCATCTTATTGTGTGCTAGGTTGGGGTGTACTTATGCTAACCTGCTGGAATGTATTTACATATTCAGTGTGTTTTAAAATGCTAGCAGTACTGGTGCCGAGTTAACATACCAGACAATGAACTTGCAGGCAAGCATGTGCTTTTAACAAGGCCTGACTTTTGCTCATAGCATAACTTTCACTGACTTTGGTTCAGGCTTTGTACTTGGCCCCGTGCTCCAGACCCTCTCTTCCTACTACTCCAGTATGTTTAAAATAATAGGTTGAACTCCCATTCACACTGGTATATCCCCATTGACCCCAAAGTTACTCTTTGTTTGCATAGAACAATAAGGTGAATCAGACCTAATGTGTTACATTTTCTGTGGCAATTCTCTTCAGGTATGATTTTTCAATTTTTCACACTATCCAGCAGCTGTGTTCATGCTGGAAATGAAGTGTTTCATTTAAACAGATGGTGAAAAAGTAAGTTTTACAGAGGGAAATCAATTATTTGTTCCAACTGAAGGAATATTTTAACAATATTGAGAAAATTGTTTACTTATTGGTCAAAAGGACTGTCAGAAGTTATTGGGTCTCTCAAAAGTAATACAGTAACTTTCGCATGGACAATGAACTTCAAAAACAGCCATGTTGCACTCTGAAACAGATTGTCCCAGGTGATGCTCTCTTATGTTCCATGGAATAAATACTGCCTGAGCTCTGTATTGGTTCTCACTCCAGCATTTGTAGTGACAAGGTTTTTCAAAGTTTCTCAATGGTAATTACAACAAACATTTCCAGTCAAATTAAAAATACCTACATAAGTCACCTACTGGAATGCTGTCCTCATGATTATGAGTCCTGTGTTTGTCTTCTGTATAAATCACAGTGACTGCCTGCCTTTTAACTAAATGTAATGGTACAAAGTGGTGTCTAGTAGGCAGCATGATTCTGTGCTCTTGTTGATAGTTTCTCTTTCATGGAATGCAAAACCTGAGCTAGTTTAACAAGAGCATGCTGCACTTGGAAATAAGTGTTACTTGGAGGGGAGCGAGTTATGTTCAGTTGTTGTTAACATGCTGTGCCAAAGGTTTGATTTACATAACATCTAATAACATTTCATATCTTCTCATGTATCTGTGCTAAATCAACATCACTTCAACACACAAAGATTAGCTTTCTTGTTCCTATTATAATGTACTCTTCTTTTGTCTGAAAACGTGCACATTGTCACACATGCAATACTTCTAGGTACTCACAGGTCTGCTGATCTCCCCCTTCACCTTCCAATTTATTGTCCGACATACAATGGATGAGTTAAGCATTGAAATACAATTTCCGGAAGAACCATGCTCCTTGGAAATGTTCTCTGGAAAGTGTGAGGGCTGGATTAAGCGGCATGATATTTTAGCAAACAGATGAGGAGCATGCTAGAAAATGGTTTGTTCCTTTCAACAGAGTGATGAATAAGCTTAGGGCTGAGTTTTCATGAATATTCAGAGGCACAGCCCATCTTTGATTTTGCGAAAGTCTTTGTAAAAACATATTGCCCATGTAGACAGACTAAACCAGGGGTTCTCAAACTGAGGGTCGGGACTCCTCAGGGGATCGTGAGGTCATTACATGGGGGATTGTGAGCTGTCAGCCTCCACTCCAAACCCTGCTTGCCTCCAGCATTTATAATGGTGTTAAATATATTAAAAAGTGTGTTTAATTTATTAGGGGGGGTCGCACTCAGAGGCTTGCGATGTGAAAGGGGTCGCCAGTAAAAAAGTTTGAGACCCACTGGACTAAACAGATAAGGCTAACTGAAGGTAGGATGGGGAAAACAAATTGACCTAACATGCAAAGCTAGATGATGTTATCTTAATCACCATGGCCTCAGTGCAGAAAAAAGGGTGTGGTTCTGCAGAAGAATGGTAGGCAGAGTTTGTATGGAAAGCATCTCTTAACCTGAAAACCATCAGGGCCAGTGTGTAAGTTGTCCTTTTTTGGAGCTGGTTTTGGCCATTGTAAATGGCTAATGTGCCCCCATTCTGTTGAATAAACATGGGTAAGGATACTTTCTTGCAAATTAAAGGTATTTATATCATACTCAATGCAGGAGATAAAATGGAATCATAGAATATTAGGGTTGGAAGGGACCTCAGGAGGTCATCTAGTCCAACCCCCGGCTCAGAGCAGGACCAATTCCCAACTAAATCATCCCAGCCAGGGCTTTGTCAAGCCTGACCTTAAAAACCTCTAAGGAAGGAGATTCCACCACCTCCCTAGGTAACCCATACCAGTGCTTCACCATTCTCCTAGTGAAAAAGTTTTTCCTAATATCCAACCTAAACCTCCTCCGTTGCAACTTGAAACCATTACTCCTTGTTCTGTCATCTGGTACCACTGAGAACAGTCTAGATCCATCCTCTTTGGAACCCCTTTCAGGTAGTTGAAAGTAGCTATCAAATCCCCCCTCATTCTTCTCTTCTGCAGACTAAACAATCTCAGTTCCCTCAGCCTCTCCTCATAAGATAAAGGAACAGAAGTGACCTAATACCACCTCCTAGAAAAAAATAATAATGACTACTAAAGACAACTATGGGCCTTATTCTCCTCTCACATATATTGGTGTAAATCAGGAGTAACTCTGCTGAAGTCAATGAAAGTACACCAGTGTGAGAGGACAGGCAGGCCCATACTACCACAGCCCTCTACAGTAATGTCCCAGATGGAGCTGACCTAATAATTATTTAGGCAAAATCCACCCCTAAACTCCCCACCCCCCCGCAAAAAAAATTGGTTTATATTTTTTAAAACAAAACAAACAAAAAAACCAGAAAATGTCAGTCTGGATGAACAAAACATTTTGAACATCATTTCAGAACTAAACGTTAAAGTGAGCCATTTAATTTTTATGCAACTGAAGCTATTTCTTAAATTTGACCCACATTCACAAATAGTTTTGGTTACTCCACAACTGCATGTTTTTGGCCAATGTACTATTCGGACGAACAAATATTGCCCAGCTCTATCCCCAAACCACTGTTCATAAGACGTAGCATTTGAAACCACTACTACAGACCATTGTAATGGGGTATCATGGAGATATTTTATCTAATTTGTTTATTTAAATTAGAGAAATGTTCAGATCCAGAATTAGGTTAGTGTTTTGCTATTCAGAGGTCAGCCACAATTGGATGTACTGTTTGTTGAACGTTGAGACTGGTGGAAACATGAATGAATAATTCTGAAAACTAGAAACCAAATTTCAGAGTGCAGGGTGTGCACTCCTTTTATATTCATTTGTTCACAAACATTTGAGCAGTCAGTGTTTTGTTCAGAAAGTATCAAAAGTGAATTTCAAGCCATAGCTTTGTACTTTTCTGAGCTGTGGAGTGCCTACCTTTGAAGCCCCTAAGCTGTCCAGAGCAGGGCACATTACAAAATACGTAAGGACTCTTATGGCACTTTCATCTTGTAATGTTCAGAGTTACTAAGTCCATCCATTTCTTGTAGTGAACAGAGAACTATGGCTCTGATCCTGCGAACACCTAAACTTGTGTCTAACTTTACTCACTTGAGTAGTCTCATGGACTTGGATGACTCACAGGAATAAAGTTACATATAAATTTAAATGTTTGCAAGATTAGATGCCTAAGTACTGTGTGAATTTGAAGTACAATATTCCCCCAACATTCACTTTGAGCTTGAGGTCAGCTTTTCAAAAAAGCTCAGCAGCCAGTAGTTTCCAGTGATTTCACTGGGACCTATGGTGCTGAGCCCTTTTGAAAATCTAGCCATTAAGGCATTTATGAAGTAGTATCATTTTCAAAAAATTGTAACGCAGTCAAGGCAAAACCAAATCAATTTTCACTGGAAGTCAAAAGCATTTCTAAATGAAGACTACTTTGCTGTAAAACTTCAACTCTCTGTGCACTGCTCTTCTGGCATTAGAGGTCAAAGGAAACTGCAAGAATTCTTCGTCATAATGAAGAAAATATTTCTCACTCTCTGTATGCTCCCTAATAGAAGAACTGATTTTGCTTGAACATTTTTCCCCTCCTTTTTCTTCAAAGTCCATCTCAGACAGAGGCAAATTTCAGCCTGGAAGCATTGGGTAGTTATGAGCATCTGAAAACAGCCTCAGAATGGAAATGATGATGCAGCCTTATCTACAACAGTTGCTTCCACTCCCGTAAAACACACACAGATTTTTTTTGCAACTATTATCATTCACATTATAAACTTTACATTCCTACATATGTATCAGACTGTTCCATCTGTGTACATTCCAGCACATCTTATTGAAGCTTTTATTAAAACTAAATGAGTAAGAGAATCTCTTTCACAAAATGAAGATTGTACATTATTGTCACAAGCCACTGGGGCACAAAGTGACTTGACCTCACATCAGTGGCAGAGATAGAATGATGCTTGGCAGCTTGGCGTGTCCATTTTTTTATGATCTTGTGTCAGCCTTTTAACGTGTGTGTTGTGTTCCAATACCTGTGTATAGCCACTGGGATATCTAACTCTCCAACTCGTATTTACACTTGAACTATGGTAGGAAGTAACCTGGGGAAAACAGACATTAGTCCGGTTGTGCTGCCAGAAAGCGCACCAGTGTGTTTCGGTGGAATCCTCACTGAATTTAAACCTCTATAGTGCCACTGATGGTATTTAAATTTTATGTCCTAGTACTTTCTCTATAAGAACATAAGAATGGCCGTACCGGGTCAGACCAAAGGTCCATCTAGCCCAGTATCTGTCTACCGACAGTGGCCAATGCCAGGTGCCCCAGAGGGAGTGAACCTAACAGGCAATGATCAAATGATCTCTCTCCTGCCATCCATCTCCATCCTCTGCTGAACAGAGGCTAGGGACACCATTCTTTACCCATCCTGGCTAACAGCCATTTATGGACTTAGCCACCATGAATTTATCCAGTTCCCTTTTAAACATTGTTATAGTCCTAGCCTTCACAACCTCCTCAGGTAAGGAGTTCCACAAGTTGACTGTGCGCTGCGTGAAGAAGAACTTCCTTTTATTTGTTTTAAACCTGCTGCCTATTAATTTCATTTGGTGACCCCTAGTTCTTGTATTATGGGAATAAGTAAATAACTTTTCCTTATCCACTTTCTCAACATCACTCATGATTTTATATACCTCTATCATATCCCCCCCTTTTCCAAGCTGAAGAGTCCTAGCCTCTTTAATCTTTCCTTGTATGGGACCCTCTCCAAACCCCTAATCATTTTAGTTGCCCTTTTCTGAACCTTTTCTAGTGCTAGAATATCTTTTTTGAGGTGAGGAGACCACATCTGTACACTGTATTCGAGATGTGGGCGTACCATAGATTTATATAAGGGCAATAATATATTCTCAGTCTTATTCTCTATGTACTTTTTTTTCCATGCACACCAGAGTTTGTAGGATAATTTATAATCTAAATATTAATACATACAATCTGTCAAGAGGATATAGGCTCCCTTCAAACATGATCAAAGGGTTCTCTGGCATTTTCCTTCTTGACAAAAGTTATTTTTCAGTCTAAAAAAAACAAAAAACAAGAGACATCCCAAAATAAATATCATTTATTTGCTTGGAATCTGATTGAAACAGAACGGTCTCCAATTTGGAAGAACATAATAACAGTTGAAGCCTGCATGTTGACTTCCAAAGCAATTCCACAAGTGATATTTTAAATGTTTCTGGAAGAAGAAAAAAAGTGATATTTCAGCTTGCTAGCAGTATTAAACTCATACAACTTAGCAACACCACTTCTGGTGACAAAAACATGTCAGCTTTCAACATAGGTACTCCAGAAAATCATATCGTACTTTTGGTAGCTCTCTATTCCAGCTATCCAAGGACAATGACAATCTCAGGGGATGCGAAGGGAATATGAACAGCATGTTGAGCCTTAAGAACTATCCAGTGAGTGAAAGGAAGATTCTTGAGTATTAGACACCTACAAAAGGATTTTAGAGGAAAGAGGACAAGAGAGATCAGTCTCACTCAGTGAACACTCAACAAGATACTTATTATTCTTCATTATTATGGAGGCACTGGTCAAAACTCTGTAGTTAAAGTTGAGTTCAATTTTGCACTTAAAGCACGGTTTCAGCGTCTCTATTTTGTACAAAAAGATAGTGTATCCTCTCCAAAATTACAGCATTCACTCTTTGGGTACAAAATAAGTCTTCTGAAATTTTTTACAAATAAATCTGTTATTTATGAGTTAAAGTTCAAAACTGGATCCTTTAACAAATTTAGCATCTGTGTCAATCTTTTCTTTGTCCAGAATGTTCTGAACAATAGAACAACATTGATGCTTCAATGTTTCCACATAGTTAAAATTAAATAAAATCTTGCACATAGAACTTTATTTCTTCAAATATAGCCTAATTAAAGTAAGTTATTAATAATTATCACCTACAATTGTATAGACTACAGCCAAGCATACAGCAACTCTGATATTACTTAAGTGGGGCCACTGGGACATGAGACGTTTCTCCACCACTAATTTGCATGCAATAGGTCTATTGGTTAAAAAGACTCAGTTGTATGAGGAGAGTTGGATACATGTTAAGAGTTCTCAGTGGTAGATTACTAGATCCAACTGTCACTGGTCTCTAAAGTAATGCCACAAGGAGGAAAACAATATGGGGGAAAAAATCTAATACATAAGAATGGCCATTCTGGATCAGACCGAGGTCCATCTAGCCTAGTATCCTGTCTTCTGACAGTGGCCAACTACTCAGTTGCCCCAGAGGGAATGAACAGAATAGGTAATCAAGTGATCCATCCCCATTTGCCCATTCTCAGCTTCTAGGAAACATAGGCTAGGGACACCGTCCCTGCCCATCCTGGCTAATAGCCACTGATGGACCTATCTTCCATGAATTTATCTAGTTCTTTTTTTAACCCTGCGATAGTCTTGGCCTTCACAACATCCTCTGGCAAAGCGTTCCACAGGTTGACTATGTGTTGTGTGAAGAAATACTTCCTTTTGTTTGTTTTAAACCTGCTGCCTAGCAGTTTCATTTGGTGACCCCTAGTTCTTGTGTTATGAGGAGTAAATAACACTTCATTATTTACTTTTTCCACACCCATCATGATTTTATAGCCCTCTATCATATCGCCCCGTAGTCGTCTCTTTTCTATGCTGAAAAGTCCCAGTCTTTTTAATCTGTCCTCATACAGAAGCTGTTCCATACGTCTAATCATTTTTGTCCTTTTTGTCCTTTTCTTAACCTTTTCCAATTCCAATGCATCTTTTTTGAGATGGGGCAACCATGTCCTCACTCAGTATTCAAGATGTGGGTGTACCATGGATTTATATAGAGGTAATATGTTATTTTCTGTCTTATTATCTATCCCATACTGTTAGCTTTTTTGACTGCCACTGCACATTGAGTGGATCTTTTCAGAGAACTATCCACAGTGACTCCAAGATCTCTCTTTTGTGGTAACAGCTAATTTAGACCCCACCATTTTATATGTATAGTTGGGATTATGTTTTCCAACGTGCATTACTTTACATTTATCAGCATTGAATTTCATCTGCCATTTTGTTGCCTAGTCACCCAGTTTTGTGAGATCCCTTTGTAACTCTTCACAGTTAGCTTTGGCCTTAACTGTCTTGAGTAGTTTTGTATTATCTGCAAATTTTGCCACCTCAGTGTTTATCCCTTTTCCCATATCATGTATTAATATGTTGACTAGTACTGGTCCCAGTACAGACCCCTGAGGAACACCACAATTTACCTCTCTCCATTCTGAACATTGATTATTTATTCTCTCCCTTTGTTTCCTATCTTTTAACCAGTTACCGACCCATAAGAGGACCTTCCCTCTTATCCCATGACAGTTTACTTTGCTTAAGAGCCTTTGGTGAGTCTTACTTACTTTGTCAAAGGCTTTCTGAAAATCTAAGTACATTCTATCCACTGGATCCCCCTTGCCCACATGCTTGTTGACTCCCTCAAAGAATTCTAGTAGTTTGGTGAGGCATGATTTTCCTTTACAAAAAACATTTTGCCTCTTCCCCAACAAATTATATTATTCTATGTATCTGACAAATCTGTTCTTTACTATAGTTTCAACCAGTTTGCCTGGTTTTGAAGTCAGGCTTACTGGCCTGTAATTGCCGGGGTCTCCTCTGGAGCCCTTTTTAAAAATTGGTGTCACATTAGCTATCCTCCAGTCACTTGATACAAAGTTGATTTAAATGATAGGTTACAAAGCATAGTTAGTAGTTCTGCAATTTCACATCTCAGTTCCTTCAGAATTCTTAGATGATTACCACCTGGTCCTCGTGATTTATTACTGTTTCATTTATCAATTTGTTCTAAAACCTCCTCTAATGACTTCTCAATCTGGGACAGCTCTTCAGGATTTGTCACTTAAGAAGAATGGCTCAGGTTTAGGAATCTCCCTCACATCCTCAGCCGTGAAGACTGATGCAAAGAATTCATTTAGTTTCTCCGCAATGGCCTTATTGTCCTTGAGTGCTCCTTTAACATCTCGATTGTCCAGTAGCCTCACTGGTTGTTTAGGAGACTTCCTGCTTCTGATGTACTTTAAAAAAAATTGCTATTACTTTTTGAATCTTTGGCTAGCTGTTCTTCAAATTCTTTTTTGGTCTTCCTAATTATATTTTTACACTTCACTTGCCAGATTTTATGCTCCTTTCTATTTTCCTCACTAGGATTTAACTTCCTCTTTTTAAAGGATACCTTATTGTCTCTCACTGCTTCTTTTACTTTGCTAGTTAGCCACAGTGGCACTTTTTTGGTTCTTTTACTATGTTTTTTTTAATTTGGGGGATACATTTAAGTTGACATTCTAGTATGGTGACTTTAAAAAGTTTCCATGCAGGTTGCAGGGATTTCACTTTTGTTACTGTACTTTTTAATTTCTCTTTAACTAACTTCCTCATTTTTGTGTAGTCTCCCTTTCTGAAATTAAATGTTACAGTGTTGGGGGTAATGTTTTCCCTGCTACAGGAATGTTAAATTATATTATGGTCACTATTATCAAGCGGCCCAGCTATATTCACCTCTTGGACCAGATCCCATACTCCACTTAGGCCTATATCAAGAATTGCCTCTCCTCTGGTGGGTTCCAAGACCAGCTGCTCCAAGAAGCAGTCATTTAAGGTGTCAAGAAACTTTATCTCTGCATCCGGTCCTGAGGTGACATGTACCAGTCAATATGGCAATAGTTGAAATCCCCCATTATTATTATTATTATTATTGAGTTTTTTATTTTTATAGCCTCTCTAATCTCCCTGAGCATTTTGCAGTCACTATCACCATCCTGGTCAGATGGTCGGTAGTATATCCCTACTGCTATATTCTTATTTAAAGAATAAACTATATTCTTATGCAGATTTAAAAATCAGTTTAATATAATCTGGGATCACAAACCCTAAAATGCCTCTGTCATAATTGTACAATTATTGCAGAGCATCATTACAGGGCAGAGCTAAGGTTGTTTGGGTACCCTCACTACATTTTACTTAAAAATGTTTTATCTTAACTTTGCATTTCCTAGGAGTATGCCACTTGGTTTTTGGTTAATTACAATATAACTGTAATGTTTAACTTGACTAACTTAACTAGATATTGCCGGACAAAAAATGACCTTCAAATGGAGTTAAGGTTGAGAGTATAAATATATCAGTATCTTAAAGTTAAACATTACAGTTACGTTGTAATTAACCAAAAACCAAGTGGCATACTCCTAGGAAATGCAAAGTTAAGATAAAACATTTTAAAGTTAGTCACTCATGCATTCACAGCACAGTCCACCCCTAACGTTGTTAAAAAATGCTAAGAAATCAAACAAATGAAGAGGAAGACCAAGCCTAGAATGCAAGATTCTTGATTCCATAACCAAAGCCTGGGATTAAAGAGGATCCTAAACTTTAAAAATGCTGTCTGTGAGGATGCGGAGTGGGAGTGTGACACCCAGACTCCCTGAGACATACAGAGAGAGAGAGAGAGAGAGAAAGAGAGAGCAAGCGAGTGTGCGCACATGTTGTGAACAGGAC
Source organism: Mauremys mutica (assembly GCF_020497125.1). Lineage (NCBI taxonomy): Eukaryota > Metazoa > Chordata > Testudines > Geoemydidae > Mauremys > Mauremys mutica. The sequence continues at coordinate 75,899,634 of NC_059077.1, forward strand.
AATCAGCTTCTTCAAGCCAGAGATGGAGATAACTGGAACTTACAAAAGCTCTCAGAGATTAAGGATTTAGTAAAGGAAAACGTATGTTTAGAGTCTTTATTATTTTAAGCATTTGCTCTTCTTGCTGTGGGTGAAGAAATAAATAATGGTTTACTCTAAATCATTTTAATCAGCTGCTGTCACAGGCTCTTGGAGGAAAAGAGACTTACAGTTGCCAAACTTAGCTGGACTTTTTGAGATAATATGGCTGGGAAGAAGGAAGGCTGTGCCCACGGTCAGACTGTGTTATTCCACCTGGAGAGAGATGCAGTTAGTCAAATCTCTCAATGGAGGCGTGCAGTTGATAAAAAGGGCTCCAAGATGCAGCTCACCTTGTAACCATGACATTAACCATGTCACATAAGAGTGATGATTAGGTCTGCTCTTCCATTACGAAGCTCATACATTACTGAGGGATGCCCCAGCCCACCCTGCCAATATCAGGAAATCTAACCAGAGAGTTTTGTAGCAAATATATCCCCTTTCCCAGACATCAGGAAATCCTATGTTGATTGGGTGTTCCACTATCAGGACTGATGCTCTCTTCACATCTCCTAATGTCACAAAAAATCTAACCAGGACACTTCACTCCCTGTAACAACTCCATGATTTCAAGTAGGAGAACACAACATGCAGACGTCCTCCATCCTACAGCATTGTGCTGTATGAACTAGCAATTATAGTTTTCCTGATAGTGCATCATTAAATGTAAGTGAGCCTGCTTGTCTCCTAGCAAGGCTGTGAGCCAATCTAAGATTTTACAGCGTATGACATATACTTCTCTCTCACAGAGATTTTAGACTATTTCTTTCTTTGTCTAAAATAAAAGTACTTGCTTTGCTTTTTGTGTAATAATCAATAGGGAAAGACCACAAACTGATGTTGAGTGGGCAGGTGAGCTCATAACGCTGAGAGTTAAATTAATTTTGACGTGTACACTGAGTAAGTTTGTTATGGAAGAATATATATATGGCCACACTTAAATCTCATTCGTGGAAATACAAATATACCCCAGTCAATAAGCAGAATTCAGACGCATAGAACATAATACTATATACGCCATTTCTATAAATGAATGGTCCTAACATCCATGGTTGTGGAAAATTAAACCTACTGTGAAAATCCTTCTTTTTTAATCCATCCATCTAAAAGTCATTCTCCACTCAAGGAATCACTTGTGTAGTTCAGTATAGCTAACCCCAAGCATTCAAAAATCGTAAGTCAGGCTTAACAAAAACAAAACAAAAAAAAACTCATGACATTGGGTTAAAATCATGAGTAAAAAAAAAACAAAAACACACACACGCGCACACACACCACAACACACCAAGTAGCTTGTGTGTGTTCTGGTTTCTGGGCCTTCAGAGTGCACTTGGGTTATGTCTTCAAGCTTTTCTCCTCCCACAATCTGGAGGTCTAGATACTCACTTTTTGTAAAATGAAAGTTGAAATTCTCACATACAAGTTCAGGAGCCAGGATTTAAGAAAAAACATCAAATTTCACAAGACTTGTGTTATAATTGCAAGAGTTGGGAACGCTGGATTACTTGTAACATTGGGAAAGCAAGACACAATCAGGGCGGCACCCTTGTTCACCAATGTATTGGGTTATCTAATCTAATTCCCTGCCACTGCAAATGCATGTAGTAATGTGGTGAAAGGGAGGAGATAGGGCTCCAATAAAAGGTGGCTTTAGTTCCCTAAAATTCAGCTTATTTTTAACTGCCAGATTTTTTTTAAGTCTCATGATTTCTCATCATATCTAAATTGCCTATTGGTCCTTATTAATTTCATTAAGAATCTTGAAAAAGACCTTTATCTTCAGCATAAATCAGAATGAATAAATCCAGATTCAAAGGGAAATGACCTCTGGGTACACACAGTGTTCTCCAACACTTTCACTTCCTAATGGAATAAAGCTCCACAGTTAGCTACATCTTTATTAAGCTACATTTGAATAAGAGTGAATATCATGGTTTTTAGGGAAAAAAAATCAAGTCACTCTCACTGCACAGCTCTTTCCATAGGAGAGATGATCTTTTATCTCAGGAAGAACAGCAAAACTGAGAGAGATTACAGATTGAGAAAACATGCACAACACAAACAATAGTGGATTAAAAATATCAGTGACAGACTGTTCAATTTTAAAGAAAATGTATTATGCAGTTATTTCCTATAAGGTAGGAAAATCTACAAAATGACCACAAAATCTACAGAGGGGTTAGACAATTACAACCTTTGGGCCCAATCCTGCCAGAATGTAGAATTGGTATCTAAAATATTAGCCACAAATAAAGGACAGAGTAATTTGTTATGCACAGACTTAGAAGCATTTCAAAAAACATCAAATAAGTACCCTGCATACTACAGGTAATGAGTATACCTTATTCTGTATTCTTACTTCATTTTTCATCTCCTTTGTTATATCCTTGGGGGGAGCCAGTTTAGGAAGAAATCAGTTGAGGCCAGAGAGCTGACAGCTAACAAAACCACCATTTTATTTACAGAGACAGAGAGCTCACTCAGCCGGCTGAAGCTGGCTGAGCTAACCCATAATAATCTAACTCAGTTGCCATAGCAACAAAAACCATGACAACCAAATACACAACATATTCCTCCTCCCCTAAATAAGACACACACTAGACTAGAGAAGGAGGGTAGACTGCCTCCATTCCCGGCTAACCCCTGGGGATTATTTTGCCCCATAACCGTGGGTTCGCCCTAGCTAAAGATCCAGCCGATGAGGAGGCCTTCTGTCTCTAGGTGGATTACGGTGAACTTCTGGTGTTATTGCACCCGAAAGCACTAGGGGCTCAGGGTCCGCAGCACGAACGGGTGAGGAGGTGGTATCAGCTCGTGCTGGGCAAAGAGGTATCTCAGCCGCCAGCAGTAATGGAGGAGAACAGTCAGGAACAGGTGACTCGTGATTCGGTGCCTCACCAGAAGAGGTGAAGTCAGACCCCTCAACTGCAGATGGGTCCTGAGGACTGGCATGACCTGGCAACAGCTGATCTACATGTCGCCACCAGGTAAGATTCTCTGCAGTCCGGACTGTGTAGGAAACAGGTCCTGTTTGAGTGATGACTGTGGCCGGGACCCATTTAGCTCTGGAAGTATAATTCCGAGCCAAAACTGGCTGTCCCGGGCTAAAGGTTCGGTCTTTTGCTCTGGGTGCCCGTCTGATGACTTGATATTGCTGCTGATGTTGCACAATTTGTCGGGGTTCAGAAGGTTTCAGCAGATCAAAGCAAGTGCGCAGCTGTCGTCCCATCATTAGAAAGGCCGGAGATGCGTGGGTCGTAGCATGAGGTGTGTTTCTGTAGGAAAGTAAAAAGGTATCCAGACGCTTTTGAATGGAGTGTTGTCCCCTTGCTGATTTCAAAGCGTTTTTCATTGTCTGCACAAATCTTTCAGCTAATCCGTTGGTGGACGGATGATATGGTGCTGACGTGATGTGGTGTATCCCATTTGCCTTCATAAAATTTTGAAACTCCTGAGAAACGAACTGCGGTCCGTTGTCGCTCACAAGTTGTTCTAGCAGACCAAAACGACTAAAGAGTCCTCGTAGTTTTTGGATAGTACTCTCTGCAGAAGTGGACTGCATTATAGAGACTTCTGGCCATTTAGAATGGGCATCTATTGCCACCAAGAACATGCTTCCTTCAAGGGGGCCAGCAAAGTCAACGTGAATACGTTGCCACGGGTTTTCAGGCCAGTCCCATGGGTGTAGGGGTGCCCACTGGGGTGCATTCCTCACACCCTGACATGACATACAAGCTTTTGCCTTCTCTTCAATAGCGCTGTCCAATCCAGGCCACCAAAAATAGCTTCGTGCGATTTCCTTCATGCGCACTATTCCACAGTGACCGGAATGTAGCTGTTCTAACATCTGTGATCTCAGTGGTGGTGGAATAATGACACGTCTCCCCCACAACAAACAACCAGATTGGACCGATAACTCCGTCTGCTTGGACATGTAGGGAACAAGGTCGGATGAGACCGGAGAGGTTTGTCGAGATTTTCCATGCATCACCAGGTCCATAACTTGGGACAATACTGGGTCAACGCGAGTTGCCTTCTTTATCTGAGTAGCAGTGATGGGTGTATTCTCTACCTGTTCAAAGTAGAAGATTTCCTTTTGGGCACTATCTTGGTGTTTGACCGGCAAAGGCAACCTTGAGAGGCCATCTGCATTGCCGTGCAGAGTGGATTTCCGATATTTGATTTCATATGTGTGTGCTGAAAGTAACAATGCCCAACGTTGCATACGACTAGCAGCTAATGGGGGAATGCCTGTGTAGGGTCCAAAAATTGACGTCAGAGGTCGATGGTCTGTGAGAAGAGTAAACTTTCGCCCAAACAGGTACTGATGAAACTTCCGAATTCCAAAAACAATTCCTAATGCCTCACGTTCGATTTGGGCGTAGTTAGTTTCTGCTTTGCTTAGAGTGCGTGAAGCAAAAGCAATAGGTCTCTCTTCTCCTGAAGGCATAATATGTGACACGACTGCTCCCACTCCATAAGGGGAAGCGTCACAGGCCAATTGCAGTGGTAAGGATGGATCAAAGTGCGTTAGAACTTCAGAATTTAGCAATGCATCCTTAGCTTTGTTAAATGCAACATCACAGGCTTCAGTCCACTTCCAGGCCTTTTTCTGCCCAAGGAGCTCATGAAGTGGTTTTAGCAGTGTGGCTAACTGTGAGATGAACTTTCCATAATAGTTCAGGAGTCCTAGAAACAAACGCAGCTGGCTTACATTTCGAGGTGGGGGAGCCTCCACAATAGCTTTAACTTTTGCAGGGGCCTTATGAAGACCTGCAGAATCAATAATGTGTCCCAAATATTCAACAGAGGGCTTGAAGAATTCACACTTGTCTTTGCGAACTCGTAGGCCATACTCTTCCAGTCTTTGTAGGGTAGCCTCTAAATTCTTTAAGTGATCCTCTTCATTTCTTCCAGTGACCAGGATATCATCCAGATAGCACTGAACTCCTGACAAGCCACACAAGATCTGGTCCATAGCCCTCTGGAACAGGGCGGGAGCAGATGTTATTCCGAAGGGTAGGCGACAGTATCGATAAAGCCCCTTATGAGTCGCAATAGTCAACAGCTCTTGGGACTTTTCATCGACGTGTATCTGTAAATATGCTTGACTCAGATCAATCTTACTGAACTTTTGTCCCCCAGCCAGGCCTGCGAAGAGGTCATCGATGCGGGGAAGCGGGTATTGCTCTGCACACAACACTGGGTTGACAGTGACTTTAAAATCACCGCAAATCCGGAGAGAGCCATCTTTCTTCACGATTGGAACGATAGGAGTGGCCCATGAGCTATGGGTAACTGGTATTAGGACTCCATTGGTGACCAGGCGCTCCAGGTCTGCTTCAACTTTTGGCCTGATGGCATATGGCACAGTTCGGGCTTTCAGATATTTTGGTGGACTGTCAGGTTTAATGTTCAATGTCACAGTGATTCCCTTCATACTTCCCAAATCATCTCCAAAAACAGCAGCATGTTTCCTTAGTATAGGGGTTAGACTGGTTTCTTCTTTAGTCATCCGGTGCACTTCTGCCCAGTTCAGTTGAATCTTCCCAAGCCAAGACCTACCCATTAAGGCTGGGTAGTTACCTCTCACCACAAACAGTGGCAATTTAGCAGCCTGTCCATTGAGCTCCACCTTAACATCAATAGTGCCCAACATGGGCACAGCTTCTCCCGTATACGTCTTCAGAACAGTTTTTGTTGCCTTAAGCGGAAGATGCTGTAGCTTTTCTTTATACATAGTCTCTGAGACCAGCGAGACAGCTGCACCGGTGTCCAGTTCCATGCGTATAGGTTTGCCATCCAATAACGGGGTTACCCAGTATTCATGTGAGCCCATTGCCAAAGACAAAACATGCAGTAGCACTTCCTCTTGCGATGAGGTGTCACCTTGACATCCTGGGTCTGCTCTAGGGTATGCAGGGTTCCTCTTTTTGTCAGCCAGACCACAGGCCTCTTTTTCTTTTGTTTACAGGCACACTCAATATGTTCCTTTTTGCCACAGTGTCGACACACCAGGTCCTTACACCAGCATTCTGATGCCTGGTGACCCGGCTTACCACAGCGGTAACATTCTTGACTCTGCACAGTTTTGTGGGTCGGTTCTTGTGACACTTTTTGCACCCTAGGGGATGCACCGATGTATTGCGCCTCCCTTGTAGCCAGTTCCATGGAGACAGCAATATCAACAGCCTTCTGTAAGGTAAGCTGAGCCTCTATCAGTAGGCGCTTCCGTATAGCTTCACTGTAGAGGCCACACACTAACCTGTCACGCAGGGCATCATTTAACATTTCTTTAAATTCACAGTGTTCTGCTAGCTTTTTTAAAATGGCTACAAATTGTACAACTGTTTCATCTTCCTTTTGGTCTCTTTTGTGGAACCTATATATTTCAGCAATTACCAGTGGTTTTGGGGAAAAATGGGACCCCAGGATTTCCACAATGTCACTGTAAGATTTAGTTGCTGGCTTAACAGGGTGTAGTAAGCTGTGTAGCAGGGAGTAGGTTTTAGCCCCTACAACACTTAAGAATATTGGCACCTTCTTCGCTTCTGTAATGTCATTTGCAATAAAAAAAAGCTCAAAACGCTCAGTATACACATGCCACTGCTCTATATTCTCATCAAAAGGTTCCAGTGGCCTGGTCAGAGTAGCCATGATTTTAGTTTCACTTTCACAGTCAGTGCAAACAAGCAGCTTTTTTGTTTGTTTGTTCTTTACCTTGACTTCTACTTCCTTCTGTTACTGGAGCAGCACCGGAATCCCACCCTCGTCGCCACTTGTTATATCCTTGGGGGGAGCCGGTTTAGGAAGAAATCAGTTGAGGCCAGAGAGCTGACAGCTAACAAAACCACCATTTTATTTACAGAGACAGAGAGCTCACTCAGCCGGCTGAAGCTGGCTGAGCTAACCCATAATAATCTAACTCAGTTGCCATAGCAACAAAAATCATGGCAACCAAATACACAACATCCTTCAAGTATTTTCATGTGTCTGGTTATAAAACACTACACTGGGTAAAGGGCCATTGCAAAGTCCACTCCAACCCCAAAAGGGATTATTTTGTTGCTGATGTGCAGTGCTAGGAACACACCTTGCCTGTGTGTAGAGTGGCATATTTGTTTGAGAACCCCAATGGTGGGAAAACAGACACTGTGTGCCAGCTTTAATCAAAATGAAAGAGGTATCTCAGTAATTTTCCAGAATGCAGTAAACTGCAGTAATGTACACAAAGTTTTAATCTGACAGATGAACCACATCCAATTTTTTTAAATGTTTGTTTCCTTGCTGAAAAACCATTTAGATATCTAGTTATCAGTAATAATAAATTCCCTATTCATTTCTTGTTTACATTTATGGCACAATTTTATATTAAATAACATGTTAAAAAAGAAACATTTGCCCCCATCGCATTAGCTTGCCTATCTGTTTAACATCAGCCATAACAATCTTTTGAGAATCTGACTGAAGGCCTGGAGTTTCTCTGCATGATGTCCCTTTAGTCTCTTGTAAAAACAGCACAGAATGCCTGCCGTGTAAAATTAGGCCTAATCTTAATTATCTTGCTGTCTATTTCCTGAGCTTAATTAACTTTTCTGAGTGCTTTTCTCCACTGCAGTGAGGACTAGACCCATTTTGTCTTATTCGGTGTTTCATAATTTCTCTTTTCCCTCAGTTCCTAGGACAACGACAGCTCTTCAGAGTCCTAATTGCTATGGCAAAGGCAGAGATATGAGATTTGAAAGAAAAGCTATAACAAAAATTGAGGATGTACAGCCGTGCATACTAATAAAAGGGACAGAAATCTGTGAGTGTGGAGAGAGAATCCGTTCTAGCCTCTAAATGAACTGACTTTAAATATTTAATTATCTTGCTAAGTAAATTCAGATTATGGGATTCAAATCCTAGTCATTACAGGTCATCAGGCTGTTTTAGATGGAGTACAAATTGACTGCTAATACTTTGCAGTGCTCAAATAATTTTAGAACAACATTTAGTTTGCATATGCTTTCTTATGATCTGTCCACTCTTACCACAAGGGACAACAATGTTTTGAGATTTTAAAGCAAAACTGCAAAATTTACCATATCGTATAGCTAGAACTTCACATCATTTTGCAAATTATAGGGAGACACCATCCAGTCATCAGGGAAATCCCCTATTCACCCTTTAGGCCATCTGCTTTCTCTATTTTTGCTCTTGTTGAAAAAAAATTGGGGCTTTGTTTTAAGAATCAAACACAATTATTCTAATATCAGTATAAATATGTTTCCTTACAACAGTTAATATTTTATCTCAAACAGCCTCCATTTGGGCATTATTTGTTTTGAGGATATACACCACCATGTAATTGGCCCTGTGGAGGAAAAAGAAGTCATTATTGTTTTTTGAGCACTAGCAGAATGGCACATCTTTCAGACAGATCAGATGACATTTTGATATACAGTTTGGCTGATGTGGAGTGGCTGATTGTTTTGGGGGTGCAAGTAGTGAGGACATTAGGGTGACCAGATGTCCCAATTTTTGGGTCTTTTCTTATATAGGATCATATTACCCCCCACTCCCAATCTTGATTTTTCACATGTGCTGTGTGGTCACCCTAGAGGACATATACTGGACAACTAGAAGGAGGCAGGAAGTGGACAACTCTCAGGCCCAGAGTGAAACCCTTAAATATACTGGCTTTTGCAATATGTTCTGCATTTTAACCAAATCAGGCTTCCTACTCCAAGTAGGGCAATGTTCTAACCATGACAGTGGGTGACCAACTTTTACCCCCCACCTCCTTACACACACAATACAGTCTATCTTAATGAAGGTCCATTGAGCTGGGAGTCAACACACTAGAAGTTCAAATCTCAATTCTTCCACTCATGGTTTATATTTCTGTACATTTCACAGCCTTCAGGATAAAGCAAAGCCTCGTACTAGTTACATGAGAAGTTGCATAACATCACTCCTAGGAGTCATGTTTTTAATATGGACGATTCAAATCACTCCACTCTATTGCACTGTCTTTCAGCATGAACATGCCAAATCTAGGTACTTGGCTATGCTGTATGTCTAAGCTACACTCTCCTTCAGAGCCAGGAATAGAAACCAGGATTTCTGATCCCAAACATTATTTACTATATAGTAAATACCTTTGTAAGTATAATGTAACCTCAAAACAAATTATGTATAACTACTTTACAGACACCTTTTCCTGCACCTCTTGTATCATAGGCATCATCACTCTTTACAGAGCATGGTGTATGCGTCGAAGAGTTCTTTGATGTCTGCCGAGCCCAATGTGCGAAGGACAATCCTGTCTACAGGTAGAGCACACCCACACACTAGCAATACTCTGAAACTGAGCAGCAGATTCTTTCCTCCTCTGATGCTGGTCATCACAAAGCTTGATCCAGTCTGTCTTGCAACGCCATGCTCCATCTACAAGCTGACTCTGCTAAACAGCATTCAGCACCCCTTTCCCAATCATCCAAAGTGATACCAAAGGATACTAAGTCATCTTTGCAAGCATCCCGAAATCGAAGCAGTGATCTGCCTCTTTTTCTAGACCCTTCACAAGCTACAGAGTACAGAACACTCGTTGGGATCCTGTAATCCAGCATTTGCTTTACATGTCGAAGCCACTAGTTTCTTACTAATCAACATTCTCATGAATGACATACCAGCATGATTTAACGCTTCCACATTTGTTACCCTCTTGCCATCTTGTTCGAAGAATTTTATGCAAGCATCTGATATGAAAGCTGTTTGGTATGTTTGGCATAAGTTGTCCATGTTTCTGAGCCATATAGAAGAGTGGATTAAAACATGTCTCAAATACAGATTTTCACTTTAGTTGACAATTTGTTATTGTTGCAGGCTCTGTTTTGCAAAAGATCAAAGTTCCTAGCTGCTTTGCCAATTCAACTAGTGAGCTCAGCCTCAAGATCTACATTGCTGGTATCATTAGAGCCAAGGTAGCAAAACTGGTCAACAACATCCAGTACCATCTAAGGTGATATCTGGAACTGGTTCTGAAGAGCCTTGGTGCATGATAACAGCCTTCAAGCTTATGCAAAATCTTTGGGCTAGCAATGAGTAAAAGAACTTGGTAATAAGAAGTTGTAATGCATCAACACTGTGAGCCACAAGGGCTGCATCACTTGCAAACAACAGGCCCCTTATGTTGATCTCCTTCACCTTCGTCTTAGTTCTGAACTTTGCAATGTTAAGCAAACCTCCATCATGTCTAGTGCTAAGATAGCACCGTCTCAACATCACAGAATGCATGTTGAAGCAGGAATGAGAAGTAAATGTTAAACAGAGTAGGAGCCAGTATGCAACCCTGCTTCACGTCCTTGTTCATGTTAGAGTCAGACTGTTGGGTTTCATACATTACTGTTGCCTTCATGCCATCATGTAAGGATTTCACAAGGTTTAACCATATAGGTGGACAACTAACCAACTAACCATGTCAAAGGCTTTTGTTAAATCTATAAAGGCCATGTACAGTGAAATAGCTTCTCTCTGCACTTTTCCTACATCTCCTGTATATTCTCTGCTAAAGCACAAGACAGTGTTTGGTCTTTTCAGGAAGCATTACACAGAGTCAAACCTAAAGCCATTGCTTAATATACAAACAGTAACATTTAAAATCAAACAATGAAATGTTTTAAACATTAGTTGAAATACTCTACCCACTTTCGTTTGAAAAGTTACATAGACTTACTACCTAACAATCTGTTCAAATGCAGATCTTCAAACTTTCTGTTGCTTATACAATGCACACTGATGACATGCAAGTCTGGTTTGTTATATCTCAATCTCAAAATAGGGTTTCACCATAACATTTACATTTCTTTACTTAGGCACAGTATACACACATACTACACTCTCTGAACTTCTTTAGAGATGATTTCTCAGTCTAGAGCATCTGGATTCACCTGCATTCTTCAGAACTGGAATGAAACTGTGATGTCTTCTGTCTTCTCAGCAAACAGAAAGCCTAGTCAGTCAATTCTTCTAGCTAGCAGCATTCTGTCCTGTGGTAATAGCTGACTTGCTGTGGTGAGATGGAAATCTTGCCCATAGCCAAAATGATACAGATGTGGAAAGCCAACCATGACAGCAGACACACCTTCTGGCCTTGTATCATCAGCAGCTAATTCACTAGTACCCTTAATAGCTCCCGTATAACACATTTACCCTTACCCTCTCCACCCCAAGGTCTGATTGGCTCAGCTCTCAGACTCAGGATGTGTAAGACATGAAGAACTGCTTGCTGGTAATGGTGGCTTTCTATATGGCTTCATGAAAAACTATCAAGAATGCTTAGTAACTTCCATACTCTTCTAGACATTTCTAGCTGAGTCCCCTGTTCAGATGTGCAGAAAATAGATGCTTCAAACAAATCCATTCCTCCTTGCCATTGTTTCCCTTTGGACTGAAATTAAAATGCTTGTATAAAAGCACGTAGATTACATGAGCCACTGGCAAAGTTTATGTCAAGTCCCTCTCTAGTGCTGGCTCTCATAAAGGGCAATTACTACTCCTTTAGATGAAGTGGCAGAGGTCTGTGCTGAAGCTCGTTAGCTGCTAGGTTCAAACTCTTATGATGACCCTTGAGGAGGAAGGGTGAGAGTGGGAGGCAATATGGGTGCAAATGATGGAATTTTAATATCTTTGTTTACCACAAATAATTTTTTTCTAAATCCCTCCTTAAAAAACTCTTGCTGTGATGCCTACATAAATCTTGACAAATGTTTAGGCAGCTGGTGTGATGAGACCATAGTCTGTAATTCTGACCAATATTGCTTCTTTGTGCTTCCTCATCTGTCTGCTCCACCTGTATTCATCTGTCTATATTCACATTATCTATATTATAAACCCTTTGGGGCAGGAACTGTCTTTTTGGTACGTAATTATACTGCGGCAAGAACAGTGAGTGCTGCTGCAATGCGAATAAATAAAAATAATTATCCACCAAAACTTTACAAACAGGGGTCTGTTGTCAGAACATACAATCTCTGGACATTCTAAATTGCTCTTTAGAGGCCAGAGCATCCTGAAATTTCATTTATATTGGAAAGCATCTGAAATGGAGCTACAGGCACTATATTGTTACCTTTAGAACACGCCACAGCCAGCCAACACCTGAAGAGAAAGTCAAAAAGTTCCAGAAATGTATTTTTCTCTTTTTCTTTTGATACATGGGTCATAATACAGACCAAACATATGGTAATTTTTAGGACAACAGTAAGGTCTCTCATATACAAGTGCTTGCTATGCAGTGTTCTGTAGTTTGGGTATGTTGCCAGTTTGCGAACTTTTAATAGTAATATCACTTTTACATTTTAACTTCCCATTTTCAATGTTTGTGCTGCACTTTAGTCCCCTCAACACTTCTGGAAAGTAGGGAAATATTATACCCATTTTACAGATGAGAAAACTGATGACTTGTGACTAAGTGACTCTCCCCCCTCCCCCAAGAACTAAAGAGTTCCTGGCTCCTAACCCTAAGACCAATCCACTAGACAACTGTGATGCTCCCCGGGAGTACCCAGGTTTGTGAAGCACCTCACCACTATCTGCCTTAAGCATGATACAGTCTTGTCCGTGCCTGCTGTGGAGCAGCTCCCTGAAACCAACAGCCTCTAGCAGCAAATGAACTGACTTCTAGTGCTCACAAAATGAAAGTTTCAAGCTTCTACAAACCTTCAAATTCCAACTTAAACTTCCACAAACACCCGCAACAAACTCTGTCTGCAAAGCTCTTAAGCATGCATGTACAAAAATCACCACAGCCTCCAGCAAATCACAGCACAGTAATCAATGGTCAAAATAGAAGGAGGAGCTCATCCATTTTACTGGCTGTCTTCAGAAATCTTGGTGGTATGTGTCAACGTTGCATCATCTTATAACGATGGGATACAAGAAAGGGATGAGGGCAGGGAGTTTCTTTGCTAGAAAATTTTTAACCATCTGCTGTATTTATAACAGATTTTGGAACAGAAACTGTATGCATAACCTAAATATGGTCATTTCTCTGTGGTTCCCCCAAGGATGGAGACTCGGGTGTGTCCTTCTGCCCCCTCCACTGTACTGAAGAGGAGGTTGGGTGGATGGGAGGGAGGGTCTCCATGTTTCTCTCACCCAGGAGGGCAGGAGGAACTGGCAAGGAAAACGGACCATTCTTTAGAAGAGTAGAGGCAAACTGGTGATTCCCAGCTGGGATACATCATCTTCTTCCCCTCTCAAGTGCTGGTGCTGCTCTTCCTATTGGTGGGAAAATCAGGGCCCCAGAAAAGCCTCAGCAACCACTAAGTTCTACTGCTAGTATTAGCACTGCAGATCCCCTGGCTCAGAGTCCTCACTTGAACCTTTACCAGGTACAGAGGGTGGGAACAGAGCCAGGGTGATGAGGAGTTCTTCCTCTGCTCTGAGCAACTCATGGCAAAAAACTGGTTTGAAGCTCATTTTGTTCAGATGACTCTCATGGCTCAGATTTGAATAACCAGTTTCTAACACAAACTATGAAGAGTTTGCCTATGCTCTGCAATGAGTTTCCAGGCCTCTCTTTCATGCTGGCTATACCTCCTAAGGGCAACTCTATTGAGTCTAAATGAAAAAAAAGCATCTGCTGAAGCTACTAACAGCTTACTGGATATGTTCAGCTAAGCCGGCTCCAGATCCCCTCTGCCCTCATTAGTAGATATCCTGGCAGTCAGTCAATGGAAATACAATAAAACTCAGAATTTCAGGAGTTAGAAAGAGGCAGTGTATGGCTAAAGAGAAAGAAATATCAATGCAAAGCAATTGTACTTGCTCAATGATCTTGCCTCTTCCATAAAATTATGTCATGCTGGTATTTTCCCTTTATTTCCATACCAAAGCCATAGTCACTAAAGCTCTTATAATACAATCAATGAGCTCTAATTTCACCTTAATACACCATGCAGCATATTGGAGTTTCTATATAGTTCATAGTGTGGGACTCTGAAAGCTCAGGCAAAGGCTGCACATAGGTAGTGAGAATCACAAAAGATCATGCCATATACATTAACGCTGTCCTGAAACACATTGGAAAAGCCCCGTAAAACCCATCGCTCAGTTCTTTCCTCCCTTCTGTCAACTGGGGTATGTTTTTTTTTTCTGGAGACACTGACACCTCTTTCTATTAGGCTAGGTCTACACCGGGGGCGGGGGGGAGGGGAGTCAACCTAAGATATGCAACTTCAGCTACGTGAATAGCATAGCTGAAGTTGGCGTATCTTAGGTCGATTTACCTGGCCGTGAGGACAGCGGTGAGTCGACCACTGCCGCTCCCCTATCGACTCCGCTTCCGCCTCTTGCCATAGTGGAGTTCCGGAGTCGACGGCAGAGCTATTGGGGATTGATCACTACCCGCCAATCTGGCAGGTAGTGTAGACATACCCTTAGTGTATTTATATAGGCTAGAATCCCCTAGTCTAACAAAAACATGAAAGATATTTCCCAATGTCAGAGATACAAAAAAGTTATTAAACCAGAAATTTCCATGAAATGAAAGCCAGTTGGTCCCTTGATCTTTGTTAGTAGGCAGTGCTAGCCAGGGTGCATGGTAGGCCTGGATTCATAGTTCAGAGCAGCATTGACTTGGTCTATGGAGTCTGTTTAACAGAAGCTGGGTCTGGAATAATCAGCTAGAGATATCAAAATCTTCCCTCTCACTTTCATGAGGGCAGGTACATAATGGGTGTAACCCTGCCTCAGAGGAACAATTTCAATAAACAATATACACAGAGCTGTAATGAGTCTAGGAAGTAGTTAGGCCATAAACAAATTTTCCCCCTCACTGTTACCTTGCACTCCCCCCACCCCATCAATTTTCTGTATTCCCCTGTTGTTCCTTGGGGAAGTTGGGGGCTGCTTCCCCAAACACCAAGAAATCTTCCTGTGTCAATGTGATAAGCATTTGTTAAACCCAGGCCAGCTCTAGTGGGATTTGCCATTTTCTTTTATGTATATTTGCAATAGAAATTGACTTATTCTGTGCTCTTGTATGAATTTTTTAAATGGGATTTTGCTTGCTGGCATAAATAAATTTTTGTCATGATGAGACTGGTATACTGCATGCTTTAATATATATGTTTGCAATACAGTGGATGGTTTGCTGTATGCGTCTATGTGTATTTTTCCTATGAATATGCACTGGGGTTTGCAGATTCTTTTTTAAATGCTAATGTGACAGGTTCCCCATGGAGTACAACCTGGAACTGGGGTACCATTAAGCCCTGTGACCCACCAGCCTGGGCTCCCCCTCACACTATGCTGCTGTGACAAGTTGCAAAGCCCTCCAGCCTGCACTGTCACAAGCATTCACACAGGTAGGGACACACCCAGCTGCAGTTACATGCAGGCTTTCTAACCAGCAGCTTCCCAGCCTAGGACCCCAAAGCAGTACTGTTCTTCTCTGGTCTAAGCTGGCCAGTATATGGGTTTAATACCCAGTCTGCCTCTCCCTCAATGTGAAGGAAGCAATGCACACTTGTTGTAACCAAGCAGAGATTTTCCCCAAGCACTCCAGTCAAAGCTCACTGGTTTGGATTAAACCAAAATAAATTTATTAACTACAAAAGACAGATTTTAAGTGATTATAAGTGATAGCAAACAGATCAAAGCAAATTACCTAGTAAATAAACAAAATGCAAACTAAGTCTAAGATACTAGAAAGATAGGATATGAACTAGCAAATTCTCACCCTGGCTGATGAGACAGGCAGGCTGCAGATCTCTTATGCAACAAGCTGCCCTTGCTTTACAGCTTGGAATCCCCAGGTCTTTTATACACAGGCTAGAAATCCCTTTAGCCTGGGTCCAGCATTACTCCCAGTTCAGTCCTTGTTCCTCAGGTGTTTCCAGGTGTCTCTTACTGTGTGGGAACTGAAGAACCACAGATGATGTCACTCCCTGCCTTATCTAGCTTTAGGATAGGGCGGGAACCCTCTGTTTCAAAGTTCAGTTCACAGACCAGTTTGTGGAAAAACACTGACATCCCAAGATGGAGTCTGGAATCATGTGGCCTGGTCACATGTCCTTGTAGAGTCATAGCAGCCATTACTTACAGGCTGTCTCAAGTGTTCTCAGGAAGGCTTACCAGGTGGGAGATAAGCTTCTTGTAAAGCCTATTGTTTTCCCTAATGGCTCATTGCCCTGAATAGGCCCTTCCCAACCAGCTATCTAGACTAAAAGCATCTTGTGTAGTGGGCGTTACCCAGGTGTAACTTCATTTGAAGTACAGATACATAGTCAGCATTTATAACTTCAGATACAAAATGATACATGCGTACTAATAGGATAATCATATTCAGCAAATCATAACTTTTTAAATGACACTTCACATGACTTATCTTGTATAAAATGCATACTTATGCCATAATCATATCATCATAATATTACCATAACAAATATGGGGTGCAGTGTCACAGCTAATTTTCCCAATAGTCCTAAGAATGAGATAAGAATTAATTATGTTTCAGGTCAAGCCACAAATGTTCAGGGGAAACTTGAAATGCTTTTTACTTTCTATTATTCCACTCTCCTAACAAAGGCAAAAATAGAATACCTCAGAGTTTGCAAACACAAAATGAAAATCCTCAAACACACACACACCCCACATTAATCCCAGTATCTTATTCATTAGATTTCAGACAGTCCCCAAAATATTATTTGCAAGGATACTACTGTAAGTCTCCCTTTCTCTGTATTTCTAAAATTTACCATTTTCCCTATCATAGCGTTCTCCCTGTTATGTGTTCACTTTTAATACAGCTTTCAGAAAAAGAAGCCATATGAATTACTGTCATATGGCCTGTCCAGTGGGACGCAAGTTTGACTCTAGTTATAACAATAATAATATTTAGCACTGTTCACCCATAGATCCCAAGGTACTTTACAAAGGAGGGCAAGGAGAAGGGTTAAGAGACTTCTCAAAGATGATACAGCAAGTCAAATGTAGAGCTGGGAATAGAACCCAGAACATCTAACTTTCCACGCAGTGGAGCATACTGCCTGCTTAGCTTAGCCCTTTGTTTCCTGAGCTCTTTTCAGCAGGACAGGAGGTGCTGAGAAACTATATAATGAGTCTCTGAGATCACAGAAGAGGGGACATACATAATTCTGCAGTAATACTTCCGACTCAGAAGCAATACCCTGGGGTCCACAGCCAGCCTTGGCTGGGAGGACAGAGGATTAAGGGGTTAAAAGGAAAAAATTGGTGGAATTTTAGAGCTTCTAAGATAGTTTGTGTCCATTCTGTCTCCCTAGTTGTTTACATGATCGCCAACACCGCAGTATTTCAATGCCTCACAAACATGACTGTATCCTTACAATCTCTATGTGAGGTAGGGAAGTAGTACTATCCCATTTTCTGGGAACTGCAGCACATAGAGATTGAGTGATTAGCACAAGGTCACTAAGGAAGTAGAGTCAGGAATGGAATGCAAGTCTCTGATATCCCGATTTGGTGCCCTAGCCACAAGACCATCCATCCTTTGGGGGCAGGGAGGAGGGAGGGCACCATTTTGGAAAAAACAGGTCTTCACTATGTTAAAGGAGTGTTAAGTGCCAAACATTTTCAGAGAGGTGCCAAAATATATTCATTTTCTTGCATTAACTTAAATTAAATTCAAACCATTAAATGGGAAGTCAGTGTCCTATTAATAGTAGCCATTTGACTGAGATGAGTTCTGTCAGGATTTCTGTATTTCAGGCAATTCAGAACCACATGTTTTGTTCTCCTGAAGCAGCAGAGGAAGGAAGACTCTTTTCTATCACCTCTTTCTTCTGACTCTCCTCCCAGCAATCTTTGAACCTGAGCGGTCTGTATTGCATTACAATGTCACATGCTGGCAGAATCCAGTCAGATTAATATGCAGTTCTCTGCAAATCTGGAATTTACCTTGGTCTACAGGGATTGAATTAGAAAAGGGAAAAAGTAATAATCCAATTGCTACATTTATATGTAAGGACTTTGTCACTGAAAAGGTTGTCAAGGGATTAAGAAGACATGAGGAAAATGATGTTTAATGATTCACTAAAATGTGTACTTTAAAAAAAATGGAAAAAAGGATTCTATACTTTCCTCATGCAAAAAGCTGGACATGACTTCCATAGAAATGCCGCTTGTCTATAAATTACCTGTCAGTATATTAAGTGTGCTCACTGAGCAGACTTCTCAAGACAATTCAAATGTGATACTAGAAACAGAACAGTAGATGGCATAATTACACTGTGATCAGGGGACATTTCAGCACCACTATTTGTTCCTAAGCACAATAGCTAGACAAACATTTCTTTCACCTAAATCATTCAGACTTGTGACAAGAAAAAGAAAAATGAAAGGGTGCCACACTTACTACCCATTTTCTGCTGCAAATGAAAGCATAACAAGTATAAATCTGATCAGTTGACAGCTGATGTGACAGACAGAATAGGTAAGTTGGAGAACTCAGCTGTAAGAGAAAAGTAAATGTGAGCTGATGTTCATTGCTATTACTAGCAATGGATCTGAGCTTTGGACCAGAGTTTTACTTCTCAAGAAAGAACAGATCCCAAACCCTAGATCTGGATCTCCTTAACTTGGTTGCTCAATATCCAGGTTTGGATCCAAACTTTTCCAAAGTTCAGGGTATTTAGCTCATGATAGAGAAATGTTAAAGCAGAACAATCAGATCCAAACCCAGGTTCAGATCCAAGTCTGCCTCTGGTATTTTGGTGCAAGTTCATCAGTTGCTATTACTAAAAGAGCAGAGGTTTTTATTCAAGTAACAGGAACATCCTCAGGAAGTGGAAATATCTATATTTGGTTACTGTTACCACACTGAAAACTAATGCACACTAGATACTAAGCTTTCCTTTGCACTAGTTCTTAATTATTAATGGGTTTCTTAATAGATTTTAGGCAAGGATGTTATACTTAAGGACCATAAGGTTGTAATTTTAAAAGGGACCACAATTAAATCAAACAGTAAATATACATCTGAGTTGAGAGGGTGGGGGAAACCTGTCAGAGCATTTAAAAACTCTGAGTTAAAGTTTTTTCATTTTAATAGCAAACAATTGCCCTCATATCATGCCTTTCAAAAGGCTTTTTGAACATTAAATTTTACATTAACACACTAATGACATAGATAAGTATATCTGTTTTACAGAGGCAGACAGCATCAATGTTGCTAAGATTTTCTAAAGGGGATGCAAATAAGTAATAATAATGTAAATAGGTGGTTGTGTAAACTAGCTGCATCTTTATGGAAGACAATGAATTGCATATCTGATCCTTTACACAAGCCACAGTCTGAGATGCAGGCTGTCCTGGAAAGTGGACAGTTATATTCTCCATATGCTTTGTAGGGAATGACTACACTGGGACACTCAGGAAAGTTAGGGTGAATCAACTTAAGGCAGGAAGTCAATGCACATAAGTTAAAGGGTATTAAACCCCAAAGTGGGTGTTCTCACTCAGGAGTAACATGTCCTTAGTTCACTATAAGTTGATCTTCCTTGGAGGAAGATTAAATTAAGGGAACTAAGGACACTTTATGTGTGAATGAAAGTATCCCCCTTAAGGGAGGGTTAATTCATTTTAACTTATGCACATTGACTTCATGCCTCTAGTTGATTTGCCTTAACTTTCTTGAGTCTCCGAATGCAAATTAGCAATATTCATGTCTTGGGCCAACTCCAGAAGAAATATCAAAGCTAGTCTATTCAAATAGTCCTCGATCACCGTATTACATCAGTTTTTCAGGTATGCAAGAGTGGTGTAAAAAATAAATAGTCCCATGTAGGCAGAATAGCAAATGTCTTTAGCAACATGTGATAATTATAGCATCCAAACACAGTGGGGCCTCGGAACAAACTGGTAACCCCGGCCCTTGTCTTGGCTTCTGTCTTCTTTTCCAGGGCCGGCTTTAGGCCTATTCCACCAATTCCCCCGAATTGGGCCCCGTGCCTAAGAGGACCCCGTGCCCAGTGAGAATCCCTTCCCTGGCTAGAGGCGCCTTTTTAATTTTTACTCACCTGGCGGTGCTTTGGGTCTTCAGCTGCACTTCAGCAGCGGGTCCTTCACTCTCTCCGGGTCTTCGACGGCACTTCAGCGGCGGGTCTTTCGCTTACTCTGGGTCTTCGGCAACACTTCGGCAGCGGGTCCTTCAGTGCCACTGAAGACCTGGAGCGAGTGAAGGACCCAACGCCGAAGTGCCGCCAAAGACTCAGAGCACCGCCCGCTGAATACAAGCCCCACATGTTTTTTTACGTATTTTTTTTTAAGTCATCTCTGCCAGGGCCCCGTCAAAATTGTTTGAATTGGGCCCCTCACATCCTAAAGCCGGCCCTGCTCTTTACCCTCACTCAGCTCCCTAGTCATTTCCAATTCCTCCATGTCTTGACTCTCCTTCTGTTTCCTTTGATCCCTTCTCTGAACATAAGAGGGCAAGGAGCTTTTCTAGAAGTAAAGTCTCAGTTCTGCAGATTCTGGGTTGAATACTCATGTGCTCCTGAGATAGGGTGACCAGATGTCCCAATTTTATAGGGACAGTCTAGATATTTGGGGCATTTTCTTACATAGGTGCCTATTACCCCCCACCCTCTGTCCCGATTTTTCACACTTGCTATCTGGTCAGCCTATCCTGAGATGAACTCAGTGAACCTGAAGGAGAGATGGCATTACACCTCCTTACATCCCTGCAATGCTGGAGCCAATGCCTCAGGACTGCTCTAAAATTACACTAGCAAACATGGCTCCTAGTGATCTGTTCCACTGGCCAAAGACTGATCAGAGCACTAAGTACTATGACTCTACCCTTCTGTAAAAGGACAGTCTTGATCTTGCTTCTGTCTCAGTCTACAAACCCTGCAGAGACCCTTGTGCTGGTCCAACACCTTGTGCGGTTTATTTACTAATGTATTCCCACCACCTTCATAATATACACAGCTCCTGTAACAAGCAGGCGAGAGCAATCTCTCTCTTCCCTTATTGCCTGCTTTCCCCCTATTTGCAAGTGCTGGCTAATGGCTTAATTAGCCTTTCTGCCCTACCCCACCCACAAATTAGGTATCCCATATCCTGGATGAGTTCCCTAACCCCTAGGCATAAGGATGGTCACTTCCTCCTTCCCCTCCCATGCCTTTTTGTGATTCTAGTCCTCCTTTGCTTTTGTCAAGATGCCCAAAAAATCAAACTGAAAAAATTCAAGTCAGGTTGAAACAAAACGTTTCTGGAAACTTTTGGTGAACCAAAAGTGTTTGTTTTCAGTACAACCTGAAACATTTTTTCTCCATTTTTTGGAATTTCCAGAGACCCCCAACAAATAAAAAAATCCATTATTCGCCCAGCTCTAGACCTCCATGGTCTATAGAGCCAGGAAGGAGGAGGAAGAGGAGCATGTGTAATCTAAAAGCATGAACTTTTCCAGCATAAATTGGAAAGAGCAATTTTAATATAAGCTTTTCCACTGTCCTAACCTGTCTGATACCTGAAAAGGCTCACAGCTGCCCCATAATATCCATCCAACTTCCCAGGCTCTGTCATTCTGTAATTTTGATGATGGCATGGGTCGTCACTTGCTGGTTCAATACTGAAATCCTTGGGAGAAGCTGCCAACAGCTACCTTGGAAGGGGCACAAATGTCTCCTGAAGATGGCAGTCCCTTGACGGAAACTGTGCTAATGGTATTACTGGTGGTTTAATGTTGTTTTTTTCCAGCATGATATGGCCTTTCATTTTCCAGTGCTTGCTAACTCAGTCCTGTGCCAATCAATGAAGAGACCGCCAAGTGTGCTGTGAAGAGAATCTGGCCCTTTTCTGGATAAGAAAGATTAATGACAGGCTCAGAGTTTTCTGTCAATTGTGCTTTAAAAAGGATTGAATTTCATATAAGGCTGCTTGAACTGCTCCTTTACAAGTCACAGCACGTCTGACTCCAACACAATTTTAAGCCTCAAACTAGGTTTTTTTAGATATGGAGTCCAAATCCATTTTTTATTTCTTAAAATGCCCTTACTTTTCCTGCTGTTGGTTTTGCTGTGATACTTAGGCTCTGTCTTGAGGGCCTTGCACTGAACCAAGGACATGCTGTACCAGTGATGCTTGATAGTGACTGTCAAAGACTAAAAAGAGCAGCAGAAGAGAAGCTGAGAGGGATGAATTTACATCTATTAAATAATAGAGCTGCAAGTCATACTTGGATCTACATGTAGTGGTTGTGGCATTATGGTTCTGTTACTATCACCGTCACCTGTGGCCATCAAGTCAGAGGTTCAAGCACTGTACACAAGGGCTTAGTCTCACCAAGAAGCAGTACCTACAGTGCCACTTGTAGGACTATGCAGGCATCATTCTGTGGTTAAGTTATTAAATCAAGGTACTTTCTGTTCATCTCCAGTAACAATCTCAGTGGGAGTTTAAAAGAATCCTTTGTCCTTTACTGAGAGTAGGCTTTAATGTCCATATCAATAAAACAGGTTTTAGCACCTAATTTTATTTGGGCTTCCACTCAGACTCCAGTGTTGGGGTTGCAATTATGAGCCTGCAACTGAACTCATTTAGATGTCTAGCTCCCTGATTTGTGGGTACTGTCAGGCAGATAGGCACCTGCATGGGTTTAACTGTGGCTGTAATTAAAGGCTTCCATGTGTAACTGTGGACACAAAATTATTCCCACAATATTAAGACTTCTTTTAAAAAAACAAAAAAAAACTTGGGCACAGATCATGCAATTCCATCTGACAGAGTGCCATTGAATTCCAAACCAGGCCTGGGTATGGGCTATTGCCAAGATATGATGACTGCTATATTTGCCTATGTATTAACTCCCCTGCCAGTATCTAACACTTCTTTGTAAATTTATTTGGCCTACTTGAAATGTGAAAGGTGCTATAAAATGGTACCTGAATAAATCAAATCATATTCCACTGAATCTTATTTCTTATCACATTAAAGTTGGGTGTTTGTCATGGGAGAAAAAAAAAAAGAAAAATCATGACTTTATAACTGCAAAAATGCAAATAAACCAGAAGACTAAGAAGTTGTAAATGTAACTAAGTTCAAAGAAAGAAACAAGGGATGGTCCTGGGATATACAGAAAAAACGGTTAAAATGATCATTAAAAACAGAATTATCATGATACGATGGGACATGGGGTGTCATTTATTATACATCTGTACAGTGTTCAGCACAATGGAGCCCTGATCTTGACTGGTGCATTTGGGGACAATCATAATACTGATAAATAGTAATACACATCTTCCACAGCTTAAATAGGGGGAAATTGTGCCTCTCTAATAAAAAATAATCAGCAACAGAGCAGATAAAGAAGCAACTGATATATATTTAAAGTTTCAAAAAGCCCAGGCGGTATTTGTGGGCAACCCAGTAAAATATCTGTTTAAAGCCTACCACTGATCAAAACAAAAAACAAAACAAAAAAAAGAAAGTTGGGATGCATAAAGAATGGGTTAGAAATTAACACTGAAGATTATGTAAATCAATGGTACGCTCTCAGCTGGAATACTGTGTCCTGATACTTCATGATTAAGGCTACATTTTAGCCATGGGTATTTTTAGTAAAAGTCATGGACAGGTCACAGGCAGTAAAGAAAAATTCACTGCCTGTGACCTGTCCATGACTTTTACTATATACCCCTTACCAAAACTTGGGCCGGGGCCTGTGGGTCCTTTGGAGGAGGGGGGTCCGCAGGCTGGTGCTGGGGAGAGTTGGGCAGGCCACAGCATGCAGCCAGGCCCCCCGCTGGTGCTGGGGGGGGCAGGCCATGGTGCACAGCCCAAGGGACCCCAACTGGTGCTGGGAGGGGGGCTGGGCTGCGGAGTGCAGCCCAGGACACCTGCTGGGGCTGGGGATTGGCAGGGCTTGCAGGCTCCCTACCGGGCTCCACCTGTCCGCACAGCTCTGGCCAGGAGGGCTCCACATGCTGCTCCTGCCACAAGCACTGGCTCTGCAGGCACAGCTCCCATTGGCCTGGAACTGCAACCAATGGGAGCTTCAGGGGCAGTGCCCACAGGCAGAGGCAGCACGCACAGCCCCCCAGACCCGTCCACCTAGGAGCTGCAGGGACATGCCGGTGGGAGCCAGGGACTGCCCCTCCAGGTAAGTGCTTGTTTTTTTGTACTCCTGCATTGGTCTGTCTACATACATCTGTTGTCTTATCTTATACTTATATTGTAAGTTCTTTGGGACAGGACCTGTCTTTTTGTTCTGTGTTTCAGAGATGGTCAACAAAAATTACTAGAGGCCTGGAAAGATTTCAGTGTTAGAAATTAAATTATAAATGAGACATGATAGATGTGATAAAAAGGCATACAACATTATAAATAGCAAAAAATGTTCCCATAAAACACAATAGGGACATTCAAGGAACTTGAAAGGCAACAAATTTAAACCAATGAAAGGAAACATTTATTTCTTTTTTTTAAACACACAACACATAATTAGCCTGTGGGACTCATGGTCACGAGACATTGAGGCCAACATCTCAGTAGAATTGAAAAGTATCTCGCATTTAGATAGAAAATAGGAATATTCACAGTTACATTAGATAGGATAAACAACTGGAAGGAAGATAAACCCTTTGCTTCAGGGCATAAGCCAAACTCAAGACAGTGATACTTTTCTCTATGAGTAAGTTATTCCATAATTATCTATCAAGCTGTTGCTTGCTCCTTCTTTTAAAGGATCTGGAACTGTCCCAGTTAGAGACAGTACAGCGAACTAGATTGACCCCTGGTTTGATATAGCATGACAATTCCTATAACCCTTATAGGTTCAACAGACATTATATTTCACTGTTGCATAACGTAAATGTGCTACCATAAATAACAGCTAGATTATGCCTTTGTCTTACTCCACCAAGCAGGGGAGGAAGGCCCCTCAACCCTTGTTCAGTTTATCCAGATTTTGTACCTGCTATCTGCAAGCAACAGGCAGGGAGTAAGAGTGAACTCCCCAACCCTCATTCCAACATGCCACTCACTGTCAGAGTAGCTGACCAAGCCTGGGGGCAAGTAACCCTTTTAAGAGTTGCAGTAACTTCCCTCCTCCTTACCACTCTGAGTCACAATTCCTTCCCAGGGCTGCTCCTCGAATGGAGAAACAACAAGGCATCCCTTGTTCAGGTCTGAGCCTAAAGGATCAATCTAGCCCATATAAAATATAAATATTTGTACAAGTGTATAATGGATTGTGCTACATAATTAGGAACTACTACATATATTTGTAGTTATGAATTTTTCATTCTCTTTTAATTCAAGTCATTACCAGGATTCCTGACATACAACAACATTTATTTTTGAAGTCGGTACCTTTTCATATCTGAATATTCTAAGTATGGAATGTAACCAATCATCCATATTTAATAGGTAATCAAAATAAGTAGGTTTCAATTGATAAGCACAATCACTTAGGGTCTGATCCTGCAAGTTGCTCAGCACCCTCTACTCCCACTGAAGGCAGGGGAAGCTGAGAGCATTCAGTACCCTTCAGGATGCACTCATCAGCTTGCAGAACTAGGGCCCAGATCATGCAAAATAATGAAACCTTAATGGACAAAAATCCCTAATGTGAAAGTCCTAACTTCCATTCTGCATACACTTACTTTACTACCATGTTAGTTAAGCACATGTACAAGTGTGTGCAGCATGGGGGCCTAAGACTTGTCTATATTAGAGACTGTTGTCCATTAAGCTGTTAGGGCTTGTCTGCATTAGAGATTTTTGTACTCATGTAACTACACCGATGCAAACCCCCAATATAGATGGGCTGCAATGGTGAAACTTACTTCAGTTTGAAGTAGGGTGACCAGATAGCAAGTGTGGAAAATCGGGACAGGGGGTGGGGGGTAATAGGAGCCTATATAAAAAAAAGACCCCAAAATCGGGACTGTCCCTATAAAATCGGGACGTCTGGTCACCCTAGTTTGAAGTGTGGCTTTGCAATGGAAACATCTGCTGCATTCCATCCCATTTCTGAGGTAGGCGAAGTGCCCCCCAGCTGCTGTAGGCCAGATTCTGATCTCAGTTACACCAGCATGGCTTTCCAGTGGTGTAGCTGAGATCCTTCAGGATGAACTCTAGTCTATAAATGAAACTTAAAACAAGTCACTAATCATTATTGCTATTGACAATATAGCAGTGGATTATCCAGTCTAGTGGTAGTGCTCACTGTGCATCATGTATATTACCCCAGCTGAGACTTGGCAGCCCCTCTACCAGGATAACCAAAAGGAAGCCTTCTGCTCCCAATGCCAGTCAGAGCTATGCATAAACCCCTCGTTAGTCACTCTCACACCATCCATACCAATGAATTATCTACCAGAAAGGCAATTTAAAAAAAAAACAAACATTAACATATACTCCTAGATATCACAGAAAATATTTCTTCATTGACTCTTACACCAAGCAGTCACATGCCCCAGTATGGCTGGAGACAGAAATTTACGAGTGAGCTAATTCGGAACTAATTATCAAGATAATGCAGTTTAAACTATGTGACCTATCTATCTACATAATATATTTCCTAAAAAAAACCCTAATTTATAGAGAGCCTGGTATGATATTGGACAACATGCCTCCTGTATAGCCAGAGAAGATTAAAGGGAATTCTTTCTAGAAAGCATGCACCAAGACATATACTACACAGCGGCTTGATACAAGAGAGGTTGAGATAAATATTGGCTACCAGATGTTGAAAAAAAACACTTACACTATAAAAATAAATATTCTAGTTCTTCCTCTTTAAGGAAAGTATAAACAGGATCCAAAAATAAAATGGTTCTCACCATTCTCAGTCTCTGATATGTAAGGTAAAACAGCTAAGCCACTTTCTGAGTCCAGCCTTTCCCCTACTCTTCCTATTCCTCATTTTATGCATATCAGCTGGGCCCTGTAGTATAATCAGCCACAGCTGTATTCACTCCCCAGCCACCTAACCCCTCCATCCCAGTCTGATTCCATGCCCTTGCAGACCTGACAGTGGAAACAATTGTGAGCTTTTTCCTTTCCTTGTGCTACCCTGGCCAGACCACTGTCACAGTTACAGTGTTGATTTTCCAGGTCCAGTTTAGGATGAGCCAGCATGACACTTTTAGAAATCAGAATGGATAAATTGGCTCTGATAAAACCAGCCTCAACTCACACCTTTGCCCATCATTTGACCGGAACCAGTGGTGACTTTAGTGTGTTTGAGCCAAAAACTGAGAGACTCCCATGATTTGGCCCTGTGTAAATGGTTCATGGGTGTTTAACTGAGTGGCATACTTCATGAAACTATCACTAAGAAAATGCATAGGCATCAGCTCTGCTAAGTAAAAGAAGATGTCAACTTTTTCCTAGGAAGAACTGATGTGACTATAAAGGTACTCAGTTCAACATTAGAAATGAATTACTCTCTTGCAGCTCAATATGTGGTGAAAGATTATGGGGAGCAAGCATCGGTTTTGAACCCCCTGGCCAAGCACTGCAGTCCAAACTGTTAAACTTTGTTCAGTTGGCTGTGCCCATTGCCAGCTTCATCATCAGCCTGTCTAACCTTCCAGATGTCGGATGGCCTGAAATGTGAAATGAAAGCAAGGCACAGTGAATTTAAAACACCAGTTGAGGTTCTCTAGAGCTGAAGGACCAAACGCTAACATGTTCAACTAGCAGATTTCTCTGACTTTACAATAAACCATGGAGATTACACATCAGCACCAAATTTGCACTTTGGATTTATTTTCTACAGTTCAGCTTGAGATGAAAGGCCAATTTCCTCACAGCATTCTTGCTGTTGTGCATTCTGCTGCAGTTTGACTTACAGCAAGCAGAGGGAAATGCTTTCTGCTTAGAGGAATGAAGTCCATTTGGTGACTAGTATGGCAAGCATTGTCAAATCAGTAGTTCTCTCTTGAAAATGGAGTTGACTATGGCATACAGTTTTCTGACATGCTTCTGCTTTTCTGCACATAGAGGCTACATTCTTGATATTAAGCCCATAATGAGATCAATTCACCCTGAAGTCTTTCTTTGTTCAGTCTGTTAACACATTGCCTCTGGCAGAGGCGACAGGTGAAAAGTCATTTTCAGCATAGAAATATCTGAAGAACTACTTTCCTCAGGAACAGAATGAAAGAAGAACATGTTAAATACCTCCTTGTTAAACTGTGAAAGCATAATGGATCCTTATAAATTAATAGGCTCCTTTAGAAGTTTACTGGTGTAGCTCTGGCTAGATCAGACTGAAAATTTATTTCTTAGTGACTTTTTAATTAAAAGTGTAAAAGTTCACTTGCTTTGACACCTGAACAGTTTCATCCTCAGGCACTTGTAACAAAGAACTGGGAGAGCAAGTGTCATTCTGTGCTTTCAGGAGGAAAAGTCTTAAATATACATTTGTTACAGTATAATCCAGCCAGAAAATTAATTTTCTATTAACGCTTAACCAGTGTACAAGCCAGGAATTTCAGATAGGCATGTGACAAATACAATACATTATTTATACACCAAATATACATTGCTTAATGTCAGACAAAATTACAAAATAAACCAGAAGCGTGTCATGGACAGTCTGTTTTATCAATTAAGTATTTCTTTCTGGAAAAAAATAGCTGATAGTAATTTATGTGAATTTCTTTCCAAAACAAGAGATGTACAGTTGCACATATATTTAATCAGCACATATACATATACCCTTCAGGTGTTTTCAGTGCTGCAAGGTATTCCACATTAATGTTACAAGTTGCTGTTATCCATTTACAGACACACACTTTTGGTTTTCTTGGCCAGTACAGTACTTACGGTTTATGCAAATAATTTATACATTTGGGTAACAATTTACAAATACTCTTCTTCTATTCTCCTTAACTGGATTTGTGAATACTCAAGTGAGCCAAGTGTTTGGTGATAGAGAAAAAACCCACAGGACTGAGGTTCACTTTAATGAAGGCAAAAGGCCACTTGCAGAACTACAAAAAAAATAAAATAAACCAAAAGGACTTCTCACAGGCAGACACTTGCCATATCCCAGTGTCGACTGCTATGCGGCAGAGGGGAGGAAAAGGGGAAGAGAGGACAGAACTATAGCAGCAGAGGGAGAGAAGCAGAAAGACAGGACAGAGAAAACACAGAGAATGAAACCCTAACCTCATTAAGGTCAATGGGTACTTTGCCATTGACTTCAATGGGCTAGGATTTCACACAGAAAGCCTAATTCTATTCTTACATCAGTTTTACACTGATGTCACTCCATCGACTCCACAGGAGTTACTCCTGATCACTGTAACCATACGGAGACCATAGGACCTGATCATGTCCCCTAGATATGCCCCTGAAGAGGAACTTTTGCACTTGGATCCTCCCGCTCTGTGCAGAAGTGCTTACCCACCTCCACATACCACCCCCTCTACCTATCTGAACCCTGCAGAGGCCTTTCTGTGCAGTCCAGGGACAGGACAGAGACTTGGTGAAGAGAAGTGGGAAAGCTGGAGCCACAGCATATCATCTCTACTTGATCTCCTGGGAAATCAGGCTATATTATCTTTTCCATGCAGGCCCCAATTGGGCTGCCAGTAGATGCTGCCACCAGGGAGCCAAGAGTCCAATGAGCTGATCTAGAAGGCATAGATAGTCATGGCCTTCTGTAGATCCCCAGAGTTCCTCCTCATTTGGGGAGAGCCCCACAGTCATTTTGGCAAGGAAGGAAAACCCACAACTCCTTCATCCTGCCCCAACAGGATGATGTGGGAAGATCACAGTAAGGAATCCTCAAAGACAGTTCTTCTCTCAAAGCTTCTCTCTCAGGTTTTTAAACCAGAAGCTGAACCCAGCTCCTGTCTATTCCCCTCATAGTTAGATTCCACTGTAGTTTCCAATGAGGTCAGATACATGTATGTTGGGTAACCTGCTCAAGAAAAGACCATATTGATAACATGCTCTCTGAAAACCTCTGGACATGGTCCAGAAAAAGGCAGTCACAATATTGCCCTCTTTGCCCCACATAAAATAGTCATGTTTTTCTTAATTTTTATTAAATTACTTAATCGTAAAAAAATTTTTACTCTTCAGACACAGACTGCCTCTTGCAAAGAGCTAGAGGGTATCCCTCTCTAGAAAAATATTGATGCTGTTTGTGTGCATGGCTTCAATTGGCTCAAGCAACGTACACTGGGGTGAATCTTTTGTGTCTAAGTCACCTTTAGGGCAGTTTTGCACCAGCAGAGTGGCTCAAAGATGCCCCATCATAGAGAATAATCTGGTCTGAGTGCTTAAATTGGGACAATGATGAAACCACCAAAGCTATTGCACTTTTATCCATCACAAAAGTAAGTCAGATCTGAACCTTAATCAGAATTAAGATTAGTGTACTAATCTACAGATCCATTTCGCTCCCTAAACTTGGAAAATCTTGAATGGCTATCAAGCCAATGCATCTGCATCAGGACTGGTCAAACAAATCTGGGCCCGCTACAAAGTCCTTAGATTTGGGCCTATATCTGTTTAACTGTAGCCAGTGGTTTCAGTGTATGCAGACACTTGCCATGTGACAGCAGTCCTGGGTGTCAAACCTTATTACAGTCTGTATGGTCATGTTCTTTTTCAGGCATGACAAATGTATTTAGTTATTTTTATTTAAACATTACATAACCAGAGCCTGGAGTTAACTGCAGCCTGCAGCTTACTGAGGACAATTAGTGCCTCTTCGGCCATGGCCACATCCTTACACAACAATCTGAGCTGCTTCAGAGTTTGGAGAGTCCAACATTCAATGTGTGAACTCCTTTCACCACTTGACTCACACGCCTATATTTTGAAAGCTACACGGAGCTAATTTAGCGAGAGAATAAGTAACTGGTCCAGAATTGGTGTCTGTGGAGAGAGTTAGGGAACTAGTGGATGGAGATTTCATGTCAAACAGGAAGAGGCAGTGTACACCAGCAAGGTCATGTCCTAATTCTTCAGGTGCTCAAGTTTTTATCCCCATAGAGCTCTCAGCTACATATAGCAGTTCATACATAACACCACACTGCAGAGGAGTGTGACAAGTAAACCTCACACTAGCATTAGTGGGGCTCCTGTGACTGCAGTTTGGCAGCATTTTCTGAACTATCACTGACCTGCATTCAGATTATACTGTATTCTAAAATGTATGTTGTACAATAGGCATCCTTTATTGTTGCTTTCTATTGTAACAAATTTATTCCAAAGTGTAGGCAGACTTACCGGCTGTTCAGCTATGTCACCAAGGGCTTGTGATTCGAGCATCAACTTCCTTGCATACACATAAAAGTGATTTTTCTATCTAAATTCAAATATTAGATCTAGAATTCCTTCTCTAACTGAACACAATTTTTTTTTTCTATTGCAAGGAAATGCAATGGAATTCTCAGGACCTACTCAAGTATTGTGTTTCAAAATTAAGACTGGATATTTGTCAGTATTATCATAGGGGTAACTGATACCATCGTTATTAGGTGTGTTATTTAATATCCAGAACTCTTGACATTCTGAGGCTTTTGCACTTGAGTTGGTAGCATACAGGGAGGCAAATGCTCAAAAAACCTCCTGCAGAGCCTGAAAGGTTAAACCCTGGGAGGCACATGAAGCTAATGGAGAGCAAAAACTCAATAACCATTCTGCAGCAACAAAAAGCACCTGATGAGCCATCTCTGAGTTTCCTACTCCTCCAAGTAAACAAAATAAGTGTTATTTCCTATGTAGGCTCAAGCTGAGTTTTACACAAGCATTTTACTTGCTACACAGTCAGTCTGCAATATAGTGACAGATTCACCATGACACTTTTATAACTTCGCTCATGATTTACCTTGACAAGCCTCCAGCTAGGAACATTGCACAATTAGCCACAGGAGAGGCAGGGGACACCTTAATCCTCAGACTTGGTGGACAAATATTCTGCTCCAATATGGCAATTACTGTGTTTGAGTTTATTCAGCATTGTCTCAGAAAGTTGTTGTTCAGAATAAATATAGCACAGTAAAGGATATTTTGGGTATAAGCAAAAAAAATGCTTATAACTTATGAACTTTTTTATTGCCATCACTATTTTCACCTAATAACACACCAAGTGAATAATTTATTAGGCAAATGTTCTGTTACCAGAATACATGCCATGTATTTACTTTCAGATTTAATTAATGAATTTTCTGAGAGTATTTCTTTCTTTATGGATTAATCACCAACATTTTGTTGCAAACATTCAATACTCAGTATATGAAATTTCAGCTGCATAGATTGGCCATGTAAGTCTCATAGTTTTGTTGCGGTTCCCTCAATTGGATTATTATCAGGAGGAGGACTTGAAGAAACCACTAGAGCTTTAATTCTACAGGGAAAGGGAGCAGGAGAGAACTACAATTGCAGAATTTTAGAAAACGTTAAACCCTTTTCCTTTCTCCACACAAACCTGGCATTGTTCCTAGAAAAAATGAGGCTATTGTAAGGTGCTGACTGTAGAAATTAAATTTAATTTCTCCTTGCATTCACACATGATAATGATACATGTCCTAGTTGCAAAGGGTGCTCTTAGATCCTTATATGGCTTTTTTAATTGTCTCTTTGCCAAAGCTCTGGTGAGGTTTTTGGAAATACTGTGTACTACCCTCCCCCCCCCCCCCCAAAAACCACCTATATTAACTGCCTGTGTTTACTAGTTTGCAATTTCCTTTATCACCGCAGTTATTGACACAAAACAATTGCATGTGTGATGGGAGCTACAAAGGGTAGGGTCAGACCCTTATCTATATCATTTAATTGCCTCTGTGCCTGGGCTCTGAGGAAGGATTTTATTAAATCTTTTCCCCTGCTGTGTCATGAATGCCTCATTCCATATAAACTACACCTCTTGTAATTTGAATACTTGAGCATACAAGCTTAAAATTTGCTTTCTGTGAACACTTTTGCCATTAAAACTCAGTCGCTTTAACATTCACAGAAAACCAAAGTGGATCAAGCTGAAGTAAACTCAGAGAGGCAGTATATCCTACTTAAAAGTATGTTGGCTTGTGGATCAGAAGCCTGGGTTTCTAGTCTCAGATCTACCACTGGTCTGCCTGGTGACCTTGGAGAAGTCCCTTTGCCTCTTAGTACCTCTGTTTCCCCATCTGTAAAATGGGGGAAGTGATATTTATCTCCTTTGTAATGCACTTTTGAAATCTACTGATTTAAAACATTAGAGAAGAGCTAGATGTTATTATTTAATTCTAAGTGGACACCTACAAAAGATCTTTTGTGATATTAGTCCTGTTCTACTTTTCACTTTTCCCCCATGAGGCCACTTAAATTAGCAGGATGAGTAGTGCTGATGTAGTGCTCAATCAAGGCCTCATAGTTCTAGAATTCTCTACTCTCTATAGGCTATAAGTAAATA
Source organism: Mauremys mutica (assembly GCF_020497125.1). Lineage (NCBI taxonomy): Eukaryota > Metazoa > Chordata > Testudines > Geoemydidae > Mauremys > Mauremys mutica. The sequence goes on from NC_059077.1 coordinate 75,933,112, forward strand.
TAAGTAAAGTCCCATGGGTGAAAGCTCAGGTGTTATTTCCTTTTCAATGTTTTCTAGATTGTATGTGTGTATTTATATTAGAGGCTTATTTGTTCCCTTGATCCCCCTTTGTACCTTCTATGAGGCATGTTGCCCTTTTGGTTTTTTAGATAAGCTTCGTGATAGACCCCAAAAGCCTTCAAGCATTTTTCACCAATAAATTACAAACACACTGGGCCAGATTCTAACCTCACTGATAACAATTTTACCTCCAGTCTAGATTCCAATTTTGTAATTTGGACTTATCTCTATTATTTATTGAGTCTTCCCAGGTCATATATAGAATCAATCATTTACTTCTTTGACTTCATTACCACTGGACTAAGGAATGATTTCCTCACTTACACATGAGCTGATTGCTCATTTTGCACACCAACTGTTCAGCTTTCACATGTATTGGCAATCTACACTCATTTTCTCCTGTCTACCTGATAGAAAGATTAATGTAGATATCTCACACCTATATAAACCCTGTAATATAAACAAATTATACAGAAGTAGAAATTCATACATCTTAACATTGGAACTGTTCTGTTACTTAACAGTGACTTTTCTTACGTATTACAATGCAGGAGAAGGGATAGATGTAAAATAAGATCTCTTCAACAGTGTATCAGACTGCGGTGTCTGCAGAAACAACTGGTCAGCAGGTATTGATCCTGTTAACTTGCGTGGTGAGATGGTTCGCTAATGAGAAAGAGGACATAGGATGTGGGCTGAGCAGTCCTGAGGTAGAAACCCTGGGACGATACCAAGTTTCAGAAGAAGTCTTTAGCTAAATTTTACATTATCTTATTGTTAATTTATTTGTTAATAAACCATACTTCAGAAAAGGGATGTGTTTTTGATTCCACTCATTGTGCAGAGCTTGTTTTAGAGCAGGTTTGAATAGATACAACAGATTTATTTGGGCATAAGCTTTCGTGGGTAAAAAACCCACTTCTTCAGATGCATGGAGTGAAAATTACAGATACAGGCATAAGTATATATTGGGACATGAAGAAAAGGGAGTTACCTTACAAGTGGAGAACCAATGTTGAAGGCCAATTCAATCAGGGTGAATGTGGTCCACTCCCAATAATTGATGAGGAGGTGTCAATACCAAGAGAGGGAAAATTGCTTTTGTAGTGAGCCAGCCACTCCCAGTCCCTATTCAAGGCTAAATTGATGGTGTTAAGTCTGCAAATGAATTGTAGCTGTGCAGCTTCTCTTTGAAGTCTGTTTTTGAATTTTTTTTGGTGAAGAATGGCTACTTTTAAATCTGTTATTGAGTGTCCAGGGAGATTGCAGTTTTCTCCTACTGGCTTTTATATGTTACCATTCCTGATGTCTGATTTGTGTCCATTTATCCTTTTACGTAGAGACTGTTCGGTTTGGCCAATGTACATGGCAGAGGGGCATTGCTGGCACATGAGGGCACATATCACATTAGTAGATGTGCAAGTGAATGAGCTTCTGATGGTGTGGCTCATGTGGTTTGGTCCTCAGATGGTGTCACTAGAGTAGATATGGGGACAGAGTAGGCAACAGGGTTTATTACAGGGATTGGTTCCTGGGTTAGTGTTTCTGTGGTGTGGTGTGTAGTTACTGGTGAGTATTTGCTTCAGGCTGGGGGGCTGTCTGTAAGCGAGGATTGGCCTGCCTCCCAAGCCTTGTGAGAGTGGGGGATCATTTTCCAGGATAGGTTGATGATGCACTGGAGAGGTTTTAGCTGGGGGCTGTACTTGATGGCCAGTGGTGTGCTGTTATTTTTTTTTGTTGGGCCTGTCCTGTAGTAGGTGATTTCTGGGTACCCATCTCGCTCTGTCAATCTGTTTCCTCACTTCCCCAGGTGGGTATTGTAGTTTTAAGAATGCTTGATAGAGATCTTGTAGGTGCTTGTCTCTGTCTGAGGGATTGGAGGAAGAAAAAAAAAAAAAAAAAAAAAGCTTATGCCCAAATAAATCTGTTAGTCATTAAGGTGCCACCAGACTCCTCGTTGTTTTTGTGGATACAGACTAATATGGCTACCCCTCTGTTACTGGGGGTCGGGAGCAGCATGAGGAAGCAGGGTCTGTAGCAACAGCTAGCTGAGGTTCCGCCTAGTTGAACAGACAAACTTCCTGTATCTTCCCCAGGCTTAAATAGTATGTCTGGACCAATTGGGAATGTCCTGTCAATTGGGCCCTCCTTTCACAACCTGAAAATTATGACCTGTTAAGTGTTTCTGCTGTTAGGTGGCAGCATGGAAGCAGAAATCCACAAACTCAGGTTCTAGGGCTGCTGCTCCTTACAGGTAGAAAAGCAAGGCATACCCAGGGTGGGCCCCTGGCACCTGGGGACCTCCTGTGAATCAAAACCTTCCCGAACCAAAATATCAAATTCCAGGCCTCTGCAGATTTTAGTCATGTGACTTCTATTATCATGGGCTTCACTCAGCTAAATCCCTTTCCAGCCCTTTGAAAATGAAAGTAGTAATTCTCCCGAGGGTGCAAAAGGGACAAAAACAAAGTTAGAGTTATAATCCACTAGGTGGTGCTAGTCCAACAAAGTTAGATTTATAATCCACTAGGTGGTGCTAGTCTGCCACATATTTAGGACTCAACAGATGGTAGAATTCAGTTTTACTTAACTACAGAATTCAGTCTCTCACTAACTTACCGGTTATGCAGTCTTAGGGGAAAAAAGTACTGAATTGTTCCCACATAATATCTTGCTATCCTATTCTTATCCTTCATTCTGACCCTTTTTCTACATTTTTCCAGTTTATATATGTGGCTAGATTCATCACAGATCTACTGCCGCAAAAGGAGGACAATTTTCTTTCAAAAATGTGCTGCAGATTTTGAAATTTTAAGGCAACAAAGCAATGGTCCAAATTCTCCTTACAGTTATAGTGATGAAACTCAACAGGGATGCACTGGCATCCCTACGTGGAGAGCTTGGTCAAATGTGTGAGTCTGGACAGAGGGAGACAGAATGAAGGGATAGATTTGTGTAGTCATTGGTGTAGAGATGATGGTTAAAGCCAGGTTAAGTGATAACTTTGCCCAGCAATAAAGCATAGAATGTAAAAAGGAGGGGACCAAGGATGGAGTCCTGTAGAATCCACACTGAAAGAGGAAGAGGTGAGGAGAGGACCCACTGAATGAAATGCAGAAGGAGGGTCCCAACAGGTAGGAAGCAAGCTGGGAAAGAATGGAATCACAGAAGCTAAGATGGGAAAAGTTATCAAGATAAGCAATGATGTAAATGACAGCTGAGAGTTCAAGGCGGATGAGGACAGAGTACAGATCCCAAGATTTGAATAGGAAAAGGTGATTAGAGACTTTGGCAAGAGTGCTTCCCGGGAAGTGTAGAGGGCAGAAGCCAGATTGGTGAGCATCTAGGATAGAATTGGAAAAGAGGAACTCAAGATGGCAATTGTAGGCTGTATCACTGGAAAAGTACAGCAGCATCTGTGCTCTGAATCAAGGATGCAGCTGGGAGGAGACCTAAACCTGATGTGTCAGATCCAGTGGCATGAGCTAATCCAGTGTTCCTTCTGTTTGTATACAGATACTAAAGTAACCTAATAATGAGAACTCTTGACTATGCATATAGTCAACCTCAACACCACTGCCTCATTTCAAACAAAAAGTTACAGCATGGAGCTAAAATCTCAGCCTCTCTTTCTGACATCTCCTTGTGGATGACTAGCCATCAGCTCAAGCTCAACATGGCTAAAACAGCCCTTGTGTCACCTCTCCTTTTGCATCCCTCCAGTGGCTCCCCCTTCTCTATTACATCAGACATAAGTTGCTGGTGTTCATTTTGAAGGACCTTCACAGTCAATTCCCCCATCCTATCTATCAGTTCTTATTTGCTATTGAGCTGTCAATGCTTGCGTCCAGTTGGCCCATGATTCCAGCCTCTGTTGCCCACATTATGTTTACAAACAAGCACCTTCATGCTTTCTCCCATGCTGCCCCATATGCTTGGGAGGCACTTCCCATAAACATCCACAAAGTTATTTCATTGTCTTCAAAACTCTCCTTAATGCCTACAGAAAACTTGACAATGACTAGGATGCTGGTGTGCAGAGACAGTGGCTCATCATGCTGACAAATACTGTCTCATTGACATCGGCCTGTCTGTATGCATCTGTCGTGTCTTGTCTTATACTTAAATTGCAAGCTCCTTGGAGCAGGGACCAATTTTTTGTTCTGTTTGTACAGTTCCTAGTACAATGGTCCACGGTCCATGACTAGGGTTCCTAGGCTACAGTAACACAAATAATAAATAATAAATTACTTAAGAGGAATGGTAATGATTGGTTGAGTCACCTCTAATGTTAGAATGATACTACTTTAAAATGACATAAGCTGTAGAACTGGTTATGGCTATAATTATAACACATTAACAAAAATCAATAATTTTGAAAATTATAACTTAATTTTTTCAAATATACCTATTTACAGAGTTTTCAATTAGTTTTAACTATATAGAAAGTCACTAACAGACTGTTTGTTAACTAGGGAGGGGGGAAACAGTGACTGCAAAACTAATTGTTTTTAATAGAAATCTAGTTGACTCATTCATTAAGTGTTGGAAAAAGATTTTTCTCTCACTTCTTAATACAGGTCGCAATATTTTCTGTTGGTTTTCATTACCCTGAAGACAGATTAAAGTTTAATGCTAATTTTATTATTCTAAAGAACAGCTTGTAGTGCAAAACAATGTTTGCAAGCATGGCAATATTGTGTCCCATTTTACATATACACTACCTGTAACCTGGACAATAAGGTATAAATAAAGCAGTTGAGGTCTTCTGACATGTCATCATGAATTTGCCCACAGTCACAAAGCAAAGTCAATTATATAAATGGAAGTAGAACTCAAAATTCCCATTCCTCTGCCCACCCCTTGCTGAAGTTTAAATTTAAAAGATGGAGATTGCCATTCCATTTGCTGGTGAGTAAGATACCAGTTTACCAGCCAGTCTATTTTAGCTACAGAAAATGGTAATTCCATAGCAAGTAATACCCTATTACTGAAGAAAATATTGTCTGATTCTAAACCATTAGCTGTGTAATCACCAGAAAGTATGAAATGATGTTTGTAACACAAAGGCAGATTTTTATGCAAAGATTAAACATGCTTTCTTATGTAAAAATGTTTGGGAATATATATTAATGATTAATGTGTTTTATTTTATTTTACCAACATTATCTTGCAAGTTCCCAATTCTGTAGCATTAATTTCATCTATTTTATATCTTTCTTCAATCTCATTGCAAGGGATTGGGGGGGGGAAATGCCATTAGGAGATTAAAGTGGAGCTGTGTAAAGCAGTTCGTTAAAAATCTAACCCCTGTCACCACCACCTTAGGGATTTGTACAGAAATGAATAGACCAGAACTATGCTTCAGCTCCTGCTAGTGATGCTGTCAACTGCAAGCAGAGCCAAAAAGAGCTCTGCTTTCTCTTTAGCTCTTTTTGTATAGTAATTCATGACACAAAGTAGTCACTCAAGGGAAGGCGTGCTGTATTGTGGTTAGAGCAGAGAAGTGGGAATTTTGAGTTCTATTCCCACTTGTATCATTGCCTGCTTTGTGACTTTGGGCAAGTCAGTAGAGGGTAAGATTTTCAAAAGCACTCAGCAACTCTGTTCCCACTGAAGTCAATGGACTGTCATTAGACCTCTGCTGAGCACTCTGAAAAAATCCACCCTTAAATCTCTGTCCTTCAATTTACCCAACTGTAAAATGGAGATAAAACAACATATTTTTCACCTAACTCCCATGGGCGGCATGTAGTTCATTAACTAATATTTGTAACGTACTTTGATTTCCTCAGATGAAAAATGCCACAGAAATGCTAAATATTGTTACCTTAAAGGGGCCTTTTCTGCGATTATCTGTAACTTGGATATCATGGATTTCTAATTTCAACAATAGATGTGACAATTCTCTTTTAAATTACAAAGTATTGTACAGTAATCTGCTTTTATTGAAACTGCCTATATCTCAAGAATCCTTCTGACTATATTACAAATCATGCACATAGCAGGTCTATGAAAAAATAATGTTCTCTTGCCAGACCCCGTCCCTCATTTATTTAATCTTGCTTCATCTTGTTTTAAACTTAAACAGTAAATTCTGTGGAGGTAGAAGCTGTCTTTCTTAAGTCTATGCAGTACCTAGAGAATGTGGCTCTGATGGACCTCTCTGTACTACTGTAATACAAATAAATAAATAAATAATAACTTGCAAAGGAAGAAGATGAGTGACATGAAAACCAATGGATCAATCTTTCAAGTGAATTTAGTGCTAGCATTCATTGCCAATTAACAGAGTGGAGTTTAAAGTCCCCATGTTTATCCTCCCAAAAAAACACAGCAGCACTGTGCATGCTTCCATACATTGCCCCACCAATGTGCCTCAATCATGTTCTGGATGAAGGAGTTCTAATAAAGGTGACGGGAATCAGTCTTTATGTCATTCAGTCCGTTTAAGCCTTTCTCCTGGGAATGCTTACAAAGGTGGCAATTAGTGATTTTGTCATTTGTGGTCAATGACTGGCTTGAGAACACTAACACATTTCACACTGGCCACCGAACAAGCAGGAAGCGGAGACAACTTCTTGTCACCAATAACTTGGTTAGAATTAAACCAGTGACCTAGAAATGAAATGTTCTACATCTCTACAAATCCCATTGCCCATTCATTCCCTCAAATGTTTTTCCACTTTTCAGACTCATCTTTGAATAGCTAAACCAACTCCAAAGGGACCTCAAGGAAAAGTGCAATTGCCTGATTTTCTATGCTTTGTCATGCCCTTCCCAATTAGGACTATGCGTGTACTTACACATAAAATTACTATTATAAAATTATTATAAAAATACACTGCTACCTCGATATGATGCCACCCGATATAACATGAATTTGGATATCACGCAGTAAAGCAGTGCTCCAGGGGGGCGGGGCTGCGCGCTCTGGTGGATCAAAGCAAGTTCAATATAACACAGTTTCACCTATAACGCGGTAAAATTTTTTGGCTCCCAAGGACAGCGTTATATCGAGGTAGAGGTGTATGTGCTAATGGCTATTGTGAATAGGTGGTGACAGAAAATCAGAGACCAATAAATGTATTTAGTAGGTATAAGAAATAATGTTGTATATGGGAATGAAGAGACACTGAACACACAGTGTATGTCTATACAGCAAAAAAAAAAACTGCGGTTGGCCCATGGTGTAGGGTCCTAGAGCCCGGGCTCCAGCCCAAGCCCAGAAGTCTACACATCAAAACAGTCCCACAGACCCAAACCCTGCGAGCCTGAGTCAGCTGGCACAGGCCAGCTACAGGTTTTTCTTTGCTGTGTAGACATAGCCACAGTTCTTCAAAAGTGCCCTGCCCAGCAACACAGTTAAATCAAATGAGACCAGCAAGGAGGCTATGCAACCTCACCCTTCATATCAAAGGCCAAGCACTATGCACAATTACTAAATACGAAAGTGGAAGAGACTGTGGTAAATTGTGATAAGTGGTAAGTGACAGAAAGATGGGAGATAGTTGGATTCAATCGATGCACTTGGTAGATATAGCAACTAGTGCTCTATGTAGGAAGGGGGATATACAACAGTTCCTGTATCCCCCAAGAGAGAGCCCTGGCAGTGATGAAATTAATCAAAGGAGACAAAAAATAGGTAAGCACACCCTTTCCAAACAGTAAATATCAAAATACAGTTGCTTTGATGGTGCAGTCTACTAAACAAACAATAACGTACAGAGTTTATAAGTTCTTTCTCCCTGAAGCAGGAAGAAACCCAAGTATATTGAATTTAAGTCTGGTACATGTATGTAGACATATATGATACTATTTCTATGGGGAAAGAGCAGTGACTGCATTTTGAGAGGGCCATGATCAAGAAGAAAAGGTGATAGCCGGGGAACTCCTTGTGATATTTTGTCTGCATTGTTTGTTTATTTTCTTAATGATAGAATAGAGAAAGGAATTTTTAAGATACAGTGAAAAAAAATTAGAAACAGGCAAGAGCAGAGATTTGGAGGAAGGGGATCCTTCTAGTAAAAACAGACATTTAAAAAAGATAAGCAATGGGAAACAACAAAATAATTATTAAAATAAAGTTATCCCCACCCATTTAATTCAGTCTGATTTATCAAGGTATGTGCTATTATGTAGCAAGGTGATCTCCCCTGTCCTCCCTTCTATTGTTTGTTAAACTCACTAAGTTATGTCTTGTTTTAAAATTAGATTATAAAATCTTCTAGCCAAGGACCGTATAGTACAATATGTTTATACAGTGCTTAGCACAATGAGGCCATGATTCTGACTGGGGCTTGTAGGCACCAAAGAAAGAAAAATGAAAATTTTTAATATTTCTTGTGGAAGAAAAGAAAGGAAAGGTTTTACGTGTGCTAAAATTTCCTAGCTTAGCTCCTTCGCGTTCTTTGTCTCTATAAATGCTCCTCTATGCACTTCCTAAGAGAATCAAAGCAATCAAACCCATGATTTGTTCCAGCTGTGTTTATTGATTGGTGTAGGTGTCTCAGTTTTTCTATTAATTGTTTTTTTCCTGTGCTTCTTGTCTACAGGCAGGGCTCATTGTTGCTGCACAGGACTGAGTCATGGTTGTGCTGCTCTGATTAAGGCCCTGATCAAAACTCATTGAAGTTAATGAGAATTTTTCTATTCACTTCAGCCAGCTTTGAATCAAACCTTAAATTCAGGTCTCCTTGCTAGGTCTTTGCTGTATTGTCATATTTAGGCTTGGCAGAATTTGATTTTTGTTAATATAATTTTGATGAATAATATGTTTTATTTTTAAACATTTTTTCTATTTGTTTCTATTTAAATTTTCACAGTTGCAGGAAATTAGGTGGAGCAGTCAGACATTATGATTCAAAAAGTTAAAGCTATATAACCATAGAAACACAAATTGTCAACAGCACATGTCAAACTATATGAAGTAAATATCCTCAAATCCAACTCTTACTTTGCCTGTCTGTGAATTTTGATTATTATTGGTGGAAATATTTTTTCATCAGTTTGTGTGTACACGGTGAAATCAGCATTTACCAATATTTACTGATGAAAATTTAATCCTTCCAAGGTTCATTATATTGCAGTTGGCCTGCTCCTGTTACTGTTGTTGGATGTAGTTGTGGCTGGTGTTCTACTGACAGCCATGGTACAAATCATCATCTAGTACCTCATGGTATTTATCCCACGCATTACGCTTGGTTCACATGTCTCTGCCAGTGTCATTGTGCTTTGTGTACAACACTGGGATTTCATGTTTCATGCAGTTCCACTCACCTACTTCTATTACCTAAAACATGATATTGCCATTCCACACTGGAGTAGATTTCATTTCTGTTTCAAACACTATGGATCTATAGCAAGCATGAAATGTCTGAGTGAAGCAGAGCTCTGGCTGAAAGACAGCTGGCTCAGACTCAGTTCTAGTAAGATGGTTGGCCAAGAAAGCAGCTCCGAAGAACAGTCAAGAGCTTACTCTGCCTGATGCACAATTTTTTAAATTCTGGGGCTTGGCAAGACTAGACATCTGTGCTTGTGTTGTCAAACTGATGCAGCAGCAGCCACCCAGCCTCTGAACGAACTAGGAGTAGTGGGAAACAGAAATGGCTAAACCATGACAAGGGTCAAATTGGCCATCGCTTTGTTCTTCTGGTCACTTCCACCCTCTTCTTTTATGAAATCTTTAGTCTCCTTTAAGGAACTAATGCATTGTCATGGTTTTGCTCTGTTTGTTGAAGGGTACCTTTTTATCTGTTTGTTTTCCAAAAAGAGGAATAAAGTGCAGAGATACTGTATGGCTAATCAGATGGTGATTGTAAGCTAATTCCATCCAGCAGAACCCCGGGCAACTAAAAGATCTGGATGGCTGGAATCCAGAGACATAAAATATAGTTCTGGAAAGAATTAACTCACTGAATTCTGAAGAGTTTAACTCAGGGGAGCAGAAAAGTTAAAATAACTTCCTTTTTGGGGGGAGATCATTTGTCTGTTATTGCACAGACAATATTTAAGGAGATCAAAAGTACAGATTTCACTCATTTTTTAAAACTTAATTTCATAAAATTCTATCTACAATCTTATACCTGTCAATTTTGTGTTTGATATGTACCTTAAAGGGGAGCCAACCTGTGATCGCGTTATATGTGATTTTGCGTTTTGGCGGGGCGCATTATGGCAGGGTTTGACTGTATTTCTGTTTCTCATATTTTGCTCTTGTATCACAGTGAACCTAACTTCCTTATCTTTTCTTTAATACTTCTTAACTGATTTTGAGTTTTCACCTCCAAAGGGATATGCTGTTTTGTATTGATCTTTGCTTCCTCCCTTGTGGTGATAATCATGGTGTTGTCATAGCTTGTTTTCCCATCTATTGTTTCTGTCATTTATATAGTAGATGTAATTACAGTTTGCTCCGCATTGATCACAAAAGAGATTTTTGTTTTCTAAAACTAAGAGGCTGGGGGGAGGGGTGTTAGTTATACAAAGAAACAAGAGTAAATTGTACAGAAAATCATCATAATTTAAACAACATTTATTTTGATTGAATAGTCCAAATTCATTGCCATTTGCATTGTTAAAGAATCTGTCTATGGAACTTTAGCATAAGAAGTCAGGTTCATAGATTTAGAATCCATCAGGCAATGGAATCATCATGGCTAGACCCTTCTATCCAGGCTGAAGATAAAGGGACTCTGTACAGGCATAAGGGTCTGTCTGCATGGACTGATGCCTTTGTACAGGATGATTGAAGAAGTTATATTTAAAACAAACTTTTTCCACCGTGTACATAGTTTTCTTATATACAATCATTACCACCATCTTCAGCAAACAGGAAACTGCAACTTGCAGTTAATGGTTGTCAGCTCCCCCTGGAAAGAAAGGTTAGGCAAACTGCTCAAGCTTCATTGTTATCTGGTGATTTGAATGTTAAAGGCTTATTCCTATTTAAATGAGCTGCAGCGTCTTCACTTTAAAATGTGTACATATATCAATAATTATACACACATATATACATATGTTAATGTGGGTGTGCAATAAAATAGCTTTGACATGCCAAATTATTTAAATATAGTAGCTTATATAGTATATAAAGTATACTTTGTTGTTCTGGCTGGTAATTAGAGTCAGGCTGATAATCCATTAAAATAGTCCATATGATAGAGCGTATTTCTGTTTGTTTCTGATGCTAACTTTGTCAAGGAAATACTATTTGAAAAAGTGCAATTATTTTACATACCCTAATTTTCTTTATTTAAATGGCAGAATATTATTACTATTAGTATTAGAGCTACATATGAAAAGTAATATATACAAGCTAGGTAATAGGACTAGTAGTAATAAGTTCTAAAGTCATATCACAAAACACAGTATGACTTGTTTGGAACAAGTATATGAAGCACTGTGGACAAACAGAAAACCACCTTGTGATGTCATGCTAATATGTTACTTATTAACAGATTTAAAAAAAAACTAGCTTGAGCTGGATTCACACCAAGAATGCACTTCCTACCATAGTGAAAGGCTGAGCTTTTAAAGGATCACTTTGGAGATCGGCAATTTGTGCTGAATTTGTTGAATTCTGCAGTTAACTCCCTTAAAATGGTGAGGAAAAGGCATTCCTTGGATGAGACTGTTTTTCATTATGAGAATCAGAACAGCTTCCGAAAGCCCAGTGATGATTCTCCACTCAGCCTTACAGATAGCATCGGATCAGTGTTTATGAGGTAAGCTCAATATGGTTCAGACTCTGATTGAGCATTCTGAACCTATTTTATATCTGTAGCTAGAGTAGCAGCAAAAGAGTGGGATGGCACCAGAACACCTACGCTGCTGGAAACCCTAAAAAGAAGTTTAATTCGTGAAGGCAAAGCACACAGTGATAATGATTACAGTTGGATTAGTGACTGCACTTGGTATAAAGAATGAGGAGTACGTGTGGCACCTTAGAGACTAACAAATTTATTTGGGCATAAGCTTTCGTGGGCTAAAACCCACTTCATCGGATGTATGCAGTAGAAAATACAGTCGGAAGATATATATACACAGAGAACATGAAAAAATGGGTGTTGCCATACTATTGCATACTAACGAGACTAGTCAATTAAGGTGGGATATTATCAGCAGGAGAAAAAAAAACTTTTGTAGTGATAATCAGGATGGCCCATTTCAAACAGTTGACAAGAAGGTGTGAGTAACAGGAGGGGGAAAATTAGCATGGGGAAATAGTTTTTACTTTGTGTAATGACCCATCCACTTCCAGTCTTTATTGAAGCCTAATTTAATGGTGCACTTGGTATGCGGGAGTTAGTCTGAAGGGAGCCATGTGGGGGAATTTATGGGAGAGTACAAGATTTATGAGACTACAGTTCCTTATTTTTGTACAGCAATAATAAGAATAATTAAAAATAATAAGTAGGACTTTGAATTTGTATAGCATTGTCCATCTGAGGATTTCAAAGCTCTTTGCAGTCATTAAGTCTCATGCCAGCCCAGTGAGGGGGCAAGTATTATTTAGAAAATAAAACTGGATTTGAATACAAAGTGGGTTTAAAGTGTACTAAAGCAGGGAAGTAGGTCACATATTTTCTCAAGCATTATGGCCTGTGGGCAACTTTATAGTGCTTGTTAAATTGAGTTTTAAGAGGGATTCTACCATAATAGCAGAAAGTGTTTGTGTGATGTGAGATTTCATAAAGGCTCTCTAGTCAAATGTTCTATTGGAAAAGCTCATATTCTAAGTGCCAAATCCAGCTCCTCCTTGGCAGTCACAGAGGTCTCCCAAGCAGCACTACCATCAGTCGCCACACCATCAGTGTGGTTCCACTGGCCAAGGAGGGTTCTGGATGCAGAGCGGACTGTACAGTGGGTGTACAGTTTCCTGCATGGCATGGCACAGCACTCTTCTCTGAGCAGGGCTGGAGTGGGAGGAGCTTACACAAGTGAAGGAAACAGAAAAGAGAAGACCAGAGTGTACACTGCTATGTGGATCCTCTCATCCGCCCCTTCTGTGGGCAGGGGTGCTAGAACAATTTGTATAGTGGGCTTGCTGAGAGCCATTGAACCAAACTGTAAACCCTGTATATAATGGAAACCACTTCAAGCCAGGAGGTGTGGCAGCACCCCTAGTTCCAGCACCTATGTCTGTGGGGGATGGGAACTATGAAAGAGCCTGTGGGCTGAAGTAGTCTCTTGGAATAGTTCTGCCACCACTGTAGCTTGGATTAGAATTTTTCACCACTGTTTGACCCCTGTATCTGCCCAGTGCCCCAAAGGCTATTAGTAACCACCACAGTCTTTTTTTACTAGAAATTGGCAATTGATGTGTTATATAAGCACAGTCACACAGTGCCTCATGAGGAGCACCCTGACCATTCCCTTATGTAACTGTTATTTTGCTACTCAAGAATAAATCTCAAAAAGTGTTAAAATAATTGGAGACCAGGGTTCAGAAATAGTGTTTACAGTTCAAGTGAAAATTAGTTTGATGGCCTCACCTCACTTCCTGTGAAATATTATTGTTGTTTGTTTTAATGTTTATATCTCCATAATAGCTTTTTTTATCTAACTTGAATATGAGCGAGAGATTGTCTACCAGCCTGAGCACAGGATTGGGAGCCAGGAATTCCTGAGTTGTAATTAAATGCGTCAGAGGCTCCTTTTGTTTCCTTAAGGAAGTCAATTAGGGCCTGATTTTCAGATCAACATCCACTGTTTGTTATACTCAGTTCACCACATATACATGTACACCCAGCTAGATACTATGGATGCTCTGGAAGCAATGTAATCAGCCCTTCGAGGGGTAAAGATTCCTGTGCGTCATGTCACTCAAAAACAACCTCTCCTGCCAAGTGAGGAGTGGCGTGGACAGACCTTGTGGAAACCCAGTCCAATCCTGCTCAGTCAGGTGGATGGTGGTGATCATAGAGGCCTTCAATAAAAACATTCCTTTCTAAACAGCAAACACTAGAACAACATAAACTAATTTAAACACAAAAAACAGACAACCTAGCAAGAAGCATGTGTAATTCCATGGCATGACCTGGCAGCTGGAGTGAGCTCTTATGAACTTGTTTTCGGTATGTGTGTCACAGTTATGACACACTCACCTAAAGGGAGGTGTGTGCCGCTATCCGTGAAATAAGGTTTTAAAAAAGACATGCAGGCTTTTCTATTCCAATTAATATTTTCATTACAATCCTGTTTATTTATAGAATATTATTCATTATCCATGTGTGAAGATATACAGACAGACAATTTAATATATTAATAATTGTTCTCAGTCATCATAATTAGTCATGCTTGAGGCTAAAGAGCGACTGTATATTTAAGCTTTTATATACCTCTGCTTTTCTCTTGCTGAAATTGACACTCTGCAGATGAGTATAAATTTGCAGGAATCCAGGGGGCTATTAACATTTCAGACAGGGGAGCTCCTCATTTATCACCATGACAGCATGTTGCTTCTGACTAAGAGCAGACTTGATTTCAGAAACAGACAGAGGCTGTGGAGCTATAACGGAGGCTTCCGTTAGTAGTACAGCATGCACAGCACTGTTTATGGGTCAGGTTTAGCCTGGGATCTGTATCCAAAAGGAGTGTCAACCATATGTGTCTGCAGCACTGTCAAGGTAGATTCATGAAGCTGTCCTGGCTTCAGAGAACCACCTTCCAGCATTCCAGGCCAGAATAACTGGCAACAGCCATGAAGATCTGAACTTCACAGCTGACCTTTATCTCTAAAATCTCTACATTCAAATCCCCCAAACTTTAGAAAAGTCTCAATCTAGACTTATTTGTGGTTTAGGCCAATCCAATGTATTGAATATGTACAAATGAGAATTTTAAGATCATTAGATCAGGGTCCTTATCTTCTCTGGTGTCTGCAAAGCTCCATGTATACCAACTGCATTCTGTATATATGGTCATCCTTAACAATAATAAAATGATAATGCAGGAGTAAAAGACCTTACTGAAAGCATCTGCTATACACATCAGGTGTTTGTAAAGGGAAATGAAGGGTTAGCATTGGCCAACAATGACTGAAGCTAACTGACAGAAAATCGAAAGAAGACTCGAGTGTGGGAAGCAGTGTATCATGAAAAAGATCTGTGGCTGTAATCTTGGCTTTATTCCTGGCGCTGCCCGTGATTTGCTATATGGCCTTGGGTAAATCACTTCATTTCTTCACTTGGGATTCCTCATCTGTGAAGTGGCATTAAGAATATTTACTTATCTATTGCACAGAGGTCTAAGTGGGGTTTAGTTACTTAATGGCCATAAAGCAGTTTGAATATGAAAAGTACTGTGTAGCTGTTAAGCATCTTTATTAGGGATCCATAGATTTAGGTTCTTCTTGCTGAATTTTCTATATTTGTTCAAAATGCAAACTCTCACTAAACACAAATGAAGTTCTGGTGGTGACAACATAATCCTTCAGAGACCAGCCCAACCCACTCCGCTGTGTTGCCAAGGCTTCATTCAGACAAACTGAACAGTAAGGAGAAGAGTTACCTTTCATCTTAAACATGTGCTATCTTTGCAACCCAGTTATGACCACTTAAAACATTGTGAACTGTTTCACTGCTCAATAACACACCAAACTTCTCCAGGAGAAGCATTTGTCTGATGTGGCCTGTTATATTTGGGACACATTTCTTACAGGTTCCAAAAGCAAAAAAAAAAGTTAAGAGACCAATTCTGCCTCATATCAAATAAATAGTTCAGTAGAACAGTTGTAAAAACAGAGAAGAGCTGACTGGACTACTGCAATTCATTTTCATTGTTATATTTTTTCCTCGTTCTGAGTTTTTCCTTACACTTTGAGCAATTCAGGGTAGGACCCTCCTTTCCTAGACATCTGGAAAAATCTGGGGGCTACCAAAAACAAATGAATGAATAATATTAGCCTCATCCAATTAAAGTCATTGTAGGTAATTAAACAGGCATAACAGGCTTGGTTGGATGAGGAGACAGAAGAAAATAACTTACAATGAGGATAGGATCCCCTTTATAACAGCAGCATGATCACTACAACAGTAACAGAGAGGCAACATGATCCTAGGTTCTACTCCTGCTTCTGCCACTGATCTGCAGTGTGAACTTGGATAGGTCACCTTACCTTTCAGTTTCTGTTTCCTCTCCTACCCTTCGTATGGCTTTTTTATTTAGAAATTCTAAGCTTCTTGGGTCAGGGACTGTCTCTAACTATAAATACATAACACAGCCTAGCACAATGAGGCTCTGACCTGGATTGGAACCTCTAGGCACTACTCTAATACAAAAAAATAAGTAGTAGTAGTAGTAATAGCAGAAAAGAAAGGGTTTTGGATAAATGAAAGACAGGTAAAAATGATTAAAAGGTGAGATTTTTGAACTTTAGGTATAAAGGCTACAACAATATACACTGAAGACATTTTTTTCGTAATCTACTTTCCTAATTCTTGATTTGATATTTGTAGTCCTCCCAGACTAAATTTCCCTCAAGCACTGGGTGACATGATCTGCAAGGACTTAACTGACCTGATTAGAAAGGTGAAATCCTGGCCCTACTGAAGTCAATGAGAGCTTTGCTATTGATTTCAATGGGGCCATGATTTCACCCGGTACAAAAACTTACTAGCAGAAGTTTCACTGTTCTGTAAGAGTTGGGTATTATTATTATAATAATAAAGCTGTCCCCACCCTGTCATTTCGGTAATTATCTCCAAGAAGCCCTCAGGGATCATATTGTATTTGGGCCTGAAATCCAGACACTTTTGAGTTTTATTCACAAGAAGGAACCTTACCAGAAGGAAGAGTGGATACTGCAATGATTTTGGTACCCACCAAGAGAAACAACGGACAGTTTGAGGAGAGCACCTTTTCTGACATGCCTCATAAAAGAAGGAAGGACCAGCCCATAGGTAATGATGATGATAGGAGTCATAACATCCAGAAGGACATCAGAGAGATGGAGGGAATTAACATTTTTGTAGTATGGGATCATCACATGAACTGGAGCAATATTTTTTAATAAGCTGAAGTGGAGGAGCTATGGGGAAAAAAGAGGACATGCAGTTCATGCTTGTTAAGCATGACTGTGAAGAAAGGAAATCAATACAACTATACCAACTATGTGAACTTGGCTGAGCCTCTAGCAAAAACTGTGCTGCGATTTACCCCACTTTCAGGATAAAGTTCTCTCTATCCCTCCATACTGGGTGAATGTTATTAAACTGCTATTCAGCCACTTGCGTCAGATGAGTTTGTGAGCATCCTGCCACAAAGCTGTCCCAACATACTGTGGAGGTTCAAATAAATAATATGAACATCAGTCCAATCCTTCCTACTAAAAAATTGTTCCTCCCTTAGGATTACTCAGAGGCCACTCACACCTCTATTATGTTCAGTGTATTAACGTGCTGCACTTGCTACAGTAAATCAAGAGGGCTCAATTAGCATCCCTCTGCAGGGCTCCCCTGTCTGGTAGGTAATAAGGTGGGTCAAAAGAAGAACCCAACTAACCTGTTGTAGTGTTGATGACATTTAGTGGGCAAGGCATACTATACAAGTAGTCTGAGTGTTTATATAATGGATAACAATGCGGTACTGATCCTCACCAGAGGATGGATGTGGCATATGATATGCCTGTGGGTCCTTCGGAGAGGAAGTGCTGATGATATGGGTGTGAAGTTTTGATTGTGTGTTATCACTGTGAGAAGGCACTTGCCTGATGGTGTGGCCTGTGGGATTAATTTTATGCACATTTACACTTGTGGATAATAGTGTTTGTCTCATAGTCCTGCCTGCTGACTTCTCATGGCAATCCACAGGGAACAGCTCAGGTGACATATACTGACTATGAGTGTGTGCATAGTTGATTTACTTTGTGCCTTTTGTACATATTTTGTATGCTAAATGACTTGCAGATATTTCACAACCCTTCACTGACTTGCTTGTATGCCAAATAGGAGTGGCTCTTTAGCATGTGTGATAGAATTGGAAGTCGTGCTGCTGTTTCAACATCTTTCCACATGTCTGCATTACGGGTCTCTTGCCAACACAATTTTGTATCTGTGTGGTTGTAGGTAGAGCCTGCTCATGTCTCACATGTGTAAAGCTTAGTGAAAAGTCTTTATCTAATCTTATCTTTGTCATTGAAATGACCCTGATAGGATACTTGACAGAATTCTACTATAGATTCAGAGGGCTAGTCTACACTGCAGGGGGGTTTATCAATATAAGATATGCAACTTCAGCTGCGTGAATAGCGTAGCTGAAGTCGAAGTATCTTAGATCTATTTACCTCGGGTCCTCACGGCATGGGATCGACGTCCGCGGTTCCCCCGTCGACTCCGCTACCGCCATTCGTGCTGGTGGAGTTCCGGAGTCGACAGGAGCACGTTCGGGGATCAATATATT
The DNA here is from genome assembly GCF_020497125.1 of Mauremys mutica. Classification (NCBI taxonomy): domain Eukaryota; kingdom Metazoa; phylum Chordata; order Testudines; family Geoemydidae; genus Mauremys; species Mauremys mutica. The sequence goes on from NC_059077.1 coordinate 75,951,574, forward strand.
GCGTCTAGGTGAGACACGATATATCAATCCCCAAAAAATCGATCGCTACCCGCCGATACGGCGGGTAGTCTGGACATACCCATAGATTCAAAGGTCAGAAGGGACCATCATGATCATCTGGTCTGACCTCTTGCACATTGCAGGCCATAGAACCTCACCCCTACCCCCACCCCGCTGCCTGTAATAGACCCATAAACTCTGGCTGAGTTACTGAAGTTCTCAAATCATGATTTAAAGACTTCAAGTTACAGAGAATCCATACATGGAAGAGGGCACAGCATATGACTGTATATGTGGCCTTATGATCCAGGAGTTCCTGGGTTCAGGTCCTGCCTCAAGCATAATTTGGTGATCATATTGCTTCTCTGTCTGGCTTTAAGCATTTTACTTTGAGGTTGCTTACAGGTCACTGCTTGTTTATCCATGGCCTTTTCTAACTGGATGTTGGTATGTGCCATACAACCAAAAACTATGGCTCTGTTCTTAATGATTGGTCTGTGTTTGCCTTACCCTTTCCAGGCATCATGACTTTACCTTGGCACTTGGTGTTTAGTGCTAGACAAATTCTTCTGTAAAGTTTCATGGCAGTGTTATGTAGAACTCTGGCCACTGCTGTATTGTGACATAGGCAGTTGGCCACATACACACACACACACACCTATCTTTATGCACGGTATTCACTGTGGTTCCCACTAGTCAGTTTTAGCATTTTCTTACCTATTTGTTGCATACCCCAAAATTTTCCTGCCTCAAACACTTCTATTCACTTTTGCACAGCTCTTGGCTGTGTCTGTGTACTGTATATCATGTTTCACCTTTGCTATAGATGGCAATGGCACACACAACAATGGACCTGTGCAAACAACTATTAACACAATATTAATAGTTGTTTGCACAGGGTCCACTATTTTCCTCCCTTGGAATCCAGAAGGGAGTGAGGGACATACTTAGCAAACTATTATCAGTTTTTCCTTTACATAATCCAAATACTAATTGTTCTTATATTGTACCTAACAGGGATGAGCAGAAGCTAGGATGGTTTTGATTTTATAAGACCTCATTGTTTTGGTTTTGCAAATCATCATCAATCTGGTGATAGTCAGTGATATATAAAAAACACATATGAAAGCATGCAGTGAATCCTCATAGCTGCAAAAATATGAGCATTTAAAATAGCACCATCCTTATTGCAATAATCTACCTGCCAGGAGTTTGGGAAAAATGGAACCTGGGTCCGAACTACCTATGTGCTTTTGGGCCAGTTCACAGAGATCACTTTATCTGTCATTGTGATGGAGACCCCTGCTGAGGTGGATGCATGTCAGCGACTAGAGTTCCTAGCCCCCAAAGAGGACTGAAAAGGCATACCGGGAGCATATGCGGCTCTCTGCACTACTGTGTACTTCAGGATAAGGAGTATTAAAAACTGGAGGTTTCTTCTTTCCTGGACTACATTATCTGGTGCTCCTGGTGCTGAAGATGCTGCCAGCCCTTCCCTCGCCTCACTGTGCTATATAGTGCTGCCCTGAAGTTTTACTTTCTCTCTTCTCTCCACTACCACAACAGACAGAGAGACAGGGGGAGGAAAAAGAGGCCACTGCTATGGAGGCTTTTATTTCTTTAAAGAAATAACCCCATCTGTTAAATTCCCTCCTTTAAGCCCCATTCACCCTTCATTAGTAGCTGCCAGTGTAGAAAAGAAATCCTGGTTTAAATTGTCTTGGGTGCGGATGGAGCTCCAAAAGCTACTATGCTATTGACTATAATGTGGCATCTTTCTATTTTCTGAGACTGATGTAATTACTGTATTTCAAGTCTATATATGAAGGTGAAGAATGATAATGTGTATTTCCCACTCAAACATGAACCTTCTTTTAAAAGAGGAAAAGAAAATACATCAGCTACTTATATGGTCCCCATTACCGTAGTATCCGAATGCCTCACAGAATAAATTTATGGAAGACTCATATCACTCCTGTGAGGTAGGGACATGCCCATTTTACAGGTGAGGAACTGAGGCCCAGATCCACAAAAATATTTAGGTGTGTAACAGGTGGGTCCGGGGCTCAACCCTCTGAGGGGAGGAGGGGAGCCACACCGGCCCACTTGTCTCACAGGGGTTCTGTCCTGTCTCTTTAAGGCTAGGACAGGCCCAGGCCCCCTGGTGCAGGGGCTGGGCGACAAACAGTCTAAATAGGTCTCAGGCCTTTGGTAGCAGGCTGAGCCAGTAACAAACAGTACAGGGGCTCAGGCCTTTTGTGGCAGGCTGAGCCAGTAACAACAGTACAGGGGCTCAGGCCTCTTGTGGCAGGCTGAGCCAGTAGCAAACAGTACAGGGGCTCAGGCCTCTTGTGGCAGGCTGAGCCAGTAGCAAACAGTACAGGGGCTCAGGCCTCTTGTGGCGGGCTGAGCCAGTAGCAAGCAGTACAGGGGCTCAGGCCCTTTGTGGCGGGCTGAGCCAGTAGCAAGCAGTACAGGGGCTCAGGCCTCTTGTGGCAGGCTGAGCCAGTAGCAAGCAGTACAGGGGCTCAGGCCTCTTGTGGCAGGCTGAGCCAGTAGCAAGCAGTACAGGGGCTCAGGCCTCTTGTGGCAGGCTGAGCCAGTAACAACAGTATAGGGGCTCAGGCCTTTTGTGGCAGGCTGAGCCAGTAGCAAACAGTACAGGGGCTCAGGCCTCTTGTGGCAGGCTGAGCCAGTAACAAACAGTACAGGGGCTCAGGCCTTTTGTGGCAGGCTGAGCCAGTAGGTAGAGGGGGACAACTGCCACCCGTGAGTGGGGTGGCAGGGGGGGACACAGGCCCACCCACTCCACTGTGTCCTGGCCCGGGGCCCTAGGCAGCGGTCCTCACCGCTGCCGGTCAGTGGGGATCCTGACCGCAACACACTGACATGGGTTCAGTCTGGTCAGCAGCCTGACTGAGGTCAGCTGCCCCCGGGCCACTTCCACTATCCCCCTCTTGGCCTACCTGGTCCACGGCGTCTCGCCCCGGGAAGTCCCACTGCATGGGCTCGTCCCAACCTGGGCTGGGGGGTAGGTCTGGTAGGTCCTTAGGGAAGTCCAGCCAATCCTGCCCCGGGGGCTCCTCGGGGTAACAGCATGGCAGCTGGGGCGTTCCCCCGGGCTCCTCGTCGTAGGTGGCGCGGGGGAGCTCCGGCTGGTCTTCCCAGGAGCGAGGTAGGGTGCTCTCCGTCCAGTCCAGGCAGTCGCTCGGGGCTCCAGTGGTTCCTCCGGTAGGAGCTCCCTCAGGCAGGTCTGCTCTCCCCGGTGGCTGAGAGCTGACTGAGCTGGGAGGCCCGGCTTTTATTCTTCCGGGTCGCCGCCTGACCCTCTGAGGGGCGGGCTCACCCTGCTGTAGCCCCGCCCCTTCCTGTGTCCGGGGCTCAACCCTCTCCGGGGAGGAGGGGAGCCACACCGGCCCGCTACAAGGTGCCATTGAGATCCACAAAAACCCCACTCTTCTGCCTCCTAGACTCACTCAGTGCCTAATTTTTGCTGTAAAAAAGTCTTCTAAGGTGCCTAATTTCTGCCTCAGGCATCAGACACCTGCCTGAGGTGGTGATGCCCAAGACTAATCTCACACCTAAGCTCCAGTGCAATCCTCAAACCAGATGAAGACAGGCATTGATTGCCCTGCCTATCTCACCAGCAGTCCATTAGGGGTGCTCTGAGGAGACCTTCCTTACATACTTTAGGCCAGCAGTTTGGGGACTCATCCATGCTATGACAGACCCTAGTTCAATTCCCCCCTTTGCCTGATCAAAAGATTGCATTTGAACAGGGATCTCCAACCTCTTGCACACCTAAGTCCCGTTGTGGCTCCAGGCCTAAGTGACTTACCCAAAGTCAGACAGGAAGTTTGTTGTAGAGCGGGGCCTTGAACTCAAGTTTCTGGAAGCCTAGGCCAAAATTTTGAAATTCAGGCCTTATCTTCACTACAAAAAAATGCATGTGTACACACACACACAATATTCATAACTAACTTGAGGTTAAAGCTTAGGGCTTGTCTACCCAGCACAGCAAAGAGCTCTCCAAGGCCTGCTATGTAGAACACTCTAATTGGGTAGGTCCTGCTGGTGCACTCTAAAAGATACCAGAGAAGTAATAATCGAGTTTCTAATGATAGGATGGGCAAAAACCGTGTCAGCTGTGACAGGAGCAGCATCTCAGGTAGTATCTATATGAATGGCTGAAGACTGTTGAGCAGTAAGAGTAGCGTTGGTGAGCAGGGTTCTGACTACAGTTGGTTTTTGTTCAACCAAAAAAATGGTTCCAATTTGAAACAAAAAAGTAGAATTTTTTTATGTTTCTTCAGAACAAAAATTCTGGAAATTTCATTTTGAAACCATCAAAGCTTTTCATTTCAATAATATCAAAATATCTCATTTTGACTTTTATATTTCAGTATTAATTATTTTAATATAAAAGTTTAAACAAAATGAATCTAATGGATATTGGAACCAAGATATTTCAACATAATCAAAACAAAACAAGTTAACAGGAATCATTTTAACTTTCCTATAATTTTTTTTGTCAAAATAAACATTCATGTAACACAGCAGTGGGCAAACTATGTCCCATGGGCCCGTCCTGCCCTACGTCCGGCCAGGGAGGATAGCCCCCGGCCTCTCCCCTGCTGTCCCCCCACAGCCTCAGCTCGTTGTGCCACCAGCACTCTGGGAGGCGGGCTGTGAGCTCCTGCCGGGCAGTGCAGTGGCATGGCTGGCTCTGGCAGGCAGCACGGCTGCTAGTCCTGCTGCTCTGAGCAGCATGGTAAGGCGACAGGAGGGTTGGATAAGAGGCACGGGGTCCCAGGATGCAGTCAGGGGACAGGGAGTAGGGGGCAGTTGGATAGACGTGGGAGTCCCAGGGGGCCTGTCAGGGGGTGGGGGTGTGGATAGGGGTCGGGGCAGTCAGGGGACAGGGAGCAGAAGGGATTGGATGGGTGGGCGATTCTGGGGGGGCAGTCAAGGGGTGGGAAGTGGAAGCAGGCAGATGGGGGTGGGGGCCAGGCTGTTCGGGGAGGCACAGCCTTCCCTATCCGGCCCTCCATACAGTTTCAGAACTCCGATGTGGCCCTCAGGCCAAAAAGTTTGCCCACCCCTGATATAACATGTTTGATTTTGACAAAACTGAATTTTCCAGCAGAAAACTGTTTCTTTGAAAGTGTTTTGACCAACTCTAGTTATGAATTCTCCAGCTTTTACAATCTAGATTTTGTAATAGTGACTGTGGTATCTGAATGATACTAGAAAGAAGATGACCTGTCCTGGGATGGTCAATAACGTTATTCTGGTCACCAGCTATCATGGTAGGATTCTCTTTCAGAAATCAGAATTTTTTCAATGTAAAGAAAAATAAAAAGAGCAGTGTGGATCTAATATTTCAGATGCAAAATGAAAGTATAATAAATACAGATTAATCTTTGCAGCACTGTACATAGCAAATCTATCTGAAGCATTCAGAATATCTTATAGCTCACCTTCTTTTAAGTGCATGTAGGGCTGAGGAAATATAAGGCCACATTTTGGGTATAGGTGCTTATTTATAGTATATTAATATTTATATCCTATGTTTAAAGCAATATTAATTGTTTTGTTTAAATGGAAACAAACTGGACCATTAGGAGGAGCTGTTCAGTGTGGCTTTCATCTAGCACAGTGGTTCTCAACCAGGGGGTACGCAGAAGTCTTCCGGGGGTACATCAACTACTCTAAATATTTGCCTAGTTTTACAACCATCTACATAAAAAGCACGAGTGAGGTCTGTACAAATTAAAATTTAATATCATGACTTGTTTACACTGTTCTATCTATTATACAGTGAAATGTAAGTACAATATTTATATTCCAGTTGATTTATTTTATAATTATATGGTAAAAATGTGAAAGTAAGCAATTTTTCAGTAATAATGTGCTGTGACACTTTTGTATTTTTATTTCTGATTTTGTAAGCAAGTAGTTTTTAAGTGAGGTGAAACTTGGGGGTAACACAAGACAAATCAGACTCCTGAAGGGGGTACAGTAGTCTGGAAAGGTTGAGAGCCCACTGATCCAGCAGCCCTACATCAATACTCTGGGAAGAAAGGAGGGGAGAAGCCAGGGTTAGCAGGGGTGTCAGACAAGGGACCTTATGCCTCTCATTATCTTTTATTCATACATTTCACATCCTTCCTATATCCCAATCTAGTTTGCCATCCTTTGCTCTGTTGTATCCAGATTAGGCCCTGATCATGTAAATTGGTCTAGTAGATCCAGTTTCAGGATCAAGACCTTAGACTGTAGACTCCTTGGAGCAGGTACACATCTTTGTTATTTGTTTGTAAGGCATCTTGGCACAGTAGACATGAAATAGCCATGAACTATGCTTTATAATACAATGATATCTATGTTTTCCAAGAGTACTTTTTAAAAGCTATGTAATTACTATTAGACACACTAGGATATGGACTTTTACATAATAACAGCAGGTCTCTGTTGCTGACAAGCAGTTGATCTTCACATAGTTTCCTTACTGCACCTATTATACAGGGGCAATTACAACTGCATAACAACACAAGCTCCACTGTGCCTTCTCCTTTATGTCAGAAGATTTGCCACAATCTCAAAATAAAAGCCACATTAGCACCTGCACATCCAATAGCTTAACATATAAAGGGAACTTGTTCTTATATAACTGTGTCATTGTGATCAAAGACCATATTAAATACCTTACTGTAGAATGTATTTGTTGCACCAACCATTCCCTGACACGACCTGGTCACAGATTTTCTATTCCGAATCGAAAATGTATATATATAAATAGTCTGGTGCGTGAATTTATTATTTTCAATTCTAGATTTTACATTTTCTTTGTAATGAAAAGGCATTGTGTGAAGGCTGTCACACAGCATTTTGTCAATGAAATGTCATGCATTGAGAATTTTCCAAGACCCATTTACTGAGTAAGATGATGTGCCATGGAACAAAGTGCTACCACCTATTTGTGAGCAGAGATTGGGGATACATTTTCCAATCTGTAGTTTGCAGATAGTAGTTTATCTGAGCACAAGCATCTTGTTTGCCTGTGCCTAATTTTGAAGCTGTAGCCCACAGAAGCTTGGGTTTCTTGAAAAATTATGATTTGCTAGAGAGTCACTTTTAATTAATTTAGACATGAGAACTAAGTTAGTTTCAAGCAGCTACAAACTAACCTCTAAGGAAACGTAAGCAGATTTTTAAAATATGCAAGCATTGTAATTAGTATTCTGTCCACTAAATCACTTCCAAGCTATTCCCTTTCCCCCACCACACATACAAAATCACAACAGATAGGCATTATGCAAAGTGCACCACATATACATTCAGGTTAGATAGCTTATTTTAGGCTAAGAAAAATCTAATGCACGTATATGGCTATGATATTTGAGCACTTCAGTCTTCAACTTATCTATATTCACATGCCCCTGTGAGTTAGGGAAGTGTTGTTATCCCCATTTTAGAGATGGGGATTTGAAGCACAGAGACTAAGGGGCAGATTTTTAAAAGCGACTTGCCCAAATCTGTGGCAGAGCAGGCTCTAGGTTTCCTCAATTAACCATTTTCTAGAAAATAAGTGTAAGTTTTCCACCAGAGAGAAAGCAGAGTACGTCCCTCATTCTAAGTCCCCGCTCCTTAAACCTTAAACTGTTTCACAGTCCTGGTTGACAAACCTCTCACATTTAGAGATTCTGTGCATAGGAAGCTATGTAGCTACATACAACATGGACAACTCTTAGGGTACATCTACACTACATACCCACCGTAGCTCTGATTGAGCTAGTATGCTAAACATGTAGTGTAGCTCTGGCAGCACAAGTAACAGGAGAGGCAAGCTGCCCTGAGTAGTACCTTCTGAGACCAAAGGCACATAGTCAGGGCAAGTAGCCACTCACTTCTGGGCTATACTCTATTATTAGCACGCTAGGTTGACCAGAACTAGTGCGGGTAGGTCTTCTTGTGCAGGGAATCACACCCCCAGCTCAACGTGTAAACAAACCCTCAGAAGAATGAAGGTTACATTTGTCTAAGTATTGGACGGTCAAGGGCCAAGTTCGCAGCTGATGTAAGTCAGCATAGCTCCATTGACATCAGTGAAGATACACCAATGTATACAAATCAGGAATCTTGCCATGGATTTTTAATCTGGTCTTTAGAGTCTCAGAATTTGCTTTGAAATTTCAACGAAACGGCAGGTTCTCTCACTAGATTTCTGAAACTTCCTGCTTCCATTTGCCCTCACAATACTCTAAGAATAGTATCTCTCTAGGTATGTTGGCACTTTCACTTCTGATTCCAGATGTGCTGATCCATACAGACATTTAAAATAATTCCAGAGGCCAGGTATTAACCAAGGCCACCAATTTTCAGACTTGGGTGCCTAAAATAAAGTAATGTTATGTTGCAACCTTCCAGAAAGAGTATTTTATGTAACTTCTCTTTGTGTATGCCATGAACATAATAACCTAAACTACACACACACAAAGCCTGTTGGGCTGCAGTCTGCCTGCCGTGCTTGGGGTAGCAAAAAAGCTAGAGCCGCCCCTGTGCAGGTGTAGAGTGTGCCCATAATCCCACTCCAATTACCACATTTAAGCAGGTAAAATTCCCACCTTACTCTGAACAATCTAAACACACTGGCTATAGGCTAAAAGTTACCCCTTCACATATTTGTCTTTATTTTTAAATTAAATTAAACAACTTATCAGCTACAAAAATCTACCCTACATTTCATTCTATGCTTTCTCCACAAGTATAGCTACTCATAAATTGATTTTCCTCCCCCAAGCTTCTCTATTGCCTCTCTGAGCAGAGAGGCACCTGGCCTTTTAATTCTCCTGGATTAGAGCTAATGAGCCTCACCTGGTCTGGCTAGCAGCATGAGACTGCAACACAAGCCCTGCATCTCCCTGCAGAATCCTAGAGCTCATTCTGTCCCAGCAAGTGTGAACTCTGTAACAGCTTCATAGTATACTTAGTATACATAGTTATACTTATACATAGTATACTTCATAGACTAATACTTAGTCCTTCCATGGGTGCAGGGGACTGGACTAGATAACCTCTCAAGACCTCTTCCAGTCCTGTGAATCTATTACAGAAACTATTTTATTTTACTAGATTAATAAATATTTAATGATAACAATACTCAGTATTTTATATTTCCAACTGTTGTATAAATACTAACTAATGAATGAATCTTCACAACAACTCTGGTGATTGGTTAGCATTATTATCCACATTTTAAAGACAAGAAAAATAAGGCACTAACTGAGGTTAAGTGACTTTTTTTCCAGGCCAGTCAGCAAGGGGTCTGATCTTGCAGCTCACTTGAGCTGTCTTGTTGAAATCAGAGAGAGAAAGTGGATGAGGTAATATCTTTTACTGGATCAACTTCTGTCCAGTAAAATATATCACCTCACCCACCTTATGTCTCTAATATCCTGGGACTGACATAGCTACAACTGCACTGCATACAACAATTGTTGAAATCAGTAAGAATACTCAGGTGAGGGTGAGCTTCAGGAAAGGGCACCAAGTCACAGCAGAATATACATATTTCTTCACACTGTCTGTTACTCCTGGAAATATGGGGTAAAATCAATAATAGCTATATGTAATGGCTAGAAATTTAGGCCCCAGTCCTTAGCACATAGACATACTTAATTTTAAGTATTTGCAGGACCAGGGTTTTATATAGGCACATGAGAATTGTTATATTGGATCAGACCTGTGGTCCATCTAATCCAGTATCTTTTCTCCAAGAGTGGACAGTACCAGATGCTTCAGAGGAAGCTATAAGAAACCTTGCAATATGCTTCACCCATCATCAGACAAAATTCAGCTGAGAATTCTATTGGTACTACATAAAGAAGGAAATCTGATATACATACAAATGTCCAGATCCTACTTTGGGATCTCCTAGCAAAGACCTCTTCTTCTGTGTGGAGTCTCGATGACTCTACTGGATCGGGGGTGGTGATTTTGATACAGATTTAAATATGTATTGTATTTATACCATACATTTTAAATGTCATGAAAATGGGCCAGTTTTGTAGGGGATTTTTTTATTTTATTTTATTTTAGTTCTTATAATATACATGTAAATAGATATACAATCCACACCATTAAACTTATGGTATTTTATGTAAAGAAACTATATATATTTTCTACCTGGACCTGTTACCCATTATGAAATACAATCAGAGATCTGGAATATTTTTGATAGTCTCATTTATATTTCATCGGTAGCATGAAGAAGTCCCTGTGTGAGATGCTGCCATTTAATATTTCTCTCTGTTTGCAAATTCAGCAGCATCCTGCAGAGTACAAGTGGGGGGGTCTGACATTTGATCCTACTGTATATTTGTTGCATGACGTTAGATGGTTTCTTGGGGCTGCCATGCCAACCTAGGGTGTTGCTAGACAGAGGCAGAAAACAGATTTATCTGAGCCAGCATAGGTGAAAATATTAGTTCTAGTGAATTATTCTAGTGATTAGTGAGTTATCCTAATATAGAGGGTTCACACCGCTGGCACCTAGGCAGACTTCTTCAGAGTACTGCCTATATTAACAGTCACAGGTAAATCTTGGGACATAAACCTGGAAGGTTCTGAGTGTCTCATGAGAAGTGCCCAAAATTTCTCCGTTTGCTTATGTTAGAAATATCAGGAATGTAGAGTTTGATCTTTCTTGGGTTTGCAGGAGGACCTTAGGAAGTCTCAGATATGTTTATTGTGAGATCTAAAATGCTAATTGAAGGGGCAAAGGTGTTGAACTTCAACAGAGGCTTCCTTTATCCAAAATGTGAATTAGTCATTGAAGTGAAATATGTTCAAAATTAAAAAAACCACACAAAACAATTAATTTTAAACAGTCTGCTTTCCCCTGCTCAACTTTCACTCTCTTGATCATCCTCCATTATCATCAATGGAAGATTTGCCATTGACCTAATGGGAGCAGGATCAAGCCCCTAGCCTTTGTGATGTCATCATTGCACTTATTCTCCAGACACCATAAAAACTTTCAGTCTAGAGAGACCTGAGTTTCTAATGTACAAGCAGGAAAATACAAAATCCATCCCCTCTCTGGACTTCTTTAGACACCAAAAAGTGCCTTTTTTTCCCCACCTGTAAAGAACCCATCTCTTTTTGTAAGTGTAGATTGACATTGAAGAACACTGGGACAAACAATATCCCCACTCCTTACCTCTTCCTCCAACTCCCTATTATTATATTATTATTATTATTATTATGTAGTTTACTGCCTAATGGCTGACTGCCATCCTCCATGATGCATAAGTACATAAGCCTGATTCTGCAACTTGTTGCATTAGGAAAGACTGTTGTACCTATAATTAGCACTATTGATTTCAAAAGGGCTCCATACAGACAGATGCAACAATTTGCAAGATCAGTGGTGTCGTTTGTGATGCACTTTGAGATCCTTCAGGATGAAAAACACTATAAAAATGCAGTAGGTTATTGCTGTTATAAATCAACCTAAGGTTTTACACCACACTTATCACTATGGCATCTCAAATATAAAAATACCTGTCATCAAGGCCAACTTGTTAGTCATCCAGGTTGGGACCACTACTCCATGCCTATTGTCTGCTCTGAAAATAAACAAAAATTGGCTCTTTGGGGCAGCAAAGGGTTAATGGCACAGCCACTTGCCTCTCTTGTCATCGTTGTCATTCCCATATAAAACATTAAATAGACCTTTTGTTTAAGTAATCAGGAGGCAGTACCCGATGAGGCAACATCCTGTTTGAATAATTTAAGTTGTGACAGTAAAAGACCAGCCTCCTGGTGTAATCTAAAAAGACGCGATCATGGTGTGTTGCCTTAGTTCTTTGTCACTGTTATTATATCTTAAGTTATGTAAAGTCAGCGCTTGTAATTATGTTTAACATCATTAAATCCTATTTTATAGCCTCATTCCAATACATTTATGGTTTAAAAAGTAAAGCAGCTGTGAATTGTTATCACTGTGTTTTCACCTGCTTGGCTCATTAGTTTCCTCTCCCAGAAAGACTTGTTGAACAGGCTTTCTGCCCGCCTTCCTTCCGCCTACCCCCACCCCCAACTACTGGTGGGGTGGAGAAAAGGATGTCTCTTTTCTTTCGTTCTTTTTTCCTCTTCCTCCTCCCTCCCTCCCCCTTTCTCTCTTCTGCCTTCTCTTTACCATTAGGTCTCGCTGACAGGGCTAGCTCAAACTTGCTCAGGTTAGCCAGAGATAAAGAGCTGGGCTTAATTTGCTCTCTGAAGTTTCAAGAGAGAGTTGTGTGGGAGGGTGGGTCTATTTCAATTGTTGGTAGTAAGGGGTCGAGGAGGAGACACACGGATACTCACAGAGAGCTTTCTGCAGACGGTGCTAATGACTGAACAACAGTCTGATGTGGAAGAACTAAAACCTGTAAGGGCTGTCAATAAAAGAGAAAACAAAGGTGTCCTACTCCTGTAAGTATCCGACGTATTGCGTGTAAAGTCTCTGCGCCTGTTGCCTGTGGTGTGGGGCCGAGCTGAGCTATAGCTACAGTATCAAAAGGAAAAAATCCTGTATACATTTTATGTTGTTTCTTAACTTTTGATACTGGCTGCCTTGTGATTCTGCTGTTTTCTTTTACAGCTGTTAACGCTGGAAGTTAGTAGAGAGACTACAAAGTTTCAGGAATGCAGGCTCGATATGATCATGTGAAATTAAGAAAATATTTGAACGCCAATAGCGAACTGTTTATAGTCCAACTACACGTGACTAGTTTTGTAACTCGGGGACCACGAATAGGGCTGAACAGAACTTGAGTCTGGCTTTCGTTAAAGCTGGGAGACTAGAATGCTATCTGTGGAACATGTACATATGTTGTCTTCAGAGTTCTGTGTGCCAGAACTTATCTTCACGTTTGTGTCCAGTGCTTCAACAAAGCTGGTATTGTACAAAGTCTAGTCACTAAAGTAACAATGATGTACTATCTCCCATGACTTTAGTTTGTCTTCTAAAAGTGGTTTGAATCCTTTCCCCCCACCCTCCAACTTCGGAACAAGAAATTTGGGAGGGGGTTAAGTTCACCTTCATTCAGAGTAATGGAACTATAATTAGATCCAGTCTAAAAAACCCTCTAAACATCTCGTTGTGAGTTTCCTTGAAAGCACAGGACACTGTGTGGGGTGTGATGCTGGTTTGCAGGAAGCATAGCCTAGTCCTGATTCTGATTCCCCTGAGAACAGTTTTATACTGGTTTGACTTTTCGACAGTTGCACAGGTGTAAATGATACTAGAATTATTCTCCTTATCTCTGAAGTGAAAGGTCAGAGTTTCATTTGGTGTAACCAAAATGCTGCTTCTGTTTTCCCTGGTTCCCTTAGTGGTACTCTGTATTTAAGGGGAGGGAAGGAGTTTTTTATTCCAAAGTTGGGGGTGGGGGGAATAATAACTATTGACTAATGGAAAACTGACAGGAAAATCGTATTGTGTAAAGACCAATAGAGCCCTGCAAATCTTGCGTTGCATCCGCGGATGTGGATATCCGCGGACCATGTTTGCAGATCGGATGCAGATACAAACCGCGCAGGGCTCGAAAGATCAGTATCTCTAGCTCTGTGATCAGTGTTCGCTCTATACTTTAGTGGCAGTGATACCCAGGAACTCATTCAAACTTAAATTTCTTTCCCTTTTTAATCTTTGAAGGTTCTTGTACTCTGTATGATGAGTGACACTTTAAATATTGAGCTTACTTTAGAAAGGGGGGAAAGCTTTAAAGATAAAATGGCCGTTCCCAATACAACATTAATATGTGAGATTGACTAGAAATGTCTCTCTCCTGAAAGGGTTGGTGTTTCTTTTAAATCATGCCTTCATGACGCTTCTTTACATAATTACTTCTTCATGATGGGAAAAATGCTTGTGTTAAAATATCCATGGTACAGATGGGAACAGAAGGTGGAGAAAGATATTGGTAACATTTTCAAAAGTGCTTAAGTAACATAGGAAGCTAAGTCCCATTTTCAAAAGTAACTTAGACTCTTAAGTCTCATTGAAAGTCAGTGGCACTAGAATCCAAAGTTACTGGGGAATCAGATTCCTAAATTCCTTGAGCACTTTTGAAAATGTTATCTGAAAGCTTTAAAAAATAAAAGAGAGAGAGAGAGAGAGCAAAGGAAGACAGACTGTGTCTGTGTGACTGCCAGAAGGATTAGAACTTAAGTTCCTGTACAAGTTCAATTTTTATTAACTTTGCATTAGAGGTTTTCTCCTTAAAATTTCTCCTTAACACTTACAACAGCATTCCTTCATAAAGAAGAAGAGCCCATCTCAACCATCATTTTGGGTGCTGTTTGAACATCCCACTACCGCCTCGACATGTTTATGTAATTGCATCTTTTTAAATCCAAAGAACTAATAATATATACACAACACGCTGATCTTTCACTATTTCAACATACCGTATGCTCTTTATCCCCTCCCTATTTTGTCTTATCCCCACTCTGTTTAGTTCAAGATAAGATCCTTGTATGGCTTTTTATAAGTAATTTATGACGTGTACATAATTCCATGTATAACTGATGAGGCAAACCACATGGAGTACTGTCAGTTAAAACTGAACTTCCATCTGTTTTGCCTGAATATGATAGACCTCATGATAGTTCTTATAGAGGGAGTGGTTTGCTCTGGTTTTCTTGGTCAAAATTTCCCGTTGTTCTTCCCTACCAAAAAATTGTGCAGTGTGCTGTATAGTGTTTAGCTTCTGCTTACTGCCTGACAGATGGCTACATTTCCTGTGTGCTGTATATATGTAGCTTGTGAAGGTACAAACAATCCTTCAAATGTAAAATACTCTTGGAAAGTTGAAAATACTTGGTGCACAATTTTGCAATAAAATATTGAAGAAAGATATGACCAGTGTTACTCACATGCCACCCAAAGTACCAGAGATTAGAGTTCTACCCAAACCAAATATCTGGCTTCAAAGAAACCTGAATTTGGGAGAGTTTGAATTTTGCACCTTAAGGCCTCATCCTTGTTGGAAATTACAGTTCCCAGTTACACATCACAGATCATGATTAGAGCTGGTCAAAAATTTTCCAACACAACCCTTACCTGTCAGAAAATGCTGTTTTGATGGAATCTAAACAGTGTGCCAACACTTTTGATGGAAACCACGTAGGCAAGAAAGCAGGTCATCCTGCCTGGGCTGCCTCTACTTCCTAGGAAGTGCCTCCCAGGCCTGCTTGATACCCCATGACTCCAACTTCCTGGGGAGTTGGGCACCATGGAAAGGCAGTTGTCCATGGAGCTAAGAGAAAGCTGAGAAATTCAGTTTCAATTCTCCCAAAATTGAATTTTTCAGAATGTGCTCCTGTGAAAAATTTAATCTTTGACTTTTCATCTGGAGTTGGGACTAAATTATTTGTCCAACCCACTGACATTTCTCACAAGAGGATCTTTCCATTTTCCAGCCAACTTGAATCTCAATCCTGTAAACACATTTAGGAAGATGGAGAACATAAAAGGCAGCGATCTCATTTTCTGGAAAGGTGTATATGCTTCCAACACTTTTATCTCTGGTCCAAACAGGTGCACTCCCAAAATACCCACCACAGTGAAATGCACTGGCAAAAATAACTTGTTCCTGAGGCAATGCTTCAGGAATGGAAGAGGCATGTTCTGCATTTTTTTTCCCCTTTCCCACATAGGAAAGGGAGCAACTATGTCCCATACAAATGAAGAGGCAGTTCCCTGAATCACTCTTGAGCTCACTGACTTCCTACAATTGATGGCCCTGACCCTGCATACAGATCCATTTTGGTGGATCCCTAATAATTTCAATGGTGCTTTTTATGGTGCAAAGGTCAGGTCATGAGGATCTGCTTGTGGAATCAGGACCTATGTTTGTTAATCATATAGTTTATATTTTTTTTGCATAAATGTGAATTTTAGTCTAAATATATACACTTGGACTGCATAATACTACCCTAGGCTGTGTGAGTCTAAATAGAAGATCCCTATGAGATCCTCTTCTAGTTACAGTAGCACATAAAATCAAGTGCACAACTGTAGTTTCAATGACACTCCTTTTAAGGGTGTTTTGTTTGATTTTTACTACAGCAATCTTTTTATTTTTTTTTAAAGCAGGAGTTAGGTGCATAGCTTATCTAATTTCTGAAAACTCTCAGAGCACTAAACGACATTTTTTTTTAAATCAGTGTTGCATTAATTGAGGAAGTGTGTGACTTTGTGAGTGCAAAGGATGTAAACAAACCCTGCCATCAAAGGGTTTCATGTCACTTGAAACTTTGTAATGTGTTTTTTGTAGAAACAAGTAATGCAATCCTTATGACATTAGATAGTGTTTTAAAAACACTATCAGACCTGTTTACTTACACTCACTCACTCTCCTGTAAGCTTTTCTGGCAAAGCTTCAATTTTAAGAGAAACTGGGTTTCCTGATAGACAGGTGGGATAACACTCTGTGAATCTATATGGTCCTCATTACCACAGTATCTGAGCACCCCACAATCTTTAATGTATTTCTCCTCACAACAAACCTATGAGGTAGAGAAGTGCTATTTATCCCCATTTTACAGAGAAGCAACCAAGGCACAGGGACGCTAAGTGATCACACAGGAAGTCTGTGGCAGGACATAGAGCTGAACCCAGGTCTCTCAAGTCCCAGGCTAGTTCCCAAACCACTGGACTTTTCTGGTGCTTTGCTAAATAATAATTAATCTTACAAATTTCCATATGGTGAAAGACCTGAATTATTTAAAAAAGGAGTAATTATGTATGCTTGAAAGTCAGGTTTTAGTTGTTGTAACTTTGCTCCTGTAGCTAAAGGCCTTGTGAGCATACTGCCTCTGTGCTAAAATATCCATGCTTGCTTCCCACTGAATATGCAATCCAACTGATATTCAAAACCCTCCATCAGGCAGCTCCTAGCTTCCTGAGGCAGTGTGCTCACCATGGCCTGTGTCCCCAGTGGCTTGGGAGCTGTCTGTAAGAGACTGCCCCCTCGCTCCATGTGCCCTAGCAGTGTAGTTGACAATCAGCAGAGGCACTTCAGCTGGAGGTACTTTGCTTTGTAAGAGAGGACTGCTGGTTGGACTCCTTGGGGGCCCTTGAGCTAGAAATTGGTCCCATCCCCATGCCTGTTGGTCCACAATAATCTACCTTAGCTAAACTTGGGGCATTTGTCAGAGCCAATGTCTATAAGTCAGCACTTGGAGATGGTTGAGGAGTGTGAGGCTCTGTGGGGTTGAGAGTTTTGCAGAATTTGAGATACGGAAGCTTTGTTTGTTGGGGGTTGGCCTGTTGCTGTATCTATGAAATGTAATTGTAACTATCTGTCTGGAACCCTACAGTACTTAAACAGCTGTCATTAAATGTGTTCACATTGGTTATTTCAATGTGGTGTTTAAAAAGCATCCCTCTCTTCTCACTGTGCCTTTGTGCTAAGATCACAGTTCAGGGTTCTGGGATGGGGTTTTCACCTGAAATGTTGAGCTAAAGTATCTTACACTATCATATCATATGTTAAACTCTTCTTTCTTCTCTCTACTCCTCAGAGAAGTTGTTCTCTGAAGCTCTTCCTAAACACATCAAGAGTCCTTAAATTGCTTCCAAATTGGCATTCCTGTGATTGATATCTTGATGTAAATCCCTTTTGGTCATAGAGTATCTGGTTCTCATATTGTATGTAATGTAAGGAGCCTTATTTTCCTTTCACATGCACTTAATTCCTTTGACTTCAATGGAGCCACTCTGATTTATACTGAAGAGAATCAGGTTCATGCTCTCTAAATCTGTCTGTGATAGAAAACTCCCGACAATACACCAGTTAAAACAGTACATAATTGGTTTTATGCTGAACACGGTATGTGGTGTGTATTTGTGAGCTAGCACGCTGGAGTAGTAGGGCTAGTATTAACTGACACATTCCATGCACTAATGATTACAGCACATGACAAATTTTGTCTTGCTAATCTTGGTGCACCAGACTTTGAGAAACGAAGGATTTTAACTTAAAAATGAGTGTAGGTCTTTTTAGGGCATTACAGGTAGGGTAAGCAAAAGTATTCCTTAATACTGAGAGAAAATATAAAAAAACAAGTGCTTCCAAGGGCTATAGAAAATAATTAAATAAAAACTGTCCCCTGCTAGGAATAGTGTCATAATACATATCAGATAATTATATGTATACTGTAGATCATTGGTAACTTAATGTTTCTGTTTGATAAATAATCACAGGTTGGGAGAAGGAAAAAAAATGGCAGCCCTAGTCTGTTGACATTCAGGTGACAGTACACAGTACTTTATTTTTCCTTTGAAATGTGTGTGACTTAGGGCCATGCAATTGGTGGAGACTTTGAAACTGGTAAAGACCCTCCCTACTCTTTCGATTATATGTGGGGTGGTTGTGAGGGTTTTTGGCAGCTGTCTGCAGTTTAGTGTTTCTAGTTATGAAGAGGAGTTAACCTGGCCAATCTTCAGCTAGGCTCAGTACGCTTTAAATGTCTGCTCTTCACTTTATTTTTTTAAGTATGTGTCTGACACACTTACATGCTTGGAACTTTGCAATAGAAGGGTTTAGTGTCCTCTGATCAATAGTACCATGTTCATAATCCTCTCTTGTACTACATACAAAAACTACATTTAAAAGAACATTATTTAAGGTTGCAAACCCTCAACTTAAGAAATACTAGAATTAAGGTTCTGTTTTCTCCATATAAAATTAAATGTGTGGTTGGTTGTTTGTTTGCTTGTTTGTTTTTTCCAAGGCTTAGTCTTGGAAATGGCTGAACTATTTTGTCTGAAATTTTCCCAAAAATGAATCCACCTTAGGCAGACACTTGGCATAGAAAATTTCAGCTGAAACAGTTTGCCAAAGCTATAAGCAACTGATACCATGGTTTTAAAATGGGAAGTGTTAGGCAACCTCACTAATAGGTGGTGCTCTCAGCCTTGCCTATAATGCATGCTCTGGACCTGATTTTCAGAAGTGCTGAGCACCTGCACTTGTCTGACTTCATTTGCAGTTGTGGTTCTTCAGTACTCCTGAAAATTAGGCCATGTAAAATTACCCCGGTTGCCCTGCAGGTCATGTATACTGTCAACACACACAAGTGCAAAGCTGCCTGTCTAAGTCTTACTGTGTGATACCTGAAAAAGAGCTGTGTAGCTCACAAGCTTGTCTTTCACTAACAGAAGCAGGTCCAATAAGTTATACATCATCCAGCTTGTCTCTCTTACTGTGTATGTCACATACAGGAGCATGAGTTTGCGTAGGCTTTTGCTCTACACCAGCTAACCCCATTGACTAAACTCCGAAAATAACAAGATTCCAAACCTTTTTTTATACCACTGTTACTCAGAGATAAAGAAGAATTTTTGCTGGCAACTATCATGATCCTACTGGTCTTCAAGATGTGTCCCCAGGGTCCCCAGTTGACTGTTGCCTCTCTGCTGCCACTCAGTGGCTTGCTACTAATCTTCTGAGCAGGAAAGACAATGAAACCTGAAGTGACATCAGGGAGGACTTCTCAGGGCTTGATTGGAGGAACACCATGAATTCTGATTTGTCAGGGCTTCCTATTTAAACCCACAGGAAGTTGTCTCTACAACTGGTCTCTACCTGGCTGTTACGTTGGACCTTGCCTTCTTGCCTGACTCATGAATCCTACTTGCTTGCCTTGCTCCTGGTTCCTACTTTGTTCTTGTTTCTTGCCCCGGTCTCTGAATCCACCTCTGACCCTTGGCTCGACGCCAACTCAGACTCCAACCACGAGACTTAGCTGCCTATAGCCCTGACAGCAGCTTTATAATTGGTGCTCTCTTCTAATGTTCAACAGTGACCACAGGACCCTCAGAGTGTCAGATCTGCTAGTTGATGCCCAAATATAATATCTTTTCTCTTTGCCACCCCAGCCACACACATGCTTCTATCCTGTAGCTGGAATAGTGGTACATTTCCTTCCTGAAGCTAGAACAGATCCTCATTGTCAACAGGCAGTTACCAAGAGAACCAAACACACCCTACCATGCTGAATCAGAGAAGCTATACAAAACTGCTCTCATTTGGAAGCTGCTCTATATCTCTTCTGAAGAATAAATGTGAACTTTGTACAGCTTCCTAAAGCAGATGTTGCAGTGGAATCTAATACTGTCACCCAGCTGACTCTTCCCACTCTGCACCCCCAAGACCAGACAGATGAGTTGACAGGCCCTTGAGGAAGAAAGTATAAATTTCATTTACTATGCAGGCATATGTTACTGCCAGCCCTTATGGCTAGAAGAGCTGTTGCTTGGTCTAGCAACCTTCAAAGATAAAATCAATATGAAGAAAAATGTCTTAACCAGTATTCTTTGACAACTCCCAAGATACAATTAAGTTCTCTGCCAGAGCTATTTCCTCAAATGCTATATTGCACAAGAAGCTCTGGCTCAGGATGTAGAAGGCAGATAGCCAAGTACAGCAGCTTCTGTCTGCCTCTCTATTTTCCATAGAAAGAAAGCTCTTCGGGGAGCAATAGCTGAGTCAAATGGAGAGAAATACTCAGTTTTCTCACAAACCAGGTAAAAAGCCAGAGGCCTCTACAGACACATTGTCCTTTTTCCATTGACAAAACAGCAAGAGAGTCTCACCTGAGGGAAGGCAATACACAGGTGACAATTGCCTGTCTGTCTACTTCCAGCCTACTCCAACCTATAGAACTTTACTATCTCCTTATCATAAAATGCTGTGTTGTGTTGCCTAATGACAGGATGATTATTGTTAAGTTTACCCTAGAACAAAAGGCTGGAGGCAATGGGGAACAAACATATCTGAATGGAGGACTATCCAGGGCCAGGCTGAGGACTCTTGATGGCTTTCCCATATGTATATGAGCATGTGTTTGTGACTGATAGACCGTAACACCTCCTGGGTGTCCCAGCCTATGATGGAGGCTACAGTGCAAAAGTGAAGGATGCAGTGCAATTTACAATCAAAATGTTTACAAAACAGCATGGAGTTTGCTGATGCACTAATCTGTCACAACCAGCTTAGAGAGGAAAACTCTACAGAAGGTTGGCTGCTGTGAAAGATGACAATGTGTGGCAATGGTGGAGATGGCTGATACAAATTGTAGCAAGAGATGTCACTATAGCAGACTGATCCCCAGTGCAATGTGAAAATGGGATAAAAGATTGCCAGAGGTGGAAATCTTATACTGCAACATAAAAAACCCTCTGCAATCTTATTTCATGATACTGCAGGAGAGGAAAAAAATGTTTATTTGTATCTGCAAAGTCCTGGTCAAAGGAGCTGTTGCAGATTCTGGATTAATTAGGCTCTGCATACTGCTTACATACAGGATTAGAGTCCAATACTTCCTGCTGCGAGAAGTCTTCATGTTTCCTAGTGGATAAGATTGCTCGGATCTGCTGTGTGTCTCCATGGAAGCAGACACATGATTGCGGGAGTCAAGTTGTGGATCTGCTGAATTTGGGTAGGGTTGCTTGCTGAGGTGCTAGGAGAGTTTTGAGTAATAAACTAAGATAGACCTGTGTCCTTCCTCTCTGGTGGAGGGGGAAAAGGTGGCTAGTTGGACAGGCAGTGTGTTACTTATGATTTGAACCTGTGACAAGTCAAGAAGCATGTGGGTTTTTTGTTTGTTTTTAGCAAACTCTCCAATTATTGCCTTGTCTTTAATCTATATTTCTTAGCCAAATGTTATTAAGAAGGTTGAGATCAGGCAGTTCTGTGATATCTGTTCACTAAGTCTCCTGGACCCTGACCCAGTCCGCTTTGTTTTAGGTCTGCTTCTGGCACAAAGACTGTACTTGCAGTGTTGACTGATCAGGTGTCTGTGCTAATTCTCAGATATCTCGTCCATCTGATAAGCTTCCATTCAACAGTCCCTTTCCTTCTCTCTCTTTCTATGTACCTAATCAAGAGCTAGATATTTTTGATTATGTCTTTACACAGATGAAAAACAGTTTTGCACAGTTATAATCCCTGATATCAAAACAGAAGAATTCTAAAAAATGCTATAAAAGAGAAGAGATCTTGAGTACACTGCATCTAGCAGCCTAATCTCTCACTGTAAGTGCTCCACTATACCATTTTTTAAAAGGGAACCAGTAGGACTTCCTAAATCTCACAACAGACTTTTTCACTAACATTCTTTTAATATGTTAAGTTTAAAAAAAATTCCTTGCATCTATATTTTTAAAAGCACCTGGTACAACTAACCATTGCTACAAGGATATTGAAGAATCTACCATATTCATGCAACAGATCTCTTGCATAAGCACAGCTAAATCTGAAAACTTGGCTCACACTCATGTGAAGAATATCACTTTGGAAGGCAGGTACTTTTTCCAAACACTTAAACAGTGTGAAGACTCTTCAGTGGTGAAGCCAAGCTTTCTTTTCCTCACTTGTTTACTCCTGTGACGATGCCCACAAATGACTGCATTGTTAGGTGGCAGCCATGGATTTTCATAAACCATGAATATTTGTCAGGCCCTACTGTAAGTATGACTGTTAGCAGGTTCTGCAGGCAACTATATTTCTTCCTTATTTAATTTGGCAGAAAAGAATTGGAAGCTGACACCTGCAGGTGCCTCTTCCCTCCCTTTCTTGATCCTGAATAAAATTTAGGGCATGTCTACATTAAAAACTTCAGTCGACCTATATTAAGTCAACTTACAGACACCACAGTAATGACTGCTGTGGTTCATGTCCACACTACCTGCCTTCAGTCAGTGGCACATATCCTCACCAGCACTGACCTAAGGGGGCAGAGTGGGGAGCTGAGAGTCCAGGCTCTCAGCTCCACTCACTGCTCCCAACCAGGAGCCTGGCTGCCCCACAGGATCTGGCCCTGGTTTGATTTTGGGAATAGTGCTCCGTCCTTGGACTTTCTGCTGAGGCTAGCCAGAAAGTTGCAGTGGTGAGGTATTGGAGTGATGGGGTTTTTTTTTTTGTTTTGAAGTGGACAGATGGACTGGGGACACTTTGAAGAAAGATAGAACAACCAGAATGGCTTACATTCCTGTTCTGTTCTGTTCTTTTTATAAAATATTAGCCTCTCACTTAATGGCACAAGGAATTTGTTTCTATTTTTCTATGGAACTTGATAGCATCTGTCTTTGATTAGATGGGGAATACTGACTGTTAATAATAGATGGTATTTAAGAACTGAGACTGTACATGCTAATGACGTCCACAATGTCACAATGACCTTACTGCTGTCTGCTGAGGTATTATGGTGTGAGACTTGACCTGGTTATTAGGTGAAATGTTTATCCACTGGGCTAAAAAAGTACAATAAGATAAGATACCTTTCCATTTTTTTTGCTGTTTTAAAAGGTATAAGTCCATGCTTAATAACTAGACAATTTTATTATTTTCACTAGACAAAATTCATTAGTTGTTTAAAATTCAAATGTATTCAAATTTTCTAAAACTATATAAGAATACACATTTGGTTTGAAATGTTGGTATATATTGCTATGTTTAAAGGTATTGCTGCAAAGTGAGACTACATCAATAAATATTCAAATAACTCTGCTTCCTCACCCTCACAAATATAACCCGTGACAAAAAATAACTATCAGAGTGAGGAAAAGCAAACTCACCACTGCTAATGTCCCCAAATCCCTCTGTGTCATCGTAAGAGCCATTTCATAGGCAAAATATGCATACGGCACACATTGCAATGCCTGTCAGGAAACAGTCAATCATAGGCCCAGTGCCTTCTCAGACTGCTGCCTGTGTTGCTGAGAAGGGCTGACACCGAGCAAAACAATGGTGTTCAGAAGATCTGGTAAAAGAGAGAGGGATAGCTGGAGGCAGGGCAGAGGGTATAATTCAAATATAGTCACATCTACTATAGCAGCTTCACTCTGTGTTTATATTTGGCTCGTGAGTTGTTTCTATAATGAGAATTAGCCTCCTAGCATTGCTTTCAAAGGGATTGAAGATATGCAGACCATTAGTGTCTGCTAGAAAAGAACAGAGCATCCACTATCTTTAGTTCTGTATCCACTTGTAATAACAAGCTGACCCCCAATTTTAGTGTTCTTGAATTCCTTAAGCTCTGAACACACTCTCTTCACATATATAAAGATATGTCTGACAACTTTACCCCTCCAACATACAACTGAAATGGTATCCTTCCAAAATCAGATGCTCAGTTTTGGGCTCTTGTATGTACAGACCAGAGTACTGTGTTTTTAAATTAGACAAAGATAAATTTACTCCATCCACTTGAATACACCATTGGTCTACTTAGCTTCTTGTTTGCCCCATTAAGCAGCTCTTCATTTCTTCACTCTTAGTCCAGATGTATTCTGCTTGGAGTTGTGAACATATTTCAATAGTATTAGCTCTCTGAATCAGTGTCAAAATCACAATGCCCTTGTGTGTTTTCACTTATGCCATACAAATGTGGTGTTTCTTTTAAATCTTGGAGCTGCATTATACCACAGAAGCAGGATAGGTGTACGTACAGAGCTTAGATGTTTAACTCCAGAGAACAGGACAGTTCAGACTAAACAGATTCTATTCCTTTTAAATGCTGAGCATCGTTCTGGATTTTATATGGTGTTAGTGGCATGTCTGCTTCATTATGACTCACCACATCCTTATCTGGTAAAGATAGGATGCTAACTGTCATCGTTACAGGGCAAAATAGACAGTTTCTCTTTTAGTACCTCTGACTTATACCTCTTTAGCCTTGCTCCCTTCACCCCTCTCTGGCCAGAACTATATGGTTCAATTGGTCTGATCTGGATCTCTGAACAGCAGCACCCCTATTTCCCAACCATGTTAACACAACAAGTTCAACTGGGTTTGGTACCTGTAAACCTTCTTTCTCTATCAGCCTGTAACAGTACAAGTTCACAGGGACACAGAGCCATCATCTTCAAAAGAAAGTCTTTATTTATTCACTTATCCAAGTACACAGCATGCAAAGTGAAGGGTAAAAACAATAAAGATGTATACATAAATTTCCCCTATATTTACCTTTCCTTGAAAGCTTTGGTACGTTTCATCTGCCTAGTTACCTCCATTTCTGGCTGGGAATAGCCTGCTCTCTGTCTCCTTGCATAACAGTAGCTCTCCCTGGGCAGCCCCTCTTGGATCACCCAAACCCCCTCTTTTCTAGGCCCTCTGTGTTGTAATGGTTTAGTATCCTTTATTTGATCCTAGGACTAGGCTTGGAAAGAGTAAATCATTCTTAGTTTGGCTGGAGCTCGGTAGGAAGTATTCCCCAATAAACAGCTTCCCCATGGTTTCCTCAAGGGCTCTTACCTATGTCATTGTTTTGCTTTCCCTGCTTGGTCCTTTTTAATAACCCCACATCAAGTAACCCCACATAACTAAACACACGGTACGTCTGTGCTGTAATTAAACACCTGCAGCTGGCCCACGTCAGCTGACTGGTGGGGCTGTAAAATTGCAGTGTAGACTGTCGGCAGATCCTGTGAGGGGGAAGGGTCCCAAGACTCCAGCCTAAGCCTGAATGTCTACACCACAGTTTTACTGCCCGAGCCCCATAAGCCCAAGTCAGCGGACATGAGCCACTCACGTGTTTAATTGCAGTGTAGACAGTCGCATGCACCATATTCATAAAAATAATAGATATTTCCCTGTAACATCATACACCAACCAATAAAGACATGGGCCAGGGACGACGTACCACACATTACTCACTTGGCAGATTAAATGTAACAGTAGAAAGCGTCCCATTATGCTGTTGTGAAGGAAGTCCCTTAAATATCCAGGAGTATAAAAATAACCTGGGTAACAGGTAGACATGTTGCAGTTGTCCAGCATTCAAGATGGAATTGACTGGATTCAAAACTAGACAAAATTTTGGTGTGTCATGGCATTGCAAACCAGTGAAGTCATTTTCTAACCTGTTCAGAATTAGAAAATATTCAACAAACAGTGCAAATGAACAAATGGCAGCCTTTGTGGTGGTGGAGTTTCGGAACTGGTCATCCAAGCAGCATGTTTCTGCTCTAAATGGATGAGAGACCGCTTAATAAACAAGCAGCTAGTGGGACGCTACTTAAGATAGCTTTTGATCTCCGAGAGAGGGTGGACTTGGAAGGTAAGAATAGCCAGTCTAGGGAAATATGAGCAAACCTACAGAATATTAAGGATCTACATAATACGTTTCTGTGTGTTCTAGGGATTGTTTCATTTTTGCTGAATTATGTGTTGAGAACTAAAACAAATCAAATTTATTGGACCTTTCTCAGAACACGTAATGAATGCCTATAGTGCATTGGTCAAATAACGCTGAATATTTGTAAGCAACTTTCATTCAACATCTGCCAAAACATCCAAAAAGCGGTCTTTGGTGAGTGCAAAGGGAACAGGATGTAGTGTAGGTTTTTAGTAGCAATTACACTTCATAATAGTTTTTCAAAGGAAAAAATTTCAAATAAAATTCCATTGTAATCAACTTAATACAATTTTTGCGACATAGGTTAGCTACAAGTCTGAGTGGCTGATCTTCTGACTTCAGAAGGAACTTTCTTTCTGTAGCATAAAGAACTTGGGCTCCCAGATCTGCCACTAGTTTTCTGTGTTTATATACAGTGTATAAAAGAGACAAGATCCATTTCCCATGACTTTTAAAATGTGCTGGCTAATGATGGGTCTCAGTACGCTTCATTAGATACACATTCAGTTCACTGCTTTTTGTGAATATATTTCCCTGCTCTTTTTTTCTTTTACTGTGAGTTAATCTTATGTTCCTCGGTTCCATTCTTGGTGTATATTATGGTTATGTACTGTAACCAACTGTTTTTCTAATACAGAGTTCATATCCTTTTAATGTCACTAATTTTATGTTGTCATTTTAACTGTGACTCATCAGTGAAGATGAATCTCTACAACTTTAAAATGTATTCCCTTTGTGCCATAATAAATCTGAAAGTGATTTTTTTAAAGGGGGTGGCATGTCTGAAAAGTAGGTAGATTTTCTTTTTGCATGTTCATCTTGAAGCAGATATTCTATCAGCGTTAGAGTTGTGCTTTTAAAAGTATATATTCACAACAAACTCAAAATCTTGATATTTCACCTTGATATGTACAAAAATGGCCCACTTGCATGAAAACCCTGTTAAGCAAAATGACACCTACCATAACACCTTTTTTGGTCTTTTTTTTTGAGGTGGAGCTACTTTTTCTCAATAATTGCTCTGTTAAACTAGAGTGAAATCTTCAAATTGCAAAACTTTGGAACACTAGATCTAAATCTAATCTCCTGTGCATCACAGGCCACCAACATCACACTCTCACTAAATCCAACAACTGAAATGAGACTCTCAGAAAACTAGACTATTGTATGCTACAGGCGGAGAACTAGGTGGACTAAGGGGCAGCAGTATCTAAGGAGCCTGAAATGGCAGAGGAATTACACACTATTGCTGATATTTTACAGCTGTGGTGAGTTAGTTTCCCAAGAGATCTGTAGGCTCGTATGAGAGGAAATGAAGATTTACTCCTTTGTACTGAATTTCTGATTGCATGAGCTAGGTGTTGCATGTGGCAGTGGTGTTGGTGGAGGGTATATATGAAGCATACGTAGGAAGGGCATGTGTAGCTGTGATCCGTGACACATTTGCAGGGGTGGAGTCTACTTAAACTTCTTTACTTTAATCAGGTACACCAATACATTGGCAGGACTCTCCCTCTTCTTCCTGGAGGCAAGGCCTGAGTTGGGGGGAAAGGACTTTGGCTGCTTTTAGAGATGCAGTGAAAAGAGAAGGTGAACAGGTTGGGCTGAGCCCAGCTCTTCTCCCTCCCTCGACCCCCTCCCCCCGAACAAGTAAAAGGAATAACATAGTACCACACTTCCTCAATCCCTAAAACACTTTTTACCACCCCATATCCTCAGGGAGCTGCACCTTTATGCTAGGAAAGGCATGCATGGGTGGAGCCTTGTGACTTTGGAATGGTGGCTGGAGTTGCTGTTGGTAGAGAAGGCAAGGGGTTGAATGATGGACAGAGTCAGGGGAAGGGAATTTTAGGTGTGAAGTCATTTATACCACTGTTCCACTGTTAAAGCAAGTGGGGAGGAGGGATTAATTGAAAGGAGGAAAAAAAATAAAACAAGATGGAAACAAAACTACTCAATGGATCATAGGTTGTAAAGGATTTGAAGATGGGCAGGAATTTCACTCTTATGGGTTGTTACAGGAGAAAGGAAGAGGTGAAAAGGGTATGTGTGTATTATACAGAGAGATTTAACGGCTTCTCTTTATCTTGTTGAGCCCTGTGAGAAATCTGAATAACTGCATGATGCTTCATTGTTCCTCATCCTTCCTTCTGGTTGTTTTTGTGTCCCCTACTTAACTCCTGTCAACTTTCTCTGTAAGCAGCACTGTAACCTCTTTTATATAGCTTTTTACAGTGCCCAGTCTGGTGTGACCCTGATTCCTACTGGGGCCTCTCAACATGGCAGTAATATAAATAACAATCCTACATCCAGTTAAGAGTTACTTAAATTCAAGGTGTGTACACACAGACTCACCAATCCCAACACTGCTTGCTTCCTTCTCAGGCAAGTTACTTCTCCCAGGAAGCTTAAGAACTTTGGGGGGAAAGAGACGGACAGTTGACTACCTCCTGAAGCCATCATAAGAAGTGGCTAAAGGGCCACTAGGCCCTTCTATGCCCTAAGATAGCCACAACCTGTTCTGTAGTGGGAGGGAGCATCCCTGGCCAGCCCAGGTCCTGACCAAAGTCCTCTTTGAGGTTCATGCCCATTGGAACCTCAAACTAAATAAAACTGCTGGTCTGGGTTCTTGATATAAAAGGTTTGTGCTACCCAATGCCTCTAGAGTTCTGGTTCAGGTTAGATCAGCAGTCACTGAAAGCTGTTACCTCTGGTCAGACAAAATTGACGCCTGTTGGTGGAACAGTGTGGAAACTTGCTGTGTTGATCCCTGTGCTTTGACTCTTCTGTGAGTAAATGGAATTTTCCTTAGCAAATGTCTATTTGGTATCTCTTTCATGGGCATTAAATTCACTGGGTGTGGGACTGGTTGCTCAACAGGTGGGTGTTCTCTCAAGCTTTCAAATTTATAAATCCCAATGTAAATAAGGCATAAGGCTCTGATTATTTGTGTCCTATAAAATAAACATTGGTAATCAGCTGCTGGCTGAGAGAATGTGGTAGATTTGCATGAGCATTTTGCAATGTTTCTCTCCTGACCTCACTCTGCCAATGTCAGGTAGACACTGTTTTGATTTCTTTGTGCAATTCCAAGTGAAAATATGAGATTGAAGTCAGTCTGAGAAGTCCTATGCTAATATGAATGACAAGGTCTTGGTCTTGGTTTAGTAATTAAAATATCTACCAAAACTTTTAATTGAAGTTACATTGCAAAATGTCATCAAAATGATGATCTGGACTGCGGTTGCCTTGCCATCTGTATAACCATTGTAAAATTGCATACAGATCTATTAAAAACTACATGGAGAGGTCTCTTGTAAATTGGGGTCATCCAGGACCACCTTTAAGGAACACAGTTAATGTTGACAGATGCAACATTTACCCTACCTTCTTATTTTCCTTGCTGTTTGTTGGCAAATTTCTAATCTTTCTTTCTAGGATTTGATCCCCAAAATAAGAGATGTATGTGGTAGCTTACTAAAAAACCTAAGCAACTTTATAACTAAAATCCATGCATACCAGAGGATTCTGCCCTCAATTGATTTCTTTTTTTAAAAAAATGTCAATATCAGCTTCCAATGTGGAACAGTATTAAACAATGGATGGGGATGGGGAAAGAGGCTTAAAAATACAGATGGTTGGACAGCCTCCTCCTTTGCCTTTAGACTTGAACCCGTGTGTGTAATATTTAAAAAAAAAAAATCTAGAATGGTGTTAAGAATCAGGGCAAATTTTACAAAGGGTTGTGTATTTGTTTAAATTTGGCTACCATTTTGCCTACCATATAACTTAATTAGTATGGTAGTATATGTGTTTGCCATGGGAAAGACGGATTTCAGTCTCATACACAGGCTATTAAACACAGATCCTGTAGTGTGACCTAGGTCACCTTCATAAACCTGACAGATGCTTCTTCACGTTTAAAATAAAATAGAATAAAAATGCTTTCATGGAAACTTTGTAGTAAGTAGTGACTGAGGGGTCAAACGGGACCTATTGGTTCCAGTTAAGAGGAACTCTGCCTTAACACATTCTTTATAGCCAATTGTATGTTATACTTAACTTGATTTTATTATAACTTGTAGGCTGACTAGAAAATTTAAAAAATTCTAACTACTTGACTCAGTTAAGCACTGAACTCATTTAGTTTAGATTTATTCCTTTACTACTTGGAGCCAAAGCTGGACTACAAATACGATTGATTGTGTAATACTAGCACTTTCGTTTCTGATCATTTTTCCCCCATTGCTAGAATTTCAATGCTGCAGCTCATGTTGCTCAGGTGATATCAGGTCTGTGGTTGGAGAGTCTTTCCAGGACACTAAATGAGTGTGTACTAAATAGTTACATTTTTGCATTAAGGTGTACTCTACATTGAATATTATACTTTGATAGATCTGCTGGTATTAAATTTCCCAATTAAATGGATTTTAAGAGCTGTTGCTGTGTACTTGAGTACAAGGAACAAGATAAGCTCCTTGTTTGCTTTATTTGAAAGCTTTATAAAGTATGACATTTGAATGCTGCTCTAGAAAACAAAGCAGTTCCACATTCATATGTAGGATTTGAGGTTATCCTTCAGCTAGATTGGTGCTTTTATCAAAAGGATAGGGGGGGTTGTTTTTTGGTTTCCTGCATGTTAGTGAGAATCCTCACAAAGATCTTTGAAAGTGCTCTTTTACTGATGTCTTTAACTTGGGGCTTATCGATGGGTTCTGCAATATGCCCTGATAAGGCTTTATAGCTACACTTTGTACATTTTGCTGCATCCTAGAAAATGAGACAACTTTTTGAAATGCATGTCATGGAAAGGGTTTAACAGGAAAAACTATATTTATGTTAGCTATTTATAGAACTAATAAAAAAAAAACATGGTGAGGGGGACTTTTGTCAATTTCAAAACAATAAAAATTTTCAAAGGAGCACTTAGCACCAGTCACTGTAGTATCTATGTAGACATTAGCTGATCTAGAAGGTTATTTTAAGTTCCTATGTTAGTATGACAGAAAAAGACTGACGATTAAAGCTCTAAGTAAACAAGAGTGGAGGCTATGCATTTAGTTTTCCCAAGTATGATCAAAGATACAAGAATGCCTATTGTTAAAATCTTTATATGTTAAAATCTAAAATTAATGATTTGAAATACACATCAGACAATTTTCTTTAGATCATTTTGCAGTGGCTTTTGTTTTTTGACCTTGTTATGAATCCTCAGATAAAGAGAATCTCTCTCTCTCTCTCTCTCTCTCTCTGCAGTTCAGATGGAGAATATGGTGCAGAGGAAAAAAAGAAGGCTGGAAAATCACCCAGCCTATTGCCACAGACCCCTACTAATGAGGCTGAATGTTTTGATGACCGGAAAAAAGCTGGTGCCACTAGGTAATGTCAGAAAACTGACTAGCAGAAACTGAGCAGCAATAAAAATTGCTGAGACCCATCCAAAAAAACTGGTTTGAAACCAGATAAATATTTAGTAAACATAAGGTCCTGGTTGTGGCCCGGTCTTGTGCCGCTGTACAAGGGAATAATGAGGTATCAGATGCTCACTTGTGCCAGCTATTGGAACACAGAAAGGAGCATTTCAGGGGAAGAGCAACCTCCTTGGGGCTCCTACATCCAACCCCCTATGCAAGTAGGTGGGAAAGGACAGGATGAGGTAGGTAGTGGGCAGAACTAGCTGGCATAGTTGTACTGGCATGCCAAAGAAAGTACACTGCACAGATCTAGACCTGGTGCAGGTTACTTCCATTGCAGAACAGGGAGAGACTGGCTGCCAGGCTTTGTCTGGCTCCAGGGCTACTCCTGGTGCAGCAGAATGTTCATAGAATCATAGAATTCAAGATCAGAAGGGACCATTATGATCATCTAGTCTGACCTCCTGCAAGATGCAGGCCACATAAGCCAATCCACCCACTCCTTTAGCAACCGACCCCTGCCCCATGCTTCGGAGGAAGGCGAAAAACCTCCAGGGCCACTGCCAATCTGCCCTGGAGGAAAATTCCTTCCCGACCCCAAATATGGCGGTCAGCTGAACCCCGAGCATGCGGGCAAGACTCTCCAGCCATACCCTCTGGAAAAAGGTTAAGAATATCATATCATTGACCCATTGTACTATTTACCAGTTTGGCACTTAATTGACCTATTGACTAAGCCCGTTATCCTATTATACCATCTCCTCCATAAACTTATCTATCTTAATCTTAAAGTCATGGAGGTCCTTCGCCCCTACTGTTTCCCTCGGTAGGCTGTTCCAGTATTGCACTCCCCTGATGGTTAGAAACCTTCGTCTAATTTCAAGCCTAAATTTCCTGACTGACAATTTATATCCGTTTGTCCTCGTGTCTACATTAGCACTGTTGTAGAGTCCTTTGCTCATGACACAGGTATAACTGAGCCCTAATATGGGATCCCTGTGATAAGAATCTTTTGTCTCTTCAACCCCTCAATTACACCATTCTTATAGGGAAACAGGATTCGGTGATAGAAATCTCTGTAGCAGTATATACTAAGTCTTGTGAAAACGCTAAATCAAAGAGTTTGGGTGGCAGGGAATACCAATAACTCCTCCAAAACTAAGGCTGTGATGGTTTTAAAATTCTATTCAAACAGCTAGATGACGCACTGCATGGTTA
Organism: Mauremys mutica; assembly: GCF_020497125.1. Taxonomy (NCBI): domain Eukaryota; kingdom Metazoa; phylum Chordata; order Testudines; family Geoemydidae; genus Mauremys; species Mauremys mutica. The sequence goes on from NC_059077.1 coordinate 75,984,405, forward strand.
TGAGCGGAAGTCCTAATGGCGTGTCTTCTTGCCTGTTCCTTAGATGACCAATGCAACAACCAACCTAGGATCACAGATTTGCTTACAAGGCAAACACACATGAGCCTATTACATCTTCTTGCACATACTGTGTTTCCCTGCTGCTTCATGTAAAACTCTTGAGGAAGTAGAAGAATTTTCACTGTAGACTGCACCTCTCCAGTCAGACATCTGTCCCACGAAAAATTTACCTGATAGTCCCTGTACAGTGTTTTTTGTAGGGTTAATATTCTTACTATCATTCAAGATTTGAACCCAGTAGTGACTATATCAAATGACACACATGATGATTTCACATAAAACAAAAACCACCCAATGAAATCAATAGGCAGCGAATTAAAAACCAATATAAGGACTGGGCATTGTGTGAAGAAGTCCTTCAGTCTGTGGAACTAATTGCCAGGGCATGTTATGAAGGCCTTAACTATAACTAGGCTCAAAAAAAGTAGATAAATTCATGGAGGATAGGTCCATCAGTGGCTATTAGCCAAGATGATCATGGATGCAACCCCTTGCTCCGGGTGTCCTTAAGGCTCTGTCTGCCAGATGCTGGGACTAGACAACAGGGGACGGATCACGTGATAACTGCCCTGTTCTGTTGATTCCTTCTGAAATATCTAGCATTGGCCACTGTCAGAAGACAGGATACTGGGCTAGATAGACCAGTATGGCCATTCTTATGTTCTTCTATCCAAAAGAAAAGCCATAGTCTTTGCCTATAAGGTGAACAAAGTATACAAAAGAAACTAACAGTAGTTAATTTTCTAAACAAGAAATGAACATTCCCTCTAACGTTAAAAGGTTTTCATTGATCTGTGAGACCTGGCGTGTTCTGAAACTGATGTTAACTGTGCTGTCTCTTGATGACAACAAAGCAGATAAGGAGAATAAGAATGAAAGTTAATAAAGGATGAATGTGTGCCATAGACAGAAGTATAGATCTGGATGGTAACAAAACTAATGAAATGACACTAAGAATGGTATTAGGAATGTTTTCATACCCTCAGGACAAAGATCAATGTGGACAGCCCCCTCCTGACAGCAGATATCAAGAGTGACTCCAAGATTGAAAGGAAAAAACGTGCCTCAAATCAGGTAATACAGCGATAACGTGTGTGGTTTTTAGTTAGAGTAAATGACTATACTGTCATTGTCTAGCCCAGTAACAGTACTGTTCATTGTAGTGTAAGTACTCAAGGTTTGGGCACTGCCACTGGTTTCTTGCCCAGTGCCTTTGAGTGAAACATGGTAAGTGCAAAAGTGAAGCCTTACTACCAAGTACAGCCACTGAGGATTTGAGACAAAGGAACAATCTTTAACAGGAGCAGAAGATGACTTTTCCAGTTTAGTTCAAAAGATTTTAGAATATCATCCTTCTTTTGGGAAAGTTCACCCATGGGATATTCTCTCCCTCCTCGCCCTTGCCCTCTGCATATCTATTCTAAATATAGATCACATCAGCTTACTGGTGCAGATACTCTCATGTGGCAACATCTAGAATGTATATTTCTCACTTTGAAATGTTCTTTGAGGTTTTTTGTTTGCTGTCCTCTGATTTAAGTTGGAGTATGGATGTAGTTTTGCCCCCAGAGTTGAGTAGTGTTATTTCTCCTGCCCTGCCTTCGTGAATTTCTTCACATCACATTAGATGGTACAGCTATAGAAGAAAATTCAACTCTAACTATGGCATTACAACTAGTGCCTCCTCCTCTTCCATCTCTGCAGAAGATAGTGCTTTATCCAGACAGCAGAGCTGGAGGATTCTGTAAAGTTAGCAAAAAGCTCAGTATGGATGTACCACTCTCAAACCACTAAAACTAGTGCTATCTTTCTGTTGTATAAAGGTTGCGCAAACACAAATAAAATATCACTGAGCTCTTTTCTTTTGAGGTGTTTAAAAGAAGAGCTATAAGGCAATCTTTTACTTCCAGAACTCTTGAATTTGAGGATAAGGGGGTATTTATTCATTTAACTGCATTTCTGTAGCACTAATCACCAATGTATCTGAGCATATAGAGGATGCTAAAGGAGAAAGCAAGTGTGCAGATTAAGGGGGGTAAATATATTTTAATGAAAGAATAACCAAAATGTGTTCTGTTTGTTTAATTTTAGTTCAAGGCAAATGCTCACTATCACAAGCTATTTCTGGATGTTCCAACTGCAGAGCCACTGAAGCAAAGTAAGTACCACACCATTATTTTATCTGTCCCAGAATGCAAAGTGAATCCATGACAGGACAATGGAAGCTGTCGGTTATTCAAGATCCACTACATAAATGAATATCTCTGTTATAAGAGCAGTTTAGCTGATTGGATTTATATATTCATAAGGCCTGTTCCTCCATCTACTTAATGTTCCAGTGGAAATCTTGCAGAATTAAACACATCATTCCTTTGTTTTCAGTTGTCAGGAGATGTTTGTGAATCATAACCTGTGATGTGACAGTTTTGTACTTCCAAATAGAAATAACCAAGATTTACACATTCTACTTGGTTACTACTGACTAATCCTACCAAAACCTGCAGTAGAGGTGTGAGAGAACTGACCAAATGACTAGTTCATTCTGAAGACATTCAAGTATGTAAAACTCTTAAAGTTCTGGCCAACTTTGTGTCCTTTTACCTGGAAATACACAGTGATCAAGCTCAATCCCTTTAAATTTCAGGTGTTGGTAAGAGAAGTAGTGGGTTAGAGGGTGTTAAACTTTAAAAGTTTATATAGAGCCATAACTATATAAGAGCACAAAAGATGCACAGCTTGTGGCAAGACCTTAAAAGAAGGAATAGCAACTCCGCGTGTGGTCAGCATGCACTACATAAATGGGGAAGGCGGGATTGTTCTGTAGCTGTAACATAAAACGCATCCTATTCAAATGCGTATCTCTCAATCTGCTTTGGGACTAATCTACAGGATTCATGTTGTATTTAGTGGGTTTAGGGAGAGAAGTGGCTAACACACCAAGAATTCTTCTTGTTTTCAATATGTGGTAACCTGAAATGAGCATAATATATTCATAGGAAGTAAGTGGAAGTCATTGTGTAAGGTACTTTAACCTTTGGAAGCTTTTTCACATTGTGTATCTTGCTGTACTCCTCAATGGAAGGTTTTACATTTAAGTTCAGAATGTGTAAGAAACTTCCTGAATTCTTCTTAACTCATTTGGCTCATCCCTATTTACAATGCGTTTTTAATACCTTGAAGGTTTAACAGAGTTCAAACTCATACACGTTTGAGCTCTAACGATTTTTCTGTGCATAACTAACTCTTTTGTGTGCTTTAAAGAAATTTATCAATTTATTTTTATGAATAGCACAGGGCTTTTTTTAAAGCACCCCTGCTCATCTCGTGGTTGCCAACCCTGCAGGATCATCCTGGAGTCTCCAGGAATTAAAGATTAATCTTTAATTAAAATTGTCATGTGATGAAACCTTTTATGTACTTGAAAACTGTTATCATGTCCCCCCTCAGTCTTCTCTTTTCCAGACTAAACAAACCCAATTTTTTTCAATCTTCCCACATAGGTCTAGACCTTTAATCATTTTTGTTGCTCTCCTTTGGACTCTCTCCAATTTGTCCACATCCTTCCTGAAATGTGGTGCCTAGAACTGGACACCAATACGCCAGTTGAGGCCTAATCAGCATGGAGTAGAGCGAAAGAATTACTTCTCGTGTCTTGCTTACAATACTCCTGCTAATACGTCCCAGAATTATGTTTGCTTTTTTTGCAACAGCTTTACACTGTTGACTTGTATTTAGCTTGTGGTCCACTATGACCCCCAGATCTCTTTCCTCAGTACTTCTTCCTAGGCAGTCATTTCCCATTTTGTATGTGTGCAACCGATTTGTTCCTTCCTAAATGAAGTACTTTGCATTTGTCCTTATTGAATTTCATCCTATTTACTTCAGACCAGTTTGTCCAGAGCATTTTGAATTTTAATCCGATCTTCCAAAGCACTTGCAACCCCTCTCAGCTTGGTATTGTCCGCAAACTTTATAAGTGTACTCTGTATGTCATTATCTAAATCATTGATGAAGATATTGAACAGAACTGGACCCAGAACTGATCCCTGCGGGACCCCACTTGTTATGTCCTTCCAGCATGATTGTGAACCACTGATAACTACTATCTGAGATGGTTTTCCAACCAGTTTTGCATCCACCTTATAGTAGCTCCATCTAGGTTGCATTTCCCTAGTTTGTTTATGAGAAGGTCATGCGAGACAGTATCAAAAGCTTTCCTAAAATCAAAATATACCACATCTACCGCTTCTCCCCCCACACCACCCCATCCACAAGGCTTGTTACCCTGTCAAAGAAAGCTATTTGGTTGGTTTGACACAATTTGTTCTTGACAAATCCATACTGATTGTTCCTTATCACCTTATTATCTTCTAGATGTTTGCAAATTGATTTCTTAATTATTTGCTTCATTATCTTTCCGGGTACAGAAGTTAAGCTGACTGGTCTGTAATTCTCTGGGTTGTCCTTATTTCACTCCTTTTTTAAAAAAAAATTTTTTAATGTAATATATCTGTGTTTATAGGCTTTACCTGCGCTCTACAGAAAGAAATTCTGTACCAAGGAAAGTTATTTATATCTGAAAACTGGATTTGTTTCCATTCCAAGGTCTTTGGTAAAGACACCAAGGTTAGTAGCATCTCTGTGTGCAAAAAGCAATGTAATTATGTGGGATCTTGGTGATTTTTTTCTAGAAATTCCTGCTCTTTTAATATGCACAAGTGGTATTAAGCCTCTTATCTTCTTGCTTAAGCATTACTGAACACTAACAACTATATTGCCGTAATGCCCAAAAGCACCAGTCAGCCATTGTGCTGTACAATGTGCAGAAGAAAAGGCATTCAATATGCAGTGATCAGAGTACTGACAAGCCCACATCATGTTAGTTCCATGTCTGAATTTTTTTAATGTTTGTTTATAATTGTTATTTACACTACAAAATCTAGAGCTATTGCAGGGGACACTCTGGGTAGAAGTGGAAGATAGGAGACAAACAGAAGGGGGAAGGAGGAGACAAAGCCAAGAAGCACAATGGGCAGGGAGAGTGTGGTTTGGGAGTTGAGGAGGTGTGGGAAGGTAGGAGAAACACATTCTCCCAACCACTGCTGTTACTCCCTATGTGGAGTGGTGAAGGGAGGCCATTGGACCCAGTGCTCTGTATTCTTGCCTGTGGGTCTGCTGGGATGGGCAGAGGTTGGTTGTGGAGGTACAGACTTACCCCTATAGCCAGTACTGGCTGTTTGGGGAAAGAGTTCTGAGAGATTTTCATGTTGTATCATGGTGTGACAGCTCCAAGCAAGTTTTTGGGCCCCATTGTAGTAAGCACTGTACGTATGGACAATTAAGAGATGGTCCCTGCTTGAAGAGGTTTCTGTTTTCAACATAAATTTTGCCCTGACTTCTAGTCCTTGGGATCCCACCGAAACAAATCGGTGTAGCTGAATTTTGGGCAGTTGTTCTTTTCAGTGGGAATACTGTGCCCTGAATGTGTAAAATATTTGTACATTTCCTTGAATGAGAATAAGATTTAGATGCACATCCTTTCCTCCTTCTATAATTACTAGGGTGCTGACGCCATACCTTTTGACTTAACTTCAATCCATTTCTCTAACTATCAGCCTAGGAAGGAAATCAGATCAAAGGCCTTAATAGGACACCTGATATTTGGAGGAATTTTTTTAAGAATGTAAAATAGATTTAAAGAATGATTAATGATAAATTGTTCATAATAGTAGCTTATTGCATTTGCAAGGTGTACTATTAGATGACTCAAGTAACTGAGTTATTGTTTGTTGTGAATTAATAGATTGGATTAGTCAGTTAATTTTTTGACATGAATGGGGAAATGGCACAAGTGTTTAATAACAGCCATATAGAACAAATAAGGAAGCTGAAATTAACAAAAGGGACATGTTGTGCCACCCTTGCTCATTGAGTACAACCTTCCTTGTCAGTAGTTCCATTGAAATTAATGAGACTACTTGTAGAGTAAGCTGATACTCAGCACAAGTAAGTGGCAGATTTTGGCCCAAACTGAAGTTCAGCTTTGAAGTATGCAAGCTAACATACATGATGAAATGTAATCTGACACTCAATGGGAGGGATAAACCTGGGAAGTCAGTAATGTGGAAAGAGACTTAGGAATTAGACATTTAGCACTGTGTTATGATTTCAAAATAAATCAGTATAGATTTTGGGCTACATATGGTACACAAAAACATCCCATCATAGTGCAAGGAGATGTACGATCTCTCTTTATATGACTGTGATACAACTGCACCTAGGTTACTTGTTGGAAAGATATTGAGAAATTGAAGGAATTCAGAGAAGAGTAACAATTCCTGCCTCTTCTGGGCTGTGCAGCAACCACAAATGTTCCCAAGAATGAATCACACTTCTGAATCACAATATCAGGTTATGCTGCATAGTCCAAGTTGCCCATAGTTTCAGTCCTCTGGACAGTGAGTATTGCAGATGAATTGCACAGATGAGTAGAAGTGAAATGGTCTTACAGTGATTCTCCGTGGTAAACAATTGCTGGCATAAGTGTGTAGGAAATGGGTATTCCAGCCCACTTACATTATTTTTCCTCCTTTTTTGAACTAGGATATCAATTAATATCAGTCATCAAAATAGTATTAAGCAGAAACTTCATTAAACTTTAATGCAGTCGGGATGACTCTATTTGATGAAGTTTGCAGAATACATTTTTAATTGACCTATTTTTATTTAAATATATTTATTTGATAATGCTGACAGTAAGTCATTTTCCAGAAAAAAATTACAAACAAAGCCCTGTTAAGAAATTCTTACCATCTAACTACACAACATATGATACAATGGCTTGAAGTGGTTTCCATCATATACAGGGTTTACAGTTTGGTTCAGGGGCTCTCAGCACCCCCACAAATTGTTCTAGCACCCCTAAGGAAAGGTAAAGGAAGCAGGTTGAGGTAAGCAGGCTATTTTCAGTAGAGATTTAAAGAAGTGGGTTAGAGGCATTCTGGTCATGATGTGAAAACAGCATAGTAAGCAGGCCAAGTAGAAGTTCCGGGGGTGGTGTGGGGGGTGTATCTATGTATTTTTATTATATATAAAAAATAATACATACACACGCGTGCACACACATGAAATTGAGAACTGGAGATGGGCCAGAGTTGCAAATTTTGCATCCAAGTCTCCCAAAAACCTCAGGGGTGTTTTGAACTTGAGACTTTTGATTCAGGCCCATCTTTTTATCAAGAAATTTATTAGCAATGGCTTTTGATCAAAGCCTTGACCTCTTCTCTAGCCTTTAAGCTGAGGGTAGAGTATCCATTTGGTTAGCCATCCCTAAAATGGTGAATGACCAAAATGTCATACCCAGGCTAAACATAAGCAAAAGCATTGGTGGTGATAGTTAGCCAAAACATAATAAGACCATTTCATGTCTCAGTGTTGCTTTCCTTAGACCAGTGGTCCCCAACCTTTTCAGTGTGGCGGGCGCCTGATGACTAGCCGCCGAGGAGCGTGGCCGCAGGGCAAGCAGCTGCCAAAATGCCACCGAGAAGCGGCAGCGCCAACAAGCGTCACCGCTGAAATGCCGCCGAGAAGTAGCGTCATCAAGAGGCGTCACCACCAAAGATCAGCGGGATTTTGGCGGCAGCGCTTCTTGACATTGCCGCGTCTTGGCGGCATTTCGGCAGCTCCTTTTCCGGTGGCCAGTAGGCGGGTGCACATAGATGCCTTGGTGAGCGCCATAGTGCCCACGGGCACCACGTTGGGGACCCCTGCATTAGAGGCTCTTCATAAACAGAAGCTAACAACTAAAAGGTGATAGGAGACTTTTTATTTATGGAATAATCTATTTCAATTTATTTATAATTCTTAGTCTGCAGTACTAATGTATGCTTTCAATTCAGTGCTATGAAAGGTCATTTATTAGCCAAATTTTAGACACATTTCCCTCATTCCTAATCTCTCCCATGTCTTAGTCTCTCTGGACTCTGCATCAGTCAGAAGTGTAAATAACAGAAATTCTAACGGGGTGACCATTCCATCCTCTGTATAGCCTGAAGTGTCACATCTGCCTGTCTTGCTGCCAGTCTTTGGTTGGAAACAGAGCCTGCCCATCATGCTCTCTCTAGTAATATGGGATTTTGAAGTGGGGCCGATACCAAACTCCTGAACTAAAACACCCTGAAACTTAAGAGAAAGTCCTCATTAGAAACCAAACTTTGTGATCAAGCATATGATCTCACTAATGAAGGCAGGAAGGAAAAGTATTGAAAGTACTGATTTATGTAAAGTATAGTTTGCAGGTGTATTTGCAAAAAGGCTGGACAGCATACATGGAGATGTGTTTATATTTAGCATGAGTGGGCTAAATCCTTTTAGTTATGCTGAAAGATCTGAACTGTTTACTCAACTGCTTGCCACAAACGAGGCACTGTATAAGTAGTGGGGTAGAGCTTGAAATATGTTGATTCTTTGACCTGTATCTCCTGCAAGCTACGTTCTGGAATGTTTCTTCTCCTAAATAGTCTGCTATGGGACCTCGCTTCTTTTACAATATTTGCTGACCAGATGTTCTGCAAAATTAGAATAAATTCAGACCTCTTCTGAAAACTCTAGACCCCAGAAATGGGGAGAGGGGAATTGCTTTTGTTTCTTACATGCTTCACAAACTTTTGTTAGCGTAAAACATAGCTGATGAATTAACATTTAGACTTGAGTGAAAGCAAAAAATAGAGCTCCTTACATCAACCCACACCTATTGTGTGTAACAATCAGAACGAGGCTCTGGAAAAGATTTAGTGTTTCAGCATACTTGATCTATGTTAGTGGATTGGTTTTCACACAAACTGCTATTTGTACATAACCAATAAGGTGATTGAAGTATTATATTATTTTGGCACTCTAACAACATGATGATTTCATTTCAGATTAGTATTCCTGTGCTCTCGGTAAAAGTAATAAAGAAAACCAAAACTGCCCTTCTGGTGCCAAATGCTCTGGTCATAGCAACAGTCACTGACCGGGTAAGTGTAGCGTTATCTTTGACCTCTCTTGCTTTCTTCTCTCCTTACTCCTAGAACTTGTCATGGTGGAATCTTGAGGAAGCAGTTGCCAGGTGGCTGTTCAGAATATCGAGGCACAGACCAGTCCCATGTGGCCATTTTAGGGTCACAAAACCAAGCCTTATAGGATTTGACCAGCTCTATGGCCTGAAGCACCCCTCTGAGGGGACCTTCTCTTTGCCTGTCCTGTGGGAAAGGGGTGCTTCAATCTTCCAGAGTACCATATTTCCCCTGGGACTCACAGAAGATGCAGCTCTGCAGGGTATTGAGAGAAGGGGGTGGGTATAGAGAAGCAGGGCACCAGCAGCTCTACATGGACCTACAAACCTCCCAGATTACTACATGGCAATCCAGGATGGAGCTAAAACAGCTGAGGAAATTAATCTATTTTGGGGGCCCTTTATGCAACTGCAGGGAGTCCTATCTAGTGGCAGCAGGTCTTGGAGGGAAAAGTATCATCTACTGGATCAGCAGCCCCACCTCCTACAGCACCTCTGACACCTCCAGTCCAACCAGTAACAATCTAATTTAGTTCAGATACAGCATAATAGCAGCCCATATTGGTATTCAGGATTGTTTCTGGTTTGTTTGGTTTTTAAAAAAACCTGAGAACTCCTACAATATCTATGCATTGGAAGGGGTCTGATTTGTCAATATAATTTGACCAGGGAGGATAAGGCAAATTGACTTCCCCCTCCCCCTGCCTCTCCCCCCCCCCCCCCCAGATGGAGAAAATATAGTTCTTACCCAGCAAAACTTCTGAGTTTTACCTGGGTGTAGACTGCAGGCTTTGGCAAATTATAGGCCTAGTCCACATTTTTTATAAAACTCTTAAACTGTGTTCTTTACTTCATATCTTCTAGGCCTTTCTTTACTATCTGCAGGCCTTTGAAAGTAATTGCTGAACCAGCAAGCGCACCCTGTTAACAACTGATAAGATGAAACTTGTGCAAAATACCTTTTTTCAAACAATTATGTAAATTATTACTTTTGTCTTTCAGTTCATATTTGTCTCCTTGCTCTCCAGAGACACAACCTACAAGCTATTAAAATCTGTCTGTGGACACTTAGAGGTAAGTATTGACAGAGTGAAGTTGTGAAGCTCAGTTATGTTCCTTATGACTGCTTTTTATTTTAAAGATTAGCAATTAAATAATTTTTTTTTATTTTAAAAATTGGCTTTCAGGATGTAAGTGTTGGCAATAGTCCCAATCCTTCTTCCGCCGAAAACAGCTTCGGGGCCGATCGCCCTATGACCCTGCCTTTGGTAAGATGGTTAATAAATGGAACTTTATCAAAAGCAAAATAAAAGTCTAAATTGTCCAAACTCTTCTATTGTCTCAAACTGAAGGAAAGCTTGACACACACACATTCTGTCACCTCAGAAAGCTCCGAATGAACTGCAAGTGGTTGGTGATACCAGCATAGATGTAATCTTCTCTCCACAAGAACGATGCATGAATAGATGTGGTGTCTGTATATGTGCACTGAGTATATAACAATGCCCGTTATTAAGGTCTGTATGTGGGCTGTGCGCTGACTTGCATTTTTCTTCCTTTCCACATGCCTGCGTTTCCAGCAGTCAATCTTTTACTATGCTCTGTGCTAATTTAGAGTTGCAGTAAGCGGCTTCCCTTGTCATTGAAGGCAGAATAACAGGCTTCTCAAAGCTTCCCCTTGCAAACTTTCCCCTATGTGCCAGGTCAGTTCGTTGGTCTGAAGAAAAGCTGCTATTCAGTAGCAGACATATGCTGCAATCAATGATCAAATAGTTCAAGCTACAGCTATGCTAAATTCTTCATCTCTAGAGTGACACCTTTTAATTTCTGCTGCTCTGGCTACAAATTTCAGGTGCAAACAACCCAGAGTAATGAAGTAAAAACAAATAATCTTCATAATTTTAGGCCTTGCCTGGTCTTTTCCATTACGTTTTATCCCTTCAGGATTTCAGTGAAGACTACTCAGATTTGGATGGTATAGTGCACCATCAGAGACGAGAGTTGGAAGAGTCTAGCAGTACTGGCTCTCAGACCCCTGAATCGGAACACTTCCAAGGTCAGCATAATCTCAATATTTTAAGACTGAAAGTATTTAGAGCAGTGTTTTCCAAAGTGTGGGGTATACCCTCCGAAGGTTAGGTGACATGAAAGGCTAGCCTTGAGAGTACAGATGTACGTCTCAGTTGTTCTCCAGAGTCTCAGCTTTTGATTTTAAAAAAAATGCCTAGCTATTATGGGTTGTGAAGAAAACTTTCAGAACATAATCCAAGTGTAACTAAGACAAAGACATCTGCCAGAGTCTGCTGGCAGCCTGAAGCAATGGTTCTGAGGTGTGAACTGCGCCATTCATTTCAATGGATGTTAAATCAGATGCGAATGACCATGCTTTAGAGATCAACTTTCCCCATCAAAGCATTTAGGAATGGAGAGGAAGTATCATACTATGAAGATCTACATCATGTTTTCCCAAAGTGTGGTTTTGGTGGAGGAGAGGAAAGAACGGAAGATAGATAAATTAAGATGTGTAGGCCTTTAATGTTATATCCAGCTGCCAGCCATTGGGGGGTGTGTGTGTGTGTGTGTTATGCCTTTGCTAGTTTAGAGCGCTCTCTACTAGCAAAAACTTTCTTTCCATATAAATACATATAGGTACCTCTTAACCTTCTTTTAAATATGCTAATAGATCAAGCTGCTTTACTCTTGCTTCAGGCATATTTTCCACACCTTGAATCATTCTTGTAGCTCTTTTCTGAATCTATTCCAATCTTTTAATCTCCTTTTAGAGATCTGAACACCAGAACTGAACCCAGTAGTCTAGCAAGAGGAAGCATGATCCAGTTTAAGGTGCTAGACTGGAATTTGGATTCAGTTCCCTGCTCTGCCTCAGACTTCCTGTGGGACCTTCGACTTTGTTCCCCAGTTCTCTATCTGCAAACTGGGGTAGTAGCACTTCTCACAGGGATGTTGTGAAAATAAATACATTAAAGAATGAGGCACTCATTTACTATGTTAATGTGACCTATATAACCACCTTAGATAGACAGTAATGGTCTAAGCAATACCCTATACAGAGATAAGACCACTTCCCTATTTCTACTTGGCATTCCTATTTGTTAGGCTTCTCAGGGTATGTCTACACTCCAGCTGGGAGCCTGCTTCCCAGGGCGAGTAGACAAGACATGTATTAGCTCTACTCAGTCAAGCATCCTAAAAATAGCTGTGTAGCTGTGATAGCACAGGCAGTGGCTCAGGCTAGCCACCTGAGTACAAACTTACCTGGATCCCTCGGGTATGTATTCGGGCACCTAGTCCAAGCTGCTACCCATACTACCCCCAGCTATATAGCTATTTCTAGCACACTTGCTCAAGCAGAGCTAGCACGTGTCTGTCTACTCACACTAGGAAGCAAAGTGAAGCACTTACATTGTAAGTCTTTTTGTACAGGGCCAGCCCTATGTTTTCTGTCACCCAGGCACAAAATATTGTTGGGGTCCTCGAGCCTGGTGACTTGCCACCCCTGAATGTTGGCACTGAGGGCAGCCATCCTGGTCTCCTGTCCTGAGTCTGGGTCTGTCTTTGATAAGTTGAGGGCATTAAACTCTGTTCCTAGGATCAATAATCTAATTTCCTTTTTACTTAAAGTAACTGCAGTGATTTGTATATGCCTTTGTGCCAGAAACCAGTTTAAGTTCACAAAATATTGTCTAATGCATTAATTTTCAGTTTTATATGTCAAGTAGCAATGTAACTTCCTCCTTCGCTGCTGATCCATTCCTAATATGAACAGCTGAATTCCTGCTTTATCCCATATTAGTTTAAGTAAATAGGTGCTTTTGTGTAATGGTGCAAGACAGACAAAACAAAAACGATTTATCCTTGCAGCCTTGGGAAGTATCGCAGATGTTTCCACTTTTCCACCATTTTATTAGAAGAGGCTGGCTTTGGGCATATGAGCTTATTCACTCAAGGTTCTTTGAACAGTATCTGCAAATGCCTTAATATATACAAAGTTATCCTTCCTTAGCCCTGTGTTTTGCTTGATGTAATTGCTTTCTGTAACCAATCATCCCAAAACATTGCAGGAGGAGGGTGGGAGGCGGAGAGGATTTTGCTGCATCCTTTAATTATAATGGGAATAGTGGAGTGTCAATCTTTGCAATCTAAAGAAATAAGGCAAAAATCTGCTGTGTTACACTAGTGTAAGTAATGCTAATGTGCCCTGAGTGTCTAGTACTTGTAATGTTTTATGCCTCCTGGGCCATTCTGTGTTCTGCCTTGCAATTCCAAATCATTATCTGTATCACATGAAAAGCCATTTGAATAACAGTAACTTCAAATGAGGCAGTGTATCAATCCTCTTTTTTGTTTAGAATAGCCTAAATTATTTTTGGGAAACTGTTCTATGCCAGTCAGGAGGTCAGACTAGATGATCGCAATCATCCCTTCTGGAGTTAGAATCTATGAATCTATTAACTGGGTTAGGTTTAATTTAGTAGGGTTTTTTACTTTGCCACAAAGTTTGAAGCCCTTCCCCCCTCCCCTCCCCTTCCCACCCATGTTTACCAAGTGGGTTTCTGAAATGATTATTTGGTGATGGTAGGGAGCAACAACTAAACTGCTGAGTTGCTACCACCCACTGAACACGTTTCAGTTTCAGCTCACATCTCCATGGCAGTATTGCTATACCACCAGTTATATGGCCAACTTTTCTAATACTTGCATTCTCTAGGCTGCTTCAAGAGTGCAGAATTCTGTCCTGCAGGAACTAAGAACTTCCTTGTACTGCTCTATTCAAAGTGCACTTCTCTAACCTGCTTTCACAAATAAAAGCCCCAGCATCCCATTTAAAAAAAAAACAACTTAGTGCATCATTGTGGCATACTCAGATTCCACAGTTACAGGTATGCTATCAGAACCTGAACTGAATATAATTAAATCAGATTCCTAAATATAGCTACCATCCAATTCCCAGCAAAATAAATTGGCAGTCATCAAAGAGAATGGCTGGTCAGTGTGGCTAATGGCAGGACTTGTGATTTAGTCACATTGACCTGGTAGCTTGCTATTTTGGTGAAAACCACTATTTTCAGTGCTCTTCATTTCAAAAGGGCAGGTTCTAGGATTATTCTCATTTCACTTCCACTCATAATCTAGAAAACCTTCTTTTAGGACTAAATATTTGTTTGTACCTATATGAAGAGGAGAGAGAGTAATTTTCAAAAAAACATATTTCCTTTTTGCTTTCCTCCAACAAAAAATGAATAGTGGACACACTTGTGCTTCTGCCCAGTATATGCCTGCATCCAAGTACTTAAAATTCCAAGTACTCAGTTTTTGTGAGAACTCAATGGCAAGAGCAAAATTTTAATTTAAATTTTAAAAAAAAAAAGACACCCTTTAGAATATTAGGAAGCAAGCGTGTTTATTGGCGCTATCCTTTTAAAAAGTAGTAGTGATCCAATGCCCCAGAGTTCACGATATTGCTACTGAAAGTGGTTTGGGTCACTACTATAGAACATTTGTGTCTAATATTTCTACATGTTCTTCACTGACAGATGGCAACCCTCATGAGCTTTGCAGGTTAACTTTTTTAAACTTGCCCAAGGAACTTGAAACTTGAATACATTATAGCAAAGCATTTCACCATTGCGGCTTTTTTAGCTTATAAAATGTTGAACTTTTATGCAGATTGTACTAAAATCTGAAGATGAATCTTCTAATTCAGCCACCTGTATCCAGATCCCAGAAGGGCTTCCCTTCAGATCTTCATATTGGGGGAAACTCTGTCTAAGATGACCGTAATCATTTCCTTTGTGCTTCATTTAATTTAAAATCCAATCTTGTTTTTGACAGATTACCACGTCATTGAGACCCAGACTCACCTGAAAGTTTCCAAGGCAGAAGCAAAGTCTGTCCATACAGACATACTCAGTAAACATATGCCTGAAGGAATAGGCAGGAACGTTCCCAGAAATGGTAAAGAACCAAAACTAGATCTTCAGCAGGTATAAATTGGTGTAGCTCCACATAGGTGCAGGCAGCTAAACCAATTTACATCAGTAGAGTATCTGTCCCTCACTGTCTACATCCTTTGCCACATATTTGCAAAGTCTCTTTTGTTGTGTTGTCAGTCCATTTTGATCAAAATAATTCTGTTCTTCTCACGACAGGCCAGGCTGGAGCCTTTGGATTCTTCCACAGAGTGAAGTCCCACAGATTTTTGTCTCTGAATCACCTACTTGTTTTCTATGCAGCTCTGTAAGTGAACAGTTTTTTACCAAGACCATCAGAGTCTCCTCTTACCTTTATTACACCAGTCTTACTACAGTGCTGATTTCAATGGAGTTGCACCCCTGCCCAGTGTAAAACTAGAAGCATGTTTAAAAGTGGGTTTCTTCATTCCTCCTCGTTCGTGTACCAATAATAGGATTTTACAGTAAAATTTGTTCTTCTGTATAAAAGCCAACAGAAGAATACTGTTTCTTGTGAACTTTCTAAATTGTTCAAAGAAGTGATCCAGGGCAGGTGTGGAATTTATAGCCTATGCCCTATAGAAACCTCTAAGGTGATTGTGACAGCTAAGTTTAAGAACACTACATAAATGTCCATCCAAATAACACTTAGCACTGCTGTAGACTCTAAGGATGAGATTTTTTCAAAGCTACCTGAAACATGGGGGCACCAGATGAGTTGAGAGTCCAATGCTCTAAGGCAGCTTTGAAAATCCCGCACTAGGAATTGTACAGTGTACAAATAATAAAGTTATTCATTGATTTTTAAAATGACAAGTATTGTCAAACTTCTTTTTGGATACATCTGTCTGAGGGTGCTATGCTCCAACTAACGCAGCTGTCTTGTCATTTATTTTTCCCCTGCAGTGTCTGTGTCCTAGTCTTTTCTACCTTCTACATGAGATATAAAATCAATGTTCTGGAGGAACGGCTAGTCTCCATGGCTTCCTTTGTTGACTCCCATATTAATAAGTAAGAAGGCATCATTTTTAAAGGAGAATAATATTCTTCTGTTTTTACATACTAAGCCCTGCTGGACACATATCTTCAAAACCTTCTGATAATTGATGACAATTTAGTGCTATGCAGTTCTTGAGCCTGCATTAGTCTCATCTCATAACTTCCTCTGTTTCTCAGGAGCATTGGGGTACTTCAAGAGAATTCAGGTGTTACCTGGATTTAAGCAAATTTCAGTTAATTGGGAGTAAAGGTTACACAGTGTTATGGGACAATCTAGAGTTGTACTGTACCCTCCCTTCAAAGAGGCATATTTCAGAGTTCCTGAAATTGGCTGCTTTGCAAAGAGCACCTGGAGAACAAAGGTTTGATCTGGCTAGCTTTAGACACTTCAAAACCTGCAGGCGGGTTCCTCTGATTGTGTATTGTGGGGAAGAGGGTTCCTGAAGGTTTGGGCTACCTTCATCTTCAGGCTATACCCATCCTACTGCACTAATACCCCCATTAAGTTGACTCCCTCAAGAATCTGGGCTGCTCTGGGTACCAGCATGGCCATCATCAGCATAAATAAGAGCAGTCAAAAGGTCCTTTAATTTACAGCAACCTCCTGAGGGCTGTCTAAAGACTGCTACACAGTTCAGAGCAGGCTGGAGCCCCCATAGTGCTGTGCACTATGGGCCTGCTCCCTCCACCGGAAATTGTTACTGCCACTTATGGCTGCTGTGTGCTGTGCGTTCACTAGGGGAATTTTCCCATGACCCTTGTGGCCCAGTTCCATTCCCTCAATGTTGCAGCAGCAGGCAGAGCTCAGGTCAGGGGGAAAATTTGTCCCCAGTGGGCAACCCCCCTACTGGGGACATAGTTTATATAGACAAGAGGGGTTGGGGGGGGGGTGTTTGTTTGGGTGGGGTTTTTTTCCCCCACACTCCTGAGGTAGCTCTCCCAGCAAAACTTTTAAGTGCAGACCTAGCCTTAAACTGTTAAGTATATTAATGGGGCAAGGGGAGAAGTAGATGGAGAAAATACAAGTAATTCAGTTAATGTCAATATCAATAACCTAATCCACTAACTCATGAATATTTATTCTTACTGCCTACTATGTACTATGAATATGTCTATATTGCACTAAAAAACATAAGAGGTCAGATTTAATAAGCATTTATTTCTAGTGCAGCCAGTTGTGGTATTCTGGGATCATTCAGTGCTTAAGGTGCTTGGAAGAGATCAAGTTTATTCTGTTTGCGCTTCCAGTTGGCTGTGCTTAACAAGAGCTTCAGGGTGCCCCACCCAGGCTCTGTCTGGTAATCTCAGCCATTGAAGGCACAATCCCCAATACCAAACCAATGAACTCTCATCTGCACTTCCAGGTGGTTTAAAATAGATTTCCATGCCCCAAAACAATGGCCTCAGTTAATGGAGAAGTCAATAAAAAGTAAGTAGTGTGTGGAGAGTTTTTTGGATTAGCCCTTCGGACTCTCCAAATGAACATTCATCATCCTTGGTAAAAGGCAGTGAGGTACATAGTATATTTATAAGCAACTCACTGACCTTCCTGAGTTATCTAAGCAAACACAGGGCCTGCTTCTCATTACAATATAGTTCCCTCTCCAGGCCCCATTTCTTAGCACCCACTATGGCTGTTGTTAAAGACAAAAACAAATAACATTTCCTTTGCCAACCTCATTCTTTACCTACCTGTTATCAGGAGCCAACCTAGTCTTCAGCACAGAGCAGCTGGGGGCTCCATGAAAGTCTGACAATACAGATTTCTCCTCAGGCTCCTCTGCTGCAAGCACATGATTCCCAGGCTAAGGGAAGGAATGGAACCCAGCAGCAGGGAGACAGTTGTCCTTAAGAGAGCCAATTAGAGAAGAAATAGTTATTCCATAGCAGGTCAGAGCACAACTTGCATTAGCTAGGGCTCCTGACCTAGCACCGGTCTGAGCCTCAGAAACTTAAGATCTTACCCAGACATCGCAACGCCTAGTTGCTGCACCAAAACCACAGCTAGTTGGGTTCAAAGGTGGATATAATTGGGGAAACTGACCAGTTTATTTAGGGTTACATTCAAGAGTGGACTATATTCTCGCCCTCATGTGATTGTGAACCTTCCTAATCTAGCACGCAAAAAATTGTTAAAAATCAAATAGTAAACCAGAATGCAAAACTGCAACAGCAGGTGTTGTACCCGGAAATGTTGACATAGTCAGCCAGCTGGAGAAGCACCACCTGAAAAACAAGCAGCCAAAGAAAGCAACAAAAGGCTAAACCTAACACAAGGCAGTGCCATACCCAGAATGGGTGGGCCTGTCTGCAAAGTATTGAAAGGGCCCAATCTCTTGGGTCAAGTTACGTTACACCTCTAACTCCATTTTCCTGGCGAGTCATCCATGACAAAACATTCCAGCCCACTTCGAAAAACTGTTGCACCATTTAGGGTCCAATTCTGCTCTCAGCTATTTATGCAACTTCCACTGACAGTGGGGCTAGTGTGCATCTATCATAGGGCAGAGTTAGGCTCTTGATTATTAATTTAAAGGAGTAGGAAGGGAATAATGCCTTATCCTTAAATGGGAATGTCTGGAAAGCTGTTCATCCACTGTGTTTTCCCTTATTTGGAATTGTGTGAAACTGTTATGGCCCCTTCAAACCACTTTGATAATGGAGGGAGGGTCATGCCAATGTGGTCCAAACTTCTAAAGGATAGAGAATAATCCTAATGTGCACTTTCCACTCTTTTTATTTCCCCATAAGACACAAGCATACTTAAAGAGATTTTACTAATAAAAATGTTAAGAATTTCCATCTTGGTTTCTGTAGAATTAGTCTGGTAAAGAATGTAGTCTGAGGGTACAAATTACATTACAGAAATACTGTGCTAAATAAGCAGTAACAATGTTCCCATTTAAATCCTTCATTGTTCTCATCTTTCCTTTCCTCCTTCACATCTCGTTCTTTTCTTTTAACAGCCAGCCAGTGCAACAAGGCCTGGGATCCCATCTGCAAATTAATGCTGATGCCCTCTGTGGTGAACTAACAGCTAACCTCATAAAATTGGAAAAGGTAATTGATTGAGATGAATAATATTGTGTAAATACTTAAATGCCCGCTACTCAGGATACTTGATGATCACAACAGGTTTTTGTCAAACCACTGATGTTTCTTTCCCAAAAGTACCAGACTCTCCAAGATTTGCTTTTGTAGATCTCTGAACAGCATCTCTGGAAGAGTGTGCACCACCTTCCTGAGGTGAGAGAGTTCTTGGACAATGGCATAAATTAACAGTTAAGCCTGAGCATGTGTGTCAGTATGTGTGAGTGCTCCCTTATGAGAGGTTGAGAGATCAATTGCCATTTAATTACTCTGAAACCTCCAGTGATTTGTTGTGTTTATGATCAGTTCATGACCTTCATTTTTGGCTGGTAAGGCAACAGACTTGATATTACCTTTCTTGGGTGATATTGTTTGGACAAAACAGACTGGAGAAACATAAAACCTGCTGGAATGCCGGTGTCCGCCTACAAAGTGGGTGTTTAGTAATGTCTGTTACTACTAAGTAACATGAATGCACCAGCTGTTTGTTCCCTGCAGATGACCTCTTCTCTTTTCCATTTACTAACTGCAGAACTAAATGTATTTGCTATCCCCAGCTGGAAAATCAAACAAAAACAAGGCTAGGCAGGAAGGTATATTTTCACTCGGTTACATTTTATACTTCAAGTGCAGTAAACTGATAATTAAAACTAAGGTGTTTCATTTTTTCCATTGGCTCAGCATGTAGGTTGTATTTCTACTGTAATAACCCTTTATTTGAATTCCTATATATTACAATCACATGAGTGTTTTTTTTGTTTGTTTTTTTTTTTTCTAAAATGTTGATAGCGTGCCAAGGTCTTCAATACAGTTTGTTTTTCCAGAGCAAACTTTTCAGGTTGCATGTCACTGAGATTATTTAATATCACTGCTAGCTGTATGTCAAAGAACAACTTTGCTACCAACTTTGTTTCAGAACAATTTTGCTACCAAGGAAATGGGGCTTGATTCTCTCTTCAATGTAAATCTGGAGTCATTCAATTGACTTCATTGTCAATGTTTACTAGTTTAAAACTAGTGAGTGAGAGGAGGTTACTCACTATATGGTAAGATATATTCAGAGACTTTCAATATTGACCCAAGTACACAGGCCAAATCATTACAATGGGATTTCTCATATAAAGACTAATGCTTCAGTTCAGCAAATCACATGAGCGTGTTCTGAAGTCTCATTCATTTCAGTGGGATTTGAGCCTATGCTTAAAGTTAAATGCTTTGCTCAACTGGGGCCAAAAGAATTGAACCCCTAAAGGGACCTTAACTGTGCATATTTTCACACTTGGATTGCTGCCAATTTACAATACAATGGTCCTAGTGTCCTCTGAGCACAGGTTGTTGCATACCAACTCACCTCTCTTAAACTGGCACTGGCACTCTTCAATAAAGAATTGCTAAACCTTAGCAAGCATTTAAGCTAACACTATATGGAATAATTAGCTATTTTTTGTTTGTGAAAATTGTACTACTGGGTTGACATTCTGCTCTGATAAATTTTTTTTTAGAAGAGGAAAGTTATTAGTCCTGGTACCTATACTTAATGTATGCTTTCCTCTCCTCATCACATCTTCCCCATAGGCTTGCAGAAATCTGGCCTTACACCTACTCTCAAAAAGCCTGTTCAGAATTTGACCCTGTTGCACTGACCTCTTTTGAATGTGACCTTGTGTTTCTCCCAGCTCTATTGAATTCCACACTTGTGGGCCACTGAATTCCCATTGGCTTAGTACCACAATAGCACTTTTAGACTATTTTTGATGGGCTTCATACAGTTTGGTTGCCAAATGTACCAGATGTATCCACCTGACAAGTGCTTGAAATGAAAAACCAAAAGGACTCATGTGCCTGACATATGAGCCCCAGGATCTCGGTTGACTCCTCCACCTCTTCTGAGAAGGGAATACAGTTAAAATGCAGGCACTAGATAAATTTGTATATATTAACCTGGAAGCAGATTTCATTTTTTTTCTTTCCATTTCTTTCTTCCTTTCCCTCGGTGAACCTATCCCTGCTTTTTATTTTTTTTTTCTTAACGGGTGTGTTTGGTGTGCCTCAGGGAAGTGGAGGTATGATAACATGGTTTTAAGGTAACTTTCCCTGATCCTGGGTCAACTGGGGGCTGGACTAGGCATGGCATAATCTTAGAGCAGCTTTAAGGCAGCTCCATATTACACCATCTATAGCCAGTGGCTATGGCAGCTGAGGCTCTGGCAGAACACCATGTGTCCCACTATGACATGCCCTATGCTAAAGTGGAGAGAGAAACAGGAGGCATCAAGCTGGCTAAGCTAGCTTTGCACCATCCAATTGTCCCCTTGGGTAGCATTTTGGTTGTTTTGCGCTACCTTCTACAACAAAGTAGCTGGGGCAGAGAATAGAGCCCAGTATCTTTTCCCTGGTGCTGGCTGCCACCTTGCTTCTCCTTAAAGGAGTAGGCTAATTTCTGGAGCATGGAATGTTTTACTTCATGATCTGTAGATTGTATCCTACTGTCCATCAGATGAGGGGGAAGCCTGTCCTGTTTGAGCTCGCCAAAACACTTTGAATTTCCCACTTTAAAAAACCCAAAGGCTTTGGATAAAAGTTCTGTAGATGTTTTCTTGAGATTTTGGCCACCTATAAAGATGGTGACCATCTTTCAATTATCAAAAAAGATCAATTATGAAATTTTGAAAAATTACAACATATTGATAAATCACTTAAAGTTAATGAAATTAATTACTGGGTTTTTTTCCCAACTCTACTGTTAGTCATGGAGTAGCCCTGCTCTTTCACTAGCTCAAACTTAGTGGAAGAGCAGGGCAGCTACAGAATTTACCAAAAGTGCTCCTAAGTCCTGACACCTCAGTTCCAACTTTCCAACTGAGTTTGTACCTGGCCAGGGCTGTCCCTAGGGGGGTGTGGGCCCGGGACAAAGGTGCCAAGTTTCTAATCTTGATGGGGTTCTCCTCCCTGGCTCTGTCTAAGACCTGTCCCCATGCCACCCCTTCCCCCAAGGCCCCACCCCACCTCTTCCCACCCCCACCCTGCCTCTTCCCTGCCCAGTTCCACCCCCTCCCCCAAGCATGCTTTTGCGCCCTCACTCCTCTTTTTCCCCCCCTCCCCCCCGTGCCTTCTCATGCCGTGAAACATCTGATCCACAGCAGGCAGGAGGCACTGATCGGCGGGGCCTGCCAGCAGGTAGGAGGCATTGCGGGGAGGGGGAGGTTCTGGTAGGGGGGGCTCCTCCTTGACTGCCTGCCTGCTGCTCACATCCCTGTTTGCTTCCTCACCTCACCCATCCTCCTGCCTCACCTCCCTGCCCGCTGCCTCATGATTTTATCGATGTGCGGGGACCCTCCAGGGCCTGGGGCAGTCACCCCAATTTACCGTACCCAAGGGACAGCTCTGTACCTGGCTGATGCACATGGATGTTGGGTTGACTTCAGTATAGCAACCATTCGAAAGGGCATAAATAGCAGTGCCAGAATTAACTGATGCACTCAAACTTGCACTGAAGAATGCTTTCTAACTGTGTGAATAGCAGTAAGTATATCTGAACCTTCTGTTCTTCTTTAAGATACAAAACAACTTACAAAGACTACTTGAAGATGGTGACTGAAACCTTCATGTTCTGGGCTACTTCATACCTCATTCTCCTGCGTCTGATAAGCAGCATCAAACACTGCAGTGAACTCTGCAGGCTGGAGTTCATGTTCCATTTTTTGAATTTAGAGCCACACTTAGACTGCTGCAGTAGCTTCTCCATCTCAAGAATCTGGAGAGTGGTTTATTCTTGTGCAATGAAATATATCTGTGTATGCTGACAATAATGTTTTTCTATTGCTAGTCACACATCAGTATGTGATTTTTATAGTTTGGGGCCAAATTCTGTTCTTGGTTACTCCAGTGTAAATCTGGAGTAACTCCCTTTATCTCAATATTTGTTTTTCATTTACATGGATGTGACAGAGCAGAATTTGGTCCTGGATGTACAGATACGGAACCATCATGTGCAAATGCTTGTTGCCTTTCAGAGAGAGATCCCTGTCTCTCTGATATTACTGTAGTTATTTATAAACACTTCATTTTTAGTTTTCTTCTCTTCTGCTCTGGTTCCCCAAAATCTATGCATGTGTCAAATACCTTCATGTCTGGTCTCTCTGGGTCTGAATCTGAGGTGCTGAGTGCATTCTGCTTATGTGCCAGATTCTCAGCTGGTGTAAATCATCAGCACACCTCCATTTACTTTGCTGGAGCTATACCAGCTTAATACCAGCTGAGGATCTGGCCCATTGACTTCAATAGAAATTGAGTGCCCAGTAGATGACCAGATCAATCCCTATGCAAACGCTCACAATTTTTTACAGAATATCCCACCCACTATGAACTGTAGCTTCTGCAAACTGTTTACAAGGCTAAGTGGCACACCGAGCTGCTAAACACAGTTTAAAATATCCAGTATATTTTAAATCTATCATTGTAACATAGTTTGCTCAGGATGCCCTTCAGTGCTAAGACGCTGTCAGCTTTTCAAAGTGTCGCATGAGGTCTTAGTTGTGCAGTTCCCATTCCAGTTACCGGGAGTCCCATAGCTAATTTGGTCACAGAAGATCCCACAGAGTCTATCACCCTTACACAGTGGGAACTGGCAAGTTAATGAAAATACAATAATAGAAACTATTTTATTGGAGTGAATAGAAGAAAAATAGGTGTTCCTCTTGTTACACTGTTCTGTTGTTTTCACAGAGCCTTAAATGATGAAGTAACTGGTGATTTTAACTCTTTGGTTTCCGAAGTGGGTTGGTTGGTTTTCATGAGGCAATATTTAGGGTAGCATAAGATAGAGCCTGTAAGTAAACAGATGTTTATATATGCATTTTTATAATCATTTCTGTGAAATGTACCTTATTTTGTTTAATAAAAAAAACTGTTTAAAAAAGTCTGCCTACAATTTCGCTTGTACATTCCACATGTAGCAGTTAGTTTTATACTATAAACAAAGCTGATATAGGTTTTTGCAATCAGAAATGTTGCTCTTACTGTGAATCCATTTTGTGCCTGCAAAATCTGTTTTCAAACCACTTTCTAAAAATCATCCTACACAATGCAGCTAGGGCCCGATCAAAAGCCTAATGCAAGCCATGAGAGCCTTTCCATTGAAGGCTTTCATTCAGATTCTCAGTGTGGATGTATTTTTCCTCCTCTCCGGCCACTGGAGAAGATCCTCAGCTGCTGTAAATCCATGTAACACCAGGACCGATTTACATCAGCTGAGGATCTGCAGGAACAATTTTTATAGTGGGGATGCTGCTGATGGAAACCAGATGATGCGGCAGCCCCACCAGTAGCCCTAGTTCTAACACCACTGAGCATCTGGCCCATATTTGTAACATGTTTGTGAACCTTGGGTAAAGCCTGTTGCCCTCAGCCTGTAGGCAAGGTGCAGCAATCTGCACAGCTGAGCCAGGGGCCAGTTGTATATGGTGCCTATTGGGCACCTCTCCCATTCAGTGGATCTGTTTCAGGTTGATGTGGTTTCCCCAGAAATACACACCTCAGTGAAGAGAGCACTGCAAGGCTTTGCTCTCCAGCATGCTGGAAGTTAGAGTTCCACACCCCAAGTGGCCATTTTCCATCCTAAACACAGCATGGCAGAAGTTCCACTGAATGTACTCTTTTTGTGGCTGTAAAGTTTCTGGGCGGGTCTTCCCTATTTACTTAGAGGTATAAATATCACTAGCTAAGCAAATTGATAAACAGACCTCTCCACACACAACTTTTCACCTCACATTCCCAAATATGAGCCACATTCTGCCCTCACTTACAAAGTCAGTAGATTTGCAGGGCTGCAATGGAGGGCAGTAGCTGACTTCCAACAGTGAATTTAATGCAAGGAACAGGAGAGACAAGCTAGGGCACCACCGAGAGCTGTCCTAATGTGATTCCACTGCTGAGGATTATGGCAGTGAGGAATTGCCAAAACACTAGATCTCCACAGTCTTATCTCCTCTCACCCTAACACAGCCCGGTCCATCCCACAACGGCTCCTGGAAACACCCGCTCTATGAGAGCCGTAGGCCAGCAGTAGATCTGAGCCTCAGAGTTTGCAATATGAAATGTGTGCCAAGGCTGGTAATAGTTTTCTCCATGACATTACTTGGTGAAATACCACAACAGAGATTGTACTAAATTTTTGTTGCCTCTTGAGGCAACTTTTAAGTAGAGTTGGACAAAAAATCAATTTTTGGGGATTTGTCAGCAAATCAGAAAAATCTGTTTCAGACTAGCAAAATAAGAGTGAGCGTACCTTTGTTTTATAACCTTTAGGTTATGGTTATGGCACTTGTCTGGGATGTAGGAGGCCAGGTTTAAATCCCCACCCCGGAGCTGTGCCTAGAACTCAGATTTCTTGTCTCCCAAGTGAGCACTGCAAGGACCAGGCTATAGGCTGTTTTAGAAGAGGTTGCTCTCAATCTCTCCTGTTGAAGCTGGTCCACTTTGTGGACCTACCTACACATTCATTGGCCCAAAGAGAGAGAGCACAAGAGAATGACTCTATAGCCTGGTGATGAGTATGAGGCACTCACCTGGGACGGGGCAGTGCTGAGTTCAAGTCCTTGTTCCATGGAGTGGATTTAAGCTGGGGTTTCCCACATCTCATGCAAAAACCCTAACCCCTGGGCTAAAAGTTAAAATGGGGGGGAAAAAATTGTCTTATTTTTCTGGCCTGCGATAAGTTTTTTTTCCAGGAAAACTAATTGGATCAAATTCACAAAGTTTCAGGTCAACTGAGACTGCATGTTTTGGCAAATTTAACTATTCAAAAAAAATTTCATAACCTAGATCGCTAAGGGCCAAATGTTGCCTTTGGATGTGCCCACATGCCTCCTATTTAATTCAAAGAGAGCCCTGTAAGCAGAGCCCAGGATGGAGAAAAGACTATCCCAGTCTGTGTTCAAATACATCTGAACAGTATTTCTAAACCTGGTGTCTTTTTTAAACCTTGTGGAGATTATACAGAGCTGCCTATGTAACTCCATCCAACTGAGGAGCTGACTTTGAATTTGCAAAGGGTATGAATTAAAAGCAGTTCTTGAAATTACAAAGCACAGAAAAGATGTCTCAGAAGCAGGGTCAACTGATGTTATTGTGAAGACATCAAATAGTTCTACCTCTTAACAGTAAGTGGGATGGAGAGGGGTTTCATGCTGGACAAGCTCTGATTACACCCACTTTGGAAGAGATCTTTACTGAATTTAGTGGTGAGGAACCGCTAACCAGGCGGGTTTTTATGGTGTCTTTTAGATTTAAAATCAAACTAATTGGACAAGGAACAAGAACTACACTATTTACCAAACAAAGGGATATAAAATACACTTGCTGGAATTCTCTACAGAGTAATTTTGTTTCCTACAAATTTCATGGGGAAAATTGTAATGGAGAAGCCCAAGTTTTCAGAAGTGACTATTGATTTTTAGGTGTCCAACTTGAAGCACCTTTAAAAGGGGCTTTTCAGAAAGTTTTGAACTTCCACCCTATGAAAATCAGACACCCCTGAAAATTTTGACTGCCTACTGTATTGTAATATGCTGAGTTAAGTTTTACAGCAGACTGGGAAGGAGAGCAGGTAAGCTAAAGATTTATCACTAACAATGCTGTTCCCCAAGCACATATATTAGATAACAGTGACCAGAATAAACAATTGCAGCAGTGAATGAGTAATCCGAATTTATTGTAATAGATCTTTGGGCTGATAACTGCCCTTTAACCTACATGTTGTTTGTAGTAGTGTTGGTCCCAGCATATTAGAGATACACAAGGTGGGTGAAGAAGATCTCTGTGTAGCTCGGAAACTTGTCTCTTTAACCCAGGTGGCACAATTCAAGGTAAGGTGAATCCAAGTAACCTAATTTCTTTCTAATGCAGGAGAAATAACTGCTGCACTGCTCTGTTGTGGGGGAAGATCAGAGTCAGGGCTGGCTCCAGGGTTTTTGCTGCCCCAAGCAGCGTGTGTTTTTTTAATTAAAAAAAAAAAAAAAGCACCATCTGCAGCTCTACTGCTGCTGCTTCAGTCTTCGGCAGCTGGTCCTTCGCTCCAAGAGGGAGTGAGGGACTTGCAGCCAAAGAGCCAGACGTGCCGCCCCTCTCCGTTGGCCACCCCAAGCAGCTGCTTGCTGGGCTGGTGCCTGGAGCCGGCCCTAGTCAGAGCTCATATTTGTCTTCTGATATTGGTAGTGTCACTCGCACACTGCCTTCAGCAAATCATTTGTGTATCAGTTTCTGCAACTGTAAATCTGGAATGATGCTGGATCACTTCACAAGCGTGTTATAAATGTTTCAATAGCACTATGGGATCAGAGCCAAAAGGTGTTGTGTAAGTGCCAATTATGGTGCAATGCCCTCCCCAGACTGGGAAACAGAGAGCTGCTGGGAAAGGGCCTATGAAACCTCTGCAAGGTTCATCTAGTAAGAACACGTAGAGCCTCTATCTCACAGCTCTGGACTTGCTCTAGTCAATAAAGACCAGATCATCCCCTGCTGCAGTAGAACACATAGGATTATTACCAGGGATGATAAGGCAGAGGAGTTGAGTTTCATCTGTCTGTTCCAACTGGGTTTTGCCCATTTGTTGGGACCCTTCTGCCTCTGCCTTGGCCCTTAGAGCTCTATCAGAGTTGCTCATGAAATGACCGTGTGTGTGTGAGAGAGAGAGAGAGAGAATTTTCAACAAAAACAATAAAATGTCAAATTTTCATCACATTCCTTCTACATTTGAGAGGGGACAGGTTGTAGCACAACTGTTTTGAGTACGTACTCAGGCCACTAGCCCAAACCACTGCCAGTACTGCTGTGTATGTTATTTTTAGGCATGTCTCTGGCTACGTGACCTAGGAATTATACTTTCCAGCTGCTGCGTAGACATATCCTTACTGCTACAGATTTCTTAGGTACTGTTATCAGTTTATCACCTGACTGGATCAGCTGCAGTTACTGGTAACCTGCTGCACTTAAGAGCATTGAGAGTTTGAAGTTATTAAGGAGGAATAGCTTGCAATAAAGATAATGAAAGAAGAACGGCTATTTATAAGTGAAACTGAAGCAAACAAACTGGACCTTTTATCACTCTGTCATATGCTTTTTATAAATAACATAACAATAACTTCTTTATTTGGAAGAAGCTACACATTAATTGCAGTTTGCCAGGTGAGAAATAGCAGCACCATTATTTAACACACTTAATTTACTAGCATGCATAGAATGGCAAATCTTACTTATTGCCTCTGTAATTTGTGGCTTGAAATCAGTGAGCTCCTCCCTAATTCCTGCTGGCTGCTATACCAGTAGCAGAAATTTTATAATGCAAGGAAGACAGAACTTTGGTAAAATCAGGGTTTCACAAAATTGTGGGACTAGATGATAGGCTATTAGTATGTTACTTACTAACAACCTCCCTCCCCACCCCTGCAAACCTCCTGTTACTAAAAAAGAGGCAAAAGCTTAACTAAATAGCTAGATCATACCTGGTGCACCCTGAAGTGCTCCAAATTCTAGCTTAGGAAGACTACCAGAGAAGAGGTTTTAAAGATGTGACACCACTACCTTCCACGGAGCTTGCCCTGCCATGGAGAGTTTATTCCTATATATCATAGAAAGAACAAGGAGCT
This sequence comes from Mauremys mutica, assembly GCF_020497125.1. Taxonomy (NCBI): domain Eukaryota; kingdom Metazoa; phylum Chordata; order Testudines; family Geoemydidae; genus Mauremys; species Mauremys mutica. Next base: position 76,013,225 of record NC_059077.1, read on the forward strand.
ACTACAAGATGTCATATAGCCTATAGGTATCTCCTCCCAAGATGTAGCTATGCACATCTCTCCCACCTATACATCTCACTTTTTCTATTCTCTCTCTCCTTCCCAGAACAACTTTCACTTAATATTCAGGTACTGTACCTACTTAAGTAACAATAGCAAAACAAAATCAACAATGGTGTGTATAATCATCTTGTGTATTGTGTTTAATGGCAGTTATCTTTTTCCTATGTACATGATACTTTGTATCCGCTGTGTTGAATTAATCTGGTTACTGGTCACATACTCATTGATTTCAGAGCCATTAAAAACCCACCCTTGTTGGTCAGACAGGAAGCCCTGTGAAAGGCCATCCCTCAGTTACTCAAGTCATGACGAACTAGAAGTGTCCATATTAAACTCCATTAGTTGTTTATAAACAAGTTTCCTGGTCTTCGGCAATGTAGGAAGCATGGAAATAGGGCTATATGGAATAATGATACTGATGAGGTAATTTTCCATTGAGAAGGCACTTTGCCAGTGCTTAGTTGCAGATTAGAGAGCAATCATTTGGCTGTGCTGCCAAGTGCAAAATTAAAAACTAGCTCTTATCTATACATCTGCAGATAGCACTAAGTGTTCTTTCCAAAGTAAAGAATTAACCGGTGGCTTAACCGCTTCATTACAACTGGTTCCTGGTATAGTGCAAAACACAGCTCAGGAACTGTTCCACCAGCATGGTAGTGCCCATGACTTTGGAGGATTAGCACAACCCTTCAATGTGATCTCATTCTGCTTCAGTACAAAAGCTGCAGCTGAGGCAAGCCGTGAAGGGAAGTTTGTACAGGGAAGTCACTTTTTACCAATGTTTAATTCCAACACGTAAGTGATGAACTCTTGACTTTTTCTCATGGAATACAGTTTGTGACACAGACTTATGATTCTCATGTGAACAACTACATCTAAAACAATCACTACATGGTATCCAGCTTCAATCAGAGCACAGTACTGACAAGTTACTCAAGTTTTAAGACGAAACCTACCGCTGATCCTTGTAGTACTCCACTAAACACCTTTCTCAACAGATACTTTACTACTTATCATTACCCCTTGTGTTCACCCTTTAGCCAGTTTACTGATCTACATGCCAGTGTTCCCATGCCATCCAATTTGAATTACTTTAAGAGGGATTTCATCAAATGCTTTACTGACATTAAAATATTAAATCTACTATCTCCCCTTCATTAACTAATTTACTAATTCTATCAAAAAAGCTATCCAGTTAGCTGGCTGAGGTTTGGTCTTTATAAACCCATGCTGTTTTACACCTGTGGTTCTTTTAAGGCTTGTCTGCATGGGGAAAATAGCTATGTCAGTCAACTTCCCCATGCAGATAAGCCCTTATTCTCTAAGCGCTCAAAAAGGATGGCAGGAGTTTTACCACATTAGCTGATCTTTGGAAACATCTTCATGTAGACAATATAGTTTGTAATTTTCTTGAGTGTTAGTCAGTTGAGGTACACAGTAGGGGTGAGGCTAGATTTACCTCGAAGAGATAATATGTGAACACTACCCTGGCCTTGCCTTCACTAGGATTTTATTTTGTGTTAGCTAACGGGCGTTGGCCCCCACACATACACACTACCTTTATCCTAGTGAAGAAATGGCCTAAGGTTGAAATCATGGCCCTATTACAGTCAATGGGAGTTTTGTCATTGACTTCAACAGTGCCCACGATTTCACCCTAAAAGTTCAGAAAAGTGATACCAAATACACTATTGGTGTAAGCAAATCCAGCTCCACTCAAGTCCCCATTTCTGCCAGCATTGCTCTTCAACCTTTTCCTCAAAATTTGTTCTATTATGTTGGTTGAAATGGAAATTAAACTTATGAGAAAGTAATTGCTAGAATTGCTCTCATGTCTTCTATTGAAAACCAAGCCTATGTTTGCTTTCACCGAATCTTTTGGTATCACCTCAGATGTCTTTTTTTTCTTCAGTAGCTTTTAATCATGATGCGTAGTTTTTGTAGGTTTTCTAAGTATTCAAGTGGTAGAACACAGATACTATTAAATAGGGGAGGCTCAAAAATGTGAACTACATCTTCATAAAAAGTATGTCTCTCCTCCTGTTCACAATTGCACAAACCACTTCTTTTCCCATTTGCAATCTCATAACATCTCTTTGGAACCATAGAATGGTTGCTAGCTAAAAACACATTAAATGCATTCTGATCTTTTAATGTCATGCAATAAATGAAAACAAGACATTCAGCATAATTTGGCCAGCCACTTTTTACAGGCCAATGCTCTATAAATGCTCTTATAGTAAGTGCTGTATAAGACTATTCTCACCTATCCTCTGTTGTTTGTATTAACTGTGGAACTACTCAAATACAGCCTCTAGCAAGTGGAAACTATTTGGAAAGTTTTGGCACAGCAAATTTAAAAAAAACCAAACTGCTCTGCAATTATTCTTTTTTGTTCCCTATTTAATTATAGAACTTCATTCCATGTAGAAATGGAGATATTTAATCATTTCAGACTGATTTCTGGTAGTACTGAGCTCTAAAATCATGCTGCCAACACAACTCTGCTCATTACTCTTCTATTGTTCATAGTCCAGGAATCAGGCCCTCATAATGTCATACTGAGGATCACACTGAATAATATATAATTTTTTTCCACAAGAGGCAAGACCTTGTGTTATATTGCCTCTCACCATCAGAAACCAGATTAAAACACTGACCATAGCCCTTTAATATCTAAATCTGAAGAATGTCTGCCATAACAAGTATAATATTAGAATCATTTTATGAATATGTGAGGTTAAGAACAGTATTGTATTCTTCCATATGAAACCATGATCACATTCTCAACACTTCCTAGTTGATGGCTTTGGCCATTGTGAGTGACTAGTGATTAAATTGTTCATTTAACACTAAGCAGAGTACTTCAATCATTCTCTCATCTTTGACTGTTGCTATTTACCTGTCTTTTTTTTCCTCCCCTTCAGTTTTTCATCACTCAGTTCCTATTTCTTGAATTAGCTATTAGCATATCCTGAATTTTCTTTGGTGAGGTGGAAAGATTTGCTTCTGGGTTCCTTGGTATAATTTTTGTTCCTTTTTTTTTTTGTTAGCAGTAGAGGAGTTTTGCTTCCATTCCCCAAAATGTACTTTTAAAATGTATCTTGAATGTAAAAAGGTTAAAACACAGAATATAAAGTTTACTACTATAAAATCAGAGACTTCCATCAGCTCTCTCTATAATAAAACAACTTAAATATGTGTTACACCCTTTTCACTTTATATGGATTTTGTTGTGGTTCATACCTGTGCCTGCTTGACTCTACATGTCGACAGGTGTGAAATGTGCATGTTATTCTGCAGATTCAATTGCACTGCTTATGCCCCAGGACTAGCTCACTATTACATGTTTCTCTTTGGGCTTCCACAGCCACAACTGCAAGCCACATGAGAACAAGAGGGACCTGTCTGTCTTTCACTCATTTGAACTTAAAGCCTGGCAACATCAGTTCCTTTTTAAGGAATAAACTTGTACACAAGTTAACAACCATGCTGGAGTTACATGTCATTAGGCTAATGTGCTGTTTAACTATGGTTATCAATCATACTGTGATTAAAACCCTTTTCTGCTTAGTAAAGCGTGTGAGGCAAAAGCATTGGCATGTTCCAAAATGATTAAAATGTGCTCTTGGGGTGGGGAGAGGGAAAAGAAAATGGATCTTTGTGAATTACTAACAAAACCATGGTGTTTGTCCACTGCAGCCACAGCTGTGATCAGTCCAGTCCAAACATCCAATCTGACCAACAAAACAATTAGAAAGCTCACTATGGGAGGGAAAAAAAAAGTGATAGTGTAACACAGACCAACCCTGCTCGTTGATGGGCTGGATCAAACAGGTGACCTCTGGAGCTTAGTGCATGAGCCTCTACCGCATGAGCTAAAAACCAGCCTGCTGCTAGCTAAGGCTGTAGAGCAAACTCATTAATCTCTCGTTCTAAGTGGTCCTGGTGCCAGCACATGGGACAGAACACCACACCCAGGAGGTGTGTGGGTTACAGTAGCAAGCTGGATTCACTAACCAATCTATGACCTGGACATGGTCAGCTAGACCAGACTTCCTTTACTGTGATGGAGGAAAAGAAAGCCTCTTCACTTCACGCCTGCGGTAGGACAAATGGATGCAAAGTATTGTTAAAAATAGACAACAAGACAAAAGACCCTATTGTGCCAAAGGTTTCCAACTGCATAACCCTGATACCCCACTGTTTTGTGCCCAGGGCCATAACTAGGGCAGGTGAGGGAGGCAGCTGCCCAGGGCACAGAGTCAGTGGGGGCAGGAGGTGCAAAAATAGGACCGTGCAGGATCCGGCCCAGCAGCATCAGCCCCTCCCCTGCAACAGGATTCAGCCCAGCAGCATGGGCCAGAGTCCATGGGCATAGTTTTGGGGGCATTTCTCTCCCCCTTCCCCCCCAAACAGAGGCCCTGGCCAGGAGTGGAGGGCCTGGTCCAGAGCTGCTTCTCAATGCCTCTGCAGCTGGATGCCGCCTCCTGGATCCTAGTGCCGCTCGGCTTCCCCTTCTACATGTGCTGAGCACCCTCTGTGGCCTACATCCTGTTTTCTGTACAAAGCAAGTGCCTGTGGGGGGGGGGGAACAGAGCAAGGGGGAAAGAGGGTCATGTGGGGGGAAGAGGAAGGAAGGGGGATGGGATAGGGCAGGGCAAGGGAAGAGACGGGGATAGGGGAATGGGCAGGGACATGTGGGAGTAGGAGTAGGGGCAGGGAGCAGAGACTAGTGGGGAGAGGAAAGGGGGTGGGGAGAGGGAAGGGACGGGGCAGGGGGCAGAAGGAGAATGGGGGAAGTGGGAGCCCTGCATGCAGTTTTCCCTCAGCAGCAGCTGGGGCTCCCCCCCAATAAGCTGGTTCCCCCCCGCACCGCACTGGCAGCCCACCTCCAGTGGGTACCCACTCCAGTGCCCTCCAAAAACCCATTCCAGCACCCCCCAAATATCCCTCCCAGTACACAGACACCTCTCCCACACCCCCTAAACGCCCCCTCCAGCTCCCTCTCCTCCTGGCAGTGTCCTTTATATGGGAACTTAAATATAGTAACCCTAGAGATCTCTCCATTCTCATGGCCTTGGTTTCCAGAGCTGGCGGGAGCAAGTCCTGGGCTGGGCACTGTGCTGGTGTGGCCGAGGTCAGAGCTTGGGCTGTGTGACTGTGAGCCCAGCAGCCATGAGGTGGGGCAGGGCAGCCAACGGGAGCAAGGGCGATTCCGCTCTGCACACAGCAAGTGTGGTGGGAGTGACCCAGCTGCAATGTCAGGTCCCCTGGAGGCGAGGGGGTGTGACCAGGCTGTTGAGAGGCAGGTGGGATGAGTACTGCATGGAGCACCTCTGGGAGCATCCTACGGCAGCTACGACTAGGGGCCGACTCCCAGGGGCATCACTGGCCGAGCTCCTTCAGGGCACAGGCTTGGAGCTATGCCACGTGCCATGCCTAGGGAGCATCAACTGTGCAGAGGTGGCTTGGCTTGGGAAGCAGGGCAGGGAGGGCTGCCGGGCAGCCAGCCAGCACCCCGGCTCCCACAGCATGGAAAGCCAGGGGCCCCAGCGGATCAGGTGGCTCCCACCAGCTTCCAGTCTGCCAGGTCCTGGCAGGAGATGACTGTTTTCAAAGTGTGGGGTGCAGCCTGTTAGGAAGGTGCCCCCCCCCCGCCACACACACACACACACACACACACACACACACACACACACACACACACACACACACACACTTTGAAAACCTCTGTGCTAAATGGAAGGCAGAAATTGCATCACTTCTAGTGGTGCAAATATGATAGCTCACCTCAGGCATTAAAATGCTTAGTTGCAGCTCTTGCTGTGCCACAAAATCACATACACTTGGGCAAAGTGAGTGTAAAATGCAATGCACAAGATAAGGCATAGCAAGAAAATCAGGCCCACTGCACATGGTGATTCTTTGGGAAAAATGAAATTAATACTTTTGCAGCCAAATTCTACAAGGGTCATGGATGGAAAGGTTAAATGCTGCTGGGCACTAAGGTTCCTAATGCTATCAGCAAGGAAGAAATTCATTCATGATTGTGTAGGTGATTTCAGAGGAAAACGAGCAAGATCATTTCATTTTGCACGACAGTCTGAATAACACTCAGCAATTCAAGGGCTAGTAAATGAGAACATAGAGTGGCTGATCCAGGAATTTAGTAGGAATAAGACATACCAAGTAGTACATTTATTGGGGATCGTTGCACTTTTCAGATGGCTAAAGCCATTTGCCTGTGTATAGCCATCAAATTGCGTAGCCGGGCCATTTGCTATACTTGATGAATACTTGCCTGGAAACTTGCTGTCCTAAGTGTCCATGGCTTCTACTGTTTGGCTGCTCTCTGTGAATGGGTTGCGTAGCCAGGCCATTTGCTATACTTGATGAAACTTGCTGCCAGACATGTTAATATCTATTATTGCTACACTTTGCCTGTGTCTTATAACATCACCTAAACTGATGCTACACTGTCCTAAGTGTCCATGGCTTCTACTGTTTGGCTGCTCTCTGTGAATGGGTTGCGTAGCCAGGCCATAGGCCCCTGAGTAAGCAGCTGAGACAGGATCCATTATGATGAATACTTGATGAATACTTGCCTGGAAACTTGCTGCCAGACATGTTAATATCTATTATTGCTACACTGTCCTAAGTGTCCATGGCTTCTACTGTTTGGCTGCTCTCTGTGAATGGGTTGCGTAGCCGGGCCATAGGCCCCTGAGTAAGCAGCTGAGACAGGATCCATTTGTTGGTCCCTAGGTAAAGGATGTGAGGCTCTAATCCTTGGAGCTTTGATCAGCTCCACTCTTTGAAGTCTCTGAATGGCTAGTCACTCCCTAGTACTGCGCTGAGCTGAGCTAAGCAGGGAGACTTGGTATAAAAGTTATTTGCTAGGCAAACTAGACAGCTGTGAACAGAGGCAGCTAACAGGAGAGTTTCAGAGGGAGTGAGAGAGGCTCTCCTAGGTTCAGCAGTATGGGTGATTTCAAGATGTCCAGCGATGGAACAATCGAGAAGAACTGGAATTGTTCATTTGTGTGTATAAATTTGCTCTAGTTGGTATTTCTGAAACCTGGTGGGATGAGTCCCATGACGGGAATGTTAAAATAAATGGCTATATAACCGATTTAAGAAAGCTGGAGTGGGCAAAAGGGGAGGGGAAGTGGTACTGTGTGTCAAAAATGGCATTACCTGTTTCCAAGTCACTGCTAACGCAGAAGAATATGATCTTGAAAGTGTATGGATCAGTGTCCTAACAGATAAAGCACACGAGGGTGTAGTGTTCTAGGGTGCAATCCAGACTAGTGAGAGGTTGTGTCACCATCCGCCCTATAATCCTGGGTGCCTTAAATGCTCTGCTGCTGTGGCTCACAGCCTGGACACCAACAGTCAGCAGACAAGCATGAAAGCCCCTGAGTGTCTATGTGCTGAGCTGCCAGGGTTCAGCACTCTGACCCCAGCAAACTGCCTACAACACAAACAGTCCCACTCTAGTCTCTATCACCCACTTATTTTATGCAAGGTGACCCCAAACACACTCCCCATCCTGAATGTCCCCAAAACTATCTGCCTTGAAGTGTTCTGCCCTCTCCTCGTACACTTACAGAAGTTAAGTTTGCTGTTCCCTTTTAAGAAACAGTACATAAGCAACTTACCACTTTACTGGAGTGAACAAACACTCTGTTCTAATCACAGACATATGATAATGGGCACTTCAGTCTAGCAGAGCAAGGTATAAACACAGTCTAATGACTGGAAGTTGAAGCTAGACAAATTCGGACTGGCTAGGTGGTGTAAACTTTTAAAAGAGTAATTAACTATTGGAACAATTTAGGAAAGGTCATGGTAGGTTCTCCATCACTGACAATTTTTAAATCAAGATTGGATGTTTTTCTAAAAGATGTGCTCAAAGAATTATTTTTGGGAAATTGCATGGTCAGTATTATACCAGAGGTTAGACTAGATGATCAAAATGGTCCCTTTTGGTGCCTTGGAATCTATGAACGTTTAAAACAAAGGTAGGTATAACAGTTGCTGTCAACAAGGTATTTCAGTCTATAGGACTTCCGAAAAATGTGCTGATGGAATTGAGGCCTGGTCCCATGTAAGGACTTGTCTACTGGGTGTGCTAGTGTGCACTAGTTGGGACACAAATTATAATGTGCACAAGCATATTGTGCACTAACTGTACACATAGACCCTGCTGGTGTAACGCTGACAGACCCTGGTTGTCGGTGGGCAGGATCAAACCTGGGGCCTCTGGAGCTTAGTGCATGAACCTCTAACGCAGTGGCTAAAAGCCAAGCGCCTGTTAGCAAAGGCTGTAGAACAGACTCATTTTATACCTCTCTCTAAGTGGTCTCGGTGCCACGAGATGGGACAGAACACCACAGCCTGGAGGTATGTGGGTTACACTGGCACACACTAGAAGCTCCCCAGTAAGCACTGATATAATGCAGTTTTATAATGAGACTATGTCAAGGTGTGCTAGGGAACTTTTGTTATGAGCCAGCTGAGTGCAAATCACCCAGTGCCTGCCAGTGTGTTGCACGCTAACTAACGCACGGTATAGACAAGGCCTGAATCTGCACCAGAATTCCCCTTAACTATAGTAGAAGCTGCCTCAGGTCCGTTGTCATCAGGGATAAAAAGTAGTACTGTGACTTCCTGGTAGTTTAACCTGACATCATGATGAAGCAGCTGCTTCTCTAGTGGTTAAATCATACAGCTTGAAGGCAGGAAATGTATGTTCTATTTCCTGTTCAGCTCATACTTTATGCACAAGTTGCTTAAGATTTGCAAAATTATTAGGGCCGCACTTGCCAATTTCATAACCCAGCTACAAAAAATGGAGAAATAAGTTAATGTTCAGATGTAAGCATGAATCTTTCACCATAGGTAACAGATAATTGTGCAATTTAAAAAAGAAGAGACTTCTGCAAAACAAATACACATAACCCATGTACCAGTCCTTTTGTTGGAACAATCCATATCGAATAGACAGAGCTAAGCCCTCAGTTTAATCTATTTGTTTTTCTTTAAGGAGCTGGTGATGAGCAACTGGAATAGCAAATAACATAATCAGCATGCAAACTGGAGTATTTTAGGCAAATATTGGCTAGTATAAGGTTAGCAAATGTACAGCTGTAGCATGGTTTGAAATACATGGATTATTACATCAGAGTTGACAAAAAACACAGAGCAAACTTACACAAGCCATAGGCTAAGAGATATTGCAGTCATTTTTCTTGTAAAGGTCAGAACACATCTCAAAAAAGGAATGATTCACTCTGCCCCACGTCCTCCCATTCTTTCAGCATCACAGTAGAGAGTTCCACAATCTTGCCCACTCCCCAGAGTTGCAACCTACGTGTCATGCTTGACGTCTCTCTGTCCTGTACCATCATTTTCAAGCATTTGCTAAATCTTGTCATTTCTTCCTTTTCAACAGACCCAAAATCCATTCCATCCCTTCCATTCCTGCTGCAATGTCCATATCTTGATAATCTCTCACCTGCCCTACTGTAACCTCCTCCACTGTAGCCTTCCTAATATAACCTTCAATTTATCTAAAATACTGCTGCCAAACTTATCTTTCTCGTATACCACTATGACCACATCCTCCCTTTATCATTTCCTCCCTATCAGTTTTAGTTTTCTCATCCTCACTTTCAAGGCTCTGCCCTTGCCTGTATCTCTTCACTCTTGTGTTTGGACCCCAAACTTTACCAATCCACCTCCCTCCATGTCACCTTTTCAATTTCTCCCATAATTTGCTCTCACCTTCTTTTATGCTACTTCCTATGCCTAGAATGGCCTCCCTGATCCTGTATGCCATGCACCTTCCTTCTTCACATAACCTTAATCTACATATTTCTTCCTCTATCCTTCTGCCTGTTATCTGCCTTAGAGCCCTCACATGCACTTGCATCTGACGAAGTGGGTATTCACCCACGAAAGCTCATGCTCCAAAACGTCTGTTAGTCTATAAGGTGCCACAGGATTCTTTGCTGCTTTTACAGATCCAGACTAACACGGCTACCCCTCTGATGTTGTGAGCAGTTTCAGAGGAGGGATCATGAGTTTACTCACTCAGAGTTGACATTGTGAACCCTTTTTTCAAGCTAGCAAGTACTTCCATTAATAGTCCCACAGGCTCCAATGGGATTACTTGAGTAAGCAAGGGGTTCACAATCTGGGCCTATGTTAAGTGCTATGCACACTTATGGCACTATATGTAAATATTGTTTAATAATAAAAGATAGTGCTGGGAACCTGGAAGTGTTCACTCTGTGGAATCAAGATTGCAATATTTAATCAATGGTCTATGAAAAATAAGTGTTGCATCAGTAAGGAGGAAGCCTGCTCTAAGTTAGAACTAAAGTTCAAGACAATGCAATGCAATGATATCCTCAGACCCATTTACATTTGACACCTATTGCGCTCAGAACATTGTATCATTATAGCCTCGTCTAAGTCACATACTGACAATAGATCTATTAGCGGCTTGGGGGTTTTGTTTTCTAAACCTCAAGGTGAAAACTTGAAAATTCAAGAACGCCTATGGGAATTAAACATAGGCCATAGAGGTACGAGAGCTTTATTCTTGGCTTTCCGTCTCTGAGTGTGATCCTGGCAAGTTACTTAACCTTTTTGCCTTCATTTCACCATCTGTAAAACTGGGATAATAATGCTTCCCTACCTCAATGAAATGGCAAAGCTAAATTCATTACAGTTCGCAAAGGAATTTGAGATCCCTGGATAGAAGATGTTATGGGAGTGTAAATTATTATTACCAACTTACAGAGGTGGTATAAAACTTGCATTCCTGGAAAAGTATTCCTTCTTCTATGGTACAGGAGTCGAACTTTCTCAGTTTCCATTCCACACAGAAGAGCGCTCAACCCAATTTGGGGGATTCTTGCACTGAAAAAGGGACAAAAAAACCCCCAAACAAATAGAAGTAAAGCATTGAATAAGGTATTTAATTTGGTTTGCCCTTTTCCATGGAGGATAGGTGTTTGAGTGCAATTAAACTGAAATAGTATGTTCATCTTTGACTTTTTTTTTTAAGCTAATGTTTTATACAAGAATGGTATTAATCAGCTGAGGCTTAAGCAGAGTGAAGTAGCTGTAATTATCAGCTAAAGAAGCAATGTTCCCAGCTGTGCAGAATGTAAAAGGCACTCATAAAAGTAGAGGCTGGTGTTTTTACCCATCTGCCTAATGAATGCAAAGGCTGATCCACAGTGTGACCTCATGAGTCAGAAGGAGAACTTAAAAACCAAATGCACTCTGCTGCTATTTAGCAGGTCTTGTTCTGACCAACAGTGCCACCTAGAGGACAATAAAGTGAAAATGAAGTCCACACAGCTCACTGTACAAGTGTTTTTCCCCTTTCTCCAAAAGATTGGAAATTGTTCATGTTACATAAAGGGTGGGCAAGTTCACTCTCTTCCTCCCACTACCACCTCGACCCCCACAAAATATTTAATGTAAAAATTATGCTATGGACAACTCAGTGTAAATTGTTTAGATGGGTATCCATTACTGATCACTTCCAAATTGAGGCCAGATGCCCAACACTGGAAAAAAATATAGTAGCTGCAGGTGGGATTGGCAAACTAACTCAATTATTCAAAGATTGCATGCACCTGGAAGTTGAAAAAAAACTAAGTTCAGCACAATTTTGCTGTTCAATAAAGAAACGTAGTCTCCTTTTCACTTCAAAAAATAATTTGCACTTTCATAGCTTCAGTTATGCAAGATTTAATTGATACATGAACACTAGCCAAGCAGACCTCACTACACTTCGAGAACTATGTAAAGGATACTGCAAAGGTACTTGCAACCCACCTGCCTCATGTAGAAATAACCTCTTGAACAACATCCTTTCCAATATATACATTTTTAATACTTCATATCTCCCTTCTACCCCTTCCCCTGTACCCAGTCTATTTTTCACATTACCAGTACACATTTATGTAATGTGTATCTAGTGAGGTACATTATGCAGGAGGAATGTGACACATGTTTCACAAGACAAGCTTGGCAAAGCACTTTTGAGCATGACCATCAATTTAGGGACAGCTTCCATTGAAAGTAATGCGAAGACTTCCACTGATTTCAATACAAGTTGATTGGTTTCTCAACACAGTAGTGGCATCAAATTAGAGTTCTGGTAACCACAAGGTTTTGAATTCCTATGATGTTCAGCAACAAAAACAAAGATTTTTAAGAGGGATATCACAGAAAGAGCAGCATGATGTAATATATGCAGTAGGCAATTCTGAATTTGCTGTTGTATTAGTACTAGAATATAACTGCAGAGACTTTCAAGGTTGTTAATTTAGCATTGTGGGGCAGCTATTTGCAAAAATCCAACCTGAGACTCACTGTAAGCTAGTAGTATCCACTAGTTATTGAGCCTGAAAGCAATTCCGATGTCATCAGGCTGGTAGTTCACTCTCTTATTACAAACTGTGCTAGGATACAATGGAACATAATGGGAACAGCAATTCTTTCCCATGGATTTGTAGGTGATTTTTCATGATTAGTTGGTGACAGAAGCCACTGCTTCACTGCTTATAAAAGAAAAGAAAAGGCACTAGTAGAATGTATGTGTTTCATTGGCTACAAATAAAAATGCCCCCCTCCCCAAAAGGAAGGCGTTTGCAAGTGTCTTCTCTTCAAGGTCATTTCATAGTAAATGATACTGTATTAAGAAATTAATTATTGACCACGTCGTAACATTTGCAATTAACTGATGTTTCACATTCAATAGTAATTAAGTTTATGCACCAGCAGAAGCCACCAACAGCAGTTGCATTATATGGCAAGCTGCATTATGTAGCTCACTAGCAGCTCTAGAACATATACTTCATAAATATTCAAACTGGCTTTCTCCGGGTGCAACAATCAAATGGCAGTTAATGCAGTTTAGTCTGAACTTATCTGACTTATTAATTGACCATATATACTGCTGCTATAGGCATCTAATCTATGGCACAAGTATCCATGCCAAAAACTACCCCACCATCATTTACACCCTCCCCAGACCAGCTTCAACAAAAACCACTCTGGTGACCAAATCAGAGATGTCCAGTTAACCATTTTTACAGAGCTGCTAGAATCACCCACGGGTAGCAGTAGTCGTCTAAGGACCTGATGAAAGTGTGTTAAAATACAACCAGTCACACACTGAAGGATTGAACTGTAATTCCAGATCAAATTCTAGCAACTACACTAACAACATGAGCTTTGATCTCATGATTTGTGAGATCAGCAAACGTCTAGATGGAATTATAGTCCCAATAACGTGCAGGTGCTTGTTACTTATTCTCTATAAAGTAGATAAATGGTGGCAATAGTCAGCAGTAAACAAGGGTAGCTGCAGAGGTGCTCGAAACTGAGAATTTCCCTGAAGTCTCTGCAAGAACTAAGGAGCATCAAGAAGGGGAAACAGCTTAATCATGTAATGACTAGTGATCCATCTGCTGCTGGAGGACTGGGTGTTCTAGTTTTGAATGTCTCAAGCGATGCACTTCTATGTCTCTACAAAGACTATGTCCTATTTTAAATACCAGTCAGTTTACAATCAAAGGCTGGACATTCAAAAATGTTCAGCATTGGCCTAGGTCTGCTAAAATTCCCATTGACTTCTCTTGTAGCCGAGTCAGGTCAGCTTCCAGCTCTTTAGAAAGTGCCACCCAAAAGACTTCCCATGCTACGGAATTATCAAGTATTTTAAGTTAATAATCTATCCTTTGTTTTACATAAAAAATTATTACATGCTACGAAGAGACTCAGCTAGTGCTGCAATAAGCAGGATTGTGACATTTGTAGCCAATCTCATGTGATAGTGCATGATCTATGTTGTGGCCCTGGGCTAAAGCCCAAATTGAACACATCAGCATGTTCTGCAATTATGGAATCCTCTGCATGGAGGTTTGGGGAGAAAAACTGTGTATATTATAACACTGACCAGATTACCACCAACCCAGTGCCTGTTTGGCCCACGATATGCTCAGCACAGGATTGGGAAAAGGGGACCATTTTACAGCCACCTTTGAACCTCTTTGATTGTAGGTCTAGCTCCCATCTGACCCCCTCAGGGTTGCTGTAATTTACCAGGGGCCATTATGGCTGTTGAGCATATCTGGAGTGCAATAGCACCCTGTTTTTCCCCAACAAACCCCTCTTCCCTGGGGACTCCTCCTTCCCTAAGGATATTCCCCAGCACCTGGTCTATGGCTTCTTTATGCTGGTTGAGTGGCACAAAAGGAACATAACACAAAGGATAATCTGGCCCCATGACTCAATCCCCAGTTGCCAACTGGAGCAGCCCAGAGTACAGGAGCAGGAACCATTTCCCACGATCTTATCTTCTCTGTCCCGGTACAAGGGATGGGGTCCTCCTTGTTGACTGACAGCAAGGAATATCAAATGGTCCATCCAGCCCAAGGGCACTTCTGATACTGAACTATCAGCAGGGAGAAAATGGGGCCAGTAAGTCGAAGAGTCCTAGCCCTAAGTCAGTCATGGAAAAAAAAAAATCAGAAGCATCATGAGTCTCTGAAATGTGCTTTTATTTATATATTTAAGAGGGGATCAGCAGCCCCTGTACTACAGTCCCTGATATGGGACAAGATATTGGTTAAACACTGAACATGCATTTCTGAAGCATGGATCTAACAACCACACCCACAGCAAGGTCAGTGTTTGGACAAGGGCACAGAAATTCTGCTGATGCTGCAGCACATAGAAAAGGCATTGTAAAATTCTGCAGGCCACTTTAATGCAATGCAAAACCCCTCCCTCCAAATTTACTTTTCAGAACTGAAATAAGAATTTGATGCAAAATATAACAATTGGCTTTCTGACATAGCAGTACTGTAGCTGCTGCGTTTATTTTGGTGCAGTATAGTTTCAAATCATTATCTCAGTCAAAGGTTAGAAAGTGCATGGCTCTGAAATGTCAGGAGTTTTCAGGATACCCCCTTTCACAAGGTTGTTACTGAAACTTGATTCCTTGAGCCAAAGGCAAATCCTTGCTGTAGTTGATTGTACTGAAAGAGAAACAAGAAGAATTTAGGAAATAGACTTGATCATTGAAATCAATTACAAGAACTGTTTCATGTATACAAGCCTTCCTTAAAGCATTTGCCAGTTTGTTTTAAATTAAAAAGCATGGCAAAAAGTCATTTTTACCAATCTCTACAGTGTAAAAACTGGGCAGCACAGGAGGATTGCATCCCCTCCCTAACTACCTCCTCTTCACCAGACTGAAGATATAATCCTCCATTTGTCTCCAACCAAGAGTGTTGAGGCAGACTGATGTCTTTCAAATTACTTCTACTACTGAAAACAACTTCTACTTCCTAGTCTATACTATGTGTAGGGTAACCAGATAGCAACTGTGAAAAACGGGACGGGGGTGGGGGGTAGTAGGCTCCTATATAAGAAAAAATCCCCCAAAACGGGTCTGTCCCTTTAAAAATGGGACATCTGGTCACCCTATGTGGCCCTCTGCATACAGAAGCAAGGATGTTAGTTATTGGCATACATATGGTTCAGGACAGTGTGTGTCAATAGTCGCCCAGTAAAAATGGACATTCATAGAAATTAAGTATTTACCTAAATACTTGCCACTGTCACTAGTGGCCTTACTCTCTGTAGAGGCAACCTCACAGATTTCCTTACAAATCAGAGCAATTATATTTTACTCAAACAAGTTCAAGATCAGGAAGATTGAAACGAATATATTTAAAAATATAATTCCTTTTATAGATGTCAGGACTTTCCCCTCTTTTCCAAAAAGGATGGGTATCTAGATTTTTGGCCTTGTATTGGATGTTTTTAATACCCTACTTCCTTCTTGGATGAATATATCTCCTCCTTGTTCTTAAACAAAGGGCAGATTATACCTGTAATTGGTTATCTCCTGCTCTGTAATAATGAACTATTTGTTACAAAAATCTGTTGGTCTCTGTAGCTCTTTGGGCAGTCTAGCCAACAGACCACTGACCAATCTCTGAGACTGCTACTAGCTAGGAAGTTCCAGTAGTGTCCACACTACTGCTAAGGGACTATTCCTGCTGCCATGGGAAGTTAGCTTGTAAATCTTCCGTTGCAAGAGATCAACTTTAGCAAGTTTACCTGTGCAATTTTACATTGATTTGTATACAAATTATGTAAGCCTAGCTCTTACCAAGTGGACCTTCTCATGTACAGTTTCCACGAATCACTGCCAGATTCTCTTCCACCACCAGTGTGCTTTTCACCACCTTACCAAAAAAAAAAAAATTGTATTTACACTGCTGAGGGCTAGAAGCTCCTTTGTGGTTATTTTATGCTCCCACACTTCAACCAAAGTTATATTTGTACTGTGGGGAAGATTAGAGGTTTTTTTAAATAAGTTCAATTAAAACTCTCAGAGGTAAAAAAGCTCTTTTCCTTCCCCCACTTTACAAGAAAAACAGAGACCCACCTCCACATACTCAGGCTGAAAATGCTGGCCTTCACCCACTTTGTCTCACTGCCTTCCTATTGACAACTGTATTATGTGAATGGCTGGTTTTCACTGGAGAAAATAACTACGTAGTGTGAGAGAAATGCTATGG
Source organism: Mauremys mutica (assembly GCF_020497125.1). Taxonomy (NCBI): domain Eukaryota; kingdom Metazoa; phylum Chordata; order Testudines; family Geoemydidae; genus Mauremys; species Mauremys mutica. The sequence goes on from NC_059077.1 coordinate 76,029,919, forward strand.
CAGTTTTATTTTGTTTTGTTACAGGATGGGGAGGTTTAGAAGAGAGACGTGCCAAAGGTGAATATATTTTTACAGCTCCCTTTAGGAAGAAGTTCACTAGCTGGCACGATTTGGAATCAAGTTTCAATAACAACATGCATAGCGGTTCTCTAAAAGCCATTTTCCTTATGCATGCAGCAATTGGAATTTTGGTTTTAATAGTTTGTGCTTTCGTCCCAGTGAGAGGTTGTTACCCTAAGCTATGAGATCTATTCTAACATACCCATCATCAAGGTATTTTGGGTTACCTTTCCTTCACAGCAATAAGTGTTCCATATGCTATCCTTTTATTAAATAAATATTTTTCTAAATGGAACAGAAAATTTGCCACTGGCCAAATTCTAGTCTCTGCTACACTGGCATAAATGCAGAGCAATAACATTGATTTCTGTAGATTTACAGTGAGGAAATTGGGCAGATTTTGGCCTTAAAAATCAAGTGGTCAGAAGACCTGAAATAAGCTATTCTTAAAGTGGCAATGCTGTGACTAGTCTTTACCAGAATCTATGCAAGAAGAAAATAGTATTCATAAGGGAAAAAAAACAAAAACGATGTTTGTTTTTAAAAATGGAATCTCAGGTTTATACCATAGGCCCCATTGCTGTAGGATATGATCATCTAAAAGTATCATAAGAACGGCCACATTGGTTCAGACCAACGGTCTGTCTAGCCCAGAATCCTGTCTTCTGACAGCGGCCAGTGCCAGATGCTTCAGATGGAATGAACAGATCAGGGCAATTATCGAATGATCCATGCTTTATAGTCCAGTCCCAGCTTCTGGCAGTTGAAGGTTTAGGGACATATAGAGCATGAAGTTGTGTCCCTGATCATTTAGGGTAATAGCCACGAATGGACCTATCCTTCATGAACTTATCTAATTCTTTTTTGAACCCAGTTGTACTTTTGGCCTTCACAACATCCCCTGGCAATGAGTTCCACAGGTTGACTGTGTGTTGGATGAAGAAGCGCTTCCTTATGTTTGTTCTAAACATAATTTCATTGGGTGACCTCTGGTTCTTGTGTTATGTGAAGGAGCAAACAACACTTCCTTATTCACTTTCTCCACACCATTCATGATTTTATAGATCTCTATCACATTCCTCCCCTCCCAAACATCTCTCTTCTAAGTTGAGCAGTCCCAGTCTTTTTAATCTCTCCTCATATGGAAGCTGTTCCATGACTCTGATCATTTTTGTTGCCCTTCATTGTATCTTTTCCAATTCTAATATCTTTTTTGAGATGGAGTGACCAGAACAGCACACAGTATTCAAGGTGTCAGCATACCACGGATTGGCATTATAATATTTTCTCTTTCATTATTGATCCTTTTCCTAATAGTTCCTAACATTGTTAACTTTTTTAACATCTGCTGTACACTGAGTGGATGTTTTCAGAGAACTATCCACAATGACATTAAGATCTTTCTTGTGTGGTAACAGCAAATTTAAATCCCATTTTGTATGTATAGTTGAGATAGTATATTTTCCAGTGTGCTTTACTTTGCATTTATCAGCAGTGAATTTTATCTGCCATTTGGCTGCCCAGTCACCCAGTTTTGACAGATCCCTTTGTAACTATTAGTAAAGTCCAAAGCTGACTGCCATTTTGAGTAATTTTGTATTGATTGTGAACTTTGCAACCTCATTGTTCACCCCTCTTTCAAATCATTTATGAATATGTTGAACAGCACTGGTCCTTGGAGGATCCTATTTACTTCTCTTCCCTGTGAGAACTGACCATTTATTTCTACTATTTTTCCTATATTTTAACCAGTTACTGATCCATGAGCGGACCTTTCCTCTTATCCCATGACTGCTTACTTTGCTTAAGAGCCTTTGGTGAGGGACCTTATCAAAGGCGTTCTGAAAGTCCAAGTACACTATACCAACTGGATCACCCTTGTCCACACGCTTGTTGACTCCCTCAGAGAATTCTTATAGATTGGTGAGGCATGATTTCTCTTTACAAAAGCCATATTGACTCTTCCCCAAAAAATCGTGTTCATCTATGTGTCTGATAATTCTTTTCTTTACTATAGTTTCAACCAATTTTCCCTGATACTGAAGTCAGGCTTACTGGCCTGTAATTGCCAGAATTGCCTCTGGAGCCTTTTTTTAAAATCAGTGTCACATTAGCTGTCCTCCAGTCATCTGGTACGGAGGCTAATTTACGTGATAGTTTACATACCAGAGTTAGTAGTTCTGCAATTTCATATTTCAGTTCCTTCAGAACCCGTGGGTGAATACCATCTGGGCCTGGTGACGTATTGCTATTAAATTTATCAATTTGTTCCAAAACATCAAGGTAGGAAATGTAATTAACATACCAAAAGCACCTCCAATTTCAGCCCCACTGGTTGGAATGTTGACATTTACAACACCACAGTCTGATCCCTTGGGCCTAAGAGCAAAGACAAGGTAGACAAACAATGTGAACTTCTGTAGTCACATGGTAAGGAAAAGAACCAGGTGTCTTCTCTAAAAGAGGCTTTAATGTTGAAGTAGTAATGTTTGACTAAGTGTTTGCAAATTAGACAATCCTGTGTTTTAGAAAGAGGAAAAATATAAGAGTTATACCCAAGCCAGCGGAAAATCCTGCCCAAATCCTTGGTGAAGATGCTGCTAGAAAGACCTTGTTTTACTTCATTATTCCAAGCAAAGACCTCTTCTTCTGTCTGGAAGGAATTACATAAGTAGTTATGCCAGGACTACTGAAGATAAGCAGTGACCACCACAAAAAGGTACCATGAAAAACAGAATGCTAACTTAAACTAGTGCCATGTTGCATCATGTTAATCACATGGCAAATAGCTGTACACCTAGTCACATATTAGCATGCCTGCACACACTGGTTGTACAGAAAGGCAATGACAAAGAGCTTCCCCCCTACCCACCCCCAATCTATGCAATAATCATCTACAGTCCTGTATAGACTACCATCTTTAAGCCTTGGTGCTTTTTAAATAAGATTATAAACATAAACAAGTCCTGAGCTATGCAGTTATGCCAGATACCCCTACAGTTAAGAATCATAATAATTGGCCAATAATACACCTAATTAGGACAGTTTCATGAACATGACACACACTTGGGAATACTTCTCTCATTCTCCCTCTCCCCCTTGCATGCTTCAATTTAACATACAGGGCATATGCACTTTTGAATAACACTGGACCAAAGCTCATTTCACTCCTCCTCCTGTTTTTGGTTGTTGTTTTTTTTACCTTGAATTTCAGCACATAAAGAATGGGGGCAAATGTCTCAGTGTGCACGATGGATGCATTATGGAGAAGGCCGGTCACAATTGTTGGTTCAACATAGTTACCAGGGCGATTTAGAACCTTCAAAACACACAAAAAAAGTGATAGCCAAGTTATTACTTCAGAAAAAAAAAAAGTGTTTGGCTTAGGAACTAGGTACACGTAGTGCATCCCATTCAGTAGTCTGGATGCAATAACTATATCTTGCAATGAGAAACAGAAAACCTTCCATGAGTAGCTAAACTGAACACACTGTACCAACTTCTACTTTGTAACACATCCAGAATAGAAGAGCAAAATGTACAGCATTACATATACAATTATACACACACAAAATCAAATTGCAAAGTGACCCTACAGACAGTAAACTTCCCTCTTCCCATATGTGTTGTGAATGGCAAGCAGGGAAGGTCACTTGGCTATGTTCTGAATGCACTGAAGGTGGAGACAAAGACTCAAAGACTTTAAGGCCAGAAAGGACGATCATGATCATCTAGTCAGATCTCCTGCACAGGACCTCATCCACCCACTTCTGTAATGGGACCCTAACCTCTGGCTGATTTACTGAAGTCCTCAAATCACAATTTAAAGACTTCAAGTTACGGAGAATCCACCATTTACCCTAGTTAAAACCAGCAAGTGACCCGTGCCCCACACTGCAGAGGAAGGCAAATTCCTTCCACCTCCAGGGTGTCTGCCAATCTGAACTAGGAAAAAATTCCTTCTCTACCCCAAATATGGTGATCAGTTAGACTCTGAGCATTTGGGCAAGACCCACCAGCCAGAAACCTGGGAAAGATATGGGTGTCAGGGAGGAGATTGCAATAATCCAAATTGAAGTCCTGGATAAGAGTTTATTATCCTGCTCCACGGAGATGCCTACATGACTCAGGATGTCCTTCAGAGCCCTAACTCCAGTGTTTCATTGAGAATGGGAGGCCAGGGTTTGGAGGAGAGGGGAGCTGCTTTTCTGTATGTGAAAATGTGAACTGCAATTAAACAACACAGGAATAAGGAAAGCAGGATTCTCTTTCCACAGATTGGGGAAAGTGCAAGAGACTTGTCCAGGGCCAGATACTGAGTTAGTGGCACAGCTGACATTGAACTCAGGATTTCATTTTCCCAGACTAACCTCAATTCTCTAAAACATGTTGCTTCAGACTTCAGGTCAAGCCATCCCCACCCACCATGTGTCGGACTTGATAGACTTACATATTTGAAGCTCCTGACAGCTTCATACAACCAGTCAGAATATGATCTGGGCTCTCCGTCACCCACCAATCTGTGGTCATTTTTCTGATGCTCTATTCTAACAGCCCAGATAGTAAAAACAATCACCTTCCCGCCATACACCACAGAGCCACCCTGCTGTTCGGCTTGTTCCACTGCATCAAGGAACATCATCACTGCTTGTTTAGTGTGGAGAGGCCCATACAGAGTGGTGGCTGAAAAGTAAAAACATATTACATATGGCATAGAAATCAAAGACATTATTTTAGGACAACTGTATACATTTCTAACATGCCTATCACCATGATAGCTGGGAAAATAGCCATTTAATATGTCCAAGATAAACAAAACAATTAGGATTAATTAGATTCCTCCTCCCTATTTCACAGCTCCTATTCTAACTGAAGCTAACTCAATCATTTTGTAATAGTCTTTTCCCTCCATAAGTAGGAGCAAATAAAAGAAAACCCTACTTACAATCCAATGGGTCGCCAATGCGAATCTGTGCATAGGCCTTAGCAAGTTTCTCCACCACCTCATCATGGATGCTTTCATGCAAGAACTAAATAGAGTCACAAGAGTTTTATGAAGCAGTTAGTAATATATCACAGCTGTTGAAATTTGCAGAACTTCATGTGTTGAGCTTTGGGCATCCCTGAAGAATAGGAGCTGTATAATCAACCTCAAGCTTTCAAAAAAAGCCTAAATAAGGCCTCAAAAATCATGAGACTGGCTTAAAAGCTATTCTCTTTTTTTTTTTTTTTTTTTTTTTTTTAGAAGAGAGTCTTAATTTGCCTTCTGGGTCTTCAGGGGACGCCCAGGTCACATTTTCAAAGCTTTTCTCCACAAGGTCTAAGCATATTTTTCCAAATGAAAAGTTGAGAATACACACACACACTACTATAACCTGGGGATTTTTAGGGAAAAAACCCTCCAAATATCATAAGACTCATGATAACATTGAGAGAGTTAGCAACAAAATGCCTGTTGAATCAGTCCCCAGTAATACTAAGAGAAGATAAATAGATTTAAAATCTAGTTAGCAACTCTGAAATATTTTTCTCACCCCATCCTACCCCGCTCACTGGACTGAAAATTGAAGACATGCAGCCCCTCTCACTACAAAAGTACTGAAATTTACAGTAGAGCCTTGCTAATCTTCACATTTCAGTCAGTTTTTAAAAAAAAAAACTGCTGCTCCCCATCTCAAGTGAACTTTGATATCAAGTTACTGTTGTGAAGTCTCATGCTAAGATTCAAGAGCTTACACAAAAATCCAGTACGTAAGCTATCAATTTAAAACAAATACAAGTCAAAATAAATGGTGAAAACACACTGATATATTATTCTTGTTTTGTTTGCTTATGGTTTAATTTGCAACATTAATTTACAATGGATTATAAATGTCTTTCTAAAGCTTCTATTGAGTTTGAGAAGAAGTTCCTCATACCAAAATTGCACTTTTTATAGTAGCTAAACAACTGACATCTGTAAGGCTGGTGCAAAACAGACTAGTTTTTATTTTTAATTTGGCTTTGAAGTCTGAAGTGTAATAATTAGATAAAATATTTGAGCGCTGAACACATTAGTTTTTAGTTGAAGTTCTACTGAACAAAACCATAATTTGAGCAGGAACTATTCATCTAAAAAGGGACATCAGTTAAATTAGACTCTAATATTTAAATTTTGTTAAAACAAGCTTTTACAAAAAAAATAGTAACAGAGATAGTCAAAACAATTTTAATACACTGGAAATTACTTATTTAAAAACTAAAGAAAAATCCCTATGTGCTATAATCCAAACACTGTACTACTTGCTGCACTACTTGCTAGAAGAAACTACAGTATATTTCAAATAAATGAAGATGACTGCCTTGGCAATGAAAGCAAAGTGAGATTCAATGAGTATAAAGGATGAGAAATGTTAGCATTTATGTTTTAGCGTGATTGGGTATTTTTAAACAACAAATGTAAGGAAATAGTTCTGAACTTAAATCATGATCCGCAGGTTAAGAGTAATTTTTCCTGTCCCACTGGCTCTAGATGCATTAGAAGTATGTTTTAAGAATACTCCTGTTCTCCTTCATACTGGATGATTTAACTATCCCAACTGTACAATACATATTTACTCACCAGCCTTCTGGCAGTTGTGCATCTCTGGCCTGCTGTCCCCACAGCAGCAAATAGAGCAGAAGGGATGACTAGGTTAAGATCTGCATCTTCAAACACTTAAAGAGGAATTGAACATCAAGGTGTAAGTTATTGGCTTCTGGTTCCAAGCCCCTCTAAATTCAGTGGACACAAATTAGTCAACATAGTAAACTATATTAGGCCTTTCAGGTAGCACTAGGAAAGAGGTGAATGAATAGTGTAGGTTAAGGGCACTTTAAAACTAGTTTCCTGTATGTATCTGGAATTAAGCACAAAGGTTTGGTTCTCCAGGCCACTTTGAACAAAGTTCCCCAAGCAACACAACTTGATTGTGAATCAAGAACTGCAACCAGCTTTCTGCATCCCTCCCCTCTCTATTCTGCTTGAGTGGAACCCAGATGGCCTGGCGAAATACCACCAAAGGGCAGTCAGATAGCATGGAGAATCAATGCCAAAGGGCACAACTGACTAATTCAGCAGACCCAGGGCAGCAAAAGAAAATAAAAAATCATGAAGCAGAAAAAGAAGTTTAAAAATTAAGATAGCTCAAACTGGTGTCATACTGGGGTTTGACTGTTCAAAAAGATTTCAGACAGATTAGCCAGCAGGAACTAGGTTTACAAGATTATTAAATAAAAGGCAAAAATGATCAGGCATCTTTTACCCTGTCACCTAAACAAGACCATGACAACAAAAGGCAGTATGTTTAAAACAACAGGAAGATAATCTATGCTACTTCCTGCCACAAGACATAGAAATAAAACTTAACACAAGTTTCAGAGGGATTTGATATCCATTAGCAAGATTGGAAATTCAACAACCAAAGAAGGCTAAAAGCGTGCAATAGAGGGGGAAAAGTATACCAGGACATCAAGTGTTAACTAGTGTGCATTTCTCCTGCCCCCATTAAGGTTATATCTACATAGCAGCAAGGAGGTACAATTGCCAGCTCAGGTAGTCATACATGTGTGAGCGTGAGCTAGTATGTTAATATCAGCGTGGCTGCAGTGGCACAAGCTGCAGCTCGGGTTAGCTGCTCAGGTACAATCTTGCCTGACCTGCTGGGTACAAACTCGAGTACCTACCCTGAACTGCAGCCCATGCTGCCATGGCCACACTGATCTTGTAGCACATTAGCTCAAGCAGAGGTAGCCCATGTATAGCTACCCGAGCTGCTCTCCAAGACCTTGATCCAACTCCCTAGAAGTCAATGGAAATGACTCACATCAACTTCAATGGGCACTAGATCAGGCTTTGAGATACTTAAATCTGAACTATACTACTGGACAACAAAGAGGGAAGTAGGTATTTTTCTTAAGAATGTTTTCCCAGAATTATATGCCTATTGGCTGGCACTTAAGTATAAATATATTCTAGAACACTAAAATCACCTACCCCCCCAATTAAAGCCATCCTTAAACATGGTCATCAAGTGATATAGTTTATATCCCATTATTTGAATATACCAGAAAAATAAATAAAACCACACCCCCAAGGCCCAATACATAGACAAATGTTTCTTGACTTTCACTTGTATTTTCCTAAATTAGTTTGTCCCTCACAATACTGCAACCCCAGAACAGCAGTGCGCTAGTACATAACAACCAGGATGGGAAAATGACCGTTCTAGACTTATCACCCAAGCAGAGTGCAATGCAAAAATAAATAAACCAAAGTTGGGAAAAGCAACAACGGGGAAAAATAAATTCAGAGATTACAGTTTTCAGTTAATAGAGAACAGCAGTAGTAGCTTTACTATTTTATAGGGTTTCTCAAGCTAAAAATTGAAGTCTTATGATCCAGTGTTTATGTTCAGCACAACCATGTGAAACACTTGGGTACAATTTATAATGCCCATCCCTCAATGCCAAGATCAGTGGCTGCCTGTTCAGCTTTTTAAGGGTGTTTTGTTCCACAGTGATCCCTCTGGCCAGTTAAGGAGAGGCACTGACATTCAAAAGGGATTTCCATCTAGTCCTTGACTGGAAGATGGTGACTAGGATGTAGAGCCTTGAGAGCTGGAAGGTAGAGGACTGCTCATGAGAAGGGAGGTATGTGTGGAGGGGGAGGGATCATTATTCACATATTATCTAGTCCTGATTCAGCAGGGTATTTCATGTGTTTCAAGTCAGGCAGTTGCCTAAGGAACTTATTAAATCTGGGCCTTCAGCTGTGATAACATTCACTGTATGCTAGGTACTTTCCATACACAGAAGACGACAATCCCTGATAAAAAGATTAGTCTACTATGAACGCAATATTAACATTAGAAGTAACTTGTATGAGAAGAGATTATTATATTGTGTATTACCAACAATGGCGTTGTTTCCACCAAGCTCTAACAGACTCCGTCCTGTTAAAATAAGTAAATAATAATGTGAGTTAAGAAGCTAGCTATGAGTAACAATCATAGACTGTCCCTGTACAGTGACTAATACCTTACTCCACGAATGCTCCCACTGAAACCAATGGTGCTACTCAAGGACTAAGGGTAACAAAGTCCAGCCTACAGTGAGAGTTTTTGCTTTAAATTAAAACAAACAAACAAAAACAAAAAACACTGAAGTAGTGCAGCGTGTGAAAGACATGGACAATGAGAGAGATGATAATGAAATCAAAGGGGGATCAGCAAGAAAAATTAGCACTTGTGCTTATTTTCCTGGCAAGTGTCCTAAATCTCTAAATGTGGAGGAAGGTATGGCCTTCCATTCTTTGATGAGCCCTTAATAGTGAAAGCTGCTGTGAATTCTATAGTTCAAATCAGGGAGTGACTGAAGAGAGTGAAAAATGCAACCCAAAATCCTCAAAGGGATCGAGGGATAGTGGCCCAAGGCTTTTGGTTTATATGGAGAATTGTCCATTGAAAAATATCTAGATGTTGACAACCGGGCATGGAGCCAGGATTCGGCAACACTTCTGCAGCAGAGGCAGATGTCCTGATGATAACACATCCTCCCCCTTTCTTTAAAAAAAAAGGGAAAAGATGAGGCAGCTACACTTGGGTCGGTAGAGGCAGTTACCCAAGGATCATTTTGTTGACCTCTCCCAGAAATCACTGCTGACCACAGTGGCATTACCACATACTAGACAAGAATCAGGTAGATTCAGAGAGGCCATCAAAAAACAATTTGCAGGCCCACTGAGTACAGCAGAGGCCAGATTTCAGAAGACTCTAAAAAAAGTCCAGGATTAGGCTAGAATTAGCAGAAATGCTGCTTCGCTGTTGCACTTGTAACACAAAAATTTTTGTTTTTTTTAAAAAGGCAACTGAGACAAGTTCTATTGTCGGAGTTCCCTCAGCCCCACTTCCTAAACAAACCAAACACTTAGAGGAAAAAGCAAAAATCTGCATACTTACCAAATCTCTCTTGAACCATAAGTGCCACCTGCTTGCCCACCTTAGTGCTGCCAGTGAAAGACAGCAGGTCCACTCTCTCATCTCTTGCCATTGCTGTGCTACATAAGAGAACACGACTATCCTCAAAAGTGTGTACAATTGGAGCAAGTTGACATGAGAAATGTGTTTCTTAATTATAACTAGGGCTATGATTTTGTCACAGAGGTCTCTGGAAGTCCTGGATTCCGTGACTTGAGCCCGCAGCGCCTGGGAGCTGCAGGGTCTCCTCACCACCCATGGTAGCTGGGAACTGCGGGGCCCAGAACTCCCAGCCATCGCAGGCAGTGGGGGGACCCTGCAGCTCCTAGGCCCTGCGGACTCAAGTCACGGAGGTCATGGGCGGTGGAGGGACCCCACAGCTTCCAGAAGAGCCCCCAGGGGTGGTGTGGGACCCCACAGCTCCCCATTTTGTCATGCACAAGATAGGTCACTGGCTTCTATGAATTTTTCTTTATTGCCCGTGACCTGTTTGTGATTTTTACTAAAAATATGCATGACAAAATCTTAGCTTTAATTATAACAAAAGGTTACATTTACGCCTTTGAAAGCCAGGAATACAAAACAGATTTAAAAGAATCAAGTCAGTGCCTAACTGGAATGCAACTCAAAGAAGCGTAAGTGCCAGAATAAGTGTCATGTTTCCGTGTCAGAGTCTAGTACTGTGCCATCTGCACTAACTCTGAAGTCTAACCCTGCCTACAGGAACAAAGTTTTAAGCACTTGTTTGCTGTTTGTACAGCACCATTAGCATGGCAACTAACCTAATGCTACCAGACCCATGCTATCAACTACAACTTGGGGTGTACTGCTGCCAAGGCTTTAGGCACTTTGTGGGCTCACATGCACCTCTATGGGAGTGAACATCCCCAACTGGCATGCCCATAAAGGCTGTTGGGGGAAGGGATATAGCAGGGACTATACCCAGGCTGTATTCTTTATGGCTATTCAGAGAGTTTGTTAGATGTGGCTACAAAGTAGGGAGAAAGGTGAAGAATAAGAGTTAAAAATGGGGACAAATCCCTCACCAAAACTAGAAGCTAGATTCACATTTTGTTATGTTTGTAGTAACATGGTTGTTCCAGCAATGGTCCATGGAATTATTAGTTACATATTTACAGCAGTGCCAGCAATGTGCTGGATGCCTTCCAGATAATCAAGATAGGATGTTTCCTGTGCTAAAGAGTTTATGGATAGACAGGCATGTCCAAGTTAGAGGCAAATAAAACAAGGTAGATTCAATTGGTTCTAAGTGTAGTACAAGGCTCAGAGAGAGCAAAGCTATTTTCAAACTAGACTATTCCCATAAGCCACCCTTCCGCCATTCCCTTCTCCACAAAATGCAAGAAGTTTTGCCTACCCGATATCTGCTCCACCACATATCAGGGAGCAGATTGCACCAGGCACTTTGTTATCCTCCAAAACTTTGGCTACTATCCTAGAAAAAAAGAGAAATTTCTTGAGAGGCTGGGATTTGAGAGATCTCAGTCAGATGCATGTGAGAAAAAAAAATCAGCAGTTACTATTTTCACTTTGTCACAAAAAAAATAAAAATAAAAAATTAAGAGTCTATCATCTGTATCAGGTGCACTGTTTATATATAAATATATTCTCCTCTCCTAAAAGATCTTTGTCCAGTGTAATAGTAAGGCTTATAACAAAATCCACATATTTAAAATATCGTGCATCTTCCAGGATGTAACTGGCAAAGAGAAGAGAGATGCGCATATAAAATCCCAATTATAGCATAATTCATAGTATTTCCTTTGGAAATTCAGTGGAATTATTCTCAGAAGTAGCATCTAGCATGGGGGGGAGGGGCAGGGGCATACTCTCAGGAATGAATAGTAGTATAAATATTGTAGTACTTTCATTACTTAAAACAGGCTAAAGTGCATACAAGCCATCTCCTCAATGTATTGATAGTGTCATCACAGGTGTCACCGAGTGGCATTATTACAGTTGTCCAAGGTTTTTTCTCTTTGCATGTGAGCAAGTTTTGATTCTTGGGAAGACATGCTGGCTTTTTAGTTTTGGATTTGGCCAGGTTCTATTTTGAGGCAACTTCAGGAGAGTGAGAACTGTGCATGCAGCAGGAGAGTTTGCCTCAAGAACTAACACTAATCAGAGCCTGAAGTTGCTTCCTGAAATCTAGGCATTGGTGTTGGGCTGAGGTTCCTGGAAGACGGAAGCATCAGCTGCTGTTTCACAGTCTCACTCAGAATTGGTACGTGCACAAACAAAACATGTTACACTTAGAACATCACGCAGACTCTCCATCATTGATTTCTCCTCCACTGAGAAGCTGAACTTTAAGATCCCAGACATCTGCTACTGCCCAGCTGAAGACTCAAAAAAGGGGCAACCAGGGGAACAAATTTATTCAATATACGTTGTTATTGTCTGTATGGCAGGGGAAGGAGACAAAGCCACTCTCATCCCAGCCACAAGATCTCAGAGACAAAGTGCAAAAGCAATTATATGTGCATATATTCCAAAACTTACTTTGTAACAGCTACGCTAATGAGGGACGTTGTAGGAGCACCTTTCCTTTAAAAAAAAAAAATGCAAAATCATTTTCATTCCCCAAAATACCATATGCAACTCTTGTAATATGCAAGGAATCAGAGTTAGAGGTATGGCACAGTAAGCTTAGCCAGACATTTTCAGATTTGAGTGTCTAATGCTAGATACTTAGGTGGAAGTGGCTCAATATTTAGAGGTGTTACGGATCCAGAACTTCTAGTTAAGTGAAGCTGAGCTACAGGTACCCAGAACCTTTGAAAATAAAATGACTTACTCGAATGCCTAGCTCTATATACCCAATTCTTAAACGTCAACCATATTCTCTATTATTTGTATGACAGTAGAGCCTAGAGGGCTCAGTATCTAATTGGGCTGTTACAGTCATTGTGCTAGATGCAGTATAGACATGAATTCCAAGACATCCCCTGCTTCAAAGAGCTTACAGTAATATAAGGTAGAATAGAGCTTTTAAGCAGGACTTGAAGCCAACCTAGAGATATCAGAAGTGAAGAGTTTGTAAATGTGGGATGAATAGCAGAGACCTGACATTTCAAATACAGCATTCCTTACATGCCTGAGAGTGGCCTTACAAACATAACTCTGCTATGATGAGCAAAGACTACCACTATCAGCATTTTAGTTTAAAGTATTTGAGCATCTTACCAGAGGCAAGCATTCCCACAGATCATTGCAATTGCATTATTCCAACCATACACTGCTACAGGGAAGTTAAACGCAGTGATAATTCCTACCAATCCCACAGGATTCCACTGTTCTATAAGGGCATGGCCAGGTCCTGAAAAATAAATAAATAAAATAAAAGACAAATTAGAGCAATTTGATTGTGTGTGTGTGTGTGTGTGTGTGCGTGACTGTTTTGCTCAATAAATAAAAAAAGAAAAGGCATGGACTGCAACAAATCTTCAGGATCTGAGACAGCCAAAGTTTGACGACTTCTGGGACCCATCTATTTTGTTTATCAGAAGTAGGTGGATAGTTTATCTTATCTTCTTTGCAGTGATGTGGGCAGAACTCAATTTATTACCTTTGTATTGGCAATTGTAGGGCATTTTTTAACACAATATAAGTTACTTGCTGGTAAATGCACCAGAATAGTTGCATAGTTATCAGAACAAAAACATAGCATAAGCTCTGCTGCATAATAGAGAGTATTTTTCTAATAACTGTTAGGACAGACACAAAAAAAGTCAATGCAGATAGCCTGCTAGGGAACAAGAGAGAGGTCAGTTTCAGCAAAATTGTATTAGAGCTGTCTTGGTGCATGGCAGTATCTTAATACATAGAAAGGGTGTTTACATTCCAGCTAGATGATCTGCTGAAACTGATTTCAATAATCCACAAGCCAGATATTTCCATCAATTAGCGTCATCTCATTTTTCGGCAGAACTTTAATAGCTTTAGTGAAGTCTATTTGTAGGAATTAATTACTCATACAATATATGCTGTGTTACAGTTGTACTCTACAGCATGCTGGTAAACTAGTTGTAAGGAATAATCATGTCAGTTGGATAATGAGGGAAACAAAAGTACAAGCATGTTTCTTGCTGACTCATCAATCTGCAAAATTTAATTGTCAACAGGTTTCCCATGTCTTAGTGCAAACTAGCTAGATTTTGCTGTACTCATTCTATACTTTGATTTAGCGACTCTGTTAATGGAGAGGAACTCAGTTCTTAGTTACTGTATGTATGTAGTTTCTAATTGAGACAAGAATGGATGCACTCTGTAGCACCAAAACAGGTCATCACATAGATCAAACAAGTCACAACAGCAGATACAGTAAACTGGTAACTTGCATAAATATATAATCCACAGTGCAGTAATGTAGAATGAGCTCCATTATATCCAGAACTTTATAAATACAAATTTTAATACACGTGCTTACTTTCTGAAGGCAAGACAGGTCCACCGATCATTCGGGACAAGCCAACAGCATAGTCACAGACGTCAATATATTCCTGAACTTCGCCAACACCCTCGACAAAAATCTTTCCCATCTCTAGTGAGACCTGACCACATTAAGAACACACAGGATCATTTTTTAGACTCACATACTTTAAGGCCAGAAGGGACCATCATAATCATTTAGTCTGACCTCCTACACATTGCAGGCCACAGAACTTCACTCCTGTAACAGACCCATAACCTCTGGCTGGAGTCTTCAAGTCATGATTTAAAGACTTCAAATTACGGAGAATCCACCATTTACACTAGTTTTAATCTGCAAGTGACCCAGGCCCCATGCTGCAGAGGAAGGCAAAAAAACCAAACCCCAGGGTCTCTCCAATCTGACCTGGCAGAAAATTTCTTCCCGACTCCAAATGTGGCGATCAGTTAGACCCTGAGCATGTGGGCAAGATTCTCCAGCCAAACATCTGAGAAAGAATTCTCTGTAGTAACTCAGAGCCTTTCCATCTAGTGTCTCATCACCAGCTGTTGGAGACACTGGGTGGTAGTAGTCACAGATCAGCTACTTGCCATAAATTTATCAATCTTGAAGTCAGTTAGGTTTTTTGCCCCCACTGCTCCCCTTGGAAGGCTGTTCCAGAAATTCACTCCTCTGATGTTCAAAATGTTCGTCTGATTTCAAGCCTAATCTTGTTAATGGCCAGTTTATATATTTTTGCTATAAGCTGGGGATTTACCAGTTGGAAGCAACAGAGAAGACACAGATGTATTGATTGATGGCAGGATGACTATGAGCTGCCAACCTGATGGGCACGTAAAAAGACTATTCAGTGCTATTCACCTTTCAATTCTCATATTAACCCCCATCTTCTCCAATGTAATGAATAATTTCCCATGTGGAACTGTATTGCTACTGCTACTGCTGCAGAGACACAACAGGCCAGGAGTCTGAGTTCTGGGTTCAAAGGGCAGCTTATCTTTATGGCCACTACGAGTCTGCACCACACTGCACTCAAGATCAGCCACACAAGGGGAAAGAGGTGCCCTCCTCTGTAACTAAGGGACGGATGTTGGAGGGGCACTTGAGCTTTTTTTTTTAAAATCCACCAACATTCATCTGTATCTGTAAAGGTGCTGGAGTGTTTTCTGGGTGAATTTCTGCCTCCCAAAAGGTTGATGGTGGGTTCACCAAAGGCAAGGAGTGGGAGTTTGAAACTACAGCAACCATAGATTTCAAGGGGGGTTCTAGTATTTTTTTCCCCTTATCAGATTGAGAACCATGTAATAACTTCATGCTTTAGCAATTCAGAGCTGCATCACATGCTGTCTCTAGCACATTTTTCAGACCTCTGTCTGTCCACACTAGGCAGGAAAACAGTACTCTGCGTAAACACAGAGGTACCTAGCACACTCATTCCCTAAAGGAAACTGCCTAATGGTCCAACAGCAGCAATCCTCCGACTTTTTATATCCTGCACCAGCACTTACTGAGATCCTTTCACAGACCTAAATCCCTCGTTCTCCACATCTTAGTTCTCACCATTTTTCAGATCACCAGAAAGAACCCATGTTGAAAAGCTCTGTATGAGAGGAAGTCTTCTTTCAGGATCATTCTAGTATCAATGCCCTGTCTCACAGAAAGGTGGGAAAGCAGCATGGTGACAATTGAGCATGGTAAAGGTCTTTGTTTGGAAAGAGGACAGTTTCAGAATCACATTTTTTCCTGTTTTGACAGGTGTGTTGAGGACAATGCTCTTAGGGGAAGGGGAGAAACTGGAGATGACAGCGTGACCAGGAGCCTAGTGTAGTTTTAAGACCATTTGTGAATTAGAGGTATGATTTTTTTCAAGTGCTAGCTCCCGATTCCATTTAAGTCACTGAGAATTTGATGACTGGCTCCAATGGGAGCCAGCAGAGTTAGACTAATTCTGAACACCTTTGAAAACCCCATCCTACATTTATTAATTCATAAATATTTGTGGCCCACTTCCAGTAAACAAAATGTCTTAAAAAACTGAAGCAGTGCTTCCCACACAAGACACAAGTTACAACAAATACAGCTTTGTGAACTGGTACAAGAAGGAAGGAAGAAGGGACAGTGGAGGCAAAAGAAAAATATTGATCGAATTCTGATAGGATGACCAGATGTCCCAATTTTATAGGGATAGTCCTGATTTGGGGGGCTTTTTCTTATATAGGCACCTATTACCCCCCCACTCTCTGTCCCGATTTTTTACACTTGCTATCTGGTCACACTAAATTCTGAGCCTGAGAATTGTGATGTCATCACTTTAAAACTCTAAGGTGAAGTGGCATTATTTTTAAAATAGGGCACCAAAAATGCAGACTTCCTTTTTTTTAAAAAAAAAAGTTAACTAAATCTTATTTGTTACCACAGATCATTAGTGGAAACCAAAAAGTATTTAGAAGTTATTAAGACTAACAATTTCTCACTTAATTACACAGAGCTACATTAAAACCAGAGTCAAACATAATTTTGACTTTTTCAAATATGTACACGTTTCTCTGGACACTTACCAAGCTTCCCAGATCTTTGATTTTCTTTCTCAAGGCATCGCCAATCTGCCTCACTATTTCTCCACGTTTAGGTGCAGGAACCTAGACAAAAAAAAAAATTATTTTTTTTTTTTGTAAAGAAACTGATTCAGAGACTAAACTGCACCTTCTGCTACAGGCACATGCAGCCAGGCCACTATTTACATCAAGGGAAGAAGCAGCCAGTTACTGTACCTTTGTCCTCTCTCCTCCCACTGACTACAGTGGGATACTCATATTTAATGTTAGGCTGAATTCTTGCTGAATCAGGGCCTCAAATAGAACTGCTCATGGGAATAAGGGTTTGCGGGTTCTGGTGCTAAGACACCATCATTGGCTGAATGCAGACTTCAAATTACTGTTCCCCTTATCCTAGTCCAGTATAGGATATATGAAATGTGGACCATTTTCAAACAAATATGAGGGACCTGTCAGAAAGTAAATTCCTCACATACCACGCTCACTATGCATTTTTACTGCCCTCCTTTGTAGGCCAGCCAGCCCTGATTTCACATAGTGAATTGTGAATATCTTGCTAGAGCCCAATGTATAATGTACTTACATGGCAGAGCAGTTGGCAACACAATTCCCTATTTTAAGAGATGTCTTAAGCTAAACTGTCCAAAAAAAGAAGCCATCTAATCCTTTTGGTTGCAAAAACAACCTTCAAGAAGTGAGCTTTATGTAATCACTCCAGTAATATCTACCAGAGTCTGCAGACAGGCTGAAACTATAGTACTGTTGATATTAATGGAAACAATTCATGCTCAGCTGCTTATCGATTCTGAAGCCTACTATGAATATTTTAAACGTTAACCTTGTTAACTATATTTCACTGCTGATAATTTCAGCAGAAAGAAAGCTGATGAGCCAAATTCTCAACTAGCATAAATATGCTGATGTACACTAGCCAAGAATTTGGCCTGATACATCCAACAATGATGGATAAATATATTATTATTGGGCTAAGAACAGCTATTTTCTCTAAAAGGTTTCTGGGGTGAGAAAAATAATAAATTGCAATATCCATCTTTCCCAAAATTAAAAAGTTACCCAAGGGGAAAGAAGATTAGTGCCTTCCCCATTACCACAGTGATCAACTGCCCTGCTAGATATAAAACCTCCTCCATGGACAGCTTCAGGGTGGCGGGAGAGGACAAACCAACCAAACAAGAAACATCTCTCTGACAGACACACACACCTTTTTCTTACTTAGGCCTGGTCTACACTGGGGGGAGAGGGGTGTCGATGTAAGATACGCAACTTCAGCTACGGGAATAGCGTAGCTAAAGTTGATGTATCTTATTTCGACTTCTCTCCCATCCTCACGGCGCGGGATCGACAGCTGCAGCTCCCCCGTCGACTCCGCTTCTGCCGCTCACCCTGGTGGAGTTCCGGAGTCGACGGGAGCGCGTTTGGGGATCGATATATCGCGTCTAGATGAGACGTGATAGATCGATCCCTAATAGATCGATCGCTACCCACTGATCCGGCAGGTAGTCTGCATGTACCCTTAGTTTTAAAGACTTCTAGCTTCCTTCCACTCTCTACAACAGCTTCTATAGTACAAAAACGCATTACAATACAAATGTCTGTGGCACACTGAAAGTTTGGAGACACATTTAAATGGTTTGCATTTTATATCAAATGAACACATTGGACCTGGAGGGCAGTGAGGGCTTGGAAAAGGTGCTGTATGATTATGAGGTCCTTGCCGCGCAATTTAGGTTTAAGGTATCATATAGGACAGAGGTGGGCAAACTACAGCCTGTGGCCCACATCCAGCCCATGGGACCGTCCCGCCCGGCCCCAAAGCTACCCCTTGCCCCTCCCAAGCTGTTCCCCCTCCCCCACAGCCTCAGCTCACTCCGCCGCCGGCGCAATGCTCTGGGCAGCAGGGCTGCGAGCTTCTGGGGCAGCGCAACTGCAGAGCCCGGCCTGACCCAGTGCTCTGCGCTGCACATTGGCAACAGCATGGCTGGCTCCAGCTGGGTGGTGCGGCTGTAGCCCCGCCAGCCATTGGTGCTCCAGGCAGCGCGGTAAGGGGGCAGGGAGTGGGGGAACGGGGTTGGATAGAAGGCAGGGGAGTTCGGGGGGTGGTCAGAGGGCAGGGGTGTGGATAGGGGTCAGGGCGGCCAGAGGGCGGGGAACAGAGGGGTTGAAAGGGGCGAGGGGTCCCGTGGCAGCAGTTGGGGGGGTTGGATGGGGTGATGGGGGGCAGTCAGGGGCAGAGGTTCCGGGGGCAGTCAGGGGAGAGGGAGAAGGGATGGTTGGATGGGGCAGAGGTCCCAGGGGGGCAGTCAGGAATGAGAGGGGGGCTTGGATGGGCCAACAGGGGGCAGTCAGGGACAGGGTTTCCTGGGGAAGTCAGGGGACAGGGAGAAGGGCTGGTTGGATGGGGCAGGGGTCCTGAGGGAGGGGAGGGCATCAGGAATGAGAGGAGGGGTCGGATGGGACAGTGAAGGGCCATCAGGGGACAGGGTGTGGGCAGGGGTGGATGGGGCAGGAGTCCAGGGGGGACGGGACATATAGGGGGTGGAGGCCAGGCCACGACCCCCTCCCCTAACTGGCCCTCCATACAATTTCCAAAGCCCGATGCAGCCCTCAGGCCAAAAAATTTGCCCGTCCTTGGTATAGGACATGGGGTCTTGATTAAGTCTCTAACAGAAAAGGGTAATTTTGTGGTTTCAGGGGTCCTTATCTGCTGTAGAGACACTTTCAAAAATATGAATAATCATTTGTCAACTTACATCTGCCCATATTTTCCATGCCTCTTTAGCTTTCTTTATTGTTTCTTCATAGTCCTCCAAGGTGGCCTAAATGAACAAAGATTTAAGGCGGGGGGAGGAGGGGGGGGGACACAAAACACAAAAGTCACTTTGCTACTGGTTCCTTGAAGCTGAAATACAGAAGAGGCAGTGAGCATGACTCAAGCAGAATGGATTTTCTGTGGACGGTGCCGAATTGGGAGGAATCATTCTTTAGGAAAGTTATAGTCTAAGCTACTGTGTTCACAGTGTGACATGCTGGTTTCTAACTATGCTGACAAGATAGTTGCTAGAAATAAAATTTAAATTGGAAAATTAATATCATAAACAAAGATATGGGGAACATATCTACTATCCTAGCCAAAGTTTACAGTTTAAATAAAGTTTTCCTTCAGCTGTATTCCCTTTGGGAAAAAAATCATGGGAATACACATAGCCCATTTAGTGACATTTTGCTTTATTATTGTAAATCCCACTATTATTATTACTATTTTTATTTTGTATTAAAAGTATTGCAGAATATCTACCCTCCCAGCTTCACTCCTTTGTACCCAGCCCATCCACACTGGATCTATGAAGCCTGAAACCCATGGAGGGTGGGCGAATAAAGAGAATAGGCTAACAAGCCCTCTCTCCCCCATGCTATATGTCCTCCATCTGGATCTACTGGTTTGTGCTCACCTCACCTATGGGACCAGAAGGGCAGCATTTGAGCATAAGGGTATGTCTACACTGAAAGAAAAAAAGAGTGGAGAGGGTCATCTTAACTAGGGTTAGGTAACCCACGTTAGCTAACCCAGATTAAAACAGTAGCGGAAACAAAGCAACTCTGATTTTTAACTTGGGTTAACAAGAGTTAAAGCCTAAGGGAAACTTGGGTTGAACTCGAGCTGTGAACCTGAGTTAGCTGAGCTGCTGTCTTCACTGATATTTTAACCAGAGCTAACCTATGTTAAGAATACCCTGTTTTTCTTTTCCCCACAATATAGACATACATTTTTTAATGTTGTTTTTGTAATAAAGGGGGTAGAAATTTAGTTAAGCACCACAGCACGGAAGTTGTCCAAACTATATTATGCACAGGTTGACCAGTGAAATTGTGAAGACTCTTGTTCCATGTCATTGTTGCTATGCAGTGAAACCATGAAGAGAAATGTCAGTTTCAGATACTTGGATGAGAAAGTTATGAACAGAAGAAACAGGCACTAGAGCTAGTCACAAAATGGGGGATGTAAGGGAAGCTCCTAACTCCTTAAAAAAGATTATGGGAAGGGAGAGTAGCAGAAACTCCTCCTTTTCTGTAGCACCCCCAAGACTAGAGAGAGACTGAATAGCAAAATTGTTACCTTCCCTCCAAAAGACAGGCAGGAGGTTGGGAAGGGAGAGAGAGACCATTGCAGCCACCCAAGAGCTTCACATTTACCAACCAGCCACCTGATTGCCAGACTAATATGGGTAGAGGACCCAGAGACAGCAACTTGATCAGAATTTCATCTCCCTCTCCTTCCTAGCAGCTGGGGTGGAGGACTGGCCTTCTCACCAGGGTGTTGGACTTTATTTTCCAAATTAGCCTTTGGCTACCATGTGCCTTTTTTGATCCCTTGCTCTAAGTAGGCACCAGAAAGATAAAAGACAAACTTACCTGTCGCACACTTGCTATTGGCTCAGCATTAGCTGGGCAATATGTTGTCACAATCTAAAGAGAGAATATTTTACAATCAGGTTAGAAATATGCACAACTAGGGGGAAATGGTGGTGTGTATTGGATGGAGAGGGTATGATACCTAGGGTATTAAGACACAGTGTTTTTTTATGCAAAAAGGAATAAGTAATAATGCAAACACATACAAAAAATATAATAAACACAAAGCGTGTCAGAAAAAAATACACCACTCAAGGAGCAACAAGATAACATCGCCCTACAAAGGAGGCAAGCCAAATAATGCATACAGAAAGCTGGAGCCTAAAGAGATTGCCACATACAAACTTGTGGTTATTCAACCCTAGTGACTATTAACTTCAGAGAGCCTATAACGGGGGATGGGGCAGACAAACATTTCTACTTTGCTCTCCCACTGAAAATTCTTTTGCACAAAACCAATAGCTTTATAGCTGTCCGACTGCAACATAGTTAACAAGTTTCTTCCTTTTTTCGGCAGCATATTGATTTCAGGCGCCTCCAGCTTTTAGCAGCAGCTCGGTTGGCCTAATCCAGAAAGTCAGCAACTCTTAATCAGTGCCACTGGTTCAGGGTTCCTCGAGCTACAAACCTACCTCTCCTCTTCCTCCCCAGATCCCATTATACACGCCTTCGTTTTCTTCTTTCAGTCCCAGGTCTTTCAACCACGCATACTGGGGCTGATTGATCAGCAAAGTAGACATAAATGCAGCAGTCCTCTTACAAGATGCTAAAATGCTCTTCCTCAGTAAAACGTGTCTGGAGAGAGCAAAGCTTAGCCGCAGCATAATGAACAGAAGCTGTATTACAAGCAGCCAAACCTACTGGAAGCAGTCAGCAATACGTAGCCCTGACCCGCCCCCAAACTCTGGGAGACATGATTGGTGAATTCAGGGGTCTGCCCACATTCTTGGTCCGGGGAGGTTATTCAGCGGGGTTGTCAAGACGAGCTGTTCCTCCAACTATCGATACATGAGAGAGTTTATTCTTACAGGAAATAACATATCCTTTTTACAGACCGGCTAGTGAAAGAGGGAGCGAATGAATTAGTTACTGCCATCTAGTGTATGAAGAAATCAAGGATACAGGCACCAAGCTGGGGGATTCAAGGAACCCCTTCTGTGCAAGGAGGCATGTTTGTTTCACTGTGCAATTAAATGTATTTTTAATTTTCCAGTAGAGAATGTTAAACTATGTAGCTTCCTTTTTTGCGTCAGCGTGAGGCTACTAAAAAAAGTCATTTGAGAACTCTGAGACAGCAAAACCCTCCGAAG
This sequence comes from Mauremys mutica, assembly GCF_020497125.1. Classification (NCBI taxonomy): domain Eukaryota; kingdom Metazoa; phylum Chordata; order Testudines; family Geoemydidae; genus Mauremys; species Mauremys mutica. The sequence goes on from NC_059077.1 coordinate 76,052,723, forward strand.
CCTGAGTTCATAGAATCTCAGAGTTGGAAGGGACCTGAGGAAGTCATCTAGTTTTGGAGCTGCACTACATTCTGTAGCTCAAAGGAGATAAAACACAGTAATCTATCAGTATCCAGGCTGCAAATCAAGATCCACTCCAAAATATTTCACAAGGAAAAGATGCCATCATAGAAAAGAACAGGGCAGCCACAACTGAAAAGTGCCAGAGTCCTGGAGTACTGTCATGCTGAAAGCTCCCAGGCCTGGTTTCCCCTGGCTTCTGTTGGCACACAAGATTACTGCTCTCTGGCAATATTTAGAAGATCTCTAGTCAGTTCCCCTCCATCTGTTGATACCTGGTTTCCTCTGCATACAGTCCTTGAAACAGGTTAATACAAATGGGAAAGGGCTGCTGTCTGCTGATCACTTGTCAGATTGCTTCTTTCTCCTTTTGCAGTGCTACCAGACTATCAGTCTTCCACAGTCCCAAGAAAAGGTGTATATAGTCCTTTGAAAGGACTTCTAGTAAAACATCAAGTTTACATCTGTTTCTTCTCCAACAGATCTCTTTAGAAGGGCTATGGCAAAAAGGTTCAGAAGTGACAACTGTTTTGGGGTGCCATTTTAATATGTCTGACTGGAAACACCTTGAAGTTAATATTCATAGGAGCTGTGCTGTGAAGTCAGTGGCAGCTGAGGGATTCAAAATCAGCATCCACCTTTAAAAAAGTTGGACTAAACCTGTAAGCCCTGAGCTTCTGCCTCACTACATCTCCCTTGAAGCTTTACCCTCCAACCATGGAAATATGGGAACTGACTCCACTCTTGCTCTAGTTCCACAGCTTTATAGGCACCCACAGCACTGCTCACTCAGACTTTTTGGGGCTACCTTCTCTAGCACCTTTAGGCTGTCTCCATTTTTGAGAGCTGCCTCCTTGGGCACCACTCCACTCACAAGTAAACATCATTTTTTGCCAGCCTTACTACTAGACTCTCACAGTCCTCAGCTAGTGTTTATTTTATGGCTCCAGAGCTAGCATGAGTGACCTCAACTCATTTTAGATGCCTTTGATGTCAGGTGTAGGGGCAGTGGTGCTGGAACAATTTTTATAGTGGGGGGTGCTGAAGACAGAAACCAGGTATTTGGGTTGTTAATACGACCTCAAGCCAGAGGCACCCCTAGTTCCAGCACCTATGTGTAGGGGACAAGTCTGTAAAAGTAACTCACTGATATCTTTGCAGTTACTGCTTGTTATGCCCTCACCCTCACTGCACAGGTTGATTCCAGATTGCCTGAATCCTTATGGTCCTAATTCCCCATTACCTTGCACTTTGTGTAGTCATTTACACCCATGCAAAACAGGTGTAAAATATTCCTTTTATCATTTTACACTCAGTTTGCACTGACTTTGCACAGATGAAAGTGACAGGAGGTGCAAAACAGTAGAGAATCAGGACCAATATCCCCACCCCTTCTAATGGTAGGTCAAGTGGAAGAACTGTAATTTAGCTTTCATCCTCAGAGTCCTCCACCAAAGTTGTCAAAGTCCTCCAGTAAAAAGAAAGAAGTCAGGACTTGATATTCATAATGTAGAAAAAACACTCAAAACACACAATATAAAAGAGTGATAGAGGACAAAAGCACATATTCTTATGTTATTTGCTTAAAGAAATACATTAATCCAGAACTCAGTTCAAATCTCACAAAATAAGTTAAAACTGGTTTCAAGTACTACACCTGCCATTTTGCACCACACATGCCAAAGTTTGTGGTTTTACAATTGCATTTTCCTATTTTTAAAAATGTTCTTCCCCTCTTTTGTAAAAACTAGCACAAACAACAGGAGGAAATGACTAAGGTACCAATTCTGCACACTTACATAAATGCTTAATTTTGAGCATGAGTACTCCCTCTGAATTCACCCTCTTCAATGTGAGACTATTCACATGCTTAAAGTAAAGCATATGCACAAGTGTTTGAGTGAACAGGGTCTGTCAAAGAAAACACCCAGTATTTTGGTAGTGTTTGTTTATCTAATTGCTTTCAGTTATAGCACTCATGATACTTGTATCTTCTCCCTTTAAATTGCAGTTCACATTTAATGCTTATGGGAATTTAGATGACTTTCTATGGCCACTAGATAACTACCATATGTTTTCAGGAATGCAACATGTTTTGAATAACCAAAAAATATATAATTTAAAGTGGATACTAAAGCACCGATCCTGCAAGCACTTACGCACATGCTTAACTTTAAGCATATGAATAAATCCTATTTACTTCAATGGGACTACTCACATGCTTAAAGTTAAGCATGTGCATAGGTATTTGCAGTATCAGGATCTAAAAGCTGTACGCAAGTATTATATATATATATATATATATAATCATAATATGAATTAGGGAAAATACTTGCTTATTTATGTATATATATACTACTATATTATATACTACATATTATATATATTTATTAGCAGTAGTATTAATAACAATAATGATCATTTTAATTTATTATGCCCCTGCAAGAAAAAGTTACAGTCTCAAATGCAGAGTATTTTGGAATTATATTTGTAATAAAGCATTTAAAAGTAGTCTTACTGAGAGGAAAAGAAAGATATAAAGACCTAGTAAAAAAAAAATAAAGCCACAACAGAATTTGAGTCTACAATCAAAACAAAGGGACATCTTTTTGTTGTTATGTTACTATATATAGACTTAGCTTGATAACCAGTGGAATGTATACGTGTTATATTAATCAAATGAGAAGTTCATTCCTAGTGGACAGAGCACTGGACTGGGACTCAGGAAACTTGTATTCTGTTTCTGGGTCTACTATGTTGGCCTGCTGGGTGGCCTTGGGTAAGTTATTACATCACTCTTTGCCTCAGTTTCCCCATCTGTAAAATTTAACTGACACTGACCACCTTTGTAAGTGCTTTGAGATCTACCAAATAAAAGTGCTGTATAATTAAGTATTATTATTATTTATTATTCCATAACAGTGATCATATGCAATGAAAAATTCTGCCTGAATGTGATAAAAGAGAATTGCAAAGGAAAAGTAATCAACCATTTTATTAAAAGGCAGCCAAATTCAAAGTGCGTTCTATTGACGAGTCCAGAAAACACCCTTCCAAAAACAAATAAAATGCTACATATTCAGTTCCACAGCAAAATGTGCTGTTGACTTCAGTGGTGGAAGGAATGGGATCTATTTGGTGTATCTGAAGAATATTCTTGGATGCTGTAGGCACTTGGGTTAAAAAGTAAAATCAGTGGTTCTGAAAGGTACCTAATTTTCCTCACTAGGAGATGAAGTCTTTCATCTGTCCACACAACAAGCAGTTAGAGCTTCCTCACCTTTCCTGACAGAGTGCCTTCACAACTTTGACCTGGAGGTCTCTATAGATTATAAAGTAGTTCAGTCTCCATGGCTATTCAATCATTGTCCACTCTGCTAAAACTACCAAGAAGGATGCCAGCTGGTACTAGAATGAGACCATCAATTCCTTTCACAGAGGTCACCACAAGACCTGTTAGATAACAAGTTTCAATCACTACTGACCTGGGCTGGGTTTGAACTAGTGACCCAGAGGTAAGAAGCCCTGTATCCCATAACTTCTTCAGTCAGTCTCCCTGTAGTTGTAACTCTTAATGCAAACTTTATTCCTAAGGTTAATTTAATACCTAAGATCAAGCAGGTTCCAGTTAGCTGTAAGTTATGCAGCTTCTGATGCAGTTGGAACTTCAGCAGCTCCAGAGGTGGCTCAGGCAAGGGTATGCTTTTAGAACAGTACCTGATTCACTTAATTAAGAGAGCTTTGTGGCCATAACTGCTGTGGCCTACTATTCCCTGACACAATGAACCCCAAGAAAGAAAAGGATCCCAGGCATCTGTGTTTGAAATTGACAAGAAGCCTCACAGAGATTATGAACTCAGATGACCCTTCTGAAACTTCAGAGAGTTCATGTTCAGAAGTTCTGACTCTGACACCTCTCAAAGGGACAATAAAAAGACACTAGAGAGGTATACTGCTATATGTAGGTTTGTCACTAGAAAGACACAGGTTTTCTCTCAATATTGAACACTAAAGTTCTAAACCTAGTGTATAAAGAGTGTGTGACAGATCCAGCATGAAGAATTTTGAAAGGGGATATTTACTAATGCATTTTGAAAATCTTGCCCAGACCTTGTCTTTTCAGAAATATGCCCTCATTTGTATGTTTCACAGTGACCTTAAAGCCACAGTGTCTATAAGGTTGCTTTGCATTTTGGCTTTGGAGTGCTTCTGAGAGAGAGGTGGGATTGTCCAATGGTTTGGACACTAGCCTAAGAGTTAAAAGACCTGGGTTTAAGTCCCACATCTGGCACAGATATCTTGTGTGACCATAGGCAAGTTACTTAGCCTCTCTGTACTTCAGTTTATCTGCATATGAGGATAATAGTACTTCCCTATCTCACAGGGGTGTGAGGATAAATATATTAAAGATTGTGCAGTACTCAGATACTGTGGTAATGGTGGGGACACACTTAATAAGTACATAAGACAGTCTTATTGTGTCCCACATTTGAGAACTGAAAGACTCCACCCTCTGAATGCCTTCCTTTTCCATCTTCCTTATTTTTCCATCTGCTCCTTAGAACTATGTTAAAAGTTTACTGTTAGAGTTCTTTATATCTTGAAGTGAATTTAAGTGTGAAATGTGCTAGATTTCCAGACTTGGGGCTTGAAATCATCAACCCATGGAACAGATATAGCACATGCAGCACACAACTTGTCCACACTAGCCTGCCAATCTGTATCAATCCTGATTTGCATGGCTGGCCCACAACATTTTGGCACCTGAGGTGGGGAGCTCAAATGATACCCTCATGCCCCCTTGCTTGGGCCAAAACTTTGAAAGGTCTCAATTCTGCCTTCTTCCTGTTCTACTCCTCTCATGGTACTGCTCTGCTACCTACCCCAATAAAGCAGAACTAACAACTTAAAATGCCTTGTTCAAAAATTTTAAGTAACATTTAACTTTCAAACACCTGAACAGCAAATGTAATTTTTCTTGTCTGAATAGTAAACACTGGCATTTTTATCTCTTTGAATAATCAAAGTGGTGCTTTCCATGCCTTTTTGGTGGCAAAGATTTGAACTGCTTCCTGAAGGTCCACAGTCTGGGCTAGCCCATGCACTATTGAGATGGCTGCAAGGCCAACCAGCCTCTCCTGTATCATTGTGGAGTGTAGATGTGTTTTTATTAACTTCAGCTTGGAGAAGCTGTGTTCTCCACTAGCAACTGTTACAGGAAGTGTTAGAAGTATGCGCAGAGCAACAAAAGCATTTGGAAAGAGAGTGGTCATCTTATTTGTGCACATATATTCCAGAACCGTCTTTGGAGTTGATCCTGCTGAAATGTATCTTGAAAGGGCTTTCAGTTCATCACCTAAATCACTCACATCAATATCACACATGTCATCATGTGTCAACACTGTCTCTAGTGCCCTACATTGCTGGTGTAGGTCTTCTTCCGGTGTAGTGAGGAGTTTTGGAATATCATACAACATCCCAAATATACTGCTGTGTTCCTTGAGCTGCATGAAACGTTCTTCAACTGACTGTATTGCACAATCTAGCACCTGGTTAAAGAATTCAACTTTGAATTGTTGTTTGGGGTCTCTTATGGGATTATACCCTTGCCTCATAATCAAAATGTCTTCTTTTTCGGTGACTCTTGTATTCTTGAATGAGTGGGAAAATAGCTTCAGTGTGAAGTTCCTCTGCCAACTTCTGTGCATTCTTCAGAACGTTTTGAAATCCCTCATCTGACCGGTAAGACTGTAGGTATGACTTTGCTTTGTCCAGTTGTTCCATTGCTCCAGATATATCAAGGTCAACACGTGAGAGTCTCTTGCTTACAACATTTATTTCAAACAGTATGTCATGCCACAACACTAAGCCACACAGAAATTTTAAGTTATGTATGTTTCTGGTGATTCCATTTCCCTCTGCCACTGTTCTCCCACAAACAGTTCCTGTCATAGCATTATCCTCCATAAGGGCAACTATGGCAACATCTATCTTCCCAATTTGGTGTTTGATAGGCTTTATCACCTCCGCTCGACTTTCCCATCGTGTGGCACTCAGTGGTTTCAGTGTCAGAGAGAATATTCCCAGATGTTGCTTCAAAATTTGCCATTGATGAGTTGATGCAGAGAAGAATACATAGATGCTTTGAATTATATTAAAAAATTCAGCAGCCTCACTATAAGCTGATGCTGCATCACTGACCACCAAGTTCAATGAATGAGAATTCCATGGGACAAAAAAAGCTTGAGGATTTAACTCTCGGATCTATGTCTGCACTCCTCTGTTCTTTACTCTCATTTTGGCACTATTATCATAGCCCGGACCTCTCGTGTCAGCTATGGCAATTCCCATATCTTCCAGCTTTTTAAGAAGCACGTTTGTCATACCAGCTCCTGTAGTATCATCAATGTCAATAAATTCTAGAAAATGCTCTCTGACAGTCACCATTGCGGGGACATTTTCACTAGGTTCTGTTGTTGTTACAAAACACACCATTAAAGTAATTTGTTCCGTATGGTTGGTGTCAGGTTTGCAGTCCAGAATAACAGAGTAATATCTTGCTGACTTCAGATCTACCACAATCTTCTGTTTGACTTTTGTTGCCAGTAACTGTATGATCTCATTTTGAATTGTTCTTCCAAGGTACTGGTTTGTGTACATTTCTTGGGTGGTGACTCTTCTTAGATACTCCTGGAGTACAGCATCAAACTCAGTCATCAGCTCCACAATTTTAAGGAAGTTTCCATTGTTTGGCATATACAGCTGATCTGAAGTGCCACACAGTTCTAGTTTTTGGGTAGCAAGCATTCTCACAATGGCCATGAGCCTTTTCAGAACATTTTGCCAGTAAAGAGACTCTGATACAATCTTCTCTTGATGCTGATCATCTATGGTGGCCTTTAACTTTAGTCTCATCTCAAGCCCTTTCCACCTATGGAATGCTCTCTGGTGATTTGCTGCCTTCTCATGGCATGCCAGATTTCTAGCCAGATTTTTCCAGTCCTTTGTTCCTGTACAACCCAATGTGGCTGGAATATTAAACTAGAAGAGTTTGCAACAAAAACAGTATGCAGCATTCTGGGTTTTTGAGTACATAAGCCATGGCCTCTCCACTTTGTCACCATTGGGGATTAATGTGTTGGATGGAAACTTCTATTTTCATTGTCTTTGGGGAACATGAAGTTTTTCACTTGCTGTGGCCCATGCAGTACAAGGAAGTCCCTCAGGCTACTGCTCAAGTGGGTCCACAGTCCTGGATCATCTAGACTTAAGGAACTAAACTCAGCAGCAGCTGTTTCTTGCACCTCCACCACATTCTTCTCTGATCTACACTTTTCTTCAGGAATGTGCATGGTTACATCCATTTGAGATGGAGATATGGATGCTGCAGTAGCTGCCAGGTCACCTGCACTGTGACTAACTGGAAGATCAGGCATCTCCTCACCACTCACATCCTCACTGGGGCCGGAAGGCTCACCGTGAACATTTGTGTCTATGTATCTAAGGAGAGCGCCTTCCTGCTTAGATAGAAAAGCTTCCTTTGCTTTTTCTTTTTCTGAATGCTGCCCCAGAAGGGCGTTTTCTTCTTTCACTCATGACTGCTGTTCTGTGCCAGCTTTAGTAGCTCTCAACACTCAGTTGAAGGGGACAAATAAGCAGGATGGTAGCAGGGCCTGAGTGAGGGGAGATATCAGATTCTTAAGGGCCTAACTGGCTTCTACTACTTCAGTTGACTGCCTGTTCTCCTCAAGTGGGTTCAGGGAAGCAGCAGGAAACAGGAAGTTCCCTGAGAAGCGGGTGTTAATCAGTCCAGGCTCCTGGGGGTGCTAGAGAGGTACATAAGAGCCTCCTCCTCCTCCTCTCTCTCCCTGCAGCTCCTGCTGCTTTCTGTTATTCCCTCTCACCTTTTCTCCTGCCTGCCTGTTATGTCTCTTGTGCTCTCCTTCCTCCAGCACAGCACTCCACCATCTCTGTGCATCTAGAGCAGAGAGAATACATATGCACCAGTAGCAGACACAATTTTCTACACTCTGGGTCCCAGTGGTGGCTGCCTCAGATCGTCTCACGGTAAGGCCAGCTCTGCTGATTTGGAGGAACTATAGTGTATAGTTAATACCACATACGAGGTAGCTTAACACCCACCTTTGGCTACTCTTCTGATATTGCCAATAAGAGGACAATTAGGATTTTCTTATACTAGAAGTATAAGAATTAGTTAAGTTCATGGAGGATAGGTCCACTAATGGCTATTACCCAAGATGGTCAAGGATGCTCTGGGTGTGCCTAAGGCTCTGACTACCGGAAGCTGCGACTGGATGATAGGGGATGGATTACGCAATAATTGTCCTGCTCTGTTCTTTCTCTCTGAAGTATCTGGCACCAGCCACTGTCAGAACACAGGATACTGGGCTAGATGGACTATTGGTCTGATCCAGTATGGCCATTCTTATGACATTCTCTCTCTCACCCTAAAGTTTAAACAGGAGAGATTGAGAGACATCCACACATCAAAATACTCCTGTAGTGGTGGCGCACTCTTCTGAGAGGTGTGGGAGATCACTGTTCAAATCCTTTCTCCACCTTTAGGCAGACAGTGGAACTAACATGGGTCTCCCTGTTAAGTGCTCTAACCAGTGAGCTAAAAGTTATAAGGTTGGCCCCCTTCGGTCCCTTGCTTAGACTCTGAATAGGGCCAAATCCATGAGGTGTGCTCAGAGAATGCATTCCAGATCGGGCCCTGCAGGGAAGATATGGGAGGAATGCCCATTTCCCCCCAGTTTGTGGATTGTGCTGGGTTTAGAAGGGAGATAGAACAATGTGCATACCCAGAGGCAGAATCTTAGGCACCAAGGGAATGTTTACCTTGAAAATTTAGGAGCCAAGTGAGTTTAGGCACGTACAGGGAGTGCAAGTTTTGTGAATCGCAGTGAAGCCTAAAATTGAGACATAGGCACATAAATCTGTGGTTTAGGTATCTAAGAACCTTTGTGGATCTGAGCCTAAGGCCCCTATTCTGCAACAAGCACCACACAAACACAGGGTTCTGCCCTTATTGCAGGGCCAGAACCTAAGTAAAAGCTGAACTAGAACTTCAGGATTTGGACCTTAAGTATTGTAGCCCATAGAGAACATAAGAACATAAGAATGGCCGTACCGGGTCAGACCAAAGGTCCATCTAGCCCAGTATCTGTCTACTGACAGTGGCCAATGCCAGGTGCCCCAGAGGGAGTGAACCTAACAGGCAGTGATCAAGTGATCTCTCTCCTGCCATCCATCTCCATTCTCTGACGAACAGAGGCTAGGGACACCATTCTTACCCATCCTAGCTAATAGCCATTTATGGACTTAGCCACCATGAATTTATCCAGTCCCCTTTTAAACATTGTTATAGTCCTAGCCTTCACAACCTCCTCAGGTAAGGAGTTCCACAAGTTGACTGTGCGCTGCATGAAGAACTTCCTTTTATTTGTTTTAAACCTGCTGCCTATTAATTTCATTTGGTGACCCCTAGTTCTTGTATTATGGGAATAAGTAAATAACTTTTCCTTATCCACTTTCTCAACATCACTCATGATTTTATATACCTCTATCATATCCCCCCTTAGTCTTCTCTTTTCCAAGCTGAAGAGTCCTAGCCTCTTTAATCTTTCCTCGTATGGGACCCCCTCCAAACCCCTAATCATTTTAGTTGCCCTTTTCTGAACCTTTTCTAGTGCTAGAATATCTTTTCTGAGGTGAAGAGACCACATCTGTACACAGTATTCGAGATGTGGGCGTACCATGGATTTATATAAGGGCAATAATATATTCTCAGTCTTATTTTCTATCCCCTTTTTAATGATTCCTAACATCCTGTTTGCTTTTTTGACCGCCTCTGCACACTGCGTGGACATCTTCAGAGAACTATCCACGATGACTCCAAGATCTTTTTCCTGACTCCTTGTAGCTAAATTAGCCCCCATCATGTTGTATGTATAGTTGGGGTTATTTTTTCCAATGTGCATTACTTTACATTTATCCACATTAAATTTCATTTGCCATTTTGTTGCCCAATCACTTAGTTTTGTGAGATCATTTTGAAGTTCTTCACAATCTGCTTTGGTGTTAACTATCTTGAGAAGTTTAGTATCATCTGCAAACTTGGCCACCTCACTGTTTACCCCTTTCTCCAGATCATTTATGAATAAATTGAATAGGATTGGTCCGAGGACTGACCCTTGGGGAACACCACTAGTTACCCCTCTCCATTCTGAGAATTTACCATTAATTCCTACCCTTTGTTCCCTGTCCTTTAACCAGTTCTCAATCCATGAAAGGACCTTCCCTTTTATCCCGTGACAGCTTAATTTACGTAAGAGCCTTTGGTGAGGGAACTTGTCAAAGGCTTTCTGGAAATCTAAGTACACTATGTCCACCGGATCCCCCTTATCCACATGTTTGTTGACCCCTTCAAAGAACTCTAATAGATTAGTAAGACACGATTTCCCTTTACAGAAACCATGTTGACTATTGCTCAACAGTTTATGTTTTTCTATGTGTCTGACAATTTTATTCTTAACTATTGTTTCAACTAATTTGCCCGGTACCGACGTTAGACTTACCGGTCTGTAATTGCCGGGATCACCCCTAGAGCCCTTTTTAAATATTGGCGTTACATTAGCTAACTTCCAGTCATTGGGTACCGAAGCCGATTTAAAGGACAGGTTACAAACCTTAGTTAATACTTCCGCAACTTCACATTTGAGTTCTTTCACAGCTAGTTTTAGTGTTTATTTTATTTAGCAGTAACGCAAGGAACCTACAGGCCTGTATCCTGTAAGACATTAGCTTTAGCAGTAAGCATAAGGCTTGAGACCTATGACCTTTGGGACACATAAATGGCCCAATTGTCATCCCTAAGTTTTGGGGAACTGGGAATAGAATGTTTAAGGGAGAAGTCTGTACATAATGACATCAGGCAACCACAAGAATATGAACAAAAAACAGTTTTTGGATATTTTAAGATAGGAACATCTGCAGATGTCTGACCACAAGAGTACCATGGCAACAAATTGACAGATATGATGATAAGTTGAGATTATTAAAATATTAACCTATAGAAGGGCACCTCAACATTAGTAGGGTGAGGAAATAAAAATAAAGAAGAGGGAAGAAACCTATAATGATGTCAGCATAACATATTATAAAAGTTGTATCCCAGCCTGTGTACAAGAGGAGAGAGAGATGTAGCCCTTGGGAGGTGCCAGGATGATGGCCAATGGTGATGATGAGGAAGGTGATGAGGAAGATAATAGTTAACATTTCAAGTTTTTCTGCAAGGCATAGTGAGTATATGGCTGTTCAGATGTACATTCTTTATTATCTCTCTCTACCTTGCTGGGTTAGAGTTTTTGTGACTTTGCTAAATGTATTGATAAACTATTACAAATACCGAAGGGTTCCTAAAGTGTGAGTGTTGCAACTGTGCACATTGTGATTTCCAACTGAACAGTAAGTTTAATAACACTTGAGCCTGATCTTGGGACAAGAACCTGTCAAACTTCAGAATGATAACTAGGAATTCTTAAGTAATCAATATAATTAATACACAATCCGCAGATCAAGCTACAGTATAGACACCTTTTTACACTGTTTTACTGTGAGTTAACCTTGGAAACTGGGGTATATAATGAGTCACATTTTATCCTGGCTGCATGTAACACTGGGCTAGGCATGGAGGCCCACAGTAACTTACTCTGTAAAACTGGAATAATCATGTTTAACTATCTAATAGGAGTTTTCTAATGTTTCATTAACATTTGTAAAGTCCATTACAGGCCTAGGAAGGAAGGTGTTGTTGCCGGCACAAAGGCCCGAGGCGACAGCAACAGTGGTTCGTTGCCCGGAGTGCCTCGCTCCAATAGACACACCAGGGTGGAGAAGCAAAAAAAAGGTTTATTTGAGATCTCAAAGCAGGATGCTTGGAGACACACGTCTCAAATCAAGCACACTCCATACAAACAGCTCTCTCTCTTTATACATGATTTTAGCTAAGCATCTTTATTACCCCCCACTGCCCAGCTCCCCCTTCCCCCTCCCCCTTCTCCCTCCCTTTTAGTTCCCATACAGCAAATACATTATAACGTAGCAATTACTCTAAACAGGTTAAATCATACTTGGCAGAAAATACATCATCTCATTAGTAACTTTTTCCCGACCGGTTATTTTGTTTCACTCCCTTCAGCCAGGTGCAAGCAGGCTGTATAATTGCCTCCTGGTACTGATAACTAGTTGCCACACATTCCATTCTTTCCATCTGGCCTGTGGGGTTAATTAAAGTCTAAACATGGAAGCGGTTCGGACAAGCAAGCTGGCCAAAGGCCTGATACAGGGAGACCTTATTGGCATTGTCATTTTCCACCCCTCTGTCAACACTGGGCCATGCCTGGTGACACCAACAGTGTTATACATCTGAACAATATAATTATATAAATAAAAATAGGGACTGTAACTGGCCCTGAAGAGTGACAAAAGATAGCAACACAATCATACAGTATGGCTATCTGTTGAGATAATGTGGCAACACTATGCCATCAGGAAGTGGCAATCCAGTGACACCTTGCTGATGTGCTACCACATGGTAAGCTCACAGAGAGCCACAGGGATCTTTTCTCTCCAGCTCCCGTAATAGTGGTCACAGGGTGACATGCTCTAGCAAAGCAGTCGGGTGACGTTGCCCACGCAGAGACCTGACGGTGGTGGCCGATGTAATAGGATGTGGCAAGATGGTGTCCGGACAACGTGCCTGGGTTTCTTTTTCCCTTGGAACAGACCCAACTAGGCCTTCCATGGGGATTTCCGACAAAGACTACAGGTCCCGGCATGCCCTGCGGCGCGCCCGCCCGCCCAGCGCAAGGCACATTGGGGCATGTAGGCCCTGCGGATGCTCCTTGCATGGGCGAAGTTTGAGGTAGGCGGCGCCATTTGCTTCCCCCTCTCCCCTGCGAGCGGAAGCGCTGGCGGGCTCCGGCCCCGGCGCTCAGTGGTGCGCCCGCGGTCTCGGGGAAGATGGCGCTGGAGGCGCGGCGGATGGAGCAGGATGCGGAGGACGGGGAGATCTCGGACTCGGACTCCGACATGCCCGCCAGCGTCTCGGCCAGGGGCCCCGCGCAGGTGAGGGGTGGCCCTCGGGGCTCGGCCGCCTCCCTAGCAGGGACCCCACCGCGTCTCCTGACCCAGCCCCGGCTTCCCGCCACTGCTGCTGCCGGGCGGCCGGGGCGGGCCTCAGGGCGGGAGACTCCGCGCAGTGCTGGGGGAGCCCGAGGGAACGCGCCGCCCCGAGGAAATGCCCCGGCCCCTGGCCTGCCGGAGCGGCGCTGAGATGCTGCCGGGAAGGGGCCAGGAGAGATGGGTTGGGAACAGCTCCCTTGATAAACCGCCTGCCCGCATCCTCCCACCCCCGGCACATCTCCAGTGCTATCCTGGTGTGTTGCATAGTGAGCCTGTGCCTCTGGCTGGGGGGTGGGGGGAGCTGTTGTTGCTGTGCTTTGTGGGGAGGGGGTTGGGAGACGAGCAGTGGGATTTGTTGTTAGGAATTGCTGGGTGTTTCCCTTCGGAAGAGACATTGCATGAGCTTAGTTAGTGTTTTTTTTTTATCAGATAGGTAGGTACTGTTGTCCCGTGAAACATGAGTAACCCCCACCCGTTTGTCTAATTGCTTTTCCACTACCACCGTTTGCCAGCGCACGTGTTGGGGTTTTTTTTTGTTTGTTTGTTTTTTTAATGGTTAGTTGTGCTGTATTGTTGAAAACCTTTCAACAGGACATGTCATGACAGCAATTATGTCCTTCTGAATTTAAAGCTATGTCTCTTTTTTGTGTTTAAACCGTTACCTGCTGGAGAGACTGCACTTAATTAGCTTTCAGACTTTTTTTTAGTAAATACTGATTTTCATGTGTATATTATCAGATCGTATGAGAAATACATGGTGGGAGAAGTGCAGAAAATAGGATAATACTGAATAGGATAATACAGTCTTGAGATGTACACCAAGAAAGGAGCATGTAAACTACAGATGCATTTTTAATGCATAGGGCTATGCTCACCATGTTTTTCCAAAGTCTTGTGCTGTCAGCTATCCCTTTCATTCAAAGCAGTTATATATTTCATACAGTGGTAAGAAAAGCTGAAGAGTCTTTACTTCTGTTGCTTTATGTTAGAAAATAATTCAGGAATGCCATCAGGTTACTGAAAAAGTGTGTGGGTTAAAGAGAGGAATGTATTCATCTAAAATTGAGGAGGCAAAAGATTAGTTTTAAGATTATCTTGGCTTTTAGGAGCTCTTGTTATGATAATTTTTTTAGAACTGGAATTATCGGTAAAGAATGCTAAGTTTACAATGGTCGCAGCAGTATATCTTGTGGTTTGCCTGTAACTAGGAGCAAGAACTGGGTTATAGTATCTATTCTTTACAGATACCTTGTGTAACCTTGAACATCTCAGTTTACCTATCTGAAATGGAGAATCATCAATGGGTATTCTGAATGAGACTTGGTGTCTGTAGGGTGCTTTGAAGTCCTTGGATGAAAGTTTTAGTTAAAAATAAAGTATATCTAGTCTAGTCTGTTTTTTAAAATTATTCTCACATATGAGTCAGAGTAAATTAGTGTATTAGTGAGACTAATTATAATCAAATCATCAAGGTAGCTTTCCTTTTTAGAAATACTAATTGAATGAATACAAAATGACTTTGCCATTTCAGAAACCACATGATGGCAACAGTTCAACCAAACCTTTCCAGAGCACCATTTCACCCTGTGCACCAAGTGTTCCTTATCGAACAACCAATGGTGTGGACTCAAGTGATGAGAGCTTCTCTGATTCAGATGATGAAGCTTCTGTGTGGAAACGGAAACGACAAAAATGTTTTAACCTCCCTCCTGCTAAACCAGAGCTTTTTCAGTTTGGCCAGAGTCACCAGAAGCAAACTGTCCTAGGGGGTAAGAAGATCAACAATATTTGGGGTGCAGTGCTTCAGGAACAAAATCAGGATGCAGTGGCCACTGAACTTGGAATTTTAGGAATGGAGGGTACTATTGACAAGAGTAGGCAGTCTGAGTCTTACAATTACTTACTGGCTAAAAAGCTGATGAAAGAAACTGACCAGGATGTGGAGATATTAAATAAAGAGCTAGATGAATACATGCAGGATGACAAAAAAACAGCGCCAAAAGAGGAAGAAAATGGACAAAGTCTTCTCAAACGGAAACGGCCTGTCAAGGACAGACTGGGTGAAAGATTAGAAATGAATTATAAAGGGATGTACGAGATTACTGAAGAAGATTCTGAGGAAAAAGTGGCAGATGAAATTTCTTATCGGTGAGATCTTATGTTCCTTAATCCAGTAGGTTATGTGAAAGTTACTGAAGGGAAGAATAAGACTGTGTTCTTGTTGAGTGGTTGACTGTTTTAGGTGGCCATGTTAAATTATGAGATAAGGGTTTGAATGGCTTGTTCAGGTTCCCAGAATCCTGAAACCTAAATGCAGTATTATTGGTGGGTCTGGTAGCACCAGTTTTTATTAAGGTTGCCCAACACTTCCCATTATAAGATCCTGTTTTCAGTTGGTTAAAATTTGTCAAAGTCGTAAACGTTTCCGCTTGAATTTTCCATGCAAGGTGTCAACCTGAGGCTAAACTTTTTTATTTTATGTATGTATGTATTTATTTATTTTGAAAACTTCAGCCAAAAGTGTTCAGCCATTTCTGAGAATATGGCTAGGGGAAAAAATGTTTTGCCCATGTTGAAAAATTGTGGAAATCTTTTAATTAAAAAGCTCTAGTGCCTCCACCCACATATGCTTCAGAGCAGGTATTTGACACTTGCTGTGGGGAGTGGCATTTGTTTCAGACATGTCCCTTTTGCCATCCTTAGGAAAACCTGCCCAAATTTGGCTAAGTTACAACTCTTTGAAAAATTGCAGTTCACAAATGCTCAGTAGAAACTTAAATTTTAGTAGCTAATTGCCTTCAAAGATTCTGTCTGCACTAGGCATGCTCCAGCCCAGGATTGATCAGGACTTTTCCTGCAGTTGCCACTCTGGGCTTTTGTGAGCTGTGCCTATGCCAGGTCCAACATCTGATCTGAGAGCTGGGAACCTGTCTCTCCTGTGCTCTGAAGAATTAATCCTCGCTGGTCCCAGGTAGCATGGAGGAGGAAGCCACCTGATTTGAATGCAACTGAGGCTGGAGGCTAGTGAGGACTGGGTGGGCAATGAGATTGGGAGCCAGAGACAGGAGCGGCTCTAGGAATCTGGCCGCCCCAAGCAGGGCGGCATGCCGCAGGGGGTGCGCTGCCGGTCGCCGGTCCCACTGCTCCGGGGGACCTCTTGCAGACGTACCTGTGGGAGGTCCACCCGAGCCACGGGACCAGCGGACCCTCTGCAGTCATGCCTGCGGGAGGTCCACCGGAGCTGCAGGACCAATGGACCCTCCGCAGTCATGCCTGTGGAAGGTCCGCCGGAGCCACCTGCCACCCTGCTGGCAAAATGCCGCCCCAAGCGCGTGCTTGGCGCACTGGGGTCTGGAGCCGGCCCTGGCCAGAGATAATGGGATGGGGAGACTGGGACTGATAACCTATTGTGGGGGGATGGAGGGGAGATAACTCTGGTGAGGAGCCTTAGTGGGTGGCAGTGTGAGGGCAGCTGGAGGTCAGGGTGGCAAAAGAGAAAATTCAAATGAGGCCAAGAGGAGGGAACTCAGACTGCGATGAGAAACCTGATGAGTAAAGACTGGAACTGGATAGGTGAAGAAAATGGAACTGTTATGAGGCGCAAGGTATGGGGAAAAGACAGGATTGGGACAAGGACAGGTCAAAAGGGACAGAGTGGAAGGGGTCAAGCATAGGGGACAACCTGCTTCTGCTCTGTTACTTCCTTAACTCAAGTGGCAGAGGTCTGTGCTGTGGATCTAAAGGTTGACGCTGCTGATGAGCATTGTGGGTGTCAATATAATGCCATATGGTGGAATTTCTGGGTTTTTCCAGTTTGCCTTTTTTAAAACCTAGGCAATTACACAAAAACTGTTATAAGAATATTAAATTTGTTAATTCATGCACTCAGAAAATAGTGTCAATGCCAATACCAAGGTTACTTGTGCAACTTTATTTCAGGCCTCATTCTATGTATGCATCATAATACAGTCTTTAATTACATAACAATATACTATTTTTCCCTTAGTGAGCACTGTCCATCCTGTGCACTGAATGAGGCTGGTGTCCTGTGGGGAGGAATAGTATGTGATTATGTAATTAAAGATGGTATTATGCATACAGAATTGCACAGACAGTCTTAATTCTGGCATTTCCTAACTTTTGAGTGTTTGATTTTGCAAACTTAACAACATTATTTTAAGGTTTTAGTGTGTAATAGTAGATAGTTTGCATAAACTTACCATTGTGGAAAGTAACAAAAAACAAAACTGATACAGACAACATTTGTATCCAAAAATGTACACTAATTATTGCCATTGCCTGTTCTTACTAAATATCTTATGTTCTGAATTTTGAAAAATTATAGTACAGTAAAATGAATTCTAGTTAACTATAGATGTGTAGAGTCCCCAGTTTGGCATTTTATGGCTTTATGAGTAATATCAATTTGTGTCATTACATTTTGTGAAGTTACACTAAAATATGCTGAAAGTCTGTTTTCCTTCATTTACATGTTTAATACCTGTCTTTGTAGGAATTGTCATTCTGAATCAGATCAGTGTAGAAATGCTAGTTATGTTATCCGCCACCCTCAGCCCTCCCAAGTAGCTGGGATTACAGGCGCGCCGCCATGCCCGATGCAGACCCTTAATTAAAAAAATAAAATATAAACTATAGGCCTGAACTACTTCATTGTGTCCCTTAAAAAGAAAACTGGATTTGAAAGGATACCATCATCTTGATCATATTTGTCTAAAAACTTTGCATCTATTTAGTTACAAAGAATTTAAGATTACTGTATGTGAACTCTGTTCATGTGACAGCAGTTCATGTACTGTCAGTTTCATGGTTTCTCATGCATAGATAGTAAGCTGTGATGCTGCAGCTACATGTGCATGGGCAAATGCTTGCTGAAAAGACCTTACAAACATCAGTAGGGAGGAAATAAAGCCTTACAAAAATATTTAAAGATATTTAAAAACAAAACAAGGCATGTTACTTAAAGTTTGAGCTATCAGAAGTACAATATTTTGAAATCAGTTTAAAAAACTGAGTTGATAGTACAGATATCTAAGGAGAAAATCTGCATGTATCTTAAGCTTCAGTTACCCAGAACTAATCTCCTACGAACAGTAGCGTTTATAACATTACTCGTTTGAGTAGTCCCATTGAAGTCATATGTTTAATTTTACTCATGTGAGAAATCCCATTGACTGGGGGTGGCGGGTTGTTTTTTTAGGCTTCGAGAACCAAAGAAAGATTTGATAGCCCGAATAGTGAAAATAATTGGAAATAAGAAAGCTATTGAACTGCTTATGGAAACAGCTGAAGTGGAACAAAATGGCGGACTCTTCATAATGGTAAGAAAAACTATTTTTTGCAATCGATCTTCATACTAAGTACTGTTGCAGTGCTT
This sequence comes from Mauremys mutica, assembly GCF_020497125.1. NCBI lineage: Eukaryota > Metazoa > Chordata > Testudines > Geoemydidae > Mauremys > Mauremys mutica. The sequence goes on from NC_059077.1 coordinate 76,071,387, forward strand.
TCATGCCTATTAAATTTCTCAAATTCCTTGCATTAACTCTCAGTCCTCACCATGGCCTTCATTCCCATCCCTTTTCCATTTGATCCATGAAAACAACAACTAAACATTTAAATAGATCACGCTTACATATAAATAGACTTGGCAAATTCAGTTTGTATTTTTATAATTTTGACTTTATTTTTAGGCATTTTTTTTTAGTTGTCTTTCAATGTAAATTTTTGCAGTTGTGGGAAATTATGGGGGCGTTAGACCACGGGGGTGGAGGTGGGGGAGATGTCAGACAATAATTATTTAGACACCGAGTTAAATTAAAAATTAGCATTATAACAGAACACAAATTGTCAACATCACATGTCAAGATGCACAAAATAAATATCCTTAAATCAAACTAAGTTCTCAAGCAACATTTTTCTTTCTTTGCCTATCTGTAAATTTCAGTTATCAGTGGAAATATTTTTTTCATGGGTTTGTGCATGTAAAATGAAATAGACATTTCCATCATTTACAGATAAAAATCTAATCCTTCAAAGCCTACATATGAAGTGTAATCAGGCTTTAGACTACACTGCATTGAAATAAATGGAGGTGAGGAGGGTGGAATTGATTTAAATCACTAGTTAGGAAGATTTGATTTAATCATGGATTTCTACATAAAAGTGCATTCTTGTTGGTTGTTATAACCTTAATACATATTCTTCACAACTCAGAGATAGATGTAGGTTTCATTTTTAGAAGGTACACACTATAAATTTTTTTAAATGATTTATTTTGAAAACTTTTCAGATTAGTTTTACAGCTGTATCAGAAAATGAACGATTGTTTGCTTATTTCATTTACCAAAGGTAATTGAAGCAGATATTTAGGAAATCATTGGGAGGTGAACAGTCATTAATATTTGGAAGATTTTCTTGCCATGCTGTATTAGGAGGAGAACATTACCAGACAGACATTTAAATTGTTTTATTTAACTAAAACAACAATGTTATGTATTCTGGATTTTTTTTTCTTCAACAGCAAACATATAATATTTTAACAAAACAAGCATATGAATTTTTTAATTTAAACATTCAAGTTTTTTAAAATCAGGTTTGTTTTTGTTAAAATTGTTTAAAATAGTTAAATGAAATATATATATTTTTTTAAAACCAAAAATTAAATCGGCTGTGTCAGCCAGGTCAACATGAGAAACTTAAATATTGGCTTCTGCATCTAACTCAGTCATCTTCACCTTCAATTTCCTGTCTGTTCATAATCTGGAAAAGGAAAACAAGCTTTCCTGCTTTTTCAGGTCCTAAACGATTTCTCATTTTGGAATGAATTAATCCAAAGGAAGAAAATATTCTTTCTACGCTGGCAGAAGAAGCTACTGCTGTTAAAAGTGAGATTATCAATTCAACAGTCTCGGAATCCAAGTGCTTAAGTGACTTCCTCCAGTTCAATGGTGTGACTTTCTTTAAAACATCATCAGCAAACACCTATTTCTTGAATGGTTCACCCTTAGCGCTGAAGTTTGTTATAGTAGGCATTATGGAGAGATGATTGCTGGATGTCCATGTCATAGCCAACTCTTCTTCAGCAGTTAAGATTTGACTCTGGTACTGAGTATTGAGAATATTTGCAAGAAAATGAGCTGGAGCTAATGCTTGTCCCATTTGTTTTTTTTAAATGCTTGTAATTTAACTCTGTCATTGCATATTTCTCTTTTTAAGATCTCACTCAGTTCCTTGCAAATTTCAACAGCGTCAGCAATAAAACAGCTATTTCCCTGCATTTTGTTCAAGGCTACAGAAATAGGCTTCAGGATACTCAGCATATGTTCAACATTTCTCTTAAGCCCAATGTTGAGAGCTTTAGCTTTGACAGTGCTATCTATTTTTTCACGATTTTGTTCACAGTGTCATCAAATTAGGCCAGTCCTTGATATAGTGCTCAAAACAGTCCACTACTGAGTTCCATCGCATGTCTTGTGGGAGAGTTAGCTTGGTTCCTCCCACTTTTTTCAGAGCAGCTGCTACAAAGTGGTTATTATGGAAGTATTTTGCAGTTTCAACAACATTAGCCTTTATTTCTGGAACACTGAAGTCTTTGGCTAGGAAGCGCATCAAATGAGCACTGCAACTGTATGTTGTTAGCTTGGAACTCATCTTGGATACATTTTGCCACACTGTCTGTGACCAAGCTGCGTACTAGGCATTTGAGGTTTTTTTCCACAGTTATAGCTTTTACTGCTACTTCTTGTAAGTATTCTGCTGTGTGTGAATTTCCTGATGTGTCAGTTGTTTCTGTAAGGAAGACATTCCCTTCTGTTGTCAAACAAGCACATACAACTGGATCATTGTCGACATTGCTCCACCCGTCAAGACTCGAGTTAACAATTTCACCCTCTAGACCTTTTGCACACTTTTCAATTTCTCTTTCATACACTTTATTCAGCAATTTGCCTGCGACATCTGCTCTGTTGGGTGGACCGTATCCTGGTCTTAATGACTGAACCATGTTAATGAAGTGTGGGTTCTCAATCATACAGAAAGGAGAGTTTGTTGCATAAACAATCTGGGCAATTTTTTCGTCAATTACCTCTTTTTGTAATCTGCTGGTTCTTATCACAAACTTATCTGTGGTTGTTTCTGGATGATGGAGATTTTTTTTTTCTTTTTGCTAGAGATGATATACTGTGGCTATGTGACATACATGATGTGACTGAAACACTATCGTTGGCAGATAACTTCGAAACTGTAGAAAATGATGGTGATCTTGAAGGTGGATAGTCTTCAGAATCCTGTATGTTGAGGATGGATTCTCCTAAACAAAATAAGTCAGTGCAGTTATTTAATAATTATTACCATACTGCTCATTTAGTATTACTCATTGTACTCACTGACCCTCAGTACTACTTTAAAGGTGAAATTGTAAAAGGAAGCTCTGCCTATTTCAGCTATTTATTTTTTATATCAACTGCATCTAAAATGATAGTACCATAGAGTAAAAACTATATTTTTTGCTCAAACATGAGAATTCAAGAATAGTCCAGAAGGAAGATGGGAAGTCCTTATGAAATAAAAAAGTTTACCAACCTGAAGATCCTGTATGTTCAGACATGTTCCTTTCATCATCTTCAACGCAGCTTCCTCCTGAGAAGGAACACTTCTCATGATGTTGTTTCATTCAGGCAACCAGGCCTTACATTTCTTTGTTGCACTGTTTGCATTTTGTATGCATGCCTGTCTTACTCACAGGTAGAGGAACTTCATTAAAATATTCCCAAACTGGGTCTCTTTTACGGACTGCTGCCATTATAGTTTTTCCCTTCTAGTGAGAGAATGGTATGGTAGATCTCAAATCAATGAAGGCTGGCTATACTCAGACCTCAAGACTTCTGGAATATGCTGCTCAAACAGTTTCACTTTTGTTTCTACTGCCTATCTCTCCCTTATCATGTTTATCTCCAGATATCTCCTTGTCCAGATCTATTCCACCCCCAACAATCTTCTATTCATTGAACTTTTTGAAACTTTGCACTTTTAGAGAGAGGTGAGGTATTGACCCTGTGTACACAAATTTGCAGAGGGACAATAGGGTTGAGATCTATTATTTCTCACCTCTGTTTGTTTATTTATTTATTTATTTATTTAAAACATTTTTGCTGTTAACAAGCATGTTATCTCTGGAGACACAAATCCACAGTTTGAGAACTGCAAAACTAAGCATCTCTGATGGTGTCTTCTATGTAGACTGAGCACTGAGTCCCATTGGGTAAATAAAAAGATTAACCTAAATAATCTGTACAGAAGCCCCTGGAGCCTCATAAGATTGGGTCCCTAATCCATGAACTTGTTTGTAAAACTTTTCTTAAACATTACGTGAATAGTCTGTCTCACACTATAGAAAAAGAATTTATAATCCCTTTTCCATGATGAGATATCTTTGAGCGCTAATGTATCTTAAAACTATTTTTAGATTGTATTCTTTTGATAAAATGCTTTTTGAGGAAAAAACCAATCTAATTTTTTTTTAAACATTGATTTTTATCCACCCTGGAGGCGAGAGAGTTCAGATCTCCCAGCTATTGTTTCAGGCAGTCAGCAGACTTAGGAAGACACTGCTGGGATGTTGTCTTCACAAACATGAGGACTAGTAACTTTTTATTTTTATAATGAAAACTTTAGATTACTCCTGGGGGAATTCTGTGCCAAAAAATTAACAATTCTGCACACAATATTTTAAAATTCTGCAAAAATCTGCATATTTTATTTGTCAAAATAACACATTATAATCATGCGAGTTTCCATTATTTTGGTAATTTATTTCAAAATACCGTTCAGCAAGTATGTCTGTAACAATACAGACCAAAAAAATTGAGGAAATGTGTTTCTGACAAATAGATTCCTTATAGGCATATTAAAACAGAACTTTGAGTAATTCATTTAAACTACAATACAGAAACGTGTTTCCTGCACCCCTCAGTGCAAAGGCTTGGGATAGTCAGGGCTAACGAAGGAGCTGAGGGAGAGGGAAGGAGTCTGAGTGTGAGCTGGGAAGACTGTTGAACGTGGGTGAGAGTAGTATGGAACAGTTTCTTTTTCGGGGGAGGAATTATTAGGGAGTTGGGGAGCCTCTCCCATGTTAGACCCTGGCTGACACCAAGCCTCTCGTATTCAGCCAGGTATATTTGCCCCTGTCCCCATGTGTCTCTGCACCTCGTGTGGCCCCTTACTTCTCCCCATTAGCTCTTGAGCCTGCACCCCATTCTGTCCCTTCCCATTAGCCCTTCTGAACCCTAGTCTGTGACCCCCGCAGCAGTCCCATGTGCCCCACTCTGCCTCCTAACCTGGCTCCACAGGCAGGCTGCTGTGATGAAAGCAGCTGGCTGCTAGCTGTTGTTGCTAGTCAGCCTGCTGTTCTGGCACCACAGCAGTCTCTGGTGGGCAAAAGGCAGAACTGCAGCATTTCTTGGGCTGAATGTATTTTCTGCGGCGGAGCGGGAGGGAGGGGATTCTGCACTAGACATGAATTCTGTGCCTGTGCAGTGGCGCAGAATTCCCACAGGAGTATTAGATTCTGCAGTATCTGAGTCTACTACATAGGCCATGTAAATACATTAAGCAGGTTGGGTGTTGGATAGTACTGTATAGGCTTTCTTGTTGGCTGGGGGCTATCAAAGTTTGTAAAACAACTGAGGTTTGGGAAGAGCATAAAATATACATGTTACTTTAATCATATATTTCCAGCAATCATTCTTGATAATGAGACATAACCCATTTGTATCTAAAATTCCAGCTAATGAACTAGACTTCTCTTAGGAAGAGATGCTACCTTAAAGGAGTAACACATTTGCCAGCTCAAATGAAAAAAAAGGATGTAACTCCTAACAATGCTTATCCCTCATACTCTTCAAACAATGAATTCTTTTGTGCATGTGCCACAGAAGTATTTTTGACAACACCTAAAGATCATCTCATAGTTGCTGTTAGTTTCTATGTTAGGGTTTTATGCACAGTGATGTGTGTATTGTCTTAGTAGTTATTTTTCTTAAAATGATTAAAGGTAAATGCACTAAAACCAAATTTCAGTATTAGTATTGACATTTGGGTTGTTCCTGTTGATTGTTTTGAAAAAATTAGCCTCTTTAATGATGTAGAGTTTAGGTGTTTAAACAGTATAAAGGAAAGAGTTAAATTCTATTATTGTTAGCAATATATTAAATGTCCATAATGTTCAGGTCTCTTAATGTTTGGCTCCATTCATGCTTTAATATGACACCATTGCCACATGCCGCTGTTGATGTTACACCAGCCACTGAGCCAGGGCTGTCCTTAGGCATACGCAGCTGTGTAGGGCACCATGAAATTTGGGACACCAAATTGCCCCAAATTTCATGGTGCCCTAGGCAACTGCGTGCTGCATATGCGGCAGCACCAGCCCCGGCAACCAGCCCTATCCCTCGGCCATTCCCCCCCCCCCCGCAGGGGGCAGGGCCATCCCTTGGGGGGTGTGGGGCCCTGGACAACTCCCTCTGCCCTGCCTCTTACCCTTCCCCCCCTGCTCTGCCCCCGCCCCCATTCCACTTCTTCCCCCAGTGACCCTGCACTCACCATCAACGGTGGGAAGTGGAGCAACCTGGCCCCAGCCCACTCTACTCCTCCAGCCCCCTGCTGTGGCGCTCCACTTCCTCCCGCCGGTGAGTGCGGGGTCACTGGGGGAAGAGGTGGAATGGGGGCGGAGCAGGGGGGAAGGGTAAGAGGCAAGGTGGAGGGAGTTGTCCAGGGCCCTAGCCCACTCCGCTTCCCTTTCCCGAGCCCCAGCCATGTCGCTCGAGTTGGGGAAAGGACCGCCCCTGGCTCTCACTGGTGGTGGGAAGTGGAGCACCGCAGCTGGGAGCTGGCGGAGCAGAGTGGGGCTGGGGCCGGGCTGCTCGGCTTCCCCCAAGCCCCCTCCTCCAAGCGACACGGCTGGGGCTGGAGTGAGGGAAGCAGAGCGGGCTGCTCCCAGCCCCCCACTAATCCTCTGGGCCTGTGGGGCCCCCAAAAGTGACCCCCCACAGCTCCTGCCTCCCAGACCCGTGGGGGCGGGGGGAGGCGGCTGCGTAGGGCACCCAAATGGCATGGGACGGCCCTGCACTGAACTCAACTGGAGCACAGAACTACTGTGCAGGGAGGGAGGTTTCAGAATTGTTTTTAATGTCTGTCATACCTCTTGAGACAAAAATGCTAACTTAGCTAAAATTAAGCATTTGAGTTGTTAAGTAAAAGGACACTACAGAACCTAATAAATGAGATTTTAGATAGTAATGTGCTGAAGTAACTGCTCACATTCCCATTACAGAAAACCATTGAAAGGATCTGAACATCTAATTTCTTAGACTGTTATGGTCTTTGAAAAATATAAGTAGTTATGACAGAACTTAGAATCCTATGAGTTAAATTATCATATAAGAACTGCCTTCTGCACCCTTTTCTCCACCTCACAGACTTATATGAGTAGTTTGACATTTAACGCTCACCCATGAAATATTACTACACTATGGACCATCTTTCATTATCAAAAAGTCAACTCCCACCTCTAATAGGCCCGTGATGCCATCCTCCATCACCCACTTGTTAAATTTTCAAACAAGCATCTTCATGCTTTCTCCCATGCTGTCCCTCACACTTGGAGAAGCTCTCTTTAAACATCTGCAAAACTAAGTCATTATCCACCTTTAAACTCTCCTTTGCTCTGAGGCCTGCAAAAAACTCAGCAATGGTTAAGTTGCTGGTGTACTGAGAACTGCTTATCATGCTTCCAAATATTGTTTCATTGTTTCCCTGTACTCCCCTGTCTGTATGCATCAGACTGGGAGTGGTTGGGTCATTACAAAACCTAAACTTAATTTTCCCCTACTGTTACTCACACCTTCTTGTCAACTGTCTGAAATGGGCCACTCTCATTACCACTTCCAAAGTTATTTTTCCTCCCTTGGTATCCTGCTGTTAATTGAATTGTTTCGTTAGACTGACCTCACACTTGGTAAGGCAACTCCATCCTTTCATGCATTTATACCTGCTCCTGTATTTTCCACTCCATGCATCTGATGAAGTGGGTTCTAGCCCATGAAAGCTTATGCCCAAATAAATTTGTTAGTCTCTAAGGTGCCACAAGGACTCCTGGTTGTTTTTATCAGTTGTCTTGTGTCTTATATTTAGATTGCAAGCACTTTGGGGAAGGAATTTTTTCTCTCCTGTGTTTGTACAGCACCAAGCACATTGGGGTCTGGTTCATGATTGCGACTGCTAGGTGCTACAGTAATACAAATTAATAATAATCATAATACCTGCATAGGTGAATTGATAGCTGGTGTGAGCTGATACACCAATTCTTGCCTCTTGACTGGTGCTTAAAGCTTTAAATGAAGTTTTAAAAAAAAAATCTCATAACTCACGTATCCAATTATATAGTGTTCTATAGGTCCATTGGCCACTTTTGGTAGATGAAGCTCAAAAAAACCCAAAACCCTCTTCAGGGTTGGAACTGTTTTTGTAATACGCTTGTGCAGCACCTAGAGCAGTTGGGCCTGTGTCTTGGATGCTTCCTCAGTATAGCAACTAGCATGTAGGGTCATAGTACTTAACTGGGGCTCTTAGGCACTACCACAATAGTATTTTTATTATTTATATTTTTGTAAAGAAACGAGTTGCTCAAATAAAAATTAAGGGAAATTTTAGATTTCTTAAATGACAATTATTTTGAATCTGTTTTAGACTTGCCATTATGAATAATTTATTTTTCCCTTATGCAGAATGGTAGTAGAAGAAGAACGCCAGGAGGAGTTTATTTAAATCTGCTGAAGAATACACCCAGCATTACTGGAGAGCAAATCAAGGTAAACATGTTCGATTGTAAATTATTATGACTAAAGTAAATTAAAATCCTTCTTTGAAGAACTAATAATTTTTAGAGTGTTTTTTTTAAAGGGAGGAGGGTTAAACTAATATGAAAATGTTCATTGTGACAATCTGTAACTGCGCACACACAAAACTGTTAAAAAGACATCATTAAGGATGCAAAGTCAAGGCCTCAAAACTTAGGGAATGCCAGTCTCCTTGATTCATCTGCTTTTGGTGTGTATGTGTAATGACTAGGGGTCTCTTTAAATTGCAGAGAAATCACACATTTTTTTGCGGGTTGGTCATGGCATAAATAGCAAGTTTTGCAGATGTGTTCATACAGTATATGTACCAAACTACTGTACTGTACTACTGTTACATTTGTAAGTGGCCCAGAGGTTCTCCAAGTTTTTTTTGCTGGGACCCCTTTTGAAAATATTACAGGCTGTGACAATTTGTCCCCCTTCCAAAAAAGTGACGCCCGTGTCCCATACCATACCACACTTGTGCACTGATGCTGTCAGCGACACTCAGAGCTGGGCACCTGGTCAGCAGCCACTGCTCTCCAGCCACCCAGCTCTGAAGGCTGTGCTGCTGCCACTGCCAGCAGCAGCACAGAAGGGTGACAATGCCATGACCCCCACCTACAATAGCCTTGTGAACCCCCCTCAACCCACCCATGCACCACTCATTTGGGTTAGGCCCCGAGTTTGAGATTTCTCCCATGAAATCTGTATAGTATAAGATAAAAGTACACAAAAGACCAAATTTCATGGGGAGACCAGATTTCACAGTCCATGACGTGTTTCTCATGACCAAGAATTTGATGTGGGCCTACTTAAAAAAGTCTTTAATTGTACAATCACATACTATTTTTTCCACAGAACTCCTGCCTCACTTAGTGCACAGAATGGACAGTACTCATTTAATGAACCACTGTTCAGTATTTAGTTTTCTCCTCATTGTTCAATGTGTGGCCACATGACACATTATTCAAAAGACCAAATTTTGGTCTACTTAAGACAGAATTGTTAATTTCCTTATGGATTTTTTTATGGCCTCATCACTGTAGTATTGTGAGTGCTTTTCAAATATTAATATTTATTTTCAAACACCACCTCAGATGAGGGGGGATATTAGTCCTGTTTAACAGATGAAGAGCTGAGGCAGAAAGAGTAAAGTCAACAGAAGCCACTAATTTTAGGTGTCCAATTTTGAGACACCTAGGACTTGATTTTTCGGAGTTCTTAGCATTGTATAGCACTTCATATGTTCAAAACACGGCTCCCGTTGACTTCAGTTGCATATGTGAGTCCTCAGCATATCTACAAATCAGACCCAGGGTCTCAAATGAGGAACACATAAGTGACCACCTCTGAAAGCTTTGGTTTAAGTGATTTGGCCATTACATAGGAACTCTGTGGTAGAGGCAGGGATAGAATCCAGTTCTCCAGAGCAGCAGTCAACTGCCTTAACCTTGAGACGATCCTTTGTCGTCCTGCAGTTCCCTGCCTCTCTCTCCACACCCCTTCCAACTTCCGCAACAGATGCAGCAGATGTACTACAGACAACAGCTTCCTTTACTACACAACCCTGATTCATCCCCAGAGCATGCTCCATCCAATGCACTTAATGAGGCAGGGGGATTGTGATAAAAATAGTATATAATCATGTAATTAAAAACTATATTATGACACATATGTAGAAGGGCCCCAGAAATAGTCATACAAGTGACCTTGGTAGCTATCTTTTGAGTGCATGACTTTACAAACTTAATTATGTTCTTATGTAATTTTGTGTGCAATATCCTCAGTTTAAAAAAAAAAAAAGCAAACTAAAAAACCCTCAAATTCATCATGCAGTATATTGACACCAACTCATCAGCAGCATCAGAACTTTTAAATCCAAGGCACAGACCTTTGCCATATGAGCTAACAGAGTAAATGGTAACAGTAGTAGATTGTCATCCTGTCTGAATCAGCATAAGAAAAGGACAAAACATATATTTTTGCCATTAAGCTTCACAAATATTTATTGACAGCAGAACAATAGTGAGACTAGAATCTTGGGTTCTATTCCAGATTCTGTAGGGACGTGTTCTCTAGTGGTCACAAACCTTCAACTCCTCCTCCTCTGCCACAAAACCTGACCCCTTCTGCTCCTGTCTTCTCCAGCCTGTCTTTATGCCAGTCTTGAATCGTATTCCCTCACCCCATCCCACAATCTCTCATGCCAGATCTAATGTCAGTCTTTACGTGTAACTGGTCCCATTTTATACCCTTCTCCCCCTCCAGTCTTCTCATGCTAGTCCCAGCCTACCACTCTAGGCACTACAGCTGAGCACTAAGCTCTGCTGGCTCCCACTCCCAATCTCGTTTTCTATAAAGTTTGATCAGCAGTGAAATAATTAATAATCTTGATGTTTTAAACTTTCATATTTAGGCTTCCGTGTTAACACTCCATTTGAGATAACGGGAGCAGTTAATTTCTCCTTAAAGCTACTGTTTCACCCTTTCTGCAGATTCATGCAGACAGTCTTGCAGTAGCTAACATTTGGTTCATATTTTCAAGGTTATTTTTCAACCCATATGAATTAGTGACTTTAAAAAAACATACTCTGGCGCACAATTATATGGCAATTTGAAAAAGATGGGCAGCTGTCAAATATTTTTCAAAAAATGGAATCTATTTATTCTCTCTGTTTTTGTCTTTGTGACTGAAGTCTTAAGGAGGAGGTCACTTAATCAGGGCAGACTACAAAGAACGGGGCAGATGATCCCCAAAACTGATGATTATTCTAATACTTAGATTCACAAAGCCAGCAACAAAACAGCTTCTACAACACCTTACTGGTTACACAGAAGCCAGAAATACAGCTCCCTTAAAGCAACCCAGCCTTGGGCTCCCACCCAGACAGCCAAGTCAAATATGATGATGATTACTGAAAATCTTGTTCATCATATAAAAAGTTCTACTAATCCCAAAGGATTGGATGCATTACCAACCAGGTCAATAAATATTTCAGATCTTACCCAAAGACATGCTCACAACCAATTCTTATTAACTAAACTAAAATTTATTAAAAAAGAAGAAAGTATTGGTTAAAAGATCATTATGCATGCAGATATGAATAGAGTTCTTAGTTCAGTTTCATAGTAGAGATGGTGAGCTTTAGAGTTGCAAAGAATTCTTTCAGCATTAGTTCCATAGGTTATAGTCCAACATCAAGGTGATCCAGACTGGAGCTGGAGACCTTAGTCTTGCGACTCAAACTTCCCCTGACAAAGCTTAAGCAGATCTGAGATAACAGGATCAGGGCCTATGAGTTCTTTTTATAGTTCTCTGGTAGCCTCTTTACAGTAGGTATTTTTTGTATGAAGCATTGTAACTTTGAAGTAAAACCTCCTATTTCCTATGTATATACAGGTAACTAGTTGCATTCATTAGCATAAGGTAATTATCCATTAAGTAAGCTTATAGAGAGTTTACTACAAACTTCAAAGAGAAATATAGACAATGATATTATTACACCCAAGTTCCATCTAAATGTTAATATCCCCTTTTTGATCTCTGAATCAATAGAATATAGTAACAGACAGGAACTGTTTGGTTACATTGTTAACCTCTAACAAGATATAGGTAACCATAGACTGCTACAATCGCTCTCTTCAGATTTTCTAATAGTATACGGTAGGTCTACGTTTCAAATATCTAGTCTATTTAACATGGATTTGTTAGCTATTTATAAGGAACAGTCCCAATTACCATTTCTGTACTTTGCTAATATGTCTTTAAAGGTTGAATTTGGGTCACTTAGCCTGCTAGTTGCTTAACTCTTTCTGGATTAGTGACAGTCTTATTATTTTAAAGATTAATAAAGGCAATATTAATGGCTAGGTACGTGTAGGGCTTTCATTTGTTTTTTTTCCTTAACAATTATAAGGCAAACACTTGCATAATCAGCATATTAAATAAATATTTTCCTCTTCAAGGAAATCTTCTATGTTGAAAACCAGAAGGAGTATGAAAACAAAAAAGCTGCTAAGAAGAGGAGAATACAGGTTCTAGGAAAGAAGATGAAACAAGCTATTAAAGGGCTCAACCTTCAAGAGTATGATGATGCATCTCGAGAAACTTTTGCTAGTGACACAAATGAGGCCCTGGCTTCGTTGGATGATTTACAGGAAGGACATGGTGAAACAAAGCTGGATCCGGAGGATGCCATTGAAATTGATAATGCTCATGATCTGGAGATCTTTTAGTCATTAATGGACTGGATACATAGAAGAACTAAATCTCTGATATATTAAATCAGCCTTTTATATTATACTTTGTGTACTTGTTTTCATAAATTGCATAAGTAAATATGATTGGAAACACTTGTATTTTGGAGAGAACTTGATATAATTAGCTAAATGTAAGTACTTGGTAGCGATGTTACCTGTCCTATTTTATCAGTCTGGTCATTGTGTCCTTCAGAAGATGTTAAAATGTTTTAGATAATTCTCTGTCTTACAAAATCTGTTGCTGATGAGTTTTGCTTAGTTGGCAAATTTGGGAATAAACTCAGGGCTAGTGTTTAAACAAAAAAACATATTTCATCTGTCAAAGCTAAAAAGTCATACTCAAGCAGATGCTGCTCCTAAATCTAATGGGTGGGAAAAAGCATTTTGCTAATATAAAATACATATTGGTATTAAAGATCTTATATTTTAATATGGCAAAGTACTGAGAAATATTACTTTTTATAGGACTAAAAGTCCTGCAAAACCTCTGGTGGGTTGCTCAAAAGCAACTAGGTTACTGTGGTCTTCAGTTGCTTGGGTAACAACCTATTTTCTCAAAGTAATCAATGGTGGATAGTACATTAGGCATAACTTTATAAAAGGCTCTGGTCCCTCCCATTTCTTATGACAATGAACTGAGCTAGCTACCTTTTTTGTATAAAATTTTGCAATATTTGGGACATAAGTCATTCAAACCATTGCTCTGAACTTCTATTGATCATGACTGATCTTTTTGCTGAATGGGTCAGATGCTAATTTGAGAGGATTTGTCTGCTCCATATTCCGTATGCATGCAGAAACAAAAGTGTTAGGTTGAGTTTTTTGCATGATTTTTACCTTTACAATATTCAGAGAATGTGTACAGAGATTTGAGCACAGGAGTGTGTCAGGAATTTGAGTTCTAATCCCATATCACCTTGCCTTCTGTTTCATTTTTTTTTCCATCTGTAAAATGGGCATAATACCTACCAAGCTCACAAAGGAGTTGTGAGGGTTACTTAGTTAACGTTGGTAAAGCACTTTGAAGATGGTACTTGATAGAAGTGCTGAGCATTCTTTTTATTTGGGATATAGCATAAGAACTTGCGAGTGCTAGATTGTTCATGCAGCACGAACATTTGACATCTTAATGTTACTTAGAGTTGAGTTTTATGAATGGAACACACATTAGTTTTCAGGCTAAAATGTTTCCAAAACAAAAAGCCTGATCCTGTAACTTTTGCTGATCCAAAACTTCCATTAATTTCAAGACGATACAAGAGCAATAGAAAAACAATATACAGTCGCATCCATGTGCAATTCTGTTTTAATATGATGAAATTCAACACATTCCAAAATATCTGAAGCTTACGAAAAAAATCTATAGGAAGAGTATCCATAAATTTGATCATCCTCCAACAATAGTAACTTGTGGAAGAGTATTTTGTATCTACTGAAAAGGTGTGGCTGTTCTCAATTATTTAATTTTTAAAAGAATGAGAAATTTAGCATCCTCAGGGCTTCTGTCCTCTGTTGCCACACTTTTCTGTTGAGATTTATAGAGCCCATGTTATCAAAAAGTGAGTTTAGTGGCTGTATACCATACCCAAAATTATATGAACTTTTACCAACCATAATAGTGAAGTAGGAAAAAGATGAATTGAGTAGTTTAAAATCACTTAGAAACACATTAGCCTGACCTATAGCAAATAGCATAAAGACACTGCATTTGTGAGATCTATCTAGGAGAAGAGTGGTGAAATTTCCCATATTTGGCTCAGTTTACAGCTGTAGAGTGCAAAAAATAAAGATTACTGCTTGAAAATTGTTTTTGTGCTTCTGGTGAGGTTTCTTAAGTTTTTCCAGGTATTAAGTGTGCACAAAGCAATATGACCATATGTAAAAACAGATCAGAGATCATTTTTTTTAACTACTGAGAAAAACACCGGGACTGGGTATTAATATGGGGATGAACTATCTTCCCTACTGTGGCTTTAAGCTGATATTTATTACCTTACAAATTAAGCACTGCCTGAGCACAAATTGTTAAGAAAGAGGTGCAGGGGCTCAAGCAATTTTTTTATGCTCAGAAGTGAGGACACAAGCTCAGGTGGGCTATTAATGGCCGAGCCTAGATGTGCAAGGCTCAGAGCTGGCACATATCAAGTACTGTGCCCAGGACACTTCAGAGAACCAGTATTTTTGGCTCTATGGCGATGACACTGAGCACAAGTTCCTGCATAGCAATGAACCAAAAAATGGGGTTAATCATTTTAACCCTTTTCATGCCTGCCCAGTGTTCTGGGAAATGTACTAGTTAAGGGAATACTTAGGCATCCCATAGGTACCGTCTGGGAATGAATTTAATGGGGAGAGTCAACCTTTCCCCAGCGCTGGTGTTTGAGCACTATCTCCCTTACTTGTGCTCAGCATAGGGTGACCAGATGTCCTGATTTTATAGGGACAGTCCTGATTTTTGGGTCTTTTTCTTATATAGGATCCTATTACACCCCACCCCCATCCTGATTTTTCACACTTGTCTGGTCACCCTAGCTCAGTGCCCCCCTCCCGCCTCAGTCACGTCTGCTGCATGAAGGGTGTGGGGTGCCCCTCTGGTGACGCTGAGGGGGGAGGGATATCATGCCCCTTCTCCTCGAAGCCGTGGGCAATTCCGTCTCCGGAGCAAGCCCATCCCCTGGCTTGTTTGCAGGTGCGGTGCAGAGGAGCTACACCTATCGCCCGGCCGCCCGCCCAGCGCTGGGCCGCGCCGCGCCGCCAGCCGCAGCCTGGCCGCCTTCTGGAACGTGGGCGGTGGCGGCGGCTGCATCACAAAGGCGTCCACGCCAGAGCGACCCCGGGCTGCCAGCGGGCCCGGCGCTGGAGAGGCCGCGGGGAGTCGGGAGTGGGCTGCAGCCGCCATGGTCTCCGTCGGGACCAACACGGACCTCAAAGGGTGAGGAGGAGGAAGCGCGCCCAGCAGCTCCCCTACCCCCGTACCCGCCCCTCCCCCCGGCACTCCCGTGTACGCATTTGGACAGAGCCAGCTTTAAAGAGGCTAATGGGGGTCACCCAGCTAATCTCTCAACCCGCCCCGAAGTGCCATCAGGCACCTCTCTGTCCCGCTGGCCCCTTCTCTGCCTAGTCCCTCCCGCGTGTCTGAGGGAGCGGGGCGGCAGAGATTTCAGATTGGCACAGCAGCTGCCAGGGCTTTCCCCAGAGCAGGTACCTTCCAGCACCTAGGTTGGCCCTGCCTCAGACTGCCTGGTGTTAGCAGACACCCCTCCTTCTGTGGTTTGTTTTTAAACTAGACTGTTGCCATCCTCAGGGCAGGAAGCATCTTTGCCTGGGAAGCCTCAGGCAGGCCCCTTGTATCCCTGGGCTTACAGACAGAAATACAACCGTTCTCCTCTGCCCCAAGAAGCACCCCCATCATGGGCACCCTACACATAGAGTAGAGCACCAGGACCACACTCAGCCAGATGCAGACCCCAGGGTCCCACCACAAATGGAGAACTAACTCACAAACCATGCCCCTGTGTACAAAGCCAGCTCTGCTCCTATCTTGTGTCTGCATGGGGGTGAGGAGGGCATGCAGTGATTGGAAGCATAAGAAATCATGCTCCTCAATTTATGAGATCAAATTAATTTCTTTACTCTTATGCTAAATACGGAAGAAAAAACATTTGTTAGTTCAGCATAGTGTCTTAGGAAAACATGAAATTTCAGTTAGATGATAAGCTTGTCTGGCGGTAAGGGAAGAAGCAATATTTTTATTAATTATAATTATATTAAAGACTTTCCCCCTCTATGAATTATATGAACTTGTTTGTTTCAGTTAATAACCCAACCCAGTCTTCTGTCCTAACACTGTCACACTGTCTTTTTTAAAATATTTTGTCCCACAGGCTTGTTCACTGCCATTTGCCAAAGTTATCACGCAAACATGGGATGATTCCAACGCATTACGTGATGCCCTGGAAAGAAGACATGAAGAACAGGAAATTCACTTTAAAGGTAGTGGAACCAGAAAAATATTTCCTCCTGTTAACAATATAATAGTGGCCTAATTTCCAAAGGTGCTGGGCACACAGAGTTCCCATTGTCTTTGCTTCTGAAAATCTGGCCAGGCAACTGTATTTGCTGTTGTCTCTGCACCATCTTGCCGCTGTTGGTGGAAGTAGATTTTACTCTGTAGCTTGTGACAGGTTTCAGAGTGGTAGCCGTGTTAGTCTGTATCAGCAGAAACAACAAGGAGTCCTTGTGGCAACTTAGAGACTAACAAATTATTTGGGCATAAGCTTTTGTGGGCTAGAACCCACTTCTTCAGATGCATGGAATAGAAAATACGGAAGCAGGTATATATATATAGATATAGATATAGATATATATATAGATATAGATATATATATAGATATAGATATATATAGATATAGAGAGAGAGAGAGAGAGAGAGAGAGAGAGAGATATGCATAGTACATGAAAAGATGGGAGTTGCCTTACCAGGTGGGGGGTCAGTCTAACGAAACAATTCAATTAACAGTAGAATACCAAGGGAGAAAAAATCATTTTTGTAGTGGTAATAAGGATGGCCCATTTCAAACAGTTGACAAGATGGTGTGAGTAACAGTAGGGGGAAATTAGTATGGTAATATTAGGTTTTGTAATGACCCACCCACTCCCAGTCTTTATTCAGGCCTAATTTAGAAACATAGAATCATAGAATATCAGGGTTGGAAGGGACCTCAGGAGGTCATCTAGATGGTGTCCAGTTTGCAAATTAATTCCAGTTCTGCAGTTTCACATTGGAGTCTGTTTTTGAAGTTTTTTTGTTGAAGAATTGCCACTTTTAAGTCTGTTATTGAGTGGCCGTCCCCACGGCGGCATCAACTGCTGCGGCTCCTCCGTTGACTCCTCCTGCCGAGGTGGAGTACAGGCGTCGATTAGCGGATCGATTTATCGCATCCAGATAAATCAATCCCCGATACATCAAACACTACCCGGTGATAGTAGTAATTACTATGGTGGTGCACGTCCACACTACCTTCCTTGGGTCTGTGATGTGCGTCCTCACCAGGAACACTTCCACCAACCTAAGAGGAGCAGTATGTGGAGCTGAGAACCCGGTCTCTCAGCTCTGTTGGCAGCTCTCTGCCAAAAGCCTGGCTACCTCACAGGCTACCGGCAGGCTTTGCCCCGCTCCCTGTTACCCTCTGGAAGCAAGGGGAAGTCCTCTGGGCTTCTCATCCCAGTTCCTAGCCAAGAGCAGGGTTCATTCTTGCCCCAGCTCCCAGCCACCCAGCTCTCCAGAGGATGTGGGGGCAGCTGGGTTCTAGCTACCTGGCTTTCACTGACATAATTAGGTCGATGTAAGCAGCCTTATCTCAACTGAACTGTGTAGTGTAGACCAGCCCTAAGTAGAAGAGATTGAGATGTGTTCTTGAGGATGTTTCACTTTCCCAAGAAAAGCCATTCTCTCACACACATTTTTGTTGAAGGAAACTGAGAAGCTGTAAGTTTATTTGCTCAAGACCGGCTATGTTATTAAAGGAATGAAAAGAAATATACAACGAGCATGATCAGCATAAAAGTGGCAAAAAATGAACCGAACTGTATATTTTTGTCTGTAAAGCACCAGACATGGGGTACATTTTAAACCATTCTCAATTTCAGAAACATTTAGACCCCTAAAATATTGACTAATATATTCCAGCTTGTCACTATAATGTCACAGAAGGGACACTAGCTAAGGCTAAGATGTTTATTTTCAGATGTTTATTTTCAGTCACTAATAGCTTTCTCAAAGTATTTCCTTTTAGGCTCAGATTTGTCATTCTTTGTTTCAGCCTTATGGTAAATTAAAAAAAAAACTGTTGAGCCTTTCTAGAACTATTAAAACAAGAAAAAAGATTTTCTTCTTTTAAAAACTTTCTTATACTTTTTTTACATGCTTGGATAATTCAAACATTATTAATTGTTTTAAACTTCACACGTGTGTAAGTCCTTCCTGAGAAAGGCGTGCTTTGCTAATCAATTTGCAAAGTTAGAAGTAATTAAAATTCACATATAATGAGTTACATTCATATTCCTTAGCTAAGTCCCAATCCTGCAGACAGGTGAGTATACTTTACCTATGAGTGTAATCACTTATTGAATTCATTGGCTGCTCCCATCAGTAAAGTTACTCTAGGTCATAAGTGTTTGCATGATAGGAGCCTAACAAGTACAAAGTCTGATCTTCCAGAGAGGCATAGTATACAGAAATATATATATATATATATATATATATATATATATATATAAAATTCACATACACTCAAGTGAATGATTATGTACATATATGAACATTTAAAGAAATAAAAACAACAAGGAGTCCAGTGGCACCTTAAAGACTAACAGAAATATTTGAGGACACCATCAGAGGGCCCAACCATATCGGCCACATCATCAAGGGCTCATTCACCTGCACGTCTACTAATGTTATATATGCCATCATGTGCCAGCAATGTCCCTCTGCCATGTACATTGGCCAAACCGGACAGTCCCTATGTAAAAGTATAAATGGACACAAATCGGACATCAGGAATGGTAACATACAAAAGCCAGTAGGAGAACACTTCAATCTCAGTGGACATTCTATAACAGATTTAAAAGTAGCCATACTTGAACAAAAAAACTTTAGAAACAGACTTCAAAGAGAAACAGCAGAACTAAAATTAATTTGCAAATTTAACACCATTAATTTGGGCTTGAATAGGACTGGGAGTGGCTGGCTCATTACAAAAGCAGCTTTGCCTCTCCTGGAATTGACACCTCCTCATCTATTATTGGGAGTGGACTACATCCACCCTGATCGAATTGACCCTGTCAACACTGGTTCTCCACTTGTGAGGTAACTCCCTTCTCTTCATGTGTTATTATATAATGCCTGCATCTGTAACTTTCACTCCATGCATCTGAAGAAGTGAGGTTTTTTACCCATGAAAGCTTATGCCCAAATATATCTGTTAGTCTTTAAGGTGCCACCAGACTCCTTGTTGTTTTTGTGGATACAGACTAACACGGCTTCCCCCTGATATTTAAAGAAATGTACCTGTGAAAGCCTATTAGATATGCACGTATGGGAATGTATACCACATGTCTAACGCTCAATTCTGGTGTGGATTTGTCTACAGAAATGAGGAGGCTGGATACACAGTGTCAATTCACTACTGCCTGGCTTACGTGCATGCAAATGGGAGGCCCTTTGAAAATTTGGCCTAGAGCAGGGGTGGCCAAACTGTGGCCTCCCGGAGCCCCCCCATGCTCCCCCTTTTCTGCCTACCAGACTGGGGCAGAGGGAAGCTCAGGGCTTCTGCCCTGCAGTGGGGTGGTGGGACTAGGGGCTTCTGACAGAGATAACTGGTGCCTGCTGAGAAAGGGGGCACAATTTAAAGGTTCGCACCCCCTGTCCAATAGTTTGAGTCACTCCCCACCAGGCACACTTCCTCTCTTACCCTCAGCTGTTCCTCCCTGCAGCTCCCACATGTTAGCTCCCAGTGGAGAAACAGTGGCAAACAGCTGGGAGCTGCAGGAAGGGGCCGCTGCTCTCCCTGCTGATCCTAGCTGTTTGCTGCTGCCTCTTCCCAGCTCCAGCTGCCGTACAGGGAGGGGACCCAGCAGCACCGTGGGATTGACTGGGGCCAGCAAACCCTCTGGCAAAAATCTGGGGGCATATGCATCGCCTCTGGCTTCTGCCCAGTGGGGAGGGGGATCTTGGGGCCTCAGCCTCACGGGGCACAGCTGCCGGGGCTTGAGGCTTCAGCAGGAGTGGGGCTTAAGCCCCAAGCCCTGGCAGGCATGCCCCAGCTCTCAAACTTCTGAAGACTGTTGTATGTGGCTCAGAAAGTCAGTAAGTTTGGCCACCCTGGCCTAGAGTTTTTGTTTTTTTTGCTTTCTTCTATTTACTAAGCCATCTGTTAATAGGTTGTTATATCAATTCGGGTTTTCAGTTAATAGTATAATTATTAAAGGAGTTCAGGCAAAAATGAGTTTTTCATAGGTAACCATTAGAATTTCTTTACACAGCATGCAGAGGTTGTTGGGATATATACTGGTGCCACAGAAGATAGTCTGTTTTTGGAGCACAGAGAAAGACTTTGCCATGGAGAAGAAAGAAAACACATACGGGAGAAGATTCCTCAGGAAATAATGATTGCAGATATTCCCATATATTCTCATCTCTCCAGATACCAGAAGTCTGTGATTGCTCACGCATGGAGGATGAAACTCTGACCTGCTTTTTCTCTCAATACAGTCATGTTTGAACTGTATAGGCTATGAAGTTTAAATCTGCTGCAAGAAAAAACAGTGTGGTGCTTTTTTTTCCTCTTTAAAATAGAATTAACATGTTTTTAAAGTTGATTAGATGTTCTATTTAAATGAAAAAAAAAATTCTGTCTGCAATTTGACCTGCATATTTTTGATTAGGCAAGAGAGAATGTCAAAAGTTTCAGACTTCCCAGTTTGATTTAGATAAGCAGCATACAGACATTTGGATACTTATATGAAGTTTATACAAACCTTTGGACTCTACTTAGCTTTCCACCACCATCTCCAAGAGACTGGCTTCAACCCCACTCCTTATCCTCTATTGTTTTCTTGGAGAGAGTCCCACTGGCTGTCTACCAGCCAGTGGTTTCCCCAGGAATTGAAATTAGGGGGGGTGTTTGAATTTACAGGGGGGGTGTCAGGACCAATGAGATACATAAAAGAGATATGAATAAAGTAAACGTTTTGTTAGGATTATGCAAATTTAACATAAGAATAATGCAAGTTACACCAAAACACATAACAGGTATAGATTTCTAAAAAAAATATACATTTAAAAAAAAGTATTTAATTTAAATTGACTTTTGAAAAGTAAGCCATCATGGGGTAAGAGGAAAGTCCTCTCATGGATCAGTAACTGGTTAAAAGATGAGAAACAAAGGGTAGGAATAAATTATCAGTTTTCTGAATGGAGAGAGATAAATAGTGGTATCCCTGAGGGGTCAGTACTGGGACCACTGCTATTCAACATATTCATAAATGATCTGGAAAAATGGGTAAACAGTGAGGTGGCAAAATTTGCAGATGATACAAAACTATTCAAGATAGTTAAGTCCCAGGCAGACTGCGAAGAATTACAAAGGGATCTCACAAAACAGGGTGACTGGGCAACAAAATGGCAAATTAAATTCAGTGTTGATAAATGCAAAGTAATGCACATTGGAAAGCAATCTCAACTATACATACAAAACGATGGCATCTGAATTAGCTGTTAACACTCAAGAAAGAGATCTTGGAGTCATTGTGGATAGGTCTCTGAAAATATCCACTCCATGTGCAGCAACAGTCACAAAAGCAAACAATGCTGGGAATCATTAAGAAAGGGATAGATAATAAGACAGAAAATATCATACTGCCGCTATATAAATCCATGGTACGTGCACACCTTGAATAGTGTGTGTAGATCTGGTCACCCATCCTAAAAAATATATATTGGAATTGGAAAAGGTACAGAGTTGGGCAACTAAAATGATGAGGGGTATGAAACAGGAGGAGAGATTAAAGTGACTGGGAATTTTCAGCTTAGAAAAGAGATGACTAATGGGGATATGATAGAGGTCTACAAAATCTTGACTGGTGCGAAGAAAGTGAATAAGGAAATTTTATTTAATCCTTCACATAACACAAGAACTAGCAGTCACCCAATGAAATTAATAGGCAGCAGATTTAAAAAAAACAAAAGGAAGTATTTCTTCATACAATATAAAGTCAACCCAGGGAACTCTTTGCCAGGGGATGCTGTGAAGACCAAAACTATAACAGGATTTTTAAAAGAACTAGATAAATTCCTGGAGAACAGGTCCATCTGTGGCTATTAGCCAGGATGAGAGGGATGCAACGCCATGCTCTGAGTGTCCCTAGCCTGTTTGCCAGAAGCTGGGAATGGGCAACAAGGGATGGATCACTTGATGATTCCCTGTTCTATTCATTCCCTCTGAAGCACCTGGCCTTGACCACTGTTGTAAGACAGGATACTGGGCTATATGGACCATGGGTCTCACCCAGTATGACCATTCTTATGTAAAAATTAATTATAATAAAAATGTTTAGTACAGAAACTCCCCAACATAATGACCTCCCAAGATAGCAACAATGTGAGATAACAACCTTGGCAAATAATGCATTTTAAAAATCTTGGCCTACTGGGAAACATATTTATATAAGTTTCCATTCCCAGTCACAAATCTAGCATTCTGGAGCAAAGTGACTAAAATATAGTCCAACAAACAAATGTTTATTTAACATGCCCCTCACTTTTCCCTCCACCGCACTCCACTCACCGGTGTTGTCCTTGGTCAGTGGACACTCAGAGTTCAGAGGTGCTTTCATGTGAGTACACCTTCCAGGTGGGGGACAAAAAGGCACAGTTTGCTCTGGCCACGGCTGTTCGTTGTGCCACCGTTCACTCCACCGCTCTGTTGCCAATGGCCCTGCACAGTCACCTTCTGCTGTCACCTACCACTGTAACCTCTGTGAGTTGGTCTCTTGAGGTTCCACCAGCTCTCAGTGATTTCAGCTGAGCTCTCAGTGAGGGAACCCTGCTGCTAGTGCAGTCTGGGCTGTCTCTTACACAAAAACACTGTACCCACAGGAACACTGTCCCCACAACAGGACTAAGCACTTAGACCTGATTGTCAGTGATTTCAGCTGCAGTGGTCACTTAACAGAACAAAAGACTATCTATGGAGCCTAATCAGCTCTGTCTTTAAACAGTGGAGAAGGACAGGTCCCCACCCTCTCTCTTGATGCCTTCAAATCATCACAGACTAAGTACAGTTCTACTGCCCTTTACTCATACAATAAGAACAACATTTCATCCCCCCTTCCCCCTACATTCAAGTGGTTTGTAACCCAACCCCAGCCAAAATCTATCACTTGGACAACACAGCTCTGTTTGCTGGTAGATTAGGTGTGTCTACCTCAAATACCCCCTCGCTACAGATGCGCTTGTCTGCCCCATCTGCCTGCCGCCCCGCCGCTTCCATCTCATCAGAGGGGTCACCAGACATCTGAGGAGATGCCACAACCAGTCCACCGCCTTCAGCTGCGCCCTCTGCAGCCTGCCCTTCGAGACACAGAAGAAATGCTTGAAGCACCAGGCCAGCTGCAAGAAAGCCCGCACAACAGCAGCTCCGGTTCCGGCCCCCCGGCCATCCTGTGTCCCAGCCCGCTGCTCCTGCACCACAAAGAGGCAGAGCGACCCTGCCAACCGCTGCCCAGAAACCCACTCCAGTCCCTAAGCTGGTGAACCAGGGCCCTGCCACCGGAACGACGACTACCGCAGCGGGAAACGTCGACCGAGCCCCTACCAGCAGGGGTCCTGTCACATCGTCCCAGGTCACCCGGAAGCTCTCTGAACTGAGGCGTCTCAGTGCCCCCTCCAACCAATGTGACCCCACCCCGAGAAGGATCAGCGCTCCGCCACGCGTGGCCACCCGAGCAGGGGCGGCTCTACCTTTTTGGCCGCCCCAAGCAGTCATGCGCGGGAGGCGCCCCGGAGCCGCAGGAGCAGCGGACCTCCCGTGGGCATGACTGCGGAGGGTCCGCTGGTCGCGTGGCTCGGCTGGACCTCCCGCAGCTGCGGATGGTTCGCAGGTCCGGTGGCTCTGCTTCAGCTGCCGCAGGCATGCCTGTGGGAGGTCCAGCCGAGCCGCGCGACCAGCGAACCGTCTGCAGTCATGCCTGCGGGAGGTCCACTGGAGCCGCGGGACGAGCGCCCCCTCCGCAGTCATGCCTGCGGCAGGTCCGGTCGTCCCGGGGCTCCGGTGGACCTCCCGCAGGTATGACTGTGGCAGGTCCGCCGGCCCAGCCTGCCGCCCCCCCGGGAAAGGGCCGCCCCACGCGCGTGCTTGCGGCGCTGGGGCTGGAGCCGGCCCTGCACCCGAGACCCTGCGTCTGGAGGCACCAATGCCAGCTCTCGGTCTACCCTGTGAGCACCAGCCACAAGGGGTGCCAACGCAACTTCTCAGCCCGCCCTGCGAACCCCACCCACCAGGGGAACAGGGACCACCCCCCAGACCGCCCCGCGCACTGCTACCGTCAGAGGCCCCACCGCCACGGCCAGACCACAGCACCAGACCCCCATCGTCAGACAGACCGACACGGCCCCAAAAGACACCAGGCCGATCCCGGCCACCAGAAGATCACACAGTCCTACGGTGACCCATCAGATGATGGCTGCACGTGGAAGACCGGACGCCGCCCCTACACACACCGAACCAAACCAAGTCTCACCATCAGCCAGCAATGCTGCTACCCCACTGGTGCCTATGCCTCGGGGACCAACTGAAAGGGAAAGCCAGAATCACGGAGTGGGCAACGACCGGGGGAGCCATCAGCCTGGCCCAGAAGGGCTTCATGCTGTCGGAGGGGTGCTATGAGCACAACTTCCTGCTCCAGACTATCCTCCAGATGACCATGAGGGCGCAGAAACAGTGCACGATAGCATGGCTCGACCTGGCCAATGCCTTCGGGTCCATCCCCCACCATCACATCTTCAGGACGCTACAGGAGTTCGGGATGCCGGAGACCTTACTTTGCCTAATCCGGGAACTCTGAGGACTGCAACACCACCATCCGATCGGTGGAAGGAGAGACCGCTGAGATTCCAATCTGCAGCGGCGTGAAGCAGGGCTGCCCCCTCAGTCCCATCATCTTCAACCTCGCCATGGAGCCGCTCCTGCGGGCGATCTCCGACGGTGCCGACGGCTTCGACCTGCACGGTGAGAGGGTGAGCGTCCTGGCCTACGTGGATGACCTGGTCCTGCTCGTGGACGACCCTGAGAGACTCCAGGGCATGCTCAACACCATCGGGAGAGTCGCGGACTGGACGGGACTCCGCTTCAATGCCAAGAAGTGCGCGTCCCTCCACGTCGATGGGAGCAAGAGAGACTCGGTGCTGACTATGGAATTCCTCATCCAGGGCGAGTCCATTGTCCCCCTGATGGAGGGGCAGGCGTACCAACACCTCGGCACGCCGACGGGCTTCCGCGTCCGGCAGACCCCCGAGGACACCCTCCGGGAGATCCTGCAGGACATCGCCAAGATCGACACTTCCCTACTGGATCCGTGGCAAAAAACCAACGCCCTCAACACATTCCTGATCCCCCGCATCGCCTTCATCCTGAGAGGATCAGCCATAGCAAAGGTGTCCCTCAACAAGGCGGACAACAACATCCGGCAGCTGGTGAAGAAGTGGCTGTCCCTACTCCAGAGAGCCAGCAACGAGCTCGTATACATCGCTCACCGGCACGGCGGCGCCAACGTCCTCCGCATGGGAGACCTGTGTGACATTGCGGTAATCACGCATGCCTTCCGCCTTCTGACGTGCCTGGATGCCATGGTAAAGAACATCGCGACGGCCGCCCTGCGCGCCGCCACCATGAAGCGAATCGGCAGAGCTCCCTCTGACCAAGATGTGGCCACCTTCCTGAGCGGCTCCCTGGACGGTGAGTTTGCCTGGGACAGGGTGACATCGCCTCGCTGTGGACCCGCGCCCGCAACGCCACACGCCGACTGGGAAAGCGACTGGGCTGCCGCTGGGTGTGGAGTGAGGAACGGCGGGAGCTAGGAGTCCTGGTGCCTGGGTTTAGGGCTCAGGGAATAGAGTCCAGCAGGGGGGGTTCACAAGTCTCCTCACCCCTGAGGAGGGCAACACCATCATCAGCCCCGGAGCCAGAGGCATGCTGGAAAGGTCGCTGAAGGCCGCCGTCCGCGTGCTCTACGTGGACACCCTGAAGAAAAAAACGGACCAGGGCAAGGCTTTCGAGGTCACCAGCAAGTGGGACTCCAGCAACAACTTCCTCCCCTCAGGCAGCTTCATCTGTTTCGCCGACTGGCGGTTCATACACCGCGCCCGACTAAACTGCGTCCCGCTCAATGGAGCCATCCGCCACGGGAACCGAGACAAGCGCTGCAGGAAGTGCGGGTACGCCTTGGAGACCCTGCCCCATGTCCTGTGCAGCTGCAAGCCCCATGCCAGAACCTGGCAGCTGCGCCACAATGCCATCCAGGACCGTCTAGTAAAGGCCATCGCTCCACACCTGGGAGAAATCGCCATCAACCGCACCATCCCCGACACCGATAGCCTGCTGCGCCTGGACATCGTCGTCACGGACGAGGATCAGAAAAAGATCATCCTTGTCGACGTGACGATTCCATTTGAAAACAAGACCCCGGCCTTCCGCGAGACCCGAGCCCGCAAGCTCAAAAAATACGCCCCCTGGGTGGACACCCTGCGGTCAAAGGGCTACAAGGTCTGCACCGAAGCCCTGATTGTTGGGGCCCTGGGTGCCTGGGACCCTTGCAATGAATGCGTGCTTCGGACCTGTGGGGTGGGCCGTCGCTACGCGCAGCTCATGAGATGCCTAATGGTCTTGGACACTATTCGCTGGTCTAGAGACATCTACATGGAACACATCACCGGCCACCGCCAATACCAGGAGTGAGCGGGCGTGGCTTCGTGCACCGCAGGGGTGAGGAGACTTGTGAACCCCCCCTGCTGGACTCTATTCCCTGAGCCCTAAACCCACCGAACCGAACTCCACCATGTAAGGGTCGTCCCATCCCCATTATCCAGCCTGCTTATTCATGCCCATGACTGTCTGTAATCTGTTTGTATGAGTGATGTACCCCCACTGCCTCCTGACTGTATCTTGATCCCACCCACCGTACACCCCACATTGGGGACATGACAGACTGTGTATGGTATATGCTGTCAAACACCAAAACGCTAATATCCCCCTACAACCTGTATGTTACCCCCAATGACACAATAACTGACGCTTCAAACACTTTGTATCGTTTATTTTCAAATATTCTCTAATAAACTTGATAATCTGGCCCTGAAGCCTTAGCGCCCATCTCATCACTAGCTGTCAGGAAGAGCTCATTTAATCTTTGCTTACAAATCATCATTTGAAATTATTAGGTTGGCCAACATCACCGAAATGAATGCACTGACATCATAAAAAACAACAGCTGTATAAGGAAGCAAGGAAGCTAGTCTATGTTCATACTTTTCAAATCTATTATACTTTTTCAGATACACATATTTTATCATACACTGTATAAGCTTTTAAAGTGTGTATTAATGTTTCAGTTTAAATTCAGATTTCCAAACAGTCACTAAATTGGTATGTAACTAGCTCACAAAACTGGGGGGGGTGTTGGGAAAATTCAGGGGGGGTGTAGGGAAATCACTGCTACCAGCCCTCCTTACATCTTCTAAGGGTGACTAGCTAGCTTCCTCTCCTGGCTCTTCAGGGGCAGCTGGCTGGTTCACTTCCCTCTTCCTTTTGTTTAGGTGATAGTTGCATTCCTCCCCCTACCTCAAATGCTAGGCAGGTAGCAACATCAGGATCTGGAAATTCTCCAACTGATACTGTCGCAGCTGTTGTACTTAGTTCTAGGTCTGAATTGCTTCCAAGTATATTATAGTAAAAAGAAATTCCCATTATTGGCTGAAGGAGGAATTATGGGTTTACAAAGCCACTGAAATCATGGGGAAGTAAAGGAGACAAAATTTGGAGAAATACTAAAGGGCCATAAATTAAAAAGGTGCTGAAAGGCTGAACAAATATAAATGGAAATAAATAAATAAAATACATAAATGAGAACAGTTGGTTCCAGTCATACAGGATCTCTCTGTATGGAATCAATTCCACTTGTCAATCAAAAACAGATGCCATTAAAATGATTAAATTGAATTTTGCATTATAATGGCTCTTTATTCACAATTGCTTATTCTAAAAATGCAATAGGTTCAAACTTTAGAGAGTGAGAAATGGGGAAAAAAGAAAATGAAAAACCTTTTAAATTTAAAAGCTGCTAAGTATTTATAAATGTTCTGGGATAAAAAACATACTTTCCACATAACCAGTTTTGTTTATATTTCACATCCGCTGAAAGGAAGACAATTAAGAAATTTTGGGCTTGCCATTTTTATACGCTAATAACATTTTAAAAAAATACATTGAAGTGTAATTTTAAAATATTGCTCTCTTAACAAATACATTTTATTTCAAATTGTGATTAAATCTAACATTATAACACTTTCTGCTCTGGGTTGAAGAGTTCCCCCCACATCTAGATCAAAAGCAGAAAGGAGCTGTCTTCAAAGCCTAAGTACTTATAAATTAAAATATAAAGTCACCATGAGCAAATGAGTAGTAGGGTTTCAAGAACATTTTTATACATAGTTAAAATGTGCTCAATATTTTGTGTCTAGAAATATTAATCACAAAATAGTGTTTTTCACACTAAGTGATTCCAAATCTGAAATACTTTCATTTATAATTTTTTTTAGAAAAAATATAACATTACATTTGTATTGCTTACGGCTTTTCCCTTCAGAGCTACAGTAGTTGTGGATAAAATCTGCAGCTGATATAATTTTCTTTTATAGATAAGGAAATAAAAATATGACCTAAAGCTTCACTCCCAAAAACTATGAGTCAGACTGACGCCCTGCAACATCAGCACGCCGGGACTGTAAAAGGCTTGCAGCTGGTTGGAAGGAGAATGTTCCTGATAATGAGCATTGTGCTGGGCTGCCATAAGCAGCTCTACTCAACTCCCCACCCCCTTGTGCCCTGGTACAGGGTGTGTGTCAGAGATGGCGGCATGTAGTGCTGTGTTAATTTTGATGGAATAAATGGGCCCAGAGAGTCAAAGGTGTTAACATAGCCCTATGACTGTACAACGCTAAACAATTAAATGTTTTTGGGGGGGTTGAATACAGAGACTTTGGCCTGCTTAATTCCATGGCAACTACCACCATTACATATCTTTATTAAAGATACAGAAAAAGAAGAATAAAGAATTTGAAATGTGAAGTATTAAGTAAGGTTTTCATTTTAACAATATTCCTTATTCCCCTTCACTCTAACTGTAGAGCGTTTCTGTAGGGGAAACTGCCTGTTAGACAGGTTTTTTAGATGGTATTATAGATTATAACAACTATTCTTCTTGGGGAAAAGAGAAAATTAGCTGAGATGATCTGGTGCTGTTGCAATCTGATTCAGCTTCCTTTCAAACAAACAAACAAAATAAACCAAATGTACACAGAACGGGACAGAAAAGAATAGTGATATTAAATGTAGCTCCTGTCTTTGGTGCTGACTCTTACTTGCAATTTCATGGCTAAAAAAATAGACAAGGCACCCCATCTTATTAGCCAGCCAAGACCTATCAAACTTGTACCAGCATTGAGCTGTATAACGGGGGGGATCAATCTAAGTTACACAACTTCAGCTACGTGAATAACATAGCTGAAGTCGACGTACTTAGATCGACTTACTGTGGTGTCTTCACCACGGTGAGTTGACTGCTGCCACTCCCCTGTCAACTCCGCCTGCGCCTCTCGTGGCGGTGGAGTACAGGAGTCAACGGGAGAGTGCTCGGGGATTGATTTATCACGTCTAGACTAGACATGATAAATCAATACCCCCCCCGAATCGATCGCTGCCCGCCGATCCAGCGGGTAGTGTAGACATACCCTGACATTGCTTTTAGCTACCTCTTGGGTCACAGGCTCACGGCAGTGTTGCAAAAGAGACAGTCTTGGCCAGCTAAACTAGACTTTCTTTAAACAGAAGGCAAAAAGAGAGAGAGGAAAGAAAAGACATAAGGTGGGGAAGGAAAATGATGTGGAAGGGATGAGGGTAGTGGGTAAGTGACAACAGGAACTCAAGTGTCACATCCCAGGTGGTATTCAGGATTTAGTGGAATCCACTGGAAGTGGTAGGGTGACCAGACATCCTGATATTATCGGGACAGTCCCGATTTTAGGGGACTTGTCCTGCATCCCAACCTTACATTGGTCAGGATGCTCTTTGTCCCGATATTGGGAACCGTCTGGACTGCAGCTGCGGCACCGCAGCTGGGGCGCCGCCACTCACCACTTTCTGGGGCAGTTCCCAGTGCCCGCATGCTGCAGGGGGCGGCCCTTGCAGGCGCTGGGAGCAAGCGGAGAGCCCTCTGCCCCCACCCACCGAACCCAACCCGACCCGCAACCCTAGGAGCCAGAGGGACCAGCTTGCCGGATGCGATCAGGACAGGAGTTGCCCCAGGTGAGCACCGCTGAGAGTCCCCATCTCGTCCCTGGCAGGTCTCTCTGGATCTTAGTGTGAGGGGGCTCTGCATGCTGCCGGCGCCTGCAAGCCCCGCTCCACGGCTCCAGCAGCTCCCACTGGTGCTTTTCCCAGTCAATGGAAGCCACGGAGCTTGTGCTTGTGGTGGGCGCAGCACATGAAGAGTCTGGAGACTCCCCTGGCCACTCTCATCCTAGGAGCCAGAGACCTCCCAGCAGGGCTGGTGAGTGCGGCCAGGGAAGGGGGCAGGGTGTGATGGAGTGAGTGCCTGGGAGGTGTGTGTGGGGTGCTGGGCTGTGAGGGTGTGGAGGGCGTTGGGCAGTGGAGGAGGTTTGTGTGTTTTGGGGTGCTAGACAGTGGGGGCCTGTTGGGGGGTGCTGGGCAGTGGGGGAGATCTGTGTGTGTCAGGGCAATGGGTAGTGGGGGTCTGTGTGGGGCATTGTGTAGTTGTGGTGGTGAGGCTGTGGGGAAGGGCACTGGGAGGGAGGGAGGGGAAATCTGTGTGTATTGGGAAGCTAGTGAGTGGGGGGGTTCTGTGTGGAGTGCTGGGCAGCTGTGGTGGGGCTGTGGGCAGGGGGGCACTGGGCGGGGTGTGTGTGCACAGCACAGTGCATTTGTGGTGCAAGGGCTGTAGGGGGGCTCTGGGCATAGTGGATCCAGGCGGCGCTGGGCAGAGGAGCTGTGTGGCGCAGCATGGGCCCATCTCCAACAGGAAGGGGCACGCTGGTAGCACAGGTACAGGCGGACACATGTGCCTCTGGCTCTGGTCGGGGCTGTGCACTGTGTCTGTCTGTCGTCCCAGCCCCCTCCACCCCCCGCTTGCCCAATGTGTCCTGATATTTCACTCTTGCGATCTGGTCACCCTAGGAAGCAGTGATTTCATCAGTCCCCTGTCTCTGGCCCAGTCTAGTCTGAACATCTTTCAGGATCACAATGATGAAGGCCCAGAATGTCAGGGTGGATCCCAGATCCCCAAGAGATAGTGGGAGCGGCTGACATGGTGAACCTTGCCCTTCAGTCCAACTGTCCCCAGTGTTTTTCACACACCCACCCAAGGTCTTTTTTTAAGGACCCCAAAAGGTAGTGATGGGTGCAATAGTCTATCCCCTCGTTATTTGCTCCACCAATTAGATCTAGTTTCCAATGCACCAGTGTTAGGCCATTAATTTCCAGTTCCATTCTCCTCTTGTTTACCAGTCATGATCTCAACACAATCCTGGGGTTGCATCAGTAGACTTTTTAATTTGAACTCATTCAGTCTGTCTTTAACTTTTACTGACCTGTATAAAGAATTGTATATAACAGGCTGAGCTGGACCTTTGTTACCTTGAACAGCTTAGAGTACAGGCACCTGCACAACAGTAGGGCATAACATTATGGGCATTCTAGGTAGCATGGCTGCCCATAGGCAGTCCAGGAGAGGCTGCTGTAATTTAGGGCACCTCCGGGCTGCCTAAGTTACTCCAAAGGCTATTTCAGTAGCATTTCAGCCCCTGAAGCAGCCCAGAATCAAATGAGGGGTAGAATTAACATTGCATAGGTAAGCTTAATTCTGACATTTCTGAACTGTTGAGAGCTTGACTTTGCAACCTTAGTGCTTTTTTAATGTAAGTTTCTGTGTGTAATTTATTTTAAGACGTGGTTATTAGATACACAGTCTAATTGGTTTTGTAGTCTGATTTCTTTGCATTTGAAGTCAAGCTTTTGAAGAGACGCCATCATCTTCAGGGCTCCCAAAAGTGTCACCTATCATATATTTGTTGTGCCATATTCTTCGTGTTCTAAATGACTTTTTATTTTTAATTCACTCATTGGTCACTAAGAAATGCAATGAGGGGAAAATAAAATGTCACTATTAGATGTGATCACACCAAATTACAATAAACCTGTATATTCTGCAAGTGAAGGGGACCCAGAGAGAAAGCGGTTAAGACAGTGAATTGACCCAACATGTCCCAGCTGGTAGAGTACTACTGCTGGGCCACGGGGATGGGCTTGCTTGTCTGGGGACTATAGTTGAAGACAGAGTAATAACAAAATGCTTCTCTCATATTTTAATTTTGGTCCTGAAGCTCTTTAATATAATGGTGAAGAAACAGTGAAGAAAAAAATAACGCTATACAACGTTTAGGCCTGGATCCTGTGAGGGGTCAGGGGTCAGTAGACATACAGCTCATTGCAAGACTGCATCCATAGTGACGAACAAACCTGTCTTAGTAGCATCAGGGTCTTGGAGGAAAAAGTTGACTTCAGAAGAAAGTCCTTCCCTATTCAATGCTCTCTTTGGACCATATTGTCCCTAGCCTTATGCTGGGGTTAAAGGATGAGTGTATAACAAATTTTTCCCACTCCTTGCATAACCCACCTAAGGACAGGCAAAATTGTAGCCCCTGCATTCACAGCAACACAGGGGCTGCTCCATCTTTACTCTGCTGAGGGCACATGACACCCTAAAAGGGCTTGAGAGTAGGTGGAGCCATGACTTTGTTCCCCTTATGCACCAGCCTGTGGAGCTGGCCTCACAAGATACATCCTACAATGGGATGTAGTAACAGATGTGCAATCTCTACCCAGGAGTTCCAGGGAGGCATTCACATGTACCTGTTAAATGGGTTATTAGATGTCCACCTACATCCTTCTGCTCCTTCTTGAGTCATTGGGCCTAATGAATGGCCATTAACCTACCATTAACCAGCTGAGGAGGATTTCCTCTGCCTAGGAGAATTGTCAGTTGCCACAAAGATACCAGAGTGCCTCTGATACCTCTAGCACCAGCTCCTAGAATATGGGACATGGCTCAGAAAAAGGAAATGTGACTAGAGCTCTTCTACACATGTCTGATTTGAAGCTGTGAGTAGCTAGGTGTAAAATAGAGCCCTGTAGCAACTCAATTTTACAATGAGGCCCAGACCGAGAGTTTTGTCTTTTCCCTTCACTCCCTCTCTGGTTTTACAGTGAGCACAGCTCAGCCAAACCATAAAAATCTGCCCATTAAGTTAAGGGCAACAGATAGGATCCCCATACTAGTGATTGTGCTGGTGGACTGTGTTGCTATGGGACAAGTCTTGTATCCTCTTATGCATCCATTTCCCAATCTGTTAAAAAGGGTATGTAATAACTACCTCCCTGAAATAGTAGCAGGGTTAAATAGTTACGGCTGGTAAAGCACTTAACAATGAGTGCTCCAGTTTTGCCAAATTAATATTTGATGGTAGCAATTATATTTCATTTTCTTTTTTCTTAAGCTGGCAAGAAGCAGGCTCTGCTTTTCTTATACAATCATCACTCTGTCATTTTAAATCTGCATGCTTTTTTTCCTGTTAGTAAATTGCTTAGTATTTCATGTATTATTTTTTATTTGATTTTGCTATTCTGAGCTGTCTGTTGTCTGCTAACTGCTCAATTTCTCATGTTTTCAGTTTCCCCACCCCCCATAAGAAGGACTCAGGATTAGTTTGCTTGAGAGAACATCCTTAGTTGCATAAGAATCTCTGCTTCTTTAGTGAAGTCATTCATTATCTTCAGCATGAACTTCAGAGGTGGCTTTAACCTCTTGTAAGATCAAGGTGTCATTTTTGTGATGAGTTATTCATGCTCCAGCTCTGTATGGTAGTGGGTTTGGTTGGGTGGTCATTTCTGGACAGATCAGAATGTGCTCAGCCACAGAAAAAGACTCAATGTCACATTTCTGTACTAGTAAACAAAACATTTAAAAATTGCTCTTATTGTCAAAACACTTCTAACTGAAGTAAGAGCAACATCTGGAGTACAGGTGAGGAATCTCCCACAGATGAAGTTGTCTCAAACATCTACACGATTCTTTTTAATTTAACATCTCTTTCTCTTTCCTCTGCCTCCATATTACAAATTGGCTGCATTCTTTCCTTCCCTAGATTTATGAGGTAGTCAAAGGTGTCTATTCTCCCAACTTAGCCAAACGGAAGTGGAGCAAATTAATGCCTGAGTTCTGCAGCTGCAATGAAAACTGTACATTCTCCTGCCTAGTCTATGGGGTGAGCCTTGGGAAGAGGGTGGGGCCCAAACAAGCAGAAGAGGCTGAGGTCTCCCCAAAGAACATATCCAGCTAACTGTATGGAAGGACTTTCCCCCAATCCCCAGCCATGGCAGCACAGCTCTGAGCTCTGCAGCTGTCACTGGCAGCATTAATTCACCATGAGTTTTCCTGCAGACAGGCTCAGAGTTTTCAGTGGGGGCTTGCCAATCGGTTTGGTTCCACGACAGTTTCTTCCTCCACCTCCCTTCCTTCTCCTCTGGTTCTGTGCACTTTCTCATGCACCCCAGGGACATGTGGATCATTTGCAGAGGTGATCTCACAAGCAGAGAGGAACCGTGATCCATTTAGCCATCTTTCCTGTACACAAGATCTATGTCCAGACAGATTTACAATCTCTGAGACAGAGATTAATGGATTGGACCGTGGTGGCTTATAAAGATGATACTTTGGGAATATTTGAGGCTGCCATCTTGGACTCTGAAATTTAAGCTTCCTCCTTGTGAAATGGAGCTAATAATGCTGCTTACCCACATTCTTAAAGAGAATTGAGATCTATAAATAAATAAGTTTTAAGTCATTATATTATTATCACTAAAATAAATATGCTTATAAGGAGAAGAGAGAGAACTCTGCATCTTTAATATTGTAAAATGCTTAGATACGATGATGATTGCTATAGAAACACAAATAAAATAAAATAGACATAACTCAAAGGAAAATGATGACTGCCATCAGGGGAAGATGGAAAGAACAGAATAAGGAGAAAGGGAAAGCTTCTCTAGGGAGCATTATTTTCCCAGGTACAAATCATTTCATTTGTATTTGTTTCACATTTTTCTTGGGTTTTCACTGTTTTTTAATTTATTTATCTATTACCTTTGCAGTTGGGCAGCAAAGTTGGATAGATAGCCCCAGAGATGAAAGTATGATGAAAAATTAATTCAACAAGTAAATTTTGAGAAAGAATTTAAAGAAAGCAAATAAGGTGAATGACACAGGGAGCTGTGGCTGCCCTTTTCTCCAGATATCCCACATTTGCTGCCATACTGCTGCAGCGCCATTGGTACTAGCAGTGCCATGAGCACTAGTATAAACTCACTACCAGTGTCATATTATTATTGTATTTATTTGTATTATCATAACACCAAGGGCGCCAGTGATGGCTCAATACCCCAGTGTTTTAGGTGCTGGACAAACACAGAATTGTTCAATAACTCTGCTCAGAAAGCATAGTGTTAAAATGTCTGTGGCTGATCTGCTCTCTTGCTCCCAGGGTTGTTAGCATCAATGGAGCTGCAGTGGTATTTCAGCAAAAGTGGAAGGTGTAGACAAGGCCATTGAGAAGCAGGCTATTCCAGGCACTGGGGAGGCAGCTACTGGATAAAGCATGGAATTATGACTAGACAGAGACAACAGTTGATTTAAGGTCACATTCAATTTTTTTCATATTTGTGTTGAAAAAGTAATTTTCTTTTACAAACTTTGCTACTGCTAAGAAAGAAAATGTTACCCACCTGTTCTTTTTGTTTGTATGTGCATTTGTGTTCCTTGACACGTAAGTGTGTCTCCAGAATCTTGCAACCCATGCACCATGGCATTTGTCCCTCAGTGTCCTCATTTCCTACAGAAGGATGAGCTTGATCACCTTTAACTAGAGATAAGTCTGAGCTGCAATATTTAGATCCAAATCCTTATTTCAAATACCACAAAGTCTGAGTGCTTGGAGCAGGGGTTTGGTTCCATTTATTTCAGAAGTATGTCCCTTTGAGGTGTAACCTGTGCCATGCTTAGCCTCCTTCCCTCTCTCCCTGAGTGGAGGGAAAGAATAGGTGTCATATGATGGGGGACATCTGACTAAAAATCAGTTTTGCTGGGGCATATGAAGGTAGCCTGAGTTCATTCAGTAGAAAATACTCCATTAAAGAGTAGCGGAATAGCCAGGAAGGAGCCAGTGATGAGGTTTAGGGTGGCTAACTTTCCAGAGCTCCTAGGTAAAAATGTTTGGCAAGGGACCTGCAGGGAGCAGGAGCCAGCTAAAAGGAAGGCTTCACTAGGGACAGGCCTATCCGTGGATCAAGGGTGTGAGCCATCTGGGAAGATTGGGTGGAAGATGGTCTCTGTTGTTTTGAACTTTATTTTAATACACCAGACTCCCAAAAGGGGAGCCGTACTGAGAAACATCTGCTGTCTGAAGTTTGATTCCCTGTAATGAGACAGCATAGGGACCGAAGCCAGAGTAGGTAACCCCGGTTATATTGTGCCTTAGGTGCTACCTGTAAAACCTAGAAAATCAAAGTTTAGGGGTATTGCGACTTGTCTGTATTTGTAACTTGTCACATCTACAGGAAAATGAAAAATAGCAAGACATACGAGAATAGAATAATGTTGAGAAACACTATTTCTCCTCTCCCTCCACTGAGTGTCACTCTTACTCCAAGCTTTTATTAGCTAAGCAGCATTCTGATGAAGCATGCAAACAGCTTCTTGAAAAGGAGCGGGACTTGCTGGTCAAAGATTTTGTTAAATATTTACTAGGGCTGTCAATTAATCGCAGTTAACTCAAGTGATTAACATAAAACAAATTAACCAGATTTTAAAAATTCACTATTAATCAGTTTTAATTGCACTGTTAAACAATAATAGAATACCAATTTAAATGCATTCTAAATATTTTTGATGTTTTTCTACATTTTCAAATATATTGATTTCAATTACAACACAGAATACTAAGTGTACAGTGCTCATTTTATATTATTTTTATTACAAATAATTGCACAGTAAAAAGATAAACAAAAGAAAAATTATTTTTCAGTTCACCTCATAGAAATACTATAGTGCAGTCTCTTTATCATGAAAATGCACATTACAAATGTAGAGGGTTTTAGGTAACTTCACTCAAAAACAAAACAGCCAAAACAGACAAACATGTTTGTTTACATTTATAGGAGATAATACTGTCTGCCAGAGCCGTAAGAAGAAATTTTTGCACCCGAGGCAAGGGCCTGCTCCAGGCTCTTCTGCGGCAATTCAGCAGCGGGTCCCTGAGTCCCTGTCAGAGGGAAGGACCTGACACCGAATTGCCGCCGCCACTTCATTCATTCTTCAGCGACAATTCGGCACGAGTCCCTGAGTCCCTCTTGGAGAGAAGGACCCACTGCCGAATTGCTGCCAAAGAATGAATGAAGCAGCGGTGGCAATTCGGTGGCAGGTCCTTCCCTCTGAGAGGGACTCAGGAACCCACCGCCAAATTGCTGCTGAAGAAGCGGTGGTGGTAGAGCTGCCGCCGAAGCGCCGCCAATTGTGGTAGAGCTGCGCTCCTCCACTTTGCGCGCCCGAGGCAAGTGCCTCACTTGCCTCGCTCTTGTGACGGCACTGCTGCCCACTTCTTATTTACAATGTCACCTGAAAGTGATAACAGGCATTCGCATGGCACTATTGTAGCTAGTGTTGTGAGACATGATGAACATTTGTATACCCTTTCATGCTTCGACCACCATACGAGAGGACATGCTTCCATGTTGATGACACAGGAGACAGGCGATGGGGTGAGGAGAGTTTGCGGCCATGAGAGAACACACAAAACCCCCACCCTTATCTTAACGCTGTTGGTAGTGGTCGCCCTGGGCTCACACAGATTCTGAGTTCAACACCGATCCTGGCCAACCAGAACACTGGCATGTTAGGTAAGCCGTAGTTGAGGAACCCAGAAATTGCAGTGGGTGGGGGATCACATGCTCTATTATTTGCGGTATGAGCGCTTGTAATGAAAACTTCCACTGTCTACCGTAGGTGACCCTAAGTGATATCAGTCTCCTAAGGGTGACAAAGGCAGCAAGGGAGCAGATGCTGGAAGGGTCTGGGTACAGATCTGGTTTTTATGCTGCTCTTCTGTGCACCACAATGATGCCAGCAGAATTAATACTGGAATGGTGTGGGAAAGTGTCCTACTGTGGTGGAAGAAATAAGGCAGCTCTCCCCCAAAACCTTCTGCAAAGGATTGCAGAGTACCTCCATGAAAGTTTCCTAGAGATATCCATGGAGGATTCCCAGGCCATCTCTGTACACATAAACAGTCTTTTCCGGGGGCCACCTTCTGCTTAACTGGAACAGCCACTGGGAAGCAGATACCTACTGCACCTCACTTTTTTTTTCTTGATATTAAATATAAAATATAAAAGCATTCCCCAGCATCACACTCGGCCACCATGCTGTCCTGCTCCGGGATTAAAAATAGCTCTTGGCTCTCAGGGAAAATGGATTCCATGCTCACCTGTCTCCCATTCTCCTCCTCCTCCTCCTTGTTCAGAATGTCCTGCTCATTGTTGCCTGAAGTGGCCCGGGACTCAGACTCCTGGGAGGTGTCCACACTGCATTTGGATGTAGTGGTGGGTAGCGTTCCCTTTAATTTTTCCCACTCATGTATGGAATGAATTTTGTTATGTGCACCAATATGGAGGTGATGTGTGACCTATATGTGTTGGTTGATCACACTAATGTGATGTGGCTGTGAAAAAGGCAAATGCAATACTAGGATGCATTAGGCCAGGCATTTCCAGTCGTGATAGAGAAGTATTAATGCCATTATACAAGGCACTGGTAAGATCTCATCTGGAATACTGTATGCAATTCAGATCACATATGTTCAAGAAATGTGAATTCAAACTGCAGCAGCTGCTGAGAAGAGCTACTAGGATGATCAAGGAAATGGAGAACCTATCTTAAAAGAGGAGGTCTAATAAGAGTTTGGCTTGTTTAGCCTAGCAAAAATAAGGGGATATGATTGCTCTCTATCAGTATGTCACGGGATAAACACTAGGAAGAGTGAAGAGCTTTTAAATTAAAGGATAATGTTGGCACAATCACAAATGGATATAAATTGACCATGAACAAATTCAGACTGGAAATCAGAAGAAGGTTTCTACTAATCGGAGGAATAAGGTTCTGGAACGTCCTTCCAATAAGAGTTGGGGGGAATATAACTTAATTAGTTTTAAGAGGGAGCTGGACAAATTTGTGTGTAGGACTGTATGATGGGGTTGCTTGTGATGGTGAGGAGCAGGGATCGGCCCTGAGGGTCCCTTCTGGTTCAGGTCAGATATTCCTAAAATCTCATGCTTCAGGGCTTTTGCTGGTCAACTGTAGGGATTAGGAAGGGATTCCCCACCAATGTATTCTGGTTTTTTTGTCTCGTTCCTCTGAAGTGTCAGAGAGAGCCACTACTGGAGAAGGGACCTTGGATGGGGTGGGCTAGTGCTCCTAGGTGGCACTGAACATTCTCTCTCTTGGTGCTTAGCTGGCTGGTTCTTGATCATGAGCAGGGTCTAACTGATCAGGAAGGAATTTTCCCCCCAGGTTGGACTGTCAGTGACCTTGGTGGGGTTTTGCCTTCCTCTCTAGCATGGGGTGTGGATTACCTGGCTACATCTCGCTTAATCAGTTCCTTGCCATTACAGGGGCCTCTGGCTTTAGTGCACTTCGGTCCTTTCTGTTCTCTGCCAGTGGCACATTGTAATTTAGTCTCCTGAGGGCTGTAAGATGCTTGTCTAAAAAGTTCAATTGTTGGCATTAGTGTGTGGGTACTGGGTGGTGACTTCAGTGCAGCAAGATGTGGAAAGCAATGCTACATTACTTAAGAAGCACTCCTTACTGTCTGAGTCGCACACATAATTACTGTGGCATTAGATTTCAGGGAGACCCAGTAACTGAAGTTTAGTGGAAGCCATTATAGTAAATGGAAATGAGAGAACATTTGCTGAGTAGCCTCGGAGCAAATTGCAGCTCGCACAGTCAATCGTAGGATCCCCAGAACTACAGTTTGATTCTCTTCAGCATTACAAGAGTCATCCCCCAGAGGGTCTCTGCTTCTACACCGCTCCCAACCCAGCCCCATGGCAGCATAGCTTCCACAAGAATCTTTCCCACCTCAGAACTGCGGTAATTGGGAAACATCACATTGTGTTTGGAGTACTTGCATAAATTAACATATTAATTTATGCTGGGATTCCCTGCAGTTTGAGGTGGATATAGACAATGGCTGCATGAGGATCCAGGGGGCTGGAAGATAGGTCTGCTGGTCTATAGACAACTGCCTTATCCACACTGCCATCTCTAGCAGAGCACTGAGTGGGCGGGCTGTGGGTCTTGTGGGCCGACACTTCACAGGCAGTGCCCAATTGCCCCCCATGTGCCCAATTGCCAGTGCTCCCAGGGTCCCTGATTTGTCCAGGTGCAGTACTTAAGCCTGGAGAGCGGACACTAGGAAGTTGTCTGTGCAGCTAGGTGGATCCTCAGTTGGCTATTACGATAGGTCTTGCTTTGGTTCCCGGCTTCTGATTCTGGGCTCTGGTTCTGCCCACTAGCCTGACTGCCCACTCCCTGGCTGTGACAAGCTGTCTCTTCTAGTCTTGCTCCTGTCCTTTCCCATTCCCCAGAGCCCAAACCCACAGAAGTTGGATGAAGGCATTTCCATCAGATCTGGAGGAAGAGAGGAATGTGCCTCAAACAAGATTAGTGCTAGATTATGAATCTTCTTACGTTATGGCTCTCCGTTGGATGTGTTTTAGAGGGTACCTTCTAGCAGACCCAGTCATTGCAATCTTTATTATAAAATTATTTTCTCTTCCATTTAAAGCAATGTTCTCTTACTGAACTAAGCCGGATGTGCCATTCACCAACTAAAAGGTCACACTCAGATGGCTTTGGTTTTAAAAACTGATCAATTGGTGATTGACTTACATGAGTGAGAGGTAATGTGGATTTCTTAGTGAGAAGCTAATTTGTTTTTCTTATGCGGTTTGAGCATGAATTTCCATAGTAAATCCATAGATGGCAGTTGAAGCTGTGTTTAGCAATGTGAGTGCTGTGTTGATTTCCCCCGTTTCATTTCCTTCTTTTGATAAAAAGGGACTGCATTTAATTTTATTTCTGTTAATATCAGCTGAGAATAACAACTGAAACTCCTGCCAAGGCCCAAGTGTGGGATACAATGTGTGACAAAGATCCATAATGAGGGACACAGAAAAAAGTCTGCATGCAGAAAACATAACTCTACTGAAGTCCATGGGTTACTCCAGCTTTACAGTGGCATATACTCAGAGTAGCATCTGATCCACAGATTCTAACTAGTCTAAACAGGTTTTTCTTGGTATAATAACAAGTATGATGCTCCTCCCTCAAGAAGAGGTGGAAGAAACCTGTAACAAGGTGGTCTGCCTCTTCAAAGGTCAGAGAAGCTGGGTAGTAGCCAGTTCTGTTATGGAGAGGAGCCTGTCTGGCAGGTACTAGGAATCATTTGGCCATCTGAGCAGCATCAGGTGATTAGGTCTGATGATTACCAGCTATAGTATATAGATGCAGGATCCAGGGACCAGGAGAGGGCTGGGAGAATATGCTTGTAATTGTAGCAGAGGACTGTGAGAGGCCCTAAAAGATTCCACTAAGATAGGTGGAAACCCTGACCACAATCTGTGTTGGGAACAGGATTATTACCTTATGTTGTCACTTAATGTTTCCATTTGTGTGTGTGTGTGTGTGTGTGTGTGTGTGTGTACCTGTACCCGGGTTATGCCAATGAACTTCTGAACATATACATTGTGCATTACATTACTCAAATCATGGTTGTGTGTGCAAGTTATTGCAAATTGTATGAGCAACTCAGGTCCAAACAAAAATGTAAGCATACTTAAAAATTAGGATGAAAGTGACTGGCTCATTTCTCTCACTCCCTGATCTCTAATTACGTATTGGAGATCCTGACATTCTAAGCTTCTTTCTTCCTCTCATCTTTGACTCAGGAGGAATGCTATGTTGTAAATAAAATGTTTTTCATGCTATTTTTTAAAATATAAATGTCATGTTTGTGCTGCTGCTCTGAATGTGTTCCTAAATTTATTTTAATTAAGTTGTGCCAATATGCAACACTTTCTTACCAAGCTATTACTCACTGAGGATGAAATTCTTGCATTTGCAAAGGACCAGAATTAGGCCTCTGTCCCATCTGAGTCCCACTTAACCTCTATTTTGAGGTTGTAAGTGGGACTTAAGCAGTGTTGCTAACATTCATGATTTTACCATGACTCTTGTGATGTTTTGTGTTTTTTCTTAAAGCCAGGGGCGGCTCTAGGATTTCCGCCGCCCCAAGCAGGGCGGGATGCTGCGGGGGGCACTCTAGCGGTCGCTGGCCCCGCGGCTCCGGTGGACCTCCCGCAGGCGTGCCTGCGGATGCTCCACTGGAGCCGCGGAACCAGCAGCCCCTCCGCAGGCACGTCTGCGGGAGGTCTACCGGAGCCACCTGCCGCCCTCCCGCTGGGACGCCACCCCAAGCGTGGGCTTGGTGTGCTGGGGTCTGGAGCCGGCCCTGCTTAAAGCGCTAGGTTCTGCAGTGAAGTGATTATGTGAGAAATTCTGATTTTTTTTAAAGTGTCTAGCTCTCATTATTGCAGAGGAAGTTTTGAAGATGAGACTCCACAAGGCTCAAAAAACAGAAGACAAATTTAAAAACACGTACAATGTATTATTTTTTAAATCTCTTGTTTTCGGGGGCCTGACCCATGATTTTTGAATGCTTGACCTGGCAATGCTGGTTAAGTAGGGCATAGGACTTGTACTGGTCCTCTACACAAGGCTGAATTTCTCTCTGACAGGAAGAAAGGAGAATGAATATCACACAGTGTATCTCCACTGCTCTGTGTTGTTAGCAATTAGTAATTACAGAGGGATTGGAGGTGCTTTGGCACAGCAAGAGCAGTAAGAAACCTTACCATGTTTGGACAGGAAAACTAAGCTAAATGAAGAGAAAGGAAGAATGGATGAGAGTGAGCAACAGCTCTTGTTCTGGATTTTTTGGGATGTAGATCTATGGAATAGACATCTTTCAGGTCAACTATTGCACTATTATATTGTGTATTTTCAAAATGTTGATTCATTACTGTAAAATATTAAGGAAACGATGACCCAGAGTCAAAATAATTTATTACAGATGTCATTGAATTCATCTGGTGAATCAGTTGTGCAATTATTTAACAGTTTTAAAGGAAGCTGGAATTAGATTCTTCAAAAGCATTTAAATGTACTTATATACTGTAACAAGAGATTCCTCTTGCAACATCCTACCATCACCTTAACAGTTATCTCATTTACTACACAGCTTCTTTATACCATTCTCTGCAGGAGAAGAGAGTTATTTAAATAAATAATTTGTGAGTGGAAACTGTTTCCATTTTTCCATATGTGGACTATAAAAAAGCACATCTCATTTTGCTCATAAGATGAAGTTTCTGCTTACTAAATATAAAATGCTTTT
Source organism: Mauremys mutica (assembly GCF_020497125.1). Taxonomy (NCBI): domain Eukaryota; kingdom Metazoa; phylum Chordata; order Testudines; family Geoemydidae; genus Mauremys; species Mauremys mutica. Next base: position 76,115,510 of record NC_059077.1, read on the forward strand.
GCAAGCAGAGAAATTGTTAACCCAAGTTATTATGCTTTACTTTCTTCGTTCTTTGTTGTTCTTGACATTACTTGCTGTTACAATACCCTCAAGAGGAATACACAGTGTTTGCTTTTGCAAATGCATGTATATGCACCAAGAGCCTTTTATAAGAAACATTAAAGGCAAATTCTGCCCTCTGCTGAACAAGTGAACATCTTATGGAAGCCAGTAAGAACCAAGCTTCATGCCTCCCAGGACGGAATTTGGCCCTTTGTTAGATATCATTTGAAATTAATACCCAGATCCATTAAACTATGAGGAGCTAATCTTCAGGATTCCAAAAATTCTTCTTGTGAAGAGTGTAAAATTTAATAAGTAGACAGGTAATGCTATTTCCCAGGAGAAAACAGACATAACTTGAATGCAATTTCAGTAATGCCAAGAAATTGCAATCAGAAACACAGAGCACTTAACCTTTTTTCATTGTAGGGAAATTGCTATGCATATGGGCAAGCATCAGACTCTGCAGGATGTAGATCAGGGTAGGCAACCTATGGCACGTGTGCCAAAGGCGGCACACGAGCTGATTTTCAGTGGCACTCACATGCCCGGGTCCTGCCACCGGTCCAGGGGACTCTGCATTTTCATTTAATTTTAAATGAAGCTTTTTAAACATTTTAAAAACCTTATTTACTTTACATACAACAATAGTTTAGTTATATATTATAGACTTATAGAAAGAGACCTTCTAAAATGTTAAGATGTATTACTGGCACGCGAAACCTTAAATCAGAGTGAATAAATGAAGACTCGGCACTTCTGAAAGGTGCCAACCCCTGATGTAGATGTTGTACTTAAAGTACCGCACAGGATCTTTTCAGGGGGGAATAAGGCAAATGCCACATTTATTGGTAATAAATGCATCAATCAACACTGTATCATATGCATATGATCTATATTACACTCATGCAAACATACACACACACACACACACACACACACATACACACTCCGTCTTGTAGTTACCAATTAGTTGATCCCCTTAACTTCACTGGCCAGGTGAGTTAGATGGGGGAGGGGTGGAGCCGGGCTTCTGCCAATCTGGATCGATGCTCCCATGTTGACAAGACGAGACCCGGGGTCATCTGCAAGACACCTCATATTTATAGCAGCTTCCCTCTCATGCAAATCTATACCAGATTCAAAATCTGTATCTGTGTCCATTGGTCTTTTGTACTTCTTTTTTCTGGGTGTTGTCCCAATGCTGTTCAAAGAAGATGTTTTCAAAAGAAGGTGCTTGCTTCTAACCCCCAAGGTCATCAATGGGTCTGCTCTTCTTTAGTGAGCCCACTTGACTAATTTTATTGTTTTTGGGTCTGGCTTCCATCCCCTCTCCAACTGTTGCAGCTGTCTGGAGGTGCTTGCCTTCCACGCCTCGCTCATTCTCACCTTGTTCATTCAAGAGGGCAATTGATTAAAAAGGGGAGTGAGGGGAGATTTTATTCTACTCCTAGCAATAATACTTTTTTTTTTAACAAACCAAGGCTAATACAAAGTTTTCTATATAAGGATCTGATACAAAATTGTATGAAAATAGAGGCATAATACAAAGTAATATGAAAGTTATGTGAAGATGCTTAATGCAGAGATTTTTATACATAGATACTGTGAAAAGAATCCAACTAGTCGCACAGAGATCATATTTGGGTTGCTGCTGTTGGTATGGCTTATTAATTGCCCATTCATGTTGAAGTAATGTGCTGTCTGTTTTGAGAAAACTTACTCACTGGACACTAGAGGTTAGAACATACACATGACTGCAATCAGTGGTGCCAAGTACATGTTGCAAACAGTCGAAGAGAGAACAATTCTTCCTTTACTCTCAGTTAATGGTACAAACTCCAACTTAATTTTGTATATGTTCTAATGCAATGAACGTGGCATTCATTATTTGCTATGAGCATTATTACCCTTTCCTGTCATTCTATGAAAGGCAGCAATTACTAAAAATGACAAGGGTCAGGTCATTTTTATAGCACCTCAAAGAATCTGCGGAAGAGTTCTTGCAACCTGGGGGCGTGGAAGTAATTTCTACTGAATACTTTGCTAAATGCATAACAGTACCAGGAAAAAATACAGGCTGGTTTCTGTGAGACTGTTGGGAAGCTGGGGTGCATCAGAGGCTACCTGTGCCTGGTGTCCAAAGTTGCATCATAAAACAGAGGAGGATTTTGTTCTTGTAATGTTCATTTAAAAGGATAAAATCTGATGGGAGTTTATTCATTAGATCAAATTCTAAGTCTAGATTCTCACATGCATATAATGCTTATAACAATGTTTATTGCATAATGATTTCTTGTTTTGGTGAATAACAAGATCTAGGATCCCTTGAGTTAAATATTAAGCTCTGCACATATTTACCTCCTGAATCAATAAAACTAGACATTCTTTACTACAAAAATTTAATAAATCCTTATTATTGTAACCCATTTTGCCATAAAGTGGTTGTCTACATAAGAGTCTGCTGCGTCTTCCAATAGCAGATTTAAGAATTGTTTAGTAAGCTTATACTTTTAGCACAAGAGGTCGTGGGTTCAATCCCTGCTGATGACCCACAGTGGAGATCATCATGTTATATTTTATTCACTGTACTTAAAGTTGTCAATCAGAGCACAATTACTACCTCATTAACGTTCTCTGTTTTCAGAGATGCTGAGCACCCACAATTCTAGCCAAAGTCAAATGGAACTGGAAGTGCTCCGCATATCTAAAAATTAGGCCCTAATTTCCCAGTTATATAGCTCTCTGCTTTCCAACTGATTTACATAATAACTCTCTGCTTATATATCATAGCCATTCAATGTCCAGATCTCTACACTCTGACTGGCTGAGAGACTATAGCAGTGTTGCAAGATATATGACCCTGCACACAGATGCACAGCTCTTCTGTTGTCCCACACTCTAGGGGTTAACATCCTGCATACAGCTTCTGAGCTTTTTATTAGACTATTTTTACATTGATTTCATTATTAAATTAAACTGTACTCCAGGCACCTGGCTCAGCGCACTCCGTAGATAAAACTATTAAGATGATTTTATTTTTTATTCTTTATTTTACAGAAGTCAGATGAAGGAAGTTCCAGTGTTTTTAATCTGAAATGAATTCAGATATCTTGGGGCAGAGGTGTACAAGAGCGAGATGTAATTTTACTATTATAGCTAAGAGAAAATAAAGGCAGTATGGGGACTAGACAGCAACATGCCAAATGTATCTTTTGCATTTTGTTTTCAAAATTGTAAAATTGACCATAGTAGCTTGTTTTAGTTACATTGTGGTATTTATATACACTAATCCAAGGATTAGAAATGTAGCTAATAGAGAGACGTTCTCGTGTAATGTTTAATAGAAAATTACATTTGAGAATCTTTTTTTGCTCTCAAAGTATTTAAAAAATGCTTGCATGAGTGGTGATATCGCTTGCCAGAAACATCCATAATCCTTTCTGTCTCATAATTCACTACCACAGTAACTGAACTGTGAGAAAAGATTATTACATTTTCTGACATGGTAGACTGCTCTAGACTGAAGAACAGGTGGAAACAGTTGATTCCACAGATGTAGCTAAGGCCGTGTAAAGTACTAGAACAGATTTATAGTCTGAACTGGATATGTCTGAAGACTTTTGTCTCAAGCAAACCTCCATTTACTTTAGTTTTTTTTAATGTTAAACTGAATGGCAGAGAAAAAGCAGCAATCAGCCCATAGCAAATTTCCACCAAAGGGAATATACTACTTTAGGAAGACATACCCTTGCAAAGTGAGGTTTGTTCTGAATGCTGCCAGCTACCGTGGCACCAAAAATGCAAGAGGCTATTGATGACAGATGGATTTTATTGCTTTTGTTAGAATTGCCTGTTTATGCACCAGGAATATTGAGAAGTTGTATTATATTTATGTGCTACTAAATTAGAGTATATAGTGCTTAGGAAACCACATTTTCCAGATTAATTGGTATAATGAAGACACTAAAAAGATTAGCTATGACCACAATATCATTAAGCAGCCTCATTTTTATGACCCAGATTTAAATATTATTGTCCATTGAATTGTTCAGATTGAGACTGCAATGACATAAATGCTTCTCAATAAATGTGTCAATAATAAGATTAGGGTGGAACAAAGAGCTCTTTATTATTGTGTTGATTGCCCTGATCTTGCTCCTAGAAGTCAATGGCAAAAATCTCCTTGGCTTCAAATGGAGCAGAATTGGGACCTAAGAGAGAAGGAAGTGACTGGGGCATGATCCTCCTGATCTTCTTTTCAAGTAAAATCAAGTTTTCATCTTGTATAAAATGACTCAGTAAAAAGCCAATTTTAAATTGCTTTAACATAATTTTCAGCTTGCAAATGCTTACAGTGCTTTGAAGTTGTCACACCGTTAGAACAAACACTGACATTCCTTATCTACCCAAGTACATGAGAGAGGTGATATACAATATAATGCCTTGTCTATATGGAGGTTTCAGCCATTGGTAGCCAGCAAATGGTATAGCTCAACCGGTGCAAATCCCTTGGGAGTTTGCACCAGTTCAGCTCACCTCAGCTTGAAACTGAGTTTTTCCATTGATGTAAGTAATGCATCTTCCTGACCTAGCTGCATCTATACCAGGGATGAGGTCAGCTTAAATATGGTGCTTAAGTAAATCAATCTAAATTTTAAGTCTAGACCAAGCCTGAAGTAAATTGTACTGATGAAAATCAGGTGTTATAGGTGCTTTGTATGTCTATATTAGGTATTCGCATTAGTGTAGTTAAACTGATGGCTGACCACCAATACAGTAGCACCTCACTTAAAAGTCGTCTGGGTTAATGTTGTTTAGTTGTTATGTTGCTGATCAATTAGGGAACATGCTTATATACAGTTGTGCAATGCTCCCTTATAAGTCGTTTGGCAGCCGCCTGCTTTGTCCACTGCTTGCAGAAAGAGCAGCCCGTTGGAGCTAGCTGGCGGGGGCTTGGAACCAGGGTGGACCGGCAGCCCCCCTATCAGCTCCCCGCTCCCCTAAGTTCCCTGTCCCTCCCCCACTGCCTTGTGTTGCCCCTGCCCTCTGCCTGGAGCTGCTCCCGGGAGCCTCCTGCTTGCTGTGCAGGCAGTGGGGGGGGGAGGTAATGTCAGGGTGTCTCCCTCCCCCCTGCTCCTGCACCCCACTTACCCCATCTCCATGGTGGTGGGGGGGACGACACAACAATGCTCAGGACAGAGGGAGCTTCCTGGGAGCAGCTGCTGTCTCAATTTGCTGTTCTACTTAACAAGGCAGTGTACTTAGACTGGGGTCAGCATACTTAAAGGGGCAATCTCGCTTTCTCACACAGGGTGTGTGTCTCTGCCATGCTGTTTCTCCTCCCTCTATTCGTGCTGCCTTGTAGAGTGTGAGGCGACATTAATAACAATGGGTTAACCCTTGAGGGCTCAGCTGAGTGCTAGTTCATCATTTAGTACTAGGGCATTCCCCGGGAAATATCCCACCCACTTCCACCCTCTGACTTCACCACCTCAACCAAGCCTCACAATCATCATCGCTGTGTACAGTATTAAATTGTTTGTTTAAAACTTATACTGTGTCTGTATATATGTGTATGTGTGTTTGTATGTGTATGTGTATATATAGTGTTTTGTCTGTGAAAAAAAAAAATCCCTGGAGCCTAACCCCCCCTCACCCATTTAGATTGTTATGGGGAAATTTGATTTGCTTAACATCGTTTCACTTAAATTCGCATTTTTCAGGAACATCTACAACGTTAAGCGAGGAGTTACTGTATTTGTAACCAGGGCAAATCCTCAGTTTAGATAATGCTAAAGCTTCCCAAAAACAGTGTGCAGGACAATGGTGAGTTGCACACTGAGATACCTACCCACAGTGCATTGCACTGCACAATGATAGCTCAGTGGTTTGAGCATTGGCCTGCTAAACCCAGGGTTGTGAGTTCAATCCTTGAGAAGGCCACTTAGGGATCTGGGGCAAAAATTGGTCCTGCTAGTGAAGGCAGGGGGCTGGACTCGATGACCTTTCAAGGTCCCTTCCAGTTCTAGGAGATTGGTATATCTTCAATTATTACCTTTTATCTTTTATTACCACTCCTGTTGAGTATGCGTAGTGCTGACACAAGGAACCAAGCATACACATGCACAAGTGATAAAAACATAAGAATGGCCCTACTGGGTCAGAGCAAAGGTCCATCTATCCCAGTATCCTGTCTTCCAACAGTGGCCAGTGCCAGGTGCCCCGGAGAGAAGGAACAGAACAGGGAATCATCGAGTGATCTATCCCCTGTCACTCCCAGCTTCTGGCAAAGAGAGGCTAGGGACACCATTCCTGTCCATCCTGGCTAATAGCTATTGATGGACCTATCCTCCATGAATTTATCTAGTTCTTTTTTGAACCTTGTTATGGTCTTGGCCTTCACAACATCCTCTGGCAAGGAGTTCCACAGGTTGACTGTGTGCAGAAATGCTTCCTTTTATTTGTTTTAAACCTGCTGCCTATTAATTTCATTTGGTGACCCCTAGTTCTTGTGTTATGAGAAGTAGTAAACAACACTTCCTTATCTACTTGGGGGAACCTTTTCTAATTAGCTGTGTGTTCACAGTGACCTTGTACACAGGAATTATCAAATATAGGCAGCAGAAATTAGAAACAGAGGGACAGTGCAGCATTTACACAGTCAGTTATCTAACAGATACATTTCTGCTTGATTGAGTTCAAACAGGGAAGAACACGGTCACTATACCATGTGCTGAAGTGAGGATTCTTCAAACCACTCTATCTTTTGCAAACAACTTCAGAGATTCTTTTCCTTGCTACAGTATCCCAGGAAAAAAACAACAACAAAAAAAAACAACCATGATTCTACTTCGTAGCAACTCTGCTCCATTAGTGCTTTTTAGGCACGTACTATGCAGACACTACTCACAAGACTTGCATCATCTAGAGAAAGAAAAGAAATATGAACACATATATATCAACTGCTGAGTGAACATTTTATAGCAGTGGTTCGCAAACTAGGGGTGCACACGGGTGGGGGCACAAAAGTTTCTCTAGAGCAGTGGCTCGCAAACTTTTGTACTGGTGACCCCTTTCACATAGGAAGCCTCTGAGTGCGACCCCCCCTTATAAATTAAAATAATTTTTTATATATTTAACACCATTATACATGCTGGAGGCAAAGTGGGTTTGGGGTGGAGGTTGACAGCTTGCGACCCCCCCCTATGTAATAACCTCATGACCCCCTGAGGGGTCCTGACCCCCAGTTTGAGAACCCCTGCTCTAGAGGGCACAAAGAAACTTCAGCCTTTTGCCCTTTTACAAAACAAACATACAAATAAAAGCACAGGCTGGCTGATTTTCAACAATTTGGTAAGTTTCATAACTACAGAAGGCCTACTATGCCTTTAAAATTAATTTTGATTCTCATTTTTAAAAGTCATGTAATGATTAATAATTGATATTGAAAGACATAAACCAGCAACATATATAATAATAGTTGAGAGCTCGGAACCTCTTGAGTGAGTCAGATGCTCTAACGCTAAACCAAATGAATTGTCTCATCTCTGTGTTTCCCCTCCACCTTCCGTTGTGAAAAACAGTTTCAGATTACAAATAATGAAAAAAAAAAAAAACAGTTTCAGATTTGCGGGAGGGTGATGACAAATTCCATGAATGGTAAAGAGCGGGTGCGACTAGAAAAGTTCATGCATCACTGTGTTACAAAACCATCTATCAGTACAACAGGAACATCATATCTGTTGGAAAAGAGCAATACCAATTTAAAAGTAATTGACCAAGAAATTGTGCAGAGTCACAGAGATTTGACAAACAGAGGAAGGTCAGTCTGCATCTCATAATTTAACGCCTTTATAGAGCCTGGATACAAATGTGCAAAATGAAGGGTATTCACAATTCCTACATTAATCAGAAGAAGCAGCAGCTAAACCATTATATTCTGCACAAGAAACCTTTCCTATTACCTTTCTCAGCATCAGACTTTGGACTTCATTGGACTTTGGCTTAGCCCCATAATGAGGTGAATGAGAGCAGTGCTGAACATGTACAAGTTTTTCCTATGCTCAGAATTTTGTTTAATGTTTTGTTATGGTGTGTTTTTTTGGAAAGTACTCTTTATCCCGTATTTCCCTTTTTGCTGTGAAGCAATATTATAAATAAGGAACTGAGAGCCTGATTCTCTTCTCACTGACCTCAGTATAAATTGAGAGTAGCTCAGTTGAAATCAGTGAAATTAGACTAGTTCAAAACTGGTGTAATTGGGAGGAGCATTGGTCCTGACGGGTATTTACTAGCTACTTCTGTTACAAAAAAGTTCTGGCATTTTGTTCCTGTGATCTTCTGCTCACTTAAAGCACTGATTGCAGCACTTTTCTCCTCCAGCCTCATCTGTAGTTTTTCTCAAATGGAAATTAATAAAATACTCCCTGATAAAATTGATACTAACATTGGATTGTATAACATGGCATTTCAAACATCTGCCCAAACACACTGCTTATCTTCTTTAGCACATTTTTTCCTAAATATTTAACAAAGGCATGACCCATTTTCAGATCAAGTGAGCTATTTGGTTCTTTTAACTTCTTAAAAGGTAGATAGGAAAATATTATTTCCCATTTTATTTAAATAACTCACAGAGAAAACTGACAAAAACAAGTATTGTTTATTTACTGTAGATTATGACTACTGTTAATCTTACAAAACTTCCAGACTTGGCCTGATTCTAGAAATTTAATTTATTTACAGCAGCTTACAAACTAATAATTTAGTTATAAACAGCTGCATGAATGCAAAGCTGAGGTTTCCAATTAAAGATTAAAAGGAACAAACAACACAGAGTTTAGAAGGAAATTTTGTAAGTTTAGAATAGAAGAGTATTAATATAGTATGGTTTAACCAGTACACAAGAATGTGTTTAGGAAATATCTGGCAACTATGCAATTTATGATAACCATAAATATATTCAACTATGGATGCAATTAGAATGCTATTTGAGTATATAATGTATAACAAATTAATTATAAGAGTTGTAAAGCATGCCAAAGAACTCAATTACTTATAATAGATTGAGATAGAAAAAAAAAAGTTGTAAACCAACAGGATAAGCACAGTATTCCTTGGCTTTTCTCTACTAGTTAAGTGTGGGAGGGGGGGAAGTTGGTGATTCCCTTGACCAGAGGAGTCTAGAAGCTCTGAGGTGTCAGTGTCCTCAGCCCCTTTATGCCTTATGAAGTCACTCTTGTTGATTTAGGAGTGCCACTGATAGGCTTCAAAAGTAGTCTATAGTACAATTGATGTGCCCCATATCAGGAACAAAGAGGTGCAGTACAATGTTCAGCTTTGCAGAATAATATGTAACGTGTCTAATAATGATCTAATAGTAGCCTGAGGCACAGCTTAAAAGTCTGTAAATGAGTTTCCTGTTTCTCCATTCTGACAGAAGAAGATGAACCAGATATCACTAATGGGACAAGCAAGAAGTCTCAGACCTGTGCAAGTAACATGTAAAAATATAACCGATGATGTGCTAATTTGAAGAGCTACCTGGTGTTCTAACCCACATACATGGAACAACTTTTAAAACAATGGGGTGGTGGTTGCAGGATTTCTTTTAGCAAAAGTCCATTGTCTTTGACTACATATGGAGGAAACATCACCTACTTTTGTGCTATTTGTTTTTTATTAGGCTGAGTCTTAACCTCGGAAATGGGAGCTGGTAGATTTGGTGTGAAAAATCTTTGTTCTTTTACTATGTGGTGTTCTCACAATATATAAACTGATCTGACCAGCCCCACTTACCACCACAATAGTTTTTTGAAACCAGCTAACCTGATATTTCACACAGTACCCATATAGTTCTCCTCAGGTGGAAAGATGGGGAGCTAAAATGGGATGGTCTCAATGACAAGTTAAAGATTACAACTGGAAACAAATTGAGCATCATTGGGACTCCTTAAGGGTTAAGGAGGATACCCTGAAGAAAAATATATCAGATCTCAAATCTGACCTATATAATTAGGAGGTAAAAGGAAACATACCAACACAGAGCTCCCTTGGCAAACTAGCTATTCTCTGCTCCAGAAATACCAAGACCAAAGCAGAACCACAAAGTTTTGTGGGGAAAAATTACCTCCATGATTAAATGAAGACTAAAGGATTTTAAAAAAATAAGAAACATTGAATCAGAGCCAACATTAAACACCTTCAGGGGCCTCAGCTTGTCCTCCTATAAATATCCCAATTTTCATTTGGATCTGAGGTTGCCTGTGCACACTGTCCCTTTCACTATAGTGTCAGCTGCAGTGTAAAACTATGTAATGCTGTAATCCTACATTGCTGTCAATTTTATGTTGCAGAGTGTGCTGCAGAGATGCAACCACGTTTTGGGTTTTTTTCTGGTGTTTTCACTTTTTCCAGCAGCTTTGCTGATTTCAAAAGACTGGAAAAGATAGAAAAAACAGAATAAAGTTTGAGAGAGAGAGAGAGGAATTAAACAACGAAGGTGCTAACTACTGGAGAACTTGTTTGTGATTGTCCTTGGGAACTATATTACCCTTTTAATCAAGGAGGCCCCCTGGGAATGGGCAATCTCTCTTAAAGTAGGGAACAGCCTCCTGGTGCAGATGTATAGGAAGTGGAATGAGGTACCAGAGTCCTGAGACTGGCACAGTAACAAACAGACTCCATATGGGTGACGCATCTCCTGGGAAAAATCACTGGAATTCCCAAACAGAACTATGGCTCATACTGAAGTGGGGTAAACCTGTGAAATTATTAGTGAAACTCCAGCGACTAGAGTTTTTCTCTCACCAACCCCCTCCCACAGGTATTTCCATAAGAAGAGGTAATCTGGGTTGGAATCAGGCCTTTCGATTTTAAAGGTTGTTCCCTTTTACTTTCTCTTCCTCACCCACTTTTTAACAGGGGTCAAGAGAGAAAGTATTTTTAAGAGTGTTTTTAAAACCATTTTGTAATTAAATCATTTTATTATTACAAAAATACCAAATTGGTTTGTTATGAATATTTTTCATTAGGACTGTACAGTATATTGTTTGAATTTGTGTTCTGTTGCTGGTGAGAGGTGAAAACAGTAAGAATTGGAATTGCTGCTACTCTTAGGCCTGGTGGCTAAAAAGATAGAGTGAACAGAGCACAATGTGGGCAAAACAAACAAACAAAAAAACACTGTGGGAAGGAGATGAGAGTGCTGGCTGCACTGATTTAGCTGCAACACCTGTAGTCCCCATCCTTCCCCCCCCGCACTGAAGTAATTTGATTCAGTCTAGGTAGAGGAATTAAGACTTGCCTAGAGGAGGTACTATCATGGTGCTGGCAATACTTCTGCAATGTTGGGAGTACTTCCCGCCCCCCATGGACAGGGAGCGTATTACAAATGCTGCAGGCATCTTAGGGTACGTCTACACTACAAGACTATTTCGATTCATCTTAATTCGAATTTCTGGAATCGACCTAATGTAGTCGAAGTTGTGTATCCACAATAAATACAGTAATTCGACTGTGTGTGTGTGAGTCCACAGTAACGGGCGAAGCGTCGACTTTTGAAGCGGTGCACTGTGGGAAGCTATCCCACAGTTCCCGCACTCCCCGCCGCCCATTGGAATGCTGGGATTTCCCACCAATGCATGCTGGGGGGGGGGGGGAAACTGTGTCGAGGGAGGTTTTGGGTAACTGTCATCATTCAACCGTCACTCCCGCCGGCGGGAAATCAGTTCGCGCACTTTTCCTGTTATAAGTGACAGCGCGGACGCCACAGCACTCCACTGCGACCATGGAGCCCGCTGTGATCATCGCTGCAACTTATGGCCGTTGTCAACTCCTCGCACCTTATCGAACACCTCTTCCACAGTGAGATGTTGAGAACTTGGTCGAGAAGGCAACGGCAGCGTGGTGAGGACATGAAGTCTCAGAGTTGCACAGACCTCTCAGAAAGCACGGTACGCCGCGCCGTGGAGATCATGGTGGCAATGGGTCATGTTCATGCTATGGGATGTCGATTCTGGGCCCGGGAAACAAGCACGGACTGGTGGGACCGCATAGTGCTGCAGGTCTGGGATGAATCACAGTGGTTGCGAAACTTCAGGATGCGTAAGGGCACTTTCCTTGAACTGTGTGACTTGCTGTCCCCTGCTCTGATGCGCCAGGACACCCGGATGCGAGCAGCCCTGACTGTGCAGAAGCGAGTGGCCATAGCCCTCTGGAAACTTGCAACGCCAGACAGCTACCGCTCAGTAGCGAACCACTTTGGTGTGGGCAAATCTACCGTGGGGCTTGCTGTGATGCAAGTAGCCAATGCAATCGTTGATCTCCTGCTCTCGAAGGTGGTGACCCTGGGAAACGTACAGGTTGTCATAGATGGCTTCGCCACAATGGGATTCCCAAACTGCGGTGGGGCTATAGATGGGACTCACATTCCTATCCTGGGACCGGCCCACCAGGCCAGCCAGTATATAAACCGCAAGGGCTACTTTTCCATGGTGCTGCAAGCACTCGTGGACCATAGGGGACGGTTTACCAACATCAACGTCGGGTGGCCGGGCAAGGTTCATGACGCGCGTGTGTTCAAGAACTCTGGTCTGTTTAGACGCCTGCAGGAAGGTAGTTTCTTCCCAGACTACAAAATAAATGTTGGGGATGTGCAGATGCCTACAGTGATCCTCGGGGACACAGCCTACCCGCTAATGCCCTGGCTCATGAAGCCCTATACAGGCGCCTTGGACACTGACAAGGAACTCTTCAACTACCGGCTGAGCAAGTGCAGAATGGTGGTGGAGTGTGCTTTCGGACGTCTGAAGGGGAGATGGAGGAGCTTACTGACTCGCTCGGATCTCAGCGAAAACAATATCCCCATTGTCATTGCAGCTTGCTGTGTGCTCCACAATCTGTGTGAGAGCAAGGGGGAGACGTTTATGGCGGGATGGGAGCTTGAGGCACATCGTCTGGCTGCTGATTACGCTCAGCCAGACACCCATGCGATTAGAAGAGCACAGCGGGAAGCGCTGTGCATCCGGGAGGCTTTGAAAGCCAGGTTCCTCAGCGAGCAGGGTAATCTGTGACTATTAACTTTGTGTATAGAGAAGCGGAACCTACCCCTGTTTCTTTACCCAATTTCTGTTGACTCTCCTCTACAGTTTCATATCCCGTTCACCCCATTTGCCCCCTTCGAACACACGTGTACAAATAAAGTTAATAGAGCATTGTTCAGCAACAACCTTCTCTGGACTACTGACTTCGCGTGAAAGGGTTGACACAGGGACGGTGACTGTGCTGGGTTGGGTGTGCAGTGATGTAGAGACCGCTTCTAGACTATAGGACTGATAGGCTCCTGCTCGTACAGCGGTCTCTGTGGTGAGGACTGGTACAGGTGCGTGTGCAGGAATGGGTGAGGGGTGCAGGCTTTGCGACGGAGTTTGGGTGCAGGCTCTGGGCTGGGGGTTGGGGGCGTAGGAAGGTGTGAGTGGTGTGTGATAATGGGGAGGAGGTGTAGGGGGTTGCGGGCTGGGGGCTGATGGTTTGATGCATTGTAGAGGCTCAGGGCTACGATAGAAGGGCAGGGTAAGGGCAACCTGCCTTGCCACTTGTGGATGGCATGCTCAATGACCCTGGGGCAGCAGACAGCATTTCTGCGGGTAGCCTCTCTACTGTGAGACATGGACACGGCGCGGCGGGGGGGGGGTGTGAGACGACACGCCGGGGGAGGGGTGGCAGGTGGGGGCTGGTACCTGCTCCAGGCAGGGAATTGACGGGGCTGGGGGAGACCCGCGTGGGACAGGGCACGATCCAGGCATGGCCGGTGGAGAGACCCACCTGCAAATATACCTGGCGCAGGGCACCTTCCGCCTATGAGCAGAACATGAAAATCACCCCACAGACTGACCAGGGTGACTAGAGGCTGCACTCTGTGAGTGACCAGCTGTTGATCTTGCCCCCATATCTGTACCACTATTAACGGTGAAAGTCCTATGCAATTCCCAAACCATTCTCCCCCCTTCACGGAAAGTATTCTGCAAAGAAACCTGCGGGAAAAGAAATTACCAAAAAATAAAAACTTTTAATAATGAACAGCACATTAAGGGAAGGACTTCTCAAAAGTAAGGTACTGAGAGCGTTTTGTAAGTTTAGCACTCTGCTGTGGTGCATTAACATTTTTCACGGCCCCTGGTGCCCATTCCTCTAGTCATTTTGGGTGATGGTGGGATTGGACTTTGCGGCGGGGGGCGGCGGTCGCAGATGCAGTGAAGGGGAGCTCCGTCCTCCTTCCTGCGGTGCTGCAGAACATCGACAAGGCGCCTGGATCAGGTAGGGATACAGTTGCACCTGTGTGATGGGAAAAAGTGAGTGAATTCCATAGAGAGATTTTTTTGGTCAAAAAAGAAACAAAGTCTACTCAGTGTGTGTGAACAAGAGCAAGCACAGCACCTCTCTCATGAGCACTCACTCGGGGAAAGTTCGATTTCTCTGGGTTCGCTTTCATTGCCTGTGGTATTGCACTGCAGACCAGAGAAGCGGGGCAGGAAAGAAGAATCCATGGAGCAGCCAGGCATGGTAAGCCTAGTTTTTTTGCAGCTTTAAGTTGCATCTACAGCACTGTCCTCCTGCTGCAGGCAAACATGAAAGCAGAATCGGTGCCCCTGTTGCAGCCCCTCGCGGCCGTTCCCTGTTAGAGATCCCTGTATTCTCCCACTCTGCAGCCTCCTACACGTGGCTGTACAGTGACGCTTCTTGTTATGCAAAGGAACAGTTAAGCACAACCATTAATAATGGTACACAAATTACTCTAATTACATGCAGGAGTCTGCGCGCGACATCACACTGAGGAGAGTGTCACGGAGAGAGAGAGCGCGCATGCTGGAGGAAAGCCAACAGAACCCTGGGGCCTATGCTGCCATGCTCGTGAAGGCGCTGGTCCCCGAGTTCCAGCTGAGAGCGTTGCGTGGAAAAGTGTGCTTCCTTGGGGCACCCAATAAGCAAGCCCTGCCCAGGAACCTCATGCAGAGGCTTGGCGATTACCTCCTGGAGAGCTTCCTGGAGATGTCAGAGGAAGATGACAGTTCCATCCACCTGTACATAGACCTTGTGTTCGCCTAGTTGTTTTCCCAGTTTATTTAAAAAATAAATGTTAACATGTTTGAAGCAGTTACCGATTGATCCTTCTCCTGAATCAGGGTCCGTGGTAACGGGTGGGGAGTGTTGGTAGGGGATCTCATTGACGGTGACGAAGAGATCCTGGGTATCGGGGAAATCTGTGTTGTAAGCGCTGTCGACTGCCTCGTCCTCTTAAACTTTCCCGTACGCGAACATCTCCGAGGAACAGTCCGTCTACAGTATCCCATCCTCTCAGTCCACGGTCACTGGTGGGGCAGTGGTGGCAGACCCACCGAGAATGGCATGCAGTGCCTCGTAGAAGCGGCATGTCTGGGGCTGGGCTCCGGAGCGTCCGTTTGCCGCTCTGAGTTTCTGGTAGCCTTCTCTCAGCTCCTTGACTTTCACACGGCACTGCGTTGTATCCCGGCTGTATCCTCTGTCTGTCATGGCTTTGGAGACCTTCTCGAAGGTCTTTGCATTCCATTTGCTGGAGCGCAGCTCCGAAAGCACAGACTCATCGCCCCACACAGCAATCAGATCCGAGACTTCCCAGTCAGTCCATGCTGGGGACCTCTTTGTAGTGTGAGATTGCCTGGACTCCTCTGGTGGAGAACTCTGCATCGTTGCCGGTGCTGCTGAGCTCGCCCCGATGAGCAACCAGGACATGGGATTCAAACTGTCCAGACAGGAAAAGGAATTCAAATTTTCCAGGGGCATTGACTGTGTGGCTGATCAGAGCATCCAAGCTCGGACTGGCGTCCAGAGCATCAGCAGAGTGTTGCACTCTGGGATAGCTCCCGGAGCTACTAAGATCGATTCGCTTCCACACCTAGCCTAATTCGACATTGCCATGTCGAATTTAGCGCTACTCCCCTTGTCGAGGTGGAGTACCGAAGTCGAACTAAAGAGCCCTCTATGTCGAATTAAATGGCTTCCTGGTGTGGACGGGTGCACGCTTAATTTGATTTAACGCTGCTAAATTCGATTTAAAGTGCTAGTGTGGACCAGCCCTTAGTCAGTGACATTTTTTTCTAGTATAGACAGGCCTCAATAATATATGTACACCTCTACCCCGATATAACGCTGTCCTCAGGAGCCAAAAAATCTTACCACATTATAGGTGAAACCGCGTTATATCAAATTTGCTTTGATCCACCAGAGCGCGCAGCCCCGCCCTCCCCCAAGCACAGCTTTACCACGTTATATCCGAATTCATATTATATCGGGTCGTGTTATATTGGGATAGAGGTGTATTTAAACTTCCTTGAGGGAACACTGTCAACTCAATCATGGGCAAAATCCTCAGCTGGTTTTAATCAACACAGCTGAATTCAGCTGCCACAGAATTTCTCATCTCATACACTCACAGTGCTGTGGAATCTATGCCCTTTGCCATAGAGTACACATTTAACCCATCATAATCCTTCAGTGGCCAGATGCTGTGCTATTTCAGAGAACTGGAAAAGGGGAAATATAGTGCCCATATATAAAAAAAGGGAATAAAGACAAGCTGGGAAATTACAAACTAGTCACTTTAATGAAGCAAATAATTAAGCAATCAATTTGCAAACATTTGGAAGATAAGTAAAAGCAGCAAAGAGCCCTGTGGCACCTTATAGACTAACAGACGTATTGGAGCATGAGCTTTCGTGGGTGAATACTCACTTCGTCGGAGACCCACCTTGGATGATAAGGTGATAAGTAACATTCAGCATGGATTTGTCAAGAATAAATCATGTCAAACCAACCTTAAAGCTTTCTTTGATAGGATAACAAGCCTTGTGGCTAAGGGAGGGAAGTGGTAGATATGGTATATCTTGACTTTAGAAAGGCTTTTGATACTGTCTTCCATGACCTTCTCATAAACAAACTAGGGAAAACCAACCTATATGGAGCTACTATAAGGTGGGTGCAAAACTGGTTGGAAAACCATTCCCAGAAAGTAGTTATCAGTGGTTCACAGTCAAGCTGGAAGGGCATATCGAGTGGGGTCCCATAAGAATCAGTTCTGAGTCCAGTTCTGTTCAATATCTTTATCAATTATTTAGATAATGGCATAGAGTACACTTATAAAGTTTGTGGATGATATCACATTTTCACCGCGCTGGGGTGGATCCCTTTTCAACTGGGTGTTCAATTGAAAACTGGATACCTGGCAACCCTAATTAACATTCAAAATTATCTGAACAAACTGCAGAAATGGTCTGAAGTAAGCAGGATGAAATTAAACAAGGACAAATGCAAAGTACTCCACTTAGGAAGGAACAATCAGTTGCACACACACAAAATGGGAAATGACTGCCTAGGAAGAAGTACTGCGGAAAAGGGATCAGCGGGTCATAGTGGATCACAAGCTAAATATGAGTCAACAGTGTAACACTGTTGGGGAGAAAAGCAAACATCATTCTGGGATGTATTAGCAGGAATGTTGTAAGCAAGACACAAGAAGTAATTCTTTCATTCTACTCTGTGCTGATTAAGACTCAGCTGGAGTATTGTGTCCAGTTCTGGGTGACACATTTCAGGAAAGATGTGGACAAACTGGAGAAAGTCCAGAGAAGAGCAACAAAAATTATTAAGGGTCTAGAAAACATGACTTATATGGGAAGATTGAAAATTGAAAAATGGCTTTATTTAGTCTGGACAAGAGAAGACTGAGCGAGGACATGATAATTTTCAAGTATATCAAAGGTTATTACAAGTAGGAGAGAGAAAAATTGTTTTCTTTAATTTCTGAGGATAGAACAAGAAGCAATGGTCTTAAATGCAGCAAGGGAGGTTTAGGTTGAACATTAGGGAAAAACTTCCTGCCAGGGTGGTTAAGCACTGGAGTAAATTGCCTAGGGAGATTGTGGAATTGTTGTCATTGTTTAACCTGCTCTTTAAAATCTCCAAACACCTGCCTGGGATGGTCTAGATAATACTTGGTCCTTCCTTGAGTGCAGGGAACTGGAGTAGAAGACCTCTCGAGGTCCCTTCCAGTCTTACAATTCTATTATATTTAATAGAGAGCTTTCAAATGTCATTGCTAAGAGATAGCTTGTGCTAAAACAGATTGAATGAGTTGGTTTTTGTTTGTTTGAAAAAGCAAGGTTTATTTCAGTGAGTGTACTCACTTGAGTAAAGATAAGTTAAGTGTTTTCAGGAGCAGGGCTTAGTGTTTCTAAATATATGCACAGTCTACAAACTGGAAAAACAAATATTGAATGGTGTCTCCCTGAGATACATATAGCAAAAACCTTTGTTTCACAAGAGACAATTTCTGAATGAGTGAATCTTGACAGGTCTGCTGGGCTAGTCATGGAAGTGTATATGTGTGTGTGTACGGGGGCGGGGGGGACGATGTGTGCGTGGAAGGGATAGATTGTGTGGCTCGTGAAGTGATAGGATGTGGCTGTGTGTGCGGGGAGGGTCGTGGGTGGGGTGATGGGTTTGTCTGTGTGTGCGGAGAAGATTGTGCGGGTTGCAGGATGCGTGACAGGATGGGGCCCTGTGGAGGGGTGGGCGCGCAGAGGAAAGCACGACGGGGTATGGGAATGTGCAGCAGCCGGGGAGCGTGCAGGTGCGAGTGTTGCGGAGCTGTGCAGGCGAGGGCGATGCTTGCATGGCAGGGTGGGACATGGCTCACTTTGTTTCCAGGTTCAAGCAAACCCCTCTCCTCCCCAGCGCGGAACGCAGCTGACTCAGACCGGGATTGGCGGTATAAATAGCGGGGAAACTACCCCGTGACGTCACGCGCCTCCCACCCAACCCCCTGGACTGGCGGCGTGCGGCGGGGGCTGTGTTTGGGTTTGTAGCTCGAGGGGAGTAAGACGTGCAGGGATGCAGCGGGACCCCCTCACGCAGGGGCACCCGCCTCCCGTCACAGCCCCTAGCAGCACGTCAGTTTGTACAACAGCCTCTCTCGGGGTGGGGACAAGAGAGGAAACAAAGACACGGCCAGGCTGCGGCAGCCGAGGCGGCCCCTGCTCTGTTCGGGGTCAGGGCCCCCCGAGGGGAGGAGGGAGAGTCTCAGCTAGCGCGCGCAGAGGCGGAGCCAGGGGGCGGCGGGGCGCGCGCCAGCCATTCGCACGCCTGCTGACAGTTGCAGGCGCTGGCGGCTTTTGAATTTAGTTTCCAGTCTGCGAAAAAGAGCAGAGCCCGGCCCGTCTCGCTGCCTCATTGGGCAAGGACGGGTCACGTGGGGGCCGTAGTTGTGGGCGGCAGCTGGGAGGGCTCGGCTGAGCGCGCGCCGGCCATATTGGAGGGGCGCGGAGCCCGCCGGTTTTGTGTTTCATTCTGAGCCCGGCCCGAGGGGAAGGAACCGGCGCGCGCGCGGGCGGGTTCGGTCCTTGCAGCTCCAGGCGCCGGTCTTTTCCCTCGGCGCGTTGCTGGGGCGGCTTCTGCTCCCCTGTTCCCGCTCTGCGCTCGTTTAACCCGGGAGCGGCCGGGGCCCCTTTATTTTCCCTCCTTTTTTTCCTTGTTCCAGCCTCGCTGCGCCCCCCCCCCCCCCACGCCGCTTTTGCACCGTCCGCTGCTAGCGCTGCGGCTGCCTCTTATCCCTCTGAACGGCTTTGGGGAGCTTAGCTCAGCCCCCGCAGCTCCTCCCGCGCCCCCCCCCCCCCGCCAGCCTCCGCACCCTCGGCCCCCGCCGCATCGCCCGCTCTTCGCCATGGCGGCTTCCACGCCGGTGGGGCAGCGCTCCCGGGGCAGCGCGGCCAGCACCCCGCTCAGCCCGACGCGCATCTCCCGGCTGCAGGAGAAGGAGGAGCTGCAGCACCTCAATGACCGGCTCGCCGTCTACATCGACAAGGTGCGGAGCCTGGAGACCGAGAACAGCGTGCTGCAGCTGCAGGTGACCGAGCGAGAGGAGGTGCGCGGCCGAGAGCTCACCGGCCTCAAGGGGCTCTACGAGGCCGAGCTCGCCGATGCTCGCCGGGCGCTGGACGATACGGCTCGGGAGCGGGCAAAGCTGCAGATCGAGCTGGGCAAGATCCGCACGGAGCACGAGCATCTGCTGGGCAGGTGAGTGACCCCACGGGGGGCGGGAGGGAGGCCCCAGGCTGGTGCCCTCGTGGAGGAGGGGAAGCCCCCATATCTGTTGTCGTGCGGTAGCTCTCGGGCGGGGGATGTAGCGCGGCCTGAGGTGGGAGAGTTTGAACGGAAATGAATGAATCTGGCCTTCCTCTGTGCCTTGTGTCCTGCATCGTGTAGCGGGGAAGCTGCCCCTCCCCCCATACAGCGGGAGGGAGGCGGGGCGCAGCGCAGCCCTGTGGAGGGAGTTGCCCCATCCCGGAGAGCACTGGCTGCCCCGGCTGTTTCAGTCCTGGCTGGGGGCCTCGGGATGAGCCCGCAGATATCCCTCCCCGCAGCACTCCGGGCTCTTGTCCCACTGGAAGGGCTGACCGGTCTCTTCCTGGGCTATTCCTCCATAGTAGCAAAGAATCCTGTGGCACCTTATAGACTAACAGACGTTTTGCAGCATGAGCTTTCGTGGGTGAATACCCACTTCTTCGGAATATTCACCCACGAAAGCTCATGCTGCAAAACGTCTGTTAGTCTATAAGGTGCCACAGGATTCTTTGCTGCTTCTACAGAACCAGACTAACACGGCTACCCCTCTGATACTCCTCCATAGTAGTGCTTTGCGAGGGAGTCGTCCTGTTATTGCCATGCTGCCAGGCTCTCCTTGCCTGCACCCTAAATCTTTCTACTCCTCTATTGGCATTACTTCTGGCCTACGTTACTGTGGGGAACAGATGTTGGTCACGTCATAAGGAAGCTCTGCCCCTTCTCCCCCATTTCGGGGGCTTGATCTCCAGCAGCCGGACAGTGCATAAAAATATTGACCTTCCCCTTTGCAGGAGACAAGGGAGCAGGCCTGCTTTGAAGGGATTGTATTCTTTCTTCCCATTCATTCTCTCTAGTTGTGAGTACAGTAGCCCGTCTGCTCCAGCTGCTGTCATGTGCTGTAGCTAATAACTGTATATGAATGAATGGAGAGGTCCCTGCACTTTCCTCTGGCAGCCCTGCATTCCCATCTGTTGATGAGCCTCTAGCTCTCTTGGGGGGAGGAATATTGTATGGAGTATGAACCTTCGTGGAACAGGGAGGGAAGTGGGTTCAGCAGTGCTAAACATAGCCACTCAGTGCTTCTATAACCTTTCTAGCTACTTGTGGTACTCTAAAACACACTACAGACTTTTCTGGGTACCTACAACTGTCTGCTTTACATTGTATATGTTGTTTAATGTCCTTAATACATAGTATCATGAAGCATTTGAGTCAATCCTAATACATGGTATCAGTAAGCAGTATAGTCACTTTTTTAGAGGAGAAAAGGAAGGTTCCTAGGCTAAGAATTCACATGGCGAGGATTGCCATTAGCTAGGCCTGTAGAGTGTGGGGAGGGCTCTGTGTTAAATCAGGAATTTAAAAAAAAAAAGTATATTGCCAATTGTATTTTAGTTGGGGGAGGTATATAGTTCAAATAGTAAACATAATGTTAAAATTAAAGTTTTGGGAGAGAAAAGTGTCTAGGATTCTTCCTTGCTCTTCTGGTTGTAAAACTTAAATTAGAGCTTTAATTATGCATTTTTGGTGATGAAGGATGTATGTTTTTCTATTACAACTGTCATTTTTTTAATAGTGGGTTCAGGGAAAATAAATGTTAAATTGGACTTAAAAGTCATGTAGCCTCTAGGTTCAAGATGGTTATTTTTTTTCTTCCAGGGTGCTGATCATTCACTCAGAGGAGTGATGGATAGTTTGGTTTTTTTTAATAACTTTGTACATATGGCTTATTAGAAAACAGAAAAATCCACCTATAGAAAAATCTTTAGAATGAGGCATCATGGTAGGTGATTTCCATGGTGAAATCTAGTTTTAAGGGGATGCTTAAAGCTAAAAATCTTATGCAGCCTTTTTTTCCCTTATGAATCATGCCATGTCCTTTGTAGATAATTGATTTGTGCAACTTTCTCTTCTGTATATTTTTTGTTCTCTTCAATCTGAATCCTTCACTTAAGTGTTTGACTCCTAACTTACATGTCATCTGTCTTCTGTTACCTGAAAGAGAGAATCTAATTTAATTTTAAACTTTTTTGCGGTCAGTTGCCTTCCATTTGGTTTGGCCTGAAACAGTTAGTTTATGGACTTTTTGAGTGAATATCTCCATTTGTTTCTGCTATAGCATGATGGACACATCATCTTAGCATCAGCTCACTTTCATTGCAAGGAAGTCTTTCTGCTCAATTTGGGATTTCACTTAAAAACTATGTTTAGTCTTTGTGAAAATATTTTCATATGTAAACTGCTGCACTTATGTCTTCCTTTGACTGCAGACAGCTCCAGAGCCTCCACTGCTCACAGCTTTGTCAAATAGCAGCAGTGTGTAATTAATAAGGCTAGTCAATGTAACTGCTAGTCCTGTGGACAAGCTGTGAAATAGTTAAACTGTCAAGATTATTGGCATTCATTGGCTGGGAAATCAAGGAGCCCTACAGTGAAGTAACTCCTGGATAGGAGTGCCCCTCCCCCCCAACAAACAAACAAAAAAAACAGATGATGGAGAGTAGAGCAATGAAGACCTTCACAGTTTCCCTGCTGCTGCTGGCAGTCTGAAGGGGCAAAGACAAGCCAAGGAAGCTTTCTTTTCTTGCAGTTTGGTGGGTAAGAGTAAATTTTTTTTAGAGGCTGATACAAAAGTTGTAGGGATCAGGGTAGAAGCTGCTTAGCAGATGCCATAACTCCTTCCTCATTTGCTGAGGGTGCCACTGGGACTGGGCTTCTTATCAAAGCATACTTCTGGACCTTCGGGAGATGTGCTTAAGCTGTCCATCCTCATCTTCTTCAGGCCTTAGTCCTCCAGCTAGTTAGGAGCCTACTGAACTTTTCAAGTCTCATGTACTGTATTCTCTTAGGAGTTGTGTATACCTCAAGAAAGGTTCCCTTAGTTGTTTCTGATCTAAAGTGTGTGTTTTTTCTTATGACTGAAGACCTTCTAGCAAGTGTATAGTCCCCTAGAGCCTCGTTAGATATTTTAAAGTACAGGCATCTGTTCGAGCTCAGATGTATTTCTGTTCCCAAAATCTTAAACTAAAGTAGAGGCTCTGTCTGGAGAGCACTTTCTGGTAGTCTCTGGAGAGTTGGCTGGCCATGTGTTCCTGGCTTCTTTTCAGCTGTTATGTTATAACCTGGGTTAGACTAAAGCATCACAGTTATTGGGCATCATATAGGATAATGTGAGGTTCAGTGCCTGTGATGTGCAGGCGGTCAGGCTGGGCGTTCTGATGTTCCCTTCTGGCTGTTAATTCTAATATTAAAAGATGGCTAAAATACTTTCTTAAAATGGTCTGAATAATAATGAATGGGAGGACTGGTGGTCCCACAAGATCTCAAATTGTGGTTCTCACTGAAAGTTCGACATATCCTTTAGAAGAGGTATCCTAGTTATCGAGTACTACATTTTATACACTGGTCCAGAGTGCTCTTACTGGTCATAAGGTGCAGGTTTCCTACCTTCTTTGAGCTCTTCTATATGTTATTACATCCTCTGTTCTCACCACAGACATCACTTCATCCTTTAGTCTATACAAAAAGCTGCCACTAAACTTTTCTTCCTTGCCTCCTATTTTATTGTATAACTGCCCTCTTTTTGAATCCTTCCATTTGGCTTTCCATCTGAGGATTGTGTCAAATTCAAGCTTTTTGTCACTTTGAAAGTGCTGTATAAGTCGGCTCCTGCCTATTTATCCTCCCTTGTCAAGCTTAGTTTTATGCCTCCTAGCATCCATCAGTGCTCACAACTTCATCCACCTGTTTATCAGATTTTCACACAATTGCCTTTGTGTAGTCCTCTATGTATATGACATGACCTCCTTGAGCTCATCCGCAAGGGCCCTGTCCTGTCTACGTTTAAGATATTCATTGCTCAATTTAAGCATTCTCTCTAGGAAGAGTGATCTGGAATAAAATAAACATGAGATTTCATAAATGGACTAGCATTTGTTTTCATGACAGGCTGAGATTTCACTATGGCAGTTGTCCAGTGGCTAGGCACATCATGGGAGTTTATGTGGTGAAAGCAACTTTTAAGCAAACGACATAGCTGAATGAAGATACTAGTAATGGTGGTAATTATCCAGAGGAACTACTATAGTCTTGTGCTTTGATTGTGGGTGTGGTGGTTTTTTTTTTTTTTAACTAAACCTTACCATGCAATAACAGTACCTTTTTTTGCTTCATATCTTAAACCAGCTTTCCTTCCAGATTCTTTGTTTTTAAAGGGAGGAATTTCTGAGCTGGAATTAGACAATGAAATAGACTCAATGTGGGTTTGATAGATGGGGCTTGAGTGACTAGGCATGTGTTAAGCACAGTACAGCTGGTGTACAGGGCAACTGCTCAGAAGAACCCTGCTGTCTCAAGGCAAGCAAAGTTGAAACAGCTGTCCCAGCATTTCCTGAGTTGCACATGTGGTATGTTATGGATTGGAGGGCCTGGTTAGGGAAGTTGTCTTAATATGCTTTAAAAATAATATTGAAAAAACTGGAAACATATTGCAGGCAAAACAGATTAATTGTTCTCAATCAGATGTAACAGTGCAAGGAGCTATTCAGCCTAAGGTGGCTGGCTAAATAGAAAAAGGATCTGATTTTCAAAGCATTAAGCTCCTATAGCTCAATAAAAGACATTTGGAGCAATGAGTGCTTTGAACAGGCTCTCATCAAATTTTTATTTAGTCATTACAGTGGTATTTCTACTGCTGTTACTGTTGCATATATATGGGAAATAGGGGAAGGCCTTGATTTGATCTTAAGTTTGGGAACTAGGACTTCCATCTTCCTTACATGAGTGCCTGCCTCTGCAGCAATAGTGTTCCCAATAATCATGCCAATTTGCTGCCAAAAGTTTCCCTGTGGTTTCATGGGTTCTGAATAGCAGCAGTGAAACTGACCTGAGTCTTGTTAACAGTCACACTGTTGCTGTTTGGTAAAGCTATGAAAAGCAGCAGAGATACTGGACTCATCTGAGATGTCAAGATGATAAGTCAGTTAACATGTTACAAGCGTCTTCCATATATTTCTTCAAAAATATATTGCTTGGCATTACTCTTTAGGAGAAGTTTTCTACTTTTGGTGCATAAACTTCTCAAGTTCTGGGTTTGCATAGACACTCGTAAGATACAGGTATATCCAACGTTTGTCTAGCTAGCACAGGGGTAGGAACTTATGGCACGCGGGAGCTGATTTTCAGTGGCACTCACACTGCCCGGGTCCTGGCCACTGGTCCGGGGGGCTCTGTATTTTAATTTAATTTTAAATGAAGCTTCTTAAACATTTAAAAAGCTTTATTTACTTTACATACAACAATAGTTTAGTTATATATTATAGACTTATAGAAAGAGACTGTCTAAAAATGTTAAAATGTATTACTGGCACGCGAAACCTTAAATTAGAGTGAATAAATGAAGACTTGGCACACCACTTCTGAAAGGTTGCCAACCCCAATCCAAACTTAGAGGTTCAGAGGAGCTTTGCTTGAGTAAGGAGTGCTGAATAGGCCTCTGAGTAGATAAGGTGGATTCAAGCACTTTTATTTCTGAATAGTTTAACAAATGAGACACATCTTAGCCTAGGTCAGTGGGGCCCAACCTCATTACCCAGGAGAGCCACACAAACCTAAGCACAATCTTGTGTGGGCCAAACAGATTCTACATGTTAAGATTTAAAGTCACCTGTATTGATTTATATTTTACGGTCAGCTTGTTTTGCATCTATTTAGGTAGAAACAACCTCTGTACAGTAGTGTGTGTAAACTAAAATGATGTAAATATGATGACAAAATGCTAATGAATCAGCCATTCGTTAGTATATTGTGTTGAAGCAGGCTGCGGGCCCTATGAGATGTCTGGTGGGCCATTGGTGATTTAGAATTTGAATGAGGGCTCATCACTTAATTCTAATACAAGTTGCTAGCTTTGATTTGGTAGTTTGCTCTAATAAAAATATAAGTTGTGTGCATGAGAACCAGAAACAAATTACCATATGAAAGCTACAGGAAAAGTTTATGGTGAGGAAGGAATTGGTTTACATGTCAAAACAGCAGTAAAGTTGCTCCTACAAACACTAATGATTTTACATGAGAACCTCTCATCTGATCATTGTTAGATATAAATGTTTCCCTACTAAAAGTTGGCTTTACTGTCTTACTACTCTAGAAGACAAAATCTGGAAAACAGATTTTACATATTTCTACTTAGGGGGAACATGGTGACTCATTTACTTCATTGCCATGATCTTATATAATTGCAATGGAAAAACAGTTCAGTAAGTTTGCCAAAACAATCTATTAATCACTGTACCAAAGCAGTGAATGGCCAAGTGATTGGTCAAAAGTGGCAGTTCAGAACGCTTACTACTATTGACATTATTCCAATGTAGTGTGAGAATTCTGGTGAAATATGGACTGATCCCATCACTTTATGATGATACACCTGTGCAGCTGTGTCTGCTCCAGTTTTATCCTTAAAATATACCTTCTGTGCAGTTCCACGGTATTTAGCAAAGTTGGGAGCATTAGTTCAGATAGGGCTTTGGTATTGTATTGTTTAACAGCACAATTAATAATTATTTTTTTAATTGTTTTACAGCCCTAATAATGGATAGATGCCATTCATGGCAGTTTAGCATCATCTTATTTGAGAAGGAATTAGACACTTGAGAGCCAAAGTACATGAAGGAGCACAGTTTTGAGCTAATCTATGAACATATTAGCAAATGGGTATTTACTTAAATATGTACTTTCCCTCTTTATGGAGGAAAAGCTCGATAGTGTGGACAAACAAGAAGAGCTTTTGCTGTTGAATAAGAACTATAAATATGCATACTGTGTATTGTCTTGTTTTATATATAGTAGTTTTTCTTGTGCCTGCAAAACTCAAACAGTTTTACTGATCTTGTTGAAACAAACTCTCAGGTCCATTTAGAGCTGGGGTGAATAACACATTTGTAATGGTTACAAAGATTTCCACTGGAATAGCTCTTTTGCAGTATGTTGTGGTGTCACTCTAGCAGAGCAACCAGGAAGTCTGCAGCTTTTTTTTTTTTTTTTAAATATAGGTATTAGCTATCCAAATACAAATCGACATATAGTTAGACTTTTTAAAATTAATTATACTTTTTTCCTTCTGATTTTAAATTTAACCAATCTCATTAGAAATGTGAATTCTTAAAGTCACTCTTCTGAAATACACCTCTACCCCAATATTATGTGGTCCTCGGGAGCCAAAAATCCATACCGTGTTATAGGTGAAACCCCTTTATATCAGGGTAGTGGCGGCAGGGCTCCAGCGGTGATTTAAAGAGCTCGGGGCTACCCACAGTGGCCGGAGCTCTGAGCCCTTTAAAGTGCTGCCGGAGCATCACTCCTGGAGCCCTGGGATAGCAGTGGCAGGGCTCCAGCGGTGATTTAAAGGGCCCGCGCTCCCTGCAGCAGCCAGAGCCTTGGGCCCTTTAAAGTGCTGCCCGAGCCCTGCTGCTGGAGCCCCGGGGCTACCACACTATATGCAAACCTGTGGTATATTGGGTTGCGTTATGTTGGGGTAGAGGTGTATGAGGTGCACACGTGGATTGATACCATCAGTAGTATCAGTTGAAAAATAAATATGGATATTTTGCAACTGAACTTTGGGTTCTGGTCATGTTATTGTCCTGTGGCTGAATCTATATTACATTTTTTCTTTCCACTGTTATGGCAACAGTTGGAGCTCTAATTTAAATGATCTCCCTGTAACTTACCATCATTTGTTTGTTCTCAACAAAAGGTGTATCAGCACATGTGGATTTGCATTGAAATAATTAAAGTTGAGTTATAGCTAGTGATAAATATTCTGGTTCCAGTTACTGTGTACACCGGCCCTAACTCTGCTTAAAGCATGTTTAAATATATGATTAAAATGCTGTGGCAGACTACTATATTTACCCCTACTGATGGATCTGCTGTAGTGGTTGCAGTGATGGACAACTGTGGGGTGTTTTTTTTAAGTTTAAAGAGAGTTTGAAATCTCTGCACGTGTGCTATATTCTTACAGTGTTAATATTAGGCTGATGATAAACTGCAATAGTTCACTCTGTGTATACCTAAGATAGCTCAGATCAAAGTTTTAGTTGTACAAATAGTGACTTTGATTGCTAAATCTCTTAAATGAAAGCCCGCCATCTTGTGGTTGTAGTGAAAATGTGTTTTTGAGTTTGCTCTGTGATTGACACAAATCTTTTAGCTATTTGATGGCAGCAAACTGGACTACAACTAAATGTGCTCTCTCTGGTGCCAGATCATCTTTCTTTTATTCCCGCAAGAATGTGTGTTCTTATTACTAAATAACCCTAATTCCTGTGTGTGTTCTTGCTGCTGACAAATACTGCTTATTGTGATCTTCAAAAGATTCTTTTTAATTGGATATGGCCTTTTTATACTATATAAAGAACAGGTCTTCTAGGTTTTTGTACTTTAAAAGTAATTCAGGAATGTCAAATGTGCTTTTCTGGTTTTGCTGGTAAACTTTTTTTTTGCGCTTTTGGGAGCTCAGACATCTTAATTAAAAGGAGTAGGAGTTATGAATCTTCAGCACAGATGTCCTTTGTTCATGATATGAAAAATAATTAGTTACGCTTTCAGAAAGGATGACTAAAATTACCTTCCTCTCTCTCTCTGAGACAAGGTGGATGAAGCAATATTTTTTTATTGCAGCAGTTCTCAACCGGGAGTCTGTGGCTCCCTGGTCCATGGGCAGAGTTGGGGACATGGAAAGCATTGCTCCACCTCCACCCGCCATACTACGCCTATGTCCAAGGCCCCTGCTCCGAGACACCCCCGCTGGGCCTTGGAGGTTTTTATGTCAAGGGGGGCCTCAAAGAGAAAAAGGTTGAGAACCCCTGTTTTATTGGACCAACTTCTTTTGGTGAGCGAGACAAGCTTTCGAGCTCTCTCACCCATTTTGTCTCTAATATCTTGGGACTACATGGCTACAGAAACATTGCATTTCCTCTCTGTTGTCCACCTTTCAGTCTCTTTTGATGTCATTTTATGAGTTCTGTGTTCACTGTTAAGAAATTCAGGTCTTGTCCACTCTGAAAGACTAATGTAAAACAAAACTAAATCAGAAGCCTCCCCAACTATTATTTTGAAGTCTGAATATCTTTTCTGATGGTACCACTCAATTTTTATTATAGCAGTTTGAACCTGCCTTCTGTGTGAAGCTATTCTAGCCAGTGGTTTGTTACTTGCTTCCCTCTTCTCTTGGGCACCCATGGGACAAAGGTGATGTGCTACTTAACTGTTTTTAAAAAAAGCTTTTGTTGAATGCAGCAGACAAATTTTAAAGGAAGTCAATTTAAATCATATTTGTCTGAAACACTTAAGTACTTTACGTAATCTGCGGCAATACTTGTAACTGAAAGATTAAACATAAACTGAAAGAATCTTTTTACTTTGTTTATATGACAGAAGATTGTATAATTTCTTTTTCTTTAGTCATTCCCCTGAAGCAGAATTGGAATATTTTTTACATGCTAGCATCTACTGGACAAAACTATCTTCATTACTGTTTCAGAAAGCATGACTGGCTGTGTCTACTTTAAGAAAATGGGGAGACCCATAGTTCTTCACCAGTGCAGTTCCATTTGTGGTAGTAACTGTAAGATCATACCGTAGACGGGAGCTGGATATCTTTATCCCCATTTTGTCTGCTCAGATGTGTTTAGGCAGCATAGTGGCAAAGCTAGTTCTGTCTAGGCTACCACCTCTGTTGGTGGATACTTTGGATGTGGATAGTTATTAAAAGAAATTTCATCAGCAATTCAGTCTCTTAATTTGGACAGGTCTAGTTTGTTAAAGCCAGTACAGTGGGACAGGGAACTGCCCCGAATTCTGCAATTGCAAAATGGAGAGGCTAGTGTGTGTGGGAAAGAGCCACTGGACCAGTTATTTCTCTAAAGCTGCTCCAGGTAAGGAGCTGGCTTGGGCTTCTTTGGAGCAGGGAAGTTGCCTCTGAGCATGTTTGAGGTAATGGTCCTGGGCTAGCCTGTCTTGTCACTATTTCCGACAAGGGAAACTGGCAGAGTTAACGCTCTCTCCTCCCTCCAGAAAGGTGCTCTCTCTCAGGCATCTTACGGATGAGAGATTTTTTTTTTTAATTTTGAAATTGAAAACTTATGTTAAAGCCTAAACTTGTAATTTACATTAAATACAAAAACAATTAAGCAGGGTATATTGGCTGCAGCATTTTAAGGAAATTGAAACTGATGACCTGATGGAAGTCATGAGCTGAACTTCTGGAACCAGGTTTAGTTAAAGTGCTAAACAAGCTTTTGACACTAGTAGCCTTTTTTTGTAGGTGCAGAAAATATTTTCTTCACTTCATTTTAATTGACTGGTTCAGTTCAAAGACTAGTTAGTTCAAAGTTAAGCAACTAATTGGGAGCTGAAAGGGCAGAAAAGCTTGGAAGAGGAAAACAATCTGAATAAAACTAGGTGAGAGGATGAGATCTACTAGTTGTTTCTAGTCGTCATGTTCTTCCAGATTTTAGTCAGCTCAATTTACTAATTAAAGAAAGTACTTCATTTCTTTACACCAGTTTTATATGCAAAACATGTTTTGATCATATCAAACTTTTTTCTTCTGTATCTAGTACGTTTAAGGTATTTTTAGTTAGTAAACCTAAAATGCTGTTTTTTGTTTTACATTGAATTTCAATTTCCATCCAAATAGAGCTCATCACAAATTACAAAGAAAAAATCATTTACCATTTTCTAACCTGTTAATGTAAAAATTAAGAATCTGAATAAACTTAAATTAAGCTATGTAATTGATTAAAAGTGTATTCTCCTAGTTAGCTCAAAAGACCACATTTAGTATAAAAATTGTATTTAGTTGCAAATCAACATATTTTAATGGCTATTCAGACAGCCTTTTATTTAATTTTTTAATTTTTCGGATATTTCTAGACATTTGTCTCACCAACTTCTCTGGTTTGTTCCAGCTATGCAAAAAAAGAATCTGATCATAATGCAGCCCAGGTCAAGCTTCGGGAGTTTGAAGCAGCTCT
This sequence comes from Mauremys mutica, assembly GCF_020497125.1. NCBI lineage: Eukaryota > Metazoa > Chordata > Testudines > Geoemydidae > Mauremys > Mauremys mutica. The sequence continues at coordinate 76,146,745 of NC_059077.1, forward strand.
AAATTCCAAAGAAGCTGCCCTGGCTACAGCACTTGGTGATAAGAAAAGCCTGGAAGGGGAACTTGAGGATTTGAGAGATCAGATTGCACAGGTAAGCTGAAGTGATTCACAATCCAGTCTGCTGAACAGATTGGCTCTTTAGCCAGCAAACCACTCCTTGTAAAAGAGCTAAATTTTTACTCTAACCAAAATTGAAACACACAATGCTGCGAACAGAAGTTGTAAATCAGTTATTCCTTTCCAACTGAATGAAAGCAAAGTTCTAGTGTTCTTATTTTTTAAACTGAAAACACTATTTCTGGCACATTTGCTAAGCTGACCATGTTCTCCCCAGTCTTTCCCTCCATGAGGGGACGGACAGTAGATTCTGGTCTGAGAGAGTTTTTTGTAAAGGGTCATTTTCCTTGAAGGAAATGAGTTTCCTGTTTTCCCCCCCATAGTTTGGGGGGAGGGGAATGGTTGAGTTTGACACCCCCTTGTGCATCCTCCCTCCCCTCCCTTCATGGCCATCAGTTGATTGCTCCACCTGGTCCCAATATCCCAAGAAGGCCCTAGCATCTCCTGGCTCAGTCCTCCTCTCTTCTATATTTTGGACTGCTAATGAAATTCTACTCTTTGGAATTAAGTTCAGCATTTGAGAGGGATTTCTTCAGCATCAGAGGTGTCATCTATACCTTTCCTTCTGTCCTCCTGTCCTGACACCTCAGCACCACCAAATCTGTTCAATTTTTGGATGATTGTGGTGGTCTGATCCTTTTAGTAAACTGTGCCAATATTTATACACTTTCACTTACTGCTGGTAATTTTCCACAAATGCATATAATAGTGCTTGTCCTTTTCTGAAGTCACAGCAAAGCAGTCGTTGGTATAGCATGAAGTTCTAATAAAATAGTACATCACACTGATAGATGATCCACAGACGTTAAATGACCAGAAGAGATGCCAGTCACAGAATATCTTCTGACTTTTCTTGTCCTCCCTTTAAATTTATTGATGCTCTTGTCCAGTTAAATCACATCTTATCTACTTCCTTCTCCCTGCCTCCTTCAAAAGAACCCCAAACAAACCATAAACAAAAACAACACTTCACAGGGTCGAAATCTAGACAACCAGCAGTAGTGCCAAACAAACTTCTTTCCAGGTGCACCTGAGATGCATCTGTGCTCCCTTAAGATTGCTCTAAAGAGGTGTAAATCAAGACTCCCTGCATGATATGTGTATGCAGCGTTCTCTACAAATATTTAAGAACCACAGTCAGGCTGTTCATTTGCATCTTTTTTTTTTTTTCTTTTCCCACTCTCCCATTTACCACAAACTATTCTTATTCTCAGGCCCCAAATCTACTTTCCCATGATAAATATTGATTGACAAAATTCTGGAGGTGAGTAGACTCTTGCAAGTTTACTTTAGAACACAGTAAGTTATTAGACCACAAACAGTTTTACTGTGTTGACATCTAATGGCTCAAACTCTTAATTGACCTACCTAGTTGTTTTCCCACTGTCTAACAAAGGGGGAAGAAAAGCTGTGCACTAGTTTGCAGACCGTACAAACAAACTATAGGCTCTGCAACAGCAGTTGATAGATGTTTTCCTAGAGCTGTAGTGATACTGGTTGCTGAAGCTACCCCAATTAGTCTTTACCAAATAGAAAATCTTGACTGCAGTCTCTCAACTAACTTCTGATTAAAGGAAATTAATTACTATATTTGAAAATGATAGTCCTTATTAAGGTGAAGTACTCAGACTGTATCTGTAATGAACTACAAGAATTGTATAAAGTGATGGGTAAAACAGACTTTCTTGATGTAAATGGTAAATTTAATATGTTTTTTATTTCAATGCATAGTTCATTCTCAACTGCTGCTTAAAAATGTCAATAAGTGATGTGTGAGAGATGTACTTAAGCCTAACTGTACTGATATTTTTTAGTTGGAAGCCTCCTTAGCTGCTGCCAAGAAACAGCTGGTAGATGAAACTTTAATGAAGGTGGATCTCGAAAATCGTTGTCAGAGTCTGACTGAAGACTTGGAGTTCCGTAAAAATATGTATGAAGAGGTAATTCTCTTTAATACTAAGTTTTTAGTTCTAGAGGAAGCAAATTTTAAACATTCTGAACCAATTCAGCTTGCTTATTGCGAATCCTGGTATGTTTTTATTTGTATATTATGGAACCATAAGAACTTAACCGGGAATGTGACATGACTGAAATAGCTGTTTTTAATATGTGAAATAGCTTAATTTTTTTTATGCTGTACTCTTTTAAATAGTATAATCTGAAACTTGTTTAAGTATTCTCCTTAAGGTAAGGCCTTTTCAATTCCCTGTTATGTATGAGTGTTCAGGAGGAGCATGAGAGCAACAAAAAATATGCTTGAGTACAGCATCCCTTTCTCTGTGTATGCATCTATTTCCTTTCCAGTTTCATTTTCAGCTTTGCTGCTATTAGTAGTGAACACTCTTTTGCAGAGTTTAAGGAAGTGTGCAAGTGTGCTGCCTCTCCTCCCAAGCAGTGATTAGTGAAAATTTATCAAGTGATTTCAAATGCACAAAATAAATGGTGAGAGACGCATACATTTTCCTCTCTAAACTTTAAATCCTAAAGTTTACTTGTAACAAAAGTATACAGTCCTCAGAAATGTGATATTTCAAGTTGAAGGTGCTCCTCTAACACTCTTGTGACTAGTTATTCTCATAGGATGTAAAATTCAGTTTATGGTGTCAGATATGGAATCTCTGTGAAATTTTTAGGTGTTTACCATAGTATAATTTATAACGATGTGCAGTGAATATGCTACTGGAAGTATTCTTGTGAAATATCCCAACATTTATTCAGAACACTAGCTGAAAACAACATTATTTCACATTCTAATTATAGCAGCTTAAAATTGGACTCTCTTGGCTGTTGGTCTAAAGCTCATCTTGGCCGAAATCACCAGAATATTGTTAATGTTATTCCCATGTTTTATTGAAAATTTTGCTATTTCTGTTTTTCTTAGGAAATCAACGAGACAAGAAGGAAACATGAAACTCGCCTGGTTGAGGTGGATTCTGGGCGCCAAATTGAGTATGAACACAAACTGGCTCAAGCACTTCATGAAATGAGAGAGCAGCATGATGCACAAGTGAAACTGTATAAAGAAGAGCTGGAACAGACTTATCATGCCAAAGTGAGAGCGTCTCTCTTTATACTGCTGCTTGACAGATTTTCTCTTGGGGGATTATAGTAATTCCAAATAACTATAAAACTATTTAAACTTCAAGGTGTATCGAGAACCTTGGGCTGGATTTAAAGTTTCATGTTTCTGGGTGTGAATTTAAATTTCTAGACACATGTAAAATCTGATTTCCACTGGAAATAATTGTCAGGAAGTACCAGAATGTAGTGTCTTGGACTGCACTTGTGATATGTAAAAAATGGGGAATACGACTAGTACTGTGGATTCCAGAAAAATGTTTTACATGTGGATTTATATTAATATTGGTGGGCAGGATTTCCCAGTTTTATAAAAAAAAATATAGCTCTAATAGGTCTTGCTGAAAGGCTAACGTCCCTTGTGACAACACACAAAACATGGTTAAGCAGGAACTCTACCACTCTCACCCTTTTCTCTACAGGAGGGGCAGAGTGGAACTTACTTGTACAGAAATATCACTTTATACAGTTCAAGTGCTTACTCATGTTCATTCCATTGTAGGTGTGTGCACGCCTACATGCAAAGTCATCAGAGATTTTTGCCTTAGCGGTATCTGTAGGTCAGCTGCCCCCTTGAGTTCCATGCTCATGCGCTGGTATATTAGGTGCTGCTGACTATACGTCCTCTCAGTTCCTTCATGATGGTTGGTCAGAGCGTCTCATCTTGAATTGCAAGAGTGTTAGTGGTTCTTTACAAGTTCTATCTTTTTATATAGTTTGTGGTACTTTGTTAGCCATTAAGTTAAATATTAGGTTAGTTTAGTAGTTAGTCCCAGCTGGGACTTTGTCCCGGAGCGGGGCATGCTCTGTTCCCCCGGCTTCAAACCATGCTAGTGATGCAACAGGGCAGTGCCTATTAGTGACCCCCATGACAGTTGTTTGAAGTGCTTTGGGGAGTCCCTTAGAAAGGACAAGTGCAGGATCTGTAAGAACTTTTGCCCTAGTACCCAAAAAGAGCGGGATATCTGCCTGAGGGCCCTCCTCATGGAGGTTGCACTTCGTCCTGTGTTGGTGCCGTCCCACTCGGATGCCACACTGAGCACCTCAGCACAGATGCACAGTGCACCGCTGACACCTGGCTCCGCCCGGCACCATTCCCCCTTGCCAGTGCCTAAGAAACAACAAAAAAAGAGCAGCATCCCAGCACTAAAGGGCAAAAGGGGCTTTGGCCTGACGTAGGTCTTTTGCCCAAGTGCCTGCCCCGGTGCTTCATGGAGATACTGCTTAACTCTGACCCCCCCTCCAGCCCAGCCAGGGATCCGACTCTCAGGAGTGACAAGGGGACTCCAGGTTCTCTTAGGTTTTGTTGCCGAAGCAGCCCCGGGGGCTAAAAAACAAGCAGGACAGCTAGCACCACAGATGCTGCACCAGACTCAGCTAAGACGCTAACACCTAAGGGCAAGCCGGTGATGGGACCCACTCCATAGGGCAGTGAAATACCTTTGGTCCCCGGATCACAGGCATAGATCCCCATCTCCGTGGTCTAGGACCCCAGCACCGCACCTTTGATCTCTGATCAGAAGGCCCCAGCTCCCTGAGGCTGTGCTCTCCCTCTGCAAGGCATGAGATACTGGAGTCGAGGCACCAGTCTCTGGTACCTGCAAACTTCCTGCCAAAGATTGCCATGGTGTAGGTCACCTTCACCTAGACAGTCTCCCAGATGTTGGTCCCCACCGAGGCTGGATCGCTCCCTATGACGGCACTGGTCTCCACCTCCCCGGTACTGCTCGTCGGGCGGGCACTGATCCTCGCCCTCATCTCACCGGTTGCTGATTAGGGTCAATTGGCAGACTCAGGCCTCCATGGCTCCACCCTGGTCTCTGGAAGGGCAATGGCCACCGTTGGACTGGGACTTCAGCCCCTTGCCAAGGAGGGTTGATTTGCCACCAACCCATGAGATCAGTACGAGTCTATGAGTATGGCATCTGCAGCAGCAGCAGGGACAGTGGCCCGCGTAATGGCCATACTGGAACCAGTGGGGCATGCCCGTAATGCTGGTCCTATATTCCCACCAGTCCTCCCTTGCTGCATTGGACAAAGCACCTCCGGCACCGGGCTCGGAACACAGTACTGAATCAGGTGCTGGGGAAATGCATCGGGCTCCAACATCGAAGGAGCCGTCCCGGAAAGGGAAGGGGATCCTGCCTTTTCCCTGGCGGTGCAATCGTCTCCAGACGAACTGGTGGCGGGTCCCTCCCAAATGGGCAGTATCCCCAATGACTTCAAGGAGCACAAAGCCTTCCTCAAATTGGTAGCCACCCTTTTAAACTTAAAAATTGAGTCTGCGGAGGAGTCTGACGACCTCTTTAATGTTTTATATCTGCATCCACCCTGGTCTGGTTCGTGCTGCCTGTCCACCCAGGGGGCCTTAGGATTCCCAAATAGCTGTGGCAGACCCCCTCTTATGTTCCGTCTACTTCTAAGAAGGCGGAAAAGAAGTAATACGTCCCTGCAAAAGGGTTAGAATATTAGTGTACACAGCCTCCAGCAGGGTCACTGGTTGTGTCCGCTGTTAATGTAAGGAACAGGCAGGGCCCAAGTCAGTGGCATGCCAAAAAAAAAAAAAAAGACCCAAAGAGACTGGATTTGTTTGGCAGAAAAGTTTATTCAATGGCCAGCCTGCAGTTTCGGGTGTGTAACCACCAGGCCCTGTTAGGCAGGTACAATTTTAACCTGAGAGAGGGCCTCCTTGAAGTACCACAGGACTGAGTCCTGCTTTAGTGGAAGAAGGCACAGCAATGGCTGACAAGGGCCCTCCAGATGGCTTGGGACACTACGGACTCGACAGCCATGGTGGTTGCCTCTGCAGTGGTCATGAGGCGCAGCTCCTGGTGCAGTCCTCTGGGTTATCCCAGGAGATGCAGGCCACCATTCAGGACCTCGTGTTGAGGGGGCGGGGCTCTTCTCTGAGCTCGCGCACGGAAAGCTCTACAGCCTTAAAGACTCTCATGCCACCCTCTGCTCCTTGGGCCTTAATGCCCCATAGCAGGCCAGGAAGCTGTTCGATCCTCTGCCTCCTCAGTGTAGGTCTTGCGGGATTCCCCGGCTGAGTACCTAAAGTAGAAAGGATAGAGACAAGGGGTCTGAGCAGCGACACTTGTGGTCTTTCCGTTCATCTGCTCAGCCGGTTCCTTCCAGGAAACAAGGAGGCCAGAAAAAGGCATTCTGAGGATGCGCTCGAGGATAGTGCCCCAGTAACTTCCCAGGATCCATCCTCCCACTCTTTCCTCAACTGCCTGTGCCCCTTCTAGTCAGCCTGGTCGTGGCTGACCTCAGACCATTGGGTGCTCGATATAATATCTAGGTTACACCCTGCAGTTCGTGTCCGACTCTGCCTCCCACCCATCTTCAGGGACCTGTCTCACAAGCAACTTCTTGTCCAAGAGGTCGAGAACCTCCTGCATCTGGGGGTGGTGGAGGAGGTGCCTCGGGACATGAAAGGAAAAGGGTTCTCTCACTACTTTCTAAACCCGAAAGCAAACATGGGCCTCAAACGCATTTTGGACCTGCGTCGCCTTAACAAGTCTGTCAAGAAGTTGAAGTTTCTCATGGTCTCCCTAGCCTCCATCATCCCCTCCCTGGATCCGGGAGACTGGTACGCCGCCCTTGACTTGAAGGACATGTATTTCCATTTTCCAAGGGCACAGGTGCTTTCTCCGTTTTTGTGCTGGGCCAGCGCCATTTCCAATTCATGGCACTGTCCTTCGGTCTCTCGTCAGCCCCAAGGGTATTCAGAAAGTGCATAGCACCAGTGGCCGCTTACCTGAGGTGCCGTATTTACCCGTACCTTGACGACTGGCTAATAAAGGGCTGGTCCCAGGATTAGGTTCAGCATCTCGATCTGATTTTCCACCTGTCGTGACCTGAGGCTGTTAATAAACGAGGAAAAGTCTATCTTAAACTATATGCATTGCACTGGAATTATTGGAGCGGTTCTCGACTCAGGCCAGAGCCTGCCTTCCTTCCCCAAGGCTTGGTTCCAAGCCATGGCGGACCTCATCTTGTGCATGCAAGTCCGCCCTCTCACCACCGTTCATTCGTGCCTGCGATTGTTGGGCCAGATGGCAGCCTGCACTTATGTGGTTCGGCACATGTGGCTCCACCTCAGGGCCCTGCAGGCATGGCTGGTGTCTACGTACCCAACAGACACAGTGTGGACTGTGTGGTCAAGGTCCTGGACCATGTATTGTTATCACTCACCTGGTGGCAGAATCCTGAATCATTGTTGGAGAGAGTTCCCTTCGCGGCTCCATCCCCATTAATGACCCTAATCTCAGATACCCTAAACCAGGGGTGGAGAGTCCACGTGGGCGATCTCCGCACACAAAATTGTTGGTCAAGTCACGATTGCTCCCTACACATCGTCAGCTCAGAATGGTTTTCTTGGCCTGTCAAGCCTTCCTACCTCACAAGCCTTCATACCTTAAGAGTAGGTTAGATAAATGTCTATCAGGGATGGTCTAGACAGTATTTGGTCCTGCCATGAGGGCAGGGGACTGGACTCGATGACATCTCGAGGTCTGTTCCAGTCCTAGAGTCTATGAATCTATAAGAAGCAGGGTGGTCCAGGTCCTGACGGACGATGCAGCGGCTATGTTCTATATCAACAAGCAAGGTGGAGCCAGATTGTCTGTCTGCCTTTTGCCAAGAAGCAGTCAGGCTCTGGGGCTTGGGTACAGCACGACATCCATCTCATAGTGGCACACCTCCCAGGGCCAGGAACGCTTTGGCAGATTGCCTCAGTAAGACCTTCTAGTCTTGCCATGAGTGGTCGCTTCATTCAGAAGTGGTCAGCATCATCTTCCAGAAGTGGGGGCCTCCCCAGGTGGACCTGTTCATGTATAGGCAGAACAGGAATTGCCACGTTTCCTGCTCAATTCAGAGATCGATAGAGGCTCCCTTTCAGACCCTTTTTGGCCCCCGTAGATGGCAGCTTTGTTGTATGCCTTCCCCCCCCCAGTGTCATTAATTCACAGGGTCCTCATGAAGATCAAGCAGGATAGGGTGAAGGTGATCCTCATACTGCCGGCTTGGCTGCGCCAGCACTGGTTGAGCACGCTTCTAGTCCTCTTGGTGGCTGCTCCGTTACAGCTACCGCTCAGGCCAGACCTGCTGTCCCAAAACCATGGCAGTCTTCTGCATCCAAATCTGGTGGCACTGCACCTGATTAAATGGTTAAAGTTGAATTTGTGATGCTGCCTAAACTATCTACGGCACTGTTGTTCGTTCACCTCTTTTGAAAAAAATAATTTCCACAGTTGCTAATATATTTTTAAAATAGCAAATTACTTAAGGAAGGTGGTGGTTGTAAAGAGAAGGAAAGTGATGGCTCAAGGGACTGGTAATGTGGTATGAAGTCTTCTGATTTGGGACACCCCAGTATACTGATTGAAAAAGTAACACTAGATAGCTTGTGTGAAATCAGTTGGTGATCTTGGTCAAATGCTTGCACAGGCAGCACCACAATAGGCACCTTTGTTTGGCAGTCTTAGGTCCAAAAGAATGAAGGCCTTGAAAACTGAATTTGCCTCTGGATGAAGACTTTTTTACAGTTCCAATTTGGGACATGTTGATGGGGTGAGTGGGGAAAGCTTGTACTACTGTTTGTTCCTAGCATCCACCAGATTTTGACTTCCGGGAAAGTGAATCCAGCACGGTAATTGAGCACTACACTTCCTCAATTATGATTACAAAAAAGGCAGCATGATGCTTTTCCTGTATTACAGTCAGGAACTTTGTGGTTTATTAGTAATACTACATGAAATTTTTTTAGGTGACTCATGCTTGCTTACTTATTTAGTAGCAAGTCTTTTGAGACTGATGTGCAATTTGTTTTGTTGTAGCTTGAGAACGCCAGACTCTCCTCTGAGATGAGTAGTTCTGCAGCTAACACAGTAAGAGAAGAACTGACAGAAAGTCGCATGCGGATTGAAAGCCTCTCCTCCCAGCTTTCAAGCCTACAAAAAGAGGTAACAAATCACTTGGGATTTAGACTTAATCCCTGTAATAGAATTTGATTAAAAGTTTATACCTTTTTCTCTATTTTTAATTGCATGTTACATGGATTTTGTTACTCTTCCTGTTTTCATCTTACTGACCCTTTCTAAATTCCATAACTTCTGAAAATAAAGTTGATCTGTTCTACAGTATGTATTTGAGAAGCATTATCTAAATTTAAACTCCTGCCTGAAAATGCTTCACTATTACAAGTAATACCAAAGATGATGATGATAACTGAAAGATTGGAACAAAATACTTTTTTTCCATTTGTTTACTTCATATATTTAACAGCCGTTTAAGGTCTTTTGCACTGTTTCCCTTGCATAGTCAGTCTTTCTTCATCAAATGGGAAAAGAAATCTTTTAAAAAAAGGGTATTTTTTTCAAATACTCCCTTCAATCTTTTTGTAAGTAATTAAGTTTTTACATTGATATCTTTAAGACACCTCTTTCGCTTTTCTCATTCTCCAATGAATCGTATATTAAAAATATACTGAATTAGTTTTGTTCTGATTTCTTTCCATTTCTCTTGTACCTTGGTAGCTAGCTAACTTCAGTTGATCTATTTCTCCATCAAATCATTCTGTTAATGACTTGTGAAGTAGTTTCTGTTCTGCTCAGTCTGCAGTTTCGATCATTACAAGCAAAAAACTGAACAGGTTTTAACAAATGCAGGTTCTGTGGTATTGACTTAGAAATGGCCGGGGCCCTGGTGTAGGTAGTGTTCCGCTTCAAGAATTACAATGTTTTATTTTCATCTCATGTCTCTACCCCGTTGTACTGTTTGTTCTCTGTGCTATATGGGTTCTTCTGCACCGTAGTATTTGAGCGGGTGGGCATTAAGCAATGTGATATTTGTCACATTTGTTCTCTCATTCTCTTGCAAGTGCATGTAGAGTATGTTCTGTAAACTTGATTTTAAATCCACACACATTGCAATATGCTTGTTAGAAAAAGCAAGGTCAAATAAATGCATCTTGCACTCGGAGCAGAAGATGGTTCTGATGTTCTTTAGTTCCTGTCAGAATTCATTTCACCGTCTTCGTCTGGCCCCTAAGAAAGTTCAGTCTCCTGATAGATGAGCTTTACCTTTATGTTGTGCAGTTCTGTTGTGCCAGAGAAGCAAAGTTGTTTGATCCAGGTTTTCATTCCAGTATTTTAATGGAACTTTTAGATACCTTGGGCCCAGGCCTTTAAATATTTTGAAGATAAGGACTGAGACATCAAACTCGATTTAATAGTCAGGAGAGGTGCATATATTATGGTGTGTTACTGTGAGAAACTACAAAATAACGTTTGAGGTGAGGTTCTTAAGAAAGCCACAATGAAACCAAAAGAGCTTTTATTACTGTAGAGCCTAGGATCCTTGGTCATGAACAAGGACCCCATTGTGCCAGGCCATCTACAAACACAGAACAAAAACATTTATTAAGTTTCTGTTTTCAAGGTAGGTGAAACAATATTAAGCAAACAATAATATTAAGCAAATAGTTATTCTATATATAGAGGATTTCAGGTCTTGCTTGGTAATTCTGTAGTATTTACACCACGTAAATATTATGTCTTCAACTAAAAAGAATTTTGCCAACTCCCTAGAAAAATTCACCTGGCTCTCCTACCAGCACATACCTTGAAGTACCATTTAAAGCAAAAGCTTGAGTATATAACAGGCCTTCAAATTGTCAACTTCTCTTGAACCAGCAGGGAAAGAGTTCATGATTTGAGTTCCGTCCATCAAGAACATCCTGTGCATATCTAGAATTCTAGAAGCTGTTGATAATCTCGTCTGTTGGGATGAAATGTGAGAATATAAGCAGACCCTAAAATAACCAGATTTCATGAGTTTTATGGTGCAGAATCTTGAATCAAACATATTGAAAATCAGAGTAGCCGACTGAGAAGAGAGGTTGTATATGCAGAAGGGTTGTATATAACAAACACCACAGAGGAAACTACACATTCTGTATTAGCTGAAGGTTGGTCCTCCCAGGAGAGCCTCATCTACTTGGTTACATAATCCTGACTGAAACTATCAGGGGCATTGATAACAAGCAGAGTTTGCTTCTGAAAGGAAAGTTTAACTTTGCCAAAGATGGAAGAAAGCATTTGTGGCTATTCATAAACTTTAAGGCCAGAAGGGATCATGGTGATCATCTAGTCTGACCTCTTGTAGGGGGATTGCACAGAATCTGCAATCCCAATGACCATTTTACCTCTGTGTCCTGAACTGCTTTCTCTTTCAAAATTTGTTCCAAGACCTTGCATACAATTGAGGTCAAATTAACAGGCCCGTAGTTTCCCAGATCACCCTTTTTTAGAAATAGGAACCATATTAGCAATACCATCATAGGGTATGACCCCTGAGTTTACAGATTCATTAAAAACCCTTGTTATTGGACTTGCAATTTAATGTGCCAGTTGCTTTAATATTCTTGGATGGAGGTTATCCAGGCCCCCTGATTTAGTCCCATGAAGTTGTTTAAGTTTCACTTCTACCTCGGATGTGGTAATTTCTCCTGCCATATCCTTGTTCCCACCAGTCACCTTGCCACTACTCATAAGATCTTCATTTGCATTATTAAAAACAGGAGGCAAAGTATTTTTTAGGTGTTGATCCATGGCTAGATTATCTTTAATCTCCGCCCCATCATCAGTGTTTAATGGTCACACTTTTTCTGTTCTTGTTTTCTTATTTATATGGCTATATAATCTTTTAATATTGGTGGTGTGTTTTGGTTTTTGTTTTTTTTTAAATGCCCTTTGCAGGGTCCAACTCTGCTTGGCTTTTAGCAGTTCTTATTTTATCCCTAGATTTTCTGACCTTCAAAAGTTAGCTTTCCTTGCTTATCCATCCTACATTCTATTCCTTGTAGGCTTTCTGCTTTCTCTTAATCACCTGTTTGAGATGTTTGCTCATCCAGTGTGGTCTGCAACCCTTCCCTATGAATTTTTTCCCCTTGCTTGGGATTCAGGTTTAGGATAGTTTCTGCAACTTTGACTTTGAATTACTTTGGTGCCTCCACATTCACATTCTTGAGTTCTTCAGTTCAGTCCTCTTCCCTAACTAATTCCCTAATTTTTTTAAGTTATCCCTTTTGAAATCAAGGACCCTCGTTGCAGATCTATTTTTGTTTATTCTTCCATTTAGTTTTAAACTGAGTTAGCTCATGATCACTTAAACCAAGGGTGTCTCCTGCAACTGGCTCTATGAGGTCCTTACTACTCACCAATACCAAATCTAAAATGGCATCATTTCTTGTTGATTCAGTGACTATTTGGTGAAGAAATCTCTCATCTATCACATCCAGGAAAATTTGGGCCCTACTATTATTAGTAGCGCTTGTCCTCCAATCTGTATCTGGAAAGTTAGTCTCTCATAATCACACAGTTCCCAGTAGTATTTATTTCATTAAAGAGGTCTCTATCCATATCCAATATCACTATTGTTGACTTAATGCAGAAATAATTGAGAATCTGCCAAGACCTCCAAATTGTGTGCCTTGTTAAAGTATGGGAAGTAGGCAGTGTCCATATCTTACCAGTGCCTTTTACTTGGAAGAATTGTACAGCATTTCACAAACATCACGTGGCTTCTTACTGTAATTGCTTGTATAATCTATCCTCCATTCCATCTGCAAAACTCCTGTAGACTTCAGCTGGAGTTGGTGACAAGGTTTGAGTATAGAACTCACAAGAGATCCTTGTTACCCAGATGCATCACTCTATAGGATAGGACAAGAAGTTAAAATACTTTCTGTAATAAACAATGGAAGTGGAGGGGAATGGGAATTTGCAACAGATAAATTCTATTTTGGGGAAATTCAGTTTAACCATAAAGCTGCTGATCGTGCTTACTGTTGTATTAAAAATTTCATGGAACTCTTCATATACAAAAGTGGTCAGTATTTGTGTCCTCCGGAAGGTAGCACCCATGGCAGCACGCTTCTTACAGTACCAGACTACTAGCAGTGGTTCTAGCTACACCACTCAGTGGAAATCCTACTTCATTTTAAAGATCCCTTTGAAGGTTTTTGATTGAGATCTTTAGCGAATTATCTGTAATGAACACCCTAACAATGGTTGCTTGGGTAGGATAGACTTCTTTGTATTAATGTCGTTTAAAACTATGGCAGATGCATTAGAGTTCTGCTGAACCATCCAGATTTCCATCAAGGAATGCCCATGCAAGGTAGGTGAGCAAAAAGTGGATATCTTTAGGACATGGTGTATGCTTGGCCACACCTGTCACTTCATTCTAATTCTCTCTTATGTTCCCTCTTTTTTTTTGTTAGAGAAGTCTGGGTCTCTTGGGGCCATGTGTATCTCAGCATTATTCGGGGGTTCCTTTGTATTGGCATCCTTTTGGTGTGGCAATGGTCTTATGTGACTCTTGGACAGTCTGGCAGGTGTGGAAGGGGGAGATATTGAGTATCCATCCTCTTGGGGGGATTGAGTGTGAGTGTGTGTGTGTGTGTGTGTAGTGTGGGGTAGGGCACAGGGATTGCTTCCTTGGTGATTCACTGGATTTATTCCTGCAGAGTCAGAAAATATGTAGTCTATAATACTAATTTGCACTTATCTTTTTGAGGCACTCAACGAGCTTAACAAACACTGATGAATATAGCTTTACAACTTTTCATGTTAAGTAGATCGGATGACACTGAAGTAGAGAAGTTAATTTACTGGCACAGAAACTTATTCTAGGCTTTGCCACAAAACTTCTAACTCCTAGTCCTGTGTCTTAAGCACCATGCCACCTTTCCATGTTGTTTAAAGATGTTTGGAAAGATGACAGCCATAGATTTGGTTGTCTTCATATTGTGTGAGCCTGCTGATGTAACGCGGAAACGTACAGGCATGCTGTTGTAGCTGCCTGGAACTAATGAGCCACGAGGACTTCCTGAAATCAAACTTCAATACAGTATGAGCCTTTTCTCTCCCCTCTCCTGCCCACCCTGTAGTGACATTGCTTAACTTTGCATTGGTGCAATAATGCAATTAATTCCCCAAAACCCCCCCACATATTTCAGCTTTCTTTAAAGGGAGAAGCTGCTCTGAAGAGAAATTGTTTAAAAAAAAAAAAAATCTTGAGAGCAGATCAGTTGAATATGTATAATTATATCTGCTGACTACACTCACTAAAATAAGTCTTTAATACTTTTTTTCCCCGCTCTGTCTTCCTGCAGAGCCAAATGCAGATTTTGGGATAATGACTACGCTTGTGTTTTGTTTTTTCAGTATCCCAATATTGCATTGGTATCAATGCAGTTCAGTCACTTCAAGAAGTGATGAGCCTACTCATGGACTGCCCAGTGGTGTGTTTTTGCCATATTGTATAATGCTACTCAGAGCAGATCTAGACCAGATAGTGGCATATTGCCGGCAGCTGGGCTACGCTACTGTTCCCTTAACTGCTAGTATTAGTGCAGCTGAATCCATGCAATTACAACGGGAGATTGAACGCTTAATGTCGACATGATTTCAGAGAGTAATCTGGATTCTTTTCTGGCTTGTGCATCAACAGAATTGTCGAGTTTTTATCATTAGGGATGCGTGAGCCGGAAAAAATCCAGTTTTGTGTCTGATTCCAGGGTGACTTGTCAGGGATGGCAGCTAGGTTTTTAATACCTGTAAATGGAGCAGACTTACTTTGGAAGATATTAAGGTACATAGGAGAAATTCCATGATACCACTTAGTCACTATTCAGAGTAGAATTGTCTCTTTTTTGGATCATTTAAATAAACTGATGAGATGCTGGATAACCATGCTCTTACTATCTATTATTGCCAGGATGTTAGTGAAAGAATCTTTTTGTAGGAAACACTTCAGATATCATCCCAGAAGGATACATTCTAAAGCCTGTTGGATATTTCATGTGGCAATAACCAGACTGCTTTTCTAGCTCATAGCTGTTTTTATAGCAATATTGTTGGAATTCTGGGAACATGTTGGAAAGTTTGATATGTGCATGAAGTTCTTAACATGTAATGCAAAAGAAAATTGTGGTAGGCATTCTTCCCATGCCGTTGGCCTTTGCTCATTCTCAAATGTAAATTCTGTGGAATAAGAAGCAATAGTTGTCCTTTTATGGCCAAAGTCTAATCTGTGTTGCCAGTTCCTGGGACCCCTGAACATTCAAACTTGTGCTTGCAAATAATATTTGTGGTTTTGAGGGATGGGGTTGAGGAGGAGCTGGGGGTGGGATGAAACATAAAGGTTAGATTAGCAACTCTTTGAAGAGTAGCCCCAGATGTTACTAACTTGACACTTGTACAGAATATTAGGAATACAATACTGGCTCTAAATCTTATTTAAAATGGCTACTGGAGTCCTAAGCATAACTTTAAAGTCCCAGTCTTTTTAACATTGACTCTTCATCTCCTTGAACCTTCATTACTCAACTTGTAGGAATGAAGTGAGCATTTGATGCTGGGTACATGTGTGGTTCAGATGTCTTCCAGCTCGCAAAGTTGAACTTTAATCTCTGAATGATTTAAAAAGCTGCAATTTAATTTCACTTCTTAGAAATCTGCTCTTGATTTTTCATCACTTGCAATTGTCTATACAATACTTTGGCATGCATGTGTACAGCAGGTGCAAATGTGTACTCTTCAAAAGTTTTTGTAGGACAGGAAATTGTAGAGGGGTGGGTTGGGGTTCAGTGAGGGTAAAACACTGTCTAACCCAGGGGTAGGCAACCTATGGCACGCATGCTGAAGGCGGCATGCGAGTTGATTTTTTTCAGTGGCAGTCACACTTCCCGGGTCCTGGTCACCAGTCCGGGGGGCTCTGCATTTTAATTTAATTTTAAATTACGCTTCTTAAACATTTTTAAAACCTTATTTACTTTACATATAACAATAGTTTAGTTATATACTATAGACTTATAGAAGGAGACCTTCTAAAAATGTTAAAATGTGTTACTGGCACGCAAAACCTTAAATTAGAGTGAGTACACGAAGACTCGGTACACCACTTCTGAAAGGTTGCCAACCCCTGGTCTAACCGAATGTTCAAAATCTAGGTTTCTTGACACACTCAAGAAGTGAATCCTTTCCCTGGGTAGCTGCTAACTTTGTTTTTCTGTTTTGTTCTAGTCTAGGGCATGGCTGGATAAGATGCAGGAGCTGGAGGACACACTGGCTAATGAAAGGGACAACTATCGCAGGATGCTGTCTGACAAAGAAAGAGAAATGGCTGAGATAAGAGATCAGATGCAGCAACAGCTGAATGACTATGAACAACTTCTGGATGTGAAATTGGCTCTGGATATGGAAATCAATGCATATAGGAAATTGCTGGAGGGTGAAGAAGAGAGGTAAGAAATTATGTTCCATTGAATATTGTTAGTGTTTTTTGAGATTTATTGAATGTCTGTCCTTCAAGAGAAAGGTCTTTTGTTGGGAGACTTTGATTAAACACTTCAGGGTCTTTTACTACACATGTCCATATTTACCTTTCAAAAATAAGAGGGCCTAAATAGCCCCATGTAAGGTGTGAGGCTTTTTATATTAATATTCTCAAAAGCTAATAGGTAGTGTTAAAGGCAAGATGTGGTAAGAAGAGATGAGCAAATCTGCAGGGCATTTCTGCAAAGATTTACTTTTTTCAGCAATCTTTAACAGTACACCTATAAAGGGAGAGAATCCTTAGTATTAGCAGTTTTTTAAAATATGGAGGTGAGGAACCTTTATTTTAAACACCCCCACCCCCCCCCCCCGTTAAGGTATGAGTATTGCTTATTTTGTTAGTCTGACTTAAGTGGAATAGTATGTAAACTCTTGGGGAGCCAGATATAACAAGAGTATTGTGGCAGTTGCAGTGGTAGCTTGTTTCGTCAACCCAGCCATAAGGAAATGAAAATGATGTGCTATGTAAGTGAGCATTGAAATACTTGAAGTGTGACATGTGTCCTTCCTCAAATCCAGGTTGAAGCTATCTCCCAGCCCATCTTCTCGGGTGACAGTCTCTCGGGCATCATCAAGTCGTAGCATGCGCACAACCAGAGGAAAGAGGAAGAGAATTGATGTGGAAGAATCTGAAGCCAGCAGTAGTGTCAGCATCTCCCATTCAGCTTCTGCTACTGGAAATGTTTGTATTGAGGAGATAGACGTGGATGGGAAATTCATCCGCTTGAAGAACACTTCTGAGCAGGTTTGAAAACAAAATGATGTGCCATCACTTTGTGATATACTGATTGCAAGAAGGCAGCCTCAGGCTGCGTTTGTCTTTCAGGCTCTGTATCGTGTGCCAGAACCCAAGAGTGCTGTAGAAAGCAAATGGCTCTAGGATTCGGTATTAATTTAATGATCCAGCATGACCTCTTACCCAGCATTCTGGCATCAGAGGTATTTTCTTCCTGATAACATGTACAGCTGAGGTTTCTAAACACTTAATCGTGTAAGATGATAGTCCCATTTCTAGGCACTGAGCATACACGTAGTAAGAGGCAGTCCTTGCTGCAAAGACCTTGCTATCTAAAATGACAAGGCTAAAGGTAGCAAAAAGAAAATAGCCTTAATTTACAGATGGGGAACTGAAACACAAAGTTGAAGGTGCTGTCTGTATAGGCATTTGCCTCAATTTTTACCCATCCAGTGTCCAGCTTTCAGTGCAAAATCCTAATTTAAATGTCTAAAGCCACTTATTTGCACCAGTGGAGTTTACTGCTGCTCAGAACTGGGGAAAATGGCACCAGTGTACGACACACCATACAGTGCCTTGTCCTGTCAATACTCGAGGCTTGCACTGATCCAGCTACACTGGCTATCCACAAATGATTGAAATCGTGCCAGATCCACAATGTAGATGAGGCATGCTCATGGTTGTGCAGAAAGTCTGTGTCAGAGCTGGAAACTGAACCTAGATCTGAGTCCCATTAGAATGCCATGCCTACAAGACCATGCTTCCTCTCCTCAACCACAGTTGCCAAAATGGTGCTGAGAATGTCTTGTTTTTGACTGTTTGCAGCTAAACTGTGTTCAGAACGAGTTTATGTGGATCCAGCACCTGATGCCAGCAACGGATAGACATTTCAAGTATAAACAACTCTTGTCCCTTCACTTTTCTACAAAACTACAAAACTTCGAACCCTAATTGTTGCAGCCTGGCTCAGTGTCCCTTTCTCCACTTTCTGGGTCCTACATACTTTCAAGTCACCTAGCTCTGGGGAGCATCTAGTCACTTTCTAGCTCTGGATATGTATAGGGCATGCTCCCAGGCTCAGACCTCTTGTCTGAAGCCCTTCCTTGGGACATGGAGCACCTCTCTGCCCAGCTTCCCTAGAACCCAAAAGTAGAGTCTGAGACTTTTGAAGCCCCCCCTCAGAACTCCACTTAAGCTGTGGGTGTACCTGGCTTCTAGTTTCTGTTTCAGAACAGTGTGGTAGGACAGCAAAGAAAATTTCTTAACCATAAACTTTACTCTCAAAGTAAATAAAGTCCTGATGCTCCTTCCCTGTGTCTGTTGTCACCCTTCTGAGAGTCCAAGGTTTGTCAGAGTTTCAAGCTGGGCAGAGTCCCTCCTGTTGTCTTTCTCCTGCAAGTCCTCCTTACCCTGCATAGAGCAGAACCTCACTGTCAAGTAGGCCCTCTCTCTTTTTCATGTGTTCCACTGGGATGCTCCAGCCCCTCCTGCAGGCCAGTGTGTAAGAAATCCATTGTTTCATAGTGATGGGCCTGTGGTTGTCATTCAGTGTGGATATCCCCAGATAGTCCTTCAAGAAGGTGTCCAGCATCTTTCCAGAGCAGGGCACTCGCTGGAATGCAGTGCAGTACGAAGTGTGCAGTTCAACACAATACAAAGTAGACTTCATAATTTGGTACTGATATATCCCACTTTGTCACATGACTACTTGGTTATCTTATTGAGGTTTAGGGTTGATAAATAGGGCTGCCCCATATGTCTTAGTGTCTTCGGACTCAAGACAGCATTGCAGTCACATTTGGAAATTTATCTCTATATTCAGAAAAAGCAGTTTTCTTTCAGAATTAAATCTTCAATTCTACATAGAAAATGTTCAATTCTTCATTGGAAATATTCAATCTGCAGAGACTATAAATGTTTGTGTTTCTTTACTCTTGCCATCACTTATAAAAAGCCATGTTACACCATGGAAAAAGCATTTGTCACAATAGTGCAGTCACAGAGTTTGGTGTTCTGAAAAAGAAAACTGACAGGAGTGTCTTGGTTTTCCAAAAGATTGGACATAGTTCATATGCAAAAGTTTGAGTCTTAAAGAGTACTAAATATTTGTAATGGGGTTCATATTCTGTATTTCACGAACCAAGTGTGGTGATAGCCGTCACATTTAAAAATAATAAACCCTTCAACCAATTCAACATCAGAATTATAAATTAGATATGGGGCAATGTGTCACATGGTGTGATGTTTCATTCTGGAACATGAGAGCTCATCTGAGTCTGTTCAGCACTGTGGTTATGTGGACTTCAAGGACATGGTGATAGCAAATATTACAGAAAACTTTCCAAAGCTTTTTTCCTTGCTGTCTTGGGGTGGGGTTTATGATGAGTTCTATTTATCTTGTAGGAAATTATACTTGTTGGTGTAAATTGAATCTTAAATTCCTTTCCCTTTGTCCATAGGATCAACCAATGGGAGGCTGGGAGATGATCAGAAAAATAGGAGACATTTCTGTCAGTTACAAATATACCTCAAGATATGTACTAAAGGCAGGCCAGGTTGTTACAGTAAGTGAAATTAGCTTTGATAAAGATGTGAAATTGTTTGAAAGCAATGTAAACATAATAGGATAATGAGTTTTCAGTTTTTAGTCATATTTTCCAATCACTTAAGATATTAGCATCTGTATTGACATCAAGTGCACCTTGAGCTTTGACCATGCACTTGCACATGAAGATATACATTTAAACAGTCCAATCTGCATGTACAAAAGTGGGTTTTTTGGTACACAGGTAAAACAGATGCACAGAGACTGGGCAGAGGCATCCACTTTTAAAGGGGTAAATTAACCAACTTTTCGCACCTAACCCCTTCTCTTACATACTAGCCGTAATCACAAATGTATTGTGTGATGGAGACTCATTTCATTAAGGTCTCTGTATGACTTCCTTTCTCTTCCAGGTCTGGGCTGCAAATGCTGGAGTTACTGCCAGCCCTCCCTCTGACCTCATCTGGAAGAACCAGAACTCTTGGGGCACTGGCAAGGATGTGAAAGTTATATTGAAAAACTCTCAGGGAGAGGTAAAGTAGATTAGATATAGTTAAACCTTCCTTGAAAGATTGCTCAATGGACTGACAAATTAAGTGCTGGACAGAGGTTGCGTCCTAATAAAGATGAAGCATTTCAAAAAAAATGTTTGAAGATAGTTTTAAGGCCGATTTTCCAGTAAGGGAATACATGCCTCCTGGCATTATGGTGAAATGCTTTTACTTTCTGCTTGAATTAAATTTCCAAAACTCAGTAGCATTTGCTTATAAATACAGTTCTCTGAAGAATAAGCAGGTATTCAGCTGAATTAAAGTGTCTCTTCTAGTGACAAGTTATCTACTATAATTCAGGTAAGGTGCAAGATATTGGAACTTTGGGAACACTAATCAGTTGAGGAACCATCAGTTGACTTCCAGGGGGAGAGAAAAAAATTCTTAGAGCAGGAAATGTCTAAAAAAACTTAAGTTAGACCAAAGTCTCTGACAGAGTCTGTTGAGCCACTGGAGGAACTTAACAAAAACAGTATGAAAAGCGCATTTCTTAGTACGTGTTGCTAATGTGTATAGTATAGGCATGTGAATAAAGTCTATTCAGGCTGCAGATGAACAAGCAGAAGTTCTTTGTTTCAGGGTAGAAGTAATATTGGCACCTGGATTAGAAGGATTAGGTCTCTAGACTCATGGAGTGTTAGGTTATAGATAATAAAACAGCAACTCTTATTGCAGGAGGTTGCTCAGAGAACCACTGTCTTCAAAACAACTTTACGTGAAGGCGAAGAGGAGGAGGAAGTTGAGGAAGAAGCGGTTGAAGCAATTGAAGAAGAGGATCTTTTTCACCAGCAGGTATTTTGTTAAGGGTTAATTAGTCAAATTTTTATTTAAAAAATAGAAGCCAAGCACACGAGCACTGAATTTTGGGAAAATATCAGTCCAAACTCATAACCAGAACACCCCTATAGAGGCCTAAGTTAGTGCACAAGATACTACAGAATTCTACATATTACCATAAAGAGAGAGTTATGGCTGCTGTGGGAAATATTTTCAGTTGCCAGACTTTTTTGGTTGAAAGCCAAGTCTCCATAACAGTGTTTATGGAATTAGTATGGATTCAAATTTTTGTTGAACAGTAGTTGAAGTACTTCATTATTTGCACAACTCTGTTTCTGGGCCTCTACAGTTCAGTACCTTAAAGAATCCTAGCAATTTAAGAAAATATAGCTATATCTTTAATGTACTCAGTTGGAAAAACTAATTGTACTTCATGCCCATTCCATAAATTTGATGAAATATTTAGCTTCACATTCCAAAATAACAATTAAACTTGTGTTTTATTGGTTCCCTTTTTTCACTACCTCTCCCAGGAGAGGATACCTAGCATTCCTCTGGCTACAGAGGGTAATCTATTTTGAGTTAAAGCTCTGTAGTAATGACTGATTTTGGCTTAGACTATGCCAGGTATCACATGTTATAGTGGTTTGAAGTGGCATTTTTAAGATGCTGAATCTTCTACTACAGGATTTTTTTTCAGAGCTAACTTTTTCTATTCCTAACAGGGAGACCCAAGGGCAGCCAACAGAAGCTGTGCAATCATGTGAATTTCTTCAATCAACCAGCTTCCTCAGATTATGGTAAACCTGGCCTATAGTGCAGAGCCTTCTCAGAAGCACAATATTTTTGTATTTCTTTTATGTGAGTTTTTAAGCTGCAAGTCTGATGGCCTTAATTTCCTTTGTTACCGAAAAGAAAGTTTTGTAAAAGAAACCATATCTGTAACTCTTGCAAGATGTGAATTGTTGACACTGAACTATGTACTGTCTGAAAATGACCCCTCAATTTTTTATGCCAGTCTTTTTTTATTCTTGTTAAAAGGGAAATATGCCACTGTGTTGTTTTTGTCTTTTAGACTACATCACTTAGACTAGCCATCTGCTGTCAATCCCTTTATATTTAGGTGCTGTTGGGGAGTGGAAGGCATTTCCAAGATAATGAATTCTTTTGTACTGAAGACTTTGTTTTTGTACTACGCAATCAAGGTTACAAAACTTTTTTTATAGAAAAGACAAGCTTTTCTTTTTTAAAAGAAACAAAGCCTAATCACGTAAGCACTCATAAGAGGATGAAGGAAGCAGAAAAGCTTGTTTTATTGGTACCTTTTTCTTTACTTAGTTTCTTAACCAAGGGTGGGAGGGGGATGTTTCATGTTAAACATGCTAGTTGTGTTTTTAAAGATAGTGTAACTTGCTTAAATTTTCTTATGTGATATTAACAAATAAAAAGCTGTTTTAATATGACATGTCTTGTCTCCAAATTATAGGAAGAAAGCTAAAATTCTTTAAAAAGGCTAGATATGGTGAAATGTGGAATCTAATCATAGATCCCTCTGCATCTGAAATATGTGGTCCTCAGCCATCTGAAAGCTTCTCATTCTTGCTGCGCCCAGACACCCTTTTAGAAGTTTACTGGGCTAGAAACTTTCATTCCTTTATCTAGACTACAGAATGCCCAATGAGGGTTTGGAATTCAAGCGTTCTGTCTGTGGTTCACTCTTTCCTGGAAGAGAGAGCCATAAACTAGGTATGAGTTGGTTAAATACTTAAAATAGATTGCGGCTAGGTTAATATCTATGCTAATAAAATTGTTACTTGCCTTGTTTAAATTCATGCGACTACTTTAGGTTGGTTGTTTCTTGACATGCAGAGAAGAGAGTTCAACTGGCCTTAGATATCCATGTAAAAAGTGATTACTCTCAAAGGCTCAAGTGGCAGTCATAGCTCTTGCTAGTTGGTCTTGAAATCTTCCTCCAATGATGAATGTACTCAATGGAACTGAAAGGTCCTTATATTTGGTCATCTACTCAACACTTCTTTATTGGGGCATGCATTGTCCTTAACTGTTCCTGAAAGTTGCTTTGCCTTGAATATTTCTGGTAATTCTCATTGTTCTTACAATTAAAAAAAAAATTGACATAATATTTGTGATGGGGGAAACACTAAAGTTTTCATTTGGATAAAGCACTACAAATTTGCATACTTGTAACTCCTTAGAAATACTATGAACAACTTCTCCCATCACAGTTGAGAATTTCTTCTTAAAACTCTGGCCGCAATGAGGAAAGCAGAGGAGTGACCTGAAAACAAAATCAACTAAGCTTTTTCTTAAAAACCCAAAGTTTGGGTTGAGTTTTGGGTGAATTTGAAAAAATCAGTTTGGAGTATTGATTTTATTATTTGAACGGTTTTGCCTACATCAATTTAAATATTCCTTGCTAAATCTTATAACTTGTCTAATACTTCCCTATGTTTGACCAATGGGGCTAATTGATCGCCGTTTATATTAATCTCTCTGCTGTCTGTGGCTTTCTTCAGAACTGAACACACCCTCTTCACTTATTCTTTCTATGTAGGAAACGGTCACTTACATTCTTCATCTATACTCTCTATTTACAGTTTTAAAGCTGATGACAGAAACTAGAAGGGTATTCCAGTTAAGGCCCACTCAGTGTCAAAGTGGAATTTCATTCTGTACTGTCACTATTACGAATGACCATATTCCACATGTAGCCATCGGTGCTCTGTTTGCAGAACTTGAAAAGCCCAAATCATAATTAAATTTCCTTGGTTTCAAGTTCATAGAGCTCTGCTATTTGCGCCCCTGGGAATTTTACATGAACAGGACTGTAGTTCTGTTTGCCAGCTAAACATATGGATAGGAGTTGGTATTTGAAAATAACTTTCTATAAAGAGAGCTTCTTGTTGAGTACATTGCAAGTTTATTGAATGCTGTGGTAAATCAACATCTGTGCTAAATGTCAGTTTAAAAAATGCTATCTTAAGATATTCAAGTGTTTTGTTTGTTTTTTCCTTTAAACTAGCAGGGTAAGTGCTAGTGAATTTAAATGACCTTTCTGTGGTTATGTGCTGCTGAACTTCACAGTGAAACATCCTACCACAAGATGGGAGTCTTGCTACCAGAATGTTCCCTATAGATTTTTACCAGTGCCTTATAAGCTTCATAATGACTTTTAAAAGCGTGTACTTCACTTTACTGAATGAACATAGTGAAATAAAACATAGCCTTTTTAAGCTTAGGAAGTAAGCTTGGATTTATGCCAGCTAGTCTGTTTTTAAAATATTAACTTCTTTCTTACCATAATAAAAAACTTAGGTTTGACACCAGCTCAATGGTTGCAGGGTTGTCATATTTATATATACCAAATGCAACTTCTGTTTTGTGAAAAGTGGTGATTCTTTCTCCCTCACACACAGTTTTTGTGTGTAATCGTGGAGTGGAATTGCATTAAAACCCACTTGACTACTTCGGTTGCTGCATTAAAGTCTTTTAACATGTGTGCAGATCTACGTGAGAGTTAATCCTGATCAGTAAATTAACTACTAATAGCACTATGCAATGTTGCATTGACTGTGGTTCTCAGGACTATTTCTGAAGGTCATTCCTAGTTTATTCCCTAGCTTCCTAACATAATCTAGCAGTTAGCCTTGCAGACATGTTCCACTTGTGATGTGTGTGAACACATGAATGATTTCTTTTGCACTAATGTGTGAAGACTTTCTCCAGTACATAATAGGTACAGTAAATCCTGTCCAAGGCTACCATTTCTTGACAGCTGTAGATTACCTCACAATATGAGGAACTATTCAGTGGTTTAATCGTATATAAGCAATAAAATATTATATCAGATTTGGGCTCTGTTAATACAGCCAGGTTCCTATTTGAACCAGAACAGCATTCTCTGTTAAATAGCAGCTGATTTTATTTTTCAGAAATAAGGTTTACAGTTCAAGTGCTTTTTAGGTGATTCTTGAGACAAGTTGCATGCTCTTTTTTGGTTGGTCCTGTAACTTCTATAAAACAAGTTGCATTTGTTCTGTTCTCGGCAAAATAATTAACCCTTTAGCCTTAATCATTTTAAATACAATGGATGAGGTACTAGTAAATGGTAATAAAACCAAATATACCTGTGTATTCACTCCTGCTTCCACTTGATTTTCCTCCCAGCTGCATGGAGAAGGAGGGAACTAGCCAAACCTGTCTGATTCAGACTTGTTCAAGCATCTGGCATAGTATAAAAAAACCAAACCATACCTTTGCACTATTACCGTGTGCCCATTGCTTAAAACGAATGTCAGCTTCACAGTTTCAAGGATCTTTAAGTGCTAAATGTACCAATTTTTTTGTGGCTAAGATTTTTTTTGTCCTGTTCTTTGAAAATGTTATTTCCCCTGTTGCATGCAAGATCTCTCCAGCCCATTGGAATGGAGGCAGAGTTGGTTTTTTTTTCCTTTGTCTTTGCTTTTAGTTCAACAAAGCTTCTAGTTTAACACATTCACTGATTCTTCCCTCCTGCCCCCCATTCTTTCCTCACACTCTCCCTCAGCCGAGTAGAGTAGATGTTTCCTTTGGTTCTCAGAGACCCTTTGCAAAGGATTCTTTCCTCTGAGAAGTAAGTTTTCTTTTACCTTCTTATTTACACCCTCTGCCCTGTGCAGTTTTCTCCCTTACTTGCACTCCATCTGGAGAGAGGAGGAGGATCTTCACAGATGTTCTTTTGGAAGGGTTGGAGACTCTCCTCGCTTAGCAGTAAATTCCTGAAATCTTATCCACATCTGCATTTTGAAGCCCTAGAGGCAACATTTAAAGAACTCCTGATTCCATGCTCAGAAGAGTAATTTTGCATTTGGAACAGACTACAGTGCTTGGAGCAGGCAGTTAAGACCAGATGTTCTTCCCTGTACCTAGCACTCTACTGAGACATAGTACGGTGCCTACTTCTGCAGCCAGTGGCTTAGCTTTTGCTGCTGCTTCAAGTAGTATTCCTATGGGTGCCCTCACATCTCAGATTTTAGGTAGCAGTGTTCGTTAGGCCTGTCTGTGCATGCCAACGGCCTCATGTCCTGCACTAAGGCTAAATAGAGCTGTGTGGCCCTGAGTTCCTTCTCAATTGTGTCTGCTTAAGACAGACCCTCAGCAGCCTCCTGAGTTGAGTTTACTGTGTTTTTCTCATGTGCTTAATAGTTTTAATTCTCCGTTTCCTTTGTGGTGGTTAGTTTTGTTTTTAAAAGTAAGCTGTAGTAAGATTTTTTTTTTTTTTTTAAAGGACCATTGTCGTCCCTCCACCTGTTTGTTTCTTCCCCTCAGGAGAACTGGTTTAAGTTCTCCTGAAGTTTAAACATAGCCTCTCGGCACCATAGGCAATCTCGAGCAATGATGGACACTTCTGATGTCTGCTGTTTTGGGGAGTCACATGTTCCAAAAAAATTGTAATTTTCTGTCTGCAACTTAGTCTGGCTAGAAAGAACTGACAACTTAAACTCTCTTCATGATGGAGAGTTCGCTCGAGCCAGCTTCTGATCCTGGTCAGGGGACTTGCCCCACAGTACAGCGGTCTCTCAACAGGTCAACTGTTTCAACCTCCTTGCTGCAACATTCCCCTAGAGCACTGAAGAAGAAATCCCTTTCA
The DNA here is from genome assembly GCF_020497125.1 of Mauremys mutica. Lineage (NCBI taxonomy): Eukaryota > Metazoa > Chordata > Testudines > Geoemydidae > Mauremys > Mauremys mutica. Next base: position 76,173,608 of record NC_059077.1, read on the forward strand.
AAAAGACTCTAGGAAGCAGTCTTCAAGTCTTTTGTGTAGAGAATCCGTCCCTGGAGAGAGGGGTAGTCGGAGGCATTGGGGCATGGGTCATTCCCTGGAGTGAGGGGCTGGCGGGGGGCAATGGGGCATGGGGCAGGGGCAGGATCGCTACCTCTCTGGGATAGGAGCCAATTACTCTTACTCTTCCTGCCTTCTGGTGTTAGCTTGGGTTATTGTACCTGATTGGGCATTGTCTGGTTCCTCTGCAGCTGATGCCTTCCTCCCTGCCCACAGGCATGCAATGAATGCATTAAAAAAAGCATTAGTTTTGTTTTCAGTCACTGTAAGGCATTAACTGCGGTTGATTGACAGCCCTACATCTGGGTGTGCAAAACACCACAGTGGATGCCCTCAGCAGATGCTTCTCACAAGATTGCAAATGGGAAATAGATCCCACTGTACTCCTGAATATTTCAATGTTGTCATCCCACAAATAGGCCTGTTTGCCACAGCCAAGAACAAGAAGTGCTCCCAGCTCTGCTTGATGGCCTGGGAGATGCCTTTCTCCTTCACTGGAGTCCAGGCCTGCTGTATGCATTTCCCCTGATATTCAAGGTGCTGTTGAAGGTAAAGGAAAGCCAAAGTTATTCTCATAGTTCCAACATGGCTGACACAAACATGGTTTCCTTAATCAGCTCACTGTTTTGTCAACTGACTTTTTTTTCTTTTTTTAATGGAGATATACCTATCTCATAGAACTGGAAGGGCCCCTGAAAGGTCCTCAATTCCAGCCCTCTGCCTTCACTAGTGGGACCAAGTACTGATTTTGCCCCAGATCCCTAAGTGCCCCCCAAGGATTGAACTCACAACCCTGGGTTTAGCAGGCCAATGCTCAAAACACTGAGCTATCACCCCCCCTCCGCATTTGCTCTCTGGACTGTCCCCCATCTTTTCTCTCAAGATGCTGGTGAAATCCGTCACCCCAACCTTGGGGTTCTCCAGCTCAAGGAAAGGCTGATCGATGGTTTGCATGGTTAGAAACAACCTGTTCGGAGGATGTAAACAAAGTGCTGTTACATGGCAGGAAACAATTTACTCATGACACATCCCCAAAACTGAATGAGAGTCAAACACTGGTGTGACCTAAAACGTCTTTCACCTACATCTTTGCCATTATCATATGCATTAGATTATATCTTAGAACTAAAAAGTACAAGATTATCTTTAAGATCTGTAAAAGTGCATTTGGCAGCTATTACGGTCTTCCATCATATAATAGAAGGGTTTTCTGTCTTTGCTCATCCTACAACAGGTTTCTTAAGGGACTGGACCTCTTCCCATAAATCAAAAGCCCTACACCAACATGGGACCTCAACTTGGTACTTGAGTGTCTTACAAGGCCTTCCTTTGAATCTATGGCAACCTACTCCCTTCTACAGCTGTCTATGAAAATGGCATTTCTATTAGCCATTATTTCTGCTCGAAGAGTGGGTGAGATAGGGGCTCTGATGCCATACCCTGCCTTATTTAAGAATAAGGTCTCACTCTGACTGCATCCCAAGTTCTTGCCAAAGGTATCTTTGGACTTTCACATAGGTTAATTTATGCATCTTACAGTTTTCTTCCCTATGCCACACTAGGATAAAGGAGATGCAACATTAAATATACTTGATGTTAATACCCTCTCAACCTTTTACTTAGGAGCAAGCCCTTGAGGAAATCTCCCAAGTTTTTTTCCCTCCATTTGTGGACAGTGGTCTCCAATTTCCAAGCAGAGACTCTTGATGGATATCTGGCTGCATTGCCTACTGCTATCACTCTCATGATCTTCAACCTCCCTCTAGAATATTAACTCACTCTACAATCACTCTGTATTTCAGTATCCTTTCTTGAGAACGTTCTCATCAGACTTACGTGGAGCTGCAACTTGGACTTCCATTCATACATTTGCTGAACTCTGAAGTATCTAATGCCTCAGCTTCTGATGCTATATTTGGCTCTTCTGTTCCATCTTCAATCTTAGACTTTGACTCCAAAGTCCCACCCCTGTGTAGAGGGTACTGCTTGATAATTGCCTGGAGTGGAACTCCCATGGGAAACTGCTTGAAGAAGAAAAAAGGTTACTTACCCTGTTCTGTAACTGTGGTTCTTCAGGATGTCCCCTATGCGTGCTCCACTACCCTCCCATCTCCCCTTTGCTTCGGAGTTCTTTACAACAGACTCCACAGTAGAAAAGGAACTGAGGGTGGTTCATCCCTTCATGTATATAGCCTCGGTGCAGGGCATGAGGCTGTGGCAGGCGCATGCAAGGGCCGAATAGACACTATCTAAAATCTCCAATCTGAGGTGCATAGGATTGGAGCACTCATGCGGTGGGGAAGGGGACATCTTGAAAAACCACAGTTACTGCATAGGTAAGTAACCTCCTCTTGCTTCATTTCACAACAGATTGAGGACACAAAGTGCATTAAGTCTAAATGGATTTCAGCACTAGATGCTGCCTTGCCCTATCCTTTAGCATCACCATCTTGAGCTAACTTTCTAGTTTGCTAGCAAATATCTTGTGATCATCTTGGGAACAACATAAATCAACACAGCCAATCTGTTCAGCACCCGAATCAGCATTGTCACAAAGCTTGCAAGAAGGTTCTGGTAATGGGAAGAAATTCTGTTCTAATACATACATCATCATCTATTCTCATTTTCTGTCCTGCTGCAGTACTGCACACACATGCTCACAAATTTTACAGCATCTTTTTTTTAACTCAGGCTAATTCTAATTTAGAATGGTCTCTGACCCACAGTGCCCTCTGTTGTGCATAGTTTGGTATTTGTTCATTTTCTCTTTGTGATGGTTGAATGATTAACATTGGTTGCTACTTCCCATGAGTTGTGCTTTCCATCTGAAATAATGGATCTGTCACAGAGGTAAGGCAAAACTTAGCTTTTTTAAATCTATATTTTTAGCTTATTCCTAGTGTGACTTAACTGATCTGACCAGCCTGTGCTCCTCTAGTATTTTTCTCTAGGCTTGGCTTATCTTCCCTCACAGGTAGAAAGCAAAGGAATGTTACATGGGGCTAAAAATGTCCCTCGGCTTGTTCTCTTCTTCAGTTCAATGGGTAAGTGTTGGTAATTTTCTTAGATACTAATTTGCCTCATGAGACTGTTGCACAGATCTTTACATCCAGAAGGGACTGCTATGATCAAATAGTCTGACTTCCTGCCTAATGCAGGCCATGAATGTTACAATAGTGTTTTCCTGTTCCAATGCTGAAATGTTTTGCTCTTCATTGTAACTAATTATAATGTCTAGAATACCAACATTGCAGCTTGTATTCCTGTGTTCAGTAAACCTGTTTTTTATATATAATGTGTCACACTAAAACCAAACTAACCTGTTAAGAGAACAAATTCTGTATGTTTTATACCTTATTGATGTCTTTGATGGGGCTTCTTATTTATGTGAAGCAGGCAAGGGTTGACCGGCAGGTTTATTTTAGGTAGGTTCTAGATGACATACATAATACAATACTAAAAAACCCCAAACTTTAACTGAACTTTCACTATGTATCCATTCCTTAAAGGGGATGTCAACTGGCAATCCGATTTAGCTTAAAAATTGAAAGTAGTTTCAAGTCCTAAACTTGCCAATTTTTGTGGCTAAAGATCAATTTTTTCTAATTTTGAACACATTTTCCTTTCTCTCTTGCTCCAAAGGAAACAAGGGAAACTAGCAAAGTAGGAAAAACAGTGAAACTGATAATGCACAAGGTGCTGTCACCTTTGCTTGTTGGGTCATGTCTTCAATTAAACTACATGCATGCATTTAGTTATACATATGTATAATTGTTTTATGGGTTTGGGGCCCTATATTGTAAGCTCTTCACAACAGGAACCATATTCTTGTTTCTGTAAAGTGTGCAGCACGCTTTTGGGTATGCAAAACCAGTGCCTGTGTTCCTATGTCATATGATGCCTCCTGCTATGCTTATAATGGTCAGATTTTAAGAAAAAAATGCTATGGTAGGCAAGCCCATAGAATATATGCAATTCAGGGAATTGTTGCTAAATTAATAAAACAGATTTTGGACTTACATTCACATGATGAAGTGAAAGGCTAGATGCAGAAACAAGACATTCTCAGGCGTAAGTGGTGCTTATGGCTTTTCATATTTCACTTAAATTGGCAGTTCTCTATATGATATAAATGTCTGAACAGTTTTGTATCTTAGACCCATTCCCCATAGCATACAAAGTTGTCAACCACCCCAGCCACATTGTGTGAAATAAATGCAAATTTGTTTTTATACTAAAAACTTCACTAGCAGTCTGTAGCCTTATTTTTATAGAATTTCATATTGGACTATAAAAACCTTCGAAATCTTAATCATACTGTGCAACTCACTTCTCTTTCAGTGAATCCAATGCAGCTTTAGAAATATTTGATAACTACTGTTAGACTTCCTCTTTCCTTACCAAGTTCCCCCTCCATTGTAATCTTTTTGTGGTGTTAGTCTTCCTCTCCTGCCAAGATTTGTTTATACTCACTTATTTTTATTGTATCTTACTGATTTCCTCTTCATATTCCTGGGAGGATTATAGCAAGTTCCCACTCTTGCACCTCTAATGCTAGTCTTCCATTAAATATTTATTGGGTGTAACAGCTAATTACCATTTGGCTATTACATGGATGTTTGTTTACATTACGCTACAGACATTTTGTCCTCTCAAAACTTTTTGAAACTTGTTTCCATGCTAGCCTAATTCAAATTTTATTTTAGTATCTGTTCTCCTACAGTGTACTTTCAAGAACCACCTTTTTGGAGCTGCTTCTAGTGGAGAGAGTTGCTTATTCCATTGCTGTTCAGTTCCTGATCCCTATGTTTAGTGACAGCTGTGACGAGGAGCCTTATGGGTCTGCTGTAAGCATGACTGAAACAACCAAAGCACTTCATACAAGACATTGAACAGCTATCTAATGGTATTTTGTATTTCTGGCTAGTAATGTGTATATATAAGTGGCTGTTTGTTTATAAGGTAGAAGCTAGAGTTTGACTTCTCTAAGAGAGTGCATTTCTTGATTACTGTGCCCACTAGATTGTGAAATAGTTGGTGAGAGTCAGACCGTGATTTTTTTAAAATGGTATCAGTGAAAACATATAAAAGATTCATCACTCATCAAGATTCAGTGTTTTAAGGCCATTTCATAATTAGGGCATCTTTGATTAAATCATCAGTTTCCCTTAATCCTTCCCTCCTACCCACCAACTTAATGGCTTTCTATTAGTGAGAAACAATGTTGGAATTTTAAGAAATATTTTCAAAGAAAGGAGGCCAGATTGGGCACAAAAAGAAATTACACTGAAAATGCCCATGCAACTGGGACTTAGCTCTGGTCTACACTACAAGTTTAGGTCAAATTTAGCAGCATTAGATTGATTTAACCCTGCACCCGTCCACACAACGAAGCCATTTTTTTCGACTTAAAGGGCTCTTAAAATCGATTTCTGTACTCCTCCCTGATGAGGGGATTAGTGCTGAAATCGACATTGCCAGGTAGAATTTGGGATAGTGTGGATGCAATTTGACAGTCCTGCAGCATGGGGCACGGGTCACTTGCTGGAGGATTCTCTGCAACTTGAGGTCTTTAAACCATGATTTGAGGACTTCAATAACTCAGACATAGGTTAGGGGTTTGTTCCAGGAGTGGGTGGGTGAGATTCTGTGGCCTGCATTGTGCAAGAGGTCAGACTAGATGACCATAATGGTCCCTTCTGATCTGAAGTCTATGAATCTAAGCCCCGGGAACTTTTGCATTTCATTTCCTGTTTGGCCAGCGTGGCGAACTCAGCAGCACAGGTGACCATGCAGTCCCCCCAGAATGTTTCTACGCTCCCCATTATCTCTGTCCCTGAGTTAATCGCAGATTAGAAGGCGAAAAAAACGCACTCACGATGACACGTTTTCCGAGCTCATGCAGTCCTCCCGCACTGATAGGGCACAGCGTAATGCATGGAGGCATTCAGGGGCAGAGGCCAGGAAAGAATTGCTTTGTTTGTTTAACGGCAAAAGTATCATGCGTCGCTAGTGATCCTGCCCGAGCCAGGCCGCTGTGTCAGCCTTAGGCAGGGGCATGACCGTTTTGTGAGCAGGGAGGCCATAGATATAGACATTGCATTAGGTAGCTTCTGTAGGTAGAGAAAACATTCCTGTGCATTTGGCAAAGCGTCTGGCAAAAAAAGAGAAGCCCTGTAGTGCAGTGGTTATCACGTTCACCTAACACGTGAAACATCCCCGGTTCAAAACCGGGCGGAAACAGGACACTGTTACTTTTTCTGACTCCCCTCCTGCATTTTTAGTCTTAGAACAGACCATGCTGTGAAAATTTACTTTGAATTATATCAATTATGGGTTAAATAATATGGAAACTCTCTAAGTTATAGTCCTGGGTTCCTTATCCTTTCAGCTGCTCTGATAAATTAACATTTTTGTTAGGGGCGGGGAAAAATTTTCATGAAGCCTTTTATAGGGACTAAATGCTATCTAGGACTCTGAAATAATCTTAACGTGGCCCATAGAGTGCAGTCCTTTGTTCTGGATTTGTCATTCCACAAGTTGAACTGCTCCTTGCTACTGTCCAGGCTTCATGAGCCATGGGAGCAAGGGGCAGGCTGGGGGAGGTGCGACTGCGCGGTGCTGCTGGCTGGGAGAGCAGCCTGAGGCAGAAGCCTCCAGCTCGCATGATATTCCAGGCAGGACTGAATATCCATGAGATGAAACTTTAGAGAATGACCTGGAGTCACTCTCATTCGGTGCTCTAAGAGGAGAATAGCCATGTCTGTCCAGGCACCCCGATCGACCTCACCGAGGTCTGCTGGCTGAGCGGGACCCCGGCTAGCAGGAGCCAGCAGATGGAGCCCCAGACCAGCAGCGGGCTAAGCCGCTCAGCCTGCTGCCAGTCTGGGGCTCCGTCCACCGGCCATGCTCAGCTCGCTGGCTGCCTGGGGTTCCGATCATCCAGGCACGCAGCGGGCTGAGGGGGTTTGGCGGATGGGACCCTGGAAAAAAGGCATGAAATGATTGTCTGCCGGTCCTTTCATGGAAGGAGGGAGGGAGAGGGGGCCTGACGACATGTACCCAAAACCACCTGCAACAAAGTTTTTGCCCCATCAAGCATTGGTAGCTTAACCCAGAATTCCAATGGGCTGCAGGATAGCTACCCACAGTGCACTGCTCTAAGTCGATGCTAGCTGCGGTAGTGAGGATGCACTCTGCTGACTTAATGCACTTAGTGTGGTCATACGCAATAGACTGTATAAAATTGACTTCAACTTCTAAAAAATCAACCTAATTTTGTAGTGTAGATGTACCCTTAAAATGATAGGCCTCATTTTTTAATAATTTAATAATTAATCACATTCTGTAAATTGGGAGTGATACTAAGATACCTCGCTTATAAACTCTCATTAAACAAAATAAGGGGATCAGTTTTACTTTAGATGTTGTCAGCAAGTCTCTGATCTGTGCTTTGGCTGGCTTTTAAAACTGGAGCCTTTAACAACTCCAATCCCACAAGTTGGTTTTTGTTTTTGTTTCTGCTAATAGGGCTGTGATGTATGTAAATTCAGCAGTAAGAGATACTCATTTACTGTGGACATGTGAACACAGATAAACATCCTTCAGTCTTTTCTGGGGCTAAATACATGCTAAAAAGTTAAGATAAACAATGCTTCAGTTTAACTTTTTTTTTTTGAGGGGGCAAGCTATGAAAATGATGGGTCAACAACAATCATATCCATGTGATGCTCCAAGACACTGAAGCTAACTTAATTAAACCTTTTATTGATTGCCAATGGAATGCTAAACACACTTGCCTTCACACCACAGCATATGTAGTATTAAAACAATAGGAGACATGATCATGGCTAGACAAGTCAGTCAGCCATATAAAAGCCTATTTTCTCCAAGCACTCCTCTTCCATTATCTCCAAACTGCATATCAAAAAAGGGAATTAGACCTGACCCTGAGGCTATCTCTACAGTGCAAACTATCCCCAAAACAAACCAAAACCCATGCTACCGAGTCTCGGAGCCTGAGCCTACAGACTTGAGCTCATGGGGCTTGCGCTACAGCATTAAAAACAGCAGTGTGGACATATCCACTTGGATGGATTGATTGAAAGTGTCCTGGCTAGATGACATTCCATTTGTAATAATTTAAGAAGCCTACAGAACAATCTACCCACCCTCTTGTATTCATAAGATCTTTGTGTAAACTTGCTGCATTCATCCTAGTGGTGTCACGTAGAGATTAATTCTACTCCTAGAACTGGAGATGCTATAGCCAGCATTTCTTTGGTGCTCCCTGCTATTTGAGAACTGAGAGCCAACCTCAGCTGACCAGTGCCAGATAAGTATTTACAGCCGTAAAAGCATAGTGTTTAAAAAACAAACAAAAAAAAAATTCTGAGCAGTCTGGCTGATTTGAGACAGGACAAGGGATATGTTTGCCCATGTTGAATCTCCTAGTTGGAGGGACCCGTCTAGATAACTACAAGGCCAACAAGAGAAAAGGAAAAGCAGTCATCTGATAGTATGATAGGAATTATGGGGAATTGGAGTGTTTTTTCTTCTTTTTTTGTCAACCCCATTCCTTCTCCCTCTGGACACGTTGAGGCCTTCCTTTGTGTCTTACCCTTAGACAATTCCTACTTGAGTTATGCAGGAGGCTTTCTTCCCCAAATGGCTGTTGATGGAAATGAATTCACATTCTCCAATAGACAAGGTTATATCTCTCGAGCTCTCAGCTGAGGCTGGCTCACAGATCCTTCAACTCTAAAACATAGGCCTCTAGTACTTAATGGAGAATGCTAGTAGCAGGGCCAAGCCACTAGACAGCAATATTATACTCACAAAGGCACCATATTAGTGGTAGCAAATGGTCCCTCAAAATCCCTGTTTCTTGAAACAGGTATGAGTAGTAGGGGACAGGTGTGGTTAATTAAAAGGGAATCTCATATGGAGCAAATTCCTATGTATGTTGTTTTTATATGTACTAGGAGGCAATATTAGTTTATAAACCAGTCATGTCTGGAGCCCAGAACCAACAATATTTTAGTTTTAGCTTTTAGTTGCCTCCTTCTGGATCTGTAGAGACTGGTCATCATCAAAGAGCTGGCAAGGCACCTGTTGGTAAATATCTCTTGTTTTCCTCCTTCGTTAAATTGGAGAGATCCTGAAACTGAAAAAGTGAGACTTACAACTCTTCCACTCCCCCCAACCCCCCTTTCAAAAGTAAACTCCATATAAACACCATGCTGAAACCTGCTGAAACGTGGACCGACAAGTCAGCTTTCAAGAGACCTGAAATAAAAGTGGAGGAGAGAGAGAAACAATTATCTAGCAGCCCTGCAAAAAGAGGCAGACTGGGTGTGGAGCTGATTTGAGAAGAAATTGACTGCTTGTCAGTCTCTGGTAAAGGAAAATACTGAAGAGAGGGGGAATCTTCCTATGTCAGAGCCCTCTGATGAAGACCGCTTACTCCACATCCCTCCAAAACAAACTATCAGCCTTATAAATATTTCTCATCTCATGTTTTTCTTTGAAATGCCATCCAACAGAGCATCCTCTGACATGCTGACAGTGCTGAGCATTTCTCCAGAGTCACAGATTTTTGCATTCAAAAGGTCAGTGGTGTTATATGTACCTTGCTAATAGTGAAGTTCTCATAGTAATTGCTGGTTTACAGAGGTCTCACTTTAATAAAATATAGGACTATGGAAAAATAAGTACTTAATGTCATGAATAGTATAATTTATTTCCTAGAATTCATTCTCTTTTTAGAAGAACAAAACATAGGATGACTTTAGCTTGTAAAGTAGGGTGACCAGATAGCAAGTGTGAAAAATTAGGACGGGGGTAGGGGGGTAATAGGAGCCCATATAAAAAAAACCCCAAATATCGGGACTGTCCCTATAAAATCAGGACATCTGGTCTCCCTATTGTAAAGCATAGCTGCATAACATAGTTTTGATTCCAGTATTTAAAGCTATTTAGCATCACAGCTGGAATAAATTTAGTCTCTTTTTTTAAAGATGCATTTTATTGTCTGCTGAAATTTCAGGGCTGGCATTTGTCATATTCCTCATGGTCACTGTGATGTGACAAGCTAGGCTTACACCAAGGAGAGGGTCTGGCACAAAGAATGGAACTTTTCTTCTCCTTTTCCCACTGATGCTATTAATACTGAACAGAAATGGCTTGTATGTGGCCCAAACAGTATCCATTTGAGACAGCAGTCTGTCAGAAGCCTAGAATGTGTGCAGGAGTAAGACTGGGTCTAAGAGCAAGAAATGAAGCTGACTTGTGCCTGCTGCTTTCTAAAACACATCATGTAGGATTGCATTGTTGTTTGACTTCTGTTTTCAGTTCACAATTTTAAATCAAGTACCTTTCCCCTATCAGCTGAATTTTTACTTGGAAAATGAATGAGAAGCCTAACTCCAGGTGTGGGTGAAAAATCCTTTTGAGGACCACGGCCAAGCTGCTGCCAGCCAAAGGAAAGAATGAGATTCATTTAACAAAAGGAATAAAGCCACTCATTCTTTATTAGTTGTACAGTACTTAGCATTTATTTTTTACTTTACTGGATCTGTTGCGATAGCACAATGGAGCCTTTGTCATGTTGTCATTTAGCTCTGTTAAGTGTAGCTAGTGCCATAGACGTTTACTACCCTTAACGTCCCTTCAGAAGCAAAAAATTGAGTTTGTTGCTATTGTTCAATAACTTTTGTTTTAATAGACAGCAATTTTGAATTTACATCAGTCCAAACAGTGATTCAGTATGAAAAGATCGCTCATTCCTAGAGAGAGAGGAACCAGAGCTGGTCAATAGGATCCTTCTGACTGCCAAGTCTTTGGTCCAGAGAGGAAGGTGGGAATGTGACATAGCACTCACCTTACCATCTTGCTGTCTGGAGAAGAACAAGGCACCATAATGCTGCTTTGGCACATGTAGAACACTGATTCATGAATATGGGGTGTGGGATATAAAGCCACCGCCTCCTCCAAAGATCTGTTCCACTCTTGTATGTTAGGCACAAAACAGAATAATATATCTGCATAATAGGAACCTACCTTCTTGGTACCATTATGGGAATACTGTATCCCAGCTACATCATTAATTGTGCTGTCTCTTTTTTGTGCTAAAGTATTAAAGGTAGACTGCAGAGCAAAAATGATTGTCAAGTGAGAGTTTATCATGCTTCTCTGTGAAGGGTAAAGTGACACTGATGGACAAAGTTGGTATTTGATTATAGAAAAGTTAGGCAATGATGGCTGTTTGTAGTTCTAATACTCCTAGAGGGCTGATGACTAAATGGAATATTAGCTACTTGTATCACTGGAATTAGTGTCAAAAGGAAACTCTATTATTACAACTCCAAATACATGTGAGCTGAGACAGCATAAAGTATGGGTGATGGGTTTGTTTTTTGCTAGAGCTTTGTATTTAAATAGCTCTATCTTGGCTGACAGAACACCTGCATCAGCTTGATCCATCAGAAATATAAAACATTACCTCCTCTCACACACTACCATTTTTCAGTTCCTCTGCAGGGTGGGAAACAAGGTTCTGGAATTACCCTCTGTCATGTTCTGGAAATCCTTATTTTAAAATGGCAAACAAGTTACTTATCTCTAGCTTGCCAGCAGCATTTAATAGGTTTTAGCTGTAGAAGCATTCAGTACCAAATGAGTCTTCCCACATAACTACATATCCCTTATATTGCATAATGTCAAGTATCAGAGGGGTAGCCGTGTTAGTCTGGTTCTGTAGAAGCAGCAAAGAATCCTGTGGCACCTTATAGACTAACAGATGTTTTTGCAGCATGAGCTTTCGTGGGTGAATACCCACTTCTTCGGATGCGACTACTTGCATCCGAAGAAGTGGGTATTCACCCACGAAAGCTCATGCTGCAAAAACATCTGTTAGTCTATAAGGTGCCACAGGATTCTTTGCTGCCATTGCATAATGTGAGAGCCAAAATCTAAGAGTCAGTGAATGAATTGATGATTTAAAAATATAAAAATAAAGGAGATCGTTAAAAGCAGAAAATAATATTCAGAATCAAAATTCAGTGTGGTCATAATAGCATGTAGTGTGTTACATTTTATAAAGAGCCTTAGTCTCAATGCTACAATGAGAGAATTGATATACTCCGCAAAATTTACCTGTCAAGCTGAAAATTCAGCATTTCTAGAGTAAGGCTAATTGTTATGCAAGACATGTTCAGGCTTCCTAGGAAATGTCTAATGATCTACTAATTCATTATGTATGCAAAGCCCCCTTACAAAATTAATTAATAGGGCCAAATTTAGCTTGGGGTAAATAAAGAGTAACTCTTTAGTTACACCAGTGTAACTTTAGTGCAGAATTTGGGGCTAATTTGCTCCTTCCAAATGAAAAGGAAGTACCCCTGTAACTGAGTTCTTTTTTGGGAACTGCTTTATGAAATATTTTTGACTCGGAAGATTATTGCAATCTGTAAGATGTTTTTCACACATTTTGCATTTTTCTTATTAGAAAAAAATATTTTCTATCAGGTTTTCACTACCAAACAACAAATGGAAGAGAGTGCTTTTTAAGGGGTTATGTTGTTAAATAGAATGCCCATTTGTAGAACTCGCTTTAAAAATATTTTTAATAATCCAAGATTAGTATAAGATGCCCTTCAAATAAAACTATAGTACAATTTCCTTCTTGTAATGCCATCTTCTTTGAGTCAGTAAAATAAAATATTCAGCATTGGTTCCTATCCAGATAATACTGTAGAAATAAAGAAAGCACTCAAATTTTTTTTGCATTGTTAATTATCATAGTTTTAATATTTTTAAACAATTAAAAAAAAAAGGGTTTGCATCACTGACAAGGCAGGTATTAACATGAGTTTGTAGAATTCCATACAGTATCTGCTAAATAAACATGTTTGGCAGCTTAGCAAATATCATATGATTGCAGCATCCATGATTTTAATTAACAGTGATTTCTTCCTCTGTAAAGAGTTTGTAAACCAGAATAGCACTGTACCAGGTTTTGGATGGAATCAGAGCCCATGGGTTTAAGAAAGTATATTTAGTGCATGACTCCAGTACAGAACTGCCAAAATCAAACGATTGTCTCCTTTGAGTTCCTTTTGACTGAATGAAGGCCCAGCAATGACTGCTGGTTAGAAGGAACACTGACAGATTTTGGAATTAGGAGTATTACTCTCTGATTGGTCCGACGCCATTCGTTGTATAATCTACAGTGGTACCTAAATGACACCTGGTGGAAGATCAAGAGAGAATAGATTATAAATTTAAAAATGCTTGGTGTCCTAGAATGAAATAAATTAGAAACAAAGAATAAACACCCCTGGGGGAAATTAGAAGTCAGCCTGGGAGTCTGTGGAAAAAAATTAAATAAAAAAGGGGGGGTTGCTAAAGTTTGATAACCACTGTTCTATCTGTAATGAATTGTACTGAATACTACTATGTTATTTTCAGCTCCCCTGTGCTACCAATCCCCATTAGCTGCTGTCCACTCATTCCCATGTATTACCAGCCTAATGGTTGGATAAAAATAGTAGCGAGATGACAATCTCAGGCTAGAGACCACTGTTGCACAGACTGCATCACAGGTTTTCAGCAGCAGGGAAGTGGAGTTACTCAGGACAAAACCTGGGCCAGAGTCCATTCCTATCTCCCCACAGCTGGAAGCACTCACAATCTTACAAACTAGCTATCTCCCCTATCTGGGAACAAGCCACTTTCATAACTGTTAAAATTATTGGCAGCAACTTGGAAACAAATGAATCTGACATATAGCTTAATGCTGACAGTTGAGACACTGATAGTAACTTCATTGTGAAGATCTGCAAGTAGTTCAGAGGTAGGCACATATATAAATAATGACTGAGGCTTATGCTCTCCTGCTTCTAATCCCCCCCACCTTTTTTCTTCCAATTAATGTGTCAGACTCAAGACTCCACAGAAGATACAGAAGTTGAGCGCCATGTTGCAGAACTGCCAGTTCTCACCATGGCAGCATAAGTGTTTCAATTTAGGGAGCTGTGTTTTTGTTTGGTTTTTTTTTTTAAGTTGCTCAGGATCTCCAGAAAAGCTGGTGATTGCTTATGACTTTTACTTGCGCTAAAAAGGGCCATCTTTGTTTTCAGTGGAATTGAAGCCAGACTGCCCTCAGGTAAGATGGCCAACGTTTCCCTTCATATTTTGCAAGAGGAAGTGGGGTTGCCATTGTAAAGCTAGGTATTTTGAATGAGTTTGAAGCCAGATTAATGTCAGTGCAGATGACCACTCTTATTCACTAGGTGTGGTTTAGGCCTGAGACAGTGAGGGGGAACATGGTACAAAGAATGTGGGGGTGGGGAGAGGGGGGAACTTGGAGGAAGGCTATGGGGATGAGGAATATATGGGAGCCGGGCAGCAGACTGGAAGTAGCGGGAGACTAGAGAGGAAGGCACATGCAGAGGACTGAGTGTCTGCCAGGAAGCAGGTGAGTGACAGCAAAAAAAAGATGGAGATAGAAAATGGCAGTAACTCACCCCAGGGATAAGAAGAGAGTAAGTGGAGGTCCCCTCTGAGAAGGGAGGGGACAGGCCCACATTTTTGTGTCTATCCATTTTCAGCCAGAAATTAACAAACTGGGAATGGGGCTTCTAAACATTATCTAAAGACCCACTAAAGTTTCAACTGGATGCAGAACACTTCACCTCCTGTCTTACATACATGTTTAGCAATAACTGTGTGTTAAAAGCTATTGTATTCCATCCCTCACGTGGATGCATTAGCAGTAGTGAGAGAAGTGATTGCGGCGTAGATACTGACAGCTGACTGCAGTTTTTGCGCACACAATTACCATTGCCTTCAGTGCTAAATGCATATAAGGTATCAGACCCTTTATTTGTGAAGTGTATTGGTAATACATGACAATAATATAGTACTCTTGAGCTGTGGGTGGGAACTGCCTGTACACTGATGACGGAAACCTTGTCATTTGTCATTGATTTTTATGCAACTGCACCACTTCTGTAGGTCTGCTATCCAGGAGATATGGAGTGAAATGAAGACACTATATCTGGAGATGACACACAGTCTGGAGAGAGAGAGGGACAATAGGAAGGTATTGCTGTTTATTTACACAGAGCTTGCAATACACTCAGTCTATGGCTGTGTAACTGTCAACGGAAGCTACTCATGTCCTTACTCTAGGAGCTGCAAATAAGCATCCAGGACAGATTGCCAGGAGGATTTGGGGAACATAAATGATAGCTCTTTTATTTCAAGTGATGCAAATGTCTCCCTCAAAGCTATCTCAGTATAAAATCCTAGTGGAGCCAAGGTATACACAGCATTTATCTCAGTATAGCTAGTCAAGGTCAACCCTATATGCCCCAGCTGTGGTTTACCTCAGCTAGCTACTATGTCTGTCTTCTCTCCACTAGGATTTTACACTGAGTTAGTTATCTAGTGTAAAAACACAGCTTTTTGCAGTGGAGACATAGCCTATTATCTCCATTTTCACTGAACACGTATGAGGTCTCTAAATGGATGAGTGTGCTAACAGCAGGAGAAAGCACATTGGAATGAGGTAAAGAACTTTCTTTGAAATGAATGGGCATAAATTCTGGACAGAAAACACAAGAACAACTCTAGATATTCTGGATTTTAACTCTAGTTCTCTGCAGCATCAAGCAAGTCCTTTCTGGAATAGCTGCATTGTTAACCCAGGCTGGAACTGTTTTAAGACATTTTCACAGGATATCCTAGTTAAGCTTGACAGCTTGTTTACGATGGGTTCTTGCCTTAGGGCAGTTTCCAAGTGATGTTAGCTAGTGAATTTCAGTAACAGTGAGGGCTGCTCACCATTGCATTTCTCAGAGAAGCCATTTTATTAGACACGAAACTCCTGAGGTGCTACATAAAATGTATGTTTTTTTACATCAGTCACTGGCATAATAAGCGTCTTTGGACTTGGAGAGCAAGGGTTGGGGGAATCCATCTTCAAAGCTCACTTAGGTACTTCGTGAACTCATTCAGATATCCATTTGTTTTTAATATTTTTAAACAGCAATTACATAGTTTTGCAAACTAGAGGATTAAAATAATGCTCTGATATACACCCTATCCAATCCCACAGAAGTCAGAGGCACTACTCAGTGTGCAAGTCAAGCCAAGAATTTAGGGTCAAATTCTGCTTTAAATAGAAAGCTTGCAGATCTTCCTACTGAAGTAGACAACCATTTTTTGTGTATAGGAGATGGATATATTGACTAAATTCAGAAGAAAAGCAATAGTCTTTCTGGGACACTTTGGCTGTTAAATTTGCAAGGAAGCTATTTTACCCTATCCCTAAGAACCTCTCTACCAAAGAAGTGTCTCCTGTTGGCAGCCAATTAAGCTCTTGGTTCACTGAGGTGTAGTGGTGTGTAAATAACCCATATGCCAGTTTTGGATTATAGAGAAAATTAAACTGATTTGTTGGAAGTAAAATGAAATTTTGTTTACTTTTTCCAGAACCTTAAGGAGCATCACTGTGCTGCACATATACTTTATCCTGAAGTGATAAGAATATTCCTTCCCTGGCTCTCTAACAGCAGTGCAGATTCTCCTATGTTCCTATCTTTCAGATTAGAATGGATCTGCTGATGGCACTTTTTATTCTGGCACCACAAAGATTTGCTATATAGAGGTGCATGGAGCTCTGTAGCAAGAGTAAAGATAATCGGGCCAAGATTTTTCAAAAGTTATGTGATTTTTTTTTTTTTTGTGTTCCCAACTTCACGCACTTGGGATGGGCTTGATTTTCGGAAGTTGAGTGGCCAATACCCTCTAAAAGTCAAGCCCTTTTAAGGTGCTTTTGTTAGGCAGCCAAAATCATAGCTGCTTTGAAAGTCTTGGCCTTTCCAGAGGAACTTACTGTCTTGCTGATAAAGTATTCTAAAATGCTTTGCATATAGACAGTGCCTTTCAGCTAAGCATGTCAAGCCACCTTACAAAAGTATTTAAGTCTTACAACCTGTCTGTACAGAAACATTACAGCCATATTGTAGATGGGAAAACTGATGCACACAGCACCTAAGTGATCTGCTCAAACTCATTCTGTGTAGTAGTGCTTCAATGAGATCCCAGTCCTGGCTACTTGGTTTCGTTCTTCTAACCACTCAATTCACTTCCTCCAAAATGGGAGTTGTGACGTTGCACTCTATATGATTTTATGAAAATATGCTAATGCGTGTGAATATAATGCAACTGGAATATGCTTCATGCAAAAGGTCTCTTGTAAGGTATCATTACAAAGCTTATAATCTACTGAGTGTGTTCATCCTATTTGTATGCATGTATCATTCTTGTATCTGAAAGTAGGAATATAAAATTTAACTCTGAGGTCCTACTGTAGTTATGCAAAGTGTGGGCCATTAATGGTGGCTTGGAATCTTGATGGCTCCCATTAACCAGGACAATTGATTGTAGATGGCTCTGTTTACTTGTAAGTCTTCTTGTATGTGTGTGTGCTGGCAAGTTGGCAATGAAGTCTTAGTGACAGGTGATCATGTCACCTCAACTGGAATCCATCTTTAACCTGGTGGTTTTCCATTGAGAAGGGGAGGGGGGGAACCTAGAGAGGGACAAAGGATTCCTGCCTTGTGCATAAGGGGCTGGAACAGAACCAAGGGGGGTGCAGTCATGAGAAATCCCCTAGCTAGCACCTGAGCTGCAACAAGGACTGTACCGGGGAAAGGATTGGGCCCAGACTAGAAGGAGGCTAGTCTGTCAAGCTTATCGGAACATCTGAGGGTGAGATTTACTTGCATTCAATTTTTACGGTATTAGGCTTAGACTTGTGTGGGTTTTGTTTTATTTTGTTTGGTAATTTACTTTGTGCTGTCTGTTATTACTTGGAACCACTTAAATCTTACTTTTTTGTATTTAATAAAATCACTTTACTTATTTATTAACCCAGAGTATGTATTAATACATGAGGGGGAAGGAGGAGGCAAACAGCTGTGCATCTCTCTCTATCCGTGTTATAGAGGGCGAACAATTTATGAGTTTACCCTGTATAAGCTTTATACAGGGTAAAATAGATTTATTTGGGGTTTGGACCCCATTGGGAGCTGGGTATTGGAGTGCTGGAGACAGGATCACTTCTTAGGCAGTTTTCAGTTAAGCCTGCAGCTTGTGGGAGATGTGGTTCAGACTTGGATCTGTGTTTGCAGCAGGCAAGTGGGTCTGGCTCAAACAAGGCAAGGTACTGGAGTCCCAAGCTGGCAGTCCCAAGAGGGTTTTTGTGATCTAACCTGTCACAGGTGTGGTTGCTGTTCTGCAAGGTGAGATACTTTGCCTCCCTCGCACATCTACCTCCTGCTGCCTTGAGTAATATAGTGAACTGGATATAGATTTCTCCCCTCCTGTTCTCCCCCTCCCCGGTTTGAAAACCACAACTAGGGGGCCACTGTGCAAAGAAGATGGTGTATTTCAGTTAAATTGATTGAGCTACATATTGATATCAGGCTCATCACCATAATATCTAAGCACTTACCAAATTTTTGAAAGACACACACACACACACACTTCTCATTCCATACTTCTAAAGGAGAAACCCTTTTTTAAAACGAATAAGTGATTTTTAAATGTTGCTGTTGTTAAGAATGGCCCTACCCAAGTAGTTTTTAGTAGCTGCAGTTAGTTGTTGCAGTAGTTATTTAATGGGCACCCACAGGAGTCCATGCACCAAGAATAATGAAAATCTAATTATTTAGCCAAACTATTTTTGCATAGTTCCAAACCGTACTAATAATTCTGAAATTAAGAAACAAATCAGGCCCCAGTTGGGCTTTCAAGGTGACTTGGATGTATAGTACAGAAGTATCTTAGTGATCATCTGAAATCTACAAGCTCTGTAAGGTAGCCTGAGGGATAGCATCAAATACAAAAACACTCTGCTGCCTAACTTCTAGTGTGCTTCCAACCTAGTGTGTTTACAAACTGAAGAATTAAGCCACACTTGCCACAGGGAAATGTTAGCTGTTTCCTTTGGTGAGTTGCTGCAAAGTACAGCACCAAGGGCAGAAGGGAGAAATTGCAGACATTTTGGACAAAATTTCTGAGCTGCATGTGTGTTTTTGTGAGAACTCCCAAATTGGCCTGCAATCATGCATACTTAGGGTGACCAGATGTCCCGATTTTATAGGGACAGTCCTGATTTTTGGGTCTGTCTTATATAGGCTCCTATTACCCCCCCACCCCATGTCCCTATTTTTCACATTTCCTGTCTGGTCACCCTATGCGTATTGGCAACACTGCTGCCAACACCACAAATGGAATGAATGAAGCAGGTCAGTCCTTGCTCAGAGCTATTGCTTGCTTCAGGTTGCCTGCAGCCTCAGTGATGCAACCTGGTGTTGGCTTAGGGCTTGTTGGCTGCACTGGAAGTTTTTTAGCACAAGTGTGGGTGCACTGCGCACGGGGTGACTATATTGGTTCAGCCACCTTCCAGCACAGCCAAACCCTTGCATTCTGCTCCCATTTGGAGGGGTATCACAAGAGCTCAAAATGGGGCTATTTTTTATATAAATGAACGCTTAGATTCTGAAGCACCATCCTGCAGCAAGGTGTGGATTCTGTGGCAAATTCCACAGCACAATACAGGGGGCCTCAAGAAGCAGGGATGTGAAAAATATTCTAGTAAGGTTACATTTTTACACAAACTCAGCACTTTGAAAAGTGTCAGAAGTCAAATTAGAAGACCATTCTTGTGCCACAGCCATGTGGCAGCCATTTTAAGGCTGCCAGGATCCCTCTTAAAGCTCCCTTTTCTCCTCCCCTTAGCGTCAGACAGTTCACTCCTGCAACATCTGTCTTGAACTCTTCTCCCCTCGAGCTTGCTCATTCCCTCCTGCCATCTCCTGTGGTGTTCTGAGTCAGTTATTACCAAATACCACAGGCAAAGTACCTTTAAGGAAGAGTTCTGTATAGTTTAATTGGGATGAAACCTATAGGTCCCCTACAGACATTACTCTAAAAAAATCCTATAAAAAGGTAATAGAATGACATACACCCTACCACATGATAGTTAGATAAACAGTACTTACTAGTGTCCAAAAGAGGTAAATAGTGAAGAGTGCGACAGTGAGTGCAATGAGGCCAACAGCTTCTAGCCTACTACTAAAGTGCAGATGGTCCACTGCTCCCCGCAGACACAACCAGCCAGAGATGGTCGCCAGGGGAGTTATAAACAAGAAGCACACCATGTCTCCAAACAGAGTCCGTTTCTCATGCTGCGGACCTGGGTTTCTTAGCCACTGCAGAAGGGAATTGAAACAAAAGAAGTGTCAGTAAAATCTTGTTAGAATGGTATAGAAACATGGCTGTGGTAGCAACAGTTTTTATGGCATCTAGTTACCACATCTTGGAGAGGTAGATTTTACTTCAGCAATAGAAGAACCCTTTCCATCACTGTAATGTCTACCTTACAGAGCTAGACCAGTACAGTATTTCTAATGTAGATATACCCTTAATGTCCTAGGGTGGGTCTATACTAGAAAATTAGATAGACCTAGCTATGTTGCTCAAGGGTGTGAAAAAGCCACACCCTGGAGCCACAGTTAAGCTGACCTAAATCCCCACATAGACAGGGCTAAATCATCAGAAGAATTCTAGCTAATGCCGCTTGGGAAGATGGCACATCTATACCAATGGGAGAATCTCTCCTGTTGGTGTAGGTAGTGTCTACGCTGAAGCACAACACCTGTGCTGCTGTAGCATTTCAAAAGTAGACAAGCCACTAATCTCAAGGTCACTTAAGCATTAAAATGTTGATGTCTTTTGTATAAAAGATATTACAAAATAAGAGCCTATAACTTTACATTAAAACAGTTCCAGATTGTTTTGGTTGCTTCTAGAAATGATTGATTATAATTGTCACGTTGTTCAAATTTCCATGTATCCCTGTAATGAGAAACCATAAGGAGAATGCAAGGAACTAAAGGGAACAGGAGTGGAGATTCTCCTTTTAAAGATGCCTATCGAAAGATTTTTGAAAGTGTTTGTTTAAAAGGTGACCTACACCGAGAGTTGCTGAGCATCTGCAACTCCCATCGGTCTCAGTGGCACTGCTGATGTTCACACCCTCACCTCTCCAAATAAGGGCCTAAAATGGTAAAATCTTTTTATTTCAGCACCGTGGTCTAATGGTATGTCCACACTGCAGCTAGATACCTGTGGATGGCCCATGCCAGATGACTCAGGCTTGAGAGGCTCAGATTAATTGTGATGCAGATGTTTGAGTTTGGGCTGCAGCCTGAGCTCTGGGACCTTCCTACCTCACAGGGTTCTAGAGCCTGGGTTCCAGCCTGAATCTGTCTACACTGAAATTAAACAGCCCCTTAGCCCAAGCCCCACGACCCTGAGTCAGCTGGCACAGGTCACGCATGGGTTTTTAATTGCAGTATAGATGTACCCTTAGTGTCTGCAATTAACCATGCTGTGAAGGGCTTCAGGTTAGGCCCTCCCCGCCCTAAGATGTAGCTGGCCAACTCACTATGTGATGATGGTTTTGGCATGCACCATACTGGGACATTCCATCAGAGCAGGATGTGGCTGGCTGTGGTGCTGGCATTTGGAGAGGAGGCCTATTCTGAAGGAGGGGGGTGGCAGGGGCACACGCACACACTTTACAGTGTTTTCTCTGTGCAGTGTAATTTTTGTAAGGTATAAAAGACCTACACTTGAATTAACAATTGTATTTTATGTAAGTCAATTAACGATTGACATCAGCTACTGTACATGGCATTGTAGGGAGTCTCACAATACCAACCCCTCGATAAACTTATCAAGCGCAGTCTTGAAGTCAGTTAGGGGTTTTGCCTCCATATGTCAATGACACCCAGCTTTATGGCTCCATCTTGTTTGACCCAGCTGGTCCAGACTGACTGAATAACAAAGATTGACTGAAACTGGGTATTGGATGAAGAGAATATGGAAAGGGCAATTATTAATTTAGCAAAAACATTCCAGGGACTATGTTATAAGCAGGTCTTATAGCATAAATGCTTTATATTTCAGAAGTTAGTTTTCAAATATGAACCCAAAATTGGAAATGTGTAATCCACTGTATTGGTGGCATGAATTCAGTCACTGCGTGTTTCCTCCCAACGTAGCACACCATTGTTCCTAAATATGCTTTTATTTAGAATCTAGTTTTCAGTCTTTTGTTTTGGAAACATGCATCATCAACCTACTTTACAGCTGAAAAAAAAATCAAGCCAGCAAATTCTTTCATGAAACTGAAACCTGCACAATGATCCAGCCAAGTGCTGAGTGGACTATTTGATCCTGAGGTATAGAGGTGCGAGCATGCTGTGAAAGACTGAGATGTAGAGCCAGATGCTACTGTCAGCTCTGCACTGCACTTTAAAAAAAAAAAAAAAAAAATTCAGTAAGTCTCAATGGTTTCTACAGTAAATTAAGGATGGTAGATATCGCCAGCCTTGAAAAGGGAGAGATTCCACAGAAATGGTCATGTTTTAACCAAAATATTTGTTTAGTTCAAAGAAATATTCACACTTATCTATAGATCTCAAAGGGGACATGTATTATCATCCCAAATTTACAGATGGGAAAACTAGGGGCTTGTCTACATTGGCACTTTACAGGGCTGCAACTTTCTCACTCAGGGGTGTGAAAAAAGACCCCACTGAGCACAGCAAGTTTCAGTGCTGTAGAGCGCTAGTGTAGACAGTGCATCAACACTGGGAGCCGCACCCCTCATGGAGATGTTTTTTTCAGAGCGCTGGGAGAGCTCTCTCCCAGTACTCTGCCATGAATGCGGCAACGCTTTAACGTTGGCAGTGTAGACTAGCCCTAAGTCACAGAGAGACTAAATGACTTGCCTAAACCAACAGAATGAGTCAATGCAAACTCAGGAATAGAACACACAACCCAAACTCTGCCTGATGTGCAATCCAACATTAGATCACAACTGCTACAAGAAATGAAAATCTTATAACAATTATGTCTGGAAATTGACTTTAGAGTGTGCTCTGGTCATAAGAAAAAAGTTTTTTCTCAGTGGCAATGTCACAGATTTAATGTAGGATAGCATTTCTCAAACTCGGGGTCCGCAAGGGTACTCCAGGTGGGTCTGTCGGCCCTGCTGATCAACTCATCTCCCTTCCTTCCTCCCTCCCTCCCAGCACCTCCTGCATGCTGCTGAACAGCTGTTCCCCAGCATGCAGAAGGCACTGGGAGGGAGGGGGATGGGGCAGGGGTGGACTGGGGGCAGGAAGAGATGGGGTGAGGATGGGGCCTTGGGTTGAGGGGGGGGGGTTAGGGGCTGCAAAAAAAATTAAATCAAGATGGGGGTCCTTGGGTTGCTAAAAAGTTTGAGAACTGCTGATCTAGGATATGAGAATCAAACTTTTTTCCCCCTTCTTGTACATCATATACTGGTAACAAAAGTTCAGCAGGGCAAAGGACTGCCTGAATGATACATAAACACAGAATTATAAAACAATTAGATGGATATGATAGGACCAAACTGGATGGCTTCCATAAAGGAAAACATTCACCTCTAATTCTAGTAGAATTCTTGGAGTTTGTCAGAAAAATAATCAAGAAGCAGCTCATATGATAATACTGACTTTCAAAAAGCCTTTGTCCAAGTCCTTCCCAAGAGGTTATTAAGGAAACTAGGTAGTCATGGGGGGAGAGGTAAAGAACTTTCATAGAACTAGCCTAGAAACAAAACATAAATCAGGAATAAATGATCAGTTTTTAGCCAGGCAAAAGATTAAGAGTAAGATGCCCCAACTTCAGTACTAGAACTTGTGTTTAATATAGTGATTATCTGAAAACAGTGAAGTGGCAAAATCTGCAAATGACACACAATAACGTAGGTTTGTAAAGACTATGTGGAGCTTTAGATTATGTGGAGCTTTAGATGGTCCTAAGGAGGCCACGTGAATGAGTAGCATGATAGCACATGCGAATGCAATGTTGACAGGTGCACAGCAGTGCAGACTAGAAGGAATCATTTGAAATATTTGTACACATTACTGGGTTCCAAAGTAACTGAAATCACTCAGGAAAAAAAAGACCAGGAGTCAATGTAGACAATTCAATGAAAACTTCTGCTCAGGGTGCAACGACAAATTAGAGAAGCAAACAAATAGACTATATAAAGAATGAGTTAGAAAATAATATTGAAAATATCACAGTGCAGTTTAATAAATCAAGTCTTCATTGGAATACAGTTCTGAGTTCTGGTCACCCTATCTCAAAAAAGATGTAGTTGAAATAGAAGAGGTCCAGAGCCATGCAATAAAAATGATCAGTGGCATGGGGAGAGGTCCACATGAAAAGAGACTAAGAATGCTGGAATTGTGTAAAAAGGAAAAAAGTCAGAGGGGATAAGATAGAAATACAGAAAATAATGAATATTAGAGAGAAAGTCAATTGGGTGCTCTCATTTACCTATTCTTATACAAGAACCAGGGGATAGCCAAGCAAAATACATAAATTAAAAAAATAAAAAGGAATTTTTTTCATACAACACAATTAACTTATGAAACTTCAGTGCCACAAAATATATTTGAGTCAAACAGCCTAGTAGGATTCAGAAAAAAATAATATTTACATGGAAAATGAAAACATCTTCTATTATAGTAAAGAAGATTATACTGTATATACTCATTCATTAGCCCATTTATAAACCAACCCCCCAAGACAGATAGGTAAAAATAGCAAAAACTGTATGACCCTTTCATAAGCCAACCCTATATTTCAGGGGTTGGAAAACTTTAGCTCCTGGCCTGCCAGGGTAAGCCACTGGTGTGTCAGGACGTTTTGTTTACCTGGAGTGTCTGCAGGCACAGAGCCCCTCAGCTCCCAGTGGCCACGGTTTGCCGTTCCCAGCCAATGGGAGCTGCAGGAATTGGTGCCACTTCCCACAGCTCCCATTGGCTGGGAACGGCAAACTGTGGCCACTGGGAGCTGAGGGGCTCTGTGCCTGCAGACGCTCCAGGTAAACAAAACGTCCTGACCCACCAGTGGCTTACCCTGACAGGCCAGGAGCCAACGTTTTCCAATGCCTGCTATATTTTAAAAGTTGGCATCACAAGAAATACTCAGAAGTTTTGTTAGAATTATTTTAATATAATCTAATGAAAAACCTGTTATAATAATAACTGAACAATTACAGTCAATATTTAAAATCAGTAAATGGATATTTAAAACAAGTAACTTAGAACAATATCAGACTTTAAAAAGTCTTAAAATCCTTCAAAGTCTGAATCGCTCTCTGATTCACCAAACAGTTCATTAAACTGTACTTCAGTCACAGCTGCACCTGCATTGTCATCGTGGACGTCGGCAGTGTCATCTTCAGACTCATATTCCTTCTCATCCTCAGCCTCTGTTGTGTCATCATCAAATATGACATCATTTGCTGACCTGTCGAGTGCATTGCTGATACAGCATTTCCAAAATGATTTTTCTATCATTTCCGAGGGAATGGACACCCAGGCATTCTTGACCCATTGGGCGACCAGATTGATTTCGAGCTTCATAAGATTCCCGCCTTTTGTCAACTTTGCCATACCTTAGCACATCCATTCAGACCACATTTTGCATAGCCTGTATTTAAAGGATTTTTTCAGGCAGACATCAAGCGGTTGTAGAACTGAAATTAAGCCTCCAGGTATTAAAGCCAAAGTAGTTTTCATATTTTTGGCCACATTTTTCACTTCATCTGTCTTGTGTGCCCTGAACATGTCCCAGACGAGCATAGCCTGTTTCTTGAAAAGTGTTCCTGGTCTCTTATTCTACATTTTTTCCAGCCATTCAATAATCCCACTTTCATCCATCCATCCATCCCTTTTCGTGTGCATGTACGATGACACCAGCAGGAAATTTCATGTTTTTAGGCAAGGTTTTTCTTTTAAAAATAAAAACAGGAGGAAGCTCTGATCCATGTGCCAAACACGATAAAACCACCATAAAATGGATTTTTTCTTGGCCAGCCGTTTTAATTAAAACTGCTTTTTCACCAACACCAGTTACCGTTCTGTTGCTCGGAGATCGAATGTCATCAGTGTTTCATCCATATTTCCTATTTGTGACAGTTCAAATGCATATTCCTTTTGATGTTTTATAATAAACCTTCGGAAAGATTCGATTTTTTTCTTCCAGATCTCTCGGCAGCTTTTGCGCTATCTTTGTTCGCTGATGAAGACCGAGACCATGATGGTTCATGAAGCAAGTACACCAACCCGCTGATGTGACAAACACTGACGGCTTTTCTGACTTGTATTTGTCGTCTTTCGACATTTGCAGAGCACGCAGACGAATTCCAGTTCTAGTGACAATGTACCCATTTTGTCCACATTCAACAACCCAATTATCGAGATCTTTCTCCAGCTCAGGAAATGAAGCGGACCTCGTTGGAAATTTTTTTCTTGCTTCTTGGCATGTCTTTTAGTGTTGTTTTATTTTTTTGCCATTCTCTTACTTGCTTCTCATTGATAGAGAATTCACAAGCAGCGGCGCAATTATTGTTTGCTTTTGCATATTCAACAACTTTAAGTTTCAACGCTGCATGATAAGCAGACCGTTTTCTTTTGATTTCACCATTGTTCATTTTAAATACTAGTATGAAAATAGATTATTATTATTGTTATAGATTTTGTAGGACTTTATATAGGAATGTCACCTGCTTTATCACTGTCAAATTATTTTTGTTCTTTGTTTATTTCAAAGCAGCACTGTAGATTGGCATGTCTGTGGTGATAATAGGCTATTTAAATTTTATTAGAGATTCCATCAGTTCTGTGCGTTATTTTCATATTGGCTCGAGACTTACGAGGTCCATTTGTAGACATGCATGAAGAGATCAAATTACACAGTAGTGGACTGACACCAGTGCTATAGTACTATCGTTCACTGTATTTGTCTGATTGGCTTGTAAGGTGTAGCATTTTGTGAACTGCATGGGTCAAATGTCATGTAGATCTGCAGCAGTGCTCTTTTAGTACTCATTTCAAGCCAATCTAGTCCACTAAACAAAGCCTTTGCAACTTTAAAAGGCTGCAGTATTGAGATCAATAAATGGGATGGCAAACTTTGGCTCCTGGCCCATTAGGGTAAGCCACTGGCGGGTCGGGACGTTTTGTTTACCTGGAGCATCCGCAGGCATGGAGCTCCTCAGTGGAGTTCACCGTTTCTAGCCACTTCCCGCAACTCCCATTTGCTGGGAATGGCAAATCATGGCCACAGTGAGCTGAGGGGCTCCATGCCTGCAGTTGCTCCAGGTAAACAAAACAACAATGTATTAGATATTCAATTCAATTATTCCATAGAGTTTAAAATCATAAAATTTTGGTGTAGTCCCATTTATAAGCCGATCCCCACTCTTTGATGCTTCACTTTTTTACCAAAAATATTCGGCTTATGAATGATTATATATGGTATTTTTTTCTTTTTTTAGAAGGGATCTAAAGCCTCATGCTTTAGATCATATGCCAACCATTAACTGACAAGGTTTAGGAAGACATCTCGCTATGGGAAGGTTATTTAATAATGGCCTACTTCAGGATTTCTTGTACCTTCCTATAAAACATCTGGTACTGGCCAATCTCAGAGACAGGATACCGGATTAGACAGACCATCACTCTATTACGCTATTGCAGCACCTATAGTCTTATGCCCCCAGTTACACATGTAAAAGCTCTTACGCAGCACAGGTGTAAGTGACTGGCATGTAGTAATCAATTCTGCTGATGCACAAGAAGGACCAGAATTCAACCCACTCCCTCTTATCTCCACAGTGCGAACAGGAGCAAACATTTATATACCATCAGTAGGCACACTGACTGACGGAACAGCCAGGGATCTGCTGTGTAAGAATGTGCCATTTTTCCAGTTACTTTTCAAAGCAGAGTTGAATTTTAAGCTGTCATCTACCTTAGATAGATTAAACTGAACTCTTGGTCTTCTTCAAAGCTGTTCAATTAACATAGACTTGACTGGCTTCATGTGACTCCACATATTTCAAGTAATTTAAAGATCCAAATACAAACTCCAGCACTGACGAATCTGTGGATTTGTGACACTCCTGGAAGACTTTATGTCTACAAGCCAATTAATGGATTACAATGAGACAAATCTTTGACCAGCATAATTTTGCTCCAAAACCATCCTTGGTATTTAAAAGGAAAACTTCACACATGCACAGCTAACAATTTGAAATTTCCAGCGATCCCCTTTCAACATAAATATACTGAGAAATGATTTGACCTCATCAAATAATTTGAAACTTCAGACTCCTGAGATGAACAAATGAGCAAAGTTTCCTCTTAATTGGTTTACTTCATCATTGTGACAGGTTGGATCACAGAAACCCTCTTGGGAGCTGTCACCCGATGTGCCAAGACTACTTCTACCCCTGCCTTCCCTGCCAGCTCAGGGTCCCAGCACCCTGTCTTGCTGAGCCAGACACTCCCGTCTGCTCCAACAAAGACCCTAGGTCTGAATTACTTGCCCCAAAGCTGCAGGTTTACCTGAAAACAGCTCACAGAAGTGTGCTTGTCTTTAACACTCAGATGCCCAACTCCCAATGGGGTCTAAACGCAAAGAAATTCATTTTACCTTGTATAAATGCTTATGCAAACTCATCAATTGTTAACCCTCTATAACACTGATAGGGAGATATGCACAGATGTTTGCTCCCCAAGTATTAATACATATTCTGAGTTAAATAACTTCCCAGATATAGTCTGGAGGACAAGTGCTAGTAATAATAATAGGGCTTAGATTTTTCTGGATGTGATAGCTGATGGATTCCTTCACCAAGTAGTTGAAGAACCAACAAGTGGGGATGCCATTTTAGATTTGGTTTTGGTGAGTAGTGAGGACCTCATAGAAGAAATGGTTGTAGGGGACAACCTTGGTTCGAGTGATCATGAGCTAATTCAGTTCAAACTAGATGGAAGGATAAACAAAAATAGATCCGGGACTAGGGTTTTTGATTTCAAAAGGGCTAACTTTAAAGAATTAAGGAAACTAGTTAGGGAAGTGGATTGGACTGAAGAACTTGTGGATCTAAAGGCAGGAGGAGGCCTGGAATTACTTCAAGTCAAAGTTGCAGAAACTATCAGAAGCCTGCATCCGAAGAAAGGGGGGGAAAAATCATAGGCAGGAGTTGTAGACCAAGCTGGATGAGCAAGCATCTCAGAGAGATGAGATTTCTCCCCCTGAAAATTGTATATTGGTAAACATTTGATTAGTATTGCTTATAGACTGAAAAGTTTACCATTTATAATAATAGCCTTCCTAAATTACAAGATACTTTTTAGTTACACTTTAATGTTTTTCTTTAATATAGCTTATCTTCAATATGCTTGCATGTGTTGTGCAAAGAAGTGATTTGATTCAAAAACTTATTTTACAATATAAGTGCCAAATTCAATTCTGTCACAAGTCTTCTAAAGTCACTGGAGTTGCATTCTCTAGCTTTATGGCTGAATATGGCCCTGAATATCAGACTGTAAAACTTTTGGAAAGATAATTTTACAAGGTGTTACTCATGAAAATGGCTAACTTCACATTTAGTCACCTTCGCTTGCATTCCTTCATATTTCTTTACACCTGTTTTTTTGTATGGAAAGAAGAATCTAGACACATTGTGTGCAGTCTCAGAAAAGGAGAGTGAGCCTTCCCCCAGCATTGGCCAGCTAAACCCAGGGTTGTGAGTTTAATCCTTGAGGAGGCCATTTAGGGATCTGGGGCAAAAATCTGTCTGGGGATTGGTCCTGCTTTGAGCAGGGGGTTGGACTAGATGATCTCCTGAGGTCCCTTTCAACCCTGATATTCTATGATTCTAAAAAGCAGAAAGCCTACAAGGAGTGGAAGATGGGCGGGATTTGCAAGGAAAGCTACCTTATTGAGGTCAGAACATGTAGGGATGAAGTGAGAAAGGCTAAAAGCCATGTAGAGTTGGACCTTGCAAAGGGAATGAAAACCAATAGTAAAAGGTTCTATAGCCATATAAATAAGAAAAAAAACTAAAAGAAGTGGGACCGTTAAACACTGAGGATGGAATGGAGATTAAAGATAATTTAGGCATGGCCCAATATCTAAATAAATACTTTGCCTCAGTCTTTAATAAGGCTAATGAGGAGCTTAGGGATAATGGAAGGATGACAAATGGGAATGAGGATATGAAGGTAGACATTACCACATCCGAGGTAGAAGCCAAACTCGCAGATAGTTAAGGGTTAAGGTCTCTTTTACCTGGAAGGGTTAACAAGCTCAGTGAACCTGGCAAACACCTGACCAGAGGACCAATCAGGGGACAGGATACTTTCAAACCTCGGTGGAGGGAAGCCTTTGTTTGGGTTCTTTGTTTTGGGGGGTGTTCTCTCTTTGGATCTAAGAGGGGCCAGACATATATCCAGGCTCTCCAAGCTTCCTGAAATATTCTCTTCTATTCAGTATAGTGAGTATTAGAAAGGCGAATTAGTCTTTTGATTAATTTCTGTATTTGCAAATGTGTGTTTGCTGAAACAATATTTTACCTCTTTGCTGTATTTGTACTGATGCTAGCTCTCTAGTTTCATAAGCTGTACCCTGTAAACTTCCATTTGGATTTTACAGAGCTAAATTTTACCTTTTCTTTTTTTTCTTTAATTAAAAGCTTTTCTTTTTAAGAACCTGTTTGGTTTTTCCCTTGTTTGAGACCCCAAGGGATTAGTCTGACTCACCAGGGATAGGTGGGGGGAAGAGAGGAGAGGGGAAGGTGAATCCCTCTTTGTTTTAGATTCAAGGAGTTTGAATCAAAGACGTTTTCCCTGACGACCAAGGGAGGGAAAGTCTGGGAGGGGGAATGGTTTATTTCCCTTTGTGTTAAGATCCCAGGAGTTTGGATCTGTGTTCCCCAGGGAAAGGTTTGGGGGAACAGAGAGTGTGCCAAAACACTATATTTTTGGCTGGTGGCAGTGTTACCAGATCTAAGTTAGAATTTAAGCTTAGAAGGATCCATGCAGGTCCCCATCTTTTGGACGCTAAAGTTCAAAGTGGGGAACAAACCTATGACAGAGGAGCTTAGGGATAATGGAAGGATGACAAATGGGAATGAGGATATGAAGGTAGATATTACCACATCCGAGGTAGAAGCCAAACTCGAACAGCTTAATGGGACAAAATCAGAGGGCCCAGATAATCTTCATCCAAGAATATTAAAGGAACTGGCACATGAAATTGCAAGCCCATTGGCAAGAATTTTTAATGAATCGGTAAACTCAGGGGTTGTACCGTACGACTGGAGAATTGCTAACATAGTTCCTATTTTTAAGAAAGGGGAAAAAAGTGATCCAAGTAACTATAGGCCTGTTAGTTTGACATCAGTAGTATGTAAGGTCTTGGAAAAAATTTTGAAGGAGAAAGTAGTTAAAGACATTGAGGTCAATGGTAATTGGGACAAAATACAACATGGTTTCACAAAAGGTAGATCATGCCAAACCAACCTGATCTCCTTCTTTGAGAGGGTAACAGATTTTTTAGACAAAGGAAATGCAGTGGATCTAATTTACCTTGATTTCAGTAAGGCATTTGACACGGTTCCACATGGGGAATTATTAGTTAAATTGGAAATGATGGGGATCAATATGAAAATTGAAAGGTGGATAAGGGAGACTACAACGGGTCCTACTGAAAGGTGAACTGTCAGGCTGGAAGGAGGTTACTAGTGGAGTTCCTCAGGGATCAGTTTTGGGACCAATCTTATTTAGCCTTTTTATTACTGACCTTGGCACAAAAAGCGGGAATGTGCTAATAAAGTTTGCAGATGACACAAAGCTGGGAGGTATTGCTAACACAGAGAATGACCAGGATATCATACAGGAAGATCTGGATGACCTTGTAAACTGGAGTAATAGTAATAAGATTAAATTTAATAGTGAACAGTGCAAGGTCATGCATTTAGGGATTAATAACAAGAATTTTAGTTATAAATTGGGGACGCATCAGTTGGAAGTAACGGAGGAGGAGAAGGACCTTGGAGTATTGGTTGATCACAGGATGACTATGAGCCACGAATGTGATATGGCCGTTAAAAAAGCTAATGCGGTTTTAGGATGCATCAGGTGAGGTATTTCCAGCAAAGATAAGGAGGTGTTAGTACCATTATATAAGGCACTGGTGAGACCTCATCTGGAATATTGTGTGCAGTTCTGGTCTCCAGTGTTTAAGAAGGATGAATTCAAACTGGAACAGGTTCAGAGACGGGCTACTAGGATGATCCGAGGAATGGAAAACCTGTCTTATGAAAGGAGACTCAAAGAGCTTGGCTTGTTTAACCTAACCAAAAGAAGGTTGAGGGGGGATATGATTGCTCTCTACAAATATATCAGAGGGATTAATATTAGAGAGGGAGAGGAATTATTTAAGCTTAGTACCAATGTGGACACAAGAACAAATGGATATAAACTGGACACTAGGAAGTTTAGACGAAGGTTTCTAACCATTAGAGGAGTGAAGTTCTGGAACAGCCTTCCAAGGGGAGTAGTGGGGGCAAAAGACATATCTGGCTTCAAGACTAAGCTTGATAAGTTTATGGAGGGGATAGTATGATGGGATAGCCTAACTTTGGCAATTAATTTGGCAATTGATCTTTGATTATCAGCAGGTAAGTATGCCCAGTGGTCTGTGATGGGATGTTAGATGGGTTGGGATCTGAGTTACTACAGAGAATTCTTTCCTGGGTGCTGGCTGGTGAGTCTTGCCCACATGCTCAGGGTTTAACTGATCGCCACATTTGGGGTCGGGAAGGAATTTTCCTCCAGGTCAAATTGGCAGAGGCCCTGGAGGTTTTTCGCCTTCCTCTGCTGCGTGGGGCACGGGTCACTTGCTGGAGGATTCTCTGCAGCTTGAGGTCTTCAAACCACAATTTGAGGACTTCAATAACTCAGACATAGGTTAGGGGATTGTTATATAAGTGGATGGGTGAGATTCTGTGGCCTGCGTTGTGCAGGAGGTCAGACTAGATGATCATAATGGTCCCTTCTGACCTTAAAGTCTATGAGTCTAAGTAAAAAGTGATTTTACTAAATACAGAAAGTAGGATTTAATGGTTCCAAGTAGTAACAGACAAAACAAAGTAAGTTACCAAGCAAAACAAAACAAAACGTGCAAATCTATGTCTAATCAAACTGAAGACAGATAATCTCACCCTCAGAGATGCTTCAGTAAGTTTTTTCCTCAGACTGGACACCTTCCAGGCCTAGGCACAGTTCTTTCCCCTGGTACAGCTCTTGTTCCAGCTCAGGTGGTAGCTAGGGGATTCTTCATGATGGCTCCTCTCTCCGCTTTGTTCTCTTCCACTCCTTTATATATCTTTTGCATAAGGCAGGAATCCTTTGTCCCTCTCTGGGTTCCCACCCCCTCCTTCTCAATGGAAAGACACTAGGTTGAAGATGGATTCCAGTTCAGGTGACATGATCATGTCACTGCAAGACTTCATTGCCCACTTGCCAGCATACACACATACAGGAAGACTTACAGGTAAAACACACCCATCTGCAGACAATTGTCCTGGTTAATGGGGGTCATCAAGATTCCAAACCACCATTAATGGCCCACACTATGCATAATTACAATAGGCCCTCAGAGTTATATTTCATATTTCTAGTTTCAGATACAAGAGTGGTACATTTATACAAATAGGATGATCACATTCAGTAGATTTGTAAGGTATCATTACAAAGCTTATAGAGACCTTTTGCATTAAACATATTCCAGTTACATTATATTCACTCATTAACATATTTTTATAAAACCATATAGACTGCAACGTCACAATCATGTCTGAGCAAACATCACAAAACACAGAACTGTGTTCCTGAAATGTCAGATTGGACTTGAGGCATTTTGTGGTATGTGTCATGATCTTGAAGTCCTATACTTAGGAAAAGGAAATCAGCAGAAACTGGAGACATATCTGGAAGCAGCATTTTAGGCATACTTTGGTGAGGGGGCGGGCAATAGCAAACTAAATAAATACCAGCTGCCAGTAGAAAGAGCATTGATAGTAGCCTCTCCAGAGTTAAGGCCCCCAATGGGCAAACATTTACTCACATGCTTAACTTCAATTAGATGACTCACTTGCTCAAGTTAATTACATGCCTAAGTGTTTTCAGGATCAGGGCCTAAGGGTGCAGTCAGCTTCCATTATAAAGCTCTATTTTGGTTCCCCTATAACTTTGGCTTGGAATATTGCCAGACATACTCTGGAGGCAAAGAAGATCCTACAATCTTTGAGGAAAATCCACCAAGCTGAGTTACAGGTACTTAAATATCTACCCTGAATCTTTGCCTTTTTTTCCTGAAACTTGTTTCCCTTCAGCTAAAAAGTAGCTCATGCTCCTTGAAAGCTGAGACACTAGCTATACTTTTAGAAAGCAGATTGCAATCAGGCAAAGTTAACAATTTTTTGTTGTAGTTAGTCCCTCCTTTTGTCAAGGTAAATGGGAAGGGTTTTGCCTTTAATGTAAAGATTGACACTAGGTAGATCTGTGAACATGTTAATCTCAATGGGATTGTTTCGCTTTAGGAAGTGTGTTGGTGACAACTAACAAACAGGTTCCTTTAGTGCAGTTAATAGAGGGCCTGTGCTTCTGGAGGTGGAGGGTAAGGGTTTAAGGCTTTGCAGCTGTATGTAGTTTTATTATGGCAAAGCAATAGTCACTTCAAATATAAGTCTGCAACTATACTTCTGTTCTAAGGCTGTGCTTCAGTCTAAATCCAACCCACCCCCCAATTTAAAAAACCTCATGTTTTCATATTTTTAGGTTTGTCTTATTCCCAGTGAGAACGTTTTCTGTGTATTTGGAGGGAGCTGAGTAAGAACACTGTGGAGTTGCAAGACAACGTGATCACTAAAAATGTTTTCTTTTGGAAATATTTGCAAAGTGTCAGTTTATTTGTGCCTATCTGCCCAGTTAATTACAGCACAAAAACTGACACATTGGTAAATTCTGACATTGGCTCAAGCAGGAGGCAGTTTTAAGAGAAGGAAGAATAATATATTTATGAAACTGCTTTTTATCTGAAAACTGGACTGGATTATGTGTAGATGAAGTTGATGGAGACTAACCAAGGCAATAGAGCATATTTTCGTTGCTGAACTGTGAACAAACCACGGCTACTTCTCTAAAGGGGAAACAAACGCCATTTGCATTTTTTCTCAATTGTTGAGAATTTTTTTTATTACATGGGTAGTGAAATAGCTGTTGTCCTTTACTGTGTTTCATTTCTTTAAATGCCTGAGCCTTGTAAATGACAAATAGTTAACTACACTGCCGAGCTCCAGTTCTGCTATGAGCTTCACATGGGCAGCCCATTGTGCCTGTGTTGAGCTCATTGCAAGCTCTGGACCTTAATGACCTTGTTTTTTTAAAAATAAAGTCACTGTCCTTTTGGAGTATATAAAGGGATAACATGCAGAGCTAGTAGTATCACTCTACATAGCCCTAGTGTGTATACACTTGGAATGATATGCCTGTTCAGGAAGCACATGAGAGAGGAAAAACACAAAGAATGGGAACAAATTTGATACAAGGATCAGTTCACAGGAATCCTGCATGAAGAGAGATTGAGGGAGCTAAATGTATAGAATTTAGAAACTACTTAGACGGAACGTGATCATAGTCTATCAAATACCATCAAAGTAACTATTGATGAAGGAAGGGAATTATTTATGGCCTCTGTAGACAGATGGAGCAATGGCTTGAAGTGAAAGGTTTGTGCTAGAAAAAATACTCTTTATAGTAAGAGCAACTGAGAAGTGCTCTAGCCTACCAAGGGAGCAGGCTGAAGCATCTCGGTCGGCTGCAGAGCCTGACATTTTGAAATGGAAGTTTTATCAGGGACTTCAATGGCAGCCGACCCTATGATTGTATGTAAGTAACTAGCTCTGCAGCTGCAATGCCGCAAGGTATTAGTGTTGTGGCACAACTTAAAAGCTGACATGCAACTCACTCTGCCAACATACAGCACTATACAATCTCAGGTGTGTTCTATATCCTAGTCCTAGGTTACAAAATTTGTGTTTAGAAGCACTGTAATGATAGAATAGGGAAACCAACAGTGGGTTACTCAACAGCTGCATAAAATCTATGCAGCTTCTTCCAGCCCTAAGAAAACAATATTGTCTTCCCTAATTTGCTGCTATAAGCAGCCTTCTTATTCTCCACTCTTGGCTCATATTTGAGGTGACAATTGTAGTAAATAAAACATTTCAAACTATATCTGGGGGAAAACCCCTTTGATTACTTTGTTGGAACCACTGTCTTTTGGCATAAGCAAAAATACAGTTTGGATACTGCTATTCCCAGCTAGGAAAACAAAAGTAAGCACGTGGGCTAGAATTGCCAAGAATCATGTTTTGTGTTTCAAACTCAGAGCGTGACAGACTAAATGGGATGCATCTAGCTCCACATCTGTGTATGGAGCCAGCTAACAGATGAACTCTCTGTGTTATGCAAGTGTGATCTGTAAACTCAGATCTATAGAAACTAGTAGGGATAGTTGGATAGAAGTTGGGCAACCATCAGAGCCAGCAGAGACAATACAACTGTCACCTTCAGCACTTTTTTTTTTCCTAGCAAAAGGAAACATCTAGCCCCATGTGATAGGGCAGTAGCAAACATTGTTTTGGACACTTGCAGTGTCCCATTTGCAACCTAGGTTTTTATTGGAGAATCATAACATCTGGAGAAAACATATTAACATAATAATTTCAAACACAAGGAGTTGTGCCTTTGAAAGCCCACTATCTTCCAGCTCAATCCCTAACACTTAAAGAAAGGCTGCAATCCCTTCTATAGGAGTTGCTTTCTCTGCGATTGCCTGGTTGGGACTAAATGCTTCTTACAGGAGTTGCTTCTTACAGAAACATTTCCCAGCATTCATTTCTAGTAGTTGTCTCTCCCAAATTTAAAAGGCAAGCAACTGTAGCCTTAAGGGTCGCATTTTGCCTCTCCCTCTCTGGTAAGTATTCTGAGCCGTCCCCCCACCCTGGCTTTTCCTGTCCCTCATTCATATCCTACACCCAAGTACTACAAGAGGGCCAAAAAGGGGTTGAGGAAAGTCAGAAGAGAAAAATTCTGTAACAACAGACTTCTGTAACTAATACGAGAGTTACTTTTTCTGTTGTTCCAAGTTGCCTGAGCCTCTGACTTGTTTAAGATTTATCTAGATTACTCCCCATTGAGAGTGACTAGTAAATGGTATACACACAACTTAAAGAGATGGGGGGGGGGGGGAAGTTAGGATGCTGAAGCGTTTATTACCTTAGCA
Organism: Mauremys mutica; assembly: GCF_020497125.1. NCBI lineage: Eukaryota > Metazoa > Chordata > Testudines > Geoemydidae > Mauremys > Mauremys mutica. Next base: position 76,211,000 of record NC_059077.1, read on the forward strand.
GTAAATGAAAGGGGTATGTTGAGCTAGATTTCTCTTAATACTACTAATAAATTAAACATGCACCTTAAATTAAGACCACTGAAACTGCAATGCTGCTTGAAAATATGCCTAAGGGGCCATCCCCGTAGGTGGGGATGACTGGGACATAAATCACCCCTACCGCACCTTTTCCCTCTGTCATCTCTTTGTGGCAGAGGAGTCTGGCGGGAGGGAAGGTGACAAAGCTGTTACAATGGTACTGTACCTCTCCTCCTTCTCTTTATTTCAAGGGGAATTCTGAAGTGTCCAAAGCACCAGGTTTACAGCTGCTTTACACTGCCTGTGTGGAGTCAAGAATCAGGCCCCTGGGGTGGAATCCTGGTCCCACTGAAATCAAACGCAAAATTTCAATTGAGTTCACTGAGCCAGGATTTCAACCCAAGTGTCTTATTACTGCATAGTTATTTAGCGCAGGTTAATCAGGGTTAGCTGTTATACCCCTCTTTGCTTCTTAGCACACTGAGTCAATCTCTGTTTCAAGCAAATACATTAGTTGTCCATGATCATTTTTTCTCTTGCCAGTTCTTTCTGTGGTCCCTTTCCTTCTCTTTGAAAGGAGTTCAAATAATCTTGCAGCACATCCTTTATTCCCTTTAGAACTATGTAATGAAGTTATCTGCTCTCTTGCCCTAATGCTGTGTTGCCAGATACAGGTTCTTCGACTTTTCAGACTGAATTGAATGCTGCTTGTTGTAGACCATGCATCTGAAACATTTTCCTTCTGGTCTTGAGAGTTATCCTTTTGCTAACTTTGTTAAACAACTCCTGGTGTTCCTCTGTTCCAAAAACTGAATACTAACCACCTGCTTCATTGAGCAGCAGAGAGATAAAATGCATAGAAAGAACCCCAAAGGATAAAAAGAGAGCAAGGCTCAAAGCCCTGCACAGAAAGTCAATTCACATTTCAGAGCAAAGCTTCTAAAAGTTTTTAATTATTATGCAAACTCATCTTAATCCTTTCATGCCCAGAGCTAGTTTTTTCCTATCACAAGCTCCATTGCTAACGATGGGCTGGCAGAGAATAAGAAGTTCACATCCATCTAATATTACTATGTTAATGTTATCTTTACTTGATTCTTCACTAGCCCACACTGTGTACTTATGTTTCATTTTTTTTTTAAATTAACCAATTAATACCAATATCTAAAGTGCTATTTCAATTGGGCTGATTTAAAATATGGCAATAGTTTCTAAGTCCACAGTCAAAGTGTAGTGTAAATTTAAATTCAAGAGGGAATGTAGCAAATAAAACTGTAAATCAGAATACATCATTATCCGAATTTCTGTTGTTAAGATGAGACATACTTTCCAGGGCTTTAAAGGCAATGCTACTCAGATCCATATGGTGCACACAAAATGCTTTTAAATTTCCAGTCTCCCCATGTTTATGCACTAATGTGTCTGCTTTCCTTGCACCCTCCTACTGTATTTGGATGCATTTTCAGTATTTTATCTATTGCTGTTGCCATGGTGGGCATTAAACTGGCACAAGAGGAAAAAGATGACATTACATATCCTCAGCGGAACATAGCTGGAGCTTGACTGAGCAGAATCTCGATGCATTATACTTTTTGTTTAAATACAGGTAACAATCTGTTTGAGGTGGCTCCCTGTATTATCTTCTAAACTCAGTCTTTCTTCTGACTAAGGCTTCACTATCATAACATTGTAATAGTTGGGTGTAAAGAATGCTAGTTCTTTGAACAGATGCCTGTGCCCAGGGTGCTCCCTTGAATTATTAGCTGTCTCTGTGCTGATGGAAATACAGCATTGACTATTATGTAGGCAGGAAAATACTACATGGGTCTGATTTAAGTATCAGAAGGTGTTAAGCTAAGTCCTGGATGTTCTACAGAGCAACAGATAAAAGGGCACAGTCATAGTGTGCTTGTCCAGTGAGCTGTAATTTAAAAAAAGGTACAAAGCGGTTTCAGTGTAGCAAGATGAACTCTGCAGTGCTGCTGTATAGCGCTACATAAAACATGCTGGGTCTTTGGCACTCTTTAAAAAGTTTTCTATATGATGAAACAAAAGCACCTTAAAAATACTTGTGCATCAGGTAACTTACTGTTTATCTCACTCATTTTTATAACTGAAATATGTGAAAACAGGTCCCAGTTTCAATTTGGCTAAAACCTTCACAGCCTGTAGAGAACAAATTCCTTTTAAATTGTTCATACAATTCTTATCAAGCAGCTGGGTCTGTTAAAGGAAAAAGAAATGAGGAAATCTACTCTCTCTCACCATGAAAAATACTCCCGTGCCTTTTTGATCCAAAGGAAGATCAAAACATCATGTGAAGCTTTTCTTCTGAATTTGTTTTCCAAATCTTATTTCTTAATAACTTATTGCACATTTCAGCTGACCCTATGGCTCTCTTCTAAATCTACTGTTCAACAAGCTAAGAGAGTCAAGCATAGAGCAGGAAATGGGGAGGCAGCACATATGTTAAAATCCCTACTGGGTAGGAAGCCATGTGGCTAGAGCATTCACTTGAGAGGTGGCCAATCCCTGTTCAAATCCCTTTTCTTCCTTAGGAGTAATGGGGACTTGAACCAGAGATCTCCCATATTCTGAGTGAGTACCCTAATTCACTAGGCTAAAGGTTATAAGGGGGGGGTCTTTTGCCCTGGCTGCTTTGTGTGAACTCTCCTGAGGGGCCTGATCCAATAGGTGTGCTTAGAGGCGGCCAACCAGATTAGGCTCCCACACATGATTTAGGTGGCCAAACACCTACCTTCCCTAGTTTGTGAATCGCTCTGGGGCTTACGCTGTAGATAAGCACCCGTGCGTTTAGAGTAAGGCAACAGTGAGCCCAGTGGCAGGGGTGGATTGGGGGGGGGCCTGGGGTAGAGCCGGGGGTCTAGTACCCCCTGGCACATAGGAAAGTCAGGGCCTGTGGCACCAAGTGAATTTAGGGACCTATGTGGGTAGGTGGCTGCCAAGCGGGAGTTCTGCAGATCACAGTGATACCTACAAGCAGGACTCAGGCACCTAAGGATCTTTGAGGATCGTACCCTAAGTAAATTTACTTTTGCTTTTGTTCTATTAGATCAAGGGTGGGCAAACTTTTTGGGCTGAGGGCCACATCTGGGTGGGGAAATTGTATGCAGGGCTCGGGCAGGGGGTTGGGGTGCAGGAGGGAGTGTGGGGTGTGGGAGGGGGTACGGTGTGCAGAAAGGGGCTCAGGACAAGGGATTGGGGCAGAGGAGAGGTGCAGGGTGCATGGGGGGCTGAGGGCAGGGATTTGGGGTGCAGAGTGGAGGAAGGGGCTCAGAGCAGGGGTGCAGGAGGGGTGAGGACTGTGGGAGGGGGCTCAGGGCAGGGGGTTGGGGTGCTGGAGGTGTGCACAGTGCAGGCAGGGGGCTTAGTGCAGGTAGTTGGGGAGTGGGGTGCAGGAGGGGTTTGGGCTCTGGGGTGGCAGCGGCACGCACCGGAGCCAGGGCAGGCTCCCTGCATGCCTGCCATGTCCCCTGCCCCATGCTGCTCCAGGAAGTGCTGCAGCCCCTGGAGGAGTGGGGACGGAGGGCTCCGCATGCGCTGTCCTTGCCTCCAGGTACCTCCCCTGAAGCTCCCATTGGCCGTGGTTCCTCATTCCCGACCAGTGAGAGCTGCTGGGGGTGGTGCCTGGAGGCAAGAGCCCGGAGGCTGCGGGGATGTTGGGCCGGCCGCTGCTGAGAATGGCGTGGGGCCTGTGGCACCATGGGGGGCAATCCCGTAGTTTGCCCACCCCCTCATTTGTTTGAGATCCCTCCAGTTGGTCACAAAGTACATCAGATCCACACACATCAACTATCACATAATGGATTTCTTCTATGTCCAGAGTAATACTAGAGTTTCAGCATCTTAAATCTGACAGTGTCTGGTATCAGGTGTAGCATGGCTCTTACTTTTCACTGTGAGAAGAAATGTTTTTCAAGGCGAAGCCAATCCATCTTCTGACAAATGAGGGAATATTTGTTTTTTGGGTTTTGTTTTTGTTTTTTTTAAAGAAAGAAATTACTAACAATACTGAAAAATATAGTGAATCCTGTTCTGATCACATCATTAAAATGCAGAGGAATCTTCTGGTGCTAGAATAATAAAGTGCACAGGGGAGCAATCTGGTGGAATGAGCAGCCAAACCGCTTGTTGCTCAGTTCTTCTCTAGGGTGTTGAGAGCTTGAGTGGTCTTCATGTGTGTGAAACTTTCAGCTCAGGCAAGCTAAATATCTGTTTGTTTTTGTTAAACCATTTTCCTTCCATGGTTAAGCAGTATAACAGGCAGTGCTCAAATTGGGAGTGGGATGAATAAAGAGGATATAATCCACGCCCTTTTCTTAGCTTCTTTCTAAGAAAATGATTTAACATTTCTTCTAGTAGGAAGAAGATTCAGTTTTTCTTTATGGAAAAATCGTTAGGTTAGACTAGGTATGTGCACTGTTTTCATGAAGCAATATATTAAACTTTTAAGTTTAGATTATACTCATGATAATGATATTAATAGAAATAAAGGTAACTTGTGATATTTTCTATTTGGATTTGTCCTTTTGCTCAAAATCCACTTATATTTTCCCTTTTTATTACTTTGTTCCTTCCAATTTTAATTCATAGGATCTTACATCAAAAAAGTGGTTTGAGCTTAAGAGAGGATTTAAACTATGGTGCATTCATTATGCTCTTTCCTTCACGTCACTGTTGATCACCCTATAAAAACTTTGGGAGGTGGTTGTTAAGGATCAAGTAAACATTGCATAGTAAAAAGTAAAATGGTAACTAGCAACATGTACTGTTTTGAAATGTGCTTGGACCTGATTCTTAGTTCTCCTTTAACTGAGAAGCCAAAGACTTTTTTTTTTCCTCTCACTTTTTGTTAAAAAGAAACAATTTGAGAGAGAGAGGGAGAGAGAGAGAGAGAGGGGTCACTTCAGCATGGAAGATTGAACAGCTAGCCTCCTCCAGCTCTGAAAGAATTAGATTTCACTCTCAAGTTGTGCCATCATCATTAACTCTGAAAAATGTCACGCTCCATTTGTACAAAGAAAATTTCATGAGCAGTCATTGTGAGGACAAAGTTGAAACAGGCTGGACCCTAAAATCTAGCTGTTTATTTCACACAGTCTCAAGGTCACTCATCTTGTTCCTTAGAAGGCAAATTCACAATGGTAGGGACCTCAAACCACAAACAGATCTATTTTGCTGCACCTTGCTTGATTCAGGATCAGAGTGGGTTGATAAGAAAATGTCACCTTTATTGAGTATAGCCCAATTATGATGATTTTGCTAATAGTCATTGTTAGTCTGGGAACATCCAAAATCAGCATTTCTCAAACTGTGAGGCTTGAGTCTCGTTCAGTTGCTCAGACAAGCCACTGGAAAACAGGGGATAGGATTGGGCCAGAGAAAAGGATTTCCTCCCCCTCCCATTATAACTTGACAAAACCATAGCTCCTAGTATTCAGTACTGAACATGTACAACCTAGCAGAAGATCTTTGCTTTGCTGAACCCAAGAAAGACTAAAGAAGCTGCTGTGTCCTCATGTTTAAAACTGGTCCAACACAAAGCATCACTGGTAGTCCCTGGAAAAGATCTCCCACTCCCACCCAATTGGCCCGATGTAGTTTTTTTCCAACAGATAAATGATGGGATTGGTGGATGCAGAAATCCACCTCCTGCTGCTTATGAATTAGATGAAAATAAGAATTTGTTTCCATTTATATTGTCAGTTTTTTCCATGTAAACATACAGTACCAATCCAAAAATCAGCCCCCACGAAGCACGTACAGCACTTGATCGAATCTCTGTGTCCCCAACCAACATGAAATAAGATGTTTCTAACTATTCTCATAAAGAACTCAAAGACTTTGCAGCTTCACTCAAGCAAAAGAGAGGCTGTGAATTTTGGGAGGTAGGGGCAGAAGTGCAAGAATAACAAAACCTTCGTTTTGAAGCAATTCAGTTTAAATTACAAAAGGGATTCAAATTTCACAATATTTTAGAAGTCAAAATAAGGGAGAAGCAAGCTTATCAGCCACGTCAAACCCATATCTTGACTGCTTTTTAGCACAAGAAGACCAGGCAATTTTGTATGTTAATTAAAGCAACTGCAGTAGGCAATAGCCACATTTTAACTGACATAAGGGGGAAACGATTGCCCAATATTACTCTGTAGTCTGGTGCACAGGCAAGGAGAGGCAAAGGGGTCATCTGAGAAGTGCTAAAATGTAAAACCTCCAACAAGAACAATTCCTTTCTAGGTGCTAAAAACAGAAGCCAGATTTTGGGGGGCGGGAAGTGCGTTAACTAATTCCTGACCTATATTCATTATCCTAAGTAACGTTTGTCTAGTATTCCATAGATTTTTTTTTTTGGTCAGTTGTTTTCTAGATGGCTCTCTCCCAGCCTAGCCAAAATGATATACTCTGCATTTTCTACTTGAGGCAAACTGTTCACAAAATGATGTTCCTTTAGATGTTTACAGTGAAGCAAAACCATCCATTTCATTCTTCTCACTCAAGCTGATTGCTTCAAAATGAAGGTTTTGTTATTCCTGCGCTGCTGCTGCTGCCCTCACCTCCCAGTGTCCAAAATTCACAGCCTCTCTTTTGCTTCAGTGAAGCTGCAAAGGCTTTGTGGCCCTAGTGTAAAACACACATCGCTTGCTCATTAAAACTAAGCTTTTGAGGACATGGCTCATTTACTGACCTCTACTAATGGCCTGGGTTTGCGCTCTACTGCAAATCTGAAGTGGCAGAGTTCACAGTAACTGGTATTCGAAGAGGACAGCCAATGCTCCAGGCAGCTGCGATGAATAGTCCCCAGGGTTCCTGTACATTCACATGGAGAGAGCAGGTCTTCCTGACTGCTGCCTTCGTGGCAGATCCTGCACATTGGCCTGTCATTGAAAGGGCTGCCAAACAAGAAAGGGAAGTTGCTGGTCAGTATATTAGGTTGTAAAGCACCTAATTTCTCTCTCTCAGCCCATGTTCCAATATAACAAGATGGGATGTTCACAGCGTGTATATAGTTCATCCTTATTTATATATTAGCATGATCCCCAGGCTAAAGATTGAAGGCACTTTGATTTTCTTGTTCAAAAGTGCTGCTACTTCTGGTCTATACAGTGACAAGCTGGAAGGAAGTCCTTAATAATTGGAGAAGGGAATATACATACAATTTACTTATACTGACAAATGTATCATTTCCCACAATGTAGAAAAAGACATACACCAGGAAAAACTTGGTGAGGAGGGGGAGTGAAGTCCACTACAGGAGAAATCTCTAAGTGGAGCAGCGTATCCCAAAGTGGATGCCTGTTACAGGGACACTAGTCATGATTTAGAATTTTATCATGGATATTTTTAGTAAAAGTCAAGGACAGGTCATGGGCAATACAGAAAAATTCACAGAAGCCCCTGACTTTTACTAAAAATATCCATGATACTATAGGAAGAGACTGGACAGCTGCAGGGTGGCTGGGTGTTCTGGGGCCCCCACCACCCACGGGGGCTCAGAGCTCGAAGGTGTCCCTGCCACCAGTGGCAGAGAGGATCTGCAGGGTCCCCTTCCCCCCCTGCCCTCCAGCAGCAGGGAGCACTGTGGGAATCCCCCAGCTCTCCCATGGCAGCTGGGAGCTTCCGGGTATCCCCGCTGCCCATGGCAGCTGAGAGCTTGGGGGCCCTCTGCCTCAGGCAGCGAGGGTATCTTACAGATCTCTGCTGCTGCGGGAGGCGGCAGGACCCTGCAGCTCCCAGCTGCCAGGGATGAAGTCACTGAGGTCTTTGGATGTTACGGAAGTCCGTGACCTCCATGACAAAATCATAGCCTTAGTCATGATCTGTGCCAATGAACTACAGGATAAGATGCGCGTGCGCACACACACACACACACACTCTAATTTAGCCTGAAACAATAACCCTGTGACACAAACTGACCTCCAGGCAGCACCAGGCACTGCCAAGTATATGAGCAGAGTCTCTAAGCCAAGTGTGATGGCACTAAAGAGATCCAGGATGCTCTGGTCTGGTGAAGGCAGCACCACACATGTGGAGCAATTCCTTATGGCCAGCTAAGGAGCACCAGTATTGGGTTCTGAAAGGAACAGTGTGATTCTTCTCAGCCAAAAGAAGGATCGCTTTTGATGGGGCACAGATGGGGGAGAGGAAGAGGACCTCTTCTTTACAAAAGGCTTAAGGACTCAGTTCTCCCTTCTACAGACATGTGTAACTAAGAGCAGAATAAATCCCTGAAATGCTAGAACTGCAACATGCTAGAGGGGCAGATTAAGTATCAGCCTTGAAATGCTTGGACTCCCTGGACCCACAATTTAAAATCCCAGCAGGATTAACATAGCCGTTCATCCGGCCAAGGCAGATAAATTGAATAAGTTGCATTTTCATGTGTGTGGATCTTTTGGCTGAGACCTTGAAAACGCCAACTCTGTATGGATGCTTTGGGTTCACAGGGCTTTCTTATAAGAATAGTGCCTTTGTCTCTTTGTCACTGACCCAAATTTCCCCTCCTCATTATTGTGCAATGTGTTGCTGCTGCTGCCCACTACCCCTGCTCTGGCTGCTTTTCAATGGTGCCCTGTGTATATGGAGCCAGGTTCTTTCACTACACGAGTGTAAAATCCAGTGAAGTGTAAAGGTGGCTTAGGCAAAGGGACAATCTGGCCCACTGTTTATTAAAAAAACAAAACCCAGTGGTGTTTGTGATGACTTTATGTGCAGATCTGAGCTAGTAAGTTCAGTTTGATAAAAAACTGAAAGGAATAATTGTTTCACTCCAAAAAAATCACACACACACTTTTACATGACACCCCAGCAAGTTAACATCCCCCTTTAAACAATGCAGGGGGCTTGATTCTGTGCTCTGTTACACTGATGTAAATCCAGAACTACTCTTAAGTCACCAAGGAAATGGAGTAGAATTTTTCCCAAAATCTCCTGTGTGAATACTGTCAAACCCTTATGGATTCTCTTACTAAAGTGTTAAGAGAACAAAAAAAACCCACCCAGCTTGTGGTGTCAAAGTATATGACAAATATATATTTTGCCACATAATCTCTCAGTGTGCATCAACAGCATGAAAAACTGCTATCAATCACATGAGAAATGGCTCCGGCAACAAAGCCTGCATGTGAATCTTCATGAGAGACAGATTCTTTGCCGGCTCAGTGAGTTAGAGCGTGTGGCATGGTTTAGGAATGGCAGTCTGAACAAAATGTGTTACGGCAGTATTAGCAACAGCTCACAAAGAGGGAGGGAGAAGAATGCTGTATGCAATATTCTGTACCCTGACAGTGCATGTTTGAGATGAAACCCATGTATGAAGCATCACTGGAATGAGTGTTCTCATTAGTAAGTAATGAGTAGCATTCACAAGTCGTCAGGTGTAACATTCTGAAGTTTCCTTTTACAAATTGGGAGAAATTATTGAAACTTATTCACTTGACCATCTGCATCTTCAGACAGCACTGCCACATTTTTTTTGCATCAAGATATAATGAGAGTTTAATTATAAAAGGTGAGATGGTGATGATAATAAAATTAGAGTGATGAGTTTAATTATCACAGTAGTAAATCTTACACGAGCAGCAACACAACTATCATCTTCTTCTTCTTCTGTATGTGACTTAAAATAGAAAACTAAACATGATGAATTTTAGCTTTACTTAATTGTCATAGAAACAGGTATGACTGAGTCTTTACGTGTGTTTCGCTTTTTTTATATAGGTCTCATCTGACACAGACTTGAATACTGTAATTCTAGCCCCTTTCTGCACTTCCAAGCTAAAAACAGTTTAATGATCAATTATATGTTTGTTTTTTATTTGGTACTACTGTACCTCTGTGTGGCAAGAGTCCTTACTACTGTTGACAGAAGCTGCCCGTCCTTGGCTGAAACTTGCATGACATACTGCGGCTGTCCATTCACAAGACTGCTACACTCCTCCACCGTCTTTACTAGGGGAGCAGCTGAGCTGGTGCAGTCTGGTAAGACTTCAGGCAGGTGACTGCAGCGGCTGGTTGTCATGGTAATAGACAGCAATTACTTTGCTAATGGTTTTCACATTCATACAGGATTTCCATCTAGGAACAGATCAGAAAACAATTTATTAAAGCAGGGCTGTTAACAGTGAATGCAAAATTACAGGCAACCAACATCCCATTAGTTAAAATGAAATAGGGTTGGAGTAGCACCTTATCATCTTACAAATTTTACACACAAACACACACAAAAGAACCCGTGGCATTTAATAACAATGCAGCAGGCACATCTGTGTGTGTAACTGTCCTATTGATCTCTATGAAATGAGAGAGATTTTTTTTAAAAGAAAAAAATAACCCCAACCTATCTACCTCTTGGTATTGAAAGAAAGCTTAAAATACTACTTATAGTTGAAAAATAACTTGCGAAATGTGCATATCTAGGAATCAGCTGCACGTACTGGGTTTCCTTTGTTTTTCTCTGTTGATTTTTAAAGTCATGGTGGTGAGAAATGAAAAGATTGGAACCTTTTGTCTGTCTGTCTCTTTTGCCTGTATTGTAAATGAATGTATTAGGTTCATTTTAACTTGACACTTGCCTCTGACCACAAACTGACAAGATTATGTCTTGAAAGAGAAAGCATATGATAATCTACTCTGTGAAATCCCTCTGTGAAAATAATCCATTATTGCTAAGCGCATTACTTCACCAACACAGCAGAATAGAGAAACAACAAATACCAAGCATTCGTAACACACACACACACACCTAATGATAGCTTGCATGCAGTAATAATTCATGCCACAAGGAGAGGTAAAAATCATAGCATGCACATGGCTCTCTCATTTGTTTGACTCATTTTCCCAACACTTAGAATATATTTTATATGCTGTCCTGGATAGTGGTAATTGCAAACCAAAGGTTACACTAGCAATAAGGGAAGAAGACAGAGCCTTTGGACACACATTCTTTGCAGCTTCACATAATGATGGTCATTATGTCCAGGTGTGATTTTTTTTTTTTTTTTTTTTTTTAAGGCAAGGCGGTGTGAGTCAATGTATAGCACATGGGCACTGTGCCTGGAAACTTGGTTTCCAGTTCTGTCACTGAATCAACATAGCACTGGGCAGATCACTTGGGCCCTGATCCTTTTGGGGAGTTAGGTGCCTAAATACCTCTTGAGGCTCTGGGCTTAACTTTTCTAGACCTTCGTTTCTCCATCTATAAAATGTGAATGGTCCCCATCTTCCTTTGTAATATGCCTTGAGATCCATGGATGTAAAATACCACTTTAAGTGCTATGAATGATTATTATTCTTTGTGCAAATTGGAGCCAGACCTATATTGTGCCAAAGTGTTTCTGTCTGTGCACAACATTTAGTCTATTTAAAAACCCAAAACTTAATTCACGTTTCAGCCATTATTATTTGTATAGTACTGCATGCTAGGAATCAAACCGTGCATTTAAATATTAATCATTACTTCTTTTAAGAGCCCTTTAGAAAGGTGTGTTTAAAGAATGAATTAATGCAACTGGATCTCGTTGGATTTGAATAGACACTGGAATATCACTTTTTTTTTTTTTAAAGTTTCCTGACTGGATCTCTTTGGGAGATGCAAGGATGTGATGGTGATGCCATGTCATTTGTACACTGCAAGCTTCAGAATGGATGCAGGCCTTCTTAGACAGGTTTCTAAGAATAGGAAAGAATGCCTGGGAACGTGTGTGTTTTAATGGGATCGTTTTCAGCTACTTTTCAAACTCTGTACCCCAGAGAGAAGTGGATGCTGATGAGCCAGCTTACAGTAGTTTCAATGTTCAGAGAACAGGGAAAAGAAAGAAATCACATTCTGACCCTCATTTACAATGAAAATGAAGCAAATGACTAATTTCAAAACCATTAGCACATAAAAGATGAAGACTTCTTATGAGAATAGGACCCACAGGATTTCCAAGGAGAGTGTGCAGGGACATGATTACCAGTAACACTTCTGTTTTAAAATACATGCTGAGACTGTTCAACAAGAATATGCAGCAGCAGAGTAGCTGCTTCATTAAACTTAAATAGCCTACACAGTACTGTGCTTACAGACCCATGCTACAGAATTATATATTTCCTTTCTGGTTGCTTCACTGACCTCATTATGTACAACAGCAAATTTATTGTTCCATATAAAGTGACCATCCAAGCCTTTGCAAACACATTCATCAGCCATTTGACAAATTTTTAAGAGCATTTTCTGAAACACCAGATGATGCAACTAACTGCAGACTATTAAAGCACACAGAACTCTTAGTTGTAGCCATCTCCATCTGTGATGTTAATTCAAATCCTTGTACACAGCACTGCCTTGACATTCCAGGCTAGTGGAGCAACCTTGCCCTATTCTTTTGTCTAACTTAATAATTTTCACTTCTCTAATGGGAAAAAAAAACATTTTAACAAAATCGATAATGACATTAATTTAGGCCTTGAGAATAATTTTTTTAAAATTTTGTTTCAATTCTAGCATAGATGTAACTAACTTGATTCCAAACATGGTACCCCTGGGAATGTATTTCATGCAAACTGCATCCCACAGTATATGCTTGGAATTAATACAATTACAGGCTTAAATAATAAGCACATATCATACTCTGAGGTGAAGACCAAGATTAATTGTCCTGAGAGGTACATACTGACTAAGGCAAAGCTGAAGTCAATGTTGATTCTGAAGAACAATAAATCTTTATAGCCAATAAAACTCCAAATTAATTCAGAATGTTTTCCATCCAAAATATGTAGAAATCTCACCATTGTGGCCACAAATATCTTAGCAGAAGAGGAGAGATTAAGAGCAAAGGCAAGGAAGAAAATGTGTCTTTCCATCTGGCATTTAATGAGAGATATAATACTGAGGAGGTCGGAGGACTATTTCAGATGCCAGGAGTTGCAGAGAAAGGCAGCGCTAATACAAAGTGACAAGACCATTTGAAAAGATCGAGATGAACAGAAAAGGTACTAGGGAGATAAACTTGCCCCAAACTTTGAAATTGGAAACCCCAGGAGGGCAGTCCTAGACTCGATCCTGTTTCTAATGAGAGCTGGCAATGAGTATGTAGTAACAAGGGTATACTTACTGACACGCTTCAGAAAATTTTTATAATCTGTCATTTCCTCTCTCTGCCTTGATTACTGCAACCTTCTCGTCTGGACTCTGATTCCCACCTTGCCCCTCTCTTATCTAACCAAAATTCTACTGAGAAAATTATCTCCCTATTCTCCCAGTGACTACCATGTGCCTGCTGAATGATGGTAGTACTTTGCACTTACATGTCACACTTTTTTTTGAGAAACTTGAAGCATCTTACAACAAATAATATAGTACATCTCAATACACCCCTGTGAGGCAGAGAAGTGGAGAGTGGAACTGAGGCCCAAAAAGTGTTTAAGTAAATTGCACAAGGTTATTCTGGAAGTCTGTGGCAGAGCCAGGACCATATTTCCTGAATCCTAGTCTTCTGCTTTAGCCAGAAGGCCATATCCTTCTCCCCATAATGACTTATTCAAAATTACAAGATGCTATTCCAGCAAAGGTCAGCCCTAGCTTATACGCACTCTCTTCCTTCCTGATCTGCTTGCTCCCACCCAATGTGGTACAATACAGCTCACTGGTGGTATAATCCCCCTCCCCTTTTTATTTTAAAAATTATTATTCCAAGCCCCTTTCTGTGGGCTTTTCAAACATAAAAGCAGACAATATACAGATCAGGAAGCCTGTCTGTCTCTGTCTCTCTTCCCTCCTCCCCCAACGAAGGGGCAACATGTGATACAGGGGCTATAAGTAGGCCCTTAGACACAAGTGCCACCAAATGTTGGCAATCCACAGTATGAAATGAAGTTATAGGCCTTTGTTTCTTGGCTACACCAACAGCTGAGTATTCCTAACAAACAGTTACTTAAATAGCTTTTCTTCTTAGAAGGATTTTCCTCCTGTAAGAGACTTGTAACTCTGGGATTAAGAGAAACTACAGGACTCCAGAAATAACTGTATGCAAGGCACCTGGACTCTTATTAAGTTATATTCAAACATATGGAGATGTCAAAAACCAGCCTCAACAGCCAGGGAAGGAATTTCAGCAGCTCACCTGAATTTACAATGGGCACATACATTGAATCTTCAGTACACTTTTGACTATTGTGCATAAATTGAATTCATTTCTTAAACCCATAAAGCACCATCATGCTAATGAATTCAATTACAATAGTGGATTTTCAGTTTAGCCATGAGGGAATCTCTTTTCAGAGCTTCAGTAGAAACCCTGAGTGGTTTGGAATGGAGTCACAGGAGACAAAAAAGCTCTTATACTGTAAGGCAGTAGGAGGCAAAAGTTATACAAATATTTAAGTGGAGCTCTTGTGTAAACTGTCCATTTGTGCTTCTTCAGCACCCTTATTAAAAACAGCACATAATGCATCTGTTGTATTCATATGCTTGGAAATCCATTCTCTTTTCCCATTCTACATTCCCAGAAGCCTCTGATTCATTTCAAGAAATGCAACTCAAACATATCAATAAGCTTTGAGACTTTAGAACCAATGGGGGGGGGGGGGGAACCACACTAACTTGTTAGCAAGAGAAGGTTTCCCTAAGGAGTGTTATAGTCATGGAAAAACAAAAACCAAATCTATGGGGGAGCTTTGGTTCCTATTAATTTATTTTTACATTCCTTAAGAAAATTTATCTGTCTCTCCAGAATCTTTCCCCCCAGTTTAACATTACCTGTTGCTCACTGTTTTTAAGTTATCATTAAGCATCAGGGAGAAGTGTCAAGCTAGTGATGTTCAAGGCCAAATGGGAAAGCAAGGCACATATTGCTCTTATCAATCCTTACGTGACTTGATAAGGTCATGTTTTCTAAGGACCTCAGTGGAGCCCCTCAATTTGCCTGACAAATTTTGCTGGTGAAGATGAATCCGTTTTGCCCAGAAGTCTTTATGAAAATATGGCACACAAAAAATGAGGTTTGTGTTCATATGCTTTTGCTATTATTAAAAACTGCATATTTTTATTTCAGGACAGTTTAATGTTTTTTTAATATATATGACTGTATTGCAGAACAGGAGTACTTACCTATGTCAATGTCATTCTGAAAAATCATTTGAGGACTGCCAGAAGGTGGGCTTGTCCTTTCAAGGGAGTTTTGCTCAGCCCTACCTGTGCTAGTTAACTTTCTCCTCAGGCAATGAGTATTTAGGTTTCCATTAAGAAAGTGGAAGCCTGCTCATCTCACTGAGAAGGGAGATGGAAGACTCTCTTGCAGAAAGGTCAGGTGGGTGATACAAAGGGCAGAGGGAGGCTGACTCTCTGTAATGAGCTTGAAAAGCGGGTCTGGGGGACCTTGAGCCTTGACACAAGGGTAATTGGGAAGCCCTGGGAAAAGGTACTGCTGTAAGCAGTGTTGAAAGGAATTGATGCTTGCAGTTTGCTTAGAGAGTTGAGGCTGGGACTTCAATGAGGGTGGGAGGGAGAACCCCTATGATGACTTTGTGCCACCAGGGAAAGTGAACTGCTGAACTCATGAGGGAGCTAGAACAGTAACCCAAGAGGGAGCTAGAATAGGAACTACTACCCAGAGAGGATGAAGATGTTAGGTAACCCTGGGAGGATGCAGCCTGAGCAAACCGTGGAAGAGCTCTGTAGTCACAGGTCAGCTACAAGATGGCTTTGTTTCCATTAGACTTGTTCTATTAATTCTTGAAAGGGTGGATGTGTGTGATATACCTGGAGGGCTTTGTCATGTCACTGATCCAGCAGTACTGGAAGCTGGAGGACCACTGTGGGGAGACAGTAAATTTACCAGAGTGGGGAGATAAAGGTAGATACCTTACCTACCTTGGCTTCTGGAAAGGCAATATTGCCACATATGGTGGGCTCTATGTGGGCTCTAGATTAGAAACTAGCATAAACCCTGAAGCACGAGGTTTAATATTCTTTCAAAAAATTCTTATAACTGATAACTCTGGATAGTCTTTTCATATAAATGTTCAATCCTCTTGCATGTTATTGGCCCCAGTGGCTTCCTGGGGCAATGAGTTATACAGTCTAATTATAAACTGTGGGGGGGGGAAGTATTTCCTTTTATTGGCTTTGGATTTCCTATCCTATTTTCACTGAAGATTCCCCTGCTCGTGCATAAACACAGAGAGCAGAAGTTCTTCCTCTAACTTCTACCATTCATTATCTTCACATAATTCCTCTCCTCCCTTATCTTCGTTCTAAGGTAGAATCTTAATGTTTTCAATCTCTTCATATGTTTTTTTTCCCCACACTCCACAACCTTCTCTGACCCTTTTTGAGATTGGTATTGCAGACAAGTATCAGGGGGTAGCAGTGTTAGTCTGTATCCACAAAAACAACAAGGAGTCCAGTGGCACCTTAAACACTAACAGATTTATTTAGGCTTAAGCTTTCGTGAGTAAAAAACCCCCACTTCTTCAGATGCATGGACCTATGCATCTGAAGAAGTGGGGGTTTTTACCCATAAAAGCTTATGCCTAAATAAATCTGTCTTTATGGTGCCACCGGACTCCTTGTTGGTATTGCACACACTATTTCAGATAAGGCCCACTCCACTGATCTTCTATATCTTTAAAACATAATCCCAACTATACATATAAAATGATGGGGATCTAAATTACCTGTTACCACTCAAGAAAGAGATCTTGGAGTCATTGTGGATAGTTCTCTGAAAACATCCATTCAATGTGCAACAGCAGTCAAAAAAGTGAACAGAATGCTGGGAACCATTAAGAAAGGAATAGATAAGACAGGAAAATATCATATTGCCTCTATGTAAATCCATGGTACGCCCACATCTTGAATACTGCATGCAGATGTGGTTGCTTCATCTCAAAGGGCAACAAAAATTATTAGGGATATGAAACGGCTTCCATATGAGGATAGATTTATAAGATTGGGACTTTTCAGCTTGGAAAAGAGATGAATGGGGGGGGGAATATGATTGAGGTCTATAACATCATGACTGGTGTAGAGAAAGTAAATAAGGAAGTGTTATTTACTCCTCATAATACAAGAACTAGGGATCACCAAATGAAATTAACAGGCAGCAGTTTCAGAACAAACAAAAGGAGTATTTCTTCACACAACGCACAATCAACCCGTGGAACTGTTTGCCAGAGGATGTTGTGAAGGCCAAGACTATAAGAGGGTTCAAAAAAGAGCTAAATAAATTCATGGAGGATAGGTCCATCAATGGCTATTAGCCAGGATGGGCAGGGATGGTGTCCCTGGCCTCTGTTTGCCAGAATCTGGAAATGAGCGACAGGGGATGGATCACTTGATGATTCCCTGTTCTGTTAATTCCCTCTGGGGCACCTGGCACTGGCCACTATCGGAAGACAGGATACTGGGCTAGATGGACCTTTGGTCTGACCCAGTATGGCCGTTCTTATGTTCTTATTATAGTATTCTCCATATTATTCACCATCCCAGCCCACAGGCACTTGTGCGGCTGAGCACAACTCCTTAAAGCTCCAGGCCATTCTGTGACTTTTTTTCTAACTCTCCTACAGCTCTGGGCAAGTCTGACCCCAGCTGCAGTTTGCGTGCTGCATTTGCCTTCCCTGACAGTTCTCAGAACCGGAATTCCCTGGTTGCTACCTTTCACTTATCACCTTTCCCTTTACTTGGGCATCCAGATGGCTCTGAGATGCAGTGAGAGACTAAGATGATCATGTGTTTAAAACACAGGCACAGGAGACAGGAGGCCTGGATTCTGTTGTGTGGACAAATGACTTAACCTCTCTGCCCCTATTTTCACTTAAAACACAAAATAGGGACCAGGATTCTTAGCCACCATAATATTGTTAAAGTTGCAAAATCATGTATTCATTGGCACACAGGAGCTGAATTAACTGACCTGTGGGATTTCTGAATGCTTGACTTTGCAACCATAATGTTCTCTCAACATAGTTTCTGTATTATTTCCCCAGGATTTTTTGTAAAAATCAAAACTGAACTGCCCCAGAAATTCTGTCATGTGGAATCATAGTGAAACTTGCATGGCTCCAATCCTGCCGATGAATCTTTAGATCCACTGCACAGACTTCTGCCACTTGAGCTAATGGAGTAAGTGATGGCAGAGGCAGTAGGTTGTCATCCTATATGTCACAGACCAGTTCTATAGGGGGATGAGACACTTTTTGCGACTGGGTTTCACAGATATCATCTGACAGAAGAGGAACTGTGAAACTCAGGAATCCTGGGTCTATTCCAGGCTCCTGAACGGAGTGGTCGCTAATAGTCAAAGACCCTTCTTCCCCTGTCCCCTCCAGTCTATGTCTATCTTATTGCTGTCTAACCCACCCCAGCTCCTCATCTGATTTCAACTGCCACCCACTACCGCTCTGGATTCCTTGTCCCAGTTTCCTGGTCCTATCTCTCCCCCCTCATCCCTCAAATGGATGTTCCAGACTGGCAAAACTATAAGGCTTCCCAACATTTCAAACACTTCACATTCTAAATTTTTGGTTCCTTAACTATAGGCTAGCTCTGCCTACAACAAAGCATATTCAGAACCTCTGATTAAAAGGGATTATAAGTGCAGCAACCTCCATTGTAGCTAGTCACCAAAGATTGAAACCGAGCCATCCAGACTTAAAAGCATGAGCTTCTACTACTTGAGTTCAAGATATAACTCCCTTAGCTGGTAGCTATACAGTTATCCTCTAAAAATCCACCAGAGGAGGGCACAAAACACATGTTGGACAGTGAATTACAAAAGTTCCAAATATTATTATTAGACCTTTAATACTTTTCACAATGAACATCAGCGGGGGATCAACTGGGAGTTTAAGAATATTTGGAAAACAATTTTAGAATAACCTTCAGTGCTGTGGTTTAAAAGAAAAAAAGCCTGTTAAAACTCATAACTTAGCAGCATTCAGTGTTGAAAAAAAAATGCTTCTAGGAGCTATGGGATACAAGTTGAGAATGTTGAAACAGGAAGATGTTATGCTTAGTTACCACTTGGGCAAGACATGCTATGTAATACTTGCAAGATTTCACTGTAATGTTTTACAATATATAGTAGCGCAATGCTGATTCCATTGATATTGTTGAGCAATTCATGCTGATTTTATTTCAGCCCACATCTTACTAGGTTTTGAATACTGTAGATCACAATTTTCAGCTCAGGTGATCTGAACATGCAGAGCTTTAAAATTGCTAGGCTCTAAACTGTATATTAACTACAATTTTATAAACCTGCATGTCCGAGAACTGAGTGCCACTACTACTAGACAGTGGCACAAAGCAATTCAGTGTGAATCACAGAAATGTAGGACTGGAAGGGACATCAGCAGGTCATCTAGTCCAACCCCTGCACTGAGGCAGGACTGAGTAATAACAACTAAACCATCCTTGACAGGTGTTTGTCTAACCTCTTAAAAAAACTCCAATGACTGCTATTCCATAACCTCTCTAGGTAATTTGTCCAGTGCTTAACTACCCTTACAGTTAGGAAGTTTCTCCTAATGTCTAACCTAAATCTCCCTTGCTACAATTTAAGCCCATTGCTTCTTATCCTTTCCTCAGTGGTTAAGGAGAACAATTTATAAACAAGCTTCTCTTTATAAACAACCTTTTTATTTACTTGAAAACGTATCTTGTTGTTCACCATTCTTCCCCCCCCCCCCCCGCCCCATCTTCTCTTCAGACTAAACAAACCCATTTTTTCAATCTTTCCTCATAGGTCATATTTTCTAGGCCTTTGATCATTTTTGTTCTTCTCTGGACTTTCTTCAGTTTGTCCATATCTTTTTCCAAAGTGAGGTGCCCAGAACTGGACACCTCACTTCAGCTGCAGCCTTATCAGTGCTGAGTAGAGTGAAGAATTATGTCTCATGTCTTGCTTTTAACACTCCTCCTAATACATCTGAGAATGTTTGGTTTTTTGCAAAAGCATTACATTATTGACTCATAGTTTGTGATCCACTATAACCCAAGATCCTTTTCTGCAGTATTCCTTCCTAGGCAGTCATTTCCCATTTTCTATTTTTGCAATTGATTGTTCCTTCCTAAGTGTAGTATTTTGCATTTGTCCTTATTGAATTTCATCCTATTTTGTTTCAAATCATTTCTCCAGTTTGTCGAGATCACTTTGAATTCTAATCCTGTCCTCCAAAGCGCTTGCAATCCTTCACAGCTTGGTATTGTTCACAAACTTTATTAATGTAGTTTCTATGCCATTATCCAAATAATGTATGAAGATAATGAATAGAACCAGACTAAGGACAGATCCCTGAATGTTCCTTTATTCGTTGTATGTTTTCAAAATGTCTGCCCATCCATAAATCAACGCTCCTGTTTGGATGCCCTGAATTTCAAACCATTTTCAATTAGAGGATGTGACTACTTTTTTTTTTTCTTTTTAATCTTAAAGCCAGAGAGGTCCTTCGCCCCCACTGTTTCCCTCGGTAGGCTGTTCCAGAATTTCACGCCCCTGATGGTTAGAAACCTTCATCTAATTTCAAGTTTGGTTGGATTTGAAACAAACTAAGTTCATGATGTTTGCCAAATGAATAAATACTTAAACTAGCCAAGCTTTGGGCCACATTTACAAAGGCAGTTAGGCTTCTACGTCCAATACTTTGGCCCCACTGACATTTTCAAAATCATAGCTCAGCTGCTACCTAATCCTGTAAGTGCCTAAGTCTCCTTTGCATTTAATTTTCCACCAATAGGCATGCATGACGACACTCCGCAGCTAACCAGCAGCTTGGAGCCCTCGCGTAGGCCAAAGCCGTGGAGCTGCCACAGTAAGCTTCTCAAACCATATTCCCCTGCCCAGCTCATCAGTGGGGCCTGATCCTGTGGGCATGCTTTGAGAGTGCCCATAGCATCAGCAGATCCTGCACAGAAGACAGCGAGTGGGCTAGCGTGTGTGTCCAGAATACCCAATAGCCCAGTGGTTAGGGCACTCCCTTGGTGTATGAGACTCAAATTTGAATCTCCACTTTGCCTATATGAAGCAGGACCTTGAAGCCAGGTCTCCCACAACCCAGATGAATGCCCTAGACACTAGGTTGTAGCCTCTCTCTCTCTCTGGCCCAGTGAATATTTAATGGTTTATACAACAGCAACAACAAGGAAGATTGGGAATGCTCCCACACCACTCCAGAATAGCCCAGAGCTACACCTGGGCTCAAGTTCAGAAGAGAAGGGATTTGAATCTTGGTCTCCCACATCCCAGGCAAGTGCCCTAACCACTGGGCTATTGGGTATTCTGGGGTGGGGTGGTCTATTTCTCTAGTTTTTCAGAATAAATGTGCCTAAAGGCAGCTCAGCCCTAATGCCAGGAGAGGGTTCATGGCTGAGAACCCTGAACAGAGAGAGGGGCCTATCAGTCTAGTGTCTAAGGTTCAGATCACTGGCAATTAGGCATATAAGTACCTTTGAATTTGAACCAAAACCCTTTGCATTTGGCCACCTGCCTAGCTTAGGTGATTCCCTGCTCAATTTGCTCACTTTTGAGTATCCCTTTCATAGATGCCCAACTCTCTGTGTATAATGCAGGTAGCCTGAGCCAGCTAACTCGGAGTTGAGAATTCCACTATACAGCTAAGGCACATACGTATCTTTACGAATCTGGCCCTTCAGTTTTATTCATAAGTATTCCATTAACAGAAATAAATACAGAGTTAATGTAAGGCTGATCTGAAAAGGGGGTAGAAAACAGAGGTTGTGTCGGTCTTTCTTTCTTTAGATGTATAAAGGGGTGCTATGTTTTTCTTAGCACTAGAAAGTCAGGACATGTGGGTCTTGTTTTTCTCAGAAGATTTTCTGGGACACTGGACAAATAGGAGGAGGAAACCATGACTCAGCACATCCTCTGTTCTGACCAGATTTTCCCAGACCAATCCAAATACTTCCTGAACTGTGCCAGCTGTCTCCAGGCTCCTTTGTGGAGCAGGGGATTGCAGATACCTTGTGTCACTGCAATGTGTCTTTGAGTGGATGGACTTTCTAGTGCCTGGGTTTCTGCCAGCAGAAGCTGGTGGAACACAGGCGTGAATAAAGTCCCAGGAGTCTATCACTTAAGCACAATCTAGAAAAACAAAGTAATATGTGCTTCCAGTTACACTCTGCAAGTTCCTGACAGAATGTTGTTGTTGTAACCCAAGTCTTCAAATAGGCTACTTAAATTGCACCTTCTTATTGCACACATAATATGTGATTCAGCTCCACTGAAGTCAATAGGAATCTTTTTATTTGTATACCCAACACAACCTTGTAAATTTAAGGCCAATAGACTTGCAACTAGCTGGCTGACACCTACAAATTTTATAGCTTTGGGTCTAGATGCCATTTGAAAAAGTGGCCTGACTCCTAGGGCTGATCTACATTACAAAATTAGATTGACCCAGCTACATCACTCAGTGGTATGAAAAAATCCACACTCCCAAGTGATGTAGTTAAGCTGATCTTAGTCCCTGTACAGACAGCACTAGGTCGATGGAAAAACTGTTCTGTCAATCTAGCAACCGCCTCTCAGGGAGGTGGATTTACTACGGTGATGGAAGAACCGCTCCCGTCACTATATAAGCACAAAAATAATAGTTTAGTGAGATTGTATTGGAGAAACTGACTGCCTACTGCTCAAAATTTAAACAAACTTCTCTGATGACTGGCGTCAAAACTGACAAAAGTAAGGACATTCAGAATTGAAGTCCGAGGACTCATCTCTGTTGGGGAACAGAGATTTTTGATTTCAGCCTGCCGTAGATAGGCAAACTTGGTATTTACACTGGTAGAACTTATCCCCTCCTCCTACAATTAAAGTAAGCAAAACGCCACTAGCGTAAATACTACTGGCTACATCAGGTACCTGTACCAAAGTCTGAACTCAGGACAACTGTACCCTTAATTCACATTGCTGTACCCAGATATTTCAGCAGGGATGTTTGTACTGCCAACCAGGCAAGTTCAAAAATTAGCCTGGTTTGTAAGCTGCTCTCTGTTCCTATGCTCATCACAAACAGGGGAGCAGACTTACTCTACTGGGTGCAGCAGAGTACTAGCTTGCAGCTGTGTCCAGCAGAGACTTCTGACTGCTGCAGCATCAGGTATAGCTCTGGCAGAAACCTAGCAACTTCACACAAGAGGCCAGTGTTAGTGTTCCAAAACTGCAGCACTGACAAAAATTAATGTGAGAGCTGGCAACCTTGGGATGGTTCACTTTTCTTTTGATTAGGTCTATATGAATTGGGAAGTGTCATTTTTCACCATAATTGTTTCATAACTAAATATAGCTTCTTAGCATTGCCTGATGAGAGTGAAGCGGAACTGGTGGTGTCTTCCCAAAGCATGTGGTTCTATTGTTGCCAAGAACTAGGTCACTTGGAATATGTACATAGCACATTTTTTATATTTAAAGGCATATTTTAAAGGACAAAATTTTCAAACTGGAGTGCCTAGACTCCGGTGACTAAATCCTCGTAGACCCCTAGGCATACGTGGGCAGTTTTCAGATGGGCTGGTATTCACAGATTTCATTGTAGTAAATGGGAGCTAGAGGTGGTCGTCTTTCCTCTAAATCAGATCACTTACATAGGTGCCTAAAAAGTGGCTTTAGGAACCAAACATTAGACACTCAGCTTTAATTTTTGGCCTCAAGGTGCTAAGAAGAGATTTAACCATGACTCCCTTTACTTCAATGGGAGTCACATGGCAAACCTCCATGCACCACTTTTGGTAATGTTAAAATCTTCAAGTACTCGATTTAGTAAATATTCTTGTCTGGATAAGAGCAACCTTCTTTGTACAGTATTTATTATTGCTATTGCACTTCCCTTTAAGGGGGAACTGATTTCAGCCTGCCGTAGGGGGGTATGGGAAGAGGAAAGGGATCTCCACTACCTCCGAGAGAGGGGTGCATACCAGAGTCACAAGAAGACATGTTTTGCTGGGACTCTAGCTCTGTCTATCTGGATAACAGACCCTTCACTTGCAGTGAAAGGCATAGTCTGACCCTGTGTGACATTCTTTCCATATAGCGTGTTTTCTCTTGTTTTGTGAAGCTGACCTCAGATTGTCTTTCACATTTATAAGCTGAAGGGAGAGATTAAACCAGAGCACTTTGGAACAACTAACAAAACAAAGACAACCAGCCCACTAAGAAAAGGAGCGCGCAGGGAGTTCGAACTATCGCATCTAGATTAGACGCGATAGTTCGAACTCCGAGAAGTCGAACTCACCGCGTCGACCCGGCAGGTAAGTGTAGACTAGCCCTAAAGTGTGCAGCAAGCCACGCCCTTAGTTTACATTAACTGTAGGAGGAAATTTAGGGGATAGTGGTCAGAGTCAAATCCCTCATTTAGAACTACAGCCTTGTCTACCTAGGGAAATGGTTGTGGTTTTGTCTTTATTAAAGTCTCACCATTGTTACCACTAGGCCAACCAATGGACTGCTGCCTGCTGCCACCCTTTTAATCCCTAAAGTCCCAGTCCTGCAAACACTTAATTTTACAAATTGCGGGTCTCATTCTCCATTCATGCTGGCTATGAACTATAAGAGAGGACTCCCACACAGATCCTGATCTTGCAAAGGCTGCCTACCACATGTGCTTAACTTCATGCAATGTGTAACTCTGGACTATTCTCAGTGTACAAAGTTGAGCACATTTGGAAGCCTCTGCAAGATTGGAGCCTTGGTCTTCTAATGCTGCTCAGAGAAGGTCTAATCAATATAGTGATTCAAAGGCAGGCTAGCAGCCTCTCTGTGTTAGGGCTCACAATGATGCTAATAGTGGTGGAGCAGGTTAGCAGTGGGGGGTAATTTTTGAAAACAAAATTCTCTAAGGCAAAAAGGCCTGAGTTGGCAAGTGACTTGAAAAACTAAAAAATTCCAAAGATCAGACCCAATGAATAATACGGTCCCAATCTTTGATTAATTTTATTCCCTAAATTATATCATCTAAATTCTCTGCAGTGTTAGTAACTCATGATTTTATTGAGTCTTTTGTGATATTTGGGGCTTTTATTAAAGGCCCAGTAAGTTTCCAGTCCTCATGGTTGAAGAGAGAAGCTTGAAAATGTGAAACCTAAAGTTTCACAAATCCGAAGGCAAATAAAACACAATACCCACCACTCAGCATGAACTGTGTTTAGTATTTCTGGATTTTGAGGGGCCTAATTTTTTTTTAAACAGATGATTTTGGCAATTCTGACTTTACAAATTTCACACGGACATCAAAGGCTTTTTTACAAGCCTATTAAACAGCCTGGACAATATTTTTGTTGGTTTTTTAAAGGTTAAAATTGACTTTTTTGAAAGCCAAGTGAATGCAGTATCTAAAATTGTTGTTTTTATCCTAATCATATCACCGTTTCAATGCATACTAATATAACTTGATATTGTCAATGTATTTTTCATTAGCTTCCTTTCCATCTCTCAGTCTACATAGCCATTTCATATTAAAATGATTTTCTATACCAACCACCTCTCTCTCATCCTACAAACCCCAAGCACTTTATTCCATGAAGCCTTTCAGTAGTGAACCATGCATCTGCATCATCTGGGGTTGAATACTGCAGTTTGTGTGCACTGAGGTACAGTGGGATTTTAGGTGCGGATGGAACAGATAGTGCCTTTTCTCCTTATATTGTTTGTCTAGTATCAGGACTAGATTATCAGCCCCTTGGGGTGGGGGCCAGCTCTTTTAATGTTTTATCCAGTGCTGAGCCCACTGTTGGTACTCAATAAATAAATAAAACATAGCATGTATATAGTACTTTATTCCCTGAAAGCACTCTCTTGCATTAACTTATTTATATATGTGCTGTCTCAAAATAATGGTGGGTAATCAGCCTATGTAATCTTGTGGGCTTGCCAGCTAACCCTCCCCACAAAAAGAACGTACTTTGTATTTTATCCTGTAGTGATTTAGTTGGCACTGGTTTAGCATCTGGTGTTTATTGGCAAATGAATTAAACGATATTTTGGAAGATTAAAAAGCCATTTTTTCTTTAAAGAAAAAAGGAATATAAAATTAAGCTCCTTTCCTTTTCCTCTCTTACTCTCCAGACAAAAGTGACTAAAAATACTCTACCATTTGCTTCCACACAGGAAGATGCACTAATAAAAGAACAAAAAGAGTTCCTTTGTCCCAGTGAGAATGAGCTGTAAATTCTAAAATCCGTCTTCTATAATTTTTAGACAGAGTTCTATCTTGAATTTTGTGGAAAGCTACCTTATACCAAACTCAATTATGCTGTGTGTTTTCATAACAAATAGTTCCTAATGCCAAAAAGAGAGTGCATTTAAGAGGATTCTATATTTAAAAATGTGATCATGCTGGCTGGTCCCTATACTCCACTAGTGTTGCTGTGCATGGCAATATGAGGGGAAATCTGAGATTGCTGTTCCTCCCATCTGCCAAAGGTGCAGTCAGGGAGGATGTGCTCGTAGTTTTCTGCAGTGAGCATGCACAGTGGCAGTGATAATGGGAAGCCTCAAAGCTACATGGAATACTTTTAAAGTAGTCTTCTATTATTAATCATCGGAAGGGCGAATGCTAAGTAAATTAGGGCCAACATTTATATGTGGGGTATGGGGGGCGATATTTTGTTAACAAAATTAAGTAAAATAACTTGCTTTTAATTACCTGTTTAAATGAAAACGGCTTGTCTGAATTTAAACATTCTCTTCCAATGCTTCCAAGCCAAATATTGCAGCATTGTGCTAGATCATGAGAAGCAGGAAGCAAACCTTACTAGAAGCTGAATATACATAAACTGGAGAAGTTTACTTTTATTATCTACGCTGAGAGAGGTGCCAAAAGATGATAAAATGGCAGTCAGATTTTTTAAAAATATATTTATTATTAGAATGAAATGTAAGGGAATGTGATTGGGATAGTGGGATAGATTTTAGTATGAATTTCAACCTGATAGTGTTCGACTTCTACCCAGAAATAAACATTCTGGGGCAGATTATCTTATGTGCCATGTTCTGCTTAGTACAGGACTGAGAAGCTGTCAGATCTCATTATGCCATCTGTGTCAGCCCTACAAATGCAATGATTTAGAGCAGGCTAGGGACTGCTCTAACTTATGCCACCGGCAAAGGATTTCTATGGGATTAGCTGACTGGTGTACCATAGCTTTGCCTTGCCTCGCCTCACCTCCTTTCCACTTCTGACACATCCCATCTACCCTCAATGTGCCCCTTACTTTGGTGAGGGGTATTTGGTGCAGGAGCTTTATGCTAGTAGAGAACTCCCTCCTAGCTTTGGGAATTCTCAAAATGACAAACTATGGCCAGATCCTGGTTCCTTTGTGGTACCTGAGAGGTATCCACAAAAATACTGAGTGTCGCCTAATATCTGTTATAAGAATTCAGATCAGTGGTCTCACTAGCCTGGCATCCTGTCTCCCATAGTGGCCAGTATCAGATGCTTACGAAAAAAGCAAATTAACCCCCAGAAGGAACCATTATGAAGATCAGCTGAAGAGAGATGCAGCTGGCAACCCTGGCTTTAGAACATTTCCCTTTCAAGTCCTCCTTTCATTTGAGGGTGAAAGAAACAGCATGAAATGTCTCAGAAAATGCTCTCCAGTTCACACTGTTTAAACGGTTCACTTACGTTTACATTCTACAACCTTTTAAAAAGATTAACAGAAATCCAAAACAATTGTGGTTAATATAAGGTTATGAAATCTACCTCACACACACGCACAAACCAACCGTGTTTACAAAAGCTACCTTTTCACTAACTGAAAGCAAAACATTAATGACATTAACAGGATCACATTAAACACAAGCTTCCTGAGCTTCACAGGAACAGTTGCATACTGAATGTAAATTATTTTCTTTTTAATGCACTATACATTTTAGAAACAATTTGCTGATCTCCTGCCCCTAAAAAGAGATGCATACTAACCCCAAAATTATTCACTGTATGTCCATGTATTAAGGAAATCTGGGTTGTTACTTGATTCTCCTTTTATAAATGTGAGGAAGGGACTCAGGCCAAATTATTCAAAGGCCATCAAGTTCCATTAGGTCTTAGGATATGATCATTATGAAATTTCTTTAGTTATTCTCTTAAACCAATATCATCTTATAGATCCATTTAAGTCTCAGAAAACACATCTGTGTGCACCATTCGGTGTATCGCAAAGCCTCATTAACCCTGCCTAAATTATCCATGGATTTAGAGAGTGAAAACACTAGAACTTGGCTGTAGATGCTGGCTCTGTGGCAGGCAAACCTATAAAGGGGGTGGGGGGGAAGAAGTCAGCATGTTGCAAAAGGGCAAAATAAATAAAGGAAAAAATGGCTCAATTTCTGCAACTCCAAGGCTGGGAGTTGCAGTGGGCAGGAGGACGGCTGGAAAAACTAATGTAAATTACTTCCCTGCCTCTTGCAGCTCTCTATGCCACACCTAGTCCTCTCCATCCCTCCCCATCTAGAGATCCTGCTTCCCTAGAGCTATTACCTGGCACTGGTGTGAAGTAAAGAACAACCTTCTACTGGAGGATGGTCAAGGGGTTTTTTGGTCCTGTAGGTTCTGAAAGGGGTAAAGCTCATTCATCAAGCCCTATCCTCTTCATTTCCCCCAGAAAGTGGAGTTTTTTGTGGGCAAGAGGGATATATGTCCTCTCTCCATCCCTTTAGGAAATTCAGCCAGGGTTAGCCTGTTTTGAGGCCATGCAGATCCTCAAGAATGTCGCTGGATAACAATGTAAACCAGCCAGGCACAAATCCATCCCCATGTTAAGATGTTCTGGAGACTCCCTGAGTGTACCCTATTGTCATTCTGATGATCCCATGACAATTAAGTGGGGTGTAGTAAGGTTCTGTGCTACTAATAGTAGGGCTTGGCTACACTTGAAAGTTGCAGTGCTGGTGGAGGCTTTCCAGCGCTGCAATTAGTAACCGTCCACACCTGCAAGGCACATCCAGCGCTGCAACTCCCTGGCTGCAGCGCTGGCTGAACACCTGGTCTGGTTGGGGTGTAGCGATTGCGGCGCTGGTAATCCAGCGCTGCTCGTCAAGTGTGGACACACACCAGCGCTGTTAGTGGCCTTCAGGGTATTAGCAGATATCCCAGAAAGCTTTTATAAATTACTCTGTTTGTTTTGTTATGCTGCCTCTCTTTGTTTTGTTGTGAACACGGAGCTCCATTGATCCGTTGATCCCGGAGCTGCTTATCTACAAACACAGCTCCTGTTTGCTGTGATCAATCTGTACCTGGCTGTGAACAATCAAATGAGATAATGAGGCAGGCAGGGAGTGAATGTTTGCTTGACAGAAACGGGGCAGAGGGGAGAGAGGGAGTCCGTTGGCTGCAGGCTGTTTGCAGTTAAGAGTTAAGGCTAAGGGATCGGGAACATGTTCTGATTTTTCAAGGCAGGAAGGTAACACACAGTGTTGGCTCCAAAAATCCACTCTCTCTCTCTCGCCCGCTCCCTGTCACACTACGCCCCACCCCACCCCCCTCTTTTGAAAAGCACGTTGCTGCCACTTGAACGCTGGGATAGCTGCCCATAATGCATCACTCCCAACAGCGCTGCAAATGTGGCCACACACCAGCGCTGGTAGCTGTGAGTGTGGCCACACACCAGCGCTGTTCCTACACAGCTGGATGACCAGCGCGGTAACTCCCAGCGCTGCAACTTTCAAGTGTAGCCAAGCCCTAATAGTACAATCTGCAGCTATTTGCAGAAGCAGGACTGGGACACAGTACTTCAGCTGAGGCCTTACCAGTGCTTAGTACATTGGACAATTCCCTCCCATGTCTTACATACAACACTTCTGTTAATACACCCCAAAATACTAGCTGCATAATATTGTTTGACTTGAATTCACATCTCTGAAATCTCTGGCGAAAACTGACAGTACAGCTGATCCAGCTTATTATGGCACCCCAAAAGGACTATTTTTTGTCTCAATCTTTTTCTATGAGTTTAATGGAATATTGAATTTACCTAGACACTGAATCCTTGCCTTGGCCTCTGTTTAGTCAGGAGGAAAGCATGCCTTTTTGCCTTGTTTTGAGGGACCATTGTAATAACTTTTTCCATGAGGTAGTGTACACCCTACTTTTTCTCTATTGCCAAAAGTATTCTTTCCTCACCCCACAAGTTTGATAATTACAGGCCAGCCACCTTCTAGTTTTGAATTAAGCCTCATGAACATGCCCTTCCTCCTTGTTTACACTTGCAATCTTTGGCTATGTTTAAGTGGTTGACTTTTGGCTTTCAGAAATCCCACAATCCATAATTTGTGAAATCTTAGTTTGTACTTAAGGGGAAACTGTGTTTTACAAGCATCTGTTTTCCTCCATAAGTGCATTTTAGTAGTCTATTGAATTTCTCTTGGTTAATTATACTTCTCACACCATTTGGGCATTGTCATCTGTTATTCATACATGTCAATTTATTTGGGGTTCTGGGGTAAAATATTTCTTAGTGATTTGATTTACTTTGTCACACATACAATGATGCTACAATCTCATCTCCAATTAACTCCTAACCCTAAATGAAAAATATTGATGCAGAGTGGTGACTAAATCAACTAGAAATAGAATCTGATTCACACAATCTTGTTCAAGCCTTTCCTCAACATGGAGTCCTTCTCCAAAATGATGTTTTCCAATTTTCATGCAATTAGAAACATTATGTGGATTTAGTGCTTGTGAAACATGGCTGCTTGACAGCCCTGCTCATGAGGTGTCTTCATTCCCATTAAATTCTTGGAACCTGCTGAAATGCCCAATAAGCATGCTAATTAAGTTATCGGGTATGTGATGTGAACAAGTGCCCACTGGGAACTGAACTGAAATTACCTGTCTCATCTAACATAATTACTGACACAATCATCTGATGATGATGATAGCCTTTGGTTACTGATGACCTGCATTGAATTAGGAAAACTATGGTGGAAAGCACCATATTCCAGTATAAATTTACTAAACAATTTAGTCCCCCATGAAATCTTATTATATTTTGTTTTAAGGAAAACTGAAATCTATAACTCTTTAGAGAAAAAAGTGCGTAAATTGCAAGAGTCCCAAGGGGAAAAAATCCTGAAGGCAGAAAATATCTTCTGGTCAATTTCTTGTGCAACTACAGGGCGGTTACTGCACCTATTGTTTATCAGGTGACAGTTGACTGCAATTCCAGGTTAAAAGGGTAATTCCTGGGTAACATGGGCAATTTCTTATAGCCCTACAGGTCTAACCCCATGTTTTGCTTTGAATTTATTAACATCAAAAACCTAAAATATCCAGTCACATAACAAAACTTGAGTCACAACACTGCGACTCTGTAATCTTTCACTTAAGGATGCAGATAGCTTGAGTGAGAACTTCTATTGATTTACAATAGTTTCTATCTGGCTATAACCACTACTCTCTGAACCTTCTTATAAAGAAACTGGAAGGACTGTAAGTTTCCGTACAGCTGATGTCTCACCATAGTTGCTATTTTAGTCACAGACTCTGATATAAAACCAAATGAGCCATTTTCACTTTTGCCTCTCCCCATACTCCACTTTCATACTCTCAATATCAACTGTAATCCATTCAACTACCTTAATATCGTATAACTTGCTGGATGTTCACACAGATGGGACTGGGATATCAGGCATCAGAGAAATAGCCAAATGTCTTAATGCTACACATGTTACAATTTAAAAACCAACACCACCTTAAGGACTGCAGCCAGCAATTACGCCCACTTCTTAAAAGCAGGATTAGTGTACCTCTGTAACACAGCACAATAACCGAGTGACAGCTGCTGTGTAAGTGAGGGCAGCTTCAAAACCCTATTGATGTGCTCCTCCCACCCTATTGAAGACACCAGTTATTCAGGTTTTAGCAAAGACTTGTAGATCACTTCTTATAAGGAAAAACACCCCTGTGGCTGAGGAGGGGTCTTGTACTAACAAAACTGCTGCAGCTCTGCTGCATGGGGTAGGGATAGGATCTGTCCCCATCAGCAATCTGGTGTGTGTGTGTGTATATTATATATAAACTATGTAGTCCCAATACAAATGCTCCTCAGAAATAGGCTTTTTAAAAAAATATCAGTTTATGTACAAACTTATGTGAGAAACTGATTACCTATGCATGCTATAGAAAAAGAATGACGTAGACAGCAGTATTCTGTTTAAGAATGTTTAACTCGGTAATTTTAGAAACAGGACTCTAGAAGACAGTTCTCCAGACAGCTCCATCTGCACCTGGATTATTTATTTTGCTATACTGAGATAAGAGCTCTAAGTGGTACAGTTCCTAAAAGCTACTTTAATGGTCACAACATCCAAGGGGACAGTGGCACTTTAATATTATGTTGGTGTGAAAACAATATGACAACTCTGAATACTGGGAGCCTTACGATGTGCCATGTACACTTACTAAATCTGGACATAAACACTAAGGCCTGGTCTACACTAGAAATTTAGGTGGTTTAACTTCGTTGGTTAGGGGCATGAAAAATCCACAGTACGAGTGATGATGATGATAAGCTCATCTAAGTTCCCATGTAGACAGTGCTAGGTTGATGAAAGAATTTGTCCACCAACCTAATTATACCTCTTGGGAAGGTGGATTACCTACACCAATGGGAGAACCCCTCCTGTTAGCATACACAGTGTCTACACTGAGGGGCTATTGTGGTGCAGCTGTGCTGCTGTAGCATTTTAAGTGTAGACACGCCCAAACTATTTCTACCGTTATTTCACGACATTTTGTAGATAATTTGATCCTTTCATGAAGAGCCTAAGGCTGATAAATAAACAACACTGATCTTGTGCCACTGTTGTGATTTAAAAACAAAAACAAAAAAACAAAAAACTTCAGAAAACCAATACCTTCCCCTGAGCTACTTATGAGAGCAGCGATCTTCCAGTTTTCAGCTAACCAGGGCTTCTAGTGCAGCAATGGGAAAACACTGCTCTCCAATATCTTAACGTGACAAAGATAGGATATACTCATTTTGTTTGTCACTATTGGCAAACCCACCACTAAACTACAAAACCCATAATCTTTATCTGTCAATTGTAGCTGCTAGTGCAACATTATGAATGAGGAAGAATACTTAATCCTTACACTGTGGCTTACTTTTTCAAAGCATGGTACCAACATTAATAGTAACAGAATGAAATTATGGGCCAGGTCCCGATGTAAATCGATGTAGCTTTATTGACTTCAGTGGAGCTACACAGACTTACATTAACTGGAGACCTGGCCCTAAACATGTATCTTCTGATTAAAGTAAGATTAACATTTCAAAGACGACTCATAATTAAGCCAAGGCAAAGTGAACTTTCTCACTGGGCTAATGCTCTGCTGAAATGATACAGGCTATTGCAGCTGTGACCTCATCCTCTCATTTGTCTCTCCAGAGGTAAGCATTCAACTAGACTTGGAATTAGGGCACTAGAGATCTGTTTTGATGATGAAGAAAGAAAAATGTATCTTGCATTTTAAGTGAAAACTAAACTGAAGCTTCTGTGTTAACGCGCCTTCCCCCACTTTGCTAACGACAATTTAGAGGAAGAGTTTCAGCATGTTCACTCTCATAACTGATGAACATTGATGATCTTCACTCAGGCTTTGTTCAAAGGTTCTCCAAATACAAGGTTCTCCATGTCTGAGTGTGCAACTTTACACCCCAAATGAGAGATGCCAAAACTCAATCACACATCTGTTTTTAAGAATCCTACTACAGGTATACTGGATTTTTTTTTTTTAAATATCAGTACAAAGGACAAACAACTGCAGTTACTATTAAAAATAAAAAAGCCCTGCATCTATCATCACTGCTAGTATCCCAGTCTTGTCTGTGCCCAGACCTTATCCCTGGCAGCTGTTTCTCTCCTCCCTCCCACCTCAATCATGAGTTCCTGCAGCACTGCCCATCAAGGCATGTGATTCTTTATTGCCAAAGCACTAGCTGTAAATATTGCCCCTCCACAGGAGCCTGTCTGGAGGAAATGCTGAAGACAGCCATAACAAGAGCAGCAGCTATCACTCAATGCTGCATCCTGATCACAATATAAAGTGTAAAATGCAGGATATAATCCCATCACAAGTGTGATATGGTGATTTTCCCCTTTATTTATTTATAAACTGCCAACAGGAGAATATTTTGTTTGAATTGTTTGTAATATAAAACCAGCTTTTTCACTGCAATAACTTCAAGTACTTTGTTTTCATTTAATAATAAATACCTTGGGCGATTAAGGTCTCAAGGCAATTGCTTGAGTCCTCTGGCCCACCCTAGGTGGGGCTTGCATGTCAGTAGGCACAAATTTGTGTCACTGCTGATGACAAAACAAAAAACAAAAAACCCAACAATCAAACAAAAACGCACCAGCCACTTTCACTTGTTTTTTCCAATCACAGTATTTCCATGCAGACCACACTTGCAATATTTATTTTATGGATTTATTTCCTATTAAGTATACCTATCGCAGTTGTTCTGAAGTGTGAGCAGCATTACACATTACAACAGAATGCAGGCAAAGGCAACAGTCATATGTATCAAAAGGGATCCTCCCCCTCCCACCCCCATGGGAGGAATTTCTCTGTGTTGCTGCTTTCTCCAGCATCAAGCATTTAAAGGCTGGGTCCAACAGCTCCAGTGGCCATTGTAACAGATATGGTAAATTCCTGCAACCCCACCGGGAGATCTTACTGTGTTAAATTTATGTATCACTGTGGGCCATGGATTATATGTAATCCCATGGGGATGGTGACCATAGCTCCTCCAGGAACTATGAACAGTGAGGGGAGTGATCAGGCAAATTCTCTCTGACTAACACCTCTGGAGAAGGACCACCACACAGAGAGGCTCGCATATACCAGTTCAAACTGGATTTTCCAGAGACCAACAGACAAAGAAAAGGACTCAACTCAGATAAATAGCATGGGTTTTAAATGACTTGGGGCCTGCTTTCTGATCCAGCAAATGGACAGGACTATCTGTCAAAGGGAGGCCCCAATCCTCCCTGGGAAGGATTTTGGCTGCTTAGGTCCCATAAGACTGGTGGAAGCTTTTAGCATGCATCTAGGAACTTTTATTGTTTTAAATACATTTTCTCTGTCATGCTTTTACCTTAAGAATAAATGTGCTTGTTTCTAAGGTAGTAACTTGTGACTGCTGGCAATTACAGCTATTTATAGCCTTTGGTGAGAAAACAGAGCAGATGCTGTTTAGGCAGTCTGACTTGCTGGGGTTATTTCAGTGTAGCCAGGGAACTGTAACACCTGGAAAAACTCTGGTCATGAGGGAAAGAGACTCGTGTCTCTAACCAAGAAAGGTGATGGCTGAGGAGCTGGGAACCAAAAGGAAGTGCCCTCTAAGGACCACAGAGGAATACAGATACAGTTGCCTGGAACTGTGACAGCCATCTCTGCCCTTCCCTCTCTCAGGAAGTCGGAGGGAGCGAGGAAGACGACTGCTCTTTGCTGCTGCTATTTTCCTAAACTGTCCCTTTCTAAAAGCTAGGCTTAGAATTAACACTTGATTATTGAGCTCTATAAGGCCCTTCAGGCATCCATCCCAACCTGTAGGGATTAATCAATTGGCCTAGCCCATTTCCCTAATCTCCTGGCAATTGCCAACCCTGTACGGATTGCTCGTAGGCCTATCTCACGTTCTCCCAACCCAAAATCCTGTTGTACTGAATGTGTCAACTTTTAGACTAATATTTGTAGCCAAGACGGTTAGGAAAAAACTGTTCTGCTCTCAGAATCCAGCAGTACAGCGGAACAACAAAATCCGGATGCAGGTACTCAAAATGTCCAGGATTTCCTCACCTGATAGGCATTGGAAGATACAGTACAAAGAGATCCATTCCCCTGCAGGGATCAAATAATGGGCACTTTCTGCCTGCTCCTTTTATTTCACATGTGCCTATTTCTCTAATGGTCAGTCATCTGAGACTCTCACTCCCACAGATCAGTGAAACAGCAGTCCGGAGAGAAAGAAACATCTTTCATGAGCTGATCTCAGCCAAGGTGCCTGACTTGTGACACTGTGTAATGGTTAGATGACTCCAACAGTACTGTATTGGCACAGTTCACTCCTGCGGGCTACTTGGTAGATCACAAGCACAAAGAGAGTGAAGAGAAGTGGACTGGTCACGATGTTTGCCTCAGATACAGAAGAGCCTGCACCTTGAAAATGAACTCTGTCAAATTCATTCATCTGATGTGCAGTTCCATAGACAGAATCAATGTGGGACTCCTAGTGTATGTAGGTTAGCTTCCTATCATTAAGGAGGTTGGGGTATTTTAAAATGTTCCCCCCCCCCCCACACACACCATTTTTAAAAATGTATTAAAAAAAATGAAAAATTCTGAATGAAAAAACATTTTTCCTTTTTTTCCCACACTTCTTCATTAGATGCAGATCTGGTAAAATAATATTTAACCTACCCAGACCGCCTTCATCCAATGTCAGATCCAAGTTCCTCCCAATGCAAGGGGCCCCATCCTATTTCACTGAAAAGATTACCAAATCCAAGATTGTCTCATCATCTGTGAGAGAACTGCACCTGAACAGAACATGGCAAGCATGCCACCCCCTTGACAGTTTGGCCCAATTTGGTCCAGTTTGGCCCTCAGAAAAAATCTGAGTGAAGTCTGTGCCACCCCATCTGAGGCTAAAGTGGTCATGGGGCCATCTTCAAAGCTCTTTGAGGGCATGGGAGTCATCCAGTCTGAGAGCAGAAACAGTGCCGTGTTTCTTAGCTGACCAATTACATAGGCCAACAGTGAGTTGGGGGAAATAGCTTGTGAACATTCCGTAAACTGAAATACGTTTGCAAAAGTAATTCATGGCATTATTTTGAAAAGTAACACAATGGTGAGAAGTTAGAGGAGGAAAGTGATATGTGGTACCAAGATAACTGCTAGTGTGGCTGACTTCTATTGTGTACATACCTCAGTAAGAGGCCTCCTTTTTGGTAGCAAAATTGGCGGATCCCTTAGCAGGGATCCGGAAATAATGGAGAAAGAAAAGGAAGCAAAGACAGAAACCTAGACATATACATTTCACAAGACAAATGTTCTTAAACCAAGTATTTTTTTGACTCTCCTTTGGTAATGTCAGTCATGATGATTAATCAGTACTAACTGCTGTTCAGAGATCAACTGATTTTTAATAATCACATTTTTATAATTAATATAAATTTTCTATAGTTAGTTTTTTTGGGTTTTTTTTTTCAAAACAAATGTGAGTGGTATAGGTGCTGGATCCAGGGGTGCTGCCACACCTCCTGGCTTGAAGTGGTTTCCACTATATTCAGGGTTTACAGTTTGGTTGAATGGCTCTCAGCACCCTCACTATGCAAATTGTTCCAGCACCCCTGGAGCTTGGGATCTTTGTGAAACAACCAGAATTACAATAACTTTTCAGTTCAAAGTTACTTCTTGAATAACATGCCCCCAAATAATTTCTGATTATTTTGTCCTTATCAGGTACAGTGTTAAAATGACAATTTACAAGTAATTAGAGGTCATGTTAACAAGTCTCTTCAATTACTGAATTCTGCTAACAAAAGCTCATAATTCCATTAAATGAAATTGAGTGGGGATTATCAACTTTGCTTTTCTCCCCCAAAGCAAAAGTCCCATTGATCCTGAGATACAGTACTCAGTTCAATGAGCTAACAATCATTCCAAAGAGTAAATGCCATTACATCTATGAAACCTATAATGCTATACATACATATCTGCTCTATTCCTGATGCTGAGTTAGCCTGACTAGATGTCTCCAGCAATTATTTCAAAGTAGCTTTCTGTGGTGTGTGTGTCACACCTTGTTGACACAGGAAAGATTTTTGGTAGAATAAAATGTGTAAATGTAACCTGATAAAGCTATAAAGGTATATCTCACCCTTCCGCCCATGTAGACATTAACTCTGGTACGAGTGGCTTCTTCCAGTTTAGTTTGTCATAAGAGAAAGGGTTAAAGCTAAACCAAAAAAGTCTCTTTTCCACTATAATAATGTTCTCAAGGGGAGAGAGGATTTAAAACTGATAACGATATTGGAATAATTGGTAAAACTCTCCACAGCCAAAAAAGTACATTTAGAATGTTTCTTTGTTAGGCCCTGATCATGCAGTGATCTCTGCACAGGTGCCCATACAGTGCTCATTGTAGGATCAGGGCCACAGTCACCAATTCATTTCAGCAAGTATTAAATTTTTTTTCTTTTCCATTCTAAAATGCCACTACTTCAGCAATGGTCAGGATCTGAAATGAACTATCAGCTGCAGTAGCTGCAAATCTCAATCTCATTAGAAAAGGCTGATGTTAGATGCAGACTTAACAGTGGCCTGGTCTACACTACGGGGTTAGGTTGAATTTAGCTGCATTAGGTCAATTTAAAAATGAACGTATCCACACAACCAATCCCATTCCGTCAACCTAAACAGCTCTTAATCGACTTATGTACTCCTTCCCTGGTGAGGGGAGTAGTGCTAAAATCGACTTTGTTGGGTCGAATTTGGGGTAGTTGGACGCAAATTGATGGTATTGGCCTCCGGGAGCTATCCCTGAGTGCTCCATTGTGACTGCTCTGGACAGCGCTTTGAACTCCAATGCACTAGCCAGGTACACAGGAAAAGCTCTTGGAACTTTTAAATTTCATTTCCTTTTTGGTCAGCATGGCAAACTCAGCAACACAGGTGACCATGCAGTCTCCCCAGAATCGTAGAGCGTAGAATGTTTCTACACTCCTGCTATCATCTCCATCCCTGAGATTATCGCAGATGAGAAGGCGAAAAAAACCCACTCGCGATGACATGTTTTCCAAGCTCATGCAGTCCTCCTGCACTGATAGGGCACAGCTTAATGCATGGAGGCATTCAGTGGCAGAGACCAGGAAAGAATTAAGTGAGCACGAAGAGTGGAGGCAGGACGCGATGCTGAGGCTAATGGGGGAGCAAACGGACATGATGTTGGAGCTGCAGGAAAGCCAACAAGAGCTCAGCCCCCTGCTGCATCCACTGCATAATCTCCTCATGTTCCATAGCCTCCTCACCCAGATGTCCAAGAATGTGTGTGCGGAAGGGGGGGCGGAGGGGAGGCTCCGGGCACCCAGCCACTCCACTCCAGAGGATGGCCCAAGCAACAGAAGGCTGTCATTCAAACAGTTTGATTTTTAGTGTGCCTACAATAAGCAATGTAGCCCTGTCCTTTCCTCCTCTCCCACCCCACCTGCACTACCCTGTCCGTTATCTCTTTTTTTTTTTTAAATGGTTTCAAAACAATTGTTACTTTATTTTGAAGGGGGGAGGATGGTTGGCTTATACGGAATTAAAATCAGCAAAGGGGATGGGTTTGCATCAAGGAGAAACACACAACTGTCACACTGAAGCCTGGCCAGTCATGAAACTGGTTTTCAAAGCCTCTCTGATGCGCAGCGTGCCTTGCTGTGCTCTTCTAATCGCTCTGGTATCTGGCTGCTCAAAATCAGACGCCAGGCGATTTGCCTCAATCTCCCACCCCACCATAAACGTCTCTCCCTTACTTTGACAGATATTATGGAGCACAGAGCAAGCACCAATAACAGTGGGAATGTTGGTTGCACTGAGGTCTGACCAACAGCGCCAGCGAGCTTTTAAACATCCAAAGGCACATTCTACCACCATTCTGTACTTGCTCAGCCTATAGTTGAACTGTTCTTTACTACTGTCCAGGCTTCATGAACGGATCCCCCGAGCTCATCGCTGTGGAGCAGGAGAGCAGAGCTGCAGCGGAAGCGGTGGATGACGATGGTTAGCAGTCCTACTGCACCATCTGCTGCGAAGGCAAGGAGCTGCTGCTGTGTAGCAATGCCAGCTGCTGCAGGTGCTTCTGTGTCAAATGCTTGGAGGTCTGGGTAGGGCAAGGTACCTCGGCCAAGGCAAAAGAGCAAGAGCCCTGTAGCTGTTACACGTGTCAACCACAGAAGTGCTATGGGGTGTTACAGCACCAACCAGACTGGAATGTACGGCTGCAAGACTTCTTCACCAGTGACAAAGGACAGGAATATGATGCACCTAAAATCTAAAAAGGCCCGCACATTTCCCAGCGCCACTACCCTTGATAACAGAACGTCAATGATTGCATTGGCTACTTGATCAGCCCCCACAGTAGACTTTCTCACAACAGCAGCAGTGACGGTGAGCTGAGCGGGCTCCATGCTTGCTGTGGTATGACGTCTGCCCGGGTAACCCAGGAAAAAAAAGGCGCAAAACGATTGTCTGCTGTTGCTCTCATGGAGGGAGGGACAACTGACAACATGTACCCAAAACCACCCGCGACAATGTTTTTGCACCATCAGGCATTGGGAGCTTAACCCAGAATTCTAATGGGCGGTGGAGACTGCGGGAACTCTGGGATAGCTACCCACAGAGCACCACTCCGTAAGTCAATGCTAGCCATGGCAGCGAGGAGGCACTCTGCTGACTTAATGCACTTAGTGTGGACATATGCAATCAACTGTATAAAATCGATTTCTAAAAATTGACTTCTATAAAATTGACCTAATTTCATAGTGTAGACACACCCAGTACGATATATGCAGAGTGGCATTTAATTAATCAAATTAATCAAAAAGGGGATTTTCTTACACGTCATCCCTATCACAATCTTTGAACAAATTACAGCATTGGTTGCATGCCTGTAATTTTCAGAAGTACTTTCCAACTGGCGTATGAGAGAGGATATTTGGTAGACAAATATCCTATCTAATTTTAGCTCTCTTGCTCTCTACTATATGTATGTGTCTGTTCAGATTTGGTCTGACTTTTGAAGAGATGCAATTGTTTATCAAGATAAGGTACATCATTAATTATATGTATATGTAGAGAGTTCACTATAAACAGGGGAGAAGAGTAGAAAGGGCACTGAACTTCTGAAATCAGAAGGGTTGGGTTCAGGGGCGGCTCTAGGAATTTCCCCGTCCCAAGCACGGCGGCACGCCGCAGGGGGGGGCGCTCTGGCGGTCGCCGGTCCCGCGGCTCCGGTGGACCTCCTGCAGACGTGCCTGCGGAGGGTCCGCTGGTCCCGCGGCTCCTGCGGGAGGTCCACCGGAGCCGCCTGCCACCCTCCCGGCGATCGGCAGAGCGCCCCCCGTGGCATGCCGCCCCAAGCAGGCGCTTGGCGTGCTGGGGTCTTGGAGCCGGCCCTGGTTGGGTTCTATTCCTAGATTTGTTACTCATCTTGTGTGACCCTGAGCAGCTCACTTCACTTTTATGCCTCTGTTTCTTCTTCCTCTGTCTATTTAGATTTCTTGCTCTGAAAGAGTTTATATTCTCAGTTTGGTGCCTCCTAAATGCTACTGTAATACAAATAATGAAGTAGCTGGGTTTTTAATGCATTTAATGGATGAGTTTTAGGATCAGCACATTTATTTTGTGCTGCTTTTACACATACGGTACTGAATTCTGCTACTGCTCTGGGATGGAACTTCGACTAAGGTAAATGGGAGTTCCATATGCAGACTCACTAGACATTTTCTTGCTATGCAGAAAAAATTACCATTTGTGTTCATTGGCTAACTGATGTAAATTAGCATCCTTTTAAAATCAGAAAATAGATAAGAGAAAGATGGAACCAAATTGTCTTGTGCTTCATTTCCCCAAACCCTGCTTAGAATTTCTCATAACTAAAATTGGAAGTGGAAGAAGCTAGGATTTTTGGTCACATTAAAGTGGCATGTACTTTGCTTCTGTTTTTGTTTTGGAGAAGATGGGTTACTGGAAAAGGCAGGATAGTGTCACCTTCAGCCTCCTCGACTTATTGCTATAATTTAGTCTTTCCCTTTGCAACTGGAGGAATCAGTTGATGGTTATCATGGAAGAGGCGATGGTGACTGGTCTGATCACTAGTTCTTGTTTTAACTTAGCCTTGTGATTCAAGTTGTTAAACTATT
This sequence comes from Mauremys mutica, assembly GCF_020497125.1. Classification (NCBI taxonomy): domain Eukaryota; kingdom Metazoa; phylum Chordata; order Testudines; family Geoemydidae; genus Mauremys; species Mauremys mutica. Next base: position 76,252,960 of record NC_059077.1, read on the forward strand.
GTTGTGCCTTGAAAAATGTTAGTATTGCACATGTGGAAGTGCCTTCCGGTGGTTAGATCAGACTTGGCCCTGCCACCAAACCTGCTTTGTAACCTTCAGCTAGTCATTTAGCATCCCTGTACCTCAAGTTCTCCTTCTATAAGATGAGGGTGATAATACCTATTTCATGAGGAAGCTGCAAATCTAAACTAAATGGTTCACATTAATTTCTTGAAAACAAAAGTGTGAAGGACAGGGCAATAGCAGCATCAAGTCTTTTTCCCTGAAACTCCACAGGTCTGAGATTTTGCAGTTTTAGGGGATACATAGGTGGGGGATAGTGGTAACCACTCTCCACTAAACTGCTCTCTTCTACCAGTAGGGAAAAAGCCATGAAAATAACATTGTCATCATCTTGAGTGGTGCCTCTTGGTGTAAAACATTCCCTCAGCTGTGCACAGGCCCCTTCTGATGAGAGACCTGTGCTGTCATGGAAAGTTAGATATGAGAGAGAACTCATCCTCTGCCTTTCTGCTCCCACCACCTTCCCAGGCAACACTCTAACGCAGACAGTGTACACACCTCAAGTTCCCAGGGAATGCTCATGTCCTCCTATATCTGTGATAGCCTTTTGAGGCCATATTCTTGACCATGCTATATAAGGGAGGGAGGACTAATTTCCCCACTTGTTTCTGCAGTATACTAAATAGGAAATACTACCAGTTTATGGGCCCTACCACAGTTTTTCCCCCCATACAGGATATGATTTGGCCCTAATTCTAGGGGAAAAAAAACCCACACACTTTGGAGTCCTTGGATAAAAAATGCTACATAAATACAATGCATTCTGTTTGGCTATTCCAACACATGCTTGTGATTTGAGAGTGTAGATACAAGAATTAACTTATCGGAGTTACTTCTCCTACATTGCCTTCCTTTAGTACCTGGTGGGGAGTACTAGCTTTGCTCCCTTGTTGATAAGACTTGTAAGCTATTGTTATTATTATTAAGTGCTATTTATGTTTGGAGGTGAAATCTGTCAGTGGCTTAAGCCATCACTACAGTGTGATGCCCACTAGGCAGTTTTTCTTTTTTTTTTTTATTCTTACAACCTCCTTTTAAAAAAACAAAAATTAGCCGTATGTATGTATTTATCAGGAATCGTATTTGACCTGTTTACATATATCAGTATTTATTTATGCTTTTCCACAAAGGCTGCAATTAACAGAAGTACTATTTTTATTTTTTAAATAATTGCATCCCAAGACACGTTAGAATAAAAATACAATACGAAGTGCAAGACTTACATGATGCCGAAGTCTATTTCAAGTTGAAGGGAATCTGTTAGCTCAGCGCTACCTACTGCAGCTGGACTGACCCACCAGTACTGGACGTGAATAACACCTAAAAAACAACCACTTTTTAGAGCTCCCATGGTTGAGAAATCAACCAGTAGGGTGAGCGAGCAGAAACAAGACCCAGCAACAGGCAGTGAGATGCATTCAGCAGCAGAGAGTTTTTTATAAAACACACACCAAGAAAGGTAACATAAGCAAAAAGAGGAACAAACAGAAGTTTCCCAGCCTGGTGATCAATCTAGCACTCAGAAGGTAGGCAGGGACCTCCACCTTCCCCAAGTATACATCTCATCCGGTCTCTCCAAGCAGATCTTCTTATAGCCCTCCCCATGTGCACAGATGTTTGAGAGGGGGAAATGCAAGGTGCCAGGCATTTGTTCCACTCATTTAAAATAGTCTGAGCTGATATTATATTCTGACATTACTACTGTAAATGGTCATCGCTGGCTCAATGGCCAAAACTAAGGTTCTCATTCCCTCCTGCGCGTTCCGCCTCCCTTTTTTTCAATCCTCGTAGACACCCCCACCTTCTTCCCTGTCACTCAGGCTCATAATCTGGGTGTTGTTCGACTCTTTCCTTTCTGAGCAGTGAGACACAGTCTCAATCTTGCTGCTGCTTCATACTCCATGTCACTAAGATCAGCCTCTCCACCCACCCAACTTAAGTTTCCATCCAAGCCCTCATCACGTTGCATTTCAATAACTGCAACATCCTCCTCTCTGCACTTAAAAAAAATTTGCCCCACTTATACCCATTCAAAACTCTGCCACAATGATTTGCATTCCTGGCTCGTTGCTTCTACTGCATCACCCCTTCTTTGCATACCTCTACTCAGTCCCCCTTCTGTAATGTATCACACACAAACTATCTTAACTTTTATGACCCTTCTGTGGTTTATCCCCACCCTTATCTCTTACATGGTATTCAGACATCAACCCCTACATCCACTCTGCCAGTGATACCAGCCTTCATTGTCCATTCGCCAAAATTGTGCAGAAATGTTTGTGGGAATTTCCTATGCTGCTCATAAGGTTTAGATTCCTGTAAAAATGCACAAAATCACATTGTCTTCCTTCAGATCCCTCCTTACAATGCATTTCTGCCAGGATACCTAGAAAATGTCTACAAAGGGCATTTGGAGTAAAACCTCTGCTCCACTGAAGTCAATGGGAGGTGTGCCATTGATTTCCACAGGACCAGGATTTCACTGCCAGTGTTATGTGATCACTTATGGTGATCTGAATCAGCTCATTGTTATCTTTTGCTCCCCTGCTTATGTACTATAGTCTCTTGTCTCTAGTCTGCTTTAGATGGGAAAAGGAAGGGACTGTCTTGTTGTGTTATGTTTATATGGTACCTAGCACAACAGCCTTGGACACTCTACAAATACTAATAATTCTGAAATTAGAGTTTAAGCAACTAGCACCCAAGTTTATGTACTAGCTCTCAACTGGGTGAATCAAGTAAACTTTTTAGTATGGTAGCCTTGTTAGTCTGTATCAGTAAAAACAACGAGGAGTCCTTGTGGCACCAAGGACTCCTCGTTTTTGCCAGTAAACTTTGTTTGTCTTCATTTGGTTGTCATACTATTTTGTGTCAAAATATTTAAAACTTTTTAAAATCTGGTGTGCACATGTATTTACAATGTTGCAAAACTTATGAACCCCTTTTCAAGTTTACTTTAAATCTGTGAGCTAAACTCAAACTTTGCCACAGGTTGCATGTTCCAATCTTGAGGCAGATACTGCATTTTAAAAAAACCAAATCTGTATGGTGGGGGAGTGGCAGATTGCCTACCACGTCTCCCTAAAAGGTAAGGCCTGCAATAAGAATTCAGCTAACACTTTGGCTGATCATGTAAGAGACTAAATAAAATCCAGCTCTGTGTTCCCTTGCTGTACTGACTGCAATAATTTCAGTAGTACTTAAACAGCGAAGAGTGCTTTAGAGATGGTTAAAACCGATAGCAAACACTTGTTTTTAATCAGGAAAATAATCCGGTGCCTCTTAAAAACTAAAGAACACCAACCTGGGTATCCATCCACTATAGTGATAAACGCCTTCCAAGGAATGCTGAGTACCTTTAAAAAGAGTTGAAGTCAGTGCGCCCAATCCTGCTGTTGTTGACGTTAATGGGAGTTTTTACTTTCCTTTTTAAGGGGCAAATGTGGGGTAAGTAGGTGCTGAGAATGCTTGGCTCGTCCCAAGAAGCACTCAGCATTGCCAGAGGATGGGCTCATATTGCCTAAGAAGGATTAGTTAATTTTCTTTACTTCTACAGTGACTTCTGCATGGTGACTCCGCCATGATTATTGCACAGTAAGCAACACAACCCTGAGCGTTTCTGGAACCTTTGACAGAAGTTTGGACATTAGTTTTGGTGGCAATTATGTTCAAGAGTGGTGGGGAGAGTGACTTCAGGGATAAATTCCTACTGCCAGGTTAAAAATCTCAGCTGCATGGTCAACTTCAACTACGGCTCTTCCTATGGGTACTAAGATTACAGTAGAGAATTTTGCCCAGATTGTCTAAAAACCAGCACCAATTTGATCTCCATTAATGTGGAAACAGCACTTCCTCCTTGCCTCCCCCACACAAGCCGCAGTGGCTCACAAACAGCCTGGCATACAGGAAGTCAGCATTTACTACATCAGTATTTCTACATTTGATAACAATAAAAGGGAACTTTATCATTGCTTCAGACACACATCCGCATGAATAAAAAACTGCGTGTTCTCAAAATACAGTGGGGAACTAGTCATAGGGTTTCCTAGAAGCCTGACAAAGCTTACATTTAATAAAACAAAAGACAGACATAAAATTCTCCTTAATGGCCAATTCTTCAGCATCTAGGCCAACATTTCAAAAGGTGGATACCAAAAGCTAGGCATTTAAATACTTAACAAATGGCACAGTCATCAGAGGCGCTGAGTACCAACAGCACTCCTCTTTCATTGGACTGTGCAACTGCTTTTCCAAGGACTCTTCAAATAATTTGTTTCCTGAGAAATTAAAATGACAGTAACTGCTGTACATGTGCATCATTTCTAAGTTCTCAGCCAAAGATGTCTACATGAGACAGAATTACAAGATAAATCCCTTGGTGAGAATGTAACTGTATTGAAACAATCATGAAGGAGGAAGCCAAAGAGATTTGCCATAGACCTGACTTTACATGCTGACCCTTTGAGGAGCCTCCTAACTAGTTTGCCCAGGTAATCGCACTCTGGTAAAAAGAGGCTGCTGAAATAGAGGTTTACACTAGTGCAGTCAATGCAACAAAGATTCTCCACATTGAGACTTGGATCTCTCTTCTGGTCTGGTTCAGGTAAAGAAATCCCCCTTGGATGAGGGAGAGAGAGGACTTTTCTTGGAAAAGGCCAAGAGGTGACTTTATCAAGGTCTAAAGGTGCCTACACAGGAAGAAGCAATCTGATTTTAGTGGGCCCTTTAATCTAGCAAATAATGTCCTAACAAATCCGATGGCTGGAAGCTGAAGATAAAAATATGCAACTGATTTCTAATTTGAATTTTTCTAACAGTGAAGGTAGCTCACCCTTGGAACAGATTCCCAAGGGATGTGTTAGATTCTCTATCACTTGAAATTTTTAAATGACGATGAGATTGCTTTCTAAAAAGATCTGCTCTAGTTCAATCACAAGTTACTGGGCTTGAAATTGTTCATTTATGTAGCAGGGAAAAATAATTCCCTCCATTGCAGGAATTACTAGGTAAAATTCTATGGCCTCTTTTTTGCAGTCAGTCAAAATGCTGATCAGTGTAATTCCTTTTGGCTTAAAATATCTGAACTTTCCAGTGAAAACAAAACTTTGAGCGGACTTACCCAGCACATTTGGCACTAGAGTTCAGCACAGATTACTCACAACATGGAAAAGTGAAACATCATTTTCCAGAAAAATGTTTTGGTAAAGATGATCTGGAAAAATGTGTGAAAGAAACGGACTGTGAGGTCAGCAATTCAGAATCAAGATTTCAAATCTCAGTGCTGAATGTTTTATTGACTTGATCTAGTAACAGAATAGCAAATACAAGAAAAGGGTTTGTTACCCTAATCCTTTTTAAACTGATAAAATATTTAAAGACAAACCCTAGAGTTGGTGGTTTGCCTGGCTTGTTACCTGCTTAGTTATCTTTAGGATTTTATAACTGTATATACAAACACACAATACAAAATTAAAATCTGACCTTAAGGAAAACTGATATACAGCATGATGATTTTTTGTCCACGAATTATATAAAAAAAAGTTTCAATGCTAGAATTCAGAGTCCAACATTGTTCACTCAAATAAGAGAACATTAAAAATGTGTGTGTCTGTCAACATCTTTTTCAAACACATTCTGATTTACCAACAAAATCAGAGTAGTGCATAATATAGCGTTAGAGAGGACGGAGACTATAATACAAGAACACTCAAGCATCCAGGCTATATTGGGAACATCTCAGGAGAAGTGCTCCACCCTACTTACATAACAAAAATAAAAACCATTTGCATGCAGCTGTATTTGCTATAAATGGCTTCTTTGAAAAATATGCAGGTGATCTACTTTGCACTTTGCAGAGAATTAGATTTTGTTTGCAACATAGTTTGCGGAGAGCCACACTTGGATAAAGGCCCTTTGGGGCACTGCTTTTTTTTAAATCAGTGTGTTCCAAAGTGTATGGGCAAAGCGCTGAACAGTTAGACTTAATTTTGTGAAAAGCCAAAATACCAAATATCCAGTGGATTGTCTGAAAGGAAAAAAACAACAACCCTAAATGACTAGTAGAGGTGTGTGCGTGCGCGCACACACGTGGTTCCGTTTATATTAGAGCAGTGTGAAAACAAGGACCTGGTTACACAATTTTTTGCACACAATTTCTCCATTTTGCTTTGTGTGATTTCACACTCCTGATATTTCACTCTTCCATTTTAGGGCTGTGGATATCTTTCACCACTAAACATGTTTAAGTACAATTAGGTGCTGTTTGTACAACTCCAAGTTGAAGTGAAACAGCCATCTTTGACTTTTCTCTCTGAGAGGAGATAACACTCAACAGAGGAGCAGCAGTGGACTATCATCTGGTGAGAGGGAGAGAAGGAAGAAGACATCTGGTTTGGTTTGCTACATTCATCTGACCTTCTTGGGTGGATGGCAGGCCCCTCAGGAGTCTTTGGGGACGTATCTCCTCCACTCCTTCCACACAGGTCTGAGAAATGAGTCAAAGTGGCTGCTCTTGATCCTCCTCGACACATAGAATAGGCATCGAATATGGACTAGACTTAGCCTGTGTGGGCTCCTACAGAAATACCAGGTGACAAAAGACCATTCAAAATTGGAAAATGCACCTTGAAAAGCTGAATTTAAAATTGTTGCTGACATTCAAAAAACCAAAATGTTTCATGTCCAAATTGTTTTTTCTGTGAATTCAGTTTAATGTGTTTCTATACAAACTCCGTGAACTAAAAATCTAGGATAGCGAGGCTTTTTTCAGAACCTTGTGTGTATATATGTGACAAGCACAGTGCTTTAAAAAGGATTCCTTTGCTGCTGTACAGACTGGGAAAGTCAACGCTGTTTGTGATCCTAAGAGCATCCTTATGCTGGAATATAAGGGGCTCCCTAATATCTTAGTAATGACTTTCAGCTGGCCTGACCACTCAGTGCACCCCAACTCACTCCTGTTATAATCTGTATCTAAAAGGTGTCATGTAATGTGTCATTGGAAAACTAGTAACTCACTTGATCATTAGTATTTCTGCATGATGTATGTATGGTCAACCCACAAACAATTATGCAGATGTGCTGAAATTATAACTAATGTGTATTTTAGGTATGTCAGGGGAGTTGATAAACAGGCTTTCTCCACACAAAGGAAAAAGGCCAACACCTCAAACCATGTGTCACCAAATTCAAGTGGCTATTCATCTGTATTGGAGGTTGTAGGAAGAGATAAAAATCACCAGTGGGGGAGAAGACAGCATGGAGTCTAAACCAGGGCAGTCTGGCCTCCACACCCAGCAGGGAAAAGGAACTTCATCAGAGGATACATTTCAGAAGAATACATTTCAAAGGTTTACAGGACGGGAGAGAACCCCCACGTTATCCTTCACCTGAGGAGACACAGAAAACTAGCATCTTGGACTTCATGGGGATCCTAACTAAGGGCTTGGCTACACTTACAAATTTGCAGCGCTGCAGCAGGGTGTGAAAACACACCCTCTGCAGCGCTGCAAATTGCGGCGCTACAAAGCGCCAGTGTAGTCAAAGCCCCAGCGCTGGGAGCCGCGCTCCCAGCGCTGTCTGTTATTCCCCACAGGGAGGTGAAGTACGGACAGCACTGGGAGAGTTTTCTCCCAGCGCTGGCGCTTTGACTACACTTAGCGCTTCAAAGCGCTGCTGCGGCAGCGCTGCCGCGGCAGCACTTTGAAATGCAAGTGTAGCCAAAGTGTAAAAGTTAGTCAGCCAGGGCTGGAAAATGAAGATTGACAAGGAAACTGCCTTGAACAAAGGCTATAGCTTGTTCAATTAGATTCTAGCCATTAGAAAGCCGCTTTTTACTTTTGTTTCTACCCCTTTCTATTTTTATCCTGTATATTTAAAACTCACTTTTAGTTTAACAAACATATATTTAGCACATTATTTAAATAAAAAGAAAACAACCCAGTGTTTTGTTGAAGTGATTGTTAACGCCAGTCAAGATAGTAAGCTCCTGCTTCTGTCTTTAAAAAAAAAAAAGGAGCAGTGAACTTACTATCTTCTGTGAATGTACAGTGATAGGGACTGTACATTGCAGAGAGAACCCTGCAGAGCCCAGTGGCTGGAGTTAATGGATTGTTACCTGCTAGGCAAGGTTTAAGCTGGGAGAGCCTTGGGAAGGCAGATGTCAGGCTGATGTATCAGGGAGTTGTCACCAGGGGCGGCTCTAGCAATTTCGCCGCCCCAAGCAGGGTGGCACGCCGCGGGGGGCGCTCGGGCGGTCGCCGGTCCCGCGGCTCCGGTGGACCTCCTGCAGACGTACCTGCGGAGGGTCCGCTGGTCCCGCGGCTCCGGTGGAGCATCCACAGGCATGCCTGCGGGAGGTCCACCGGAGCCGCCTGCCGCCCTCCCGGCGGCATGCCGCCCCAAGCGCGCGCTTGGCGCGCTGGGGTCTAGAGCCGGCCCTGGTTGTCACACAGCTGCAGCAACATTCCCACTAGTTGAGAGAGGTGCATAGTGTCTTACAGGTCTGGGTATCCTTAGCAACTTGTCACACACTGTAATGGAGATTTTAATCTGTGTGATGGCCAGGGCAGCTTCAGGCACCAGCGCACCAAATGTGTACCTGGGGTGGCAAGCTGTGAGGAGTGGCCTGTCGGTCACTGTGAGGACAGCAGTCAGGCTGCCTTTGGTGGCATGCCTGCGGGAGGTCCACCAGTCCCGCGGTTTCGGTGGAAATTCGGCGGCAGGGACGCCGAAGGCGTGGGACCGGCAGACCTCCCCCAGGCATGCCGCTGAAAGCTGCCTGACTGCCATGCTTGGGGCAGCAAAATACATAGAGCCCCCCCTATGATGACACAGGTTCTCACATTAGCCAGGAAGGGGTTAAAAGAGCTCACCTGGGCACAATCAGCTCTAACCTAGCGCAACCTACCGGTATGTCTCTACTGCAGTTGGGCGTGAGCCTCCTAGCCTGGGTAGATGGGTGTGTGTAGGCTGGAACAAGGGCTGTACCAGGGGAAAGGATTGTGTCCAGACTAGGAAGGCATCTAGTCTTTGAAAAAAAACTTATTGAAACATCTCTGAGGGTGAGGTTTTATCTGTATTCAGTTTTATTACTGTACTGGGCTTAGACTTGCATGTTTTATTTTATTTTGCTTGGTAATGCTTTGTTCTGTCTGCTATTACTTGGAACCACTTAAATCCTACTTTCTGTATTTAATAAATTCACTTTTAGTTATTAATTAGCCCAGAGTATGTATTAATATGGGGTGGGGGTGGGCAAACAGCTGTGCATACCTCTCGATCAGTGTTATAGAGGGCAAACAATTTATTAGTTTACCCTGTATAAGCTTTATAAAGGGTAAAACAGATTTATTTGGGGTTTGGACCCCATTGGGAGTTGGGCATCTGAGTGTTAAAGACAGGAACACTTCTTAAGTTGCTTTCAGTTAAGTCTGCAGCTTTGAGGCACATGGTTCAGACCCTGGGTCTGTGTTGGAGTAGACTGGCATGTCTGGCTTAACAAGACAGGGTGCTGGAGTCCCAAGCTGGCAGGGAAAGCAGGGGCAGAAGTAGTCTTGGCACATCAGTTGACAGTTCCCAAAGGGGTTTCTGTGATCCAACCTGTCACACCCCCTCCATACATGTAAGGTCCGTGTTAGTGCCATGCTGACTCCCAGCACAGCCATGGCAAGGGAGGCAAATGCAAGAGACAGAGAGGGAGGGGAGAAAGGGAGTTAGCTTTAGTGAGGCTCTGTGGCTCCCAGGACAGCTGTCTGGAAACAGGATGGTGGCACAGTGCCAGGTGTGCTCTGCAATGGCAATGGAGCCTGAGAGGGCAAGGGGGTAGGGACTGCAAGACCAACCTCCACACATCTGTCCTGCACCTGGGCATAAGTGGGTGGGGCTGGGCACCCGATGAAATCAGACCAGTACATAGTGCCCCCCAAAGAAACTCCCAACCACTCAGATCCTTGTGCCCCCCCCAACAACCATCTCATGCCCCCCCCATGGGGGTACATTGTTTGAAAACCCCTTTGCTAGAGCACAGGCTACAGCTGTTTGGTATTTACTCATATGCCTTACATCACTAATATTTCTCAATCTGGTCTTCCCACTTGACATTCTGAATTCTACAATTATTATAACTTGCAGCTCCTGTCCTACAAAGTCACTACATATCTTTTCATGGTATGTCTCTACTTTTGCCATAAAAACTTTTAATAAGACTTCCAACCTTCTAATATTTCATATTTCACTTTCTACTTCTCAGCAAAAGTTTCTTTTCTCCCAAATAACTTGCGTTCTCCTTTACTTCGTCCTTTTTCTATTCCTGAAAAGTTTTAAAAGGACATCTGCACAGACTCAATCAGTTGCTGTTCCTAAAACACGGCCACATGCTTAGTCTTTGACAATTACTGTCATTCAAAGCTAATCAAGATCAGACCTTAGTCTGGATTTGGTCTTTCCTAGCCTCAACCCACACTATAGCCTCTTGTGTAGCCTGTTAAGCTAGTGGAGTAAAAAAGGCAATAAAACCCCCAAAACATTTTTCCTCAACTTTTGGGGCATTTTTCATACTGTTTTTAATACATAAAAAGCATGTCAAATGTTTTGTGAGGCATTTGCAATGACTATGTGAGCATATAATGCACAAAACTTTACTTCATGTAAACCTGTTTTCTCAAATGTCCTCAAACAGAACAAATTAGACAGGAGCCAATCATAGGTTGTGCCTCACTCTTCCAAATAACTCCAGCTTTTTAAACAAAGTCTAATTACTGCCCAAACTACTTTACCATCTGACTACTTTTAATTTACAGGTGTCTTGTTTAATAGCTCAACGCACTTAGTTATGAGGAGCTACAAAAAGAATCTGAATAGAGTAACAAAAATAAGTAAATTCTTCTGAGCGGGAGTGTAATTCCCTTCAAAGCTAACACAAGTCAACATGGGCATTCAGAAATGGCTACACAAGGTCTGTGCTGCAAGTACATGAGGTCAAGGAAACACAGAAGTAAACTATAATTAATAATTGCACAAGTGTTTCAATTGTTTCCCATCTGTGTAGATTTTTCCTCCTGCTGATGGAAAACCATCCAAGTGTTTTCAGCTACCCACCATGTTATCCTGGAGGCCCCTCACTTCAGTGGGCAAAGCCACCTTAACCCTCATAGCCATTAACACAGCAATTTTTCTTATAGCTGAAAAGGGTTAGATGTGAGGCCTCCATTAAGACAACTGCTTTGTGGCATGGCTAGCAAGAGTCCTATTGAGAACAGAAAGACAACTGCAGCATTCTCCACCCCAGACAATAAGTGCGCCCCTTACATTAAAGGATATAACTTTTTAATGTATTGTCTTTTCTAACAGGAACAAAACAGTGCCTGTCTGACAGCTCTAGGTGTCCTGTACAGCAGTTAAAATATCAGATCAGACCAAATTTATTACACAAACAGCTGTCCACTCTCTCCAACACCATAACAAGCCCAATTTGATGATAAAATCAAGTCATTCAGTCTGAGCAACTGACTAAAGCAATATCCCATATTACCTCAAAACTCCACTCTCTTCATGTCCTCACTCTTCCCAATTTCCCAGGAAAAAGCAGAGCCTGCTATTTTTGTTTAGTATTCTATACTGCAGTTGCAGCCAGAGTTCTCAGTTACAATCTGGGCCCATTGTGGTAGATGCTGTATGTCACAAAGGTGAATGCCTGAGGGCTACAACCATGAAAAAAGTATATAATGTATTTAAATTGTATACTAGCTTTTCACTGTGTTTTGTTTTTTAAAAAAATCCCAAAGCCTTTCTAAGTGAGGCACCGCAAGCCACAACAAAGTGAATGGGAAAGACTTCTTTGCTATCTGGAGTATATCCGCTATACAGGTTGGGCAAAAGTCAACATGGTTTCTGTAAAGGGAAATAATGTCTTATTAATCTATTAGAGTTCTTTGAAGGGGTCAAACAAACATGTGGACAAGGGGGATCCAGTGAACATAGTGTACTTAGATTTCCAAAAAGCCTTTGACAAGGTCCCTCACCAAAGGCTCTTACGTAAATTAAGTTGTCATAGGATAAGAGGGAAGATCATTTCATGGATTGAGAACTGGTTAAAAGACAGGGAACAAAGGGTAGGAATAAATGGTAAATTTTCAGAATGGAGAGGGGTAACTAGTGGTGTTCCCCAAGGGTCAGTCCTAGGACCAATCCTATTTAACTTACTCATAAATGATCTGGAGAAAGGGGTAAATGGGGAGGTGGCAAAGTTTGCAGACGATACTAAACTGCTCAAGATAGTTAAGACCAAAGCAGACTGTGAAGAACTTCAAAAAGATCTCACAAAACTAAGTGGATAATGTGGATAAATGTAAAGTCATGCACATTGGAAAAAATAACCCAACCTATACATACAAATATGATGGTGGCTAATTTAGCTACAACCAACCAGGAAAGAGCTCTTGGAGTCATCATGGATAGTTCTCTGAAGACGTCCACGCAGTGTGCAGCGGCGGTCAAAAAAGCAAACAGGATGTTAGGAATCATTAAAAAAGGGATAGAGAATAAGATGAAGTATATCTTATTGCCCTTATATAAATCCATGGTACGCCCACATCTTGAATACTATGTACAGATGTGGTCTCCTCATCTCAAAAAAGATATACTGGCATTAGAAAAGGTTCAGAGAAGGGCAACTAAAATGATTAGGGGTTTGGAACGCGTCCCATATGAGGAGAGATTAAAGAGGCTAGGACTTTTCAGCTTGGAAAAGAAGAGACTAAGGAGGGATATGACAGAGGTATAGAAAATCATGAGTGGTTTGGAGAAAGTGAATAAGGAAAAAAGTTATTTATTTGTTCCCAAAATATAAGAACTAGGGGCCACCAAATGAAATTAATGGGCAGTAGGTTTGAAATAAATAAAAGGAAGTAGTTCTTCACACAGCGCACAGTCAACCTGTGAAACTCCTTGCCTGAGGAGGTTGTGAAGGCTAGGACTATAACAGGGTTTAAAAGAGAACTAAATAAATTAAACTAAATAAAAGAGAACTTCATGGAAGTTAAGTCCATTAATGGCTATAAGCCAGGATGGGCAAGGAATGGTGTCCCTAGCCTCTGTTCATCAGAGGGTGGAGATGGATGGCAGGAGAGAGATCACTTGATCATTACCTGTTAGGTTCACTCCCTCTGGGGCACCTGGCATTGGTCACTGTCCATAGACAGGATACTGGGCTGGATGGACCTTAGGTTTGACCCAGTATGGCCATTCTTATAGCCTTATAGGTTTGTCTACATAAATATCACTGGTTGGTAAGTTAATGTAGAAAATTAATTTATGGATTGGAACTGCAGGCTTCACTTGCTTTCCCTTTCTTGCTTTAAATCTAGCAGCTGAGCCAGCACACATGCTGGTAACTTATTTGAAATCTACAGCTGCATGACCTAGATTCTTGGACTAAACAATATTGCTTTTTTGTATGTAAGAGCATAAAGACCTGCTTAACTTATTCTCTCATGCACCCAAGATTGACTTGGGGCAGCGAAGGCATCAGGAAGCTGGTTTCAGCTCCCTGACTTCGAGGACAGATCTGTGCTGACCCCAATAGGACAGCAGCTAAGGAACTACTCTAACTTCTGACACTAGAACAGACCACATGCCAGTGGAGGCTAATGGTTCTCTCCTCCCACAATGTGTCCCCAGGCTGTGCCAGCTTTCCATTAATAGGCGAGAGTCCTGTGCCAGGGGAATTCCCTGTTGGCCATTTGCAGCCAGAGTCTTACACACTCAAACATTCTTCAACAGCACATGAAAGGGAAAATAGTTAAAATAGTACAAAGTAATTATATGACAATAGTACAAAAAAAGGGACAGGATCTCAGTTAGAATCTGGTCCCAGTCTTCTGTACAACCTTAAAATGAGTTTCCATGTGACCTTTTCCCAAAGATAAATATGAAACTACAGATGTTAGAACACTGATCTCAGGTGCTCATTAATAGAAACCGCAGCACCCTGTGTCCCATCTTACAAGGTAGGCTAAGTTACTTGCTCGATGGGAGGCTCCCCCATCTCAGTGGCAAAAGGAAGTGATGGTGGAAATTCAATCTATGGAACTCTTCTTTCTGTCACTACTGACCCAATACTCTCACATAGCGCTAGGAGGCAAGGTGCTGCCTGAGGTCTTGCCTACTAATGGACAAAGATCAGGGAATTTTTCATATGAATAGGGGTGTGAACCCTGGTGTTGTGCCCAACCTTCAGTTTAGACAATTACTTTCACTTACCACAATTCCCCTGGAACTAAAACTGGATATAATATTCTTAATCATTTTCTATCCTAAACTGCTGAGTTCTGTTGCTGTGAGCTGTTAGACAGTTCTTGTGTTTCACACAGTGGTGGCCGAATTTCAACAACAGGCAATTCTAACACAGCATTTCGTAAAAACTTTGGGGGTTCTGTGGGTTGAAAAGGTGATATATAAATGTCATAGTGGTAAGAAAACAGGCATATCCTTCCTTTACTTTTAGTGAGTGCCTGTGCTATTCAGTTCTTTGAGAAAGAATGGCAGTTCTCCAATACACCGTTGATACTGTTTGGCTTGCATCATGCAGGAAGTTTTTCTTTTTCTGCTTGTAACAGGTCAATATTTAGTGACTGGCAACACCTAATTCTAATGGCGAGCAAGCCTAGCACTGTCAGATCGAGATAAGCCTAGCACCTTTTCCCTTCTTGTAGGAAGGGAAGGAGAACTTGGTTTATTTTGTCTTAGCCCTTAAAGGGACGGAATTTAAAATGTTTTGTTTTGTTTGTTACTTTTAATGAATAACTGCAGTCGGCAAGGCGTTTTACAGTTTGTTTCCCATGTCCAGTCAACTAGGCACCCAAAACTAGAGGTACCTAAAATCAAACACCACTTTTGAGCATTTTGATCTTAACCTTTCTATGCTTCATTTTACATATCTGTAATTTGGTCTAATATGTAGCGCTCTCTCAGTGGGAGTCAGAGGCTTACATAATTTTTGGTTGTTATACAAATGTGAAGTGTTGTTTCTTTCTGAATATGAAGTGGATATGCCACTGATAGCTTTGATGAGCTATTACACTTTGTTCACGATAAGACACTTACAAAAAGCCAAGAAAGAAAAGACTAGCTCAAACGCAGGTATACAATATCTAAAACTACCAAAAGGCTAGTCTTTCAAATGCTCAAATTAAATAAAGACAACTGGGGCTAACTTACATCCCTAATCTTAAGGAAAGCTTAGAGAGACAAATTAATCCAACTTGTTTAAAAGTGGCTGTTTAAATTACTAATAAACTTACCTAGTTGCTTTTTCATAAACAAATAGATACAATGAGCCAGATTCTCCATTGTCCCTGCCCTGTGTGACCATTTAAATATAAGTGAAAAGTAGGTGTAGGGCACTACTAAAATCAGAAGGCAGTGTTTCTCACACACGTGGCATATGTTTAAATACTATACAAGGTACAGAGTAACAGTGGATTGGGCTCCACATCTTTATTTTGGTGCCTTCCCCTGCTCTCAATTTGGCTACTTTTGGTCCACATGAAATATTTTTTACTCAGATACATCTGAGTAAACAAAGTACTCAGTGGGGATAATCTACAGATATTAAACTCTGAAATTTGAGCCTATAAATAAGTTTAGTTCCTCCTATATACTTCAATTATGATTGGTTGGTTTGCATTTCTGCAAGCAACATGTCTTCATTTTAAAAAAAAGTATAAAGACCATATGCTGCCTTTGATCCATTCATATAACTCACTGATTTTGACAAGAGTTGTGCTATAGAGAGAGAACAGGATATGGCTCAGAGTTCCATGGTGGTTTGTTTATCTGTTGTGTGTTTGTTTTGCTAAGAAGGGAAACAATGTACAGGTCAAAATCTACACTTCAAGTGAAATTTACACTTCAAATCAAACAGCAGTTTCAAAATCTATTGTTTCTGAAAGCATAGATGGGCAGTTAGGAGCCACACCTGGATCTCAACTTGGCCCTAGTTTAGGGGGCTCAGGCCTAGGGTTTTGGTTTGTGCCCATTTTTGTTCTTCATATTAAATGCAGACTAAGCAACCCAACTATGAATGTCAGTAAATGGCTGCTTGCTAAATATTGTAAAAACTGAACAAACCAACACTGCATTAGCCATGACATGGCACAGATTCATCTTGGCTTCTTCCTTTTGGTTTGAGTGAAGGATTTGGCTAGTAGTACTGATCAAGCAAACTAAACCATAAAACATTACATGAGGGGGGGGAGGGGAAAGAGAGGGGGAGAATACTATTGGCATGAAAGTGTTGTTGGCAATAGCACAGCATCCTCATATATAATTTTAAACAGCCTTTATACTATTGCCTAAGCTTTTTATACTCTAACATAGTATAAGCTTGCATTTATTAAATAAAAAAATTAGCAGCACTGACAACTTCTTCCATTATTGTCTGTTTCTTTCCCCTGTATTCATTAGCTCTGTATTATTTTCCTTGGTAAACATATTCCCCAGTGACAAAATGTTTAGCACTGTGCACTTTCAATACACCAGGCTAACATAACTACCATAAGATTCTTCAATATACTAACTTCCATTCAGAATTGCTCCACAGATCATGCAAGTGGTGGGTTTTTTTCATGCCACGTGGAATATAGAGACACTTCACTTACTGTGCAAACATTGATGGTTCTAGGAAAACTATTTACTAGGCATAAAAGAGAAAGGGGTCCTATACTGCACCTACCAAGCAGTAATGAAACTGTTCAAATCTTATCTTATCTTGCATCAGACTAGACAGTCAATACAAGCACCCAATTATTTTTAACTCTGAGTGTTGTGCAAAATTAATCATCCTATTTGGGCCTTTTTATAGATCGACTCTAGAACTTTAAATCAGAGATCCATAATCAATCATAGAATCATTGGGGTTGGAAGGGACTTCAGGAGGTTAATTGTCCAACCCCCTGCTCAAAGCAGGACTAAGCCTCAGACAGCTTTTTACCACAGTTCCCTAAATGGCCCCCTCAAGGTTTGAACTCACAACCTTGGGTTTAGTAGCAGGCGCGGCTCTACAAATTTGGCCGCCCCAAGCAGTCATGCCCGGGAGGCGCCCCCGAGCCGCGGGAGCAGCGGACCTCCCGCGGGCATGACTGGGAGGGTCCGCTGGTCGCGCGGCTCGGCTGGATCTCCCGCAGCTGCGGGCGGTTCGCTGGTCCGGCGGCTCCGGTTGAGCTGCCGCAGGCATGCCTGCGGGAGGTCCAGCCGAGCCGCGGGACCAGCGAACCGCCCGCAGTCATGCCTGCGGGAGGTCCACTGGAGCTGCCGGCCGAGCGTCCCCTCCGCAGTCATGCCTGCGGCAGGTCCGCTGCTCCCGGGGCTCCGGTGGACCTCCCGCAGGCATGACTGCGGCAGGTCCGCCGGCCCAGCCTGCCGCCCCCCCGGGAAAGGGCCGCCCCAGGCGGGTGCTTGCCCCGCTGGGCTCTGGAGCCGGCCCTGTTTAGTAGACCAGTGCTCAAACCACTGAGCTATCCCTCTCCCCTCAAATGCAACCCTCTCTTTACCTAACCTGTCATGTGTGTGCCAGAGACTAATTAGTCTTTAAACTGGAATTTTAATTCAAGGACTTATAAGCAATACTATATTTCTGATTCTGTATGCAATTCAAAGGTTTCCATAAAACTCTACTGTTCTCTTTCGTACTGGTAGTGAATCATGTACTATGTTCTGAATACCACGGAGTAGAAAATACATTAGCACCCACCTAACTTTTATATTTTTGTTCAGGTCTCCTAAAATTTTGGTTAGTCAGCACCTGCTCCCTTTTGATGCTTCAAGCATGCACCATGTTGGTGTTATGATAGGATATGACAGGACCGTAAAGTTGTTTTGAGGATCAGTTAAGTTACTCTTTTAAAAAGGATGCATTTTTCATGTTTCTTTATTAGTTTACACCCAAAACACTGAAGAAAAATAATAGTATTTGAAAACATGCCAAGTATTGTTCGTTCTTGCCTAATTCCCTGTATGCTAGCTCCAGTGAGGACAACGGATTTGTTTAGTTTGATGTATTTAACAGTGTGCCCATCTGGAGCTCATCTTGCACATGTGCTAAGAGGAAATAATAAAGCCTACAAATTAGGACCAAAGTCCTAAATGTGAAATCCTCTCAAACTAGGACTTCCCATCCATCCAAGACAGCCTGGGGAAAGAGCAAATGTCTAAAAAATGCTTACTCAACATTTCCTTCCTTCAAGTAATAAGGTCTATAAATCCAACTATGAATCTGCAGACTACGGGCAGCTCTAGGCAAAACTCAGAGCTTTCAGTCACTTGTGCAGGGGCACACCCCTCCTGCCAAACTTCCATGGCTATGAAACTGTCCCTTCTAACAGACTAAATTCTTATTACGAGTAAAACAGTTTTCACTATAAAAAACAAGAGGAAGAGAACTTTATTATTCATTTAGCAGCTGTATAGCAACCCCTTATCATGGGCAGGATGAGTTAGATCTGTGGACCTAATAGCTGAAGAAAGGAAAATTTTCCAGGAAGCATGCATATATTTTCCAATTCATCAGCCCCATAAAGGTCCAAAGATCCTACAGCAGGACACAACTAGGGAGATATATATTAGGCAAAACTGTTCTAATGTAAAAATTCTTAATGTAAATCATTTCTGACTTGCTGAGGCACTAGCACTTGCAATCTTGTTCTCCCAAAAACAATGGCTTGAGCATCAGCTCTGAAGTATTGTATGACGGAAAGAATACACTGAGGATGAGATGGCCACCCTGCAGTGTTGTTTTTGAGTGTCTATCTTTGTGTGTCCGCCCACATGGCAACTACTTCTCGTGGGGAATGTTGTGCAGGAGACAAGCTCTTTACCTTTGATATCCTGAATATAAACCATCTGATCTGCCTATCAAAGGCTTTGAAAACTTTTTTTTGCCCCTTTCAGCCAGGTGATAGAGCATGAGCATTTGTCCCCTAATGCTTTAGTTTTGTGCAGGTATATTTTTAGCACTGTGGATATCCCAGGATGTACCAAAACTTTTGGGTATGATGGCTTGGGACAGGAGTAATGCTGTCTACTGTAGTTTACTGGATATATAGCTGACTTTACATGCTGCATTCATCTTGAGAGCCTCTTTGTCAGCATGAAAAATGCAGTAGTAGGGCTCTATGGACAGCTTCTAATTCCAGCACTCATCTGACTGACATGAAATTACTGGAGTTAGACGTACTAGTAGCATGTGATGCTAGATGCCCTGAGGTTGTAGAGAATGTCAAAGATGATAGAGTGAGAAGATAGGGAGACAAAAGAAAAATGAGAGAGAAAACGTGCAACAAGATAAGGCAGAACCCTAAGAAAAGCAGGACAATGACATTTTACTCAACCAACAACAGAGTCTCAGCAGAAAAGAAGAATGGCTTCAAAAAGGCCAAATCGGGAAATAGTAGGAATGAGTGCAAGGAGAAATTATCTTTTTAAGGTAATAAAATAAATTGAGACCCGATTTAGTTTTGAAACTGACCTCTGTTTTTCATTGGATCAACAATGACTGCTTCAGACCTGTTTGCAAAATGAAACTTGATTATACAGCCATGTTATGCAAAAGTCAGTGATACAGCACAGTTTGTTTGACCCATCCAAATATATACCAAACCATTTATTTTCGAGAAATGTCAGCTGAAGAGAGAAGGATAGACATGAGAGGAGGATATAAGGGCAAAAGAAAAAAAACAGCTGGTGTCTGAGACTACATCACTCCCTCAAACACATAACATTGGGCAATTTATTCATCTCCAAATGCCTCTTTGCTAGTGACCATTCAACATGGCAGTGCTTAATTTCTATAGGTACATCATATATCCTACCAAAATAAGAGTTTGCAAAGTTGCCCACAAAGAATCTGATCCAGCACCATTGAAATCAATAGCAAAACCAATGGTCAGGATCAGATCCCAAGTGCCCACCAACTCCTCAATGCGGTGGAAAAGCAAGTTTCCACAGTACAATTTTACTGGGCACTGGTAGTGCCTGTTACTGTTAAACTCCTTCTAATTCTTCCTTTTAATTATTCATAAATTCCTTTTGTGTTTAAATTTTCTATGCTTGCACTCACTCAGCCCTTTTTCATGGGGAAGTCTGAACCACTTTTAAGTTTTGAAATTGACAGATTAAGAGGGAAAAAATTCTTAGTTTAGTTTGCTCACTTTGGGGTCAGTTTCACTGTTGGCAATCTCTTTTGTCATATGTTTTGGGGTGCTGTACACAGGAACACAAGAGGAAAAAATATATATATTTTAAAATAGGAGACTGTTTGTAAACCCACAAAAATTGAAAGGATGTTCAAGGGCAGATGCACTATCTGCATTTACCACTAACTCATTTTTAAAAAAGAATGTTTCCAGTTGACAATGTCCCATTAACAAAGGTTATTGTGAAGGACAAATTTCCCCAAGCCTATTCTAATGGAGGCTTCCTGTCCCACTTTAAAGGTCTGGTTCTGGTTCTTTGGTTACCTGGGCAGCTGCCCAAATATAAAGAGGTGAAATGCCATAGAGGAGGAGAAGTAACAATTTTTGTAATAGATCATCTGGACCACAAACAAAAACTGCTCACTTAATGAGGCACTCTGTATTGCTGACCTTACTTGTATTCTAATACACCGCTGCAGACACACACATTTGAAACTCTGATCGCTCACTGAAGTGTCATTACTCTGGTCTTTTCCCAGGCATAAGAATGCAACAGAAAAGTTTTGATGTGTGAATTTGTTAATCTCCAGGAGTTTGCTACATCTTAAAATTCCTTTGGAAATAAAGAGCTCCTCCTTATCAACCCTACAAACTCTCAGAAGACAGTGGACCCCTGGGTGGGAAACCCTGCTCTAGGTCACCTGGATGCAATTAACTGATGGTAAGGACTCTGCTGAATAAATCCTGAGAGGTGCTGAGCATCCACAAATCCCACTGAAGTCAACAGAACTTGCAGGTACTCTGCACCTCTCAGGATCGTGCCTACATCTTTCAGAACAGTATTTTAACCTAAGTCTGGTTTTAACAATTCATTAGTATGGAATCACCTTGTCTTCGATGATTCTAGTCACAAACACGGGGACCAAAACTGTTTTTTGTGTGTTACATATAGATAATTTGAGAAGTAAAATGACTGAACAACACGCTGTCAATTTCTTAGGATTGATTAAAATTGTTTACTATATGAAGCAAAAAGAAAAAGCCATGACTATGGGTTTAGTGTCATGATTTGATCATCTAGGCACAGGAAACAACAACTCTCACAGGAAATAGTTGTGAAAACCTGGTCTTAGCCTTTTGCAATTATTATACTGGAAAGCACTCTGACACAAATCAATAGTGCCCATTTCAATATACTATATCCTTTTATTTTTAGAGGTAACACTATGTTCCTGCAAAGATGTGTGTGTCCACATAGACAGTCTCAGACAGTTAACATAATTCAATGCACAGATTACAAATTAGGAAGAATTAACAATATTCTTTTTGTAATAAGAAAGCTGACCAAGCCCATAGTCTATCTTAAAACACAATATACTTCTAGTGAATACATGAGAAGTCTCTCTTCCCCATGTCCTGCTCCTGCTTTGCTCACCCTCACTTCTTTGATTTTTTCAAACTTCTGGATGGTATGAGCAGGTTTTTCTGTTTCCAGACCTGCACAACAGCCTTCATTAGCTTTTGGCATTCCCTTTAGTAGCATATTAAGTTAGAGCCTGAGAATACCAAATCTGTTTGAAGTGGTTTGTTATCTGACACTGTAATGAGTAACAATGCATATGCAGGCCTTTACCCTTTGTTAGCTCTGAAGCTGCATTTTGTTCTTGTATTTCAAAATCTAGCAGCATTTTAGGAGAAGGTGACATCACTGCATGCAAAATTACCACGGAACCACTACAGAATTACTTATCTGATTAAAGTATTATATATTAGTAATGTAATTAGAATGAACTATAATTTCCCTACTTATTCCAGCTGACCTAATAATGTATTGAGTGGCCTCGAATAGTGGCCTTGTGGATGAGTTCAGGAAAGGCTTTCGGTGTATGGCATCATGGAAGAAGACCTAGAAATTGCTGTGTGAGATGTGGGCAAACAGTGTAATGAGTCAGGCATAAATAGCGAGGATGTGAGGCTGATGTAAAACAATACAAAATGAAGATAAGTAAGGAGGAAGAGGCTTTGATGGAAGTTTAAACTCCATCAAGTGGAGGAATCCAAAGAGTGAGGTGACAAGATCGAAGCAACGTGTAGGGTCAGGGAAACAGCGAGAACAAAGTTGGAGTCATCAAGATGGGAAATAAAGGACCGAGCAAGCATTTTAACTGTAGGGTTAGAAAGAAAATGGGGAGTCTTAGAGATGTTGTGGAGGAAGAACTGGAAAGATTTGGGCACTGCTTCAATGTTTTGGGCAAGGGAGAGGCATAAGTCAAAGTGAATTCTTAGTTATGGGTCTGTGACAAAGCTGTGAACTGTGAGAAAGAATGGGGATAATGGGGAAGGCTTGAAGGGAAGATAAGGCGTTTTGGACATGTTATGCTTGAGTTGGCAGAGACATCCATTCTGGTGCTCTGTACCTCGGGGGGGGAGGACACCCAGCACCCCCATGTTCATCCTTGTAAAATGATTGTGTGGTATCCAATGCAAAGTCTGTCATGTTGGGTGTCTTTGGAAGGCTCATGATGCACTGAGCATTGTTGTTATAGTGATGTTATAGTAATTGTTGTTACAGTAATGTTCTAGGTTATAATTTCATGTATATAGTTACGAGGCTGAAAATGTGTCTTCAAGGCTTAAAATAAGCCCAGGCAAAAACTCTCCAAGAGCAGAGAGGCAGTTCACACCTCATCAGGGCATGTATGGGGCAAACCCAGCCCAGCCTCACTGGAACAAAGGACACTGGCCTAGGCATGGACAAAAGGAACTGTTGGACTTTCGAGTGAGTCTCCCCTCTTCCTTTGGTCAGTTTGGGACTGTGATGAGGTAATGCTCACCTGACTCTGAAGGGGGCGGGGACAAAGCCAAGAGGGAAGAAAGAACATGATAAAAGGGAGACATTTGCTGTGCGCGCTCTCTCTCTCTTCCGCCTCCATCTACAGACATCACCATGAAGTGACTGAAGTGCTGAACAAACGGGAGAGCCTGGCTGAATCACTTAAAATCTATCTTTTATGGTTAATAAATTTGTTTGTTCATTCTACCTGAAGCAGTGTGTTTGGTGTGAAGCGTGTCAGAGACTTCCCTTGGGATAACAAGCATGGTACATATCAATTTCTTTGTTAAATTGACAAACTCATATAAACTTGCAGCATCCAGCAAGCATAACTGGACACTGCAAGACGGAGGTTCCTTGTGTTGTATCTGAGACTGGAGATATTGGCTTGTGTCGTCTGGTTGCAACTAGCCGGGAGCGGCTTACATGCCAGATGCTGTGCATGAGCAGCCCGAGAGCGAGGGTTCTCACAGCAGAGCAGGGTAAGGCTGGCTCCCAGAGTCAAGGATTGGAGTGACCTAGTAGATCACTGGTCTGGATAACACCAGAGCGGAATGTCACATCCGGAAGTGTCAGAGAGATGGGCATTCTGTGTAATGCAGTTTGGTGACACTGATGGGAGATGAACTCCAGGGAACATGTAACTAGGACTGGGTGACTGAAATACTAGATAATACTAACTCCATACTCAATTTGGTAGAGACCAGGGAGAGGGTAAGACCTGGAAAGAGGCTCTTCACCAAGGGAGCTGGGAAGGCAGCCCAGGAGGGACTATGATGAAGAGACTTAGAGATGGGTGAGAAAAGAAGGAGCCCTGAGGGTAAGAGATGGTGAAGAGATAACTGGTGAGCTGTGGAGAAGAGTGAAGATTCTGACATGCAGTAGTAGGGACTGGCCCGGTGAATTATGAAACTAGTCTTGTCTTTAGGACCTACTGTGACCCATGGTTTAGGGTCCCAGAGCTCCAGCCCCGAATACAGGGAGGGCTGGAGCTCCCTGATGATCCCACCTAGTGGTGGTGACTGGTGAGAAAAATCTCCTGCAGGAAGAGGGAAGGACTGAGGGACTGCTTAGCCTAGGAGACTGTGTTCTGGCAATGGCCAAGGATGTTCTTTGTTTTGGGATTTCTGTTTAACCTGAGGACACATGAACTTTTGCTTTGGCTGGAAGGTCAAAAGCACTGAAACTGCTGGATGTAAAGAGAGAACTGTTGGGTAAACTGAGGCAGTTACACTGGTGAGGTGATGCTATGGAGAGGTCAGGGGTGGAGGGTGGAAAGAAACTGAAACAGAGTTGCTAACAGGACTAGAAAGGGACTGGGAGAGAGGCTGAAGGCATCAAGAGTGGGAGAAAAGAAGTTTCATGTCTCCCATGTAGATCTTTGGGGACTACTTGAGCAGAGGTATGTATGTGAAAAGCAGTGTGGTAAAGTGTTGCCCAAAATAAGCTTCTACAAATATGAAAATATGAACAGGGTTTGTGGATGGATTATTGGAATTATTTCCATTCATCTTTGGTGGTGCTGAGGTTGGAAGTCTGGTATTGGGAGATGCCCTACTTCCAAATACTCTGATCTGATTTAGAATCCCTCATCTTAGCACAAACCGAAAGCCAGAAGTGCAAAAGTGTTCAAATTTCTAACCATTGCCTTCCCTGAGGGAGCAGAGCCTGTTCCATCATTTTAACAGCTTTTCCTACTTTGTCACCTTCATCCATTGTGGCACAGATTTTTCCAACACTAAATACCTCCAGCCAACAACAGCAACTGTCTGTTTTTATGACTGGGGACAATGTCAGAGGCTGTGGGAGGTCAAAAACAACTAATCAGCTATTAAAGAAATATTTCCCTGTTGTAAAAGTTTGAAATGACAGCACTAGTGTAGTTTAAAGAAAAGTTACAGCATAAGTTACAGATGGAATTAGTTACTCCTATGTAGCAACTTTTATATCACTTATGGCTGATAAAAATGTGAGTATGACAGGCATATTTGTACTATCGTTCATAAAAGGAAACCCCAAAATACAAGTGGATAAAATACTTAAATAACCACAGTTATTTCAAATAGCTACATTATATGTAGACATTAGATATTAATAGGCACGCTAGGGCAACCATTGATATTATGGATTAGGAAACCCTTATTTACACTATGTAGGCCAGAACAAATATTAACTAATCTGTGCAACTATTAGTCACTCATTTATTTCATTCTCACAGAACAAACAGGCTTTTTAGCTATTTGTTAAGTAACTCTGTTTTTACTTGTTGAAAGTAATAAAGCTCTTTCGAAGGATGAAATCTTGGCCCCACTCAAGTCAATGAATCTTGCTGCTGATGCCAGTGGAGACAGCATTTCAGGTGTGCTTTTTGCACTGTTTCACTCCTGAGCGGTTTCATTTTATTATCAGGTTTGAGGGTGGTTCACAATGATTTTTCTTTTCTTCAAATTAAACTACATCAATGCTGTTCCCTGCACCACGTAGCAAAGGATGCTGAAGGGCACAGAAACGGATATCCTCCCAGAAGACCAATCACATTACCCCCCATAATGAATTCTCCAATTCTTTTGCATAGCATCAGAGAGAATGTGGCAAGGCAGCATACAAACTCAGGGCAGTGGAAAGGTACAGTACAATAATAGCATACAAATGAGAGCAGTGCCAGCCCCACCCTTCCTATTTTCCTCCAAAAAAAACTTGTGTGCTAAAAAGTCTTCAAGGCAAATGAGAAGTAAAACATCACTGCCTCTCTGTGATCTATACCAGAGTCTAATGCCATGCTGGTTTCTGTGAGAACTCAGCCCACTTTCTTTTTTTTAATTCAACCATAAAAAAAAGGATCGGGCTGAGTTGGAGGTCGGGCGGGGTGGGAGAGGAAATCTGGTTATGTGTTTAATCTTATAAGATTATGGATTTGAAAGTTAACTATGAGGTCACTTGCCCCAGGAAGCTTTCCTACTAGTAAAATGTCCTCTAAAAGCTTCTTTAAAAAGGATATAAGAGAATAAAGCATTTAATCCATATAACTACCTCTGAAAATGGGAGCCTAGAAATTTCTGTAAGTTACTGCAACAGCTACCAAACCAGCTGTGCAGAGTACCCTACATTTATGAGCTTAGGTTATTTCTGTTCAGGACTTTGTTTAGTGAGTGAATGAATACTTGCTCTCATAACAGATTCAAATTCAATCATCACTGCATGCCTCCATCTACTCATCCAAATAACCCCGGGCTTTTTGGGCATGTATTCAACTGCTTCATCTAGCACGAGGAGATGGTTTCTATCGGTATCCAAAGTAAGCCTCAGTCTGGCACCAGTAAATGTGGTATTAGAAGCAGATCAGATTCAGAAAAGCTCTGTTTTGCTCCAGCATTTTGCTTAGCAGTTACAAGATTCATGTTTATTTTGGTTTTTCTTAATAACAAGTCTTTCAAGATGCACATTTCTCGGTTTCTTTTCGGCATTCCTGTAAAAATTTGGAGATACACTTCCACAGAACTGTATGCTTTTTCCTTTCTCTCTGACACACAGGCCAACTTACAATCCATGATAAGTGAAAATTTAAACACCATTTTTAGCACATTTTATTTCCAAGGGTCACACATCTTCTTTAAAAAAAGGAGAGAGAGAGAGAGAGAGAAATCTGGTCAATAGTCAGGGGGATACAATCATTAAACAGTGACAAGGAACTGTTTATATTCAAAACACTGGAATTCATTATTACACTTGGGCTGCACATTCAGGAGGGAACAGGAAACATTGCAATAAAACAATGTGTCAGTAAGATACAAAAACCAATATGCTGGGCCATCTGAGTCAATATGGTCAGTAAAGGTAGCTAAATTGGAAAATATTTTATTCTGTTTCATGCAAATAAGTGTTTTTCCATCAACAGTAACATAAAGCCACTGATTCTGTAGAGTATTCGTTAAGTAGGAATTACATTTCTAAAGGGTATAGCAATGATTTCAGATGATAATACTGTGCACTTATACAACGCCTTTCATCTCCTAAGCACTTCACAGCACTTACTAATACATCCTGACAGTATTCTGAGGTAGCTCAGTTTTATTGTCCCTATTTTAAAGATAGGTAAACAGAGGCAGAGAGATGAAGTGACTTACCCAAAGCCACAAGGAGAGCTGATGTCAGAGCTGATTACAGAACCTTGGATTCTCTAACTCTTCTGCTCATACCACTAGCCCATCCCTCTCCATCTTATATAATATCTGTAAGTAATTTTTGTACAGGCAATTGTTCCTGTACAACACAATGAAAATATTGCTGTCTAACTAAGATTTTAAGACCTTGGCAGTGAACAAGCCAGGATGACTTACATTTTCTGATTGAGGAATTGAGTTGTCTAGACACAACCGGGGATGATGGACTGAAAGGGTGATCTTGCTAACACTGTGAGAAACTCAGTCCATGGAGTCTTTCAGTTACTCACAATGGACAGTAGAGTAGAGGGTGGCAAGATGTATCAGTTTGGCTTCTAATCTTAACTGTGACATTTCCTGTCTTGTGTTACACCATTAAGAGTGACTTCCTTGTTCAAGTCGAACATGGGATTTTTCAAAGCTCAAATCTGAAACTTGAAAACTGCATTCCATATTCGATTACTCTTTGCCAGAAAAGTGTTCTGACAAATGTTAGCTAACTCTGAATCCAAGATACAGGCGTCTTTATGAAAGAAGTGTTTTGCTTTTGCATTACTGAAACTTTATATGTGGTTATAAATGATTCTCAGTAATCACACACTCACTCTCTCATTATTTCCTTTTTTTTTGTTTGTTTGTTTACATTTACTAATCCATAAGGGAGAAATAATGTAAAATCCTATAAAATATAATACAGAACCATAACTCTTTGAAACAATTCTGTTTGGTTTAAAACAAAATGCCAGCCAAAAACAAACAAAACCCATTGTAGAAAGGAAGATCTCCTTGTCTCTTTTCCAGTTTAGATTTTTACAGTACTGTAGAACCCTATTAGTTTCATTCCCATTACATTCTAGAAGATTTTTCTATAAGGAATGTTATCCCAAAGCTGAAAACCAAGTTGACACTCTGAGAAGATCATATCTCTGCTATTTATTTTCACTTAAATAGTGGGTTTAAAATGACATGTGATGGATACAATACATTACAAGCACGGTGTACAGGTATAGATTAGCTATTGTGCAGTCACTGAAAACTTCCTGATTCCTAACGCACAGCACGGCGCTGCAGCCGGGAGGACAGAGCAGCGGTGGTGCAGGATTGCTACGGGGAGCGCGGCGGCCGCAGGAAAGGTGGAATAGGTAGCAAAAACATTATACCAAGAGACAAAAACGTAAAACACACATTTAGCAGTTACTGAAAATCGAAACGAAGACCCTAAAAAAACTACTTTTTTTTTAACTTAATCACTGGAATGAAAAAACTTTGTATTGAGTGCGAACATCTGAACTATTACTATTAGTGGAGAAGTCTAGCTTAGGAATCGTCTTCAACATTTTTAATGCAAAGTTGAGCAAGAGCTACCTTTTCTGAAGACTTTACAAAATTTATACTGATTGCCCAACTAAAGCCAACTTTGAGTAGACTTTAGTAGGTATTCTTGCTAGCTTTGATCCAGTCCTTAAATGAGTCGAGAAAGGACTACTTCACTCTGAATGAACAACACTGTGTACTTCCTTGTCACTGCCACTGGTGAACAAGTAAATCCCTCAACTCTCCCAAATCTTCAAAACAGATGGAAGCAGCCTGCCATATACCTATTAAATGAATTGCAAAAACTCTACAGCCACTCCAGCTCTAAAGCAGCTGCTTTTGTGAATCATAAAGGAGCTTACAAAGCACAGTATTCACACACAGAAAAGCACATGCCCAGCTCCGGCTGTACCAGAAGAGCCTCACTCATATTACTTGAGAAGTATTTCAGCTATGCATGTGTAACTATTATGGATTCTTTCTAATTGCAACTGCTTCTGCTATACATTTTCTATACACTCATGCTGTTTACCATCAACATAGCCTTGGGAGAATTTTTCTCTGTTGAACCATATGCAGCTCTCTTACTGCATTCACCCATATATACACATATACATACACACCCATATATCTACACACACACACCCATATATATATATAATATACATATATATACACACACACACACAAAAAATGTGCAAGCTGAAGCCATCTTTAGCAAAAACAAATTGTTTTTAACCACTTCTCTGATGTCTATATGTCTTTTCCAATGTCATTCAACAGGAATATAGGAAACTATATTTTAAATCTGTGTATGTTACAAGTATTAATGGTAGTGAACTCTCCCCAGGAAATGTATACAAAGAAAACTGTGTTCTAATAGCCTTTTATTGAACTGCCTCTAATATGACATGAATATACAATAAAATATTTAAGGTACACCACTACCTCAATATAACGCCACCTGATATAACATGAATTTGGATATAATGCGGTAAAGCAGTGCTCCGGGGGGGTGGGGGTGGTGCTGCGCACTCCAGTGGATCAAAGCAAGTTCAATATAACACAGTTTCACCTATAATGCGGTAAGATTTTTTTGGCTCCCAAGGACAGCGTTATATCGAGGTAGACGTGTATTTTGAAATAAAATAAAACAACATGATGTCTCTCATTATATAAACTAACTATGGGCATTTGAACACTGCATCTCTCAGAAGTTGAAGGTCTTATCCCACTTCTATTGAGGTCACTGAGAGGTCTGCTTTTAATGAAGAAGAGGGTGGTTCACTAAGCACTCCCATCGGGGGTGCCCTGACTGACATGGGTAAGACACTGCCAGTAGTCTGTACAGCCCTTTTTGGCAACTCACCCAGGAGGGTGAGTGGGAACAAGACGACTCAATTTCTGTCAGGGTTTTGGAAAAACATATTTGCTCGTCCATTATTAAAACTGATTTTAGGCTCCTAGTTTTTGTAGAATAATTAAGTAAGAAATCAGCTTATCCTTCTAAGAAAAAAAGATATTTCCAGAAGAATAACTTGTGAGGAATATGACCTCTACGCTTAGAAAATAATGTTAGCTTCTTACCCTCAATTTATAGAACAGCTCTTTTAGCATTACTGCTAGATTCAATTGTTCAGCCCTAATTAAGATATTAGAAAAACAGAACATTACAAGTGAGCAATAAGCTTAACATTATTGGTATTTATTCATGTAACCACATGACAATGTGATGAATTGAAGCTATCAGTACAACTTTTGAATTCTGACTGACATTGCGAAGCTGTATTTTGAAAAACGGCTTTATCATCTGTGTCTATATGTATGTGTCTGGCCCTAGAGCAGATACACCAGACAGGGACAACAGGAAATATTAACAGTTAACAACTGTATTTAGACCTCACAAATGTTATGCTAAAAAAGTTGGTTCCTCTGGAGGGAGAGGGGAAGTTATGAGCAGTGGAAACTTACCAGGAGGAGAATAAGAGAGACCAAGTAGGGTTGCAATAAAGAAACAGAGAAATAGGGGGAACCAGATAGGAAAAGGAAGTGTAGGGCAAAAGAGAGAGCAGGGTCACAGAAGCTGGCTGAGGGGCTCAAGCAGGGAGAGGTCACCCAGCCTGCAGTAGCTTCATAGGCCAGGGAAGCCCTGACCACTTTCCTGAGCTCAGATGGCCCCAGTACTCGGGATAACCCAAGGGACTCAGATCCCAGCCCCAAGGGTGCCCTGGATTGGTGAGGAAACTGAGGCAGGAACATGCATTTTGTGTTTGTTGCTTTGTATGATCTGAACTCCTCTGTACTTGACATGATTAAGAGGAAGTCAGGAGTGCAGGCTCTAGGCGGCGCTTACCTCAAACAGCTCCCAGAAGCAGCAGCATATCCCCCCTCCAGCTCCTAGGTGGAGGCGCGGCGCCGGCCAGGCAGCTCTGTGCACTGCCTCATCTGCAGGTGCCACCCCGGTAGTTCCCATTGGCCGCAGTTCCCGGACAATGGGAGCCGCAGAGCCAGCACTAGGGCAGGGGCAGCGTGTGGAGCCCCCGGCTGCCCTTACGTGCTCAAGGGGGATATGCCGCTGCTTCCAGGAGCCATGTGGAGCCACAACATGCGTGGAGCAGGCCGAGCCCCGACCCTGCTCCCTGGCTGGAGCTTGAGGGCCAGATTAAACAGTCTGATGGGCCAGACATGGCGCGCATGCCGTAGTTTCCCCACCCCTGCTTTAGCTCCTTAGTACATACAGTACCATAGCCTCTTTCACGTATCCTTGTTCTCTTTCCCATTCAGTGCTGATTATCAAAATATTTGGGTGTAATTAGGAATATATTTGATGACTGGTGCACTCCTCCTGTCTGCTTTCTTCAGGGATGCTAGAATTCAATGTCAGGCATTATATTTCACAGCTGGGCAAGAGAGTGTGAGATGATAATGCTAGCTTGTGACATAGGTGAAATCAAACTGTCTGACTTCAAGAGGAGAAAGCTGAGATTTGGGAGACACATATGTTGGTAATCAGCAATTACAAGAAAGGAAATACATCCAGTGCCCAGCTAAATAGGAGTTTGCAATAACATATGTATTTATTAACGTTTATGTAACTGTGGTCTGTATTTAAAAGTTCAGAAATGGTTTATAATAAATTGCCTGGCAGCAGCAAAGCTACAATACCACAGCAAAGTTAAACTTAAACAAAATTTATTGGCATTGGTATAGGGCCTGGAACAGTGCTCTAAGTACTAAGCTATTTGCCACTGATGTGGGAATTTTCTTCATGCTACTCCCATGATGTCAAGTCTACTCTCAAATCCTGCAAACAGAATGCCAATCCTCACTCTCCTTTTTCTATATGCTTAGAGGCAAAGATAGCAATAGTTGTGGACAGAAAATCATACATTAAAGATTGTGAGTGCTCAGATACTAGATTAATGGGGGGGGGGATTATACCTTTTATTTGCGGAACAGGTAGTTTACATGTTTAAAAAAAATTGTGGGTTTTGTGATTGTTTTCTTTTTTAAATATCCTTCTCTCTCCATACTCATCACCACAAGAAACTCAAAACCCAGGCTCTCAAACAATAATCCCACTCCATGGTGCCCCGTATCCCAAGGTCAAGGTTGTGTTGATCAAGTGTCTTTGTCACCAGAGTGAATTCTGAAGGTGTATAGCCTGGAAGCAGAGCTGAATGGTTTTTGCGCTGAGATATGTTTGTTTCGTGGCTAAGAGCAATTAGATTCAGACTGGACATCCAACTTTGGGTGGGACCGATCCAATTTAAGAGGGGACAAATGAACGTCTCTTTGACTTAGTCCAGTTTCACTCATTCTGGCTCTAAATGTACTGGAGGAGACTAGATTGTAATATACGAGATGAACATGGGAGAAAATTTCCAGCTCATTCAATAATAGGTAAACTTGCCTCTAAGTGACACAGCATGATATGGACACATCACCTAGTGCTCTAAACACGATGTGAGTTGCTCACTGAATACTGGAGTCTCTTAAATCTGTCAGCTGTCTTGGAAACAGTTAGTTAAGAGACTTGTTTGAATACTTGGCTAGAATACATGGGGGGGAGGGGACATTCAGTCTAGAGTACTGGTGTTAGAGTTCCTAGAGGGTGATGTTGGCTAACTGTTCACTTGCCTCAATGATATGAGAGGGAAGCTCAGAGAGAATGCAACTGAGATTGACAGACGGCCATGGGATTAGGAAATCAAATTACCACAAAACAGCAAATTGGTCCAATCCTTGCAAAAAATAGCTATCAGGAGAAGAGACCAAAGGAGGACCTAAGTCTGCTGTTGTCATAATAGTATAGTAGAACCTCAGAGTTATGAACAAGCTCCATTCCCATTTAACCCAGTACTGTACTGTATTTGCCTTTAAAAAAAAAAAAAAACCTCTGTTGCTGCCTGATTGTGTACAGTGCTTCTGGTTCCAAATTAGATGCGTGGTTGACCACTCAGTTCGTAACTGTGATGTTCCTAACTCTGAGGTGCTACTGTATCCTCTACTACACCAGTTTCATCTACCCATGTCAGTTTCTCACAAAAGTATTTCTGACTTTTTCCATGCTGTCTGTTACATATGAGATGTGCTCCCCGCCCCATAAAGCCATTACCCCTCTCCAAGTCCCATCTGTACCATGACACCTGGTAACTGTAATGACTGTGTGGTGTTTTTCTCCTCTCCATGTGGCACTTATCTTTTTCAACTGGAAACTCCGAGGGGCATGGACTGCCTCCTCAGATGAGTTCACAGTATCTAGCACAACAGTGCTTGCTCCTACTGGGCCTCTGTATGTTATTGTTTATATATAATAAAGACTTACAAAGTATCACACTGCTGAAAGGAGAAAATGATTAAGAAAGACAGCTGTGCAGAAATAAAGTGGGACAGGGGACATAAGAGAAACAAGGTTTGCACAAAAATTCTATTCACATCAGTGGGGGTTATATTGTGGGTAAAGAGAGATGGCCCGAACTCTGTAGTCCAGCTCATAGACTAACTAAGAGAATTAATTTGTCCCTCTCTCTGGCACTGATGGGGTTTTCCCTAGACCAGGGGTTCTCAAACTGGGGGTTGGGACTCCCAGGGGGTTATCACCTGCGGGGTCACGGGCTTTCAGCCTCCACCCCAAATCCCGCTTTGCCTCCAGCATTTATAATGGTGTTAAATATATAAAAAAGTGTTCTTAATTTATTAGGGGGGTTCGCACTCAGAGGCTTGCTATGTGAAAGGGGTTACCAGTACAAAAGTTTGAGAACCACTGTCCTACATGATCCTATAGGAATTTTGGATCCCAGCTACTCCTGTTTTCCCAGGAGGTGGCTAAGAGTGCCTCACTTCATCTAGGTCTAGTAAGGTGCTTGCAACTACTTTTCTCTGATGTGGACCTAGCTATAGCAATTTAACATTCTGTAACCTCCAGATTGGGCTGATGCAGTGCACCCTACATGGAACTACCTTTAAAGACTTTTGATGCTGCAGAATACAGCTTGGTAGTGGTGGCCACAGAAAGTGTATTACAATACCTCTCCAAAAATTGTACTGATTTCCTATTTGCATTCGTGACTTGTTTCCAAGTGCAATAAATGAGCTGACAGTGATCTATAAAGTCCTAAATGGTTTGGGTCAAGGCTACCTGAGGGGCCCCCACTTCCCTTTTTCCTATGTGCCACCATAAACCACAATCAGGAGGCCAGGCATTCTCAATGGTAGATCATTGGCTCTAAAATTTACTTCCCTCTCACTGCTTAGACAGATCCTGGGTGCTGACCTTCGGGTTTCCGTTCAAGGCCAATCCCTTTGCATGAGGTGGGGGTGATTGCAGAGTAGAAGGGATATAGTCTATGTTGTGGGGCTGGAGTCTTTTTCTTTATTAACACTGACAGTGCTTTATTAGCTTTAAATATTTCATATGCAGCTAGAGACCAAGATTAACTATGCACTGGAGGTAATTTAGCAAGGGGCTTTAGTAGAGTCACGAGTGTCCTGCTAGTAAGTGATGGGAGTGAGATGTAAAACCTAACAGAGGGCTAGAGTGATGAGAAAACTGATTAAGACCAACAAGTGTTGCAGAAAACTAGAGGGAACAGAGTAAGGAAAAAAGGAAAAGGGAAAGCAAGGGGGAGAGGGGGTAAAAGAGGGAAATGAGACTAGAATGATAACCATGCAGAAAAAGGAACAAGGGAGGAGCAGGAGAAAAGTGAAAAAGGGACCGTGGGGTCAAGGGAATGGAGGGCAAACAAAAACAGGCAAGAGAGAAGAAAATCCATCCTACTAGAACCTCCCACCTTATCACTCTAACCCAGAATCTATTAATGGATCAGGAAATAAAGAAGAGGTTCAAATAGCATGCAACCACCTCGATTCACATTTACATTTAATAAAGAGGCCTACAAAACTTTCACTTTGAAAACTGACCTCACCACATTGCTTATTTCATTCTTACCTCTCACTGAATATTGTGTTTTTTCCATTGGGAACTGAACACTATTAAAAAAATCTGGCTACTTCATGTAGGTACATAAATGGGAGCAGAGCTCTTTTGAAAAAGTGTTTGGGTTTTTTTAATTGTTTGTTTGTTTTTTGCAGGGGGAGGAAAGGCTGAATATTTTGGAAAAAAATCAGGCATTTTGCTATTAAAAAGTGGTGGTATGAAGACCAGTACGAAGTCTACTCTCTTTCCTTCAATACACTTTGGAATCCAGGTTTGGAATTCATATACATTACTACTTCTCCCTTTCCTGCAGCAGATATAATCAAACTCTTTCTAAGATATACATTTCATCTTTAGAAAGTACATATATACTTGAAAATATGGTTGCTTGCGTGCAAAGATTAGATATAATATAACTAGTTTCCCCTAGCCCTTTTGATGCAAACATTTAGAATCTTACTCTATTTCTTGCCAATATCTGAATAGCGAGTAATAGGTACATCATTAGATCAATGGCGATCTGAGGACGTATTACTCTAAAGATGGCTCCAACCAAGAGAGTAAACCCAGGAGACTCATTGTAGCAAACTTCATAAACATATGTATTTTAAAAATAGAAACAAAAATTATGAGGCAGGAAAAAGAATGCGAGTATAGCAGAGGAACATCGATCTGGATTGTTACCATTGAGTTTTCCCTTAATTCTAAAAGTCGACAGGATGTAGTTCTGTTGCTGCTTCTTAGACATTGTTCAGCTAGTTACCCCCAAAACACAGAAGAAAAATATACGTATGTATTTACAATATGAAGTAGAACATGTACCAATGAATTACAGCCTAGCACACACCCACATGCATCTTGTTACTTCAGCTGACATTTTATTAGTTATTTCTCACCTTCTTTGTATTAAATTTTCCATCTGCTGTACTTTTCCTGCAGACTAGCACCCACAATCCTCCTTTGCTTTTCTTACTGAACTTAAATGCATACAAGTGTAAAGTAACAGGTGACGGAAAAAGGGCTAGTGGCTCTCACATCATTGTTCGTTAAGCTACATACATGGCACTCTTAGTTAACCATAGTTAATTATCAGTTATAATTATATAATGCCATCTATTTATTGACTTGAAAACACTGATTTTTTTTTCAGTTCCAATCCAATCTCCCTTTTTACTGCAACATCAAAGATTAAGGCCTCAAGCCAGCACAGCACTTAAGCACATGCTTAGCTTTAAGTATTTGTGTAGTCCCACTGAATTCATCAGAACAAATGAGTGCAATAGGGCAGGCACTTAGCATAAAAATATACTGGCTTGCTTGGTGGCAGTCTAACTATTTTTAAAAATATCCTGTTTCTTGCATAAGACTTGAGAATTTCTTTTCCCCAGCTCTGATATGTTAATTCTAGAGAGAATCAAAACCTGAAGTTTCCATTTCATAGGGCATTCCAATATTTTGACATCTGTTTTCTTGATATTGAAATTTTGGGTGGAATGAAATGTTAAAAAAAAATTCATCTAGGAAATGTCAAAACAGTTTTCACTGCAACTAAATGTTTTGATAGTCCCAAATTGAAACATTTCAGTTGTTTGTTGACCTGGAACAAAACCTTTAGTTTCAGAGCAACTTTAATTGCTGTGTCTGTCTGAGCCTTGCAGTGCATCATGAGATTTGTAGTTTCAAGTTCCTCATGTCTTCATTCTCCCCATGTGCTCAGCAGCTGGGCAGGACTACATCTCCCATGATGCACTAGGGTGGCGCAGCAAACTGGAGACACCATGAGCCTAATTTTCAAAGGTGTTGCGCATTCACACCACTGAATTTAACTGGAGTCTGGGGTTAGGCACCCAGAAGCAGAGGCCACTACAGAAAATGTTTGCCTTGAGGTACAATTGTATAGTCAATTTTATTTTACAGCCTCAGCTTTCTTTTCCCAGTTGATGGCTGGGGCTGTGACAATATCTGTGGCAGAAACCATGAAATACAAGGATCCTGATTCTCCTCTCTCCTGAAGCAAATCAAGAGTAATGCCATAGACTTTTACCAGTTTTACACATGTGTGAGATCACAATCAGGCCCAAGGTGTTTTCCCCTCCTACTTCCAAAAGTACCAGCCATGAGAAGACAGAAAGACCCCCAGAATCTTACTGATACTCAGTGATGGGCAGAATTCAACAAGAGTGGAAGGAGTGGCATGAAAATCAAAGGCAGGCAGCTGGGTGCCATTTCAGAATTGTGGATTGGGACAGTGCTCTAAGAGCGGAGTCCTCCTATCCCAGTTCCAGGAGTCACTTCTTTCCCTTCCTGGCAGTCCTAGGCTTTGGTCCTCATTCCTGAGGTGGAAGCAGGAGGCTCTCTCCAGTGTACATCCCACAAGAAGTGTGACTTTGTTCATACATTTTAATGAGAGTTATATGCACAGTTATGATATGCCAGAACAGCTCTGATTGAATGACAGGTCTCTCAAAGAGTGGATTTTTAATACTCATTTAGTGCTCAAACCTGCAAAAGAACGGTGTGATTCTGAGCACCCTTTAATTCCCACTGACATGAGAGGCAAGTGAGGGCACTCCTTAAACAGAAGTTATGAGCCCAGTGCAGAAATTACTGGGTAAAACTCTGTGCCCTCAGTTATGCAGGATGTCAGACTAGATGATAACAATGGTCCCTTCTGGCCTTAAAGTAGATGGATTTTTGAATCCACATCTTGCAGAACTGGGCCCTAATGGAGTTAAAGTGGGTATTGCCTAAATTAACTCCAAACTACTCCACTGAGGTCAGTGAAGTCCATCACTTGGGAGTTTAAAGACTTATCATCCATCCATATTATTTTGACTTTTGCTAAAATAGCCACTTACTCTTTTCATGTATCAGAGGGGTAGCTGTGTTAGTCTGGATCTGTAAAAAGCAACAGGGAGTCCTGTGACACCTTATAGGCTAACAAATGTATTGGAGCATAAGCTTTCGTGGGTGAATACCCACTTCGTCAGACGCATGAAAAGAATAGTTACAAGTGGATTGCTTGAGCTATGTGACAGACTGTAACGGACAACTTTCTGAACACTAAGCCACTACAAGTTGTATAATGGCTAATACTATTTAAAGTGTCCAATTGAGATGTAATGGCATCTCAAAAACTAATCCTGTTTATCGCACAAGTACATTTAGATTAGGCAGACCCCGATCCTGCAACAAGCTCAGTGCAGTCAGACCCCTTGCATCAAACACAAAGCCCCAATGAAATCAGTGAGAATCAGCAACAAGTGCAGGAATTTGTCCATATCAGTCTCTTTACAGGATTAAATACACTTAGAATACCAGAACTAGGTGGGTTCTGGTATTCTAAGTGTATTAACAGCCTGATCCAAAGCCCACTGATATGAGTGGGTGTCTTTCTACCTACTTCCATGGGCATTAGCTAGGCCTTAAATAGCCTCATGAAAAAAGTTACAACTCTGCTTCTCGTAAGGCTATGCCTCCACTGCGCACCTTAAAGCAGCACAGCTGTGCTGCTGGAAGGTACACAGTGGAGCCACTCTTTGTCGGCAGGAAAGTGCTCTCCCACCGACAAAATAAACCACCCGCAATGAGGGGTGGTATCTTGGTCAGTAGATGTGCTGGCTACACCAGTGCTTTTTGTGGGTAAAACTTTTGTCAATCAGAGGTGGGGGGGTTTTCACACCCCTGACCGACAAAAGTTTTACCAACAAAAGTGCAGTGTACACATAGCCTTAGATAGCTCTTGCTTTACACAGCTTAGGGATTCTTGAAGTGGTAAGATTTCAGCGTGTGCTGTAGTTACTGTTTGCCAAACTATTTTCCCTTAACTTTTTTTTAAACGTCTAAACCATTTTTAAAGGTGAGTGCAAGAGAGTGTTAAACTGGTACATTTAAAACTTGTTGAAATTTAAATCAAACTATTTTTTAAAATATCATAGACAGCAATATTTAACACGTACATAGCCCTTTACATCTTCAAACACTGTATAAAGATTAAGTCATAAAAAAGGACAGTGTTGCTACACTGAGACTCAGGATATGTGGGGTATTTTTAAGTGTGTGATTTTTTAAGTGTGTGATTTTTTAAGTGTGTGATTTTGCAATGGAATTGCTGAAGAAGCCTTAACTGTAGTTGCTGGAACAGTCACTTTAATAAACCCTTGTTTATTTCTGTTGCAATTTTTTCTGGTAATAAAATTAAAATTACACATCAGTATATTATGAAAAACCAGAAGTAGAAATCAATCTTGATATAGATACAGCATTCTTATCCAAGTAAAAATTAAGTTGTGTATATGTCAAATTATATTTCATTTATGTGGACTCTCAATTCTCTGCCCAAATAAACCCACAACAGACCAGTCACTAATTCAAGCCTCTAATAAAATGCAATTTGGCTTATACTCAAAGACTTCATTTTCCATTATGGTACATCAAGGCAGAAGTTAATACACATGCCTTGTGTTAAGATAACACATTATTTCTTATTGTTATTTTGTTGCTTTTCCAAGTGCTTTGACTGGAATGGACATGTTATATTTTAACAGGTGGGGTGGCTGGCTGGCTGCTTGGCTGTAAACCAGCAACTGGAATCTGCACTGAATGGTATTGAACTGAATGCTTGTAAAGTTCATGGACACAGCGTGACTCAGACAGACTCAGATGCATGCACACACAGAGAGAAGAGCACACACAATATACATCACTAGCTTGCCTCCCCTTTCCCCTCTGTCCAGGGGTAGTTCAAGACTGACTTTTCTATCACATTTTCATGCCCATACAACCAAAAACCACATTTGTATTATATAATGCTCCTGTGAAGTTAATGTGATATGTACACAAAACAAATTTTCATGCACACAGACATATATACAGATAATGATCTCTATATTTAAAAAGAACAGTGAAACTTGCGGTCAACAAGAAACTATACAAGAATTCTAAAACAGAACCACTGTGCATATGTATAATATCACATATGAACATAGAAATACTGTAGACCCACACAAAATCATAAACAGAAAACAGGTATGAATATTGTAGCCATATTTTTCCATAAAAAACTGTATTCATAGCTCTCCCTATCCTAGGGGGAGAAAAATACACAAGTATGAGACTAAACCTTGAGTGCTGTAGCTTTTATTTTGTGTTGCAACTTCAAATGTTGCAATATTATGAGTTTTATTTGTACATTTCAATGACAAATATATAAATTGTGTTTGTAGCATATGGTTGTGTGTACATGTTTTGTGTGGGTACATATGTATATGTAGTGTGTGGCTATAATATATATTTGTTTGTTTCACAGTTGTGTGTTTAAATAGTTTCCTTGATTGTTGTTGCTGTTTTAAATTGGTAAGTTACAAAAGGCAAACTGTAATAATTCCCTAGGAGACTAGACTGTCATTAGAGAATCCTACCTGGTCTAACGTATTTGGATGTGTCCCTACTACATATAACTCTCTGCTAAAAATCCTCATTAAACATAATTATCTGTACAGAAGTTATTAGCTTCATTTTCATGCTGCGACTTTATTTACATTTTTATTATTTATCAAAATCCAATGTACTCCATATTGTCATTGCTTGTGGCTTGGAATATGAACTACATTGTTTTGAGTTACCCGTGGGCAAAGGGGCAGCCAAGAAAACAGACAGGTAATTGTTGGTTTAGAGATGGATCATTTAAAGAGAGACCTCCAACAGACATTTTCACGCATTAGTATTTCAAAAAATACTTCAGCTTGTATTGCCCACCAAGTTTCAGTGGGGGCCACCTTTCACAGGGGCGAGCTCTACCATCCTCTAGGATTTACTCTGGAACAACTGAGCTCACAGAGCCTATACCCCGAGGGACAGACGCACACACTTCATGCCCACCGAGAACTCAGCCTAGGTGGGAGCACAGCTCGCTGCACACCGTGCACACTCACCCTCCTTTTGTAGCTCCGGATTGCTTCACACGCCCCTGCGAGTCCTTCTGGTTTTTCCAACTTCTCAAGCAGCTACGTTCCTGGCTGGGGAATCAGAGAGAGTGCGGAGGCGCATGTTTGCTAGGCAGGGATTCGAGGATGGCTCCAGAGCCGGGCTCCTCCAGGTCCTTCAGCCTCAAGCCTCTGGCAATTCATTGACCTGCTAAGCGAGCGAGGTGGAACAGCAGCGGGGGCTGGAGCAGCCCGGCCGGCGAGGCAGGGGAGGGAGTCGGGGGCGTGGCTCTGCTTCCTGACTGGCGGCCACTTGTACAAGTCGGCAGCGACCGCCGCCTCCCTCCCCCGGCTCCAGCCGCGGGCTCCGAGCGGGATGGGGAGGCGGACTCGCGGGGGAAGCAGCAGGACAAAGAGCGGCTGGGAAGCGGCGCGTGTCTGGGACCCCTGGTGGCCAGCGAGCCGAGGTGCATCCGAGAGAAGTCGCCAGGGCAAAGCCTCCAGAAGGCAGAAAACCAAACCCTGCCTTGAAACCTGCTGCTGCAGCATCTCCATCTCCGCCGAGCAAGCAATAAAAGGGCCAGGCCTGTAAACAGATCAATGTATTATTTACACAAATCCATTTTGTAGCCTTTCAGGGGCTGGTTTGGCTAGCGGGTTTAGTTGCAAAAATGTGCAAGGAAAAGCAAGACAGAAAGGGCCGTCAGGCTATTCTGCAAAGAAACAAAACAAATACGTAACACAAACCGGGGTGGGATGGGTGGGTGGGAAGAGGATGTAAATGTTTTTTAAAGAGATTGATCTCTTACACCTGTGCAAGAAAAAGAGCTTGGTAGTGCAGTTCTGCTCTATAATGCAACTGTGCATATGCTGCCATGGGGTTTTGCAGTCATTGTCTCTCAATACCCAATCTTGCAGTAAAAACAAGTGAATATTTTTCTTTAACTCTGCCTGGCCTCCGAGAGTCAATTTGGGTTTTTTCTTTTATTGCATCATCACTTGCAATAAAGCTTCTGCTAGTTAAATTATGCCCTAAAGTTGCATCTGTGCAGTTCCACTGAATTCAAGCTAATTGGCCTCTAGTAAACAGTTCTGTGCATGATGCTCAAGAAAGAAGAGAATCCAGTTTACTCCATTTTTTCCTGTGTGGTTCTGCAGCATTAAGAGAAATAAAGCAATAGAAACGTGTGTTACAGAGATGACTAAATACACTAAGGGAAGCACGTCTGTTAAGTAAGAAGGTATTGTTTTTATAGTGTTAAATTTCACAGTGGAATTGCTCCTATAAATATTCTCCAGAGGGCTAAGAAGAGGAGGAGTGCCTGGGGAGGGATAAACTGGGATCTAGGAACACCTGTGGTCATGCACTTCCCTTTGTGACACGGCCCAAGTCACTTAACATTTCCAGGCCTGGCCAACGAGAATAACTACTCGCTGGTGTGTTATGAAGATTAATGAATTCATGTTTGTAATGAAGCTTTTTCATTTTCAAAGTGCCAATTTATAACACAAATTGTAATCAAAGCAACCAGATTCATCAGAAGCCGGGATGAAGGAAGGGTTAGGAGAGAAGAGAAACAATTGCATGGAGAGAGCATTAATCTTTATTTGCTAACATTCTGGCTGTGTCCAACTTTGGACATAAAGTTAACTATTAAATTGACTAATGAAATGTTTAATTTTGAACATAAGTGAACAATTATCTATTTAAGACATTTATCAGTTTGCTGGACATATTGAACCCCTGTAGCAGTTTCCCTGCTACAAAAAGTCACCAAACCAAAGCCTGCTCTCAAAGATTCTAGAGGAAAGCACATCTAGAGCTTGGTGGATCCTTTGTGTGCGTGTAACTCCCATTGAAGTCAATGAGAACTGCAACATGTTAAAATTACATTTAAAAAACCACAGTCACAAGTACCTTGATTTCATCCCTCATAAAGGGACTTCTTATTGAATCAAATTCACCACTGGTGATCATGTCTATCAGTCCATTGACTTCATTGGAGTTGTCCCTGCTTATGCCAGCAGAGAATTTTCTCAAAGAAATATCTACAATTATAAGGCCTTAGACAGATGTGCCCACCTAAAATACAAGCTTGGTCACTAATGTATAGTTTTTAACATCTTTGTTCTGTTGCTTTTCTACACACAGAAGAATACTGGAAACAAAAATGAATTAGTTACCAATATTGCTGCAGATGTTTATTTTAATTGCTGGGGTTTGCTTTTTGTTTTTCTACTGGCAAAAAACAATCTTTGCATCTAGGTGTATTGTTTAGCACTAGGCTTTTTAATAACCCCCATGGCATGAATGCTCTCACATGTGAAATTGGGGGCAGCAAAGGTGCCAGTTAGGTATTTAGATTGTAAGTTCTTCTGGGCAAGGACTGTCGTGGTGTTCTGTTTTTGTACAGTACTTAACACAATGAGGCTCTTGTCCATGGCTGGCTTTCCTAGGCATATAGTAATACAAATAACTAATATACTTGGAAAAAATAGATACAGTTAGACCCCAAACTTACACACCTGTCTAACTCTGCTCATCTGAGCAGTCTCATTTGGCTGCAGCATAAGAACATAAGAAAGGCCGTACCGGGTCAGACCAAAGGTCCATCTAGCCCAGTATCTGTCTACCGACAGTGGCCAATGCCAGGTGCCCCAGAGGGAGTGAACCTAACAGGCAATGATCAAGTGATCTCTCTCCTGCCATCCATCTCTATCCTCTGACGAACAGAGGCTAGGGACACCATTCTTACCCATTCTGGCTAATAGCCATTTATGGACTTAGCCACCATGAATTTATCCAGTCCCCTTTTAAACATCGTTATAGTCCTAGCCTTCACAACCTCCTCAGGTAAGGAGTTCCACAAGTTGACTGTGCGCT
Source organism: Mauremys mutica (assembly GCF_020497125.1). NCBI lineage: Eukaryota > Metazoa > Chordata > Testudines > Geoemydidae > Mauremys > Mauremys mutica. The sequence goes on from NC_059077.1 coordinate 76,296,766, forward strand.
GCGTGAAGAACTTCCTTTTATTTGTTTTAAACCTGCTGCCTATTAATTTCATTTGGTGACCCCTAGTTCTTGTATTATGGGAATAAGTAAATAACTTTTCCTTATCCACTTTCTCAACATCACTCATGATTTTATATACCTCTATCATGTCCCCCCTTAGTCTTCTCTTTTCCAAGCTGAAGAGTCCTAGCCTCTTTAATCTTTCCTCGTATGGGACTCTCTCTAAACCCCTAATCATTTTAGTTGCCCTTTTCTGAACCTTTTCTAGTGCTAGAATATCTTTTTTGAGGTGAGGAGACCACATCTGTACACAGTTTTCGAGATGTGGGCGTACCATGGATTTATATAAGGGCAATAATATATTCTCAGTCTTATTCTCTATCCCCTTTTTAATGATACCTAACATCCTGTTTACTTTTTTGACCGCCTCTGCACACTGCGTGGACATCTTCAGAGAACTATCCACTATCCAAGATCTTTTTCCTGACTCGTTGTAGCTAAATTAGCCCCCATCATGTTGTATGTATAGTTGGGGTTATTTTTTCCAATGTGGATTACTTTACATTTATCCACATTAAATTTCATTTGCCATTTTGTTGCCCAATCACTTAGTTTTGTGAGATCTTTTTGAAGTTCTTCACAATCTGCTTTGGTGTTAACTATCTTGAGAAGTTTAGTATCATCTGCAAACTTGGCCACCTCACTGTTTACCCCTTTCTCCAGATCATTTATGAATAAATTGAATAGGATTGGTCCTAGGACTGACCCTTGGGGAACACCACTAGTTACCCCTCTCCATTCTGAGAATTTACCATTAATTCCTACCCTTTGTTCCCTGTCCTTTAACCAGTTCTCAATCCATGAAAGGACCTTCCCTTTTATCCCATGACAGCTTAATTTACGTAAGAGCCTTTGGTGAGGGACCTTGTCAAAGGCTTTCTGGAAATCCAAGTACGCTATATCCACCGGATCCCCCTTGTCCACATGTTTGTTGACCCCTTCAAAGAACTCTAATAGATTAGTAAGACACGATTTCCCTTTACAGAAACCATGTTGACTATTGCTCAAGAGTTTGTTTTTCTATGTGTCTGACAATTTTATTCTTTACTATTGTTTCAACTAATTTGCCCGGTACCGACGTTAGACTTACCGGTCTGTAATTGCCGGGATCACCCCTAGAGCCCTTTTTAAATATTGGCGTTACATTAGCTAACTTCCAGTCATTGGGTACCGAAGCCGATTTAAAGGACAGGTTACAAACCTTAGTTAATAGTTCCGCAACTTCACATTTGAGTTCTTTCAGAACTCTTGGGTGAATGCCATCTGGTCCCGGTGACTTGTTAATGTTGAGTTTATCAATTAATTCCAAAACCTCCTCTAGTGACACTTCAATCTGTGACAGTTCCTCAGATTTGTCACCTACAAAAGCCAGCTCAGGTTTGGGAATCTCCCTAACATCCTCAGCCGTGAAGACTGAAGCAAAGAATCCATTTAGTTTCTCCGCAATGACTTTATTGTCTTTAAGCGCTCCTTTTGTATTTTGATCATCAAGGGGCCCCACTGGTTGTTTAGCAGGCTTCCTGCTTCTGATGTACTTAAAAAACATTTTGTTATTACCTTTGGAGTTTTTGGCTAGCCATTCTTCAAACTCCTCTTTGGCTTTTCTTATTACACTCTTGCACTTAAGTTGGCAGTGTTTGTGCTCCTTTCTATTTGCCTCACTAGGATTTGACTTCCACTTTTTAAAGGAAGTCTTTTTATCTCTCACTGCTTCTTTTACATGGTTGTTAAGCCACGGTGGCTCTTTTTTATTTTTTACTGTTTTTCTTAATTTGGGGTATACATTGAAGTTGGGCCTCTATTATGGTGTCTTTAAAAAGGGCCCATGCAACTTGCAGGGATTTCACTTTAGTCACTGTACCTTTTAACTTTTGTCTAACTAACCCCCTCATTTTTGTATAGTTCCCCCTTTTGAAATTAAATGCCACAGTGTTGGGCAGTTGTGTTCTTCCCACCACAGGGATGTTGAATGCTATTGTATTATGGTCACTATTTCCAAGCGGTCCTGCTATAGTTACCTTAGCAGCAGTACTTGTCTGAGTAAAATTAAGCATGTATTTGACAAGATGGGACCTTAGTAAAAATCACTTCTAAGACCTGATCCTGCAATCTGATCTACATCAGCAAATGCTTAAACCCTCATCGAGTCCCACAGAAAAGGCACTTGTGCCTCAGCTTGCAGGATTGAAGCTTAGGTTTTGATACATATTGGTGTGGGGTTTTAAAGCATTTGATTCCTGAAGCTGGGCCCCTACCTCAATCCTAAAATCAGCACTGTGCCCTTAATTTAAAGAAACCTCCAACACTCTAAAACAGGCCTTCACAACTCATAAAGCGGCAAGGGCCATATTACTCCAAAGAAAACAGCTGAGGGCCGAAACACGCCCCCCAGCACCGCCCGGCCTGTGGAAACAAACCCTCCTCCCCCAGTGCCGCCCCGCCGAAACAGCTGTGGGCTGAAAAGGAAGGGGGGGGGGGAGAGGGAGAGAGAGAAACAGTGCGCATAGGGTGACCAGATCACAGCAGTACAATAGGACCTACCCCCTCCCCGCTCGGCCCCCCCATCACACCCCTCTTCAACCCCCCGGGGTCACTGTATTACTGCACACAGCAGTACCAAAAATTAAAATACTGAAAATGGATGCCACCGACTTGCCGCTTGCCTCCTCACACCCCCCCCCCCCCCCGCCAAGTATAAAGCCTCGCTGCCACTGCCCGCCTGGCTTGTCACACACACACACCCCCCATGAAATAAGGGGACGGGAAGGACAGTTTGAAGCAATTTTCTGGGGTTATGAACGAAGGGGAGGGAAAGGGGGGCAGTGTGAAGGGATTGGATGTGATTGTACAACACACAAACACAGGGGCTGTAGGGAGCTGGGAGTGGGGGAGAAAGGGGGCAGTAGTCAGGGCAGGGCAGGTGCAACACACACACACACACACACACACACACACACACACACACACACATCTCCCCCAGAGATTTCCTAGCTGCCCACAGACAGTTCAACCTCCCCCCCAGCCCCCCGATCACTATGGCCACCCTGGGACCAACCAGAACAGTAGCTGCCCCGAACCCCAACCGAAGGGGGGGGGGTTGGGGGCCGGGTCTCGGTCCAGTCCCTCCCCCTGCCCTTGAGCTGCGGCTCAAGCCCAGGCCAGGCGCCCCTCCCCTCGCTCGGCACTTACCAGCTCTGCCTTGTGCCCAGCGCTTCCTGCCTCAGCGGGCCCCGGAAGTGATGCACCCGCTGTACACCAGGCGGGGGGAGCAGGAGACGGAGACACGTCCAGTTCTGGCTGTTAGGGTGGTTGGAGCATGGTGCGCGTGCAGGGCTGTGAGGCGGGGGCCCCCCCAGCAGGGGGCGAACACAGCAGCCCCCCACCCTGCCGCCTGCCCGCGAGCCGCACAGTGAGCCCACGTGGGTCTCATGTTGTGCAGGTCTGCTCTAAAGTAATGGTTCAAGAAATATAGCCTCACACTGGTGTAACTACAGTGTCTGTAGACTACTGTTGTATTTTTTGAATAAAGATGTGTAGAGACTTTTTTGTTTGTTTTTTATCACTTTATTTTGTACAAAAACATTTAAGTAGTTGCCACAGCAGCCGCCTGGGTTCTCTGCACTGAAACTCTGGTGTGGGTCTTAGCCAGATGATCAGTGAATTCCTGATAAGGAGACTTGGTGAACACAGTCTCCTTCCAGAGGTCAGGGGTCAGATAACTGTAGGTCTTGGAGATCGCATCAAAGGTGGCTTTAGCAAAGTTGCCCAGTGTAGCAGTACAACCCCTAGCTGAAGTATAGCAGTCATCAATTCCAGCCATCATCAGCAGTTGATGATGTGTAGAGACTGTTGCTCTGGGAGAGTCAAGGAGACACTTAAGCCCCAATCCTCTAAACATTTACAGCTGTGGTTACCTTTACTCACATCTGTAGTCACACTGGGCTAAATTCACATAGGGTCTTAGGTCCATAAATCCAAGATTTAGGCACCACTGGTATTCACAGAACTGCTGCTTAGCTGCTGCCAAACCCTGTAGGTAGTAAACTGCCTAAGTTTTCGCAGTGAAAGTTCCCTCTGTGCTTATGTTTCTGCCTCTGGGTACGTGCATTGCAGCCTGGCTCTAGACATCTAGACACCTCTATCCAGTCTAATCTCCAGTGCAGTGCCTGAACAGGGGGAAGATAGGCATTGCTCCACCTAACTCGTCTGTAGGGCGTGATCTGGTAGGTGTGCTCAGAGAATGCCTAATTCCACAAAAAACAGCTTGGGGGTGGAGAGCAGGTGCCCTAGTGGTTAGGATTCTTACTGGGATGTGGGAGCCCTTGGTTAAAATCCTCCTCTACCTGATGAGGAGAAGGAATTTGAAGAGGGATATATTACCTCTCAGATGAATGCCCTAATCTCTGGGCTATGGGATATTCTGGGAGGTGGCTCCCTCAGTCTCTCATGTTGAGGCTATTCCACCTTGGATAAATAATAAAAAAGCCATTGGGCCAGTGAAAGAGAGAGATGCCTGAGAATGACTCTTTTGACTGATGGTTAGCATGCTCACCTAGGGTGTAGAAGGCCTGGAACCTAGTCCCGTGGCTCCAGTGATTTATCATTTATCCAAAGTGGAACAGCTGCAACAGGAGAGACTGAGGGAGCCTCACCTCAGAATATCTCATAGCCCAGTGGTTAGAGCACTGACCTCAGAGTTTGCAGATGCCTGTTTAAATCCCTTTTTCTCATCAGGTAGAGGTGGGACTTGAACAGGAGGTCTCCTACATCCCAGGTGAGCATATTAACTACAGGGCTAAAAGTTAGAAGTGAGGTGCTGGCGGCAGCAGCAGCGCTCCACTGCCACCAGCCTCCAGGAGAGGGCTCGCAGCTTAGAATTCCAAGCACAAATAGGTGCCTCTTTCCAGCCTGGTCTTAGGTGCTAAACTCACTGAAAGGAGCCCTCTCTCCTCACTATATCCCATATGGCTAGCTTAGGTGGGGTGCCACCTAGCATGCTTGCTGTTGTGAGGCCCATTCTTAACATGTATTTCTCTCCATTCAAGGTATAGGAAGCCTGAGCACCTAACTCAGACTTTGTGAATCCCAGTGATTTCTAGGTGCCTAAGTCCCTTTGTGACTAACCACTGTGTCAATGTGGCTAGTCATATTCCTAAAGATAAATATTTGCATAAATGTTTGCAAGACTGGGGCCTAAGCTAAACAGGATTTTTTCCCCACTTTAATTCAGAATTGTATAAAAAGCTCAAATATAGCCTTTGTCTTAATTCCCATTACTTTTTTGGTAATGAGAGATTAAAGAAAAGGTGGAAAAACTCTATTTAGAAGTGTGGGAATTGGAAGGATAAGCCAAATTCCAGGGACAACTTCTATTTTTTGCAGGGGGTGGGGGAATAACTATTAGTAAATATTTACATGTTGCTTGGGTCTAAAGGCCACAGTTAGGATTGGAGTCACATTGTGCAACATCCAGCACAAACACAGAAAGGAGGCAATCCCTGCTTGGCAGGGCTTACAATTTAATGACACAAACAAAGGGTAGGGTATAGGGATTCAAGCAAATAATCATAATGAAAAATTGGCACATATTTGTTAGTTATAGGTATGGGAGGGGGAGGAAGGAGGGAGTTGTGATTTGGGTTGTTTTTTTTTTTTAAACTTGGGTATAAGTGGCAAATAAGTTACTAGATATGTCTACTATGCCATTCTACAATACACATTGTTGAGGGATATCAGAGCAGATGCATTCTTGCCAATCTCCTCTGCCAAAAAACGTAGCTCTGCAAATTTTCACAAATTTGCATAAATTTAGCTTCAGCAGGAGCACATGCCTTCTAATTTTAAAGTTATTCTTTAACAAACATCATGGTGGATTGCTGCATGCATTTTCGGGGAGCTTAATATGTTTACAAGATGTCATATGCTGTATGTACATCCAAAATAAATAATACAAGTTGCCATGCAATATTTCCAGTATTGTTCCTTTTTCTCTTTCATTGTGACAAGTCCAAAAATGGAGGGAGAGAAGGCCCTGTTAGTGCTATCTCAAGATGCTAGACTATCACTAATTAATTCCTCCCCCCCCCCAAAAAATAACACCCACCAACAACAAACCCACAGCAAGTCAAGACATTTAAAATTCTACATCTGACACACATTCTGGCTGCACTAAAGTCAATGGGAGTTTTGCCACTGGACCCAGGATTTCACACCTGGTGTTCTTAGAACTGGTGATAACAGGGAGACAGAAGATGACACTGAAACGTTTTTGTGTGAGGGCTATTTCTTAAAACATACAACTAATTCTGTGTTTTCATATGCAGTTCTTTCCATTGTCCCCATGATGAGCCAGCATCAGGTTGGCATCAGAAGCTTGCTCAGGTTTCTCTTTAGCAAATCTGTAGTCAGCAGTTAAAACCTTGGATCTGGTAGGTCTGCAAAAGTGCAGTGATGGTGCCTTGCAGCCTGTGCTCTTAGAACATAAGAATGGACCTACTAGGTCAGATCAAAGGTCCATCTAGCCCAGTATCCTGTCTTCCGACAGTGGCCAATGCCAGGTGCCCCAGAGGGAATGAACAGAACAGGTAATCATCAAGTGATCCATTCCTTGTCGCCAATTCCTAGCTTCTGGCAAACAGAGGCTAGGGACACCATCCTTGCCCATCCTGGCTAATACCCATTGATGGTATTTAGGATTTTTTTTTTTAAACCCTCTTATAGTCTCGGCCTCCTCTGGCAAAAGAGCTCCACAGGTTGACTGTGCATTGTATGAAAATATACTTTCTTTTGTTTGTTATAAACCTGCTACCTATTGCTTTAATTTGGTGACCCCTAGTTCTTATGTTATGAGAAGTAAAGAACACTTCCTTATTTACTTTCTCCACACCAGTCATGATTTTATAGATCTCTATAATATCCCCCCCTTAGTCGTCTTTATTCCAAACTGAAAAGTTCCAGTCTTATTAATCTCTCCTCATATGGCAGCTGTTCCATACCCCTAATAATTTTTGTTGCCCTTTTCTGAACCTTTTCCAATTCTAATATATCTTTTTTTTTTAGATGGGGTGACCACATCTACATGCAGTATTCAAGATGTGGGCATACCATGGATTTATACAGAGGCAATGATATTTTCTGTCTTATCTAGCCCTTTCTTAGTGATTCCCAACATTCTGTTCGCTTTTTTGACTGCTGATGCACATTGAGTGGATGTTTTCAGAGAACTATCCAAAATGACTCCAAGATCTCGTTCTTGAGTGGTACCAGCTAATTTAGACCCCATCATTTTATATGTATAGTTGGGGTTATGATGATTTCCAATGTGCATTACTTTGTATTTATCAACATTAAATTTCGTCTGCCATTTTATTACCTAGTCGCCCAGTTTTGAGAGATCTGTTTGTAGCTCTTTGCAGTCTGCCTGGGACTTAACTATCTTGAGTAGTTTTGTATCATCTGAAAATTTTGCCATCTCACTGTTTACCCCTTTTTCGAGATCATTTGTGAATACATTGAATAGAACTGGTCCTAGTACAGACCCCTGGGGGACATCACTATTTACCTCTCTCCATTCTGAAAACTGACCATTTATTCCTACCATTTGTTTCCTATTTTAATCAGTTACCAATCCATGAGAGGACCTTCCCTCTTATCCCGTGGCAGCTTACTTTGCTTCAGAGCCTTTGGTGAGGGACCTTCTCAAAGGCTTTCTGAAAATCTAAATACACTACATCCACTGGATCCCCCTTGTCCACATGCTTGTTGACCCCCTAAAAGAATTCTAGTAGATTGGTGAGGCATGATTTCCATTTAGAAAAACCATGTTGAAGCTTCCCCAGCAAATTATGTTCATCTATGTGTCTGACAATTTTGTTCTTTACTATAGTTTCAACCAGTTTGTCTGATACTGAAGTCAGGCTTACCAGCCTGTAATTGCCAGGGTCACCTCTGGAGCCCTTTTTAAAAATTGGTGTCACATTAGTTATCCTCCAGACATACAGAAGATGATTTAAATGTTAGGTTACAGACTACAGTTAGTAGTCCTGCAATTTCACATTTGAATTCCCTCAGAATTGTTGGGTGAATACCTGGTGACTTATTACTGTTTAATTTATCAATTTGTTCCAAACCTTCCTCTAATGACACCTCAATCTGAGACAGTTCCTTAGATTTGTCATCTAAAAAGAATGGATCAGGTTTGGGAATCTCCCTCACGTCCTCAGCCATGAAGACCGATGCAAAGAATTAATTTAGTTTCTCCACAATGGCCTTATTGTCCTTGATCTTGTAACAACACTCAGTAATATCAGAGACGTAGCTTTTCCCAGTCTGATATGACCTGACCATCATTTGTTGTAGCTCAGTCACCTTGTCCTGCAGTGTTTCCTGTGATGGAAAGAATTTTAATTCTGCTATTTCTCCTATGCCAGCCCCCACCCTCTAATTTGAAATGTACCTCAGTCTTCCTGCCTGTACAGCCAGACAAGGGTGAAGCGGTTTTTTTTCCTCAGAGGAGAGATTAATAAGATTGGGACTTTTCAGCTTGGAAAAAGAAACGACTAAGGGGGGGGGATATGATAGAAGTCTATAAAATCGTGACTGGTGTGGAGAAAGTAAATAAGGAAGTGTTATTTACTCCTTCTCATAACGCAAGAACTAGGGGTCACTAAATGAAATTAATAGGCAGTAGATTTAAAACAAACAAAAGAAAGTATTTTTTTACACAACACACAGTCAACCTATGGAACTCTTTGCCAGAGGATGGTGTGAAGGCCAAAACTATAACAGGGTTCAAAAAAGAACTAGATAAATTAATGGAGGATAGGTCCATCAAAAGCTATTAGCCAGGATGGGCAGGGATGCAAAACCATGCTCTGAAGTGTCCCTAGCCTCTGTTTGCCAGAAGCTGGGAATGGGCGACTGGGGATTAATCACTTGATTACCTGTTCTGTTCATTTCCTCTGATGCACCTGGCATTGACCACTGTCTGAAGCCAGGATACTGGGTTAGATGGACCATTGGTCTGACCCAGTATGGCCGTTCTTATGTTCCTTTCTCTGGTAAGAGACTGAGTCCCAGGGTGAGAATAGGGAGAGTAGCAATGTTTTATCAGGTAAATGTGGAGTGTTTAGCATTATATCTCATAAATAAAATAAAGTCTTTGAAAGGAGAGGTTTTTTCCAAAATAAATGGATGAAAGTACTCTTTTTCATTAGCCAGCAGGGAAATCTACCTCTCTCAAATCTAGGAGGTCTGCGTGCTCAAACCCATGTTCCTTACATCCCCAACACTCCTATTTAAGTCAACAGACAGGCAGCTGCAGCAGCACAGGAGCCAGCAAACAGAGCTGTAAAAAGGGGAGTTGGGGGGGGGGGAGACCAAGAGGCAGGCATAGGAACAGACAAGCTAGGTGAAGGGAGTGTGGTGTTCTAGCAGTGTTTTGGTGCTTGTTGGGGGTTTGTTTTGCTGTGGGTGGTGGTGTGGTTTGTTTTGTTTCCCAGATTTACAGGATTTAGGTGGGAGGCCTATGACAGATACAGAGGCAGCAGTGGTAGTGACCCAAGCAGTGGAAGACACAATGAGGATGACTGGATGTGGAAGCTGCGGCATGTACGTGATCCTGGAGGGGGTACCTGAAAAGAGTTTTGTCTGCATGAAGTGCTGCCTTATAGAGCTGATGGAAGAAAAGATCTGAGGATTGGAGATGCAGGTGGAAACTCTGGTTGAGTTTAGAAGGGGGTTCGAGCAGATGATGGAGCAAAGACATGAGGCGGCTGAAGGGAAAAGCTCAGGCTTGCAGATGGAAACAGGACCAAAGAACTCTGAGGGGAGACTGCTGGGTGAGGCAAGTGGACAGTGGAAGCATGTGACTAAGAGAACCAGGCAGAGGAAAAGACGGGTCAATGAAGGAGAAATAGAGCTCAGGAACAGGTTTGCGGAGTTGGAAAATGAAGAAGGGGCACAGCAGGTGTTCGCTGAAGGTGAGAGAGCAAGGAAGAAGAGAAGAGCAGCTAGTCCTATAGGAAGAGGGGAAGAGTCAATGGAGATAACAGCACCAAATATGAGCCCCAGGAGGATACGGGATGGGTTGCAGAGGATTGCAAGGGTGAATAGGAATCGAGAGGACTTGCAGCCAGAGCGAACAGGGAGTAGACCGGAGAATCGCACAGTCGCTAGAAAAAGGCAGGTCTATGTGATTACTGAGAAAAATAGACAGGCCTGTAACCAGAGCTGATCCAGAGAACAGAAAGGTGTGCTGTCTGCCGGGTGCTAAGGTACGGGATATGGACCTGAGGCTGAAGAGGATCCTAATGGGAGTGGGAAAGAATACGCTGATTGTCCTTCATGTGGGAACGAATGATATGGCTAGATTCTCGCTGGAACGTATCAAGGGAGACTATGCCTGGCTGGGGAAGATGCTTAAGGAAACTGAGGCTCAGGTTATCTTCAGTGCAATTCTGCCTGTTCCTAGAGAAGGTGTGACAAGATTATGACGCTCAACAGATGGCTCCGGCAGTGGTGCTATAAGGAGGGCTTTGGGATTTTAAGAGGGCCACTGGGAGGCATTCATGGACACAGAACTGTTCTCTCGGGATGGACTTCACCTGAGTAGGGAAGGAAATAGACTTATATGATGAAGGCTGCCACAACTGATTAAGAGAGCTTTAAACTAGGAATTAGGGGGAGATGTCCAGGTAATCTCCACTCCGGATTTTAACATTGAGAAGGAAGAAAATGAGTAAGAAAGGATACAGCCGTGGGTAGGAGAATGGACATAAGGAGGAAGGGTAGTGTAGATACCAGTCTAATAGGTGATACTAGCAGTAGAATATCAATGCCTAATGGGGTAAAGAACATGAGTGAAGCCAAACAGCAAAAATTAAGATGTTTGTACACCAATACGAGGAGCCTAGGTAACAAAGGGGAGGAACTAGAGTTACTGGTGCAGGAAGTGAAACCAGATATTATAGGGATAACAGAAACATGGTGGAATAGTAGTCATGACTGGAGTACAGGTATTGAAGGCTATGTGCTGTTTAGGAAAGACAGAAATAAAGGCAAAGGTGGTGGAGTAGCATTGTATATCAATGATGAGGTAGACTGTAAAATAAGAAAGGATGGAATGGATAAGACAGAGTCTGTCTGGGCAAAAATCACATTGGGGAAGAAAGCTACTAGAGTCTACCCTGAGATAGTGCTTGGGGTGTGCTACAGACCACCGAGATCTGATTTGGATATGGATAGAGACCTTTTTTAATGTTTTTAATGAACTAAATACTAATGGGAATTGGGTGATCATGGGAGACTTTAACTTCCCAGTTATAGACTGGAGGACAAGTGCTAGTAATAATAATAGGGCTCAGATTTTCCTAGATGCAATAGCTGATGGATTCTTTCTCCAAGTAGTGAACAAGAAGGGATGCCATTTTAGATTTGGTTTTGGTGAGTAGTGAGGACCTCATAGAAGAAATGGTTGTAGGGGACAACCTTGGTTCGAGTGATCATGAGCTAATTCAGTTTAAACTAAATGGAAGCATAAACAAAAATAGATCTGTGACTAGGGTTTTTGATTTCAAAAGGGGTAACTAAAAAAAATTAAGGAAATTAGTTAGGGAAGTGGATTGGACTGAAGAACTTGGGGATCTAAAGGTGGAGGAGGCTCGGAATTACTTCAAGTCAGAGTTGCAGAAATTATCAAAAGCCTGCTTCCCAAGAAAGGGGAAAAAATTCATAGGCAGGCGTTGTAAACCAAGCTGGATGAGCATCTCAGAGAGGTGATTAAGAAAGAGCAGAAAGCCTACAAGGAGTGGAAGATGGGAGTGATCAGCAAGGAAAGCTACCTTATTGAGGTCAGAACATGTAGGGATAAAGTGAGAAAGGCCAAAAGCCATGTAGAGTTGGACCTTGCAAAGGGAATTAAAACCAATAGTAAAAGGTTCGATAGCCATATAAATAAGAAGAAAACAAAGAAAGAAGTGGGACTGCTAAACACTGAGGTTGGAGTGGAGGTTAAGAATAATCTAGGTATGGCCCAATATCTAAACAAATACTTTGCCTCAGTCTTTAATGAGGCTAATGAGAAGCTTAGGGTAATTTAATATAGGGAGGTATACCTATCTCATAGAACTGGAAGGGACCTCAAAAGGTCATTGAGTCCAGCCCCCTCTGCCTTCACTAGCAGGACCAAGAACTGATTTTGCCCCAGATCCCTAAGTAGCCCCCTCAAGGGCTGAGCTCACAACCCTGGATTTAGCAGATCAATGCTCAAACCACTGAGCTATCCCTCCCACATTAGGGATAATGGTAGGATTACAAATGGGAATGAGGATATGGAGGTAGATATTCCCACATCCAAAGTAGAAGCCAAACTTGAACAGCGTAATGGGACTAAATTGGGAGGCCCATATAATCTTCATCCAAGAATATTAAAGGAACTGGCACATGAAATTGCAAGCCCATTAGCAAGAATTTTTAATGAATCTGTAAACTCGGGGTTGTACCATATGACTGAAGAATGCTAACATAGTTCCTATCCTTAAGAATGGGAAAAAAAGTGATTCGCCTAACTCCAGGCCTGTTAGTTTGACATCTGTAGTATGAAAGGTCTTGGAAAAAAATTTGAAGGAGAAAATAGTTAAGGACATTGAGGTCAATGGTAATTGAGACGAAATACAACATGGTTTTACAAAAGGTAGATCGTGCCAAACCAACCTGATCTCCTTCTTTGAGAAGGTAACAGATTTTTTAGACAAAGGAAACGCAGTGGATCTAATTTACCTCGATTTCAGTAAGGCATTTGATACGGGTTCACATGGGGAATTATTAGCTAAATTGGAAAAGATGGGGATCAATATGAAAACTGAAAGGTGGATAAGGAACTGGTTAAAGGGGAGACTACAACGGGTTGTACTGAAAGGTGAACTGTCAGACTGGAGGGAGGTTACTAGTGGAGTTCTTCAGGGATCGGTTTTGGGACCAATCTTATTTAATCTTTTTATTACTGACCTTGGCACAAAAAGTGGGAATGTGCTAATAAAGTTTGCCGATGACACAAAGCTGGGAGGTACTGCCAATACAGAGAGGGACCAGGATATCATACAGGAAGATCTGGATGCCTTGTAAACTGGAGTAAAAGTAATAGGATGAAATTTAATAGTGAAAAGTGCAAGGTCATGCATTTAGGGATTAATAACAAGAATTTTTGTTATAAACTGGGGATGCATCAGTTGGAAGTAACAGAGGAGAAGGACCTCGGAGTATTGGTTGATCACAGGATGTCTATGAGCCGCCAATGTGATATGGGCGTGAAAAAAGCTAATGTGGTCATGGGATGCATCAGGCAAGGTATTTCCAGTAGAGATAAGGAGGCACTGTTGAGACTTCATCTGGAATAGTGTGTGCAGTTCTGGTCTCCCATGTTTAAGAAGGATGAATTCAAACTGGAACAGGTACAGAGAAGGGCTACTAGGATGATCAGAGGAATGGAAAACCTGTCATATGAAAGAAGACTCAAAGAGCTTGGCTTGTTTTGCCTAACCAAAAGAAGGCCAAGTGGAGATATTTATTCCTCTGATATATTTATAGAGAGCAATCATACAAGGGAGGGAAAGGAATTATTTAAGTTCAGTACCAATGTGGATACAAGAACAAATGGATATAAACTGGCCATCAGGAAGTTTAGACTTGAAATTAGACGAAGGTTTCTAAACATCAGAGGAGTGAAGTTCTGGAACAGCCTTCCAAGAGTAGTAGTGGGGGCAAAAGACATATCTGGCTTCAAGACTAAGCTTCAAAAGTTTGGGCTCCAATGTGGGGACCTGACTTGGTTTCCCTCTAAACTAAAATCCTAGTTTAGATCTAGTAAGCTGCCACCACTCAATCAGATGTGGCTTGAGACACAGTCCTTCCCCAAAATCCTAGGGGATTCCAAGAGCCCCAAATCCATGGAGTTCTTACACCCAGGAGAAATAAACCATTCCCCCTGCTTCCTCCCCCCTCCCTTTTCCTAGGAGAGATACCAGGATCTAACTACAGAGGGATACCTCCCCCTTCTCTTTCCCTGAGAATCCACCCAAGGAAAGACCAAACAAGTCCTTAATAGAAAAGAAAAGAATTTATTAAAGAATAAAAAGAAAGTAACTTGTCTCTGTAATCCAAGATAGAACCATACAGGGTCTAAATTTATCAATCTCTGGAGAGAATCCCCCCTCCTTTCTTTCTCAGTAAAAGCAATATCAGCAAACAGGAATAAAGAATTTCCTTTAGCAAAACACACAATTGCAAATGTAGAAATCAAATTATAAGACTAATTTGCCTTTCTAATTAATACTCACTATTAAATAGTAGAAACTACTCCAGGAGAACTTGGAGACATGACTGACCTCTCTTAGATCCAAAGAGAGCTCTCACAAAGAACACAGACAAAGGCTTCCCTCTACAGAGATTTGAAATTATCTCATCTCTGATTGGTCCTTTGGTCAGGTGGTCACCAGGTACTACATGTTAACCCTTTACAGGTAAAACAGACTTTAACCCTTAACTATCTGTTTATGACAAGAGGTAAATATGCCCAATGGCCTGTGATGGGATGTTAGATGGGGTGGGATCTGAGTTACTACAGAGAATTCTTTCCTGGGTGTCTGGCTGGTGAGCCTTGCCCACATGCTCAGGGTTTAGCTGATCGCCATATTTGGGGTTGAGAAGGAATTTTCCTCCAGGGCAAATTGGCAGAGGCCCTGGGTTTTTTTTGCCTTCCTCTGCAGCATGGGGTATGGGTCACTTGCTGGAAGATTCTCTGTACCTTGAAGTCTTTAAACCAGGATTTGAGGACTTCAGTGGCTCAGACATAAGTTTGATACAGGAGTGGGTGGGTGAGATTCTGTGACCTGTGTTTTGAAGGTCAGACTAGATGATCATAATGGTCCCTTCTGACCTTAAAGTCTATGATTCTATTAACAGAAATTTAGTATGGGAAAGCACAAGGAATGCAGAATCAGCTCTGATCCTGCCTAGGGGGAAAGGTTGGAGAGAGGCAACCTCTTATTAGGCTAGACTGATTTTATTTTAGGAAGTCAATTTGGTTGATCATTGTGAAGCTTCCATCTCCTCAGTACAAGTTAGCCCCAAGATAAGAATTTCATTTGTGATCCATGGAAATAATGCTACTATAAAACTTGTTACTTAGTATTTTAATGTGAATGCTATTAGAAAAATACCAGGTGTAGTTAACAACAAAACTCCCCACCCTCAGTGTTAATGAATAAGGCATGGACAAATCATTATCTTCTGACCTGATCAGAAAGGTTTACTTTTGCTCCTGAGATTTCCCACACAGAAGATATCATAAAAACAAGGGGAAATACTGCTATCTCAGGGATAGTTATGACTTGTTGACTATTCCAAGCTCTGCCACTGACTAATCTTGTGATACAGGGCAAATCTCATAACTTCTCTATGCCGTCTGTAAAATAGGGGTAACAATGCTTTGTCTTTGTGAAATGCTTTGAAATCTACTAATGAAATGCACTATACAAGTGCTGCTATTTTATCACAAAAAATTAGTAGGGAAAAACTCTGGCTCTGTGAAATTTTTCTATATTATGGAAAGGAGCCAGTTAGCACTTGTGTGCTGACATAGAGGCAATTCAGACCCATGTTTTAAAGGCACCCCCTCAATATGCTTCTTTAAGGGGTAGCCTAAATGTTATAAAGTCTCCCTGGCCTTGCACAAATACAAGGAAATTACTTCCCTTCTGAGAACACCCCCTCGGTGGTTGAATATGACTATTGGTGAGGCAGATCTGTTTTTCAACATCCAGTGCAGGAAGGGTGCTTTGATACAATGGGTGTTGAAACCAGTTGTGGATTTGGTTGGTTGGTGCTGGGGTGTGTGTTAAGACACAATGCCTTTAATTTGGTCCTGGTGCAATCATTTACACCTGTGCAAAGTTCTGATGTGCTCATATTTTCCATACCCTTTGTACTTGCTTTGCACAGGTGTAAGTGGTCACGCCACGGGCAAGATAGCTGAGAATCAAGGCCAAGGAAGTGGCAAAGTGGACCTAAGAATAAAAAGGGGAAGAAGTAGTTTATCAAAGGCCAGGGTGATAGGGTGTTATACAGATGCAACAGCTGGGTATACTCTCAGACTCATGAGGTAACAAGCCCTTCTGTTACCTTCTATGTCAAATGGCTAATCTGAGTTGTTGAGGGAGAACTTTTCAAAACAAGCCTACACAATTGGGTTAAGTTGATGTTTTTACTGTGGGTTTTTGTTAATTGAAATATAGTTTGTTATATTCCTGCCTCTTTCATTAATGATGCTCACCTTTCTGCAGGACTCAGAGAGGGCACAGGTTTCTGAAGTTCTGTGACTCTGAAAACTAGTGTGAAATTCTGTAGTGAATGCTTGATCTTAATTTGGTAAGTCTGTCTGGTGTTTAGTGTGTGTCCCCGTGTTTGGAATTTTCTAAGGATTGAGAATGAAGATGATCCACCTTTTGATAGACAGGCTTCTTGTTTAATTTCCTAATTTTGGAAAGTGCTCAGATATAACAGTGCTGAAGAGAACAGAAATGTAGTAATTGCGTTACTTTTGTTTGGACAAATTGATTAAATAGACTGAAAAAAGTCACTTTTCCAGTACTATATAGTTAGTACTATACACTGTTCAGCCTAAAGGACAACAGTTAACTTTCTCAATTCATCCTCCTCCTTAAGTATATTTAAGGAGTTCCATCTACCCACATTATTCTTTTCTGCTCTGTGATGCAAAAATGCACTAGCAGAAACTTGCCAGTCACTAAATTAAGATACAGTGAAGTCACAGATGGGACTAAAATGTCATTTTTTTCTGTGTTCTGTCAGAGAACGTAAGGGCCAGTCTACACTACCGAAAAGACTATTAACCCTAAATCCAAGTACTATTCCTATAATACGATTAGAGAATCATGTTTTCTGTGCCCCCTGGCAAATTAAGAAAAAGCCCTAGTGTGACGGGGGCATCCCTAATTGTGGCAGAGAACCGCGTGCTAGCATGTTTTCTTTTTAATAGTGTAGCCTGAGCCTAAGGGAGAAGCTACCTTATCTCATGCCAGCAGATTTGCAAGGAAACTCTTAGGGTGTTTTAATTCCAGAGAGTAAAATGAAGATGGCAGCTAGCACAGAAAGGCATGTTTGCAGTGTTAAATCTTGTTTCAAGGAGAAATTGGGCCCTCTTGGTTCAATTTAACTTTCACTTATACTTTTACTTGAGTACTAAAGAGCTCAAATCTCCCTGTTCAACATAAGCGGACATTTTAGGCTTAAGTGTAACATGTTCATCCCATTTAAAAAAAAAAAAACCACTCAGTTTTCATGGGTGAATAACAACTAAATCCAGGTGTCTAAAAGGTATGATTCTATGAAAAGTATTAGTTTGATTTTTTTTTATCCCCCTCCCCACTTAAATAGCTCTCCTCTACTTCAAAATGAGCATTTGGGATGCACTGTGAAAGTTTTACAGAAAAAGCTTCATACAGACATAACAAACATTTCTTTATTGTCAGTGCAGGGTGTATTAATGATCTGAAAGTGCATTTCATTTTATCTGCTGCTGTGGAATAGCACTTACTCTCCCATTGAAAAACAAAACCATCTAGGATAACAGATGAAGATGAGTTGCTATTCAGTCAGATGGCCTTCATCATTACTACAAAATGGAATATAAATCAAATAACTAAAATGTGGTTTGATAATGTATGCAACAGTTTCAAACCATTTGTTCAAAATCCCTTCAATCCAGTCTCAGAATAGCTGCATTTCCTTCATTGGTTTTCATCATTTTGAAACTCTAGCTTCACAAGCTGGTTCTCAAATTTTTTAACATCTACCCGATGCTTCATTAGGAACTGCCCATTTAAATGGAAGACAGGTATGTCATACTTATATTTGTCATACCACACTGCATTCTCTGGAAGGGTGATATCCACTTCCTGCAAAATAAACTTTGAAAGAAAAGAACTAAATGTTAAACGTTTTATAACACTGGACACTTTAAAAAAAATAGCTGCTGTCTTTCATCACATTTCAGATTTACTTTAGCAAAATGGGTCACATTTTCAGCAGGCCTCTATATTTGCTCTGGCATGGAAACACAGATTTTGCAGGCAGAAAATGGATGTAGCCACAAACTTTGCTTCTGTACTTCCAACGACCATCTGAATGTTTAGCCCAGCATGGTTCCCTGGATTCCCAGTGAGAAACTGTACCACACATGATCTTAGTCATTTTCTTTCTGCAGGTGGGTTGACAGGCATTTTCTGTTTTTGCTGATGGGTGCAGCATTTCTTTATGTCTACTACTGCTGGCACCACTTGCTCTAAATTCAAGCAACTGTGGTTCAAAAACTGATCAAAGTGCACTACAGGCAGTTGACAGAATATTAGTTGGGGGAGGATGGTGGGCAAGTACTCTCAAGTGACACAAGGCAAAGGATATTTGATGGATCTGCCTCAACAGTATTGCTGCAAACTGCATTATAAACCTGAGATATATGTATATTCTAGTACAGTGGATCTCAAACTTTTGTACTAATGACTCCTTTCACCTAGCAAGCCTCTGAGTGCGACCCCCCCCTTATAAATTAAAAACTTTAAAAATATATATTTAACACCATTATAAATGCTGGATGCAAAGCAGGCTTCAGGATGGAGGCTGACAGCTCACGACCCCCCACATAATAACCCCATGACCGCCTGAGGGGTCCCAACCCTCAGTTTGAGAACCCCTATTATGGTAGCAAAAGCTTTTTAAATAGCTGCAACATTGTATTCATTGGTTTAGTTTGCTAACATTTACATCAGCCACAGAGTCTGAAAAAACTTTTGAATAATGAGTTTTAGGAAATCAGTGCTAAAACTTTCTTGAAGAGGTTGCCCATAACAGACTAATGGATGCTAATAAAATCAAGCGATTTTTCTTTTACAAAGAAAAGGTCCCATAGAAACTATTCTTTCTATATAATATACACAGTATTGTATTTCATTACCCTGTTTTTATATGGCTCAAGCACTTCTTTTGCTTCATCACACAGAGGGCACGGGTTCTAAAGGAAAATATGCAGATCATCTTAAAAGAATGAGACATGCAGATTATTCTGTTAACTTGTTTCTAGGTATGTTACATGCTATCATTACTCCAAATGCTGGTTCTCTCCTCACTGCTGCATCACTTTCAAAATCTCACTTTAATCTGCACAGCATAGATTGCAAGAGTGTAAATTCTTTTTTATATAAGTAATAAAAAGGAAATCTCCCTTTTTATCCAGTCAACACCTCTAAGATTTTTGACTCTACCTTTAATTTGTGACCACAAAAAAAATATTTTTGAAATGTTGCAAGTTCTAAAAGCTGACACAGCTGCATGGTTCTGAAGGCAAGTTATAGGATAGTCATAGGGTTGATTTCTACAGTCACTTCCCCAATGTATATCTGGAAAACTTTATTGACTTCCCTGGAGTCACTCCAAATATACATCAGTGTACATTATTTGGCATATAGTAATTTAACACAAAATATAGTCAGGAAAAACATGATGGTTCTGTCTTTGCCATGAAGTACTGTTCACAGATGGAAAATGTCTGCATCCCTTTCCTCCCTCCCCAAAGCTTTCTTAGGGTATGTCTAGCCTCTGCACACCTTTTGCTGTGTAGTCTACCAGAGCTAGATTGAATTCAGCTTGTGTGAGTAACAGCAGTGAAGACAATGCAGTATAGGCTTCAGCGCAGATAATACAAGTGCAGCATGGACTCTACCTAGATACACACTTGGGTCACTTGCCTGTGCTGTGCTCTCTTCACTGCTGTGGATTAAGAGTTCAATTATTTTGATTGAACAACAGTTAAATAAACCAAGCCTTGTACTGAAATAAGTAAAGGTTTGGATCTAAAACTATCTAGCTATTTCATTTCCAGCCTGTGTGTGCGGACAAGTGCTAAGTAACAAAGCAAGTCATGGCACTTTACTCCTTTAATAAAGCCAGCATTGAGTTCCAATGGGAACCATGCCCAGCAAATAATTCTGTGCTCTGACTAGCCAAGAGTCTCTGCAAACAGACTTTAAACTGCTTTAATGGGACATTCAGCAGCTTGCATATATGTTCGATTGCCCTGGCTGCAAACAGAATTTGAATTTAATACAGAAGAGAGATCCAGATGTGCTGGGCAACAGAAGAGGCTGAAAGGAGTTTTTATTTATACAATACATTCTCACTTATGCTGAGCCTCATTCATACTTACTCCTGTCCTTACTTAAAAAACAAAAACATGAGCCTGGGGTGAATGGGGATAAACTGAGAGCACAAATTGGTCTATTAAAAGCAGCCTGCAGTTTAGTGAGATCTTGTTTTGTAAA
Source organism: Mauremys mutica (assembly GCF_020497125.1). NCBI lineage: Eukaryota > Metazoa > Chordata > Testudines > Geoemydidae > Mauremys > Mauremys mutica. Next base: position 76,317,216 of record NC_059077.1, read on the forward strand.
TGCCAGTGATATGACACGTTCTGTGAGACGTGAAAAGTACTTTACCTTAAGCATGTATTCAACAAAAGAGGCCACTTTAAAAAACGGTTTCAACTTTGCTATCAGAAATTTGGTCACAGAATTTCAAATTGCTAATGAGTATGTATGCACAATAATCATGCAAAAGAGCTTTTTCCAATTATTAATCTCTAAAATGAATGCCAATACTACCTACGTTATTGCCCTTTGGATTATGAAAAAGCACAGTGCTGGATCAGATGGCAGAGACAGAGCTGGGACTTTAAAGTATGTTTCCTCTCATAACACACATTCCACTGATTAAGAAACAAGTGCTGACTTTTCTTTTTCTAGAAAGTCTGCACTTTTATAATATAATTTCACTTTTTTCCAGGTTGGGTAGGAAAAAACCAAACATTACTCGATGAGGGAGCCTCTCCAGTCTCATCTTCTCTCAGCAAATTCACACTTTTTTCATTTTATTTAAAATTCACAACAGTTTGCATTTACATAGAAACTTTCATCTTTGAGCATTTTGCAATCTGTATACGTGCACCAGTATCGGACTCCTGAGTAATCTCAGGACCTATATGTAAATCCGTGGTAGAGATCATCCTTGAATCGAGGGATCGCCAATCAAAATCAATAAATAACATGCTACAAAAACAATGTGCAGAAGGTAAAATTTTAGCCAAAAGCACCAAATGAAACTCCTTCCTATGAAAAGTGAAGTAGGATCATTAATACTTCTGCAAAGAACACAGGATCTCAGTTAAGGTTCTACATTGAAATGTGAGACTGTATACAAATAGCCCCCATTCCTGCTTAACTGATGTGCTTGCTGGGTGCATTCAGAGTCCTATCTGCTCAATCTTCAGACAAAAACTACTTATTGTCTACTTACCCTGTTAACACCGCAGAGCCACCAAAACAAAGAGGGAATGGTTGGATTTTATTTCTCCTGGTGCATCATTGATAGAACTAATGTTAAACCTTTCTAGCCCCACTGACACGATTTTGCCCAGGTGTCATTGAGGGCCTAATTGGCCATCAACACTTCTGTTAGGATAGTGATATATGATAAATAAGTAACTCACCTTTATCTTCCAATCTCAGGTCAAGCCACTTATGGTGTACTCTATGCAGTAGCTGGGAGGGTGCTTCCCAGTATGGGCAGGCACTTGTTCTAGCTCTATTCGAACTCATGTGCTAAAGATAGTGTGGCCGTGACAGCACCGGCAGTAGCTCGGGCTACCCATCCAAATATGTACGTGGGGGTTGGGCATGATTGTACTTGGGTAGCTAGCCCAAGCAGCCTTCCATGCCACCATGGCCCCACTGTAATTTCAGCAAGCTAGCTTGAGCAGAGCCAACATGCCTGTCTGCCTATGCTGAGAAACACCCTCCCAGCTGCTGTGTAGACATGCTCTTAAAGAAAAGAACTTTTAACTTGTAAACTGGGTCCACAGGCTAAGGATTCACTGAGCCACAATAATCCTGCAGCTCCCTCTTGCCACTTCTATAGAGTCACAGAATAGAACCAAACTATAAGGTCTCACCCAAACGATGCCCACATAGTAAGCTGCACGGAACTAAATCTCTCTACCTCTAAAAGATGAAGGGCTGAGCCTTTCCGTCTGGGATCTATTGAACCTACAGTTCCTGGAAGGCTGATATTTAGGCCCTCCTGTCTGGCTTTACAAACTCATGTTTTACCTTGGTGAACAAAGTTAATACTGGTGTATTTGTAGTGGCTGCACATAGTCGTCTCCATAGTGGCCTAGAAGAATATTTTGCTAGCTGCTTTGCCGTACTCTCAAACCAAAGCATCTTTTATCCTGTTAAAACAAAAATCAGAAATTACATGCAGAGTACAGTTTAATTTTTCACTAAGCTATAGCTCAGAAAATCCAATAATAAGGCAGAAGTGGTGGTTCCATGGGAGTTCTGAAATACATACGCAAGCCAACCATTTTCACAACACTTCTGTGTTCACAGCCTCCACATATTAATCTTAAAAAAAAAAAAGTTTAGGATGCAGAAGCCATATTATCAATTTAATGTAATCCAAGAAGCTCTATTTAAAATTTAGATTTCATTTTCTTGCTGCAGTGCCTTTGCTAAATTCTCTAACACAAATGCTGACAAAAATACATTACAATGTTTCAACTAGACATATGCCAGTAAGAATTACACAATACTAACAGAATGCAAAGTGCTATGCTTTGAACCGCTGTAACCTTGCTGATTTGCTTGACACAAAATATTCTACTTACTCAAAATTATTCCATCAAACTAGTTCTGTGTCTAATCAGAATGTTAAAATAATGTTTCCTGCAGCAAGTAAAAAAACAACAACAAACTACAGACAAGATGATTTAACTTTAAGAGCATGCAAATTGTCTCGTTCTTTCTGCAAGAGCAAACTAATTGATGAATATGTTGATGGCTTTAGGGCCTGTTTGGTTGTGGTTTTTTAAGTGAAGTTAGTGCAGGTGCAGTATGCCATATTGGATACTGAAAACCTTCACCCATACAAGAGCATGAATAGCAATACTGCTTTCTCCGTATCAGCCTACCAATGAGTGTTAACCTTGGCTTCTAAGGATCACCTGTAGGATTGAGAGACTTCTTTATACTCCATGCCTATTCATTCTTTGGCCTCTGTGTTACGATTGTCAGCAAAGATGTCAATTCTGATGGTGGTTATTGTGGATATCTATTCATTAGAAACTGCACTAGGACCACCCACCCATTTTACATAGAGTCAAATCCTACTGTTCTTATTTGGACAAAATTTACATTGTTTTTTGCTAACTATAGATGACAACTTTATATTTCATTTGAATGTATTTGAAAGCTGTGTTAAGTGTGAGGCACAACACAGAGCAAAAGGAATACTGAGCTCTGTATGAAAAGCATATTCCAAGAACCCTATTAAATAGAACTGAGTTGAACTGTGCCCTGAACTTGGAGCATTAAAAGTGTAAAGTAGGGCTCAGTCAATGTGTTAGGTGAGTTAAGAAAAACATGAAGTCCAGCTTCTTAAAGCTAAAGGAGCAGTTATTTCAAAGAAGAAAAGACTTTACAGAGATGTAATTTGGCCAACAGACCCTCCCATCACACAAGAACAAAATAATATATTGGAAGAACTGTGAATCTGAACTTTATATTAACTTAGTTCATTTCCTTCCTTCCTAAATGAAAAACCATACCAATAGTGACCCATCATCCTGACTGCACTGTCTAGGACTTTTGTCTTTTTTTGGGAAGCAAGGTAAGAACAATTTGCCATGCTCCCAGGAGAGTCTTAAGCAGAACATGTGCCACAGATGAGTTATATCTGCTAAAAAGGGGAAGTTATGTCTAATGTACTAAGTCACAACCTTGCAAAAGTGGTTTATCTGCAACTTGATGGCCTACTTTCAGATACTGGAAAATAATTTGGACTTGTCACAAACACACAAAAAAAGGAGTTTGAAATGAAATACATTGTAATGCACAGGCTGTTGCGATTGTGTCCCACTACTTCTTCAGGATGGAATCAGCTGCTCAACTGTGTGTCATATGCTCTATACTGCTAACAGACATTCTCCTGTAATTCAGCTGGCAAGGTTTTCTGGAGCAGGAGGATCTGAGTTGTATCCTTGTTCTCACCATGAAGTTCCAGGTGAATGTGATACACAAGACAGTGCCATTAGTGTTGACTAGAAGTCCTTAGGCAGTGTGATGGGGTGTTTATCCTACACCAGCACCAAAAGGAAGCTGAGAAGGACCAATTAGTGTGATAGATCACACATGAGGGGTTCAGGCTGAAGAAGCAACCCCTGATTGGTGGAAGAAGCTCAGCTGAACAGGTGTGGGCTGGGCTAGTATGAACTCAGGAAGCTGGCAACAGAAAAGGCTTCAGCCAGGAAGTCTGCAGTCACTCTCTGTGTACTAGAGAGGAACCAGTAGGAACCTAACCCTGAGAGAAGGGTGGACCCAGGAGAGAGAAGGGTGAAGAGGAAAAGAAAGGCACTGGAATCTTTGTAGAAAAGAGAGGAGGCAAAGCCAAAATCAGATTCCTGTGGCTCTTCTCCCCTAACTCCTGCATTCCTGCCCCACCCCGTTTTGCACTGTCCACACCGGCACTATGTCAGCAGGAGACGCTCATGTCTTCACCAGACGTGCTACAGCTGCATCAGTGGAGCTGCGCTGATGTATCACTGTAGTGCACACTTGCCCTGAATAGTATCTGGATTCCATAATGTGACCAAGCAGCTCCCTTTTTTTGTGGGTGTTGGTCTGCTACCTCCAGCGGTGGCACATAGCTCCCTAGGAACTAGCTGTGCAGCCCATCCTCCTCCTGGTCTTCCCACCAGCTGCAGCACTGTGATCAGCTCCCCTGCTGCAAAGTGCAGCCCCTGCTGGAGCCACTCCGCACTTTCCCAAGCCTTGCAGTTTGGATGGGCAATGCCTCTCTGCCTCCCCGAACTATGTCCATCTTAAAAAGGGGGCATGGTCCCCTGACCTGCCTGATTCTGGTGCTGGTGGAAGAAAACCTGTGGGAGGCAGAGTAGGGAGCAGCAAGATTGAAAATTGATTAGCGCTTGGCTGCACATTGTAGGGTCCCTGGGCTGGAACCTGGAGTAGTGGGTGGGCCTGGGTTCCCTTACCAGCCACTGACAAAGTGGCAGATCTTGGGCAGCAGGTCCAGTGTGACTCTGTTTCCCCAGAAGGGGAATCTCCATAGTGACCTGGCTGGCTGAGTCACAAAAAAGAAGCTGCAACTCCTGGAGCGACAGAGGGGTTGCAGAGAGAGAAGAAAATGGAGGAGAGACCACAGAGGGAGGCACTGGACAACTATTCCCCAGGGCAGCTGGGAGGAGACACCACTGGCACTGAGTGAGTACCCCATGATAGGCAGCCACAAACTTGTTCTCATGAGCCATATGGCAATCTGTTTGTATGGGGTTTTACATAACTGAAGAGGTGAGCTTAGCAATGTGCAAATCTGATTGACAATAACTGACCTCAGCAGTCAGATTTAGGAATTTTTATGTCCACAACAGCAATGAAAGTCTACCTAAAGCTGGATATGTTTGGAATGATAAAATGCAGCATGTGGACCTACTTGCATCCAAGATAAAAATGTCAAATTAAATAGTTTGTATTAATTTTATAACTTGGCAAAATACTTCTGCTACCAACCCAACAGCCAAGCTTGTCATTAAAAATATTTAAATCTGCGTGTGTTTAAGTGAAACCAAGAAAGTATTTTCTGAGTTCAAGAATAGGTCTTCATTGACCAGAATTATTATTGATGCTAATGAATCACTACACTGCCAATTCCTCAAGCCTATGAGTTGTGGTTTCCATAACATCCAATGCACAAGTAGTAATATTAACTTATGTGCAATTCAAATATGAGTGAGCGTAAATGTCATTACTTATTAATAGATGCTAGACACAGCCAAAAATGCTAAGAAAATTCAGCCTTTACATTGCAAATCAAACTTGCATCCCACATGGCTTCCATGGAACTTACAGCCTTATAGCCTAAAGAAGAGCAGGAGCCCTGGACTCTGGCTTATTTGCTTGTGTGGTGTGAGATAGTGGGGCCCTACTCAGCAGTTATACTTATATAAATTGGAAGTAACTCCATTAAAGTCAATGATCCCAATTGTGGGCTGTGTTCCACCCATTCTATGCTGCTCTACTGCCACACAGCATCTCTAAAACCTAGATGGGGTTGGGGGAAGATGTCATCAGATGGTATAGAGCTGCCACAGCACAGAGGACTCCTGAAGTCCCTGGTTGCCAAAATAGTCCTTTAGGGAAGCTAATGCAGGTTACAATAGCTGCCCCAACCTGTGCTAGGGAACTGACCACAGCTCCTGAAGAACAGTTGAGGATCTGGCCCAGCGGAGGCTCTCTGTATTGGCTTCTGAGTTAATTCTCCTTCTGGTGAAATAAAACAAAGTTTTGGATAAAACCAAGTAATAGCTTATTGAATGTACTGAAGGATAGATGGGGATGTAAAGTCTAGTTCCTGTCAGCAGCAAACTAATAAAAGGTAAGTACCCCAGATATTATCATCAATCACTGGGCCATATATATTCTCACCAATTCACACAAGAATTCAGGTAACTCTTGGGCAACTCTACGGTATCGCTTAAGTCGATCTAACTTAAGTCATGCAGGAGTGTGAAACCCCCTCCCCACAAGCAACGCAAGTTTTGAACTGTCCACACCAGCACTATGTCGGCAGGAGACGCTCTTGTCTTCACCAAACGTGCTACAGCTGCATCGGTGCAGCTGCACTGATGTATCACTGTATTGCACACTTTCCCTGAATAGTATCTGGATTCCATAATGTGACCAAGCAGCTCCCTAAGCCTGGTCTGCACCATTGGTAGGTGGAATGCACTGGTTCCACTGATATGCAGAGTGCAAACGTCCAATCTGTATCGATCCTTCCCCTACTTCAGTTTACAAGAGGGAAAGGAAAATGTTGTGCATATGCCCCACAGATCCCACTCAACGTGGGAAAAACCTGTGGCATGTGGGATTTTGTGTGTGGGGGGGGTGGTGTTTAATGATGAAATTAAACTGCTAACAATTAGTGGAAAACCTTTCAGTACAGTCATTCTTGGAGCACTTTTTGACATTTAAAGATCCTTCTCAGGATCAGCAATACCTAAACAGGAAGCAAAGGAGCTTGCTAACGCCAAAATCCCGTTTTTCTCCATACTGTAAAGAGATGTTAATAACTTGACAAATATGATGTTTGGAAGATAAACTTGTCCTCTACTACATTCCAGAAAGAGAAATTGGACGAATCTATAAATAGTCTCCTCCAGCAAATAAATCCTAGTTTTCAGCATAAACTGTAATGCTGAAACTAACTTTAACTAGTTACTTAGCTGTTTATAAAGCTAAAGAAAAGATACACGTCTGACTTTTTTCAACTTATTTTTAATAATGACACTTTCTTAAATAATCTCAACTTCAAAACACTAATGTACTCTACCTCCATTGCTCTGACTGTATTGTACCCATAATTATGAATATATTTGGATCTGACTAGTAAGGTCCACTTTTTCATGATTCTCTGTGCATAGCCGAGTGCGCAGTTAATTACAGGAGTTGCATGTGCAGTTGCAGTGTTTGTGAATAATGTGTGCACATATAATGATTAAAATTTAAGACCGAGGATCCCGAGACACATTTGACAGAGCAACTGAGATTCCCTGGACAAATCACAAGTACCTTTATGCAAGGGACTGCACTGGTAACCTGTCAGGATCACGTAAACTATGTTAAATTTGAATAAAAGAGCAGATTGCAGCTGATCTAATCTAAATGTCAAATATGGATGCATGGCCAAAAAGAACAACCGTGGAAGTAGATAGGCAGAAACAGCCTGTCTTCACCTCTTTATTGCACACTAGCATAGCTGTTGGCACATTTCAGAAATCCATGGGCCACAGGCCAAACACTATTGCAGCTTTGTGTGCTTGTGACTGTTCTAGAAAACAGACCTACACAATGACTGTTACAGAAATTATGGTATAATGGTTACATACTTATTCTCCATTTGATCTTCAGCCTGGAAATCTAGATCCACATGCTGAATATGGTAAAAAGATCAGAAGTGGGGAAGAAGGGGCGCTATCTAAGCAGTGAGGTAAACATGCAGTCATTGAATGTAAGAAAACAGACTGGTGGCTCAGCTGGGTGCTGGATTAGAATAGCCTTTCTTCTGGAGTTCCTCATTCACACCTAGCTCTGGTCACAAAGGAAAATGAATTTGCTGTTAATCTGGTCCCTTTTACATGATATTTAACTTGTCAGATGCTGGTATGAAGGACAGTCCCTCAAGCAGAGACTAAAAGCAGTGCTGGGATGAGGAATCCCAGTGCCCAACAGTTGGAGTAAATGGGGGTACTGGTGGGATCCTCATAGGGTGCTGAGGGACCTTACGTAGGGGTTCTATCTTTTGTATGGTGTCTCAAATTGAAGTTGCTGCTGCTTTCTCTCTCTCTCTCTCTCTTTTGCTCCACAACAAAGTCTCTCTTGGCTATGGGAAGGGAAGGGAGAACTTCTTCTATACTCCCTTCCTCATCCCCAGTTCTAGATGCTTCTCCCTCCTACCCCCATGTTTTCTATTCTATTTGCATTAGCCTCCTCCATCCTAACTCCCTCCCCATCGTTGTTTTCCTTTTCTCTAGCCCCATTTTTGGGAACCTCCTTTTCTCATTTCTGGGGACTCTTCCTTTCTGAATCTCTCTGCCCAGCCTCTGCTACTGCTCAGTTTTCCAGACCAGCAGCTAAGCAAAATTTACACAATTTGGTCAGTTTTACTCCTATCTAACTTATTATGAACAGCATCAGTGAAACTTACCAGACTTATCAGGTTCACTTTGCTGATGCCTCTGCTCATGAAAGGAACTTGCCAACTGACCATTTGTGAGTACATATTTAAAGTCTTGCCAGTGATCCATTATTTGATCCCCAAATGATGTCTTGACTGGTAGTCTTGGCTCAAAATTTGCATGGTACTGGATTAACAGGGGTATTGCATGTTAGGCTTGGTAGAGTGCTCTTTCCTTTTCAGACAGAAGATTAATAAATAGTAGGGGTGGAGTATTTTTCCTGGAATTCTAAACAAGTTAAAAGATCCTAACCGTACTGCTGTTCATAAAGTCTTGAAGTACTACTTTTTCCAAGGGCACACAGCATACTTAAAAAAAATAAAAAGTTTTCAGAGAAAAACCAATTTTTCTTGTCAGAATTCATTCATTATAAGCATATTCTGTAACACCATTTTAATATTCACTTCAATGGGGGAATGTTACAAAATCTGTGCACACTGTTACAGAAAATGTTCTGAGAATAAACTATCAGCACAATCTCCCACATCTCTTCCCTCCTGCCCTTAATTATAATACTTTAAAAAAATGCTACAGTCCTACAGCACTCCATCCTAGGTGAGATTAAAGATATTATTTCATGGTAATGCACAGGGACCTATGTTTAGTTGCAGACAATGGAATTACACCCCTAAAAATATATTGAGTCAACATTCTTGACTTTGACCAGATATATATTACAAATTCAAAGCATACTGACATACAGTATATTGCTGTAATAGCTGTGAAACACAGCTGTCTTTCTGAAAGACATGCAATCTTGTATATAATAGCTAGTTATCATAAAGTAGGATTTATGAGTTTAAAAGCACATTTTAAACAGCTTCATTTGAGCTATCAAAGAAAACTCCAGAGTGAAGTGATCCATTCTCCTGCGGGGGGATTCCTAAAAAACTTTGTTTCCCATTGTCCTCCTTTCTTTTTGAAGATATTTTCTGAATTCTTCAATATCCTCTACAGATTGGAAGTCAGATTTTATTAGAAAAGTTTCTCAGTCACTGTTAATAACTTGGCTAGCAAATAATCTACATGGGTTTGAGGCTTATGCTTTCTGTTAAAGGAAAGCATAGGTTAAATATATAGACATGCCTAAATGCCTACTTTGCCATTTACAAATGACATTTACGCTACTTCTTGCTTAATCTGAATGTCCATTCCTATCACTTTGATTGCAATAAGTAGAGGATAAAGTTATCTAGAAGACCACTCAAGAGCACAATAAAAGCATATATAATGCACAGAAAGTCATAGAATTTCAGTAACCACTTCTGAACAATACTGATGAGTTTCAGTCATGGGTTTTATTTTCAGGGACAAATTTTGATAACTTATCCAAGTTCTGCACAGAACTGCAAGTCTACTTGTATATGCAACTCCCACAAATACACATTGAACAATGGATTGCCAAATGGCTAAACCTCTGTCTGCACACACACATTGCTTGAATGTGTGCAAAACCATGCCACACTCATCTTTGTGCCCATCAGTGGGCCTCTACTTCTTAAAATACTTGGCCTCCAGTGTCAGTCTTGCCTGAGGGCTGTGTTTTTTGTTTTTGTTTTTTGTTTTTTTTCCCCACTCCTTCAGAATTGTGATCTTCCTGTTGATCAAATGGTTCTCTCCCAGGGCCAGTGATCAAGTTATGTGACCATAGCTGCTGAAAATCAGAAATCAATTAAAGGCAGAAATTGTAGTACAGTATTGGGTAATCTAATTTTATATTTTAATACAAATTATTTGTTTTGTATGGACATTGACCAGTGAAGGTACTTTATATGCTTACATACAGAATATGTATAGTAGCTATCTTATTAGCAAAAACAGAAAGGTGGTTGTTTTATAACTAATGACAAGGGATTATAAGTGTGCTGGAAAAGGCTAAGATTTCTTTACGTTAATACTAAGTGTATTTGCAAACATCTAGATTATCAAAACTGTTATTGTATAAAATATTTATTTAACATTATTTGCAACATTAAAATGCATATTGTAGCATGTACAATTTCATTTACTGATATGCTATGTGCATCATCCTTAAATGAGGTTAGAACAAGTACTGGATTACAGAAAATGAATGCTGTTCTACTCTGAAAAACAAGTTTACCCGACAAACAAGTTGCTTGTGTGCATGTAGTTATCTGCTTATGTCTTTGGTAAAAATAAGGGCCAAGATTTCCCATTTAGGGCACAATGGTAAAATTGTATGCTGCTGGTATACAACAGAGCTCACCCCATGGCTGTCACTGGTGGAGCTGCACCAGTGCTAGACAACTATTGGGAGGATTTCTGATAATGTTTATGAATCAGTTTTCTCCTACCTCTCTAAACACTCCTTCAGTGTCTCCCCTCTGTTTGCTCTACACCTTATCTCTGGATAATCTCATCCACACACACAGTCACCTACCATCTCTGTGCAGATGATTTACAGATCTATCTTCTACTTCAGAACTGTCTCCTTTTGTCAGAACTAAAATCTTAGTCTGTCTCTCCCACATCCTCCTGGATATCCCTTTCTTGATCACCGTGGTCAACATCACCATTTTGGCCTATAACCTGGTGTCAACTTTGCCTCATACCTCTCTCTAAGTCAAGAACATAAGAATGGCCATACTGAGTCAGACCAAAGGCCCATCTAGCCCAGTATCCTGTCTACTGACAGTGGCCAAAGCCAGATGCCCCAGGGGGAGTGAACCCAACAGGCAAGGATCAAGAGATCTCTCTCCTGCCATCCAGGAGTCCTCATGCCCAGGCTATATCTAAGCATTGCAGATTCTTTCTACATAATATCCCTAGGATACAGCCTTTCTGATCCATCCACACAGCTAAATCACAGGCTCTCATCTTGTGTCTCAGTTATTGCAACATCCTTTTCTGCTTTGACAAATGCAATCTTAGCCTGCTCTTATCCAGTCAGAATGCTACTGCAAAGATGATTTTCCTAGCCTGTCACTTTGACCATGTCACCCCTCTCTTTGCAACCCTCCACGGGCTTCCCCCTTTTCTATCATATCAAATGTAAACATGACACCTTCCTTTCAAAGCCCTTTACAGACTATCCATAAGGCTGCGAGTCTGTCATGGAGTCTGTGACTTTCTGGACCTCTGTGACTTCTGCAGTTGTGATGCAGCTGGCCTCAGGGCTGAGCAGCTGGAGCAGGCCTGGGGCCAGCCGCACCAGCCACTGCTCAGGCAACCCCAGGCAGCTTGCCCCAGGGGATGCCGGAGCAGCCGCAGGGCCCCAGGCCACCCATCCCCCAAAGCAGCAGTGGCACCCTGGAGCCCCCCAAAGTAGCAGCAGCAGCACCCCAGAGCACCATCAGGGGTATTTATAGTAAAAGTCATGCACAGGTCACCAGCTGTGAATTTGTTTCTTGCCTGTGACCTGTCCACGACTTTTACTAAAAATACCCATGACTAAAACGTAGCCTTAACTGTCCCCACTCTACCTATCCACTCCCATTCAGCATTGAAAGGCCATCTCCTGTTTCCAACTGGCCCACCGTATTGGTCTCCATTGCTCACTTGTTTAATTTTCAAACAAGCACTTGCATTCTTTCTTCCATTACATGCCCTCATGCCAGTAAAGAACTCCCTACAAACATCCCCAACACTAACTCATTATCTTTTATCCTCCTCCTAAGCCAGCTGTAAACTCCCTTTTCCCATGATGCTTATGAAAGCTCCACAGGGGTTAAGATGCTTGAGTTCTGAGACCAAGGCCTGTAATACTGATTCCTTGAATTTCCCCAGCAGTCCCTCTGTATGCAGCTATCGGCTGCTGTCTTGTACTTAGATTGTAAGCTCCTGGGGGCAAGGACCCTCTTTGTGTTCTGTTTGTATAGTCCCTACCAGTAGGGTCTTGGTTCAAGACTGGGGCTCCGGGTGAGCAATACAACTAGCTCTGAATAATAAATTCTTAGTGGAAACAGGGTGTAGATGTGTCAGTCTTGGGGAGCCTATGAAATCAATGGTGGAAGGACAAAGCACCTCCAGACAGTCACTTCTGATTTTTTATTTATCACTTTGTGGCAGTTAATTAAACCAGGCCTGTTCTCTATGGGGAGAAGACTGTAAAACTGCACACGCATGTTGGTCACCGAGTCTGTGGTGGGTTTTCTTTGAAAAAGAAACCTCCCTGCCTTTTGTGGAGTCGTTTGTCAAATGCTCTTTTGCAGTGTCCGCTCTATAGCGTCACACCAGCCCCGGTCTATCGCTAGGTACGCCAAGAGGACCTCTCTTGCTCTCCCTGCGTGGGCCAGGCTCGGGGCGATTAAGTTTACACCGGATTTGTTCTGGGGCTATTCCACTGCCTCTTGCACCGACACCCACCCGCTTGTGCGGACTCCGCTGCGTGCCCTGGTCTCCGGCCCCAGCAGGAAAGCGGGCGCTGCTCACTTCAGCTGCGCTGCCGCTTCAAACCTGGTCCTCTTCTAGACAACCCAGCGCCTGGCCCCAAGCGAAGCGAAGCGAAGCAGGGGCACCGCGGAGCTGCTAACACACCAATCCCGCGCCGGGCAACTCACGCGGCTGCCGCTGCCCGGGGACGGAGCCTCCAGCTCGTGCGGCGCTGCCCGGCCCGGCTCTCCCCGCTCCAACAGCGGCGACTGCTCCGCCTCAGCACTTCCCCCGGGCACAGGAACGGACCAGCAGCAACTTCCTGACACTGCAGCTTGCACTGCGCCCACCGCCGCCTTTCGCGCTGTCCTCGGGAGTTTACGCTCAAATCTCCAGGCTCGCCCCGCCTCCTACCCTGTGCTAAGTTGTTGCTCCTTAAATAAGTTCTTTGCTCCGCTTTGTTTTCCTGCCCAGGGAAGGCTCCAGTCAGCTAATAAAATAAACAAAAAGAAAGTGTAACCTTCACTCTGCATGGATTATTTGAAAGCAACCCCTAAAGGTTTCCCCAAATAGTGCAGTGTCTGGGTCTATTATTTAAAAATAATGGTTGGACCATTTAAGATTTTTCTAAAGCAATTTTGTCAAAGTGTTGGCAATAGGGTGACCAGATAGCAAGCATGAAAAATCAGGACGGAGGGTGGGGGGTAATAGGAGCGCATATAAAAAAAAGCCCCAAATATCGGGACTGTCCCTATAAAATCGGGACATCTGGTCACCCTAGTTGGCAAGGCTGTATGGCAGTGCTAAGGACTGTTATTAAACTAATATTTCCACTTAGCTGTCAACATTTAGATCTCAGTCCTGCAAGCTGTCAGTGGGACTAGGTGATAGGCATGGGATCTGGCCACGTGGAGCAGCTTGGGGAATAGGGGCCTTGTTACAGGTAGAGCTAGTAGTGCAATCTATGATAAGGTGCTGTTTTCAGTTGCTTAGAATTCTGTCAAACTTTTAAGTGCTTCAAGGTGAAATTTTGCATGCTGGGTATCTGCCACAGGAAATGGTTGTTTTTAGAAAAATTCAGCAAAAACAGTTCAGCTATTTACGTTGCCTTGCCCATAACAAATTGTTAAAACTGTTACACTGAGAAGCGCAAGCCATCCCATGCTTTGGGATAAGCATTTGCAAGTTTTCAGGGGACGACCTGGTGTCAGGGAAGTGCCTTTTTGCTGTTCCTGTGCAAATCTCCCTTATTTAGCCAAATTTTGAACCTCTGTGAATTTCAATTAGCATGTGTTCAGTGTATAGACTTGTTAGTGTGGCAACTAGATTCTCTATAGATTCCATCTGTGCTGGACATGCTCCAGCTCAAGACCATTATTAATTTTCTAATGGGCTTTTCTTTGGCACTTATCACTACAGTGAGGGCTTCACATAGCGAAAAATATTTGTTTCAAGTTGTTTGTTAGTTATTTTATCAGACACCAATTCATCCAGCTGTAATAATAATACCTTGCACTGATGTCACTTTGTAAGATTTGCAGAGCACTTTACTAATGTTAAATTAACCCTCACACATAGCCTGTGAGGTAGGTAAGCATTATCTTAATTGTAGAGATAGGGCAACAAAGTCTAAGAAAAGCGCTCAGATTCACAAAGGAAGCTATTCAGTGGCAGTGCCAATAGAACCCTCTTTGCCTGTCCAGCGTGTTAGTCAAGATACCTTCCAATGTTTCCTAGATTACGTCTCCTTTTTAGTTCCTTGTGATTGTTTCTAGGCCCTCTTTCAGACATCTTCAAAGTCTTTATTTTGAACTGCACAGCAGTGAGGTGCTATTCAGGTAAGAGTTATTGCAGCTTTTTGTGAGCATTCAAAATAAGACTCTGAGATACAAGTGAAAATCATATCCTGCTCATCAGCTTTCCTGACAGAATGTGACTTGCCTTAACAGGGAAATAGTGGAAGAGTTAACGATTCGCCAACCCTGATTGTAGGGTTAGCCAGGTCTTCTCCTGGTGTAGAAAGCAGGGTCTATCCATCTGATGCTCCTCCTAGAGAGAAGAGCACAGGGACCTATTGCTCAGCACTGCTGTTCCCTGACCAGTAGAGCTGACTGGCCATGAGGAGTGAGTTCACCCTGAAAACACAACTAGGGAACTCCCCCCCACACCCCCTCCCCGGCATTATTCCTTTGAGCCACAGTAACTCCTAAGGTAGTGCAGCTATGCACCATGCCTTATTCACAATGTACTGTAGTTCTAAATGAATAAATCATGACCTGGAGAACTGAGTGCCTAGAACACGGCCTCATGAAGGTTTTGACTGATGACGCCCTCTGTTTTCTTAGGCAAACTTTCCCTCATGTGAGGTCCATAATCAGCATATCAAGAGCACAGACGTGGAAAAAGAAACTTTCCCTTTGGCTTCTGTTTTGTGCCAAAGGTTCTTAGAATACTTAATGGTAGAGGTTATTTCTTCTGGTGTGTCCAGTTGTTTGTTGCATTTATTGCTATAAGCTTCTAACTCAGTTTCTGAAACTTAAAGTCATCCTCAAAGTTATTTTAATAATGGTATTTGTTATGTGAAATGACTCTAACTGAAAGAAAAATGCTTCGTCTTTTGAAGCATAAGCCTTAATATCCTCCACCATGTCAGGGAGATGACTGAGTGTGAGGTACCTAGATAATCTTGGCAAATGACCCACACCCACATTCTGCAAAGGAAGATGGGAACACCCCTCCCCTCCCGCCCCCCGGTCCCTGCCAATGGGACCTGGGGGGAAAATTCCTTCTTGACCCCACATATGGCAATAAGTTAGACCCTGCACAGGTGAGCAATAACCAGCCAGCCAAGCACTCGACAGCCCTGTCCTCCCTCCTGGCCCAAACCACTGCCCAGTCTCAAGCTGTGGCCATTCCTGATGCTTTAGAGGAAGGAGGTGATGCTTAAAGAGAATACATTTGGAAGGGAGTGAGGAATTCCCTTCCTGACTCCGGCAGGTGCCTGGCTGAAACCCTGAAGCATGAGCTTTTAAGAACATAAGACATAAAAAGGAAGTCCCCCCCCCCCCGGATTGTTGAGCTGTACCATCACAAGCAACCCTGTCATAAAACTGTGCAGTTCTCTACTACATTAGCAGTAGATGCAACCCCAGACCCCCAAAACTTGTGTAAATGCTCCTGTGTTTGAAGAGGTTCATTCTGCCATAAAGAAACTGCAAAGTGGGTGTGCTGCCACACTTGACTGCATAATGCCCAAACTTCTCATGTGCACCATAGAGCATATAAGTGTAGCATTACAACAGCTTTTTGTCTGGGCTTGGACTACTGGGAAGGTGCTAGTGGTGTGGGAGAAAGGGATTACCATCTTACTTCATAAGGGGAAAGGTCCATACACTAAGTGCAGTAACTATAGTACTCTGCTCCTGGAAAAGACTTTACATGCTATACTTGTCAAGCTCCATCTTCTCCTTGTGAAATGCCATTGCCTTGAGCAATTGGGCTTCATGGCCAGGTGATCCATAATGGATGCTATGCTTACTTTCCATCTTTTATCTGAGATCCAGCATGAATTTAAACAGCCTTTGAAAATAGCATATGTAAACCTAAAGGCAGCCTTTGATTCTGTTGACAGAGCTGCCTTGTGGAAGGCCCTACACGGCATCAGTGTTCCTGATATGCCCTGGAGGCTAATTCAACATCTACATGACTCAGAGGCACAGGTGTATTGGGGGCAAGATTCACACTAGATCCAGGGTGAAGCAGGGATGTGTCCTGGCCCCAGCCCAGTTCTGCTGTGTAATGGATTGGCTTCTTAGCATATCTCTGCAAATATCAGTATAACTGTTGGTTCAGCCTCTTTTACTAACCTGGATTATGTGGATGATGATGTCTGTTTTGGTCAGGACACAATCTCAAAGATGTACTAGACCACTTCCAGCCTAAGACATCTGCCCTAGCGCTAAGGGTTTCTTGGGCAAAACCGGAAGTCCAGAGTGTCAGCGCAAAAGTTGGATACAAATCATTTGTGCTTCCGGACAAACTGTGGAAGTAGTGGATGACTTCATCCATCTATGCAGACAAATTGTCACCAAATGGGTGCAGCTAGCCAAACATCCTAAGGAGAATTAGTTTAGTAGCCTCAGCCATGAAGGACCTGCGTAGTGTCTGGAGCCAAAAGAAGGAGAAACTATATACAAAAGAATGTATTTATCAAACCTGTGTACTTCCTATTCCTTACATGAACCTGCAGCATGGATGCTGCCTAAACAGGACATCAAGAGGTTGAATGCTTTTCATATGTGTTGCCAACAGCAACTAGTAAGTGTAAGATGGTCTGACTTTATCAGTAATAGGGGTGCATCATTGAGAAATGGCATAGAGAGGATTGAAATCATTGTTGGCTGCTGCTAGCTGGTTCTTTTTGGTCATGTTGTCTGCCTCAGAGACAATATCCTCACATATCAAGCCCTCAAGACTGGACTGAGGTCAGGAGGGGGAAGTGCCCTGTCACAGACTGGTGGTGGTCACACAATTGCCTGCGATTAACCTGAATGCATCAGATCAGTAATAACCCTGTGGAGCTCTTAAATACTTGGAATAAAGGCCATGCAGTGTGGTCCTGGACACTAGGTGCTTCGAACCTCTGATGTCTAAGCATGGTGGTGTTTGTTATAGTTGCCTCTTAAAACTAATTAAGTTTGCCTCCACAACTCCTTTTCAGATCTTTTTTTGTACATATTTCAGTTTTATTGAGATATTTAATAGAATGAGTCTTGCGGGTAAACAAGAAATACAAGATTGTTATAAAAGTGATACACAACTGGTTTAGAAAGTGTCAGGCAGAGCACAAATATATTAATGGTTGAGTGTGAAGTTGAGAGGAGGCCTCAGGTGGGTCTGCCATAGGGGTCAGTTGTAGATACAGTACTCTTTGGTGTTTTCATTAACAATTTGGAGGATTAAGTGACAAATATGATAACCAAATTAGTGGATAATATGAATCTGGGAGCAATCAAATACTTTGGAAGATAGGATTAAATCTTCATTAAATTGGCTCAACTTAACAAAAATGGGGTTAAATTAAAAAAAAATCTATAGGAGGAAATTATCAAAGAGACAATACCATGGAGATAGCTCTCCTTTTTCCCTTCCACCAAATACCACCTCCTGGCCCAGATCTGCCAGCTTTTAGGCCCTTCGCCAGCAGGGGGGATGATTTTGCTCTACTGAAATTTATCTCAACACAGGAATGTTCTGGCTGCCTGTTGCATTTGACTGTGCTTTCGGTACGTTCAATATCTGTGCAGTGTTTCATTTGCTGATATATGTTGGTTTAGTGCCTTTGTTCTTTCAATAAAAAAATGTGCTCTCCAGTGGGCAATAGAAGTTGTAGGCTTATATCCTTTCTTTTTCTCTCTTCCTTTGCTAGTTTCCGCTCTGTAGTAGTCATTCCTATTCTGGGAGTAGGATTTATATCTGCATGGGTATCAACTCAGCCCAGCTCCTGCTCCTCATCTGAACATTGTGTAGCCAAAAAGGCCCTCCAGGAAAGTGGCCTAATCCTACCTCACTGGCAAATGGAATGGATCAAAAGAACAAACTAATGTCTACTGAGGATTACTCTGATCTGGATCTCCCTGAATCTCTGTCATTTTCTGTGCTTGAACAGCAGATGTAATAATGTAGGTGACTGACATAGGCTGGTCACTTTGTGTCAAGGTGACGAACAGAATATTGGACTTTGTCATTTTCAGTTTATTCCATGGTATCAGCATACTCCAAAATAGAGAGAGCACTTGGTATTTTGCTTTCCATACTTGTAAGGCGTAAGCATGCCTAAGCAGGGGTGGTAAGAAGGTTTATTTGGAGGCCTTTTGAATTGTAACATGGGATCACAACAGAACTTATAAACAAGCATTCTATTTATAGAGTGTTTATATTTATTTAAACATATAAGATGGTGCTGGAATTTGGGGGAGGGATGAGGCATATAGGAATGCTTCAGGTTGGGAAGAGAAGGTTTAATAAATGTTCAGTGTTGATTATAGGCTTGCCGAAAAAGCTAAGTAACATTTGAAATCAAGCTCCTTTCTTGGGAGGCATGGCATTGCTTTATTCCCCTTGCTCCAAGAACTACTCTAGTTAAGGATCTAGCACACTTTTGGCCCTATGACTTGGATTTCCAAAGGAAGCTGCGGGAATTAGGCACACCAATTCCAAACTAGTCAATTTATTTCAACGTATGCTAAAGCACAGCAGTGCTCTGGTCATTTCCCCTTTTTGTCCCCAGTGTTTGTCATTCTTCCACCCGCCTCATCCCCCATGCCAAGGATTGGCTGGTGTATAGCCATGAGAGCCAGTTTGTACATCTATTGATGTCTATTTCATCCTAGGAAAATCACAAACAAGGGAGATCTGGTCAATTTCCAGCCCCTCTGTGCTACCTGAGAGAACATGGCCTTTTGTCTCTGTGGTAAATGACCTGAAATGTCATTGACAAAGTGTTGCCTTAGTGGCTAGATCAAGGAACTGTGATTCAGGGCCACTTGAGTGCAATTAAATGTTGCCCAGTGGAAGTAAAAGGCTCACAAATCAGAATGATAGCATTTTGCTCCCATTGTATACTGATGGAAAAACAAGGTGCAGGGCAACAATGAATTAGGCCTTTAATTTCTACTCCCAGATTTGCCACTGACTCAGTGTGTGGCATTGGGTAAATCATGTAACATCTCTGTGCCTCAGTCTGTTCGTGGTTGTAACATGGTTGTAATATCTACTGCACCGTGACATTGTTGTGAAGCTTCATTAACGTTTGTAAAGTGATTTGAGATCCTTAGAGGGAAAGTTCTAAAGAAGCAGAAACACATGTTTGTTTGTTTGTAACCCTTAGGAATAAGAGGATCTCTAAGGTTTACTCTCTTTAAACCATGTCCTTAAGATTTGAAAGTAGTGTGACTCCATACTATTTTTCATTCTGGCACATGGGGTGCCTTTGAAAATTAAGGGAAATTATGACTCAATGGCAGAATTTGCTGCATAGGCATCTTGATATGTCCGTCTGTCCATATACCTGAAATAATATGTGACTTAAATTCTATTTTGAAATAAGGAGGAATTCATGTTATGGTTTGAAGACTATATTCTATATTATGTATTGCTTCTGACTTTTATGTTCATGTATAGAAAAAAATAAAGCAATTCTTTTAAGGATGGAGTATATTAATCTTCCCTAGAATTAGTCATCTACTTTAGCCCATTTTGGTACTACATAACTCACCTCTGTGGTGCTATGAGCACCTAGCAAATTATCCAGGCATTAATAAAAATTAATAATACCTAGCTCTCATATAGTGATTTTCATCAGTATATCTCAAGTGCTTTACAAAGGAGATAAGTATCATTATCATTACTAAATGTGTAAGAAAAGCATTTACAATGTATGAGGAAGCCATATAGAGGTATGTCTCTAAAAAGAAACATGTCCAAGGTATGCATAGAATGGTGCACCTCCAGCAGTGCACATGTGTACCAGAACCGTGTGTGTAAATCTAGTAATTGTACATGAGAACAGGCAGCTGGGATTGTATTGCAGAATTGTGGCCGAACAACTGACCAGTCTTAATGCAGTCCCCTTATGCATTATGATACTGTCTTTAATTACATGTTCATGTACTTTTTTCCCCCCACAGGATCCCTCCCTCATTCAGGGCACTGGCTGGCCCTGCTCTATGGCTGAATCAGGGTTGTGCAGTGAAGGAGATTGTTTGTTTGTAGGGCCCCTGCCTCACTTGTTCAGAAGTTGGAAGGGGTCTAATGAATGAGACAGGCGATTGCACGAAGCGAAAGGAGGGTCTCATGGTTCAGGAAGTCAAATGCCACTCTAGAGAACTGGATTCTATCCCTGCCTCTGCATTACTATGTGATGCTGGGCAAATCCCTTTCATCAAAGTTTTCAAAGTTGGCCATTAATTGTGTGTTCCTCATTTTCTGGGTGCCCAGCCTGAGACACCTGGAGCTACACACACAAAGGGACTTGGCTTCGCAACACTCAGTGGTACGGTGCCTAACTGCCCAGTGGAATCTTCAGCCCTGAGTTAGTTGCCCTATACAATGCCTGGGAAGAGTTAGGTACCTAAACAAGGGATTCACAGAAGCCAGAAAACTGAGTGGGGAGTCATCTAATCTAAGCCATCTTGTAGGAAATGCTGAGGAGCAGGGACTGGAATCCAGATCTCCTACATCCCATGTGAGTGCCCTAGCCACCAAACTATACAGACAGTCTCTCTATTTCTTGATGAATATTTAATTATATGTACAAAGTGGAACAGCTCCAACAGGAGAGATTGAGTCACATGCCAGACTACCCAATAGCTTAGTGGTTATGGCACTTGCCTGGGATATGGCAATTCGAGTCCTTGCTCCAAATCAGGTAGAGTGGGGATTTGAAAACAGGTTTCCTACTTTCCAGGTGAATGTCCTAACCATGGGGTTACTAGGTATTCAGGGACACATGCACACTCCAGCCCAGACCATTCCTGACCTGGTTGCCCCCTAGAAGTCTTTTGTGTGACGCCAGATCTGATAGGCATATTCTGAGAACACCTACTGGATTGCTGGGGTTTAGGCATAAGCTAAGGTGCCAAGCAGCTCGGTGTTGTCAAGACTTAGGTGGTTTTGCACATGCCCACCAGTGGAAACTTAGGTGCCATGGAGATTTAGGCACCTACAGGTTCAGGCAGCAGCTGACTGGGGGGGTTGACCTCTGTGGTGCCTAAATGTTGAATTTAGGTGCCTAAAGTGGTATCTTTGCCTCTTTGTGGTTCTAGCCCCAGTAGTCTGATTTGCAGAAGTACAGAGTACTCACAGCTGTAACTAGTCAATGGGAGCTGTGCTTTGAACGTATGAGGTGCTATCAAATGAAAAGTGCTTGAAAAATCAGGTGCTAGACTTCTCAGATTGGGCATCCCAAATTACAGGATATTTTTTATCATAATCTCTGTACCTCAGTTTTTCATCTGTAGAATAGGGACAATATAGTCCTTCCCATCACAGAGGCATTGTGAATGCTTGTGGAGCACTCAGATTCTATAGTAATGAGCACCAAAGAAAAGCCCAGGAAGAAATTAATAATTCTGACTTCAGAGCAAGATTTGGATGGTATGCAGCAAATAAGGAGCAGGGCTACACAGAGATTGATGAGGCTAAAATGAAGTAGTGAGCAGCTATCCATTCCCTAAGCAATGTCCATCCTATGCACTGAATGAAGTAGGGGGTCTTGTGGAAAAAATAGCTTGTGATAATAGAATTAAAGGCTATCATAATGCATATGCGGAGGGGAGCTGAAGTAAGGTTGCACAGGCAGTCTTAATTCTGGCATTTTCTAACTTTTGAATCCTTGACTTCGCAGCCTCAATGTTCTTTTAATGTAGGGTTTTGTTTGTTTTTATATGTAACTTGGAATAGCTGAGCTATGTAAAAAAAATGTAGGTAACAAAGTTTGTGATTGTGTGGGGGTTTTTTGGTTTGTTTATTTAGATGAGAGATAAATAAACATAATGGCATCAGTATGTCCTGGCTGGCCACCAGCTGGAAATCTCCTATAGTTTTCTGTGTTCCTACAGGACATCTGGATGCTGGGATACAGAGAGAACAAGCATATGGTGTTCCCTCTTTAAACTCTCACATTTACTTAACAGCTCCTTTTACTGGGAAGCCATTGCTCAGGTTATGTCTACACTGCGCACCCTACAGTGGCACGGCTGTGCCACTATCGCCGCACCGTTGTAAGGTATGCAGTATAGCCGCTCTTTGTCACCAGGAGAGAGCTTTTCTGATGACAAAATAAAACAAGGGGCGGTAGCTTTGGCAGCGAGAAAGCGTCTCCTGCCGACAAAGCGGTGTCCACACCAGGACTTTTTGTCATTAAAACTTTTGTCATTTGGGATGTGGTTGTTTTTTCCCCCAAAGTGCAGGCTTCCCCCATTGTTTGAATTTAAAATTACCTCACTTTAGGAGCCCGGGATGCTAGTGGGTTACTTAGATCAAAAGACGGTTTCTCCCCCAATCTTGGGAGCCAAACAATGTCCTGTGTTGGAAAACTGCAGTTCTATAAACTATAGGCCAGACTCCCAGACCCTGGTTGGGCAGAACTGGTTACCTGGGGAGTCCTCCAGTATAGTTGACTCTGTTATTGACTCCCAAGATGCCTTTTGGGAGTATGACAGGAAAGAAAGGAGGCATTGCCATAGAGTTGCTGTTTGCTTGAGATCCCTACCTGGCATACTGGCCCCTTGGGAACACAT
This sequence comes from Mauremys mutica, assembly GCF_020497125.1. Taxonomy (NCBI): domain Eukaryota; kingdom Metazoa; phylum Chordata; order Testudines; family Geoemydidae; genus Mauremys; species Mauremys mutica. The sequence goes on from NC_059077.1 coordinate 76,340,266, forward strand.
GCTGCTGCCCTAGGAATGCTCTAAACTATGCCAGGGCTAGGCCCAGCATAAAACTGTCCCCACAATTTGGAAGCCCCAAATAGCTCCTTTGCACGCTGTGATGGGTTGGATCACAGAAACCCCCATTGGTTGTACCCCTGCCTTCCCTGCCAGCTCAGGACCCCAGCACCCTGTCTTGCTGAGCCAAACACTCCTGTCTGCTCCAGCAAAGACCCAGGGTCTGAATTACTTGCCCCAAAGCTGCAGGTTTACCTGAAAGCAGCTCATAGAAGTGTTCCTGTCTTTAACACTCAGATGCCCAACTCCCAATGGGGTCTAAACCCAAACAAATCCGTTTTACCCTGTATAAAGCTTATACAGGGTAAGCTCATAAATTGTTTGCCCTCTATAACACTGGTAGAGAGATATGCACAGTTGTTTGCTCCCCCAGGTATAATACATACTCTGAGCTAATTAATAAGTAAAAAGTGATTTTATTAAATACAGAAAGTTGGATTCAAGTGGTTCCAAGTAGTAACAGACAGAACAAAGTAAATCACCAAGCAAAATAAAATAAAATGTGCAAATCTATGTCTAATCAAACTGAATACAGATAAGATCCTCACCAATTCCAGAATGCTCCCTTTTACAAGGTAATCTCCTTTTAGCCTGGGTCTAGCAATCACTCACACCCCCTGTAGTTACTGTCCTTTGTTCCAGTTTCTTTCTAATATCCTGGGGGGGGGGGGGGGGGTGGAGAGGCTCCCTCTTTAGCCAGATGAAGACAAAATAGAGGGGTTTCCCAGGGGTTTAAATAGACTTTCTCTTGTGGGTGGAGGCCCCCTCTTCACTCCTATGCAAAGTCCAGCTTCAAGATGGAGTTTTGAAGTCACCTGGGCAAGTCACATATCCATGCATGACTCACAGGTTTTTACATTGTTTACATGCTACCTTGAACGTCCTCAAGTAGACTTCTTATGTGGATTGGAGCATTCCAAGATCCATTGTTCTTTAAGTGTTTCTTGATTAGGTACTTAATTTCAACATTCCTTTTTCTAGGAACTGACCAAATGCTCTACTAAGGTTATTTAGAAATCAAGCCAGTACACAGCCAACATTCATAACATTCATAACTTTGAATACAAAAATGATACATGCATGCAAATAGGATTAATACATTCCGTAGATCATAACCTTTACGGATATATGTTACATGGCATATGTAGCATAAAACACATTCTAAGCATATTTCCACAGAGCCTTATGGCTCTGTGCATTCTTCTTTACCTCCACATCTGCCCCCTGCACATTTTGGGTGCAGCTGGGAATTTGGGCCTATTTTTCTCCCCTATTTGAGATGAAACCATTTCACATGCCACGTACTGAGCCATCATACCCTGGAGTCATTTTCTTACTTTCAAATGCAGGATTTTGAACTCTCAAGTAATTTAAAAATAAAAAAGTAACATTCTAGAAAAATCTCTGTCACAGATACCAATAAATTACAATAATGAGCAGAGGAACAGCAGGTCCACGTGTGTGAGAGGTAACTTTTGCTCTGATGAGAGAGAACTTTTGCACTAAGATATAACTGCAAGAGAACCCGGAGGAATGCATTTAAAAAAAACCACCACAGCATGACGATTTAAATGATGAATGTCGGGTATAGTACATTGTTACTTGCTTAAATGACCTACCTCAGTGAAAGTTAGAGAAATATCTGTGTATGAACTTCCCTTGCCTGGTAGTCCAATAACCCCAAGAAAATTTTGCTGTAGTCACACATACATAAACAGCCTGGTGGTTTCTGGGACAATACTTTGTTATTTTTATAAGTACTCATTCCTGTTGTGCTCCTCACTGTGATGACTATTATTGTATGTATTACTTTACTGATTATAAGTCACTGAGCACTAGCAGGGTACTCAGGATCGGATCTACTGCCCACTGGAAATCAGTGGGATTCTTTCAATTGTCTTCACAAGGCTTTGGATCCATCAGGCCATCTGTGCAGCACCTAATAGAGGACAAACATGATCCATTCGGTGTGTTTGTTTTAAAGAATATGTTCTGTTTAGAATGGGTTAAATATATTTTTAAAGCAATATTTTCTTTACATAAATTTCAGTATATTGGTCCTGTTTCTTAGTTCCAATTGAAGACCACTTAGGGCAAGTTGGATGGATCAGTAAAGACACCATTTATATCCAACAATCCTGAACTTTGACTGCTAGGATGGTCCCAAATATCATTTCAAGCCTGCTTAAGGCTGCTCTGATTTATGATTGTTGCAAATGTTTGCCCCCCAACCTGTTCAGGGTTGCTTAAAGCAACAGGGAATCACTGGCTGAGCTGTTGTGCCCTTTCTTTCCTCCTTTGTTGCTTCTCTGTTTCATGAGCACGTCTGTTCTCCTCCAAGTCAGCTGTGGCTTGGTGTATGGTGTGGTACCACTGTGTTCTGTTCCGCACCAAGTCCTCCCACTTTGTTGGGTTGATGCCTCCCTTTTTAAGGTGTCCTTTCAGTATGTCTTTGAAACACTTCCTCTGCAAGCCCTTCTTCTCTGACATAACTGAGAGAAGAGAACTTGCTTCGGGAGGTGAATGTCAGGCATACATGCACAGTGGCCAGCCCAGCAGAGTTGGTATTTCATGACCTGCATGTCTATACTGTTGCTGTTGGCTGCAGAGAGAACTCAGTACAACACTATTCATGGGTTATTCCTGAAGGAGCCAAAGAGAACACAAAAAGGAGGCAGGCTAGCAACTTTATCCCCCACCATTGTCAAATGATGAGATGGAGGTAAGTGCTCTTGGTCAGGCGTGAGGGGTATTCAACTGTGGAATGAACTTCCAGAGCTTAAAGTAAAGCTTTTCCATCATAAATGGGATGATGAGGGGGAGGATGGAGCAGGGCAGATCAATTTGAATCAGCAAATAGTAAACCTTGATTTAAATCTATTTTAATTTTGTTTTGCATTTGTACTTTTTAGTGGTTTTCCTAAACAAAGGTTGATTTTCACACTGGTTGGTAACCATTAAAACATATTAACTTAAAATTAAATATTGCCTTTACACTAACTTTCCTCCTTTTTGCTTACGAGGAGGATACACTATGTCTATATATGTTTATTTAAGCATTTATCTAGCCTAACATACCTTTATTCACATTAATTTTTGTATTTTTTAATTATGTTAGAAAATGGCAAATGACTCATTTCTTATTTACTAGATGATTAATTTTTTGTTTGTGATTTGTGTCAAGCTGCATTGGGATGGAAATTGGAATTCAATTAAAATGCACAAAAATAGCATTTAAAAATGTTAATTAGTTAAATATCTCTGCTTTACATGTGCTGGATATGTAAGGAAAAATGTTTATCAAAACTTGTTTTGCATTTAACACTCATTTATTAAAGTAAGGAAGTATGATCTGTAGTTAGTGAATTGAACTGATTGTTTCTGGTCATTATGTCCTTCAGGATTGTAGAACTAACAGATCTCATCCCCTCACATCTTGTTTATATTCCAAGATTGGAAGAGGAAAACCAGCTTTCCTGCTTTTTCAACTTCCTATCAGTTTCTCAACTTTGAATGAGCTAGTCATTGAAGTGAACTAGTTAAACAAACTGAAATGAAGAAAACATTTTCGCGGTACCTACAGAAGAGATTATTGCTGTCAAAATCTGGTTTAGCACTTCAACAAACCCTGGTTCCAGGTGCTTAGCCAGTGACTTCTACCAGTGCAGTGGTTTGACTTTCTGTAAGATTTCAGCAGCCAGCATCTATTGCTTGAAGATTATTTTTATTTAATTAAAATTATTTTGATTAAGTGTAGGCCTTCATATGAGTTGTCCTATTTACAAATTTAATTTTGAATAGACTTATTTAAAAATGTATTTACATTCTGATTTTTTAAAATAACTGATTTTTATCCACCTGAGGTAGAGGGAAATGTATGTGTATTTTTAATCAAGCAGAACTCTCTGTAAACTCAAGAAGGTAGAAGAACAAAGGACTCCATGAAATTCATGAGGGATCTTGCTCACATAGATCTAATCTACCTGTGTAATATTCTGATGCTGCGGTGATGAGCACTGTAGAAAACAATAGGACATAAAATCATAGAATTGTAAGACTGGAAGGGACCTTGAGAGGTCTTCTAGTCCACTTCCCTGTCCAGATCATTTTGAATTTTAATCTTATCTTCCAAAGCACTTGCAACACCTCCCAGCTTGGTATCATCTGCAAACTTTATAAGTGTACTCTCTGTGGCATGTTTAAGCTCTCCCCCGGATATCCTGGCTTTTTTGGAAAAACTGGGCATTTGTCTCGTTTGCTCGTTCCAACTGATCAGTTGGCAAGAGCAAATGGGGCAAATGCCCAGTTTTGCCAAAAAGAGGCTTGGAGGAATGAGTGGCAGTTCTCAGGCCATCTCCACACATTGTGTGTGTGTGTGTGGGGGGGGGGGGGAAGCGCAAGAGGTGACGGTCTGCTCAAAATGGCAAGTGCTGACACCAGCTCCACATGTGTAGGTGTGGGGTGGTGTAGCAGGAAATACGCTCACCCTACCACAGCCTGACTCCAGCTTTTGGCCTGGCCAGGCGGTGTGGCCTTGGGGGAGGGAGGAACAGGAGTAGCAGGGGGCAGGGCCACATTTTCGGTGCCGTTGGCCCCAAAATTGGCCGAGGCTCCTGGGCATGGGCCCTGTGGATTCTTGTGTTAATCCATCACTGACATTCAGTAGCCATTTCTCCCATTTTTGTTTTTCTTTGTTTTTTTTCTCCTTCAATCATTTTTTCATATGAAGAGCAAAGTAAGTACAATAAAAGGAAGAATCATGCTGTCAGGCAATCCCTAGGCTAGAGAAGAAATGCTGGTACATAACAGGCACATCAGTATAACAGTAAGCACAGATGGAATGTCAATAACAAACTGCACAAACCTCTCAATAATACAATAGATACTCACCAACCATTGATTCTTTTGAACACATGCAGTGGCTTCTTGCACTTAAATATGTAAAGCCTGGTCTCAGTTTGGTAACTTTTTTTTGAGAGAGAGAGAATGAGACTCACGTTTATTGGGAAAGTGACTTTGAATAAAGTAAGAAGATCCTTTAGGAAAATGTAGAGCAATATAATTATGTATATGGTGTTCAGTTTTGGAAAGTAAAGAGCACTGGGACACATGCTAAGGGTAAACACATAAGTAATCCATTGATTTCAACAATGCTAAACACATGCTTAAGTGCTTTGCCAGTGGGTATCAATTTGCATCAAGATAGGAAGAGCAGCCATTCACACTGTATTTTGTATTCTATATTTTTAACACAGAGATTGGGCCTCAAGTGAGTTGCATGGGCATCTATCAAAGCAGTTCCAGTGTACAAAAGAATCTGCTTCATGAAGTTAACATAATCTGCTACTGTAATTAGTCACCAAATACCCGAACCTCAGACTGAACCTTCTTTCAATTAATTAATTTATCAATTTGTTCCTATTTATTTATTGTGAAAGAAGTAAGAAAATGGAGTTAGGTAAGAAACCTGTAATTCAGTCTTGCTTTCTGAAGGGATTCCTCACATTACAATAAGGGCCAAATTTGACCCTGAAGACACTTGAGATCCTGTTGACTTCAACAAAGGTTGCAAGTCAGCAAAATTTGCCCTGAAGGTACTTTCTATTATCTGAACAAAGATTTCCAGTTTGCCAAAGGAAGGGAAAAAATTGTGATTCAGAGGTTATTACTAGTATAGATCTTATTCTTTTAAAATTTGTCTCAGATGTGCTGCAACTTAGACATTGTAAATCAAAGACTTAGAAATAAGGCAATCAAATGTGACAGGTATAATATTTCATGTTAATTAGAAATGCATGGCTGTTAATGAGTCACAGAATGTTTTAAAACATTTGTCTAGTTTTCATGGAGATATATCAAATTTTTAGTGCCTTTACTATTAATCTTAGCTTTTATCATAATTAGAATTTGCTAACACAGACAAAGCATGACATCAGATTCACAAGCAATTTACTTTGGCTGTAAATTAGGACAATGACTGAGGAAAATTGAACTGTAATAGCTGGACAATTAAGCTAATTTTTGGTGAGAGAAATGTCAAGCTTTGAGAAGCTTTTGTAAAAACTTCTGAATTCCAATTTTTGACTACTGAAACCACCAGTTCAATAACTGTTACTTAATCAAATAATTTGGTATGGTTTGGTATGTTTACTTCAGTCAAGAAAATCTTTTCAGCCTAAAACCTCCATTATAAAACAACAGGTTTATTATCACAAGTGCCAATAACTGACTCGTTTTAAAGAATCAGAGGAATATCTATGACCCCCAAGAGACTGACATTTTCTTATGGCCAGAATGAAGAGCTAAAGGGAAGAAATGTCTCGTATTGTTCCACCAAGTAACTAACCTTAAAATATATTGTTCCCTTCAATATTGTGATATGGTTCAGAAATATTTTGCCCCAAAATATGTTTCTGGTCTAGTTAAATTCTGCCCTGCACGTGGAACATTTTTGGTAACAGTTTTATTATGCAAAAAGAACAGGAGTACTTGTGGCACCTTAAAGACTAACAAATTTATTTTAGCATGAGCTTTCGTGAGCTTTCGTGAGCTGCAGCTCACTTCTTCGGATGCATAGAATGGAACACACAGACGGGATATTTATACATACAGAGAACATGAAAAGGTGGGCCATCTTAATTATCTTAATTATCACTTCAAAAAGTTTTTTTTCCTCCTGCTAACGATAGCTCATCTCAATTGATTAGACTCTGCCTGTTGGTATGCATACTTCCACCTTTTCATGTTCTCTGTATGTATAAATATCCCCTGTCTGTGTGTTCCATTCTATGCATCCGAAGAAGTGAGCTGCAGCTCACGAAAGCTCATGCTAAAATAAATTTGTTAGTCTTTAAGGTGCCACAAGTACTCCTGTTCTTTTTGCGGATACAGACTAACACGGCTGCTACTCTGAAACCAGTTTTATTATGTTTGCTTTTAATTTATTTCAGGTAGTGCCTACAATGTGCTACACACTTTCAAATACAACTAAAAGCAAGGTCTCTGCCTCAAGACTTTACCTTCTAAAAGACAAAACAGGTCAATTGCCAAACTAAAAAATAAATGGGATTTTAACACACTTTATTTTAAAAAAATCAGACCACCATTAATAAAAGTCACTGGGGTGGAATTAGATCCGTTAGGTCAATACTGAGCACTTCTGAAAATCATATTACAGATGGATGATGCCTATGGTTAAGCTTGCCCATATCTCATTCTATGATCCCATTTTCAGTTTATAATTTTGCCAAACTTTGTCACTTCTGAGAATGAGATTAAGAAAAATACATTTTGTGCCATGTTAAAATAAATATTGCAACCATTTTACTGAGAAGCTTTAGTGTCCCCTGGATTCAGAGCAAGAGCTTAAAATTTAGCACTTTTGTGTGAGGGATGTGCCTTTTGCTGTCCCTGTAAAAATCTGCCCAATTTTGGTCAAGTTATAAATCTTTGAAAAAAATCTCAATTCACACATGCTCAGCAGAGAACGGTTAGCATTTGACAGCTAAATTCCCCAGAGATTCCATCTGTACTGGGTATGCTGTAGCCCAGAGCTATAGGGGCTAAGTAGCATTTAGTAGTGATTTAGGTGACGAAACAGCGCTAATAGCCAGGGATCTTAAGACTGGATTCTGACTTTAGGCACAGCACTGCGCAAAGAGTGCTGCATGTGCTGTACTACCACAAGTATATCTCTAGGAGACACTTGTGTTTCAGATACACCTCTTAGTCCCAATTCTTCCCCTGCTTCCTCTTTGCTTGCAGGGAGCAATAATTTATAGTTGCCTATACCAGTGGTAAATATTGTCTCTTTTCACCCACAGTGCTGGTTCAGATACTCCGGTAAGCAAGTAAGGGGAGGAACTGCAGCTTTACGCATTGTTCACCTGTCCCTACCACTTGTTCAGGGAAGGGAGTAAATGGACAACTAGCCCTGCTCTCTCAAAGTAGTCCGAGTAGCCAGCATAAGGTGTAAGAGGGGAGTCTTATTCTCTTGCATGGGCATGTTGTCCAAGTCACAGTTTGACCTTTAATGACCAGTTCAAAAACAGTCTATAGAGCGAACCTGTTCACAGAAAAGATTTGAACAATGAATACAAAAAACCTGTGGATACTTCATGAAAAAGGGATCAAATTCAGGGAATACATTATTGCATGTTTTCCACCCATCTCTTATAGTTCCTGGCATAGAATATGCTTTTTAAAATATTAACACAGTTTGGCTCTGTCTGCAGCCTATGGTGGGAACTGTTTTAGCTGAGAATGTGCCTGGTGTGACTTTCAACACTGTTCTCTGTGCCTAATGTGCATGGTGCAAGAGTACCAGGCTCAATTAGCTTTTTTCTTGTAGAGTTCAATAAAATTGGTCATGAAACAGCATTGACTCTATAGGCAGCACTGTAACACTGCAGTTATGTATTAATTGGCAAGGAATTCAACAAAGAATGTTACTGAATTTCTTGCACAAAGCTACATTTAATGTCAAATGCTATTTTGCTGCAGCCCTGTAATTAAACCCAGGGCATAAGAACATAAGAATGGCCGTACTGGGTCAGACCAAAGGCCCATCTATCCCAGTATCCTGTCTTCTGACAGTGGCCAATGCCAGGTGCCCCAGAGGGAGTGAACCCAACAGGCAATGATCAAGTGATCTCTCTCCTGCCATCCATCTCCATCCTCTGACAAACAGAGGCTAGGGACACCCTTCCTTACCCATCCTGGCTAATATCCATTAACGGACTTAACCTCCATGAATTTATCCAGTTCTCTTTTAAACGCTGTTATAGTCCTAGCCTTCACAACCTCCTCAGGCAAGGAGTTCCACAAGTTGACTGTGCGCTGTGTGAAGAAGAACTTCCTTTTATTTATTTTAAACCTGCTGCCCATTAATTTCATTTGGTGGTCCCTAGTTCTTGTGTTATGGCACAATTATTACATGTAACTTCACTCTTTCTGTGAACATTTTGCCTTGCATGTACTCAGTAGGATTTACTATTCATAGCAACAGCTCAGATCATATGAAATTCACTTGGTATTCATGAGGTGGTTGCATGTGCTTTCAGGTGATCCTTTGTAATTCAACATTAGTTAATGGTTGTTTTAAAAAATAAAATGTTATCCATTTTCTTTCTCTTCATCTAGTTTAAAACCTTAAACTCCCTTCATTAGAGTTCTGCTAAAAACAGGTTTTTCTATGGGAGTTAAATCACAGAGCTTGCTTTACAATCATTAAAGCAAAGTGCAAGAGAACTTGAAGTCACTTACACAAACAACAAGCCAAGGAATCAAAGAAAAACAGTTCTGGATTTATAATTGCACAATGGACCATGATGCTGATATTAAAAATAACCTTGCTAGGGAAGCAAGTGGAACATGTCATTGTCATGAAACTTACAGGAACGATCTTTAACTTGGCATGATTAATATATATTGATATGACAATGAATGTGGACTTCATAAACTAGCTTCTAAGAACATTGGTGGTTCTCATCTGAGCCTCAAGAACAGTGCAGAATTTCTGACTTATTCCACACGGGTCTAAAGAATTTGTTTTTGATGGATTCACCTTAACACATATGACCTGTGCAGGAACATCTTAGATAATGACTGTGGTATGACCATGAAATACTTTACCGGTCATGTAAATCTAGGGACATTTTCTAAGCATTCCTGCACAAAGCACATATAGGATCAAATTCTACCGTCACATCCAGGCACCCCGATGATGTCCATGGGATTTCCTGGGTGTAAGTGAGGGCAAAATTTTGCCCACAGTATATATTAACACCACCCTTCACATTGCAAAAGAAACATATGCTGCAGCAATTGTAATAAACTCCTGCTATTGAGGTCTAAACAAAAGTTTTGTCTAAACAAAACAGATTTAATTAATAGAATTAAGCAAGCTCATGTAATTTCTGATGGTAACCAGGCATAAGGGCATCTATATAGTCAGGGTCTGATTCTCTATTACCCTATACCTCATGTGGTTCTTTTCACCAGTGAAAAATGTATGTGTAAAATGCTACCATTCTGATTTGGTAGCATTTTATACACACTTTGCACTGGTGTAAATGACTCTACAAAGTACAGGGCTACAGCAAGTAGGCTCCTGGGTCTTTTCATGGCTGAACTAAAATGCAAGGAGCCAAATTCAGAGTTACACCAAGGATGAATCTGTCTCAAATACTGTACTGTAACTTAATGCAGGAAGTGGGCTTGAAGTCTGAACAATAAGAGCTGTGATGGTATAGTCCATCCTTTCTCTTTTATGGCAGACATATTAAGATGAGTCTGCCAATCTAGTCTTTGTCTGAATGATTTTTTCCCACTCTCTATTGAGTTCTCATTTAGTTTTGAGGAATAAGACTTTCTATACTATGTTTCAGCTGGCTAACTATCATTGAGAATTTTGAGGAATAGAGCTACTTAGAAGTCTAGAAAAGAGCAGATTATCCAGTGAATAATGCTGGGATAGGACTAGGGTAGTGGAAGCAGGGGTTATAGATTAGTATTCTGCCAACACTTAACCACTTGCACAAGAAGTAATTGCAAACAAAACCTTCAGGTGGTGGTTATAGAGAAAGTAAATGGGTTTTATGTGTTAACATATGGGAGCTACTTACTATCACTTCAGAATTTGTGCAATGGCTGTTTAATTGCTTTTTGCATGTCAAGTATACTTTGAATTCATTCTGTGATGCTAACGGCCTGGAAAAAGTCATTTTCAGGTGAAAGACATCACAGACTGGTCTCCAGGCATAAATTCACTGAGCATTTAACTTCATATTGCAAATGCAACCAAATTCTGTGGACTCCATCTTTCTAAAATTAATCAAGCTGGATTCTCATCTACACTGGTTTACACTGCTCTCACATATTATACTTGTACCAGGAACTTTAAATTTGCACCCACTTTAAGGCCCTTGACCCTTCTAGAACAGAGTAAAAAATCCTTAGTATAAGAGAAAATCTGGCCAAATGTCTGCAAAGTTGCAGAACTATCACCTGATTATAGATAGAGAATTTGTTTCTATCCATTTTTCTTATTCACAGTTCTATAAAAATTGCTTCAAAACTATGATGCTGTAACAAAATCCTGGACAAGATACTGCTGATTTTCACTTTTCTTCCAAACCTATCTATAAATCTTTCATTCTGACAGTAAAACTTACAATTTTTAATAACAGCGCTGATCATATTGACTTTGTTTTTATGAGGATTTCATGTATATTTCATATTCTAAGTGATCATTTGTGCTATATTACTAGTTATTGAATGTTGTAAAAAAATACTTATGTGCTTTAATTGCTTTAATCATATTTTAAAACATAACAATTTTTTATGCTAAAAATCCTGATTGCAGCTGCTTTTGCACACTTATTGCATAAATCTGGTGTAGCAGGATATGCATTTGAACGTGAGTCACCGGCAGAATTTCTCCCTTTTCAGTGAAGAATTTCTTCATTTCCAAAGAGTAGCATAGCATTTTAACTGTGAGACTCATATTTTTAACCTCTGATTCTGCCATTCTTATTCACATTGAATAGTACCTTCCTTTGTGAGTGAAATGAATGGAGCTAATCATGTAGTAGGGCACTATCCAAATTGGACAAAAGTAACAGAATTGGGCCATTTATAGAAATCTATCTTATCACAGGCTTCACTTTGAAAATGTTGGTGATGGTGGTGGGTTTTTTTTTCTTCTTTTAATCTGATCAAGATTTTCCAAGTGATTAGTGATTTTGAGGGACTAACCTGAGACATCTTAAAGACATTTCAGAAAACGATGAGTGCTCACCCTCTGAAACTTAGGTCCCTTTAAAAGATGTCTCAAGTTGAGCACCCAAAAATTAAAGAACCCAAATTTAAATAACTTTATTTCTAATTATATAGTGCCAATGGCATAGTAGGTATCTTGAAGATAAGAATGAATACAAAATCTCTGCACTAAGGAGTTTGCAATCTAAATAAAAGAGTATGCACTTAAAGAAGATTTGCCCAGGATTTTAACCAACAATGGGGTAAATGTCTAACTATTACCTTGGAAAAAAATATGGACCAGATTCTGCTCTCAGATATAATACTGCAGCTAGTGGGGTTGCACCAGTGTAAGTGAGAACAGTATATGACATCTGTAGAAAGTATAAACAATGTGAGACATTGTTCACATAGGCTAAAAACAGATTTTAAAACACAGAGGACAAATTTTGTCTTGTTTATACTCCTTGGAATTTCATTGACTTCAGAGGAGTTTAATTGGGCTTAAATAAGACAAAGACTTATTTTTATGTAGTCTCTTTTAAAAAGTCAGACAAATAACATATGGCCTATCAAGGCTTGCCCTTAAAAACCCAGACAATAAAATCAATCTGCTAAATATTATACCATAAGTACCCACAAATCTATTCCCTCCTTTCCCAGTGATCTCTTGAACTGATATGCTGGTATACTAATTACATGAGTTCATTGGCTCTGACATTTTGTTCCAAACTCCATCCACTGTGTGTGCAAAATGAGTTCTTCTTAAAATTGCTAATCCTAATCTTTTGCCTGAATTTCAAGTTGTTAACCCTTATTTTCATATTAACTATCTTAAATAGCTTCAGTCCATTTCTTTATAATTCTCAAGATCTAATAAGTAATAGACCAGTACAAATTACTCCAGAGTGTCCTAGTTTTCTTATCTATAGAAAAGCATGCCTTTCATAATATATGACCATCCCAAATCTTGATTAATTTCCTTTCAATAACATGACGATCTGCTCAAAATAGCAACAATAGAATAGTTTTCCTTAAAAGCATTTCAGTGATGCCCTTCAGAAAGCTAGATAACATTATAGAAGTAGTCTCTATACTTAGTGTAGTCCAACTACATCCTCTTCTTAGGGATTTTTGTGCTAACATTGATTAGTTACTAAGGCAACTGGAACGTCCTCAAAGTTGATGACGACTATCTCATGATTATAAGACAAAGACTTCTGCCAGCTTATGCTCCAGTCCTTATTAATGTGTTTACCCTCTTTCTCTGTTTTTACTCATTTATCTAATCACTGCCAAATAATTTGTGATGCATTATTCGTGATCATCTCTCCCCTCCTCCCACCCCAGCCAGCTTGGTCATTTTAGTATTGTACATTGCAATTTTTTAGCAATTTTTGATTGCACATTTAATTTGAAATGTAATTATACAGTGGCATCGTTGTGGTTATAATGTATTATATTTCCAGTGCTAAAATGCTGATTATATGTTTTCATTTGTGGTGACAGAATCTTGTAAAATTGAAGATGGCTACTGGAGAGCTGTATGAGTTCTTATTCTAACATAAAAGAGGCTCTCAAGCAGTTGGGATGTGTGTGAACACAATAATAAATAAATGCAAAGAATGCAGGCCCTATTGCTCTGGGTGAAGAAAGGGGCAAGTGAGCTGAGGTAAGTGCAGTGTTCTGAGTGGGGTGTTCTACTGCTGTGGATGGAGAAGAAAAATACTCCCCAGCAGGGCACTGTTGCTGTCAATACAGAAGGACAGATGTTGCAATTCATTGAGAACTATCACTGTAAGATGTTACAAAGTCAGTAACATTTCAAAGGAAAATCAGAAGTCACCAAGAGAAGCAACAGTGAAACTGTGAAACTTTTAAATTGCTTTATCAAAGTGCCTGCAATTCTCATTTTAAAGCAGGTGAATCAATAATTTCTATTGATCAATAAAAGGTCATCTTTGTTGAGAGCATTTATTAAATAAAAGTTTTGTTTTTTTTAAAAAGCAGTGCAGACCAGTTTGCTCTGAAGCAAGAATTAGCAAGTGTATTAGTATTATTAAGCTCTGTAGATGTATGTGGCATTTTATGGGCATGAGAAGACAAGAATGTTGCCACAAGCAGTTTATAATTGAAGGGTAAGATTGGCTCGTTACACAAAGCAAGATGTAAGGAGCACCCTGTGGAAGGTATTTTCACATTAGGGACAGCATGGGCTTGTGAGATCTACGTCAAAATAATAAATAGAACCTATTTAAATATAAGCCAAAGTAATTACACTGCAAGTTATATGGAACATTTATAGAGCACTTTGTGTATAATGATGAGATTAGAATAAACAAAGATAAAGAATCATTGGAACTTGTACTGTGCCCACATTGTACTGTAATTTATTTTATGATTATTTTATTCATCTTTCTGATGATAGGAGGTTTTGACTTCAATGGATCTGGGATAATGTACCCCAGATGAGGATCTGCCCCTTCATTCTTAAAGGACAACCATGATGGGTACACAATAATTCCCTAGCACTTCTGTAATACATTTTACACATAGACACTAGATTTAACATACACAATTTGTAAGTCTTTCCCCCCCTCCATCTATTCCTTGTACATCTGTACAAAGATGTTACATCTTTATAAATGAAGAAACTCAGTGGTCCATAGCAACTGAGAATAGTGACATCTAATGACTGTGATTGACATTGCGCAGGGATTCTGTAACACACTGAAAAATAGCATACACACCCGATTACCCCTGTCTTCTACGTGCTGTGGAATAACCCACTGAAGGGGGAACAGTTGTCTTGTGGAACAGATAAAGGAGACAATGGATTGTGTTCTGGAAATTGGAATTCTCTAGGCAGGAACTGGTCTCATCTTACATACTTATATTAAATATACTGTATTTCAGCAGTGCCATTGTTAAAAGCTTCCAAGACTCCACCTCCAGTCCTTATTATGTCTGATTTGTCTGTGGTTAAAAACAATTTTATTTCATTGGGTGGCTCAGTTGTGGAATTTTCTTTTTTATTATCATAGCATATTCTGGGGCCTGTTGTGTTCTCAGTGTGTGTTTTAGGGAGGGGGAAAAGAGTAGTGGACTCCAAAAATAATAGTTCTACTGTGTAACTAGTCACAAATGGACACACTCACATGCTACCCTGACAGTGAGGTGAGCTGTGTAAGTCTTTGCAGTGTCTGCTTTCAGCTGAGAGGCAGTAGCTGCTTCTTTCACTGTATAATAATCATACAACTTGGGAGACAGAGAGCTCTACTGCATCTGTTTAACCACTAAACATGATACTTCCACCATGACTTTGCCTGAGCTTGTTGTACCAATATAATAAAAACCAGCAGGATCTTATTAAGAGGGATAAGGCAAAGATGCCACATTTATTGTAAATACCATAACAAAACAAAAGACAATGTTTTCCTACTTGTTTCTATTACTACTTATTCCTTATACACACACACACATATATTCATTCACACAATCATTCATTCAGGTTCTGTATAGATGTTATAGTTACCAGCCTAGATGTTGCTCATGCCAAGTTACTGGCCAGGTATCTTGGTCATGAGGATGGAGCCGAGTCTGTGTCAGATGCATCTGATGCTCCTGGAGGTTGGTATCAGAACCATAGACTCAAAGTCCTCAATCTTTAGAGTCCAGTTTTATAGGGATTTTTCCCTATGTTAGTTCATAGGAGTTGCCTCATTCTGCTGTTGCTAAATCAATCAGCAGATGGCTGGCTCCATTCTGTCAGATTCTTGTTTTTCCTTCCTTTGAGGTGTGGTGGGTCATCTGGTTGATCCCACTTGACACCTTTTTCAGCCAACACTGAATTCTTCAGACTGGTAACTCCCTAACCATTCAGTCACATACATTCTCTATCTTAATCACATCTATTTCACTGTTTTGGCTTACTTAGAGTTAATTAATGTTTAACAAGTTTTATACAAAGTATTTCTTTGAGCAGGCTTCACACAGACACAGCTGGTGGCTTGCAGGTTAGAATCACAAATTTACTTTTAACATAAACCTTTAGTTATGAGGCATCAATTAACAATAAGTCATTTTTCATATAAACCATGTCTAATATAGACCTTCTTTAATATCCCTACAAGCTGATGGGTTGAATCAAAACCGAGAGCCTGAATGGGAAATGATTTTATTTCAGAACAGTTCACCCAGTATGCTTTGTTTAGTAACCAGAGCCTAAATAAAAATTGTATTCTGTATTCCCCTGAAACAATGTCCACTTAATAATTATGGTCTTATTGACATTTACGCCTGCTACACTGAGTTTAGTCATTGACCTCAATAGGAGCATAATCAAGCTTTTTGCCACTGAAATGCAACCCTGTCTGGGGTAGAGGACAGAAAACAATATGGGAGCATAATAAAGTGTTAGCCAAGACTCTAGTGAAAAGTGTTTGTGATCTTTATGGGCCAAGGGGAGCAGGCAAAACCTCTTTTTAATATCTCATCCAAAATATAGTCAATTGCATGGACTAAACTTCATCAAAAGGCTGAACTTGGCAAGATTGGAACCTGTGGTTCCAGGGAGATATTTCAGACCTGAGGCTATCACTTTGCCAATCTATCCCCTCCAGATATTTATAGTCAATATATACTACAAATGAACACACTTTCAGTTACTTAAAAATGGGTGTTTGCTAACCCAACAGTGGGGATCCGTTAGCTCGTTAGACAATAATTACATTTCAGTTATTATTTTCCCCAGAACAACAAAATCACAATTAAGAATGTTTTTTTTAGTTATTTTGCACTCTGAAGTTTCTCTAACCACTTTTGCTGTTGCTTACGTTATTCTTTGTAGGCAGCTTTAAAATTTATCTACTGGGGGCTGCTAACACTCTGCCCCTTGATCTATGATCATTACAGTAGTTGTTGTCATGGTAGGGCACAGGTGATCTGTTGTAAACAAACCAAACAATTATAACCAGGTGAATATAACTAAAACCATTACAATTGACTAAAGACCAGATATAACCTAAACACAAATCCAAACAATTATAGTTATAATAATTGGGAGTACAGTAAAACCATAACCATTACAATAATTGGGTACATTTGATGCTGCAATAGCCATCAAACAATAAAAGTTACTGAGGTTAGGACCTTTTTAAGCACACACAACAAATAAGATTTTGTAGGAGGACCACAGTTGTTATGCAGGGTTAAGCTGATTTGGACTTTAACATTTATTTGCTAAAATGTTGCAGAATTCCCTATTTTTAACAGTTGTACTTAAGAGGTTTTTGGGGACCTGAAAGATGGGGCCCTGCAATTATGGGCCAAGGTCTTACAGGTTATGGGGACCCAAGAACTACCCTTTAGGACTTGGGGAAGTAGAACCAGAGTGCATAGAGAAAAGTGTGGAATTAACAATACAAGCAAACGTAACTAACAATACAAATGTATTAATAAAACCTAACAAAAAATAAACCTGATGCACTGGGGACCAAAGTGGTTTGGACACAAGTGGTGATTGATAAGTTGGATGGACATGGGGGAAGTAGAGAGGAAAAGACATTTGCTCTGTCTAGTGTAGTATTTTTTTTTTTCTGGACCCAATGCTAGCACAGGACACCACTAGAGACAGACACAGAACATGCAACAGAGAACATGCAACACAGAACACTGAACACAGACTTTGTCGCGACACTATAACCATGGTATTTTATAACTCTTCAGCTGGTACCAGCTCTCCTGATGTTTTGGTTTTAGAGCCTGAAAGATAAAAGCTTAAAAATAAATTAGCACAGTGCTTCCACATGGCAGACCCTGCTTAGTCTCTGCCACAGTGTGTTTGGTACTCAGGGCTGCACAAATGCTAATTAAGTGGTGCAAAAGAAAAAATATTTTATTTTAAAATCCCCAGCCACTTTGCCATGGCCTGGAGGTCTGAGGCAGATGCAGGAATTCCCAGCCACTTTGCCATGGCATTCTGGCCCTGGGAGGAGGAATCTACCCAAATATCCCCCTTCCCACTGTCCAGAGGGGTCCCAAAAACCTGACCCTTTTGGGGTCTCAAATGTTCTTCTTCTGATGTTACTGCTGTTGTAGGATTTGAGAGTGCTGTTTAAACTCTCTGTACCCAACCTTAAGGGCATCTAACTGGGTTTGAGTACTACATACATTTTTATTTCTCTGCTTTTGCAGCAGAGGCTTTAAATCTTGATGCAGTTTTTTGTTTTTACATTTTCCCAACAGTTGTGAACAACAACCAACCACAACAAAAAAACCCAAACTGATAAATATTAAGCACTATAACCCTTAATTCCTAAAAGAGCAGCTTACAATGGTAGTTTCACATATTTTCTTCCCATGTTTTTCGGGGGTCCCAAGCCTCTTTTTCCCAATGTGCCATTACTTTCCAATTTTCTATCCCTTTTTCCAATTGGGATAGTTTTTCTTTTAGAGATATTTTCTCCTCTTTACAGGCTGCTAGGTGGAGGTAACTGTCATTACAAGCCTTCCACAGCAGCCAGATCCCTGCAGCATCTCTTTTTACTGCATTTGGGGGTTTGCATATGAGGATATATTGGGCCAATCTATCCTCTAGGTCCAAAATGGTGTAGATATCTGCAAGGTCTTGTTCAGTCCAAGGACTGTGCCCATATCTTTGGAGAATTTGCTGAAAAGACGTTCTCTCTTTAATAAAAGGTGAGGTAGAAGCTACTTTTGACTTCATTTCTTCCTCTGGGACTGTTTTCCCTTGCCTTTTCTTAAACATTTTAAATTTTGTTCAGCGAGCAGCACTGTCTGGTCCCTGGGACCCTCTTGTTGCTCCTGATATATATATATATATATATATTTTTTTTCTTTCTCTACTACCTTCACGGAGGCCAGCAGATTTAGTTAACAATTTTCCTACTACCCACACGGGGGCCAGCAGTTTTTGTTAACAATTTTACTTTTCCTACTACCCACCCGGGGGCCAGCAGGTTTTGTTAACAATTTTACTTTTCCTACTACCCACCCGGGGGTCAGCAGGTTTTGTTAACAATTTTACTTTTCCTACTACCCACCCGGGGGCCAGCAGGTTTTGTTAACAATCTTATGAGCTCTTTATTTTCCTGCTACCCACACGGGGGCCAGCAGTTTTGGTTAACCAAGAACCGTGCTCTGTAGAGCTGGTTGTGTGCACACAGAATGGTTTACAATAAGTGAGGCAAAAATACCAATAATCCCCCTTTCGCTATTCTCCACCAAAATGTTGTACCAATATAATAAAAACCAGCAGGATCTTATTAAGAGGGATAAGGCAAAGATGCCACATTTATTGTAAATACCATAACAAAACAAAAGACAATGTTTTCCTACTTGTTTCTATTACTACTTATTCCTTATACACACACACACATATATTCATTCACACAATCATTCATTCAGGTTCTGTATAGATGTTATAGTTACCAGCCTAGATGTTGCTCATGCCAAGTTACTGGCCAGGTATCTTGGTCATGAGGATGGAGCCGAGTCTGTGTCAGATGCATCTGATGCTCCTGGAGGTTGGTATCAGAACCATAGACTCAAAGTCCTCAATCTTTAGAGTCCAGTTTTATAGGGATTTTTCCCTATGTTAGTTCATAGGAGTTGCCTCATTCTGCTGTTGCTAAATCAATCAGCAGATGGCTGGCTCCATTCTGTCAGATTCTTGTTTTTCCTTCCTTTGAGGTGTGGTGGGTCATCTGGTTGATCCCACTTGACACCTTTTTCAGCCAACACTGAATTCTTCAGACTGGTAACTCCCTAACCATTCAGTCACATACATTCTCTATCTTAATCACATCTATTTCACTGTTTTGGCTTACTTAGAGTTAATTAATGTTTAACAAGTTTTATACAAAGTATTTCTTTGAGCAGGCTTCACACAGACACAGCTGGTGGCTTGCAGGTTAGAATCACAAATTTACTTTTAACATAAACCTTTAGTTATGAGGCATCAATTAACAATAAGTCATTTTTCATATAAACCATGTCTAATATAGACCTTCTTTAATATCCCTACAAGCTGATGGGTTGAATCAAAACCGAGAGCCTGAATGGGAAATGATTTTATTTCAGAACAGTTCACCCAGTATGCTTTGTTTAGTAACCAGAGCCTAAATAAAAATTGTATTCTGTATTCCCCTGAAACAATGTCCACTTAATAATTATGGTCTTATTGACATTTACGCCTGCTACACTGAGTTTAGTCATTGACCTCAATAGGAGCATAATCAAGCTTTTTGCCACTGAAATGCAACCCTGTCTGGGGTAGAGGACAGAAAACAATATGGGAGCATAATAAAGTGTTAGCCAAGACTCTAGTGAAAAGTGTTTGTGATCTTTATGGGCCAAGGGGAGCAGGCAAAACCTCTTTTTAATATCTCATCCAAAATATAGTCAATTGCATGGACTAAACTTCATCAAAAGGCTGAACTTGGCAAGATTGGAACCTGTGGTTCCAGGGAGATATTTCAGACCTGAGGCTATCACTTTGCCAATCTATCCCCTCCAGATATTTATAGTCAATATATACTACAAATGAACACACTTTCAGTTACTTAAAAATGGGTGTTTGCTAACCCAACAGTGGGGATCCGTTAGCTCGTTAGACAATAATTACATTTCAGTTATTATTTTCCCCAGAACAACAAAATCACAATTAAGAATGTTTTTTTTAGTTATTTTGCACTCTGAAGTTTCTCTAACCACTTTTGCTGTTGCTTACGTTATTCTTTGTAGGCAGCTTTAAAATGATTATAGTATTTACACAACCTCACATATGATATTACATTGCCATAATATTATTAACTTCTACACTCAATTTGGAGAAAAATCAGAAAGTTGCTCTGGTGCTGTTTCACGTAATCCACCGAATTTTCATGTGCTGCAGTACCTGGCATCACTGAGTCACAGAAATCAGAAGGCATTGTGAAAGATTTTGCTCCAGTATGTCATAGAAATACAGACCATGGTATTGAACAATAAAGTGGGTGCAATATAGGCAATATGGTATATGTAGGTGAATCATATAAATTAAGGTATCCAAAGCAGCCTGCTGCAGTTAAAAGGAGATTGTGATGGATATGACAATATTCTGCAATATCCTGGGCACGCTTCATGGAATTCAGTTAAACATTATTGAATTACATTTAATACCTTTGGGTCCATTGTATAGAAAATAGAAATGTTTGTGTGCTATTGTGGGATTGTGTGGAACTTCTTTAGGAAGAAGAAGGGTTAATGCAATTTCTGGGAGATAATATGAGTTTCAAAAGACTATGTTGAATAATATATAAACATGATTGATCTTTTAGGACAATATGCATGAAGTGGAATTCCTAGGAAGTACTGGGGAGGAGGGGATTGCAAACCTCCGCCTATGAACTCAGCCTTTGAAGCTTCTCCCTGAGTGGGGGACCTTTTGTAGGCTGATCACCTGTTTGAGGAGGACAGTTCAAAGACCCTGTAGGGAGTTTTCAAGGGTAACAGACAAAGAAAGAACTTTTGAATAAATAGTCTGATTTTACGATAACTGAGAGCCTTAGTTCTGATCCAGCGAATGGACAGAACCTCTGGTTCATGGAGGGATCCAATCCTTAGGAAAGGATTGGAAAGACTGGCACCAACCAAAGCACTTGTGCAGATGTGAGGTGGGTATCTCTGGTAAGGTTATTAGCATGTGTGTAGGTTGTCTTATTTTTTTAATATGTTTTCTGTGGTGCTTTTACCTTAGGAATAAAATATGCTTGCTTAGAAAGAACTGTGTGGTAACTTACAACTGGGGCAACTGTGTACCATCTCTGAGGAGAGAAGCAAAGCAAGCCTGCCTAGGCAGACTATGTTTTTCTGGAAATAACACAGTGAAGTCAGGGAATTGTTCAGTCTGGAAATACCCTGATCAAAAGGGAGACAGCTGCAGGTTTTTACCCAAAAAAGCAATGGCTGGAGGGGCCAGAAACTTGAGAATGGTGCCCTTGCTGGATCATTAAGGGGAAATACATATGCAGTTGCCCTGACCTGTAACAGAGGCTGAATGTGCTTAGTTTGGAGAAGGTTAGATGGAACTGAGGTCTCTTCCAACCCTAATATTCTATGATTCTATGAACTGAGAAGCATGTCAGAAATTGATCATAAAATCATAGAAATATAGGGCTAGAAGGAACCTTGAGAAGTTCCCAGTGGGGGAATATGACTACAACATAAAAGCCACTAAAACAAATGTAATGAAGCTGGGGATGGGCAGCCGAGCCTCTTCTGCACCTGCTCTGCAACTTGAAGGCCACTGTAGACTCTGCAGCAGCTGCATCACCCTCTTCCCCATGGGGGTTTTGTTTTTACATGTGCAGAGCTGAAGATCTACTTGCCTACTTGCAAATACCTCCCCTAAGATCCCTCTCTGCTACAGTGGAAGAAAGCTCCATGGAGCACAGCTCTGGGTGTGGGGGTGTAGACTCCTGTGTGACTTCCTTGCATCCTATCCTGTCTTGCCTGGTGCAGCAGAACCACACCAGTTCCACTGCATTCAAGGCCTTCCAGGGCTCTGAAGGGAATGGAGCATCATTTGCCCCATGTGTTTATCTTATTAAAGAAATTTTGAATGCAAAACATGATGTTTTTAAAAATGATGATAATAAGCATTCTGGATTTGAGACTAAGTGGGGTGGTGGTAACAAATAATGGATTGCACATAATTAGACATCAGTTTACAGAATTACATTGGAAGAAATGTGACAGCATATCACATATTCATTTTCCTACCAAGGCATGAATCTTGTGCTCTAAATTCCTAACTCTGCAAGAACCTGTAGCTGGAAATATAACATGTATTTACTTTAAAGACCATTTCTCTAGTGAGGAGGATTAATAACCTTTTAAAGCTAAATCTACAGTTCAAGAGAAGCAATCCCACAGCACACTTTCTTTAATAAATAAATACAGTAGATAAATAAAAAAGACATTAAATCTTTAAACAAGATTAATTAAATCCTCCAGACAATTTAAATGCTGCAGAATCTGTTAGTGTGTTACTATTTAATCTCTGTCTATACATGTGAGGGTTCCTTGCTGAATCTACAATATTAGTTAGTATGTCAGCACAATATGCTGTTCATCAAGGGTGTAACTCCATTGATTTCTGTTCCTCTTGCCACTAAAAATAGTCTTTGATTGGGCTACATTGGGCCCAACTTTACAAGATTCTGAGCACCTTCGATTTCTATTCCAAATTCGGAGGTCAGAATTTGCTCAACAGGGTATAAGTTACTCTATTTAGTTTTTATTTCAGCTGAAATTTCATAAGTATATTATAAGTAGGTAGCTTTGCTAACATGTGATGAATCTGATCCAAATTCTCCTATTGCCTGGGGTTTTCCTTTACTGTTAACTTAAATAACAACAAAACATTCAAATGTGTATGCTTAAGTTTTAGCTTTTATGGTTTTTAACCTTCAAGACGCCTATAACCATGCCCCAGTCTCCTTTGCCTCTCAGACCCCTCAGACCCTTTTATACTTGCAGGTTGGAGCTAATGGTATCCCCACCATGGTCACCAGGATGAATCAGCAGAACTAACTATCTCCATGAAAGAATCTGGCATCTGGTGTCAGGATGAGTCAGCAGAGTCTGCATCTCTCTTCAGGGTTTTAGAACTCTTTAAACTCTTGTATGATGCAATAAACTTGGATAATAAATTAAACTTAGCACAGACTGTTTTTTGTAATTGGGATCTGATTTTAACAGTGACCTTTATTTTTGTGGATACAGTTTTGTTCCTTAAGTTAACTGGGAGAGAAAAATAGATTAATAGATTTCAAGGCCAAAAGGTACCATTGTGATTATCCAGACTGAATAGACTAGAAATGTAAGTCGACCCATATTACTGCGGAGGTACATGTCCACACTACCTTCCTTGAGTTGATGGTGTGTGTCCTCATCAGGAGCTCTTTCACCTAAGAAGGGCAGTGTGGGGAGCTTAGCTCCCCCCCTTTGTTCCATTCAGGGGGCAGCGACCTTTGCTCCATACAGGGCTTCTCCCCTCCTTCTTCCCTGACGGGAGCTGGGGGAAGCTACCGAGAGCTTCTTGCCCCCAGAGAGTGGGGGTCCATCTACCCTCACTTCTCGCACCCCTATCTACTCCCTGCCAGGAGCTGGGGAGCCTTGTCAATTTCATGGCTCACTGAGCCATGAAATTGACAAGGCTGTCCAGCTCCCAGCTGAGATCGGGGTCCAAAGCTACTGGGGCTTCTCACCCAGGCTCCCAGCTGGGAGCAGGGTCCAGCCACCCAGCTCTCCAGGGGAGTTGGGGGCAACTGGTCTCTAGCTGCGTGGCTTTCTTGTCAACTTCACAGCTCCTGCCATGAAATTGATAAGATGGCCAACAGCCGATGTAAGGGACAGGGTCTACATAGACACTGCATTGCCCTAAATACACCGACGTTATTATGTCGGTGTAGTAGGGCACTTACATCGGCGGGAGGAAGGCTGTAATGTAGACACTGACATAATTAGGTCAACTTAAGATGCTTTATGTGGATTTATGTAGTATAGACTAGCCTCAGGCCATAGAACTTCCCCAAAGTAATTCCTAGAGCATATCTTTTAGAAAAACATCCAATCTTGATTTTAAAATGGCCAGTGATACTGTATTCCGTTTATGGATGGGAGAATCATAGGATCACAGGTTTGGAGGGGACCTCAGAAGGTCATCTAGTCCAACCCCCTGCTCAAAGCAGGACCAATCCCTAACTACATCATCCCAGCCAGAGCTTTGTCAAGCTTGACCTTAAAAACCTCTAAGGAAGGAGATTCCACCACTTCCCTAGGTAACCCATTCCAGTGCATCACCACCCTCCTAGTGAAAAAGTTTTTCCTAATATCCAAATATCTAAGTTTTTCCTAATATCTAAACCTCCCCCACCGCAACTTGAGACCATTACTCCTTGTTCTGTCATCTGGTACCACTGAGAACAGTCTAGATCCATCCTCTTGGGAACCTCCTTTCGGGTAGTTAAAAGCGGCTCTCAAATCCCCCCTCATTCTTCTCTTCTTCAGACTAAACAATTCCAGTTCCTTCAGCCTCTCCTCATAAGTCATTTGCTCCAGCCCCTAATCATTTTTGTTGCCCTCCGCTGAACTCTTTCCAATTTTTCCACCTCCTTCTTGTAGTGTGGGCCCCAAAACTGGACACAGTACTCCAGATGAGGCCTCACCAATGTCGAATAGAGGGGAATGATCACGTCCCTCGATCTGCTAGCAATGCCCCTACTTATACAGCCCAAAATGCTGTTAGCCTTCTTGGCAACAAGGGCACACTGTCGACCCATATCCAGCTTCTCATCCACTGTAACCCCTAGGTCCTTTTCTGCAGAACTGCTGCCTAGCCATTCGGTCCCTAGTCTGTAGCAGTGCATGGGATTCTTCCGTCCTAAGTGCAGGACTCTGCACTTGTCCTTGTTGAACCTTATCAGATTTCTTTTGGCCCAATCCTCTAATTTGTCTAGGTCCCTCTGTATCCTGTCCCTACCCTCCAGGGTATCTACCACTCCTCCCACTTTAGTGTCGTCTGCAAACTTGCTGAGGGTACAGTCCACGCCATCCTCCAGATCATTAATGAAGATATTGAACACCAGCCCCAGAACCGACCCTTGGGGCACTCCGCTTGATACCGGCTGCCAACTAGACATGGAGCCATTGATCACTACCCGTTGAGCCCGATGATCTAGCCAGCTTTCTATCCACCTTATAGTCCATTCATCCAGCCCATACGTCTTTAACTTGCCAGCAAGAATACTGTGGGAGACCATATCAAAAGCTTTGCTAAAGTCACGGAATAATATGTCCACTGCTTTCCCCTCATCCACAGAGCCAGTTATCTCATCATAGAAGGCAATTAGGTTAGTCAGGCATGACTTGCCCTTGGTGAATCCATGCAGACTGTTCCTGATCACTTTCCTCTCCTCTAAGTGCTTCAGAATTGATTCCTTGAGGACCTGCTCCATGATTTTTCCAGGAACTGAGGTGAGGCTGACTGGCCTGTAGTTCTCTGGATCCTCCTTCTTCCCTTTTTAAAGGATGGGCACTACATTAGCCTTTTTTCAGTCATCCGAGACCTCCCCCAATCACCATGAGTTTTCAAAGATAATGGCCAATGGCTCTGCAATCACATCTGCCAATTCCTTTAGCACCCTTGGATTCAGCACATCCATGGACTTGTGCTCATCCAGCTTTTCTAAACAGTCCTGAACCACTTCTTTCTCCACAGAGGGTTAGTCACCTCCACTCCATGCTATGCTGTCCAGTGCAGCAGTCTGGGAACTGACCTTGTTCGTGAAGACAGAGGCAAAAAAAGCATTGAGTACATTAGCTTTTTCCACATCCTCTGTCACTAGGTTGCCTCCGTCATTCAGTAAGGGGCCAACACGTTCCTTGACTTTCTTCTTGTTGCTAACATACCTGTAGAAACCCTTCTTGTTACTCTTAACATCTCTTGCTAGCTGCAACTCTAAGGCCTGGTCTACACTAGGACTTTAATTCAAATTTAGCAGTGTTAATTCGAATTAACCGTGCACCCGTCCACACCAGGAAGCCATTTAATTCGACCTAGAGGGCTCTTTAGTTCGAATTCAGTACTCCACCCCGACGAGGGGAGTAGCGCTAAATTCGACATGGCTATGTCGAATTAGGCTAGGTGTGGATGCAAATCGAACTTACTAGCTCCGGGAGCTATCCCACACTGCACCACTCTGTTGACGCTCTGGACAGCAGTCTGAGCTCAGATGCTCTGACCAGCCACACAGGAAAAGTCCCGGGAAAATTTGAATTCCTTTTCCTGTCTGGACAGTTAGAATCTCATTTCGTGGTTGGACATCGGGGCGAGCTCAGCAGCACCGGCAGCGATGCAGAGCTCTCCAGCAGAGGAGTTCATGTAATCTCTGAATAGAAAGAGGGACCCAGCATAGACTGACCGGGAACTCTTGGATCTGATCGGAGTGAAGGGCGAGGAGTCTGTGCTTTCGGAGCTGCGCTCCAAAAAACGGAATGCAAAGACCTACGAGAAGGTCTCCAAAGCCATGAGAGACAGAGGATACAGCCAGGATGCAAGGCAGCGCCGCGTGAAAATCAAGGACCCCAGACAAGGCTACCAAAAAATCAAAGCGGCAAACGGACGCTACGGAGCCTGCCACCACTGCCCCACCAGTGACCATGGACTCTGACGATGGGACAGTGTCGACGGCCAGTTCCTCGGCGATGTTCGTGGACGGGGAAGATGAGGAAGGGTTTCTGGAGGACGAGGCAGGCGACAGCGCTTACAACGCTGGTTTCCCCGACAGCCAGGATCTCTTCATCACCGTCACGGAGATCCCCTACCAACCCTCCCCGGCCATTAACCCGGATGCTGAATCAGGGGAAGGAGCAGTCGGTAAGTGCTTTAACCATGTAAACTTTTATTCTTAATATAACAGGAATCTGAAGTATGTGAAAAGGAGGTCTCTCTATATATGGGGATAGAACAGAAATCCTCCTGGGAGATCTCCACGAAGCTCTCCTGGAGGTAATCGAAAAGCCTCCGCAGGAGGTTCCTGGGGAGAGCTGCCTTATTGTGTGCTCCGTGGTAGCACACTTTTCCGCGCGAGGCTTTCATGAGGTACTCAGGGAGCATTGCCTCCCCGAGCACGGCTGCGTAGGGCCCTGGTTTGTGCTGGCTTTCACGCAGCATGCGCTCTCTATCTCCTTCAGTGGCCGTCCTCAGGGTGATCTCGCTCGGAGACTCCTGCATCTAATTAGGGGAATTACTGTAATGTTACGCCTGGTCCAAAGTATTTTTCAAAAATCTCCGGACAGACGGCATAGCACAGACTCAGCACGCTGCTGCGTGACGAGCGTAACGGAAAGCCAAAGAATCAAATGGACGCTCATGGAGGGAGGGGGGACTGAGGACGCAAGGTATCCCACAGTTCCTGCTGTCTCCGAAAAGGATTTGCATTCTTGGCTGAGCTCCAAATGCTTCTAGGGTCAAAAACAGTGTCCGTGGTGGGTCAGGGCATAGCTTGGCAATTTACGCAGCCCCCCAACCACCCCCAGAAGTGAAAGGGAAAACAATCCTCTCTTGACTCTTTTAAATGTCACCTTATCTTTACTGAATGCTGCAGATAGACGCGATGGTGCAGCACTCAACACCAACATCCTTGCTCCCCCCACGCTATGGATGGCTGATGGTACAATACATCTGGTATCCGTCGTCATCATCAGCCTATTGGCACATGGGGCAGTGCAAAAGGACTGGTAACCATGCAGACTACCATCCGTTAGGTCTATCAAGGGCGCCTGGCCCTAATTTTTCCTGGTAGATGGTACAATATGGCTGATAACCATCGTCATCATAGCAACAGGGGGCTGAGCTTCATCAGCCCCCACCCTTCATGTGTAAAGAAAAGATTCAATTGCCCCTGGACTAGCAGCAGGATGCTGGGCTCCTCTCCTCCACACTCCTTAATGTCCTATCTGAACTATCATAGCAACTGGAGGCTGCCTTCCACTCATTTCTCACTAACAAGTCACTGTGTCTTATTCCTGCATTCTTTATTACTTCATCACACAAGTGGGGGGACAATGCTATGGTAGCCCAGGAAGGCTGGGGAAGAATGGAATGAACAGGTGGGGTTGTTGCAGGAGCACCCCCTGTGAATAGCATACAGCTCATAATCTATGCAGGATCTGACACAGAGCAGCTGTGCTCTCTGGTTCTCTGATACAGTGGTTCTCTAGTACACTTGCCCATATTCTAGGCAAGACTGATTCTATTTTTAGATACCAAAAAGGAGGGATTGACTCAGGGAGTCATTCCCAATTTTGGCTTTTGCGCCCCTGGCTAAGAGCAGCCAGGGGCACTTATGACAGCAGCAAATGGTGCAGTGCAAAAGGACTGGTAACCATGCCCATCTTATTACCAATTTATGGTGTGGTAGATGGTACAATATGGCTGGTAACCATCTCTGCTGTCATGCAAAAGCAAAAGCATGCTGCTGTGTAGCGCTGCTGGACCGCCTCTGTCAGTGGCATCTAGTACACATACGGTGACAGGCACAAAAGGCAAAACAGGCTCCATGGTTTCCACGATGTGGCGTCTGCCAGGGCAATCCAGGGAAAATGGGCTTGAAATGATTGTCTGCTGTAGCTTTCCCGGAGGAAGGGATGACTGACGACATTTACCCAGAACCACCCGCGAAAATGGTTTTTGCCCCATCAGGCACTGGGATCTCAACCCAGAATTCACAGAGACAGACTAGACTGTGTTCATTCTTCGCAAAAATTTATCTTGGCAAGGAATTCACTCCCTTTTTCCCATCACACAGCTTGGACTGTCTCCAGACCCGCCACAGCATCCCCCTCACAGAGGCTGGCAAAGATTAGGCAGCGAAATAAAAAGACACAGGACGAGATGTTCGCTGAACTTATGGGGTGCTCCCGAGACGACGCGGACCAGCAGAGCCAGTGGAGGGAGACCCTCTCTCTGTACCAGCGCTCACACAGCGAACGGGAGGAGAGGTGGCGTGAGGAAGACAAGCAGGCGACTCAAACGCTGCTTGGACTAATGAGAGAGCAAACGGACATGCTCCTGCGCCTTGTGCATGTTCTGCAGGACCTCCGGCAGGAGGACAGAGCCCCCCTGCAGTGTATCTGCAACCGCCCTCCCCCGCCACAAAGTCCCATACCCCCCACACCCAAAATAACCAGAAGGAGGGGCGCCAGAGGCCGTGTAAACTGTCACTGCACCCTAGCAGAGTGCTCAAGTACCCAAAAGCTCTCATACCCTAAATTTTGAAAAGTCCTTTCCTTCCCACCTCACCCAAGCCCCCATCCCAGTTTCATCTCCTAACTGTCTAGTTGATAATAAAAAATACTTTTCTGTTAATTACTGTATCCGTCATGTTCTTTTAGAGGAGACTGTGTTTGAAGGGGGGGAAGGGGGTTGGTAATTTGACAGGACAATCACCTTTACCAGGGTACAGACATGGGGGCAGGATCAGCAGCAGGTCACACACACACTGCAATCAGTACGCACCCTGGTCGGTATGGGAGGTGGTTTGCAGGTTCTGTGTGGGTGGGTGGGGTACGTGACTTTGTAGCGGGGGAGGGGGGTTACAGATCTCATGCAACGGTCCCTGTCCTGGACCACAGAGCCATGCAGCAGAGGAATCTGTATCCGTCCTCCCCCGCCAAAAGGCCACATAGCCCACGCACACAGAGTCCCAAAAAGGAGGGAGGGCAGGCTCCGTTGAAACATCCAGTCTGGCACTGCAGACTGCTCTGGGAGCAGGAGCCTGTCATTCCTCGAGTTTACAGGCGGTCTTTACATCACTGCACACCCTACCCAGCACAGTCCGTGTCCCAGTTTCAACCCTGTAACGCAAAGTCATCAATAAAGAAATCTTTGTAAAGTTACAGTGGAACATGTATTTTATTTTTAAACGTGTGTTGGAAGTTGGGGAAGCGGGGTGGGCGGGGTATGTAACTGCAGATGCTAGTCAACAGTCACTTGGTAAAGAAACAGGGGCAGGTTCAGCTTCTCTGTAAAGAAACTGAACAGTCACAGGTCACGCTGCTCACTGCTCGCTGGGACTTGAAGAGTTCCTTGTCGCTGTGCAAGGCGCCTGCATAGGGCTTCACGAGCCAGGGCATTAGCGGGTAGGCTGGGTCCCCGACGATCACTATAGGCATCTGCACATCCCCAAGACTTATTTTGTGGTCCTGGAAGAAACTACCTTCCTGCAGGCGTCTAAACAGACCAGAGTTCCTGAAAACACGCACGTCATGAACTTTGCCTGGCCACCCGACGTTGATGTTGGTAAAACGTCCCCCATGGTCCACCAGTGCTCGCAGCACCATTGAAAAGTAGCCCTATTTCTCAGCAGCTGACTGTGGAAGAGGTGGACGATAAGGTGCGAGGAGTTGACAACGGCCATAACTGCAGCGGGATCCGTGCTCAAAGTGCTGTGGCGCCCGCGCTGTCACTGAGCAGAAAAGTGCACGAACAGATTGCCCGCACGCGCTTTCAGGGAGGGAGGGAGGGAGGGAGGGCGTGATTGACGGTTCAATGATGACAGTTACCCAAAACCACCCTCGACACATTTTTCCCCCCAGCATGCATTGGGGGGAAATCCCAGGATTCCAATGGGCAGCGGGGAGTGCGGGAACTGTGGGATAGCTTCCCACAGTGCACCGCTTCTAAAGTCGACACTGGCCCCGTTACTGTGGACTCACACAGTCGAACTAGTGTATTTAGTGTGGATACACAACTTCGACTTCATAAGGATGATTCCACAAATTCGAATTAAGTTGATTCGAAATAGTCTTGTAGTGTAGACGTACTCTAAGTGTGATTTGGCCTTCCTGATTTCACTCCTGCATGCCTGAGCAATATTTTTATACTCCTCCCTCGTCATTTGTCCAAGCTTCCACTTCTTGTAAGCTTCTTTTTTGTGTTTAAGATCAGCCAGGATTTCACTGTTAAGCCAAGCTGGTTGCCTGACATATTTACTAGTCTTTCTGCACATCGGGATGGTTTGTTCCTGAAACCTCAATATGGATTCTTTAAAATACAGCCAGCTCTCCTGGACTCCTTAGCCCTTAAGTTATTCTCCCAGGAGATCCTGCCCATCAGTTCCCTGAGGGAGTCAAAGTCTGCTTTTCTGAAGTCCAGGGTCTGTATTCTGCTGCTCTCCTTTCTTCCTTGTGTCAGGATCCTGAACTCGATCATCTCATGGTCACTGCCTCCCAGGTTCCCATCCACTTTTGCTTCCCCTACTAACTCTTCCCTGTTTGTGAGCAGCAGGTCAAGAAGAGCTCTGCCTCTAGTTAGTTCCTTCAGCACTTGCACCAGGAAATTGTTCCCTACACTTTCCAAAAACTTCCTGGATTGTTTGTGCACCACTGTATTGCTCTCCCAACAGATATCAGGGTGACTGAAGTCTCCTATGAGAACCAGGGCCTGTGATCTAGTAACTTCTGTTAGTTGCCAGAAGAAAGCCTCGTCCACCTCATCCCCCTGGTCTGGTGGTCTATAGTAGACTCCTACCACGACATCACCCTTGTTGCTCACACTTCTAAACTTAATCCAGAGACTCTCAGGTTTTTCTGCAGTTTCATACCGGAGCTCTGAGCAGTCATACTGCTCTCTTACATACAATGCAACTCCCCCACCTTTTCTGCCCTGCCTGTCCTTCCTGAACAGTTTATATCCATCCATGACAGTACTCCAGTCATGTGAGTTATCCCACCAAGCCTCTGTTATTCCAATCACATCATAATTCCTTGATTGTGCCAGGACTTCTAGTTCTCCCTGCTTGTTCCCCAGGCTTCTTGCATTTGTATAGGCACTTAAGATAACTCGCTGACCACAATTCAAAAGCAAACTTGAAATCTTTGGACCCTACATTGATGGGGAAATTGAATTATTTGCAGAAGTGATGCACTTGTTTTACTGACTAATTACTGGAGCAGTGATATGTCGTCTCAAAGATAATCAGTGAATCAGCTTGTGGGGCTCATGGAGAGTGATTTCTATAAAATCTGCAAATATAAGAGCAATCACTAAATCATGGCAAGCAAATGACATGGAGTTGAGTTTATTTTCTGCACCACAAAGAAACACTGTGGTTGCCTGTGGAAAAGAATGCCTCATTGATTATTATGTTTTCTTGTCTGCTAATTGTGGTTCTGTTGCTCCAAATGGCATAACCAGGATGGGTGCATAAGCTCACAATACTTCCTTTCTTTATGCAAGCCTTAGATGGTTATGGATTTGTTTTTTTTCCAAACAACACAGATTGGTTTTATCTGCAGCACAGAGAAATAAAATAAAGCCACTGAACTGAAAGCTTAGTTGCCAAGCACAGGTACTGTATATGTCCTTTAGCACATAATACCATTATGCTGACTGTGCATTGAACTGAGCTCATGATTTTATTCCAGAATACACATTAGGCTGACTTTGGTGATGAAGTAACCAATTACCATAAGGACAATTTGCCACAAGCATCATTTTTTTCTCACCTCTGTCTTGTTGCAACATTGTAAATAGCTGCTCTGGCAGCAGGAGCTGGATTCTTCATGTAAGTCTGATTGGTACTGATGTCTGTGTTGTAGAATACTGAGAAAAAGACTATTCCCTCTTTATTGTTGCTCACAGCTTAGTAAGGATGTGTGCAGTACTCTAGTGATGTGTTTATTCTGTCTTTGCTTATCTAAATTAGAGTAGATTGTATTGCTGATCAGAGCTGCAAATGGACAGGAGAAAATTCCACTGGTGCAGCTACAGCACAAGGCCAGAGTAAATAGTCCTATGCTTCCTCTTTATGCAGCCCCGGCCAAAGGATATGTGCCCTGGGTAGAACTGAGAATTGGAGAAAAAGGATTGGGGCTAGGAATGGAGAGTGCTTGTAGTGCTCAGTGCTGAGGATTCTGGGCTGCAGAGGAACACATTAGCAGCTGTGGGGAGGTTACTGTAAGTGAAAGCAGTGTGCAGGAGGCATTATTGTTGGGAGCTACAGAATCAAATGTTATACAAATGTAGTGCTGCCACCAGGATGGTTCTTAATTAGATTTTATCACATTCAGTAAGATTCAAGTTACTGTTAAGCATATTCTACAGCTGAGCAAGCAGAGAGGTTAAGTGACTTGCCCAAGAATCACCAAGCAAACCTTTTTCTGTCAACAGGCTGCACAGAAAAAAAATATCAACCTAGGCAATCACTACAGGTTGGGGGTTTTAAAGAGATTTGTACACAGGATTCCAAGTGAAAGAAGCATATTTATAACATGGGAGGTATTGTCATCTAATATTAGAAAGTAGGGCACTAGGAGTCAGGACTTCTGTGCTCTATTTTCAGCTTTCCCAATGAGTTTCAGCTTGACCTCAAGCAAGTCAGTTAACCTGTCAAAGGCTCATTTTACCCATCTGCAAGAGGACTAAAAGTAACACAGTGTCTGCTTACTGCCTCCTGTGTGCCCCCTCGTGGTGTGTCTCTGCAGCACTCCACCCCTGTTGTCTCCTTCGCTAGGTTCCTTACACAAGTTCCACACAGTCCCCAGGAAAATTACAAACATTCCCCAGCTGGGGTCCAATTTATTGGGGTACACCTGGCCCCAACCTCAGTTTAGTGTTTCTCTCCCTCAGTTCGGAGGTTCCCCACACTCTTTCCCAGAGCTGGGTCACAGTTCAAAGTCTCTGCAGGAGCCAATCTCACTCCCTGCTGTTGCTTCTTCAAGCCAGCTACAGCTTCTCAGTCTTCTGTTTCCTGAGCAGGCCCCAGTGTACTACCAGACCTCTAGCCTCTGTCAGCTACTTCTCTCAACCACTTCTCCCTACACTTTCCTGCTGTATTGGGATCACTTGATCCTTCTCAGATGAGATTCATCTTAATCAGGGCTGGCTGAGGCCCAGGTTCTCAAGCCCACTGGTAAGCTATCCTGGTATGGTGCCATAGAAGAATATGATATTACATTTTAATTTTAGAGAGTTGTACTTATGGTAAGGTCTTTTAGGTTTTTTGTTGTTGTTATGGGGAGTATGATAAGCAGAGGTATGTAATATAGCAAATAGCACAAGCACGGGAAATTTTTTTCTCTTTCTGAGGATCATTTAAATTTAAAGAGTATTTTTGTATACAGTAGATGTTGCATAGTTCCAAAATCCAATATGCCAAGTTATTTTATTTTAATTTAATTTGTTTTGATGCAATATATCTTACAAGACTGCTTGTGACTATCTACCACACATATTTTGTTGTGCATTGAATGTTAAGCAGTTCTTTAGCAACAGCAGGTATTATTTTCCACTTGATTATGTCCCATGGTTTAACTCATGATCAAGTCAGGGAAGGTCATTTTCAAGATAAAGCTAGAATGTACTGCAACCCTTACACAGTACAAAAAGTCTGAAATGTAGCACTGAATGTAGTAGACTGAAATTATTTTTCTCTAGACAGATCATATTATTATAGATAGTGATGATATTGCCTATGACTGCTTATATTTTTCCTCAACAGATTTTTTTTAATTCTACAATTCTTTGAAGACCATTAGTCCCAGTTTGTCTCCATGCTCCCCACAGATAAACAGAACAGAAGGAGCTATGTTCGGAGAAATAACTGGTGAGTAGAATCTCTGTTAAATGGCAGCAGTCAGTGATTTTAAATTATATTATTTCTATCTGATATCACTTAATCTTAACAATACACTGCTAATGATGACCAAAATTAAGTCACATATGTTCATACTAATAAGTGTATAGGACTGATTGTAAACACTTCCTTGCCAGAATGAGGGAAATCATCTGAGCTATTTGGAACTACAATGTAGATTTCATTGAAGAACATGGCAGCTCAAAAACTGCTTTTGCTGCTTCTCTCTTGTGTTCCAGATTTTAGACCGCTATCCTCCCTCACTGTGCATGCTCTCTCTCGCTCTTTTTACTAATTCCTTCCTTCTTCCCTGTTCGCTTTACTTCTCTGACTTCCCCCACTATCTCTCTATATTTTTCCATTTTTTTCTTGCTTCTTCCTGACTTCCTTTCATTCCTTTTTATCTATATTTCCCAGTCTCCATTTTTCCTTCCCCTGATTACTCTAGAGCCAAACCTATTATCAACCTGAATAATTTCTTGCTGCCCCTCTGGTCTTAAGTCCAAAAGCACAAACAGAGAGAGGTAGACTGGTTGCTATGGTGCTTTATGGTACTTTACCCTGTTTCATATCCTCTGGGCTGAAAACAAATGTTACTTCCTCTCCCATCTGAAAACAGCTTCTGCCTGAGCAGGGAAACACTGCTTTGTAGGAACACAGCATCATTATAGTTACTCTGGTGTCTATTTCCTTCAAAATTACAGAATGATTTCAACCTCTCCTAATCTCATTCATGCCATTTCTCATCTCCAAACTTCATTTCTATGGTTGGCTAGAATACCCCATTCTAGAATCCTGACAGGTTAGAACTGCATGCAGTCTCAGTCAAGATCAGGTGAATTCTGTGCTTTAATACAAACTGCTGTGTTCTACTTACATCTAACCTTGACTGTTAGGAAACACATGTATGGTATCAAATGTTTGCTAACAACGTCAGTTATATGTATTCATATTACAAAACCCTTAAGAATGCATCTGCGCTAGAGTTCCCCTTAGTAAGCTAGAGTCACGTTTAAAATTGGTTCTTGTTAGGATGGGAATAAGATCATTTCATATCTCAATGTAAATAAGGCCTAGCCATGTTACAAAATTGTTTACAAAACCATGTTATCACCTAGTAGGACATGATTAGGCCCTGTGCATGATGAGATTTGATATTAGTATGTTTAAGGAAAGTATATTTGTTAACACAGTAACAGAAAGCACACCAATATCCTACACGTTTGAAGGATCATACCAACTGTAATTTTTGGGATACATCAAAGTACAGAAGTGTTACCTGGCTCCTGGGGGTTGGGGGGAGCAGCGGGGGAAGGAAGTCATCATGTAATTAGAGACGGTATCATATAATGCATACATACAAGGGGGCCAAATTAAGATTGTACTTCTGCAACCTTAATGTTCTTTAAAATAGTTTGCTTGTGTGTAATTTCCTGGCTTTTTAATAAAGCAAACTGAAAAAACAAAAATTCAGTTATGTGGAGCTATATTGACGACAGAGGAATCTTGAGACTCCTGAATTCTGGGGTTGGTTGCCGGGTTTAGTGTAAGGGTGGTGTTGGTAGCCTGTGATATATACAGAAGGCCAGACTAGATGATCTTGTGGTCCCTTCTGGCCTTAAACTCTGACTCTATACCAGGTTCTGAGGAAAAGTGTTCTCTAGTGGTTACAGACTCTTCTGTCTTTGCTTCCCCCTGACTCTGTGCCTCCCCCACCCCAACAAAGCCTGATCCCTTCCATCCCTGGCTTCTCTAGCCTATCCTTGTCTATCATCTAGCCCAGGGGTCGGCAACCTTTCAGAAGTGGTGTGCCGAGTCTACATTTATTCACTCTGATTTAAGGTTTCACATGCCGGTAATACATTTTAACGTTTTTAGAAGGTCTCTTTCTATAAGTCTATAATATATAACTAAACTATTGTTGTATGTAAAGTATATAAGGTTTTAAAAATGTTTAAGAAGCTTCATTTAAAATTAAATTAAAATACAGAGCCCTCCGGACTGGTGGCCAGGACCTGGGCAGTGTGAGTGCAACTGAAAATCAGCTCGCGTGCCGCATTTGGCACACATGCCATAGATTGCCTACCCCGATCTAGTCTATTCTCAGCTCCTTGTCTCAATCCCAACCCCAGTCTCCATATTAAACCCCATCAACACCTTTTCCTAGTCTCCTGCTCAACACCGTACCCCTCTGAATTCCAGTCAAACAACTTCCTGCTCCCTGGATCCTGGGAGGAGGGAGAGGGGGGCAAGACAGGAGGGGAGGGGGAGGGCACTGAGAACTCAGGAGAAACAGTCCCTGGACCCTGGCATCAGTAATTTCAGGGGAAGTCTTGCTTGACTTCTGCAGCCCTGGGCTGGTACATATTCAGTACAGACAGAAACGTTGGAGAATTTAACAAGTCTCTACTGAGCATGTAAGAACAGTGGTTCTCAGAGGCTTATAACTTGGCCAAATTTGGATGGATTTTCACAGGGACAGAAAAGGCATGTTCCAGACCACAGGGTGACCCCATCCTGCCAAGTTTCAAGTACAGAGATGCTAGAGTTTCTTAATAAAATGATTGTGAGAATTTTTTTAATATGGGTAGAACAATTTATTTTCCCTTATCTCATTCTGGGATATGGCTGAACCATTTTTGCTGAAATTTTCCAGAAATATTCAGCCTGAGGCAGACACCCAGTATGCAGAACTTCAGTCCAAATGGTTAAAGTCTGGCAAAGTTATAAGCAACCGAGAGCAGGGTTGTAGATTCATAGGACTGGAGGGGACATTGAGAGATCATCGAGTCCAGTCCCCTGCCTTCATGGCAGGACCAAATACTGTCTAGACCATCCCTGATAGACATTTATCTAACCTACTCTTAAATATCTCCAGAGATGGAGATTCCACAAACTTCCTAGGCAATTTATTCCAGTGTTTAACCACCCTGACAGTTAGGAACTTTTTCCTAATGTCCAACCTAAACCTCCCTTGCTTCAGTTTAAGCCCATTGCTTCTTGTTCTATCCTTAGAGGCTAAGATGAACAAATTTTATCCCTCCTCCTTATCCCTCCTTTTAGATACCTGAAAACTGCTATCATGTCCCCTCTCAGTCTTCTCTTTTCCAGACTAAACAAACCGAATTCTTTTAGCCTCCTTCATAGGTCATGTTCTCTAGATCTTTAATCATTCTTGTTGCTCTTCCCTGGACCCTTCCAGTTTCTCCACATATTTCTTGAAATGTGATGCCCAGAACTGGACACAATTGAGGCCTAACCAGCGCAGAGTAGAGCGGAAGAATGACTTCTCGTGTCTTGCTCACAACACACCTGTAAATGCATCCCAGAATCATGTTTGCTTTTTTTGCAACAGCGACACACTGTTGACTCATATTTAGCTTGTGGTCCACTATAGCCCCTAGATCCCTTTCTGCCATACTCCTTCCTAGACTCTCGCTTCCCATTCTGTATATGTGAAACTGATTGTTCCTTCCTAAGTGGAGCACTTTGCATTTGTCTTTATTAAACTTCATCCTGTTTACATCAGACCATTTCTCCAATTTGTCCAGATCATTTTGAATTATGACCTTATCCTCCAAAGCAGTTGCAATCCCTCCCAGTTTGGTATCATCTGCAAACTTAATAAGCGTACTTTCTATGCCAATATCTAAGTCGTTGACTAAGATATTGTACAGAGCCGGTCCCAAAACAGACCCCTGCGGAACCCCACTGGTTATACCTTTCCAGCAGGATTGGGAACCATTAATAACTACTCTGAGTACGGTTATCCAGCCAGTTATGCACCCACCTTATAGTAGCCCCATCTAAGTTGTATTTGCCTAGTTTATTGATAAGAATATTATCCGAGACCGTATCAAATGCCTTACTAAAGTCTAGGTATACCACATCCACCGCTTCTGCCTTATCCACAAGACTCGTTATCCTATCAAAGAAAGCTATCAGATTGGTTTGATGTGATTTGTTCTTTACAAATCCATGCTGGCTATTCCCTATCACCTTACCACCTTCCAAGTGTTTGCAGATAATTTCCTTAATTACTTGCTCCATTATCTTCCCTGGCACAGAAGTTAAACTAACTGATCTGTAGTTTCCTGGGTTGTTTTTATTTCCCTTTTTATAGATGGGCACTATATTTGCCCTTTTCCAGTCTTCTGGAATCTCTCCCGTCTCCCATGATTTTCCAAAGATAATAGCTAGAGGCTCAGATACCTCCTCTGTTAGCTCCTTGTGTATTCTAGGATGCATTTCATTAGACCAGGGGTAGGCAACCTATGGCACGCGTGCCGGAGGCAGCACATGAGCTGATTTTCAGTGGCACTCACACTGCCTGGGTCCTGGCCACCGGTCTGGGGGCTCTGCATTTTAATTGAAGCTTCTTGAACATTTTAAAAACCTTATTTACTTTACATACAACAATAGTTTAGTTATATATTATAGACTTATAGAAAGAGACCTCCTAAAAACATTAAAATGTATTACTGGCATGCAAAACCTTAAAATAGAGTGAATAAATAAAGACTTGGCACACCACTTCTGAAAGGCTACCGACCCCTGCATTAGACCCTGGTGACTTGCAGGCATCTAACTTTTCTAAGTGATTTTTAACTTGTTCTTTTTTTATTTTATCCTCTAAACCTACCCTCTTCCCATTAGCATTCACTATGTTAGGCATTCCTTCAGACTTCTCGGTGAAGACCGAAACAAAGAAGTCATTAAGAATAGTAAGTATTGGGTAACCTTAACTATAGACATCACTACCTGTGCCACTCATATGCACATAAAAGGAGAACTCAAAGAGAACTCTGTCAACTTTATATTAGACCTTCCAGGCACAGGTATTCCAGGCAGTGGCCATATTTGTTTCTGATCTCTGTCTCTTCACAGTTCTAAGACTTCACATATACAGGTCCTACCTCTAGTAAATCAGCTTTCTTAACAGACTATCACTACCACCCTTCTTCAGGCTGATCTGCTATCTTCCTGTTAGTCCCTTTGTTACCCATGGTTACCTAAACCCAAAGCGCTTGATAACTTTACTCTCTGCGAGGTGGTATCAGGAAATAAACCAAGGGAGATGCAGCACCTCAATCTGCTATATGGCTGGCATAAATCACAAAAAGTCAAGTGCTTTTACTTAAAGCCTTTACTTTGTTAGTCTCCAGCACTCTCTCCAGAATGCATTTACTCAAAGTCCCTGCTTTATTTAGTCTCAAGAACATACAAACATAACAGGTTCCAGAGCACCCCCAAACAATAGTTACCCATGCTCTGGAGGAGTCTTGAGTGGTCAAACAACAAGGTTCAGGTGGCCAGCTAGCTGCCTGTCGCTGGGGATTCCAAGAGATGTCCAAAAGGTCAAATACAAATCCCTCAGACCTGTCTACCCCTTTTATGTTAGTAACGTTTACAATTATATCAACAAGTCAACCAAAGAAAAACTATTAAGCAAGCACTTTTTAAGCTCTTATATAGATGTGCTTTTGCAGAGTCTCATGAACCCTGACACACATGCACCAGAAGTCAAATATAGACAGGCTTCCTGTTTTTCACAGACGCCTACCCCAGCATATCAGGTAAAATGCAGTCAAGCCCACACCTTGTGACCGCTCCCTCCCCCAGCTTTGCCTTAGTGATGCTAAGGCTGGTACAAAGGCTTACAGGTTCTACTCTTGGCAATAAGCACGGTAATCAATATTCCATCCCAATAATTGGCAGTGGCTTGAGCACCTGGCTCGTTGCTAAAAATGCATTTAAAAACCTTGAAATGCTGACATGGTCTGAGAATATCCCCTTTGTGAAACTTTCAGATAAGAAGATCACAAGAGAAGGTAAATTCTGAGCTTTATGTGGAAACCAGATGTTGAACATTATAATTTGAATGTTTTCTCTAAATGAAAAGACAGACTTGATCAAAGACATCATCATGCAGTCAATTTATCTCAGCAATTCAAGTAGTGGGACTGAATACTATTCATTTAAAATGCTATTTATATGGAAAAATATCTGATCATTTCACGCTTGTGATCTGAATTTATTCCTTAGTATTTTTCTCAGTAAATAATAAAAACAGGTATATCATATTATATATTTTTATTTCTAGTTTAAGAAAAACACTTGTTTTAAACCATATTTTCAGCACGTTCCATCATAAAGAAGGAAAATATCATCACTGAAACCATAGTGTGAATCACAAAAAAAGTATCCTATGTTTTAAAGGTGCAGTCAATCTTATTCATAACTCAACAGTATGAACATTGAGTAATTCTGACCCAAGTTTGTGATCTTTTATTCTGTCGTGACATACCAAATATCTCCTATACTATGTTAATTATCTGTGTATATATTTCTTTTAAAAAGAGTATTTTAAAGGTATATTTTTATGTATATTTTTCCCAATATGTAATGGAAGATAATTTAGAATAGGAAAAATTTTCTGTGTTCTACTCAGTATGAGAAAAAGTATTCTATATATCTCAGTGAAATGCTGTCAATAATTTAAATAGGGGATTCTAAAAACTGTATGATAAACCCTATGTAGCAAGGGGAATGCATTTGCAGAGAAGCATAATGGGGTAGGTATTCATTAGTCTTCCTATTTAAGCAAAAACAAGTTGTCATAAGCATAACCAAGTATGGAGTCAATACTATTTGGCAAATAAACTGAGATTAAGATGCCCTCTGCTGGAAGTGTCTATACTTTGCTCCTGAAACATTTGCCAAGTATAGTGGGAGGCTAGCACTGTGTTTGACTTGCATGATTTTGAAACGTAAGTCTTAGTGTGTGGGTTTTGAAGGCCATCTGAATTTTTTTTTTGTTTACCTGTCTATCACTTGGTGTAGTGTGGCCCCCCCAAAGGCAAAAAAGTTGATCTTCCTAATTTTTATGATCGTTTTTAAGACAGGGCTGGCTGGGGTTTCCGTGAGTTCCAGTACACCAGTACTACAGTTGGAGCATAGACCTGACACAATCTCATTCTTATTCCTGTAATGATTCCAGGTTTATGCACAGTGTGCAGTCATCATTAAAAAGTTAATTAAACACACTTTTACTACATGATAGCATCTAAGATGCTGCGGTTTTCTCCTGTGTTCAGAAGCTGAATTACTTCATGATTGCCCTGCTGTTGAAAATGCTGATTTTTGTAATAGCGACCTCTGTGTGGGAAGACTGTGCAACTCAATGTGAGCAAATGATCGTAGCATTTTGGATAAGTCTGCTTAAAACTCAAACTGAGTCAATCTGTGGTAACTAAATTTATAAAATTATGCATTTATACATAATACATTTTTAAACCATTTAGTGTGTGTTAATTGAGCAATGTTATAGCCCTTCTTTGGTTAAGGAGAAAGAAAAAGGAAAAATACATTGTTCTAAATTAATCAATTAGAAAACTGATCCAAACGATCTAGATCAGGGGTAGGCAACCTATGGCATGGGTGCCGAAGGCGGCACATGAGCTGATTTTCAGTGGCACTCACACTGCCTGGGTCCTGGCCACCAGTCTGGGGGCTCTGCATTTTAATTTAATTTTAAATGAAGCTTCTTGAACATTTTAAAACCTTATTTACTTTACATACAACAATAGTTTAGTTATATATTATAGACTTATAGAAAGAGACCTTCTAAAAACATTAAAATGTATTACTGGCATGCGAAACCTTAAATTAGAGTGAGTAGATAAAGACTCGGCACACCACTTCTGAAAGGTTGCCGACCCCTGAGGCAGTGTGGTCTAATGTACTAAGTACAAAAATGGGAAACAGCATGTTCTGAGTTAAGCAATTCTGACTCTGGCCCTGGCTCACCCCTTGAAATTTTCTGCACCTGTAAAATGGTAATAAATACTTATCCAGCTCACAGAGGTATTATGAGAGTTGATTGGTTAATACTGTTATCCTGAGAAGTAGGGGTGACTTCATGAATCACAAACCTCTTTTAGTTTGGTGTGAATGCACTCTTTAGTTCATCCTGACAGATATGTTAATTGATCAGAAACACTCCTCCTCCACCCAAAAGGCAAAGGGGAGTTGTGAAACCACCCAGGTGTTTGGACTGAGTGAGTTGGAGGGCTTTTGCTGAATATTGTTTTTGGATAGGGTAGAGGTGTGTGGGAAGGCAGAAGAAACAAACAAAAAAATCTGGGAGTGACTAAGGCCTGATCTACACTCAAAATGTAACTTGACATAGCTGCATCACTTGAGTATGAAAAATTGCACACCCTGGAGCCACCATAACTGTGCTGCCTGAATCCCTGGTATAGACCTGACTGTCAATGGAAGAATGCGTTGATTAACCTAGCTGCCATTGCTCATGGAGGTAGAGTTAATATAGGAATAGAAAAAACCCTTCTGATGTTGTAATGTGCATCGCTGCGGTGGTGTAGCTATGCTGCTGTGGCCTCCATAGTGCAGACAAGCCCTGAGAGACAGCCAGCCAGAAGAAGCATAGTGTCCTAGGAGAAACCTGAAGCTTTAGGTCAAGGGTGGAGACTGAAGTGATGTTCTTGGTGCTGTGAGCAAAATAACTTGTTTTCTTGCTATTTGATTCATTCTGTGTTCAGAGACCCAAAACGTTGTACATTTGTTTTAAATAAACAAGATTGCATCAAAGAAAATACCAGACTCCACTGATTTCAATTTTCAAATGGAACATTCCCAGGGCCCTGAAATTTGACCAGGGGCTCTGGTCGAAAAGAGGCAACAATACTTTGAAGATGCAGAACTATAAAAGTGATAAGTATTAATATTTTTCTAAGAATGAATATTTTCTAAAGACAGTGGGGGTTGTTCTTATAAGGAAATATAGCTTGCTCTTTGGGGAAACCAGCTGGTAATTATGTGCAATGTTGTAGCCTAATGGGTCTCAGGATACTACCCACCTTGTCTGACTTGTAATTGATATTTGTGAATGGCTAAATTCCATTAATTCCTCTGATCCTAACAATAAATTCTATTCAAATTAGTGCAGAGAGCTAAGTTGATGATGAATACTAGGAAAAATGTGACTAATGTTTTGATGTGTTTAAAGAGAAAGTTGCAAGCTTACTTTCTTCAAATACACCCAAAAGATTCAGATTTTTTTTGAGTAGTCCTTTACTCTGCAATTAGTTGTGTTAAAGCCAATGAGATACTCAATGCAAGAATCTCCTTTTCCTGTGTTTTGCTGTTTGCCCTATTGTGATGTTGTACTCCATATGTTTTATGGAAATATGTTTATAAGTGTGAATATAAAGTAATTGGAATATGCTTTATGCAAAAAGTCTCTTGTAAGATATAATTACAAAGCTTATAATCTACTGAGGGCTTGGCTACACTTGCAGCTGTAGAGCGCTTTAAGTTAAACCAGCCTTTGGAGAGCGCACTAGGGAAAGTGCTCCAGTCTGTCCACACTGAAAGTGCACTGGCATGGCCACATTTGCAGCACTTGCAGCTGCACTGGGAGTGGTGCATTATGGGCAACTATCCCAGCGTTCAAGTGGCTGAAACATGCTTTTCAAATGAGGGGTGGGGTGGGGTGGAGGGTGATGGGGAGTGTGGGGGGAGAGAGAGTGGGTTTTTGGGGTGCTGAGTGTATCAGCACGCTGTCTTGTAAGTTCAGACTGCTCTC
The DNA here is from genome assembly GCF_020497125.1 of Mauremys mutica. Classification (NCBI taxonomy): domain Eukaryota; kingdom Metazoa; phylum Chordata; order Testudines; family Geoemydidae; genus Mauremys; species Mauremys mutica. Next base: position 76,384,900 of record NC_059077.1, read on the forward strand.
GCTCCCCTGCCTCTCTCTCGCTCACTTAAAGCAAACATTAGCTGTTTGGGTTTTTTTTCTCAGACCAGATAAGCAGCCGGCACTCTGAAACGGAGCTTTGAAAGGGCACTTCTGCATCCTGAGTTCACAACAAAGACAAGAGAGGCCATTTCAGTTAAGGGAATTATGGGATGTTTCCAGAGGTCAATTAGAGCATTGTAACATTACTTCTCGTTTACACTGGCACTGAAGCGTCTCACACAATACGCAACAGCTGTTAATCCTCTCAGGGAGGTGGAGTACCAGGAGTGCTCTAGCCAGGGAGTCAGAGCGCTCTACGTGCCTTGCCAGTGTGGACGGGGAGTAAGGTAGAGCACTCTGAGAGGCTTTATTGTGGTATAACGTGCAAGTGTAGCCAAGGCCTGAGTATGTTCATCCTATCTGTATGAATGTATCATTCTTGTATCTGAAGCTAGAAATAGGAAGTATTACTCTGAAGTCCTTTTGTAACTATGCGAAGTGTGGGCCATTAATGGTGGTTTAGAAACTTGATGGCTCCCATTAACCAGGATAATTGGTTGTAACTGGCTCTGTTTACTTATAAGTCTTCCTGTGTTCATGTGAGTCTGGCCAGAAAGAATGGAGGCTTGAGGTCTCACAGGACATGTGACCATGTCACGTGGTACTGGAATCCATCTTAAACCTGGTGCTTTTCCATTTAGAAGAAGGGGTGCAGGGCCGGCCCACAACATTTTGGCACCTGAGGCAGGGAGCTCAAATGATGCCCTCATACCCCCTTGATTGGGCCAAAACTTTGAAAGGTCTCAATTCTGCCTTCTTCCTGTTCTACTCCTCTCATAGTACTGCTCTGCTACCTACCCCAATAAAGGAGAAGTAACAACTTAAAATGCCTTGTTCAATTTTAAGTTACACTTAACTTTCAAATGCCTGAACAGCAAATGTAACTTTTCTTGTCTGAATAGTAACCACTGGTATTTTTATCAGTTTGAATAATCAAAGTGGTGCTTTCCGTGCCTTCTTGGTTGCAAAGATTTGAACTGCTTCCTGAAGGTTCACAGTCTGGACCAGCTCATGCTCTATTGAGATGGCTGCAAGGCCGACCAGCCTTTCCTGCGTCACTGTGGTGCGTAGATGTGTTTTTATTAACTTCAGCTTGGGGAAGCTGCGTTCTCCACTGGCAACTGTTAGAGGAAGTATTAGAAGTATGCGCAGAGCACAAAAGCATTTAGAAAGAGGGTGGTCATCTTATTTGTGCACATATATTCCAGAACCGTCTTTGGAGTTGATCCTGATGAAATGTATCTTGAAATGGCTTTCAGTTCATCACCTAAATCACTTGCATCAATATTGCACATGTCATCATGTGTCAACACTGTCTCTAGTGCCCTGCATTGCTGGTGTAGGTCTTCTTCAGGTATAGTGAGGAGTTCTGGAATATCATACAACATCCCAAATATTCTGCTGTGTTCCTTGAGCTGCATGAAACGTTCTTCAACTGACTGTATTGCACAATCTAGCATCTGGTTAAAGAATTCAACTTTGAATTGTTGTTTGGGGTCTCTTATGGGATTATCCCGTGCCTCATAATCAAAATGTCCTCTTTGGTGACTCTTGTATTCTTGAATGAGTAGGAAAATAGCTTCAGTGTGAAGTTCCTCTGCCAACTTCTGTGCACTCTTCAGAACGTTTTGAAATCCCTCATCTGACCGGTAAGACACTAGCTTTGTCCAGTTGTTCCATTGCTCCAGATGTATCAAGGTCAACACCTTGGAGTCTCTTTCTTACAACATTTATTTCAAACAGTATGTCATGCCACAACACTAAGCCACACAGAAATTTGAAGTTATGTATGTTTCTGGTGATTCTATTTCCTTCTGCCACTGTTCTCCCACGAACAGTTCCTGTCATAGCATTTCCCTCCATAATAGATAATGCCATAGTTGCCATCTTCCCAATTTGATAGGCTTTATTGCCTCCACTCGACTTTGTGTGGCACTCAGTGGTTTCAGTGTCAGAGAGGATGTTCCCAGATGTTGCTTCAAAATTTGCCATTGATGAGTTGATGCAGAGAAGAATACATAGATGCTTTGAATTACATTAAAAAATTCAGCAGCCTCACTATAAGATGATGCTGCATCACTGACCACCAAGTTCAATGAATGAGAACTGCATGGGACAAAAAAAGCTTGAGAGTTTAACTCTCGGATCCATGTCTGCACTCCTCTGTTCTTTTCTCTCATGTTGGCACCATTATCATAGCCCTGACTTCTCATGTCGGCTATCGCAATTCCTGTATCTTTCAGCTTTTTAAGAAGCACATTTGTCATACCAGCTCCTGTAGTATCATCAGTGTCAATTAATTCTAGAAAATGCTCTCTGACAGTCACCATTGCAGGGACATTTTGACTAGGTTCTGTTGTTGTTTGTTGTTGTTACAAAACACACCATTAAAGTCATTTGTTCTATATGGCTGATGTCAGGTGTGCAGTCCAGAATACCAGAGTAATATCTTGCTGACTTCAGATCTGCTGTTTGACTTTTGTTGCCAGTAACTCTATGATCTCATTTTGAATTGTTTTTCCAAGGTAGTGGTGTGTGAACACTCTTCTTAGATGCTCCTGGAGTACAGCATCAAATTCAGCCATCGGCTCCACAATTTTAAGGAAGTTTCCATTGTTTGGCACATACAGCTAATCTGAAGTGCCATGCAGTGCTAGGTTTTGGGTAGCGAGCATTCTCACAATGGCAATGAGCCTTTTCAGAATATTTTGCCAGTAAAGAGACTCTGATGCAATCTTCTCTTGATGCTGATCATCTATGGTGCCCTTTAACCTTAGTCTCATCTCAAGCTCTTTCCACCTATGGAATGCTCTCTGGTGATTTGCTGCCTTCTCATGGCATGCCAGATTTCTAGCCAGATTTTTCCAGTCCTTTGTTCCTGTAGAACCCAGTGTGGCTGGAACATTAGACTGGAAGAGTTTGCAACAAAAACAGTATGCAGCATTCTTGGTTTTTGAGTATATAAGCCATGGCGTCTCCACTTTGTCACCAGTGGGGATTTCATGCCAGTAATGTGTTGGACGGAAACTTCTATTTTCATTCTTTTCCTGGTGGTCTGGCTGGTGAATCTTGCCCACATGCTCAGGGTTTAGCTGATGGCCATATTTGGGATCGGGAAGGAATTTTCCTCCAGGGCAGATTGGCAGAAGCCCTGGGGTTTTTTCACCTTCCTCTGAACTGTGGGACACTGGTCAATTGCAGGAAGGTTCTCTGCACCTTGAAGTCTTTAAACCATGATTTGAGGACTTCAATGGTTCAGACACAAGTTTGATACAGGAGTGGGTGGGTGAGATTCTGTGGCCTGCATTGTGCAGGAGGTCAGACTAGATGATCATAATGGTCCCTTCTGACCTTAAAGTCTATGATTCTAAATGCATATGAGTGCAGAATTCAACTACAAAGCTACCATTTCTTGGAGGGATTAGAATAGGTGATGCACTGCAACAAGATGAGTTTCAAAATCCAAATAAATTTGAAGTCATGCACTTAGGGAGGGAACAAACAGTCCAAATGCAAATTGGAGATCAGCTGCTTGGAAAGCAGAAAGTCCAGGAAAGATTCTCCCATAAAGGCAGTTAATAGGTAGCAAACTAAATATGAGTGATACCATTGCATTAAAAGTTTATCATCTTCAGTGCTTATGATCAGATGTGCTACATTGTTCTGAATACGTTGAAAAAAATCTAGCCATTATAGGGATATTTAATTTAAGTGCAGCATGTCAGCATGAAAATTTTAGTTTTGTTTTATGAGTTTGTCAGTTCTCACCTTATTTATTTAATAACGCTTTGTGTTTCTAATTCCTTAGAGTTGAAATCAGTAAAAAACACCTATGTTAATGGAAACAGGTATTTCTAAGCAAGACAATGTGACCGTGGATTTTTTTTTAACTTTAAAAGTATTCATCATTACTCACAGAATTTGTGACAGAAGATCAAGGATTTCCTGTGGCTAAATAGTCTTTTTAAGTATTTCTCTTGTCACTTATTTTTCACCTGAGTCTGCCACTTTTACACATGTTGAAAAGAACCTCTACAAGCAGCCCTATTGAAATCAGTAGAACTGCTCATGAGATACTATTTAATATGAGTAAAGGTAATAAAATCTGGCTTTTTGTTATGGTTACATAAATCTTGACTGGTATTGATGTTTCTGGTTTCAAAAATTGTACCTGATATTACTTGTTCCTGTACTTTGCCAGTACTAAAAGAGGACATTTAAAAAAGTCTCTATTATTATTATTATTATTTTATTTATTTGTATTCTGATAGTGCCCACTAACCTTAGTCAAGGATGAGGGACCCACTTTGTTAGGCACTGAACGCACACACAAAGGAAAAGACAGTTCCTAGCCATAGCATTTTGAGACTCTCACAGTCTTCAGCTCAGTCTATTTTTCTCTGACATTATCTTAGCCAGAAATATTTCTTTGTGTAGGGATCCACAAAGTGTGGTTAATTTTCAGCATATAAATGTGTGGGGGGGGTCAGGGGTGATGGTGGAGGAGAGAGGAATAAATGCAATCTGTGTAATTCTACAACAGTTATAGATTTTTTTAAAACTAACATTAGTATTGGCAAGGAGTTTTTACCACATTAAATAAAAAAAGTTAATGTTCTTTGTCTAACATAATGACTACTCTTATTACTGTAATGAACCCAAGCAATAGGATTTGGTACCAATACTGAAAAGATTGTTGCAAACAGCAGGTGGCACTATTTTCAAAGAAATTTCTTCACAGAGCACAAATGCTTCACTTTGTCACTTCTCTCAATACAGAGTGGAGTTTTCATAACTCTAATTTCTAGATACTTTCCAAAATGAAAACTTTATTTACAAAATTATAAACACTTTGCTTGGCATAAAAAGCTATACACATCTTACCAATGTGCAAAGACAGACACTCTACCTATTTGTCATAAATATAACTTGCAAGGAAGGAGATTTGCCAATATTACCGTGTATTGGGGGATTTTAGTCACTGCCTTTCTTTATTATCTGTCCAAACTATATTCAAAATAAAATTAAAATATTGTTTTCTGGGCAGCAACCATGCTAAGAGTAGCTGCTCGTTCTCCGCACTTTACATTATTAGTGGGGGTTGTATTGTGCCTACCTCTGAAAGCCTTGAAGTTGTTCTGGGCATCTCTGTATGATGAAGTGACTATAGGTTGCCCACTTTTATGAATGGGTTTTTGTTTTCAGTGCTACCCACTACTCTTTGAAGGGTGAAGAAGGTTCAACCTCTGACCGCTTGAAAATATTTTGGGAGAAAAGTAAGGATGCATCTTTTAACTCCACTGAAATATAGTGATATGGGAGAACTTAATAAAGGGATAAAATAGAAATACGATCATTTGCCTTAAAAAAGGGTGGGAGTGCTGAGTGTGGAGAGCGCCAAGAAAGCATCCTTCCTGAATAGGAACATTTGTCATATTGCAGTACAAAGGCTCATTTCTAATACTACCTCCTACTATGTGTATGTGTATGTTTTCTTTCCCGGGTGTGTGTGTGTGTGTGTGCGCGCGCGTGCTGGCTCCTTCCTTGGCTGTCACCAGGAATGGGCTGGTACTATGTAACAAACTGCCCCTCCATGAGAGAGAGAGCTATGAGAAACCAATAGTAGGCCTAAAGTCCAGACCATCCTATGTAGCTTTGTCCTGCATCTATGCTTGGGGTGAAAGAAAGTCTGGACAAAACTCCCATTGACTTTCAGGCAGCCAGGATTTCCCCCTAGATACTGCATGCCAAATCCCTGGCCCTGTGTGCCTTGGCTGATTTGACCCCTGAAGAGTCTTCCCCCAGGGCTTTGGGTGGCATTTTGCCATTGCAAGTGCGTCCTCTGTGTCGGGGCAAGAAGTCATGTCTAGGGCATCCCTGCAAGCCTCGGCGGAGTGGCTGGGCCCTAGGGCCTGCCTGGGCCGGGCATGGGAGCTCTCAGGCTGCTCCAACTTGCCTGGAGTAGCAGCCCGGCCCCTGGCCAGCCTCAGGCTCAGGGGAGTGCAAAGCTGAGCACCTCTTGCCCAGCGCAGAGAGCCGGCTGGTTACCTACGGCTGCCGGCTGCCGCGGGGTCCCTTTCTGTCCTGCCCGCAAATCTCCTGGCGTGTGTCCCCTGGCTCCGGGTGGGGCCGCTCTAGCTACGGGCGCCTCCCTGCCCCGGGGCAGAGGGGCATGTCACCGGGCAGGGTGTGGGTGGGTAGGGGGTGTTCCACGCCGGCCGGCCGGCCAGGCTGGAGGCGGCAGCAGCAGCAGCATCCTCTGCTCCGTCTCCCTGCCTCTCCCCGGGGCTGGGAACTCCACGCCTCTCGCTCGAGCGCGGCGGCGGCGGGACACTTGCCATTGGCCGAGGCGCGCTGTGGTGTCACAAAGGGGAGCAGCAGGTTCCAGGAGCCCGCCTGGGACAGCGGGGGCGGCAGCGGGGGGCACTCGCGCTACGTGCCAGACAGGAGGCGGCAGAGAAGCGCCTCGGTGACTGTCCCAGGAGCAGCCGCAGCTGAGCTCCCCCCTCCGGCTCTCCCCACCCCTGGGAGCCCTCCACGCCCGGCGGCCAGCGGGACCCCTGGGAGGTCGGGGAGGGGATCTAGTTCTCCTGCCCCCTTCGCCCTAGGGCCAAATCACTATGCTGGCGTCAGCTCGGTGCAGCAGCCGGCTGTAGGCTAAGCCAGCGAGCCGCGGCCGCAGCAGCAAGTGCCCTGCCAGGGGGGTGCGCGCAGCCCTGAGGAGGACGCTGCTGGGGTGCAGCTCAGCATCTCCAGGGGCGGGTAAGGAAGCCTGGCAAGGGCCTGGTGCTTTGCGTGCTCTCCTTGGTAAGGTATGTGTGTGGTGCGGGGCTGTGCCTGACCTCTGGGCTCCAGCCCCTCAGCAGTGCGCGGGGTTGTGCTGGCTGCGCTCAGTTTCCAAGTGGTTTGTATCGGCTCTCCCAGCACTTTGCATGCGGTGGGAGCGCGGTAAAAGCCCTCTAAGTGTTGCTGTTGTAGGGGAAATCCCCCCAAGTTGGGATTGGGGTGGGCTTCGTATGCCGCTTGCATTTCTTTTGGGCGCTTTGTGGATTAGAGAGCGGTTCACATTGGGCATTTCGTCCAGAGAGCAACACGCTTAGGGTCGTTTACAGCCGCCTTTCGACTCACCATTCAGCTCCGAACATGAATATTTTACCCAGGGATGTTGTTGTCTTTTCCTCTGGCAACTTTGGATTCTTCCCCCCTCCCCACCCAAACTGTTCTTCTATTAGTTACTCAGTGTTTGCAGATGCATTAATGTTTGCCAGGTCCCCAGATGCGGGGGAGCGGCAGTGCCACATGTTCTCGACACTCCAGAAGAGGGTCAGATGCGGGTTTAAAGTGTGCTGTTTATATTGAAGTCTGTGCCATTCCCCACTTGTTGGGAGCTGAGTTTGTGGAAACCTTGGAGACGGGTTCTCCTTAAATACAGGTTTGACGGCCGTGTTTATTCTTTATAGTAGTTGAGTGTTTGTATTCTTTCTTTCTTGAATGTACTGGGTACAGTCAGAATCATTTTTTTTCCTGATTTGGTAACAAATTACATATAGATGCCTCTTGTTTTCATTTTTGTATGTGTGAAGGAGTAACTTAAAAAATCCTTTTATTTCTTCTCTATAGATAATATACCTTGTTTTAGCATCCACACCAGATGTGATATGAAAATATACATTTTGTTTGACTGTTATTTTAAACAAATAATAAAACAGTCTTTTATAATCCACACACATCCAGTTGGTCTAGACTGTTTAGACAGAATTTCTCTAAGTCAAAGCAAGGGGAAAATAACATTTAAATAAGTTTCCTCTGCAAAGAGTAACTTTTTCTTCATTGTCCTTTTGACTTCAAAATTATGTGTAGGAAGCTAATAACTTTACATATTAGTCAAGGCAACAGACTAATCATAATTTTCTGTAGGGTTATCACTGCTGGGTGAACTGATAAATAGGGATTCCACTCAATACATCCCCAGATGTCCTCCCTCATGCCTTATAGCACCCGCCTACTCCCCCTTCTTTGGGACTTGATTCTGTACTCATTCCAGTCAGTGGAAACTCCCATTCACTTCAGTGCAGAATCAAGCCTATGACTGGCAGACCACACTAGTAGCAGGGAAACTGTTTCTTTAAAGAGGTTTAATTTTTCTTTGAAGGCTCTTAGACTTTGGCGCGTCTCCTTTGTTTCTGACATATTTGGGCTGTATCTGAACAAGGGAAAAGAAAATGTTTTCAAAGGCCTTTTTTTATGAGCAACTAATTCAGCAATACTACCTAATTGTATTGGTGACCCCTTTCACACAGCAAGGGGAGTATGAACCCCTTTATAAATTAAAAACACATTTTAAAATATTTAATGCTATTATAAATGCTGGAGGTGAAGTGGGATTTTGCAGTGGAGGCTGACAGCTCGCCACCCCACATGTAATAACCTTGCGACCCCTGAGGGATCACGACTCCCGGGTTGAGACCCCCTGAACTAATTTGATCTCTAATAGTAATTCTAAAAACATTGTACAACAGGAGGAGACCTGGGGCTGTAAGTGGGTGTAAACTTGCAAGTTCTGCTCATAAAAATGCACACCTGCTTTATAACTTGACTGTGTTCAGGAGTGTCTGCATAAAGACTTTCACTAGTGTGATATCCTGTAAGCATTTTTGGAGTGCAAATATTCCATGTTTTCATTTCTTCCAAACCTTAGTTGGACTTCAGCTGGAATTATACACTCAAATCAACTATAAAAAAATGAAACTCTATTTTCAGAATAGACTTTAGGTGAATTTCTTAGGGTGAACTAAGAACACAAATTAGTTTGGAATCTTATGAATTCTTCAAAGATGTTGCTGTTACCTGTAAGATACTTCCCTATAGTCAGAATATAAATGTAGTTTCTATGCCATTCACCACATTGATGCTTTCTCTATATTAGGTGCCTACATTTGGTCTATAATCCTTTCAGTTCACTGAAGGTCTAAAATCTCTATTCAAAATTTGTTATCAGCATGGTATAAAAGAGATGGTGTGCAAAACTTAGTGAGATTTTCAGCTATGCTTGGCAATGTCAAATAGTTTGGAAGAGAGACCAACAGTGACTTTAGGAAAATGTTATTGTTCAGTAACTTATACAACTAAAAATCAGTTTGGAGAAGTGTAATTTGTTGCTGACCTGCACTTAAAAGATGCATTGAGTGAGCAGTGGCATGTCTGATATGAGACTGAAACTGAAAGCTGTGTTCAGACTTCAATTTCATTGTAAACAACCCTGAATGGCAGTTGTGCCCAAAAACACAATTCAGGGAGAAAGCATACATAATTAGCTATGTGCATTCTTCTTGATGTGCAGTATAGGGTGGAACTGACTGAGCTGGAGGAGGAATTTATGAAAGTAGCAATTTGGGTGGGCAAATTATCCATGTTTTCTGGGTTCTTAGTTCTGTTTCCTTTTAAAAGCCATTGAGTAGCAGTTTTTATTTTCAGTCTCAAGTCAGATGTGCCAGCCAGGCAGAGGTATTACAGAAGATTTTTAATAAATTGGATGTACAAAATATCTTAGGCCCAAATTTTCACTTTTGCATGTGTCCAACTTGTATTCATTCACATCTTGAAAATGTGGGTCTTGTATTGTAAAAACTAGATCATTTTCCCTATAAAGACAGTTGGGACAGACATATTCTCTTGTCATACAACCAAATTTGAAATGTAGATTGCCCTTTAACAAATCTCCTTAAAAGATAAATGACTAACAGTTTAAAATAATAACTTTAATCAGGGAGTTGAACAGTTCATGGGATTGAAAGTGAATCTTCCCCTCTAGCTCACTAGTTCTAATCCATAACTAGCCAAAAATGATCATTTGTTGTCCTTTCAATGGTCTATGTAAAATGAGTTGGTTATCTCAGTCTAGTTTTCCCTGAATAAGTTTTTACATCACATAAACTAGAATTGGTATTGGTGTTATTTCACCAAGGAATAAAAAGTCCTGGAGACTGAATTATCCTTTCACATCTAGGCTGCCTCTACATTAGCAAACTTTGTAGCTTTAATTCTCTACATGCAGTAGAAACAATGAATGCTGTAGTGTGGAAACCTGGATGACACAGTGGTAAAAATGCCTGAGTCCTGTCTACATAACAGCTTCCATCATTGCTATCACTGGTGGAGCTGCACTGGGAGTGCAATACAGCTAATAAGTAGACAAGATCCTAGAGGCGATTCCTCTAAACCAGGCACCCAAGAAGAAAATGTAGGGAACTTTACACTACTGTTGCATGTGCTGTACCTAGTTTGTAGATAAACTGGGAATTTCTTTAGGTGGTTCATCCAGCACCTACCATGAGCATAATGACTAAGGAGGGATATGATAGAGGTCTATACAGTCATGACTGGTGTGGAGAAAGTAAACAAGGAAGTGTTATTTACTCCTTCTCTTAACACAAGAACTAGGGGTCACTGAATTAAATGAATAGGCAGCAGGTTTAAAACAAACAAAAGGAAGTATTTCTTCACACAATGCACCGTCAACCTGTGGAACTCCTTGCCAGAGGATGGTGTGAAGGCCAAGACACTAACAGGGTTCAAAAAAGAACTCTCTGAATTTATCTAGGATAGGTACATCAATGGCTATTAGCCAGGATGGGCAGGGATGGTGTCCCTAACCTCTGTTTGCCAGAAGCTGGGATGGATCACTTGATGATTACCTGTTCTGTTCATTCCCTCTGAAGCACCTGGCATTGGCCACTGTCAGAAGACAAGACACTGGGCTAGATGGACCTTTGGTCTGGCTCAGTGTGGACATTCTTATGTTCATATATTTAAAAAAAAAAGGCATATTCAATAAATGAGCACAACCATCTAATGAGGCAAATAGCTAGTTTTGATTTCTCAAAAGCAGTTAATTTGGATACAGAAGGAACACAGGAAAAGTATTAACATATTTAAGTTTAGCTGGCAAAAAACAGAGTTGTATTGAGGGGGCTTTTGACTGCAGCTGGTAAGTGTCCCTTGAGTTTCTGTTCAAATTACTTGGCAAAAGTTTTACACAGCATGTCTCATACCTTTTTGTTGTACCGGCATTATCAGATGTCCTTTTTTAATGGAAACTAAGCTGCTGTTGGAAAAAATGCAGAGTGCTTGCATATGTGATGAAATTCTCGGTACTAGTTAAGATAGTTTGTGTTGCCAAAACATTACAAAATAAACATTAAATATAGTGGTAATAAAACATCTTTTATAAACCTTTTCTTTAACAATGGGATTATGGGCCAGATTCTCACTCGTAAGTATCACTTTACTCAGTGAATGGGTTTATTGACATCAGAATCTGACCATCTAGTTGTCACGGTTACTGCCTTTCTACCAGTCAAAGATTGGTTCCCTTACATTGAATAGTACCCTACACCACAAACAGTCTCACTGAAATCAGTCAGACTAATTGAGGAGCAAGGTGCTGATCATCATCAGCAAGGATAATGGAATTTGAGCCTACATTTGCAGTGATAATCTAATACCTACTTAATGGACACTAATCTCTAATAATTTCTACTTGTGACTTTTTCAGAGACTTAAAAACAATGTGGCACAAATTTATACATAATTGTGCCTGTTTTCTTTTCATGTGGGCATATAAAATTATGAGAGAAATCTGTATTTTCATGTAATATTCCAACGTTATTCCAATTAATTGAGACTATTGATATCAATTACAGCCATCTTGTCAGAAAAATAGTTCTAGGGGGGCAATAGGCCTTGCTGATTCAGTTTGATTAATTGTGTCAGTGTCTCAGTTAATAAACCCAAGCAGACTATTTGGTCTTTACTCAAACAAAACATCTTTTGAGGACTGCAGATAGCTCAGTCTGTGAGATGTACAAATTAGCCACAGGCTGAAATTTAGACAGGCAAGTCTAGTTGCAGCTCTTGTAACAATTTAATTTAAATAATGTACCTGTCTTTCATATCTAATTAGCAAAGAAATTGATCCATAATGTGCACTGAAACAATAATTTTGAACTCTCTCGATGTGTGAGGCAATGAGTTCTAGAGGAATGAGCCTGGGATTGGGCATCAGAAATTGTAATCTTGGCTCTACCATTGACTCAGTGTGTGTCTTCAGGCAAGACATTTAATCTCTGCCTCAGTTTCTCTAACTTTAAAATGGGTATAATTCTAATTCTATCTAACTTTTTAACTATTTAATTCATAGGGGTGCTAAGAGGCTTCATTAGTTAATAATTGTAAAGGAGCTTGAAAGTTCAAAGCTCTATATGAGTTCTGTTGTTGTTTATTATTTGTATTGTGGTAGCACCCATGAGCCTCAGTCACAGATCAGGACCTCTTGGTAGGCTTTTTACAAACACTGGCCCAAAAATCTTACAATATAAATTTAAGACAACAGGCGGATATAGACAGACTGATGAGGGAGTACAAGCAGACGATGAAACAATCTTGGTCAGCATGATAAACAGTCAAGATTTGTGTGGGCATCATAGCAAAGGAGCGTTTTAAAGAGGACAATGATGTGGCTTTGCAGGTGTTTACAAGGAGGTCCTCCCAAGTGTGAGTGGCAGCATGAGAGAAAGCACAGAAGGGCTTGTTTGAAAATATAATGAGTGATGAAGGCTTGCATCATTGGTCAACTGGAGGCAGCAGTCAAAATCTGGATAGGTTATGAGAAATGACAGCCATGTGAAAGGCAAATAGTGACGACAAATCGTTTGTTTGATGTGATAGAGAAAGGGGAGCCAAGATAGAAACGCAAATATAGAATCATAGAATATCAGGGTTGGAAGGGACCTCAGGAGGTCATCTAGTCCAACCCCCTGCTCAAAGCAGGACCAATCCCCAACTAAATCATCCCAGCCAGGGCTTTGTCAAGCCTGAACTTAAAAACCTCTAAGGAAGGAGATTCCACTACCTCCCTAGGTAACCCATTCCAGTGCTTCACCACCCTCCTAGTGAAAAAGTTTTTCCTAATATCCTACCTAAACCTCCCCCTCTACAACTTGAGACCATTACTCCTTGTTCTGTCATCTGGTACCACTGAGAACAGTCTAGATCCCTCCTCTTGGGAACCCCCTTTCAGATAGTTGAAAGCGGCTATCAAATCCCCCCTCATTCTTCTCTTCTGCAGACTAAACAATTCCAGTTCCCTCAGCCTCTCCTCAGAAGTCATGTGCTCCAGCCCCTTAATAATTTTTGTTGCCCTCCGCTGGACTCTTTCCAATTTTTCCACATCCTTCTTGTAGTGTGGGCCCCAAAACTGGACACAGTACTCCAGATGAGGCCTCACCAATGTCAAATAGAGGGGAATGATCACATCCCTTGATCTGCTGGCAATGCCCCTACTTATACAGCACAAAATGCCATTAGCCTTCTTGGCAACAAGGGCACACGGTTGACTCATATCCAGCGTCTCATCCACTGTAACCCCTAGGTCCTTTTCTGCAGAACTGCTGCCTAGCCATTCGGTCCCTAGTCTGTAGCAGTGCATGGGATTCTTCCGTCCTAAGTGCAGGATAGGGGGTGACATAGTCAAAGTGAAGAACTAAGAAAATGATCTTTGCAGGACCATTCTGAATGCATACAAGTGGGGGCAAGATTGTATTTTTCAAGCCAGAGAAAAATATGTTGTAGTGATAGAGACGTGAGGTGATGAGAGCCTGGCTGGCAGTCTTAGTGGTGTGGATGGATAGGTAAGGCCATATCTTACCGACAGTGGCAGAAAGAATTGGCAAGGTTTAGGCCCAGCCTGGATATGAGGAACTTGACATAGAGCTGACTCAAAAGTGACACCCAGGTTACAGGCCTGAGTAACAGGAAGAATGGCAGTACTGTCTGTAGTGGTTCAGAAAGGAGGAAGTGGGGACAGTTTGGGAGAAAAAGATTAGGAGCTCTGTTTTTGTCATGTTGAGCTTGAGCTAATGGCTAGATATCCACAAAGAGAGGTCAGAGGGACAGGCCAAGATTTTAGAGTGGACAGAAGGAAACGCATCTTGAGTAGAGAAGTAGATCTGTGAATTGTCAGCATAAAGTAGTTGAATTTATGCTTGCAAATGAGATAACCAGAGGCAAAGTGTAAGAGGGAGAAGAGAAAGGGATCAAGTACCTCTTTTAACTCGCATAGAAAATTGGAGGGTGGATGGGGCAAATCCTCCAAATGACATGCTGAAGGAACAATAGAAATGTTGGAAAAGAATCAAGAGAGGACTAAGTCATGGAAGCTAAGGGAGGACAGGATTTCAAGAAGAGTGTGGTCAGTGGTGTCGAAGACAGCTGACAGGCCGAGGAGAATGAGGATGGAGTACTGGTTCTGAGATTTGACCAGAAAGAGGTATTTAGAGACTGATGAGAGCCATTTCAGTGGATGAGATGGGCAGAAGCTGGACTGGAGATTGAATAATTATTTTATTATTGGTTTAAACTCAGGAAACAATACACAAATAGATTGTTGTTTCAAACATTTTACCATTTCAGTTGGGATAACTCATATTGTTTTGCGAGGCCTTTTAGGCACTTGGAACTCTATCTTGTGAGGTGCTGCTGAGTGCCCTGATCTCACTTAGGGCTAGTTTCTATTACACTTACGCTAATTGAACAGGACCTTACTCCACTAGTAGTGCTACTGACTTCACTTGTACTACTTCCAGAGCAGGGTATTTCAGAGAGTGAGTAAGAGTATCTGAATCTAGTCCTCAATATTTTAGGTCTCAGTCCTGCAAAGAAAATTCTGTTCTTATAAAGGTAGATGTTTAATCCCTAATGGAGTCTCATAGATATCCGTGCACTAGCAGCATAAATTGGAATGATTCCTTCATGGTGGTTGGTTGTCTACCATCTAGCATGTCACAGACTCTACTGCAGACTTATTAGCCATCCACAGCAAGGGAATTTGATGGATTTCTTTCTTAGAGAATGTAATACAAACCAGGGGCGGCTCTAGACATTTTGCCGCCCCAAGCACGGCGGCATGCCGCGGGGGGTGCTCTGCCGGTTGCCGGTCCCGCCGCTTCGGTGGACCCTCCGCAGGCACGCCTGCGGGAGGTCCACCGGAGCCCTGCCTGCTGCCCTCCCAGCGACCGGCAGAGCGCCCCCCGCAGCATGCCGCCCCAAGCACGCGCTTGGCGTGCTGGGGCCTGGAGCCGCCCCTGATACAAACTAACATTGCTGTCACCACAAAAGTAACCTGTATTTTTCCTGTTAAAGTCAATATAAGCTTTATCTTCCTAATTTTTCTAAGATATTTGAGCTGTGTATTTCAGAGGCAGAAAAGTTTGACATTCATGTGTTTTCTTTCCCAAATACCATTCTCCACACAAAGCCCTATGTACCACCTGAAACTCTAATTAGTGGTACATGAATCCTGGTAAGGATGAGACTGGTAAAACAAAGAGGTGCAGTTTTCTAGCTGAAATGCTGTGCTTGTCTCCCCATTGTGGTTACATTTTTGAGGTGGTTTCAGACTAATGGGGGATGATTCTGACCATATGTGCTGCAATATGCTTTCAACCGGATGAATTAAGGATGACTGTCAATTCACTCTAAATTGTGTTTCTGTTGTTACTTTCATTCAGCTCTTTAATCACACTGCAGTATATATTTTTTTATTATCCGTATGGTTTAACACTTGAATTGGGTTTTGATTCTTCCTTGAAATTGCATCATTATTTAAATGGTGGCTAATTCATGCTACTTGCCTCTTTGTTTTTGTGACAGGTGGATAAAATTAAGCATTGGTTGAATTAGATACATTTTTAAACTTTATTCTCAAGGTTTTAGTAATCAGCTATCCTGATAAACTATGGAGTAAAATAGTTCTAAGCACAGGGCTCCTGCCAAAGAGAGCCCACGAAGTGGATGATTTGTGTGAAAGCATGCCTTCCTGTTTAAGCCTGGAGTGACAATAATCGTAACATAAAACTGTTCATGTGACAACTAGACAAAGAAGCCATTATGCATGGCTGGCTGGCATCAGAGCCTATTGAAGCCAATAGTCAAACTAAGCTTGGTAGCCCCAAGGAAATTAATACATTGGAAGCGGTCTTATGTAAAAAAACCATCAAGAGGTGAAGGTCTACAGCAGTTAAACTGTTTATAGTGACATAACTGATGCAGTTCTTGTATATAGTTTTTGTAAGCTCCTGTATGGAAACGTAAGATATGTCAGCAAATAATAGACAATATAGAATTATAAAGTTAGAATGGGAATCATACAAATAGAATAACAGATGTTATAGATAGAAAAGATCAAGTTGGTCATTTAGTGCCTCCACCTCCTAATGCAGGATTTCTCCCCACAGTATACTTTTGAGTCCATTTAATCAAATTATTATAGATGCCTCATAAGCACTAGTGCAAATTTTGAATGAAAATCTGCCCACAAATACATGTATGTTATACTAATGAACCTTAAATAGGAGTTGTATACACTAATATCTGTGGGCAGCATTTGGCCCTTGTCTTAAAAATCTTTTCCAAAACATTCATGATCATGTGCCAAAATTACAAGACTCAAGAAAAGAAGCAAGGTCCCAGAATACTTGTACACTATGGTAGCTCTGGCCCCCAGAGGCAGCAGACTTGCGTCATCCACTGTAAGCCTATTTAAAAATTAGGATAAGACAGCTGGAGTGGAAAGGCCTTCAATTAGAAATGTATTTGTTTAAAAACAACTGTTCTCCCTCCACTGCCTTTGGGGAAGGATTCTTCTCGCTATTCCCTGACGACGCTCCCCAGTATCCAGCTGAGTTTCTCAGGCTGAGAGCCGGGGGGCAGGATTTTGGCCTTACTCCATAAATAAGAGTAATGATACTTGATCATTTCACTGCCTTTTTGGATCCTATGATCAGCTCTGACTTTAACCTCTTTTGAAACATGTTTACCCATAAACACTTAGCTCAAAGGCCACATATGATTCTCAAGAAGATCTTTGTTGTTGTCAGTGTTTTTTAATCTTTATTTTCCACTACTATATAACACTGAAGCATAAGGAGTTAAGCTTCCCCAAGGTTGCTTATGGTCTATCTATATTTTGCATTGTACCTTGATTATACTGTGTAATAATGTTTTGAATAATGAGTTGTAAAGCTTTAGATTACATGGATGCAAATTATTGCACTTTATTTATTATTTTTTACCCTTTGTTTATACTCTTGTAAGTGAATACTTGATTTTGGAGACACTTGAAAGAAAAAAAGCAATGTTTGTAATTGGTAATAGAAGTATATTAAATAATCTATCCTGTTTATTCAATTATCTGTCATTCGGACTTTTTGTTTTCTTTTTTTATATGCTTTTGGGAGAGGCTGTTACCAAAATTACTTATGCTTGTACTAGTTTGTGTCAACATAGATTCAGTTAAGGAATGCTAGAAGGTATTTTGTTCTTGCAGTTGTTGTCAAAAATGAAACATAGAAATGTTAAAGTAGATGTACTAGTATTTAAATGTTAAATACATAGCATAAGAGCCTTGGTAGAAGATGATTCTGTTATTTATATATAAAATATCAGCAAAAACAAAGGGCCACATTCCGTTCAGTATTACACCCATGCAATGCTATTGCTCACGCTTACTCACAGGGTTGTATGCTCACATATACACCATTGACTACAAAGGCACAAAGTGTAATTGCTCACTAATGTAATGACTGGGCAATCAGGCTCTATATGGACAGAGTACTTTAATTTACAAATGGCTCATTTCAAAGTATCGTTATTAAGTGCTATGATTAAAATCAGCCATTTTTACAACTGTGATTCCTATGACAATAAAAATCACAAAGTTTGCCCACTACTTTGTAAGCTTTCCCTTGGTTAGTGCTATGTACTCATAGCATAAGGGACAGTGCAGAGCCACACTGCTCCAGGAGAAGTACTGGGAGGAATGTGGAATAAGGAGGGGAGAATCAGAACCCCTACTAGCTCCTCCCCCAAGGCTTTAAATATATGTTTTGGTCAGTGTTTTTAGTGGAAAGAAATAAGCCCATGGAACTGTGAAGATTCCACCCAGCCAGGGCCAGAGAGAGACTAGACTGTCAGCATAAGAAATTCCTTCCATTGATTAGAAGAAACCTTCCTGGAAGAGTGATCACTGTGACCTAGCACAGCTGAATAGTTTAGGAGAATAAAGGTTTGTGAAGTATGGAGCTGTGCTAGCCAGTCTGTTTTTATTCTGTGGGAGACAGCCTTCAAGAAAAGGATCTTAACCATTTTTTAAAAATTGCTTGTTTTAGAACTATGCCAGACTTTCTGTAAAAGCTGGGCTTTCCCCTTCTATTAGAAACAGTATGTAAATGATGTCTGCGAGTTTTGTATGCACTATGGTTGAGGAATGTTCTGCAGGCCACAGAGCATCATTATTACTGCAGTGGATTTTAATTACCCATATAATTACTGTTTTGTGCATAAGAGCTCCTTTATTTAAAACATCACTATTAATGTCTTTAAATCATTGTCACTTAAAACAGGGATGTCTCTTTATTTGGAGATTATATAAAAATATAAGAGCAAATATCTCATTGAATTACTATGAGAAGCAAAGTTCGTAGAATGGCTTTTTTTTTTCATTGATGCTCCTTTTTACTAGGATTAATCTAAAGGGAATTAATGCCAAGTAGTGATAATTATATTTGTGTTAACAAATTTAGGTCCAAAGTGATTGTTTGAAAGCACTGGCCACATTTATTTGTATCTTATTGGTTATAGCGGTTAAAAAACAAAAGCAGCAGCTAGCTTTAAGTTTTTGACTGCATAGTATATGAATTTAGGTAGATCATAGTACTGAAATAGTGCTGATTGATACTGTTTGGTGCACTAGATTATTTCTACTACATACTGTTTGGTGGCTAGATTATTAAAAGTAGCACTTTACACTTACGTTAGCTCATCCCAGGTCCTGCTTAGGCAATGAGTTATATACTTCAGTTCCAAGCTCTTGCTTTGTTGTTAGCATGGATGTCTGTGTCTGTCATTTCAGAGAAATCATGTGTAACATAGCCAGAAGGATAACTAATTCATAAAACAGAATACTAATATAACGAGCATTAAAGTATATGCATATCGAGATCATTTTAAAGACAAGGGCTGGGATTTTCAAAGAAGGCTAAAGAAATTAGGCATGTAAAGGCCATTGACATTCATCATAGAAATATCTCTTCAGCTCCCTGTTAAAAAAAATCTTCCTTTTCTAGCATGCCCCCTTCCTCATATCTTCTTTCCCCTCACCGGGTAATTCTTTTGGTATTTTCAGGTATATTGAAAGTACTCAGATTGCTATATTCAGTGACATCACAAATGCTGGAAGTCCCTTTGAAACTCATGCAATCTATAATATTTTTGATGACATTGAAAGATGCAAGCTGGAATTCTTTCAGGAAGGAAAAGGCATCAGAAATATGTCACAGAAAGTGGGAGGGAAAGAACAGGATTGCTTGGGTGCACTGAATTTGGCCCAATATGCTTAACAAGTGGAACTTGCAGTACAAGCAACATTCACAGTAGTGTTGCTGTTGTAGCCACTAGTCTGTTGCTTTCAAGGGGTATCAAAGAAGAAAGTTTTCACATTACAAACATACTTCAGTTGCCCCACATTCTCTTCTGTTTGCTAGTCTACTCACCCATGCTACTAGAGAATAGTGAAAGGCAGTGAATAATAGAGAATAAAATTACTATGTAAAAATAAATATCCAAAAATTAATTAATTAACCTGGAAAGTGAGACATTTTTATAATATGTTGCTTATACAGCAGAATGTGGAAAGGGAAAATACTTATTGGCCTAATATGGGTGCTGTAATCCTGATCCTGCAAAGAGATCTGCACAGACACCTGCCTATGAAGATCAGTTTGCAAATAGAGACCTAAAACTAGGAAAATGTAAGGCAGGGAGCTTAAAACCTAGTTGTCTGACTATCCCACAAACAGATGAGTTGTTATGTAGCAACAGTCCCATCACGGTGTATCATTTGGCTTTTGCCACTGTATATGGATCATGTGATGCTCATGTAGATAATTTAATGCCACAACAGGGCAGATAATATGACAGCCTGGTTCTACATTCATAGAAAATTTGTTCTCCATGGCCCTTGGGCATCTAGCACTAATTTTAATGTTTTTCTGGGGGTTACCAACTGAATTAGAAGCCTCGTATCTTTCCAGAACTAGCATGATAAATAAGTCGTGTGGAAAGATTTCTTCTGCTACTCACAAACTTATCATCAGCTACACCCCGGAATAGGGCTGGTCTTTCACACCCACTACCCACCTTCTTAAAGGACACTCCCATGTTTTCTCAGGGGAGTACAATAAAGTCCCTTTAAAGGTGAACAGCAACAGATTTTTTAAAAAATGGACTTATGCCTTTTTAAATAATGTATAAAAAACACCTAATTTTTTTTCTTTTTTAGATCTTAGACATATTAGGAATGTCGCATCCAGGCTTCCCTGGTTTTGCTGGGGGACATCCTGGGTATCTTCAGTCATGCATATTATGAGTTCTTATATTTTACTTAAATGGGTGGGAGTGCTGAATCTTTACTGAAGACTTATTCTCTGCAGAATTAGTCACTGAAGTTAAATAACAAAAACAAGTAAGTAAAGTTAAGTACGCGAAAAACAGATAATTTTAAACAGTCTGACTAAAAAATTCCTTTAATAGATTATAAGGCAAGAAAAGCAACCGTGATAATCTAGTATGACCTCCTGCATGACACCAGGCCATAGGATTTCCTTGTCTTAATTCCTGTTTGAACTTTCCCTTTCAGTTATTCAGCGTTTACTCAACTCTTGTGATGTCATAATTTCACTAGTTCTCCACTCACCTAAGTGTTTGTTTAAAATGCTGCGAGCAAGTTTATCCTGGTGCTATTTTAAGTAAAATAGCTTAGTGTAGACATATCCCCAGAACCTTCTGGGGAAAATCAGACCTGAATTCTAATGTGAAAGACAAAATGTAATTTTTTTAAATTAGCCCCTAATTCTTCCCCTCCACAAAACCTTTCAAGTCTATTTTTTTTTTACAACACAAAGATACAAAAAAGAACACACACCCATTTACCTCCTACTCCCCCGTTAACTTTAAGGGTGCACTAGTGTTCTGGATTTACATGCCTTCTAGCACCTCCATTACTGTCAAAGAAGAACTGGTTAATGGTAGTAAGCATGTACAGGCATTTGTTCTCCAGAGGTTTTCAGTGGACTCCTGAATGCAATGCACCTGGGATTAGATACAGCCTTCTTAATTATCCCTAATGTGGTGATCATATCTCAGGATCCTACT
Source organism: Mauremys mutica (assembly GCF_020497125.1). Classification (NCBI taxonomy): domain Eukaryota; kingdom Metazoa; phylum Chordata; order Testudines; family Geoemydidae; genus Mauremys; species Mauremys mutica. The sequence goes on from NC_059077.1 coordinate 76,406,227, forward strand.
ATCAGATATTCTTGGTTTGCAGGCCAATATCCATAAATTCTGGCATGTTCTTTGCATCTGAAATCTAGTGTCCTCGATACTTTCTTTTACTTTGGGGAGGGATAGCTCAGTGGTTTGAGCATCGGCCTACTAAACCTAGCATTGCTGAGTTCAATGCTTGACAGGGGCATTTAGGGAACTGGGGTAAAAAAAAAACTGTCTGGGGATTTGTCCTGCTTTGAGCAGGGGGTTGGACTAGATGATCTCCTGAGGTCCCTTCCAGCCCTGAGATTCTATGATCTTTCCTTGCCAAAGTTGGTGTACATAATTGTAGGTAGATCTAATAAATATATATAGTTAATACATACAGCCTATTTCTGGCTTTCTGCCACAGCCCATGGCTGTATGTGAGATTATCATCTTGTGTTGAGGAGACCTGTAACAACATAGATGATGCTATGTTTCTATGGAGAGCATATGCTGGAGCAGCATCTTTGTTGCTCTTTGAGGGTTTTTCTTAACTGAAAGAAACTGAATCTGGTTTAAATACAATTTTTAACAATTGGGTTAAGTGTCATGATGCTGACCTCAACTGACTGGTCAGTGTAGAGAAAGGCAGGTATGGTCATAGCCTGTGGTGTATACTTGAAAATAAGTGAGGGAATTATCTTTGTGTAATTCATGCAAAACAGCTATAATACAATTAATCAGGGGCAATAATTTACATGACATCAAATGGATTAAACTGTATTCTGAAAACTGGAAATTCTGAGCTTGTACCTTCTCTCTCTGGGCTCTTTTGGGATTTCTTAGATGTTATACTCTTGCATGTTTGAATTGACATACATATATGAAGCAATTCATGTTATTATAAATGCCACATATAAACATATGTGAACCTGGAGGCTTACTGGCTAATAATTACACCTGAAAGTTAACACTCGATTGAGATAACACAGGGAAGTTCACCACTTTCTTAGTTATCTTATTCCAGTTTCTTGGGATATATTATTATAAGAAAGACAAAACCTTGAAAATGTGTAAATTTTTACAAAGAGAATAACTAGAAATTTGGGACCAGATCATGCATCCCAGCTCTTCACATGTAGAGGATCTTCAGTGTGTAGGACTCCCACTTCTGTGTGGAAGAGAGAGTCATCTGCCTGCTCAGAGCCACCCATTCCTTTTCTGGACCCCATGGAGGGCTCTTATGTCTTTGCAGGTTTATCATCTGGGGAGTAGTTGACCCAAGTCAGAGTGGGGGAAGGGAATTGTCCCCAATCACTTATCTTTCAATTGTTCCCTTATTGCCCTATAACTCTGCATGGAATTCACTAAAAACTTAGTACAGTCTGGTGCTGATTCAGTTTTTTTCATGGAGCCATCTGTGTTCTGTGGGTTACCCCTTTTGAAGGGTGAGGATCCCAGTGGCAGTGGTAAATGGCAGAAGCCCTGCCAAATCAACTAGAAATGGACTGTGGAAGGACAGTAGACCCTGAAGCTACAGAGGAGGCACAGGGCCTCAGCACAAATAGTTCTGGACAACGTCTCAAGATCTGGGAATTCTGAGGGCCAAACTATCTGCCCATTTTGAAGGAGAGGCATCCCTCTCCATTAAATAATGTAGGGGGAAACTCCAAAAGAGGAACCTTCCCTCAGGTTTTTTGACAAGGAGACAGAATTTGGCCCTTTATTTTTGTAATGGGACAGTGGAAGGGTCCTGTGCAACAGATTTGCCCGACGGACTATATGTGGCTGATGCTTTGGCCCAAAATAAGGGTGGACAAATTCCATTCATAGTGTTAAATGCTAGTGAATGGACCATCCTACTTCATCCAAGGGTTCACATTGCTGAGGTCTACTTGCCAACTACAGTAGTCCCAGTGGGAAAAGTAGCATTCAGTAACACCAGGAACATATTACATACCCAGGAGGTTCAGGGTCTGACCTTTCCAGGCTCAACTAGTGGTTATCTGCACTGGGAGGTTCTAGTACATATTGAACAGGAGGACCTAACTGAAGATCAGGTACAATAACATAAGGAAGTCTTTTCGAAAGATGACACCAATTTTGTGCATAACACCTTGGACACCCATCGAATCCCCTTGGGGGAAATGGAACCAATTAAAGAGACACAGGAAGATCCCAAGCTGTCTTCCAGGAATTCAGGTGATGTGCAGGATCTGGTCTCCCGTGGCATCCTCAAAAAAAGTGATAGTCTATGGCTGTGATAGTGGTGAAGAAAGGTGGAGGTGTCCATTTCTGTTGTGATTATAGGTGATTGAACCAGGTGCCCTGAAAGGAAGCATATCTTCTTCCATGAATTGGGGACGTTTTGTGAAGGACCAAAATCTTTTCAGCATTAAACTGCACCTCTGAGAGAAGACTGCTGTCACTACCCTGTTTCTACTGTTTGAGTGGACACTGATGCTGTTTGGGCTGTGCAGTGCCCCTGCCACCGTCCAATGCTTAATGGAGAAGGTGTTGAGCAGTTGTTATATCTATGAAATTCTCCTTTTACATCTGGATAACATAATTATATTTTCCTCAGTCCTCAGATGGAGTAATATGTCCAGATTCGGTCACCACACTTTAAGAAAGATGTGGACAAATTGGAGAGAATCCAGAAGACAGCAACAAAAAGGATAAAAGATTTAGAAAACCTGACCTATGAGGAAAAGTTTAAAAAACTGGGCATGTTTAGTCTTGAGAAAAGAAGACTGAAGACAGTCTTCAAATATGTTAAGGGTTGTTACAAACAGAACAGTGATCAATAGTTCTCCATGTCCACTTAAAATAGGACAAGAAGTAATGTGTTTAATCTGCAGCAAGCAAGATTTAGGTTAGATATTAGGGAAAACCTTCTAACTATAAGAGTAGTTAAATTCTGGAATAAGCTTCCAACAGAAGTTGTGGAATCCCCATCACTGGAGGTTTTTAAGAACCTAAGGACTAACACTTGGCAGAGATGATCTATGTCCCTCAGTGCAGGGAGCTGGACCTGATGACTTCTTGAGGTCTCTTCCAGCCCTATATTTCTGTGATTCTATCCACTTGGAGAAATTGGACACTGTTTTCCAAGTTAAAAGAGCATGGCCTCAAACTGAAGCCTAGCAAATGTTGGTTGAGGAAGGAAATTCAGTTCCTAGGACACACAGTTATGTCTCAAGGTATCCGAGTAGATGAAGAAAAGACTAAAATTTTGGTTAACTGGCCTATGCCAGCTGATCTAAGGGAAGTACAACACATATTAGGATATATGACTTTAGTTTACCATTCATTCCACCACTGATGCATATAGACTTGGCTTGGGAGCTGTGCTCATCTAGAAGCAAGATGGAATGGAAAAAGTAATTGCATATGTGAGCAGCCTACTGAGAAATGCAGAAGAAATAAGAACTACAATGTGTTCAGGTTGACACTGCTTACAATGAAGTGGGTGGTGACTGAAAAATGCAAAGATCATCTGCTGTACCAAAAGTTTGTTGTCTTCATAGACCACAACCCAATGAGCTACTTGGATACTGCCAGTCTGGGAGCAACTGAACAGAGATGGGTAGCCCAGCAGGTCCAAGCAGAATGTTGATGTCCTGTCCCATACCTAGCCTAGTGGGGAGAGGTCCCAGACATTGAGAATGACAAAGACTTCCTCATGATAGTGGCAGAGGATGTGAAGATGAGTTTCTGGCCTGTAATCTCGAATCAGGAAGATCGCTCTGGAGAATTACTGGAACAAAATCTGACTCAGAAGTGCTGTAAAATCACACAGAACCAAATGGAAAAAATGTTGGGTCACAATAAGGAACTTTTGCAGGCTCCAAGCTGACAACCTATGCATTGGACCTGTCCTGACACTTTGGTTCCAGAGATACCACAGAAGTCATCCAGCAGAGCTTTTATTGGCCAATATGGCACCAGAGATTGCACAATGACTAAGCAGTGTAAGAGATGTTCTTTGTCCAAACACCCGTGTCCCTGTGAGAGACTCACAATAGGATGTATAAATGTAACTAGTCCACTGGAGATAGTGGCTCTGGACTACACATTACCATGCAAAACATTTGATGGGTTTGAGAATGTATTGGTGCTGACAGATGTTCTATGTTCACATGTTTTACCATTGCAGTACCCACACTGGATCAGACTGCACATACAATGGCTAGACCCCTGGTACAACATCAGTTTGGATATTACAGATGTCCAGCATGTCTGCACTCCAATCAAATTTGGAACTTCAAATCCAGTGTGATAGCAGAGCTGTGTAAAATGTATAACCTTGCTGACAATCCCTTATCATCCATCAGGGAACAGGGATTGTGAAAGGTTCAACCATACCATATATAAGATGCTCTGGACTATGCAATCTGAACAAAAGCAGAGATGGAAAGACCATCTTCCTGAATTGGTTCTGGCAAACAGCAGCCACCTGCACTCATTGACGGGTTACGCGCCATTCTGTCTGTTGTCTGGGAGAGATCCAAGGCTGCCCATGGATGTGGGCTGGGTATCAGCTTGACCTGAGGTTGAAGTTGAAGTACTGGATGAATGGGTCCACAAACACCACTGGAAGTTCATGTTGGCTTGTGACCCTTGCTTGAGAAGTGTCAGAAAAAGCAGCTTAGTCTTGGAAAAGGGGCTATGATCATAAGTCTCACAGAGCCATCATCAACACTGGTGACCAAGTGCTAGTCAGGAACCACAAGTCAAGGGGCCAGAATAAAATAGGGAGTAGATGGGAAGCAGTTACCCACATAGTGCTCAGACACAACAGCCTGGAGTTGCCCATATATACTATATGGCCAGAGAAGGGTGGTTTAGAGAGAGCAATACACAGGGATCAGCTCAAGTTATGCCCTTTACCTCCCAAACCAATAAGACAGAGGGCCCCAGCCAACCCAGTATGCTCAGAAACATATGTGATAGTGTCAGAAAGAAGGAGAAATGGGTCCCTTACACATATACCATTGAAGCAGTTGCAAATTCTGAGCCAGAGTTGGCAGTTGTGAATGGGTGGCCACAGAAGATGAACCTGTAAGTGATGAGGCTGAGGGAGAGCTAGATGGGGCTTCTGAGGCAGTCAGGTTAGGGGCTCCAAAAGACCTACCTGTTCCACTAGGACTGTCGTACCAACCCGGTATCTCAATGATGAGCAGAAGTGTTTTTGTGTACAGGAGGGGTGAAATATAACTGTAATACCTAACTTCAGTTGTATATAATCCATTTCAGTATCCTATGTTTTGATTCCCCCCCAAAAACATGGTCATGGACATTATTAACTTTGCTAATGCCTTACTCAACTGTCTGTACAGTGACTGCTTGGGCAGAGTGGTGAGCATGGATTTTCAAGGACAATGAGATACCTGCTGTACTGTGGTCCCTCCACCCCACTCCAACGTGTTATGTGATATATTGTACATGAGGCCAGGGGGATAAGTTTTGAAAAGCCCAGAGGAATGTAATGGTACCGTTGGCCCCTTACAAAAACTTGGTGGGGTTTTTTTGATTGGCCCTCTGCCTATACAAGGGAGACAAAGGAAGGACTGAGAAGGAATCAGGATCCTCGAACTGAAAGAACCTCTGGCCAATCTGAGAGCTCCACATCAGGGCCAATGGGAAATAGACAGTACTCTAAATCAGTCTAATTGACCAGGCAGCCAGGCCAATTAGGGAGCCCAGCTCAGGTCCTGGCCTCTGTGTGTGCTGGGGGAAGGACAGATAGAGCAGCACAAGGCAGGATGAGGAGCTGTGGCTGGAAGCCAGGAGGAGAAAAGCAGCATGAGAGGCTGGAGGGAAGCTGCATAAACACACAGTGAAAAGTGTAAGGCGGGGGGAAGTGGCTTGACCTGGCCCCAGCATGCTCTGCTCTGCTGTGCTCCTCTGGCACCCTGCCTTGGGGGAGCAGGGGGAAACTGCCCCCCAATGCTCATCGATGGCGTGGCTGGGAGCCGGTGGGGCGCAGTGGGCTGAGTCTGGGTCACTCCACTTCCCGCCGCCCGGTGAGTGCAGGGCGCACCCGAGCTCTGCTGCAGTCCCCCAGGACATAACTCTGGGGAAGGGGTGGAGTTGGGGCGGGGCAGGGGTAGAGCAGGGGTTGGGGGCTATGTGGGGAAGGGGTGGAGTGGGCACAGGGCGGGAGCGGGGGTAGCTTTCCTGGCCAGCTCAGCCAGCCGGGGGATCGGGCTGGCTGCTGGAACAGCACGCAGCTGCATAGGGCACCAGGAAATTTAGGGCAATTTGGTGCCCCAAATTTCCTGGTGCCCTACACAGCTGCATAGTTTGTGTATGGGTAAGGACGGCCTTGGCTGTGATGGCCCTCAGGGAGAGAGGGAATTTGGGTTGCAGCCTTAAACACAATCACAAAGTGTTCTGGGGCTCAGCAGGCTTGGCCCTGCTAGTATAGCCTTGCTAAGTAGATCGGGGAAAAGGAAACCCCCTACTATTGTCTCACCCCTTCCCACATTCAGCCTGTTCCTCTGGATAATGCTGGGGTGGTGAGAGATGGGTTGCTTATTGTCCCACTGAGATAACTTGGTCCCATTTTAGCACACCACTGCCTCAACTCATATTTTTAAAATTTGAGAGTGTGACTTCTGGAGAAAACAGTATAATCTGCACAAAGACTTTAATTCTGCTTTTCTATTAACACAAAGGATCATTGATTCCTTTGCAGTTATTTGCAGTTTTTTCACAGAAAGACCTTTTAGTAGACTCCTCCTTCCTATTTCTCTTTTTTTTAAATGCAGCATGGAAATACACAGGATGAAACACCATTTTTTTACTTTTTTCAATGGAACGTAAAACTTTGTATAGTCTCCTCTGCATGTAATATATGGAAACCCCTCTGATGAGAATGTCAAATGGAGGAATTTACCAGTGGCACAGGCGCTGTGTGTATAAACTCACTGTTTAGCCTACTTTATAATAGAGCTTTAGTGCTGCTTTAATCCATGCCACATGCAGATGACCTGAGTAAACCCTGCGGGAAGACAGAAGCCTTGTTGTGTGCATGTGAAACAGTTGCTCAGAATCTGATGTACAGCTGTGGCCTGACTTGTTTGGAAGTGAAGAGTAACTTGATCTTTTAATCTTTTTTTTTTTTCCCCAGACAGATACTGTAAATAACAACTGTTTCTGAAGAGTACCTGCCAGTGAGATTGAAACATTTTTTAAACTGTAGGCGTTATTTTAGTAAAAACGATTGATTGCCTGGTGTGAAGAGTTTTGATTTTATTTTTTAGTTATTGCAAAATTTAGAAATAAAATGATTAGAAGCATAGAATTATTTTTCTTTGGTATGTTCAGGCAACTGTATTGGGCCTGATATTCTTCTCACTTATACCAGAATAAATGTGGAGTCAATGGAGTTACAAAGTAACTGAGGTAAGTGAGAAGAACAGGAGGCACGCTATCCCTTTTTAATGCACTGTACAATGTGTGAACAAATGCTATTGTGGAATCTAAACATTGCAAAGCTGCTTCCAAAGTCCATACAATTGGTCTCTTCTAGTGGAACATTAAAGGAAAAATGCTGAACTTCTTACTCGGTCTCCAAGTCTGCTGAATATGTACAGCAGTATAAGTGTATTTATGCTTTATCATTGTGATGGATGAAAGGCACTACATTCTGTAAGTCTCTGGGACAAAGGGGAGATTTGGCCCATTGTTGTTACCCTGAGCTACCATAGAACCAGTGCTACATTTATATGATGGCTAAGCCTTGGTATGTTAAAGAAGGAGATTTGATATTTCTTATGATGAGAGGTCAGGCCATATGAAAGTCATACTCACTAGTTCTGGAAAAGCTGCATATAACCCACAGAGGAATATATTATTAATTATTATAGCAGAATAATAAATAAAGATAAACATTTTGATTTGTGATAATAAAAAGACACAGAGAATACATTGAGATACTTGTTCACTCTAATGGCTCCAGTTTGCTGCCAGTAGTTTCTTCCATCTCCAACATCCATCTGTTCCCTCCACTACAACCTAGAGAGCCATAATGAGACTTAATCTCTTCATTGAAACACTTTCAATTAATTTTCTGCAATTTTAATACACATTTTAAGACCAGACTTCTTTTCCCATAACTACAGTTCTTGTCAAATTGTGTTATGCATGAATAACATAAAAGCTTAAAACATGTTTTCCATTATGGGCGAACCGCAAAGGTTTAGTGGCTTGGTTAAGCATCCCAAAGTTTTGGATACTTTTCCATACTTCTAAAATATTTGAGGACTCCACGCCTATGACCTTTCAGACTGTCTTCTTTCCTATGCACACCTTTTCCTTGCAGATCTCAGATTTTCCAACCCTATTTTGGTCTGCAGTAGGTCATTTTAAGAAAGTGAATCATCCTCTGTTGAACAAAGTCATATTGGGAAGCAGCCATGAAACACTTTCTCCTCTGGCAGTGAACTACCTGAGGAAAGATGCAAGCCAACCTTGTCTTTCTTCCTTTCCTTAGATGGCTGGTTTTTGGAATGAACAAGTAGTTTCCTTGCTAGAATCCACTGCAGTCAGTGGAGCTTGCATCCTAGAATGCAACAACTTCTTCTTGGCCTTGCCAGAATCTCTTATGGGGATTTCAGAATTGCTCCTGTTTGCACCAGATGTGTTTGTCTCCAAGTGAAATCCCAAAGCTTTAGTATACCCGGCTTTCCTTTTCGGCATCGTAGGATGTAAGTTAGTTCACTGTAGTTAACATCTTGAAAAGTAAATGGAAAAGTAATTAAATGAAAGAGCAGAAAACAATGCAACCCAAAAAGCATCTTTGCCTCCTCATATACTCCCTGTGACAGAGTGCAGGGTGCAAACAGGAGAGCCTGCACTCTGATCACTCTAATAGTAATTAATTCCTCAGTAGGCAGCTGATGGTGGTAATTAGCTCAGCTGGGCAGCCTGATTGAGTAATTGCCCCATCAACCCTGGGCTGATAAAAGAAAGGTGAAGGAAGGAAGAAAGGAAGGAATAAATAGCGCTAGCTGAGTTTAGCCAGACAGAGGCTCAGAACAGGGAGTCTTTCTGTTACCCTCAGGCCCTAGTGAGAGGGCCAGAAGCTAGTTGAATATTGTAAATAGGCTGTTGCACAAGGACTGTTGTGAAATTGATGGAGGGAACACAAAATAAAAAGACATGGTGAAGGCACAACCATGGGGGTCTGGGCAGTTTTTGCGGCAAGAAGGCAAGAGAGGAGCCACGCTCTGTGACATTGCTCAATCCTGTTTTTTTTTTAAAGGCCTCTTTTGTAGAGTTGATTGAATTCTCTTGATTCCTGTTGAAGTAAATGAGAGTTGAGGGCACTTAGCATCTCTCAGGATTAAACCCCAAACTCATACATCTCATGACTTTGATAATGGTATTACACACATGGCTACTTTCACTGAGGCTGGAAGGTGTATTGGAAGCAGCATGATCCCATGGATAGACCACTAAACAAGAGGTCAGGAGACTTTAGTTCTATTTCCAGCTTTGTTATTGACCTGTTGTGTGAACTTGGCCAAGTGACTCCATCCCTTTGTGCATTAGTTACCTGTTTTGTAAAATCTGGATAAAAATATTTACATTCTTTATAAGGAACTTTGAGAACTATTTTATGAAAAGTATTGTATAATTTATCTTGAAGGTGTGGTTTAGTTAAACAAATAAAATCCACCAATTGCAGAAATAAGGGGAGTTTTAAGAAAAGCAGATGTTGTACAAGACACGTGGGAAACGGGAGAGAGACTACAGGGGTGGAGAGGCAAGGGAACTTGAGCCACAATATAAATTAGCTGGTGCTTAGAGCAGTATGAAACAGTCTTGGAGCTCTGATTTCTCTAACTGTTCAACAAAGACATTCTAGTAGTGACAGACAACACTTCTGCTATGGCCCATATCAATAAGCAAGGAGGAGCTTTCTCAGAAAGAGGCCACTCCCCTACTCTTCTGGAGGAGAAAAATCCCACATCCCCATGTGCCCTGTACTTGAAAGTGAAACTCCATCGCAGCAGACTTGCCCATCAGGACATTGATATATTGGGCCGAATGGAGTTTCAATCTTCTGATCATGGGCAGACTGACAGTGGATTTCTTCACTTCAAGTTACAATAGTAAGACACCTAACTTCCTTTCCAGAAAACTGGATCAACCGTCCATAGCAATAGATATTCTCTCCCAGAGCTGGCCATGATCACTTCTCTACACATTCCCACCCACCTACATACTCTCCAGAACAATGCACAAAATCAATAAAGAGGCGGCAATAACAATAATAATAAACTCCATCGCTCAGAAGGCCAAGGTTCTCTGTCCTTGTCAATATGGCAGCTTTCCCATTCACTTTCTTTCCTCACAATAGAAACATACTATCTCATGGGGGAGAGGGATAGCTCGGTGGTTTGAGCATTGGCCTGCTAAACCCAGGGTTGTGAGTTCAATCCTTGAGGGGGCCACTTAGGGATCTATGGCAAAAAATTGGTCCTGCTAGTGAAGGCAGGGGGCTGGACTCAATGACCTTTCAAGGTCCCTTCCAGTTCTAGAAGATTGGTATATCTCCAATTATTAAATCATTCCTGTATTTTAACAAGAAAGGCTGACAGTTAAGGAAGAAAGGGTATGTACTTGGATAAGCTAATAAACATTTTGCTAGGATCAAGGAAGGCATGGACTAATAGCATGTGCTCCACAAACAGGAAAAGTTCAATTGCTGAAATAAGGAATATAATAGAATATCTGCTAAGGCCAGAGGAGGCAGGCCATGGAATTCCCACCAGGTGTCTGATCATGGACCTAAATCTTTAATCTCTAAGGTATAAAGTAGCAGCTCTATCCAGCATATTGGAGCCAACAGACTGGAGGAATATTTCACTTCATCATGGCATCAAGAGATTTCTCAGAGTGGTGTCCCTAATTATCCCTACATTGTGTGCATAGAACTCTCCAGGGGATCTCAGTTTGATTTTAAATATCTTCACAAAGCACACAATCCAATTGTTTGGGAAGATGTCTCTACTTGCTATCAATCAAGTTGGCCTTCCTCATAGCTATCAATCTCAAAAAGAAGAATGTCAGAGCTGGGAGCATCATACAGCCATGATGTTGTACCTTTCACAAGGAGTAAGTAACAGAATTAGTTCAGCTTTCATCCCAAAACTGAGCACCCAGTTCTACAGGTTGCAAGAGATAGTACCACCTTAATTCTCACCAAAACCTTCTCATCTATCAGAACAGCTCTGGATAGCCAGTGAGCTCTCAAGATTGAATGCACAAAGACTTTTCAGAAGTCTAATACGCTGTGTCATATAATCAAACAGCCAAGGGCAAGAAAGCCTCAAAGACTTCAGTTTCAAGATGAATCATAGAATATTAGGGTTGGAAGAGACCTCAGGAGGTCATCTAGTCCAACCCCCTGCTCAAAGCAGGATCAACACCAACTAAATCATCCCAGCCAAGGCTTTGTCAAGACAGGCCTTAAAAACCTCTAAGGATGGAAATTCCACTACTTCCCTAGGTAACCCATTCCAGTGCTTCATCCTCCTCCTTGTGAAATAGTGTTTCCTAATATCCAACCTAGACCTCCCCCACATCAACTTGAGACCATTTCTTCTTGTTCTGTCATCTGCCACCACTGAGAATAGCCTAGCTCCATCCTCTTTGGAACCCCGCTTCAGGTAGTTGAAGGCTGCTATCAAATCCCCCCTCACTCTTCTCTTCTGCAGACTAAATAGCCCCTGTTTCCTCAGCCTCTCCTCATAAGTCATGTGCCCCAGCCCCCTGATCATTTTCGTTGCCCTCCACTGGACTCTCTTCAATTTGCCCACATCCTTTCTGTAGTGGAGGGACCAAAACTGGATGCGGTACTCCAGGTGTGGCTTCACTAGTGCCAAATAGAGGGGAATAATCACTTCCCTCGATCTGCTGACAGTGCTCCAACTAATACAGCCCAATATGCTGTTGGCCTTCTTGGAAACAAGTTCACACTGCTGACTCACATCCAGCTTCTCATCCACTGAAATCCCCAGGTCCTTTTCTGCAGAACTGCTGCTTAGCCAGTCGGTCCCCAGCCTGTAGCGGTGCATGGAATTCTTCCTTCCTAAGTGCAGGACTCTGCACTTGTCCTTGTTGAACCTCATCAGATTTCTTTTGGCCCAATCCTCCAATTTGTCTAGGTCAGTCTGGACCCTATCCCTACCCTCCAGTATATCTACGTCTCCCCCCCCAGTTTAGTGTCATCTGCGAATTTACTGAGGGTGCAATTAATCCCATCATCCAGGATTATTGATAAAGATGTTGAACAAATCAAATGGAACAGTGGAGAAGTATACAGAGCAAAGAGTTTGATTCTTCATTCAATGGACAGGGCTCTCTCTCTGAAGCTTAGTAGCAATGTGGGCAGAAAGATCATATGCTCCATATATTGAAACTTGTAAGGTGGCTGCATAGTTCTCTGTTCTTACTTTCACAGAGTGTTATAAAATAAAATGTAGGCAGGAAAACTAGCCATTAGGCCTCCCAAAATGGGTAATTGGGTACCTCTATGGCCATTTCAGTGCTCAAACTGAAAATGGTGACCTAACTGAGGTGAAAAAAAAAATCAAAATATGGACCATGTCTCTAATTAATAAACTATTTACTGAAATGAGATTGATACCTTTTTAATGTGTCACCTCCCACCCTCTATCTTTATATACAAATTTGATTCATAAGAATAAAAGACCACAAAATGTAATATAGTAGTTCTTTGTTGTCCCAGGAGTTGGTTGTTGATCTACAACGACATCAAAACAGTGCTACACAACTGTAAGCAAACATGAAACTTAGTCCCATTTGGCATTGTGGATTGCTGACTGTTCTCCTTAGACACAATCTTATAAAATGTGCATGTAAATTATTATAGCTCTTACTTCTGAAACCAGTAAATGTTTCTAATAAAAAAAAATAATCAACCACCCACCGCATAACTCTTTACTGAATGAACCTGGGCCAAGAGATACATTGTTTTAACTGACCAACAGCAGAAGCCGTAACAGATAAGGTGCTAATACCAGTTGGGCTATAAGTTATACGTTTATTTATGCAATGTGCCTGTTTTTGGCAGAGTCTCTGACGCATACACTCCAGTCAATCACAGTAAAGTGCCAAATAACAGATGTGGCAATTAAGCTGAAGAACTCTGTCTCTCTCTTTTAATTTTTATTACAGAGAATAACAAAGTACCTCATTAAACCCACCATCATAGAGATTTTTGAATTTGGTGTACAAATGTCTGTAAAAATCAGATCACTGAATAGGGTTCATTGTTAATGTAGGTGCTTTGTCAGACAATGTGTGAATAGACCATTTTTGTAATGACAGAATGCTTTTGGTGCTGCTGCCCTTTTGCAGCCAGTAATGGAAAGAGATGCAGATTTAAAGAATGCAACATGTGTCATATAAGGATCACGGTTTTGGGATTTAAGTCCTTCTGCTCATGTTAATAAAAAATGCAGTCTCAATTCTTCTAGCTTCAAATTACGCTGCTTGCAGCAGGAATTAGCTTCAGACTTCACTTTTAGAAAGGTTTCAGATAACCTGAAACCAAAGTAAATTAACATATTTTAATAAGGGAAATTATCTAGAAAAAATATTAATTACAACCAAAGGGGTCTTTCTTTGATTGTTACAGTTTCTAAGGCAAGTGCCTTCATTAGTTTCCTTTCATGATGAACCAGGCTCTGTTTTTAAAGCAGAGCCGGGTTCATCATTAAAGGAAAAGGATGTAAGGATTTAATGATTTGGGACATCTTTAAAAAAATGTTTTTTGTAGTAAGAGAAAAACTGAAAGTGATGTAAATCACAACTGGAAACTTTGATATTAAATCACTCTTAATTATCAAAACATTTTTATGCATAATATGTAACGTTGTTTACTTTGCCATTGGTGGAAGGGACATCTTTTACTACTCCCAATCCCTAATATTAAAAAATTATATTTTTCAGAGTTTAAATTCATTCACTAACATTTCTCTTTATTCTACAAAAAGCAAAATTTTACTTTCAGGAGAATTTTAAAAAAGCCCTTCGAGGCTCTGAATTTTCTTATGTTCAGCTGATTTTACAGCAAACCAGTTGTTAATGTTGTTATTGGCCTGCAGGTGTTAAGGGCTCACAACTAGGAAAATTAGACCAATTTACCTTGCCACCCTGTGTTAATGAGGCTTGAATATGACCTTGCAAATCAAACAAGTCAGTAAGTAAATATGTAAAGGTCTAGGTGATTTCGGGCAAGGATCATATAGGGATATATAGTTTTCAGTACGGAAGACTCATAGAATAAAATTAAATCTTGCCTGTGATTCCACATGTAAACCAGGAGGGACAAAGATGCATGCAAGAGGAATCATCACGTAAACAGAGGTTCATGAATGTGGTGCCTGATGGCAAGAGTGTGTAGACAAACATCGCAGTGAAAGGCGATGGGTAAGCAGGGAAAATGGGTATAACTCTGATCTAGCAAGTGCACATGCTGTTCACTATAGCACTCTTCATTCAGCACAGTTAGCAGTAAGTGAAGTGAAGAAGTGAAAAGAACTTCAAGTGCTGGTGAGTCAGCCTAGTGTGTAACATCCTGCCTCTTAGGGTACGTTTACACTACCTGCCGTATTGGCGGGTAGCGATCGATCTATCGGGGATCGATTTGTCACGTGTAGTGTAGACGCGATAAATCGATCCCTGATCGCTCTCCCGTCGACTGCTGAACTCCAGCAGTGCGAGAGGCGGAAGCCAAGTCGACGGGGGAGCCGTGGCCGTCGATCCCGCGCCGCGAAGATGCGAAGTAAGTAATTTTAATTGGATCTAGGATATGTCGACTTCAGCTACGCTATTCTCGTAGCTGAAGTTGCGTATCTTAGATCGATCCTCCCCACCCCCCAGTGTAGACCAGGCCTAAATCTTGGTCCTATTGAAATCTCTTGGCAAAATTCCCTCTGATTTCAATGGGAACAGGATTTGGCCCTTAATATTTACTGATTTGTTAAGTAATTTTAAGTAGCAAAAAAGGACCTTTCAGTTTTGCATGTTAGTCACTCTGATTCTGAGGCAAAAAAAGGTAGTTTCCCTTGTGGGGGGAAATGAAGGAATGGTGCCCATTTTAATCTTTGTGAATGAGTGCCTGATTGCATGTAATGCTCATTAATTTCTTCATACCTTTTCTCTTGGCAATGTGGGCAAATACATTTCTGGGTTACCCAGACTTCTACATCAGTGTACTGTGGTATAATGCTGACATGAGGGGGATCTTCTGTAATGAATCATAGATTGCTTTGAACTAGATTCCTAAAGGTATAAAGAAAGGCTTATAATAAATGCACTGAACTGCTCAAAAATTTCATAGATTCTTAGAATGAAATGGCACTCATAGTTAATTTTTAACATATTTTTTTCATTTTAAGTCACAGCATTTGAATGTTAAATTCTGTAATAAAGTATAGTGATGAGAGTTTGTGGGAGCCATATTCTCAATATATGTCAAGAATGCAGAGTCTATTTTATATAAAATAATACACTCTCTTTTGTGTAGTGTTTTCTATTCAGATAGTATTCTTGGATGATTTAACAAGTTAAATGCAGTGATACAGTACTACAGCTAAACTTTTAAACATATGATAATAGGTAGAGTGAAATTAAGGGGCATAAGCAAATGAGGTGTCCATAGATGAGATTTTGAAAATATGTCAATGATGGAGGAATGGAGAGTATAGAAGAAAGGCTCTTACAGCTGGTGAGAGCTGCAGAGAAGAAGGATCTTGCATTAGCAATAATGAGATATATAAAGGGAAAGAGAGGAAGCTAGTGATAGATGTGTGGATGAACCTGGAAGAAAGTGGGGAAGGGGGAGAGAGAGAGAAAGTGTCTTAAAGAATGTCAGAGCAAGACGACAGAGGTATTTTAAAAGGAAGGGGGATAAGTTTGAATTGGATCCTAAAATGAAGAAGGAGCTAGAGGAGTTGTCTGAGCAAAGTGGTTATACTCTTTTATATATGGTGAGAAGGCTGCCAGTGGCATATGCTGAAATCTGGAAAGTTGGGACCTGAGCAGGCCATAGAAGAGGGGGTCAGAATAGTCAAGATAGAAGAAATGAAGGCAGGAATTAGGATTTCAGCAGAGCTGGAGTTGAGGAATGAGTGTACATGGTCAACCACAGGATTTTCTTGGGCAACTTGTCAGCAACCACAAGGTGTTCATAGTTCTATTCAGAAATTCAATATTTTTATCTCCTATTTCTTTTATGGGATGGTAATCCCAAAGCATCTGAGGTTAGATTTATCCTCAACAAATTATTCTGACTGAGAGTATGCCAAAGATGGGACACATGGCGCTAGACCAGACTGAATTTTCCCGTATCTTGTTATTCTGCACTGTAACCACTAAATCACAATTCTTCACATACACAAATAACAAATTAAAAGCATGCATTTCTTTAAAAGCATAGATCTGGTTATTCCAGAACAATACCACCACTATTCAATCATTCCCAGTCACAAAAAGTCATTCTCGGTGCAATGTAAGGCCATACCTTCAGCAATTCTGGAAGAAATTGTGCCCATGCTACAATTTTCACTGGGAAGCTGCAATATGTGGGCCTCTCCATGTTTGGCAAGAACTGCTGGCTGTTGAGGAGGGAAGACAGGAAATGGACTCACTCCTTTTGGCATTACATGATTCTGGGAAACCTAGGAGGGAGCAGTCTCTGTGCTTGAGGATTCTCAACGACTGTGACCATGTCTGACTGCTCCACTGCGGCAATAGAGGGGAAGCTTCTTGCAACTTTCTCTTCCTTCCTTATGCAACTGCCCAAAGCCCAGTCACATGCTGATCCTTTGTGTTTACACTCCTTAAATACTGGTAGATGCATATCATACTCTTTCTCCCCTCATCATTTAACTAACTGTGCTATTTAGTTCTCGTAATCTTCACTCATGAATCCATCATTCCGGTCCTTGAATAATTTTTGTGCTTCTTGAACTCCCTCCAGTTTGCCATCTTTCTGAAATGGAAGCTGTCCAAATTGTGTTCAGTATAGTAAGTACGCTGTCCTTAGAGCCATATACAGCGGGACTATCCTTTTCCTGTTTTGTGTTATGATATTTTGCCCATGCAGCCCGAAATCTCATTAGCTTTTTGGCTGCTGTAACATATTGCAAGTTCCTATTTAATTTGCAATCCAATATCACCCTAGGTCTCTTTCAGCATTATTGCCTTTCAAGTATTCTCATCCTATTGAACATCTCTGTTTTGGATTATCCCCCTTTCCAATATGATTCTCATTTTGTAATTGTTTGCCTGAATTTTTGACTTCTCTATTATTTCTCTGTCCTCACAGGTGTTTGCAATATCTTTCAATGTAGTAACATCTGTGAATTTAATTAATATGCCACTTACCTTTTCCCTCCAGATCATTGATAAAGATGTTAAATAAAACTGAACCTAACATTGATCCTAGTAGTGCCTCACTAGAAACCTCTCAATAACATGCTGCCATTTATTTACATTTGCCTTCGTTTACAGTCCTTCAGCCAGTTTACAGTCCATGTGACAATGATCATATAAGAAGTAAATTCATATTTGTTTTACAAGCAAGATTTTCTGAGTCACTGCATCAAACTCATTTTTAATCTCCACATATAAAACATATACTGCGTTACATTCTCTTCATCCATTAATTTTGTAATGTGACTATGAAAAACCCAATTGTTTTTATTGATTACAAGTTAGCATGAGACTAATAATTGCTGACAGGATGGGGTCAAATTCAAGTTTTGATAAGTTGTTTTGGTTTTATTGTTGTTTTAATTAAGGTTTGTGTCCCTGGCAAGGAAAGACACTTTTTAAAAAAAGATGCTCTATGTCACGTGATGCTGCCTTACATTTATTTTGTGCCTTATCCCAAAGAGCTTTACAAACAAATAGGGAATATAGCAGAGGAACTAACACCTCTAGGGTGAAATGATTTAACGTTACACTAAACACTACACAATGAGTTAGGAAAGGAAGCAAAGAATACTTTACCCTAGTGGAACTGAAGTGGGTATTTAAAATACATAGATTACAGCTACCAACAGAATTTGATGCTAACCTTGCTATTTTGGCAAAAAGTACCATGAACTCTTTAGGTGATACTCAAGTTCTGTCTCTCATCTGGGGACATTTTCAGGAGCACAGTCTTCTATCACCTAATGCTATTCTGCGGCATTGGCTTAGTCCTAAACAATAGGGATTGAGAGAGAGGAGGGCCACCTCCTAAATCACCAACACCATACTCAATATTGATTGTACAATTTGTAAACACAATGTGAAAATGAAAGTATGATGAACAAGAGGTTATTTCTTTTTAAAATAACATCATCTGCTATCATATGTGCAGGATGGCTGTGTACAAATGTAATACAAGGGAATGCAATGTGTCATGTTGTATAGAGTGGCTCACAACTGTGAGTGCCAACTTCAGCGCTGACACCCCAAACCGGTGGTATGTTCTATAATTAGATTTCACCAACATAGTAGCAAATGTGAACGCCTGAATCACTATATGAGTCTTACTCTAGAGTCACAGACAGTCCCCTTGGGAACTGCAGTCTATCTGGCAACCCAGGCAAGCTGGATTTAGTGATAAATTTAGTGATCTATGGTTCCAAAAGGTGACAGAGTTGTAGTAATCTCTCAGTACTGAATATCTTTTGAAGACTAAACCAGGTTGACCTTGGGGATCTCTGCTTCTGTTTCCTAGCTTCAGGCCAGTGAGAGTCCAAAGAGCAAAGACATGAAGAATTTTCATGTCGGCTGTCTTTATTTTCTTCTTCCAGAATTAAAGTTGATGGGACAGGCTTCCTTGTACATAGCTGCTTTACAGATGTGTGAAGGCAATTAGCCCAAGCTTCATATTTTGATGCTTCACAATGGCGCACTTAGTTTTGATACAAACAACAAGGAGTCCTTGTGGCATCTTAGGGTAGGTTTACACTTACCTTCCGGGTCGATGCGGTGAGTTCGACTTCTCGGAGTTCGAACTATCGTGTCTGATCTAGACGCGATAGTTCTAACTCCGGAAGCGTTGCGGTCGACTCCGGTACTCCACCACTGCAAACGGCGGTGGCGGAGTCGATGGGGGAGCCGCGGAGTTCGACCCCGCCGCGTCTGGATGGGTGAGTAGGTCGAACTAGGGTACTTCGAATTCAGCTACGCTATTCACGTAGCTGAATTTGCGTACCCTAGTTCGACCCCCCTTCTTAGTGTAGACCAGGCCTTAGAGACTAACAAATTTATTTGGGCATAAGGTTTCATGGGCTATAACCAGGGGTGAAAGTAAGGTGGTACTGGCCAGTATGGCATACCGGTAAAAAGTGGCCGCTGGTACCGGTTCCTACCACTTTACTTTAAAGCGCTGCTGCTTTTGTGCCCCCCGTCAGTGGCCCTGCTGGGTTCCTAGTGGCAGGGCTGCCAATGGAGGAGCACAAAAGGGGCAACAACATTAAAGCGCTGCCGCGGCAGCACTTTAAGTAGGGTTGTTAAGCACTACCGCGGCAGCACTTTAAGCAGGGTCTTTGCCGTGGCAGCGCTTTATTGTCACTGCCCCTTTTGCCCCCCCCCAGGCTGCCAACAAGGGGGAGAGGAGGGCAGTAAAAGAAGCAGCTGCCCCGGGGCAGGCCATTTAAAAGGGCCCAGGGCTGCTGCCACTGCTACGGTAGTGGCAGCAGCGGCAGGATCCTCGGGCCCTTTAAATTGCTGCTGGAGCCCCGGGTGGTGCAGGCCAGATAGCCTGGAAGGGCTGGGGGATGCTGATCCTCAATTCCGCCAGCTTCCTCCCAAGGCCCCGCCCCTTCTGGGGGTACCAGAGCTGGCTCCTGTACTGGTAAGTTTTCAATTTTACTTTCACCCCTGGCTATAACTCACTTCATTAGATGCATGAGGTGAAAAATACAGTAAGCAGGTATAAATATTCAGCACATGAAAAGATGGGAGTTGCCTTACCAAGGGGGCGGGGGGGGGGGAGGGTCAGTGCTAAGGAGGCCAATTCAATCAGGGTGGATGTGGCCCATTCCCAACAGTTGACAAGAAGGTGGGCTGGGGAACCACTCCTTCTCCTGGGTTTACAAGTTCAGAGCAGGCATTTTTACAGTTATAAAGCAAAACTTTTGTATTACCTTACAGCATGGGCTATAGATATTACAAGTAAGGTTAATGCATTCAGCAACTTACAAGTGTTTTATAGAGTCTAAACATCCTTACAAGTCCAACACCTATCTTGAACAGGAGAACTGGTCTGATTTCCAGTTATGAATTTGTCAGTGCTCAGCCTTGGCAAGAGCTGGCACCTAGTTTACCAGTTTCACAGAGTGCACTATAGATGATTAGAAAGTTTCCAAACAACCTATACAATATCTGTGCTAAAGGACAGAAATGAACAAAAAATATCTGACTGATTAGAACAAAGCAGATATTACAAGTTCCTTTCCCAATTAAATATATGTTTCTGTTGCATGTTTCATGCTGCAGAGATAAAAGTGCTTTTGCAAAATTGTGGGAAAGCTATATCAGCATTTCCCTTGCTCTTCAGTCCAGTGTGTCATGTTAGCAATCGTATCATACTATAGCTCTGTTGCTTTGCAGTTCTAATACTGCTTAATTCACCAACAGCATTTGATTCTGCTAACCATAAAATACTTCTCCACTGCCCTGAGCAGCTTCTGCTTCTTTCATGGTTTTCATTATTTTAGCTTTTGTCCCCCAACCTCACCCAACATTTACATTTTGTTAAGATAGACTAGAGTATAATGGTTAGAGCAGAGAACTGTGAGTAGGGCCTCCATTTACCAATCTGTAAATGAGGAATGTTTGCTTTCCTTTCCTTTTTTCTACTTCTGATCCTGAACTTAATTTAAAAAAAAGGTAACTACCTGCCAGGTATAGTAATATTACCTACCACTCTGGGGTTTTGAGGTTTTCTTAATTAGGTCCAGATTATTAAAAGTGGGTGCAGTGGGCACATCTACAAATCCCAGATTTGTGTGCACAAATCAGGTATAGTAACAGTGACCTGGGACAATTACATACCACCCTGCCTCCCGGGCGCTTCTGAGAGGCAGTACTTCCCCTCTCACAAGCACAGAGTCTGAGTGTAGCAAAATCCTTTTAATAAAGGAGGGAAACAGTGCGGCATTATGTTGTGGAAACACCACTAACAGGATTCATAACACAAACCATGAGTAAAAGACCCACCCCCAAGTAAGTTTGGCAGTATCCTTTTCCCATCAGGGTCTTAAATCCAGCAACCCAAAAGCTCACCCAAAAAGTCCAGCACCCCAAAAGTCTCTTGAGTCCAGCAACCCAAAAATCACCCAAAAGTCGAACAACCCAAAAGTCTCTGTCCCTGAGTTCAAAAGTTTATCTGCAGAGTTTTACCTCCCAGCCTAGAGGGGAGGCACAGCGGTGTAAAGGGGCAACTTACGTGGTCCGAGGCCGACTGCCCCGCCGCTCCATGGGGTTCTGCTGCAGCCTTTACCACGAGCCACGCCACCAGCCGCTCCACCCCTCCAGCCATTCCACAAACTGCTCCGCTCCACCAGCTGTCTTGCAAGCTGCTCCAGTCCACCAGCCACTCAGCAACATAGGTTCAGCCACCCACCACAGCAATCAGTGATTTCAGTGCTTAGAGATTTCAGCTTGTAGTAGGGGAGCCTCAGTGCTGGTGCACCATTGTCCCAACGTGAATTCAGCTCAGGAGCCTGTAACTAGACTCCTAATAGAATTAAAATTAGCTCTAATATTCCACAGTAGAGAGAGAGGAAGAGATGCAATTGTCATTTCAAAAGGGCCCATACCATCAGGTACAAATACCTGTCCCCAGCCTCTCTCAATTCACTAGGTTTTGGAACCCATGTCCCTTGTGTAGTGAGTGCTACTTAGTTGATGGCGAGTCCCTCTGGCATAAAACAGTTTCATTGTCCTCGATTCACATAATCGGAGTAACAACACTTCATTCTTCCTGCCCCAATAACAGAGAAACTGGGGATCCCACAGCAGCCAAAGTGACCATTTGGGCTGCTGTGGGTTCATGCTAGGCAGGGTGGGTGTGCCTATGCAAACAAGATCGGTCCCTGAAGTTCTTTTCCACAGCTCACCACAATTCACCACCAGATGTCAGGGTAGAGCTCATTCTGACTCTGCTTACACTAGTAACAGAAAATGAGGCAGGGCAATCAAATTTTAACACCTTCTGTTGTGAACTATTGGGTGGTCATTGTTCATCCTATCCTATTCTTTTGAGGAAAAATGTGGTTAGAAAGACCTTATTGCTGTTGCTAGATTGAATTTGTTTTGGTTTCAGTCATGCCTTGATGAAGGATGGGAGTACTTCATCTATGTCAAAAGAGTTGCATTGATTAGTTACCAGTCAAATAAATTGCTTTTAAAGTTTATTCTGCGAATTTACACATGGCCTTGTTGGAGCCCTCACATCTTACTTCTTAAATTGCTTGTTAGTTTTGCAGTGTTAAATATGATGTGACAAATTTCTTGGTTTTTAAGTATGAAAACATATTGCTGGCAATGAGGGAGCATTTTGAAGGCTCTTCTTCACCTCTTTGGAACGCTTTACCATTGATTTAAATGGAATTACTTATAGCTCTAGGCCTGGTAGCAAGTGTTTACAACATCAGTGGCATAAATTATACAAAAATCTGTATGAGGTCAGAAGATCTTTCTCTTCTTACATGAATTGTTTACTTACACATACTTTTGCTAATCAGTAACATGTAGACAGAGGACATATTCCAACACAAATGTTTTCAGCTCTTAGATCATTTGTACTGTATGTGGTAGACTGCATATTGGGGGCACTGGAAAAATACTGGTAATATTACCTGTTGAGCCTTTTGTAGCACTACACAGTAGCAAACATGGATCTCTGAGCAGGACACATCAGTGCAAAGTGTAGGCAGCAAGAGTTAAATGAATCATCTATGGTTTTTTTTATTGCTAATGTAAACACTTTAGCAATGCTAATCAGTTGTACTGATTTTCTGTTTTGATTTTCCTTAATAATTAAGCAAAAGATCTGGAATGCAATCAAGTTTTACACTAGGGGGCTCATGCAAATGATTTTTTTTTAATATATTTTAAAATTTGTTAAATGTATCCAAAAGCAAAGTTATTGAACTTTTTTAAAAAAAAAAAAAAGAAAGAAAAAAGAGAAATACAGTATACAGTCTGCATATAAATAAAAATGTCTATTTTAATGGAGGAAATCACCACTTTGTTGGTATTATTAAATTGAAAATGCAGCTGCTTTTATTTGTTTTTAAACTAACTCCACACTAAATACCTTGGCATGCTATGCAGAATGAGAGGGAAGTTCCAGAGCATGAAATGTCTTCAGTCAGGCCTGGGTTTTGAAGGAAGGTTTTGAAAAATTGGGCAATCTCTGTGATCTCTACTTCACAATTAAAAAAAAAAAAAAAAAAAAGCATGTTTCTTAGATTTTTTTAAACATGATCTTAAACTGCTTGCATATTTATTTTGTATTCTTGAGGAGGTACCATTAAGTAGGTCTATGTCTATTTCATGTTGCTTCTACCATGTTCCAATACATTTTTATTTTTTTCCTTTTAAAATAATATGTCAATAGGTTTTGTGTTACTCTGTAGTGAAACAACTCAGAAACTTTTTGTTTCAGATACATTTATTTTACCAAAAATATTTTCATTACTTAAAAAATTAACTCTTTGGTGGGAAATCTACTTTATTTCTACATCATAAGTTAGCTTTAACAATCTTAGAATTGTTTTTGCCCAGATTTCGGAAGCCATGTATTAGGGTGACCAGATCACCCAGCTCAAATATCGGGACGCGGGGGGGGCGGGGCGGGGCGGGGGCAGAGGGGGAAAAAATGGCGGCAGAGCAAAAAAAAAAAAAATCCCCCACCCCCGATTCCTCCTCCCTCCGCAAGCGCTGGAGGGAGGCCCGGGAGACTCGGGAGCGCGGGGCCGGGGTGAGTGTGAGTCCAGCCTGGCCCCGAGCAGGCAGGACTCAGGCGCGGTATCTGGAGGGAGAGTACGGGGTGGCCTGTGGGGCCAGGCAGCGGCTGTTCTCCCCACCTGGGCAGCAGGACTCGGGAGCAGCCGCTGCTGCAGCTCCCACTGCCGCGGGGGGAGGAAGCGGCCGCTGACCAAGCTCGGCAGCTGCGGCTCTGGCGCCCACGAACCCCCCGAGCCCGGGCCTGCTGCGGGGACCCAGCGCGCATGCTGCGCATACCCAGCCCCTGGCCACTCACGTCTGGGCTGGCTGCCCAGCTGGTGCAATCCTGCGGGCGGCCTCGGAGTGGGGGCAGCAGGCCCCAGCCCCCCGCATCCTGCTCGGGTCCTGCAGGGGAACGAACGGGACTGGGCTGCCGATGCCTCCGCCACGGGATTGCACCAGCTGGGCAGCCAGCCCAGACGCGACTGGCCAGGGGCTGAGCGCAGTGTGCGCGCTGCCCCGCAGCAGGCCCGGGCTCAGGGGGTTCGGGCCCAGGCACCAAAGCCGCAGCCGCCGAGCGCCACGTGCTTGGCCACTTCCTCCCCCCGCAGCAGTGGGAGCTGCAGCAGCGGCTGCTCCCGAGTCCCCTGCCCAGGTGGGGAGAACAGCCGCCACCTAGCCCCATGGGCCGCCCCCCTACTCTCCCTCCAGGTACCGCGCCCGAGTCCTGCCTGCTCAGGGCCAGGCCAGACTCACACTCACCCCGGCCCCGCACTCCCCTGAGTCTCCTGGGCATGGCATGCTTGGAAAGAGGCGGGGATTTGGGGAGGGAGACAATGGGGCAGTGAGGGGGCGGGGATGGGGGCGAGGATTTGGGGAAGGATCCAATGGGGGAAGGAGGGGGCGGAGTTGGGGCAGGGGAGGGCGCGAGCCCTTCGGGCTCCGGAGCCTTTGCTTGTTTGTCCAGTGTCCCGACCTAACATTGGTCGGGACGCGGGACAAACAAGCAAATATCGGGACAGTCCCGATAAAATCGGGACGTCTGGTCACCCTACCATGTATAAATATAGAGTTAATGTTAGAAACAGTCATCAAATGAGGATACAGGGCCAGATCCTCAGCTAGAGTAAAATGGTATAGCTCTATTGATTACAATGGAAACATGCTAATTTAAACCAAATGAGGATCTGGTCCAGTATAGCAGATCTATAATAGATCTTCCTTAATGCATCTATAAAATCATTGTTTTAGTCTAATTTCTACTTTTACACAAAAAAGCAAATTCCAATTTGTAAATGGATGATATTTTTGTTTGAACTGGTGACTCTGTATATAGTTTTTATTTAAGGTAATTTTTTTTAAGTAGATGGCAAATTGCTGCTTACCAGCCTTCATTCTAATCTTTTGTGGGAACAATAATAAGAGGCCAGGTCTTAAAAAGTAAAAGCATTTCAGTATGTATTTTAAAATTCAGTAGCTGAAAATTCAGCTACAACATACTCAAAGCAATTGGGCGGCATTTCAGTTTATTTTTAACATGAGTTTTTTGATGGAGGAGGGAGTTGTGCTAGCACAGAACTTTATGACTTACAATTGGGGATTTTATATCAGACATCAATAAAATGATTTTTATGGATATTTTACAGTTAAACTTAGAAGCACAACAAAAAATTGGAACCACCTGTGAGAAAATTTTGCAAAAACTTAAAGCAAATTGGTTTAAAAAAACCCACAAACATTGTCAATGTATGCACTTGCATGGGAATTATGGGTCTGATTCTGCAAGGTATTGAGCAATTCCTGGAGGTGGTGAGCACTCTATACTCTCATTGAGGGGTTTGTTCAGCATCTTGCACGTTTGAGTAATATGTGATTCATAAAATATATGAAAAAACAAAAAAAAGTGTAGCATTTATTTATTGTTACTTGTTTGTTTATCTGACTTCCATCTTTCCCTGTGATGTTGTTGTCAGTTTCACCATCCTAGACTGGGTAAACAATAATATTTATTAAAACATGCTAACTGTGATGTTAGGTGCATGTTAGTAGGATCTTCCATCTGTTAAAGATACAGTCCTTTTCCAAGTAAGTCTATCTTTTTGCTATAAGCATAGGATCCAGTTCAACTCTCTGTGCACAAGCATCTCCCTTGTATGCAGTGGGACATGTCTATTCTCACAGCCAAGATCAGAACATGCACCCTTTTCACAGTGCATTCAACCATCATTGGTCCAAGATCAGTCTTGATTTTGCCATTATTCACATCATTTCTGTGCAAATCTTATCTGAAATATAGATCTTTCTCATTTGCCTAGCTCTCCTCTGCTGGTGTGCACACACCACTGTGTATCATGCTGACCAATATTATCTAATTGTTTTCTTGTACTCCCCATTCTTTCTGTATTCTTTTCTTATCTCTTGTCTTATACTTAGCTAGTAAACTACTTAGAGCAGTTCTGTGCTTATACAGCTCCTAGCACAGTGGGGTCCTAATCCATGACTAGGTCTGCTAGCTTCTACAGTGATACAAATAATAAACAATAAGAATATTGAATTATATCAATAGGAGGAAGTATGGTCTAGTGAATAGGGCATTGGACTTTGGAGACCTGGGTTCCATTCCTGATATAGATTTCCGGTGTGACCTTGTTCAATCTCTGATTCTAATCTGTTCCTTAGTTCCCCATCTGTAAAATGGGGGTGATATTTCACTACCTCAAAGAGGTATTGTGAGGCTAAAATCCATTAATGATTGTGTAGTACTCAGACATAGTAAGGGGAGCCATTAGAAATAGATAGATGAAGAATTCTGGGATACAGTTTTTATGAGCGATGCTGTGCAAAAGACAGTTGTTTCACATTATACACTATCGTGGATTTTTATAAGTGAAGTTGGGTCCTGTTAAATTGTGGGACTCATAGCACTAAATACTTTGTCCCTAGAGCCAGGGCTGGCTCCAGGATTTTTGCCGCCCAAGTGGCGGGAAAAAAAATGCAACGATCGTGATCAGTGGCAGGTCCACCGCGCCGCTTTCTTCTTCGGCAGCAATTCGGCAGCAGGTCCCGAGGGGCCCGCCGCTGAATTGCTGCTGAAGAGCCCGACGTGCCGCCCCTTCCCCTTGGCTGCCCCAAGTACCTGCTTGCTGAGCTGGTGCCTGGAGCCGTCCCTGCCTACAGCCATTCTGTGAACAAGTGCTGTCTGCACTTTTGGACAATACTCAGTGAATTGCATCTTCATTCTGATTGGGAACATCCCTGCTCCTTTAGTCTTCAGTCTTTTCTGAGCTAAAGATGTCAGTTGTTTTAATTTGTGTGTCTGTTCTGTGATATAGACAGATAACCACTGGTATGTAAACTGAGCCCATCTAACACAATTTCACTTGTGACACAGGTCTAGAGTGACCAGATAGCAAATGTGAAAAATCGGGACAGGATGTAGGGGGTGGGTAGTATGTGCCTATATAAGACAAAGCCTCAAATATCGGGACTATCCCTACACAGATCTCCAGAGGTGAAACTATAGTGCATTTGCTCACTCAGTGCCATCTAACCCATTCACATTTCATTTCTGATTTTGAATTCTATTAAGGAGAGCCTTGTATTCCTACTACGAGGCTGACACCATGTGTCTTGCTGTTAAATGCTGCTATCCTACATAATCCGGTTTGGGGCCAGATTCTAACTCGGTGTAACCAAAGGAGTTTCACCAAGGAAGAATTTGTCTCCCTATGTTTATAGTTTGAATATTACCTTGACATAATATAAATCATGTTTTTGTTCACAGGTCATTTATTTGAAAGGATGATTATTAATTTGAACTGGTTTGTGTGCTTCCCGGTTGTACTGTTTCACCACTGGATGGGGACAACATTATCCTTGAATCTTGAAGATCCAAATGTGTGTAGCCACTGGGAGAGGTAATGTTTCTATTAGCATCATAGACCTGATATATCCTTAGTTGCTTCTGATTATATTTATTATTTATTTTATACAGGGCATTTCACATGCTTTGAAGTGTTTTATAAAATAATGAACTGTGGACCAGATCCTGCAGTTACTACAAGGGGAAAAATGAAAAATTGGGCCATGTATATGTAAAGGGATCATCTCGCTTTACATTGAAATGCAGTCATCTCTGGGGTAGGATGCAGCATCCATTATAAGGACACCAATAACACTACACAATCGTACAGGGACAGAAGTTAATAAGAATACCTTATCCAATTAACTCAGCAGGGGAATTTGCATATTCAGAATATAATTAGCCATACTGGAATTGGGCCAAGTATGATTAGGGTGCTGCTTTACTTTTCTGCTTTCCCTGAATCTAAATTAAGACTTGTTGGCTTAATTTTTTGATGAGATTCAGGAATTTAAAATGTACGGCTATAAATTCATCAATCTAGTTAGTCCGTTGCTTTCATGATTTCATGATAATTGCCAGTAGAATGTTCACATTGGGTAAGACAAGATTAAACAATAAGCATTTGTTTTCCCTTCTTTTCATGTATGAAGATTATAATAATGAAACCATGCCTCATGGTCTCATTATCATTATTTAATAATGCCTATAACTGATCAGCTAGTCAGTAAGCCAAGCTGACTGTTAGTTTGAGGACATCTCTAGGTTATTCTTCCGGCATCAGAAGTAAATTGTATTATATATTTAAGTGTTGAGAGTTTTGGTGAGCATTAGTAGAGACACGTGCCTTATGGTGATATTTCTAAACTTGATGGGCTATTTATCAAAAATGGCCTCTAAGAGCCTGATCCAACAAATACTCTGAGATTCATGTGGAACATTTCAACTCTCTGGCCTTAAATTCTCACATGCAAGTTAGAATATGCAAAAACTTGTATTTGCTGATATATATCAAGTAGTTAGCTGAATAAATACCCGGTTTCTGAATGTCAAGCACAAAGCCAGAAGCTTGTTTGATATTACTTTATATCCTATATGGTATGTTGGGGGGAGGGCTGTCCTTAGCTCTAGGGATGATTTTGAAGGAAGCTACAAGATAAATGTAAACAAAAATAAAATAATTATCTATTGCAAGATTTCTTTAAGATAAATAATCAAAGGCTGCAGAAAACAAAAATGTAACAAATCTGCCTAGTGTTTCTAAATGTCAACTTTCATTCATCTTTCCATTTTCTGGGGCTTAGAGAGGGGGTAGAATGTATACAATCACAAACTGAAAATTGCCATAGCATTTATATTCCCATTCAGAACAGACAGCAGGTACAAAAGAGTAACCACCAGCTACCAGCTTATTGCTGCCTGTGTCATTGGCATTCCTATAAACTTTAAGTAAGAGGCCCGCCCAATAATAAAACCCTCATTACATGTGAACTGAGATCATAGTAGGAATGAACAGAGCTGGCTCTGTGTAAAGTAAGAAGTGCAGAGCCCCAGGGAAGTTGAGGTAACCCCTATAACATTTGGTTGGACAGAGTATGACAGCTGGATGGGATTAGAGTTGTTTGTCTTTAGAAGGATGCAGGAACCAGCAGGGAGTGGGCTCTGGACACTTGGAAAAGTTAGATCCCCAGTGTCCCCTCTCAAGGTAAGTGTCAAAACAGGAAGGGAAGATTGTAGGTGCTGTCTTGGAATAGATACTGACTGATCAGGGACACCAAATGTGTGGGGCCCTATTTGGCCGCACACTTGGCACATGTCTGTGGCCAGCCCAGGGAATTAGCACCACAGAAGAAAATGTACCCTTCACTCTCATACGTTATAATCCCATTACTCGGTGAAAAGTTGATTTATTGCCAGCACAAACAGTCTGGTTAAGAGTTTTCTAAGATTCAGTTATTATTTTCTCCTCTGAAATGTAGAAGGATTCCACTTGCTTCAGTGGCTTCTCTGCAGGCTTTGAGTCCCAAACCACATATACTTTCCCACTGGGTTGCACCTGTAGTTTGGCAGGAAACAAAACTAACACTTTAAAATTGTATTTCTTGGAAGCCATTTTAAAAAATGTGTTTATCTTTAATGTCCCGTACTTTCTAAGCCTCGTTCAGAATACACTTCATCTCTTTAATCTGTTACAGGAAATAATTGTTCTACACACTGTCTGCAATTATCATCCAACATATTTCTAAGATTCCTGTCATTTTAGTATCTAAGTATACCATAACTTTAGGTATTCTCTTAATCATCCCTCTAAGTCTTTCCATTCACAGTATTCAAAGAGGATTTCAGGTACAGTTTTTTCAGACATTTCTCTAAAAGTCCTAGCAGATTTTCTCTCTCTGCCTTCTCTGGTTGGCCAAGAAACCTCATTTTATGGCTCCAAACTTGGCTCTCCAGCTGCTCAGTGAGAGTATTTAAAAGCTTATTCCCTGGATATATCCTCAGGAAAATGTATTACAAATTTCAGTCTCCTGCCTTTATTTCTCCAATTTGGTCCTCACTTGAGACAACTGATTTTTCAGATTTACATTACTTTTCTTTAAACAATCTATTCTTAGTTCCATTTGGTCAGATATATTACCCAGCAGAGCAGTCCCTGCCTGCATGCAGAAAAAATTTCTTTTTTTAGTGAGGTCTGTGACTTTTTCAGTTCGTGTCTTCTCTCTGTTCTTTAAAGATGGTTGTTTCACCTCTTAATTAAGCTTGCATTTCCTGATGAGCTTCAATTTTACATATAGTTGTCCTTTTTTAACTTTAATATTCATCAGTAAACATCTCAGTACAAGTGGATATATTCATTACAGTATTGTGTCTTGTGCTGTATGTTTTCAGTGTGGAAATTGCAACATGGTAGACATTAAAAGACATCAATTTTATGTTTGGCTATCTGTTAATATCTGCATAATACAGGATTTATTAGATTGTTAAGATCCAATCTGTGGCAATTAGCTGTTTTCCATTTCATAAAATGATGGACAATGTTAGGATTGGGAATAAGAACATTAAAATATTATGACTGACGCAGATGTTAAAGAGTAAAGATATTACTCTTTAGTTAACTGTAAGATTACTTGTTATACTTTTCTCACAATCAACAACAATTCACAGCATAATAGGGCTCAGTCATTTTGCAGAAACTTCTAAATGATTACCTTGGTTAGTTGTCGTTGCCATCCACTTTGAATTATTAAAGTCTTCAATAAATCAGAATCTAGTGATCATTTTCTTTGATAGACATAATTAATTTCAGGTACAGTTTTCTTGAAAAGAAATATGACCTCCCAAGTTCTGAAAATTTGGCACAAAATGAAAGGCTGTCTTTAAACAAACAACCCAAACAACAATAACCCTTAGTGGTCTGTATCTTTAATAAACTTGCATGATAATATTAAGGAAAAAAATAAATGTAGAGCAAAAGTTAAATTATATGCACTGATATGCTTCTTTTAGGATGATGATTATTTTATTTTATTTATGTAGTACCAAATTAAGGCCTTAGGACCCAATCCGCCAAGTTATTGAATGTCCATAATTTCCACTAAAATCAATCAAAATTGAGAGTGCTCAACACCTCTCAGGAGCTGGCCCTTTTTCTGCAGAGTGGGTGAATGGCCTCCTGGGGCACATAAGGCTCATAATGCCTCATAAACTACTTGCTGCTGTGAACTGACCTGTTCATGGCCCCATGTGCAAAAGAGAAACCAAAATAAACCCTTCCGTTTCACAGTTCTTAGTAGTATAGCTACTCATATCTAGCACTGTAACAGCAAGATGGGCTGAAGATTGGGATAGCCATCCATCTCCTCCCTCTGAGCCTGTGCCATAGGTCATGAAAATATCTACAGTATTAGAGCTGTAATTGGTGTAATTCCTGCTGTATTATTCCCTCCTGGAGAGGAGAAGGCAGTGAGAAAGGAACTTAGATCTGGGGTTCTTTATAGAAAGTAACAAATCTGCAATTATTGGTTAGGATGGGGATCTTCCCACACTGATAATCACTACTGAGGGGGGTATTGGCTTGGTTGGATGTGTTCCACTTTCTTGAAAGTACTTGAGATGCCTACTTCATAGTTCAATGTAGTGAGGCAGGGGGCTCATCCTTCTTTTTCCTCCCTGTTCCAAAATACCATCATGACAAGAGAACCTTCCATTCAGTGAATCCTGTCCTTTTTTTAGCTGTGTTCCATTTTGGAGTTGTCGTCCCTGATTGTTAGGCTCCCAGAGAAGAACTTGCCACTCCATTTTACATCTACTTCTGGTAAAACAGTAGAAAAAGCATTGAGTGTGCTAAGTGCTTCCTTGATGCCATTTCCTAAATTTTCATACATAGTAGTTTGAGCTTGACAGTCACAGAATCTACCCTTAGGAAGGGGACAGTCTTAGTTGATAGTGTAATATGTAGAGCTGTTTCTTAGAGAGGCTTAAGGAACATCTCTTCTGCAGGTCTGCATCTGTGAAGACAAACTTGGATGGAAAAGGACTGTCAAGTTCATAGTCCTATATTGTTAAGTACTGATATAAATATTTCTAAGGGTTATTGGCGCTCCCCCAAAGACCTATGTGTAGTCCTCAATTCTAGCTACAGCTAATCTACTGGGATTGATCTTTCTTTGTAAAAAGAGTAATACTATGAGCACATACTTGCTCAGTAATCTGTTTTCTTTCTCTTCAGTTATTCAGTTACAGTTCAAGAATCTTATCCACATCCTTTTGATCAAATTTACTACACCAGCTGTACTGACATATTGAACTGGTTTAAATGCACACGACACAGGTAATTTATAATTATCAGTATTTTCAAATTGTTCATTTGTTGTAGTAATGTATGAAAGGTGTATATTTAGTGTGTTAAAAACTGACTGTTGTGTACAACATACATCAACAATAGTGAATAAACTGTCTAGCAGTTACAGTTCAGCTCATCTGGAAAATGTTTGTCTAAATCAGTCAATAGTATATGTGTTTATAGCATTTGTCCCTGTCAAGATCATAGGGTCTATCAACCCATCATATATGTGGTACGTATCTGATAGGTCCAGGTTAAAAAAGATTTGTATGATATACCAAAATATGATACCCCTCAGCTCCTATAAGGAGTAACTGGAGGGAGGTGTAAAATGAGGCATATGACTTGCTGCCCTCTTTGGAGAAAGGGAACATTGCCTTCAGGAGGAAAAAAGGCTTGTTTAAGGAAATCCCTTTCTTATGCATAGTAACAAAATAAGGAAGGAATGAGTGACTCAGAACTGGCCTCAGCAGCTGCAAAGTATTCTTTCTCTTCTGCCCAATATGATACACCCATTAGTTATGGTGGTGTTGGGTAACTACTCCTTGAGCATACCACATAAGATAGTTTAATATTGACAATACAAAATACAAGTGATACAAGAGTTCATGGAGATGTTGTACTGACAACACGTGTCTTCTATGTTGCCATTTAGATGTGTGCTGTTCATTGTTCAGTGTTCATATTAGGTCGGGTTTTGTGAGGGTATGTGTATTGTTTCCTTAAATCTGTAGTCAGAAGCCAGGCAGGAGAGAGCTTGGGAAGGTTCTAGGCTGGAACTCTACAGTGAAGAGAGAAAGTGTAGAGAGAGAGGCTGTAGGGATAAAGCTATATTCCTTATTCTAATAAAGTTGCTTGTTTAGTGTTTTAAAAAAAAGCAACTCTTTCTGTGATTCTTTACCATTGTCACAGTGACACAATTTGTGTTTCTTTTGTTGTGTTAGTGCTTCTGTT
This sequence comes from Mauremys mutica, assembly GCF_020497125.1. Lineage (NCBI taxonomy): Eukaryota > Metazoa > Chordata > Testudines > Geoemydidae > Mauremys > Mauremys mutica. Next base: position 76,439,838 of record NC_059077.1, read on the forward strand.
CACATGGGGCGTGATCCTGGAAGGTGCTGAATGCCTCATGCCTGTGAAATGCTGAGTGCCCTCGTGTTTCACAAAAGTTAGCACATTTCAGGATCTGAGCCCATAGAGCTGTGCTCTCTTCCTCTTAACCCTGCAGTATGGCTCTGGCTCTGACACCCTGAGTAAACCTTTTGCAGGGTAATTTCCAGAACTATTGCCTTTGGAAGTTGGAACCTATAATGATCTTATAGGCTGGCCAATTTGTGTTGTGTAGTTCCTTAATTTTATTCTAGAAAATGTTACATTAGAAAGCTCTATTTCCAGAAATGTCAAAATCTAAGATGGCGACACCTATTAGCTTAAATGTAGGTAAATAACCAGAATGCTTAATCTTTTTTACTGGCCCCTGAAAAATAAGATTTATGATGGTAATACTGGCAGATTTCCAGAATGGAACATTGATATTGTTAAATTTATCAACCAATAAAACCAAATCTTTGTTTTTGTTTCTCTTGTATTATGTATCAACCCAAGATATCCTTAAATATGCTAAATTAAACATTGTTCTATTTCAAAGCCATTATAAGAAATGTAAAATCCATTTATTTTTCATTAGAATCAGTTACCGTACTGCCTACAGGCATGGAGAAAAAACAATGTACAGACGGAAATCTCAGTGCTGTCCTGGATTTTATGAAAGCAGGGAAATGTGTGTCCGTAAGTTCAACTTTGTATTGCTTTGAAATTCCATGTGTTTATCAAAATGCTGGGTTCACTCCTCTTTGGAAATAGACTTGTGGAACTTGAATTACCAGGGGCTCAATTATCCCATCAGTTGTGCACATGCAACTCTCTTTGAAGTCAATTGGTGTTGTGCATATGCAGATGACAGGATAATTGGACCTCAGATGTATAAGTAGATACATTTGACATGATTTTCACTAATGATCAGCTGGCATGTTGCACCTCATACAGTACAAGTGTCTGTGTCCTTTCCAACACAATACATAAATACTTAATACTAGACCAGTGTTTTTCAAATTGAGGGTCGCGACCCAGTACTGGGTCGCAGAATGTAAGGCACTGGGTTGCAGTGGCTCTGGTCAGCACCGCTGACCGGGCCATTAAAAATGCTGTGGGCGGTGCTGCCCGGCTAAGGCAGGCTAGTCCCCACCTGTTCTGACATCACGCTGCGTCCTGGAAGCGGCCAGCAGCAGTTCTGGCTTCTAGGCAGGGGGGCAAATGGGCTCCGTGTGCTGCTCCTGCCCTAAACACCGGCTCACCGGCCAAAGGGAGCTGGGGGCGTGGGCAGTGCCTGCGGGTGAGAGCCACATAGAGCTGCTTGCGCACCTCTACCTAGGAACCGGACCTGCTGTTGGCCACTTCCGGGAGTTTTTCACAATTCTTACGGCATCTTATCTTCCATTGCTGTCCTGCTTTCAGGAGGAGCTTGGCACCTCACTATTTATTGCCCTAAAATAGTAACAATTACAACATATGTTATTTCATGGCTGGCTTTTGAAGGGTTATAGTCTTGGGTGAAACTTCTTCCCTTGGTAACATTTAGATTCTCAGGAGCATACTCTTCGTCTGCTGTTGCCACCAGGAAATGGGATTTTGGAAATGGAAATGAGAGAAAGCATCAGTATTGTGTATGGTTCAATTTTCCTGGCACAGAATACTGTGCTATTTGATTAGGGATCAAGCACATGAACACTCGCTAGATCTATAATTGATTCTTACTTGGCAAATTACTATTGACTTTTACTACTAGACCTTTATTATTCAAATATAAAAATAACTTTCTATCTAACAACTATCTATCTATCCTATATGAGCAATATTTTCCATAGGATTATCAGTCTGAAATCAACAAGATGAAATTCCATAAAGACAAGTGCAAATTACTACACTTAAGAAGGAAAAATCAAATGCACAACTACAAAATGGGGAATAACTAGCTAGGCAGTAGTGCTGCTGAAAAGGCCCTTGGGGTTATAATGGTTCGCAAACTGTATGAGCCAACAATATGAAGCAGTTGTGAAAAATGTCATTCTGGGGTGTATTAACAGGAGTGTCAGATGAAAGAAATGGGAGGTATTTATTCTGCTGTACTCAGCACTGGTGAGGCCTCAGCTGGAGTACTGTGTTCAGTTTGGGGCACCACACTTTAAGAAAGATGTGGACAAATTGGAGAGCATCCAGAGGAGAGCAACAAAAATGATAAAAGGTTTAGAAAACCTGACCTCTAAGGATAGGTTAAAAAAAACTGGGCATGATTAATCTAGGGAAAGAAGGCTAAGGGAGAACCTGATAATAGTCTTCAAATATTGTTAAGGACTGTTATAAGGAGTATGGTGATGAAATTTTCTCCATGTCCATTGAAGGTAGGTCAAGAAGTAATCTGGGGGGGCATGGATCAGCATTCACATCACACTCCCCATCAGTACCTGTCCTGGGCAGGCTAATGATTCAACCAGCTGACCAAATTTGGTGATGAATCCTGGTCATGTGTCACCTGAGGCACTTTGCGTATATTCTAACAAGACGTAATCAACTTAATCTGCAGCAATGGAGATTTAGGTTGGATATTAGGGGAAAATTCCTAACTGTAAGATAGTTAACCACTGAAATACGTTAATGTTGTGGGATGTGGCTTCCCTGTAGCACCCCCCCTCCCCACTGGCCAAGTGTGGCACTGCCTCAGTTTCCTTTCCTGAGATGGATCTCCTCAGCTCTCTACACACAGGTCAGTGCTGGAGATGTGGCTTAGGTCCCTTCCAGCCCTACATTTCTCTGATTCTATGAACACCATGTTCCATAAAATGTCATGCTTCTTAAAATTAGATTCCAAACCCATTGCCAGGGATGTAGTTGTAAAAATCTACCAGCAAATATCTGTAGTCATTCTGACTGTCAAATTGACATACTTATTGAGTTTATGAAGGAAAACTTGCTAAATTCTTAGTTTATTCTATAATGCCATTGTCATCTAAATGGAATAGTGCCAACTTTTTGTTTCTGAAAGTCTGGATAATGCCCTTGCAAGTGAGACAACCTGATCAGCAAAACTTAGGTGACCTAGCATAAACCACTGTTTACTCAATATGTTCTTTTTGGCTACAACAGCCAAAACATATTTCAGTTTTTTAGAGGGAAACCAGAATCCATTGCTGTGGAGTGCAGGTTCATCCCTGGAAACATACCTGTAAAGCACTGTGAAAAAGCCTTTGGGTACGTCTACACTACGGGATTATTCCGAATTTACATAAACCGGTTTAACAAAACAGATTGTATAAAATCGAGTGTGCGCGGCCACACTGAACACATTAAATCGGTGGTGTGCGTCCACGGTCCGAGGCTAGCGTCGCTTTCTGGAGCATTGCACTGTGGGTAGCTATTCCGTAGCTATCCCATAGTTCCCGCAGCCTCCCCCGCCCCTTGGCATTTCCGGGTTGAGATCCCAGTGCCTGATGGGGCAAAAATCATTGTCGCGGGTGGTTCTGGGTACAGCCTCACCCCTCCCTCCCTGAGCAGCAGACAACCGTTTCGCGCCTTTTTTGCTTGGTGAACTGTGCAGACGCCATAGCACAGCAAGCATGGACCCTGCTCAGCTCAATACCGCAATCGTGAATGTTTTAAACACCTCGCGCACTCTCGTGCAGTCTGTGGTGAACCAGGACCTTCAATCCGAGGCGAGGAGGAGGCAGATACGGCAGCGCGGCGATGACAGTGATGAGGACGTAGACACAGAATTCTCTCAAACCGCAGGCCCCTGCGCTTTGGAGATCCTGATGGTAATGGGGCAGATTCTATCCATTGAACGCCGATTTTGGGCCCGGGAAACAAGCACTGACTGGTGGGACCGCATTGTGTTGCAGGTGTGGGACGATTCCCAGTGGCTGCGAAACTTTCGCATGCGTAAGGGCACTTTCATGGAACTTTGTGACTTGCTTGCCCCTGCCCTGAAATGCCAGAATACCAAGATGAGAGCAGCCCTCACAGTAGAGAAGCGAGTGGCGATAGCCCTGTGGAAGCTTGCAACGCCAGACAGCTACCGGTCAGTCGGGAATCAATTTGGAGTTGGAAAATCTACTGTGGGGGCTGCTGTGATGCAAGTAGCCAAAGCAATCACTAAGCTGCTGCTACGAAAGGTTGTGACTCTGGGAAACGTGCAGGCCATAGTGGATGGCTTTGCTGCACTGGGATTCCCTAACTGTGGGGGGGCGATAGATGGAACCCATATCCCTATCTTGGCACCGCAGCGCCAGGGCACCCAGTACGTAAACCGGAAGGGGTACTTTTCAATGGTGCTGCAAGCACTGGTGGATCACAAGGGACGTTTCACAAACATCCACGTGGGATGGCCAGGGAGGGTTCATGACGCTCGCGTCTTCAGAAGCACTACTCTGTTTAAATGGATGCAGCAAGGGAATTACTTCCCAGACCAGAAAATAACAGTTGGGGATGTTGAAATGCCTGTCGTTATCCTGGGGGACGCAGCCTACCCCTTGATGCCATGGCTCATGAAGCCATACACAGGCAGCCTGGACAGTGGTCAGGATCTGTTCAATTACAGGCTGAGCAAGTGCAGAATGGTGGTGGAATGTGCATTTGGCCGTTTAAAGGCGCGCTGGCGGACATTACTGACTCGCTCAGACCTCAGCCAAACCAATGTCCCCTATGTTATTGCTGCTTGCTGTATTCTCCACAATCTCTGTGAGAGTAAGGGGGAGACCTTTATGGCGGGGTGGGAGGCTGAGGCAAATCACCTGGCCGCTGATTACGTGCAGCCAGACACCAGGGAGATTAGAAGAGCACACCAGGAAGCGGTGCGCATCAGAGAAGCTTTGAAAACAAGCTTCATCAATGGCCAGGGTACAGTGTGACTGCTGTGTTTGTTGATGAACACCCAACCCCCTTGATTGACTCAGTCCCTGTAAGCAACTCCCCCTCCCCCTTCGAGTACAGCTTACTTATGCAAATAAAGTCACTCTCATTTAAAAAGCATGAATTCTTTATTGATTCATTATAAAAAGAGGGAGAGAAGTAAGGGTGTGGTTTGGGAGGAGGATAGGAGGGATGGAGAAGGCCATTAAAAAAAATTCACAGTAACGGCAGCCTTCTGGTTGGGCTGTCCACGGGGGTGGAGTGGGCGGGTGCACGGAGCCTCCCCCCACGCGTTCTTACACGTCTGGGTGAGGAGGATGTGGAACATGGTGAGGGTTGAGGGTGGTTATACAGGGGCTGCAGCGGCACTCTGTGATCCTGCTGCCATTCCTGAAGCTCCACCAGACGCCGGAGCATGTCAGTTTGATCACGCAGCAGCCCCAGAGTTGCATCCCGCCACCGCTGATCTTCCTGCCGCCACCGCTGATTTTCCTGCCGGTCTTCCTGCCGCCACCTCTCATCTCGGTTGTCCCTCCTGTCCTCACGTTCATCCCTCCTGTCCTCACGTTCACTGGCCTCTTTCCTGTAATTTGATACCACGTCCTTCCACTCATTCAGATAGCTCTTTCATTGCGTGTAACTTCCATAATATCCGAGAACATCTCATCTCGCGTCTTCTTTTTCCTCCGCCTTATCTGTGCTAGCCTTTGGGATGGAGGAGGGATGGTTGAAAAATTTGCAGCTGCATGAGGGAGAGAAATATTTAGAAAGATACATTTTACAGAACAATGGTTATACTCTTTCACAGTGAACAGCACTATTCACCTAGCACATGTGATTTCCCTACAAGGTCGCATTTTTCATCTTAATAGTGAGTGCTTGCAGCTCTGGAGTTACAGATCTCACTGACACAGGTCCGGGCATCAGAATTCAGCTTGCATGTGGCCATGGTAAGCCACTGTCTTTCGGCTTCTGTAGTGATTTACCCCTCCCCCCCAACGCATGGCTAATACCACGCTAGCTCCCTGCTAATCAACAGCCTTCCCACCCCCCCACCCACTGCGTGGCTGGTAGCTTGGGGAAGATCGCCGGTGACCAAACACAAAAAAGATCATCGGCATTTCACTCCTCCCCTCCCCCCGCTTCACTACGTGCAGGAAAGTTTTTTTTTAAGCTGCTGCAGTCCACGAACCCAGTAGAAAAATGGCCACCCCCCTTACTTAAATTCCTGATTTTTAACCAGGTTATCCTGAACGATATCACTTTGCTGAGGATAACAGAACAAGATAAAGAGCGGATGCTTCTTGAATGCCAGCAGTCACCGGGACCATACGCTGCTATGCTTTGCCACGCAATGATACCTGATTACTTGCTACATGCATGGCGTGTTAAAGTGTCCTACCATGGTGGGCGGAACAAGGCTGCCTTGCCCAGAAACCTTCTGCAAAGGCTTCTGGAGTACCTACAGGAGCGCTTCATCGAGATGTCCCTGGAGGATTTCCTCTCAATCCCCGGACATGTTAACAAACTTTTCTAAGTAACTATACTGTCTGCGAATGCATCCCAAGTCCTCAGGGCAAATCAATCATTAAAAAAGGCTTGCTTAAAAAACAATGTTTTCTATTTGCAAAGGTACACTCACCAGAGCTCCCTTCCATGGCGTCATTGTCTGGGATAGTTGCTTGTGAGGGCTGGGAGGAGGGTAATTCCGTCAGGGTGATAAAAAGCTCCTGGCTGCTGGGGCTCACGGAGTGCTGTGTGCTCTCTGCTAGGTCTTCCTCCTCTTCTTCATCTTCATCTTCCCCGTCTGCATAATCCTCAGCCATGGCAGAGATTACAACCCCCACCTCGGAATCCACGATCAGGGGTGGGGTACTTGTGGCGCAGCCCCCTAAAATTGCATGCAGCTCAGCATAGAAGCGGCATGTTTTTCGACCTGCCCCGGACCTTCCGTTTGCTTCTTTGGTTTTCTGGTAGGCTTGTCTGAGCTCCTTAACTTTCACTCTGCACTGCACTGAGTCCCTGCTGTGGCCTTTATCCGTCATAGCCTTAGAAATTCTTTCAAATACTTTTTCATTTCGTCTTTTGGAACGCAGTTCTGTTAGCACTGAATCCTCTCCCCATATAGCGATCAGATCCAGTACCTGCCGTGCAGTCCATGCTGGGGCTCTTTTTCAATTCTCAGGAGACTGCATTGTTACCTGTGCTGATGAGCTCTGCGTGGTCACCTGTGCTGATGAGCTCTCTATGCTGGGGAAGCAGGAAATGAATTTCAAAAGTTCGCGGGGCTTTTCCTGTCTACCTGGCCAGTGCATCCGAGTTCAGAATGCTGTCCAGAGCGGTCACTGGTGCACTGTGGGATACCGCCCGGAGGCCAATACCGTCGATTTGCGGCCACACTAACCCTATTCCGATATGTTAATCCCGATATTAGCGCTACTCCTCTCGTCGGGGAGGAGTACAGAAACCGATTTAAAGAGCCATTAAAATCGATATAAGGTGCCTCCTAGTGTGGCGTTAAATCGGTTTTACGCTCCTAAAACCGATTTAAACGCCTAGTGTAGACCAGGCTTTTGTCAGCATCCTTTGCTAGTGGTGGTTTTAATTTGCCCACAAATTAGACCCTTATGCTTTCAGAAATAAAAACAGTTTTTACTTTAGACAGAGAATGAGAGAAGACCCCACACATGACAGATGCCAATCATATTTCGTGATGTATAATTAGATGACACTCACTGTGTTCTTTAAGATCAAATCACTCATTATCACTAACTCAAAGTTATACATTCTGTCAAGCAGGGTGGGAATGGAGATTATCTGAGTAAAGATATATTTTTGTTCTAGTTTAAAGGAGATGTGAAATCTAAATAACTCCCCCCAAAGATTAGGGGGGGAGAGAAAGAATCAATCCATTCATTTAAATGAGGCCACTTGCAGAATAAGTAAGGGTGCCAAAACTGGACCTTTAATTGTACTCTGGCTAAAGTACCAGTGGGCTAAATACCAGAGGCCACTCACCTCCATTACTTCTGTGGAGATGAGCTTCATTTTGGATGTCAGGTAACAAGAAAACATAAAATCATCACTGATAAAGTTTGCAGATGACAAAGGAACAGGGGGAGTGGTCACTGATCTGGATTGCTTGGTAAGCTGGGCACAAGCAAACAATGTGCATTTTAATATAGCTAAATGTAAATGTATACATCTAGGAACAAGAATGTAGTCCATACCTATAGGATTGGGGGTTCTATCCTGAGAAGCAGTGACTCTGAAAAAGATTTGGGAATCAAGGTGAATAATCAGCTGAACACAAGCTCCTAGTGCGACACTATGGCCAAAGGAGCTAATGTGATCCTTGGATGCATAAACAGGAGAATCTTGAGTAGAGAGGTTATTTTACCTCTGTAATTGACACTGATGCGACACTGCTGGAATACTATGTCCAGTTCTGGTGTCCACAATTCAGGAAGGATGTTGCTGAATTGAAGAGGGTTGAGAAAAGCGCCGCAAGAATGATTAAAGAATTAGACAACATGCTTTATAGTGATAGACAAAGAGGTCAATCTATTTAGCTTAACAAAGATATGGCCCGGGGTGTCTGAATAGAGTCTATAAATACCTATTTTTAAGAAAGGAAAAAAAAAGTGATCTGCCTAACTCCAGCCCTGTTAGTTTGACATCTGTAGTATGCAAGATCTTGGAAAAATTTTTGAAGGAGAAAGTAGTTAAGGACATTGAGGTCAATGGTAATTGGGACAAAATGCAACATGGTTTTACAAAAGATAGATCTTGCCAAACCAACCTGATCTCCTTCTTTGGGAAGGTAACAGATTTCTTAGACAAAGGAAACCCAGTGAATCTAATTTACCGTGATTTCAGTAAGGCATTTGATACGGTTTCACGTGGGGAATTATTAGCTAAATTGGAAAAGATGGGGATCAATATGAAAATTGAAAGATGGATAAGGAACTGGTTAAAGGGGAGACTACAACGGGTCATACTGAAAGGTGAACTGTCAGGCTGGAAGGAGGTTACTAGTGGAGTTCCTCAGGGATCGGTTTTGGGACCAATCTTATTTAATCTTTTTATTACTGACCTTGGCACAAAAAAGTGGGAATGTGCTAATAAAGTCTGCAGATGACACAAAGCTAGGAGGTATTGCCAATACGGAGAAGGACCGGGATATCATACAGGAAGATCTAGATGACCTTGTAAACTGGAGTAATAGTGATAGGATGAAATTTAATAGTGAAAAGTGCAAGGTCATGCATTTAGGGTTTAATGACAAGAATTTTTGTTATAAGCTGGGGACACATTAGTTAGAAGTAACAGAGGAGAAGAAGAACCTCGGAGTATTGGTTGATCACAGGATGACTACGAGCTGTCAGTGTGATATGGCCGTGAAAAAAAGCCAATGTGGTCTTGGGATGCATCAGGCGAGGTATTTCCAGTAGAGATAAGGAGGTGTTAGTACCGTTCTACAAAGCACTGGTGAGACCCCATCTGGAATACTGTGTGCAGTTCTGGTCTCCCATGTTTAAGAAGGATGAATTTAAACTGGAACAGGTACAGAGAAGGGCTACTAGGATGATCTGAGGAATGGGAAACCTGTCTTATGAAGGGAGACTCAAAGAGCTTGGCTTGTTTAGCCTAACCAAAAGAAGGCTGAGGGGAGATATGATTGCTCTCTATAAATATATCAGAGGGATAAATACCAGGGAGGGAGAGGAATTATTTAAGCTCAGTACCAATGTGGACACAAGAACAAATGGATATAAACTGGCCGTCAGGAAGTTTAGACTTGAAATTAGATGAAGGTTTCTAACCATCAGAGGAGTGAAGTTCTGGAACAGCCTTCTGAGCAGTGGGGGAAAAAGACATATCTGGCTTCAAGACTAAGCTTGATACATTTATGGAGGGGATGGTATGATGGGATAGCCTAATTCTGGCAATTAATTGATCTTTGACTATTAGCGGTAAATATGCCCAGTGGCCTGTGATGGGATGTTAGATGGGGTGAGATCTGACTTAGTGCAGAGAATTCTTTCCTGGGTGTCTGGCTGGTGAGTCTCACCCACATGCTCAGGGTTTAGCTGATCGCCATATTTAGGGTCAGGAAGGAATTTTCCTCCAGGGCAGTTTGGCAGAGGCCCTAGGGGTTTTTCACCTTCCTCTGCAGCGTGGGGCATGGGTCACTTGCTAGAGGATTCTCTGCCCCTTGAAGTCTTTAAAGCACAATTTGAAGACTTCAATAGCTCAGACATAGGTTAGGGGTTTAATACAGGAGTGGGTGGGTGAGATTCTGTGGCCTGCGTTGTGCAGGAGGTCAGACTAGATGATCCTAATGGTCTCTTCTGACCTTAAAGTCTATGATTCTATGAATAACTATTTGATAATGGGCTCTTCAGTCCAGTAGAGAAAAATATAACATGATCCAATGTCTGGAAGTTGAAACTAGATAAATTTAGGCTGGAAATAAGAAGTAAATTTTTTAACAGTGAGAATAATTAATTATCAGAACGATTTACCATGGGTTGTGGTGGATTCTCCATCACTGGCAATTTTTACATCAAGATTGGATATTTTTTAAAAAGATATGCTCTAGCCTAGGAATTATTTTGTGGACATTCTCTGGACTATGCTATAAAGGAAGTCAGACTGGATGATCACAGTAGTCTCTTCTGGCCTTCAAATCTGTGAATCTATGAAAAACCGATCGCAGTTGAGCCCCACAGAAGTTCAGAAGAACTTTCCACCATCTCTCTGCAGATCCCGCCTCCTTCCTTTTCTCCTCACAGGGTCTTTGGAGTCTTTTCCCCCAGTGACTACAGTAACTTCCAGGGAGCTATCTGTGCAGGGGATAGTGGATTCTGGGGATCAGAATTCTGTTTGCCTCCACTCCCACCAACACCACGTGCTTTTGGTACTGGCTTAGGGAGGTTGTGACTGATGAGCCCTTCTTCCTCCTCACTTCTTTCGCCTTAGAAGAGTCATTCTCAGTTGCAGTGGCCTTTCTGGGCTGATGGCTCCATTTGGCAGTTATCTGGTACTGTATCTCCTTGCTCCTGTCAGTTGTCGGTCAGCAAGGGGAACCTGCTTCCCCATTTCTCCCCATGCTGGGACATTCCTCCCAACATCATTCCCCAGTGATCCCATTGCCATCTGCAGCAATGGAGGACAGGTTCATGAACTCTGCCTGTGAAACAGGGAATGGGGATGGGGACGTAGGATTTGTTCTGTGGCCACTACAGAGACACATGCAATATCCTCTAACTGCTCTTTGGGCACAGTGTCTGGCCCAGAGGTAAAGCTGGGCTCTAGCTTGGATCGATGCCTGTCGGGCAGCGGAGTCATGATTTAGCCATTCAACTTCAAATGTAGTTTTGCCAAGTGTGGTCTTGGGGATTTGGCCCTTTATAAATATATTTCTCTCTGGAGTTTTGCAAATAACCAATTTTTCAGTTCAGTGGCAGAACCAAAACATGGAAGAACAGAAGAAGTGCTTGTGGTTGTTGTTGTTTTGGGTTCACCCCAAATTAACATTTTTTTCAAAAATTTCAGCAAACTGTAAAAGTAAAAGTAAAAAAAAAATCATTTCAGGATGAACAATGCATTTTATTTGACCTGAAATGAAACATTTTGTTTTCAATGGCTTTTTTACCTATAATTTAAAAAAAAATGAAGTAAAATTCAAAATGAGAAGTTATTTTCAATTGAAAAATCTAAATGTTTCATTTCAAATATGTCAAAAACATTCTTTGACTTTTTCAAAATTTTATTTATTTATTTATTTATTTTCCATCTGAAATAATTTGGCAGATTCACAGTTCAGTAGATCCGAATCTGCCATTTTCATTGAAAAAAAAAAAACCTGAAAATTTTCACCTAGCCCTATTCCTGAGCAATATAGGTTTAATTCTTTTCAAAGTATTTGACAAAGGTCTTCAAAAAATTGTGCATTCCTTGTATTAAAGATCAAACCCTCTTTCTCATTTCAAGATTTACTGTAGTGAATTCTTCAGCATCTTCTTTTGACATTAGATAATTCTATGCACAGCTGTTTAAACACAGTCCACAATGGCTTTATGATTAAGAAATTTCATATCACTTTCTGTTACTGTGCGGATTCATAAAATGCTATTCAGAAATTTTGATTCACCTGATTATGTTTCACAGCTGACAGGCCTGGTGCACAAGTAAAGGTGTAAGGTTAATGGGACATATAAGTTCCAACACTCAAGTGTAATATTTTAAGTAGATGGTGGATGTAAGCGGGTCGGTACTCACCCCTGCCGCGCCTCCTGCTGGGCGGTCCCGGAATGTCCCTCGGTCCGGCCCTGGAGCGCCCCCGGCAGGCTGGTGACCCGCCCGTTCTCTGGCCCCGGCGTCCCTCCCTGGACCCGGTGCCCGCTATCTATAATTGGGTCTCCCCCTCCCAGGGGAACCCCGCGCTACTATCCCCGCCTTGCCTCAGTAGTGGCTACTGACAGTCATGGTCTAGCCCCACACCCTGGGGCAGACTGCAGTATCAGCCCACTCATCACAGGCAAAGGGGGTTTGGACCTGCTGCTTCGTCCTACCCCTGGGCTGCCCTCTGCAACCCACAGTACCTATGGCCCTTCGCTAGGCCGCAGCCTGGGGCTGTCCTGGCTAGAGCTTCCCTGGCTCCTCAGCCTATCCCCCAGCTCTGGTTCACCCTAGGTGCCTTCTCAGCTCCCTAAGCAGCTAGGCCCATCTCTCTCTGGAGCAGAGAGAGACTCTGTCTGGGCTCTGGCTTTCCTGCCTCTTATAATCCCCAGGGCTTCAGTTTGGGGCGTGGCCCCAGCTGCAGCCACTTTCCCCATCAGCCCAGCTCTGTCAGGGCCGCTTTTAACCCCTCTCAAGCCCTGTCAGGCAGCATTACAAAGCCCTCAGGGCCGGAGCAGGGTCCACCCTGCTACAGTGGAATTGAAGAGAAGTCTAAATTTGCACCACAGGTGGTGTACTGTAGCACATTAATGTAAAAATTAGTTTCTGGATTGCAATCTTTTCTCTAAATGTCATACCGTCTGTCTGTACCCCATGATAACAGACAAGTATCAATTAGAGGCCTTGTACTGGTGGTAGGACTAATCTGGTTAGTGTCTGAAAATTGCAAGTTGATCTGAAACTGTATTATATGCACTAAACATAGTTTAATTCCCTTGGTATGATCTCCCCTCACCATGATACGATCCTGTGATATGTCTGAAAATGTGTGTGGAGAGTTTGCCACCACCAGTTGCAATAGTATAATAATAAAAATGGCTATGTTCTATGCGGATAACACTTTTAACATTTTAATATGTAGTACTGAGCTTACTCAGCAATGTGTTCTCATTTGAAAAATACTCTAATTTTTTCGTATAAATGGTTGTTTTGGCATTGGTTGATCTGGCAGAGCTGAATGTGCTTTCTGCATGCTGCTTACTACTGTCAACGACTGGTTGGTGCTATTTGAACCAGACAGACTCAATGTTAAGTTACACCAATCCTTGTACATCAACATGTTAGCATCAGGTCTGAAAGTTCTTTAGTGGGCCATAATGCTAACAGGACCTCTTTCCTTGATGCCATGCCTTGTTCAGCTTTTTCACTAGTCCAAGTCATATCCCACCCACAGCCCAGTGCAAGACTTCTTACATCTTTTCTGACACATTACACACCTCCACAGATAATATGCCCCTATTTGCACTTCCTTCCACTGGAGCAGATGCTGTTGCTCTATTTGGTGCCAGCTCTGAATTTAGCTCAGAGTTTTAAAATGCCAGAACTTGATGATGTGGTATTTTTTGCCTCACACAACATATGTTAAGGATGCTGGCTTGAGTTCAGATGCTGTGAGTCCAACAGTAACCACAGAAGATGTGTGGGAAACAAATAATTATTTTTATGACTGTAAACAGTTATGGATATATTAGTGTCCTGAGTATGGAAAGAAAAATTTCTTGAATTAGATATATTTTTGGATTTAAGAAGATTAACTAAGAAATGTTTCATGTCCCTCCTTTCTCTTCTTTCTTAGGCACACATAGGATGTGATCCTGCCTTTCTTATATTACTTAAATATTCCTCAACTTTAGTATAACCTCTTGAAAGTAAAGAATTACATGTGGATCTCCTTTTGTGTAGAATTTTGTAAATATGGTATTTTCATTTGATGTTTTAAATTATCTTTATTATTGCTTCCAAAATAATTTAATAATCATGTTATATAATACCCTTTATATCAATGAACTTCATCCTGCATTCCTTGTACATAAGGAATGGCAAGAAGAGTCAGCAGGAGTTTTGGATGTGAAAAATTAGTTTAAAGCCTATTTGAATTTCTTTCAAAATGGCAGTTGATACAATGCCACCTCCCTGCAGTCTCTACTCATAGTGTAGGCAGTATGGTACTCGTCAGCTAGTGGAATGGACTAAGGTTGTTTTTATTCTATACTATACTAGGAGCAGTGCTGAATCTAGATTCAAGGAGCCACAACCGGCTTCTTTGTGCCCCTCTGCTGTACCCATCAGGCATTGGGCACAATTGAGAATCTGGGCCAGAGTCTCACCTCTAGGCCACCCAAATCAGTTCTGGACTTTAGTGACTCAAAGTCTTTGCAATCTGATGGTTAATCATTAATCTATGTGAAATGAGATGGTGGTTTTAATTCAGTTCCTGATGGGCATGTGTCCACTTACACCATCAAAGAGGTCTCTTAATGGCATCCTTGTTAACAGCTTTAGTGGAGTGGCCTAAGAACTAATGGAGAGGGAAACTGAGCTATGCTCACTGTTAGGGGAGGTCCTTTGAGATCAAGGACACATTGGTAGCTGTGTGGTGAAGCCTGAACTACTATTGCACATGCTGTAGCTCCTCTATAGATAGATAAAGGACTTCAATCTGCAGGATTGGCAACCTGGCATATTTCACCAGCACTAAATTCACTTTATTTTTAAAATAACAGTTACTTTTCATGGGGGCTGTAAATCTCCAGCTTTATAAGTTTAAAACAGTCTAGTAAGTAGATTTCTCTGCAGTTACTGATGAAGGTATTACAGATGTATTAAGTTATAAAGATATTATATAGGTATTATTATTTAGGCTTGTATTAACACATATAAACTTTTGTATGTATTATTTCTATGTATTTCACGGTGTGCATAATGGGATATAATGAAAGTGGGGCCAAGGCAGAACTGTGTAGCCCCATTGCATAGAAATTTGGGTTTAGTATGTGAATAATCACCTGTTTATCCACACATACACATAGTTCGGGCTTGCTGCTTTCACTATCACCGTGTAAACCCTATGGTTCATTGGGAAGTTTACAGCAGACTTGGCTGAGGAAACACTTGTAGCTATTCTAGTGTGTAAGGCAGCATTAATTTAGGGCAAGAATCTTCAGTGATGTAGGTAGTGCATATCTAGTTATAAGACTAGTGGAAAAGTATGATGTATCATTTAATTTAATTATTTAGGAAATTATCACAAAAACCTCCAGTGTGATTGCTTTATATTTTCTGTTGGCTGGTGCTTTAAAAATATATTTTCTCAACCTAGATTTCTAATGAAGGTCATTTTAATGCACCTCTGAAAAAGAGCTTACCAAAGCATCCAGAGAGAAAATTAGAAGCTGTGAAACCATGAAGTTTACAGTCTGGGGCTCAGTAAACAAAACCTTTATTGGTCTATAAGGCACATATCTATCAGACTGATCTCTATGGGTTTTCTTTTTTTTTTTTTTATCATCCAAAGCTTAAAGATGACCACTCTGGCCTCTTATCCTTAATTAGAAAAAAATCAGTGGGAATGTTGAACATATTTTTATTTTTCAGTGCTAATTAACTTATGGGATGAAGCATTTCTCATCCAGTCAACAAAAGTCCAATTCATAAGTAGCCTCCTTAAACTTCTTGCAAACACCAGCTGAACCATTTCTCATTTCCCCTCCCTCAAAGATTCACTTATCATTGGTATAAATGATCAGGTTTCTGTTGTGGATGTTTCTTTCAAATGGCAGACTTCGGAGATGTTACAGAGAGAATCATCATCCCATGTGTATCTTTTAGAAATTACTGTTTGAATTTGTTGTTGAAAAATTCCCACTGTGTGTGTGTGTGTGTGTGTGTGTAAATGAACTGACCTTCCTGGGGATATACCTTCAGTGTATGTAGTTTTCTTTATTTGTTTTTCTTTGCTAGAGTGATTTCAAGCTCTGAGTGGTGTGGTCGGTCAGTCATTGTCTTAAATATTTACCACCCCTAATTCCTGCAGAGTAGCTGTGATGGGCAATTCTATGAGGCTTCTTTGGTTTCCTGGCCTAAGCGTTACTGGTAGTTGGGAGGGCAGGACTAATTGACCTGTCTGCCACTGTGACTGACAGAAGCCCTTCCCCTCAGTCAGTATGGTGATGTCTTTGTCTTGTTTTCAGTTTGGCCTTTTTGTCCAACAAAGATCTGCCTTCACCTCAATCCCTACTCTGGACATATCTTCACAACAGCCCCGATTCCCTCCCTATTCCAGTCTTCTCTGTGCTGCTCCCTCTCTGCTCTGGGTTCCCATAACTTCCTTCTTGCTCTAGGTTTCCCTCCCTGTATCCCATGCTAATAGTATGTAGCTTTTTGTGCCCTTCTAGTGGCTAGACCACTGTTTCTGATTGTTCATCAATAATAATTTACACTGTGCTTTGCATCTTCAAAGAGCTTTGCAAACATTAACATTAATTCATGTTCACCCCATTATGTAGGTAAGCAAGTAACATGTATTTCAATTTTATAGGTGAGGAAATTGAAGCAAAAAGATTGTGATTTGCCCAAGATGACCTAGTGTAAGTCTTATGCCCAGGATTAGAACACTTTGGCTCACACTTCTGTGCTCCAAACACTAGAGCACATCTTGCACAAAAGACTCAACATTAGGGCTGGTCAAAATAAAAAGTTTTCCCCCAAAATTTCCAATTAAAAAAAAAACCCTTATTTGTTTAAAAATAAGTTTCAAATGAAAAATTTCAGCCAGCTCTACTCAGCACTGGCAATGATAATTGCAGGAGGAGCCAGCAAGTTTACATTTTGTATTAGTCTAGTGATCATGTTTGTTTCACTGTGCTTCTTGTGAGTCATACAGTCATTCATAAAGATAAATATTAAAGTACTGATGTGTTGTGATGTATTCTGTGTCGTATAGAGAAAAATCATATTTTATTCACTACTGCAGCAAAAACTGGCATGAGTTTTTCTCCAAAAGTTTAGAGTATCTTCTCATAGCTTAGCATGAAATGGTATTTGAGCAGCCTTAATGGAATTTATTTTGAGATTTTGAACTTAGAGAAGAAGTTGTATGGTTATAAAATACATGTTAAGTCTGAAAAATGACTCCCAGGCGAAGCTACCAAACATGAATTTACCAACATTTTTTCTTGTTTTTAAAAGATATTTGAGACAAAAATATAAACCAGCTGGATTGGGGAAAAGGCTATTGGGTGGTGGTTGTTTTTATTTTTGTGCAAGATGTTCTTATTTTTATTGATTTCTCTTTTTGACAGCTCACTGTGCTGATAAATGTGTCCATGGTCGTTGTATTGCTCCCAACACCTGTCAGTGTGAGCCTGGCTGGGGGGGACCCAATTGCTCTAGTGGTAAGTTTACACCTGCTGCTGCCTGTCTTGTGCTGTTTTTACTGTATTGTCCTTCTTTTGGGAAATTATCATAGATCCCGTGCTTGATCTCCTGGTCACAGTTGGAGGAGCTTGCGCTGATTTACCAGAATGTGTCAGGACTCTGTATGTGGTCTGATTTCTTTCATTTATTCCAAAGCAGTTGCAGCACATGCCAATATTAAAAAATGCTAATTAATTTAGCCCCATTGACAAGCCAAATTGGATAGGGTTCCATTGCTGGAGAAGGTAAATATATTTGCCCTGATCAAGGTTCCCTCTAACTTTTGTTTTCTGAGTGCAAAAAGAATGATTGCCTAAGCTCAGGTTTAAACCTGACTAGTCTCTTCCGCTGCCTGTTCCCTACCCCTTTTACTTTATCCCCTCCCTCGTCTCATTTACCCCTTCATTCACTCATTCCCATTCCTTCCTCCTCCATTGACTCAGTATCCTTTTTTGTTCTCTGCTTGGTTGATTTCTTTTCATTTCACTCTCCCTCACTGTTTTTCACTTACCAGCCACTCTCTCCAACTTTCCTTTCCCTCACTTTTGCTGTGTGTGTGAATAAGAAAGAAAGAGAAATTGAAGGTGCCCTTCCCCAACCAGCACTTAAAGCTGCCATGGGAAATCGGAGACCTGGAGAACATCCCTGCACTTCTCCAAGAGTTCTCCCTCCCCACCTGGGTGGTACCAGAGAGTTGAAACCCTGCCAGGCAGGTTCCCTGTAGTGCACGGTGCCTGTCAGCAGTGGGTGCAGCTGTACTATGACCACATGGCTTTGGGGGTAGGGGAACCCAGGTACTGACCTGTATGTTTTGTATTTTTAAATAGAAATGTAGTGGAATAATGAAATCAGTTTTTTCCAAGATTTATTATGGGAAAACTCATATTAATGGTGTTCCTCCATATCTCCTTTTAAGGTGTATAGCTTTATTCAATAACAGCTTTTTTTCTGACCTCACTAGAACCTGATTGTTGTATGTAAAAGCTTTCTGTGTATGTGATGTTAGAATGAAGTTACTCTGCAAAAAAACAGAAGTGGAGGTTCATTGCTGTATCATAAAAATTTTAATTAGTGCATTGAAGGCACTGAAAGAACTTGGGACTTCAGTTGTTCTTCATTATAACTAGTTTCACTACATCTGGCCTGCAGGATGACTCTCCAGGATTACTTTCCCTTAGCCAAAGCCCCTTCAGTTATAATTTATTTTGAATATATTTGTTTCAAATCAACTCTCTTCTGCTGCTACTGCTGCTGCCTCTGCACGTTGCCTCTGACTGCTGGTCATAGTAGCTTCAGCAGTGAAAATACCTTGTGCTTTCTGTACACAAAAGACCTAGTGTGAAAGAGCCTTTGTTATTGTACCTTGAATAGAGTGATCTCATGGGATATTTGTGATGCTCTATAAAAGTTTTTGCATACCAATACAGCTAAATTTAACTGCTAAAAATTTGTTTCAGATTGCTGCTGTTCTTCTAGGGAGGATTAAAGAGGAAGAGGGTATTTTGTTCACTTGCTGTTGAAGCAATGTTTGAGACATGTGGTTTGGCAAATATCCAGCTTTTTTATGAGATGTTGCTTAAATGAGATGTTGCTTTCAGTGGATTGTCTTGCAAAAGATTCAGTTGTTCATAAGCATTCTAGGAACAAATAACATTATTGTTGGCCAGCATAGAGGGGAGGGTAAGTTTTTTAATTTGAGCAGTGAAGTTTGTTACTAGGTATAGTATGACAGAATTGTGTGATCTCCTCATCTGTGTTGACAGACAGTGCCTCTTAAAACAGACCAATAGTGGAAATCAGACCAAATAAATAATAGTTTGTAACACTGGGAAGACAACTACTGGACCTGATTTTCATCAACATTTGCATAACATAAACCCCCGCCCTCTTCACCTAATATACTTTCAGCTATGTTATCCATGGAGTCCCAAGACTTGCATTTTCTTTAGTCTCAACAAAGGCACAATAAAATAATATATCAGATTATTTATTTTTATAAACATTTTTGGATGTTATAAAATAACATGATTATACTGTGGTGATGATATATGCCTAGATATCTAACTCAGTAAGTAAGATGAGCCAGAGACTCTCCATGAAATCCAAATTTGCATGTTGGAGCTCTGATTCGGAGATGGGCGGCAGTATTAAATCCTAAAATAGAGAGGGAGACATTTACCTAGGATTCTGAAATTTGTTGTAAATTATTGTTTTGTAAATCCTGATTTGGTGTTTAATTTATTTGCATGGTCATTCTACTCAAGAATAAAACCTGTTATATAAATGGTGCAGAAATGAACCTACTCTCCAAAAAATACAATTCCTTATCAAGGAGGGTCAAACACTGCCCTATGTCGAAGCTGCACATATTTGTAACTGAGGATAGAATTGGACCCATAATGGATCTCTCCACCTGTTCTTCCTCTTCAAACCCTACTTGCATTTTGACTATTATTTATCAATTGTGTAACTGTCTTCTGTTAACAGAACTTTTATTTCAAAAAGTCTTGGGCTGCTGTATTACTGTGACTGTTTGGCTTGCTGGGTGGTAATTGTAGACAACGACTTCCTGAGTGCTATAATGTTCTCTCTAAAAATGACAAAGTGATTGCACTGACTCGATTCGGGTATCATGCAGGTAACAGCTGTGCAAGCAGCCTCCTCCCATACATTACTGCTAATTCACCTCAGTGTGATATGAGCTAATGTCCA
Organism: Mauremys mutica; assembly: GCF_020497125.1. Taxonomy (NCBI): domain Eukaryota; kingdom Metazoa; phylum Chordata; order Testudines; family Geoemydidae; genus Mauremys; species Mauremys mutica. Next base: position 76,460,082 of record NC_059077.1, read on the forward strand.
TTTGCGACTAGCATGGGACTCCAATTCACTTTTGATGTAGATTTGAACTCCACTCTCTCTAGAGATGCAGGGGGAAACCCACCGAAGGAAATTCATCTATTCTCCCAACCATATCCTGTGCACTTCTGAGCACCTGGTTCCTCTCCATCCTTCCCACAGAGTGGGGATCTTGGTTCTTCTTCTTTCCCTGCAAGAGGGAGGACAGGTTCATCAGCTTTTCCCCTCCCTGATTTATTGCAGGGATTGCAGGCATAAGATTCTCCCTCCCTAAGCAGGAGATTCTCTTTAGTTTCCCTTGTTCTTGATTCTTGGTCCCTACATGCTGTGACAGACTCATGTGAGAGGCCAGGAATGGAGACGATTCAACTTTATTGAAACACCAATTCCTTAGATTGCTAGTGGGGCAACTGCAAACTTTTTATAAGTAGGTCTGTTCTTGCTGCACATTGTAGTAGGTAGGTGTGTGTGTGTGTGTTACACCTCCCTTCATTACTTTAGGTGTCTTGCCAAGGAATTACTCTACTGTGACTCTCAACCCTTGTATTGAGAAAGCTCTTCATTGCATGCCAGTATTTAGTCTATTTTCATAGGCAAAATCCTGATGTCCTTAATCAGTAAAAATATCAGTGTTTTTCACCAGTCCGTGAGTAAAATATGAGCAGAGACTTCAGGCCTGCTATGTCTAAGATCTCCTTGATGAATTTGTCATATGTATAGATGTTTTTTCTTCAGACCTTAGACCTTATCTTTTTGGCAAACATATTATGAGGCATTGGGTAATGTATTGCCTGCGGTATAGTTCGGTGCAGAGAGATGAATGAGATGATAATATAAATCTGAAAAGAAATGCCACATGAATTAAAAGGGTGCACATTTACAAAACATTTTCATTCCAGTGCAAGAGCTGACATTCATGTGAAGTAAATTATTCTAATAAAGATTTATTGACTGGACACAATAGACAGATCAATGTCATTTGAGTGGACAGAAGACATATTGAACCTATCCCTTGGAGCTAGTGAATCAGTACATCCATTTCACTGTCAGGATCACTTTGAAAAATTGTTCATGAAGCTGCAAGAGTATGAACTGATCAGTTTGCTTTGGTCAGAGTGAGGGCAGAGGAGAGGAGAAAGGTTGATCATGATAGGAAGGGGTGGATTAAACATGAAAATATTTTAATAGATTTGACAAAAAGAGCCTCTTATTGTCTCATAGTTAGATTGATTTTTGTCAACAGTTGTAGTGAAAACTTGAATTACAGTAGTATAAGTTTTACTGGTTACAGTATTAGAAGAAAATAAAAATAAGAGCCCATACATATCCAGTTTTTTTCTTGTAAGAGTAGTTCTGCCACTAGCAGAGATTTTACTTATGGGTGTGGGAACAAACTGTATATCAATGAGTACTGAGTTCTGATTCATGTGGGTTAGTGTGCACTGCAAACTCTCTAATTTTATTTCTGACAAGTAAAACAAATTCCTCATTTGCGAATTCCTCAATAGCAAAAGATAGAAACCATCAAGTGAAGATGTGTTTTGTGTTCATTTCTATACATCTAGACAGACATGAACACAACACATCTTCACTTGGTGGATTCTAACTTTTGCTATTTTACCTTTTTTCATGATTGGGGGACACAGAGTGATATCCAGATGAAATGATACATAGCATTATAGATTACACAAGTCTCAGTGTGGGACATGTATGTGACTGAAGTATGCATATGCTGTAATATTGATTCCTGATACGTAATTAGGAAATTCCTTTTCTTCACATTTTCTCAGGCTGAATAGTTCTTAGTCCACAAATTGTTCCACTGAAATCAACAGGACAATTCATAAGGAAGCTTTTCCTCAATGAGAATAAGGATGACAGAATCCAGAGGATGAGTCATTCATAGAGCTGAATTTGGTGTCATTTTAAAATTTATTTTAAGTGTGAGTGACAACTTTTAAAATATATTTCCTGGATGACTGTCAGCTAGTCAAGGAAGGATCTGGTCCTAGGCTTTGGTCTGCACTGAGAATGCTCAGTGAATCTCTCCACATAATTCCCATAATCTCATATGCAATATATGCCTTGGAGTGACAGGGTCCAAGACTTTAGGGCACTCTGATTGATGGATTTGCCCTACAGCTGCAGACCAGGGTCCCCTGCAGCCCACCAGGAATCCAGGCAGGGTTCTGTGGGAACCCTGCTTGGTTTCATTGAAAGTTTTTCGAATACAGGTATTTCCAGTGAAATGTTTTGGGCTTGACAAATCAGCATTTTCCAAAACTTTGTTTCACTGGAAAATTTCTTACCAGCTCTACTTATGGGATCCACCAAAACTTGTAATTTACTTGTAATTTCTAAAATTCCCCTAATTTAACTCCAACTTTCTCTGATTAACTTCTGACTTTTCCCTCTAGGATCAATGAGAATCTTCAGCTTAAGATGTAGGGTTTCTTTTCCCAGCTAGTTAGATGGAGTGCTGGGGGTCAAAAATGGAAACCATCAACACCTTAACAGTGGATGGAGTCATTACTGTGGCTTAAGTAATAGGTAACTTAGCTGCAGAGCCAAAATTTCTGATGCTACATGGCTTTGGTACTTATTCAGGCCCCAAATCAGCAAGGCACATAAGATTAATGTTATACATATCTTTAAGACCATCTCTATTCAGTAGAGCACTTAAGCATTGAAATCCCACTGAAGTTAGTGGAAGTTCAGCCCCTGCTTAAATTTAAGCACATGCTTAGGTGTTCTGCTGAATCATGGCCCCATTGTTTAAGCCCAGGAGTAAACACGGAGCTCTTCTCCAGTCCTTAATTCAGAGAATTATTTGTCTAATGATTTACAGTAGCTTTTGGAATGAAAATATGAACCACGGTAGCTTTAGAAATCCTTTCCAAACAGCACAAAGTTCCATAAATAATATATGCCCTCCTGAAGAAAGTACTCAAGCACATATTTATCTTCAACCCTCCTAATGTTCAGGGTCTATCTGACCCCAACAAGCCCAAACATTTTTCATGCCAAACCTGTGCCACTTCATACATTAAGTATCCTTAGACTAGGGATGAGGTCAATCTTTCCACATTAGTTTATCATCCTACCTGTTGTGGTTTTTGTGTAGCAAAAAAGGTAATTAAAAAGGTAATGGGATCAGTTAGATCACTCAATATTAGTGAACGGGGAAAATGAAAGTACTACACTTCCAAGATCTTTGGGGGTCTCTTGGACCCTAAACACATACAAAAATTTAAATGAAATATGAAACCACTGCCTCTCTTTTCTTCAAGGATTCTCCTGAGGACAACCTGTATATCAACCTGTCTACAAATCTGTTGTGGTGCAAAAAAGTCACTCAAAAAATATTAGGGTCAGACCCCAAATTAATTATGCAGGCATTTTATTTTGAGGCAGCAATATATTTCAGCATTGTTTTTACCATCATAGATTCAGTGGTTTTTGTTTTTTTAAAAATGCACCGGTGGGGTCTAGGGTGGGATGTGAGGTGGGGTCATTGACACCCCAGATAACATTTTCCTCATGTATCACCACAATTGTCCAGCAAATTGAGTTTCTTTGAAGATAACACTGTCAAATTGATTTTCTGGGAAGCCTACACTTGCTAGGATTCTGAGGAAGCCACAGTTGTGAAATCTATTTTCTGGCAAGCACAGACTTGACAGATGCTGGGGCAAAGAATTTCTGGGGAAAAGACTCACTGCTGCACATGCACATTGCATATCTGAATGCACATATTGTTTGGATTTTGTTGAATCACACATGGCATAATAAATCTTTGAGTAAGAGATGGGTATTTCTAAGGGACCTGGGTACAGAAATGGTGAAACCACTGGTGCAGGAAAGGAACATTGCAGACCTTCCTTAGGCTTCTAGGGAACATCCCCTGTTGCCCATTCCCAGCTTCTGGCAAAGACAGGCTAAGGACACTTCAGAGCATGGTTTTGCATCCCTGCCCCCACCCCCCCCGGCTAATAGTCATTGCTGGACCTATCCTCCATGAACTTACCTAGTGCTTTTTTGAATCCTGTTACAGTCTTGGCCTTCACAACATCCTCTGGCAAAGAGTTCCACAGGTTGACTGCATGTTGTGTGAAGAAATATTTCCTTTTGTTTGTTTTAAAGCTGCTGCCTATTAATTTCATTTGGTGACCCCTAGTTCTTGTGTTATGAGGAGGAGTAAATAACACTTCTGATTTACTTTCTCCACATCTGTCATGATTTTATAGACCTCTATCATATCCCCCCTTAGTCGCCTCTTTTCAAAGCTGAAAAGTCCCAGTCTTATTAATTTCTCCTTCTATGGAAGCTGTTCCATACCCTTAATTATGTTTGTTGCCCTTCTCTGTATCTTTTCCAGTTCTAATGTATCTTTGTTGAGATGGGGCGACCACATCTGCACGCAGTAATCAAGATGTGGTCATACCATGGATTTATATAGAGGCAATATGATATTTTTTGTTTTATCTACTCATTTCCTAATGATTCCCAACATTCTGTTAGCTTTTTTGACTGTTTCTGCACAGAGAGTGGATGTTTTCAGAGAACTATCCACAATGACTCCAAGATCTCTTTCTTGAGAGGTAACAGCTAATTTGGACCCCATCATTTTATATGTATAGTTGGGATCATGTTTTCCAATGTGTATTACTTTGCATTTATCTACATTGAATTTCATCTGCCAGTCACCCCAGTTGTGTGAGATCCCTTTGTAAGTCTTCATACTCTGCTTTGGGATTAACTATTTTGAGTAGTTTTGTATCATTTGCAAATTTTGCCTCCTCACTGTTTACCCCTTTTTCCAGATCATTTATAAACATGCTGCACAGTACTGGTCCCAGTACAGACCCTGTGGGGACACCACTATTTAACTCTCTCCATTTTGAAAACTTACCATTTATTCCTACCCTCTGTTTCCTATCTTTTAACCAGTTACTGATCCATGAGAGGACCTTCCTTCTTATCCCATGACAACTTACTTTGCTTAAGAGCCTTTGATGAGGGACCTTGTCAAAGGCTTTCTGAAATTCTAAGTACACAATATCCGCTGGATCACCCTTGTCCACATGCTTGTTGACCCCCTCTAAAAATTCTAGTAGATTTGTGAGACATTTACACATGAGACATGATTTTCCTTTACAAAAACCAACAAATTGTATTAATCTATGTGTCTGACAATTCTGTTCTTTGCTATAGTTTCAACCAATTTGCCTGGTACTGAAGTTAGGCTTACTAGTCTGTAATTGCTGCGATCGCCTCGGGAGCGTTTTTTAAAAATTGATGTCACATTAGCTATCCTTCAGTCATCTGGTACAGAAGCTGATTTAAATGATGGGTTACAAACTACAGTTAGTAGTTCTGCAATTTCACATTTGAGTTCCTTCAGAACTCTTGGGTGAATACCATCTGGGCCTGGTAACTTATTACTGTTTAATTTACCATTTTTTTTCCAAATGGTAAATTACACCTGTAATGACACCTCAATCTGGGACAGTTCCTCAGATCTGTTACCTAAAAAGAATGTCTCAGATTTGGAACTCTCCCTCACATCCTCAGCCGTGAAAACCAATGTAAAGAGTTCATTTAGTTTCTCCTCAATGGCCTTATCTTTCTTGAATGCTCCTTTAGCATCTTGGTTGTCCAGTGGCCCCACTGGTTGCTTAGCAGGCTTTCTGCTTCTGATGTACTTAAATATTTTTTTTGCTGTTACTTTTTGAGTCTTTGGCTAGCTGTTCTTCAGATTCTTTTTTGGCCTTCCTAATTATATTTTTACACTTCACTTGCCAGAGTTTATGCTCCTTTCTATTTTCCTCAATAGGATTTAACTTCGACTTTTTAAAGGATGCCTTTCTGCCTCTAACTGCTTCTTTTACTTTGTTATTTAGCCACATCAGCACTTTTTTGGTCCCTTTACTATGTGTTTTAATTTGGGGTATACATTTAAGTTGAGCCTCTATTATGGTGTCTCAAAAGTTTCCATGCAGCTTGCAGGGATTTCACTTTTGGCACTGTACCTTTTAATTTCTGTTTAACTAACTTCCTCATTTTTGTGTAGTTCCCCTTTCTGAAATTAAATGCTACCATGGTGGGCTGCTTTGGTGCCCCCCCCCCCGAGGGTTATTACATTGTATTATGTTTCGGTCACTATTACCAAGTGCTTCAGCTATATTCACCCCTTGGACCAGATCCTGTGCTCCACTTAGGACTAAATCAAGAATTGTCTCTTCTCTCATGGGCTCCAGGACTAGCTGCTTCAAGAAGCAGTCATTTAAGATGTCAAGAAGCTTTATTTCTGCATCCCGTCCCGAGGTGACATGTGTCCAGTTAATATGGGGGTAGTTGAAATCTCCCATTAATACTGAGTTTTTTATTTGTATAGCCTCTCTAATCTCCTTGAGCATTTCATAGTCACTATCAGTGGTCAGTAGTATATCCCTACTGCTATATTCTTATTATTCAAGCATGGAATTGCTATCCATAGAGATCCCAGGCAGCAGAGTCTAGTTGCTGAAGCAGCATCTAGTTGCTGATCCAGAGACTAGGAAACAAGGATGATGTTCCATCTGTTTCAGAACAAGAAACAGAAAAACACACAAAAATGTGCAAAGTGTAAAACCTTTGTATGTTCAGAACACGTCACTTGTTTGCCCGTTTTGCTCAAAGTAGTAGGCCACTGACTGCCACTTTGCTGTATTTGTGCCTTTGATTTTGTTGCTGTTGCTATCTATTTTCATTGTCTAAACGTAGCATCAGTTAGAGCCTGACACTTGTATAGTTTGTAGCTTTTAAAAAAAATGTGTTTGATCATGGGGTCAGTTAGATCTGACTCTCCCTGCATATATGCTTGTATAAAATAAAGGAGCCTCAGGCTGTCTGATCTAAAATCAACCGTGTGGTCAATTTTCCACAACAATCCCAACACAAGTACTATGTAGTGTGCTCCTGAATCTAGAAAAGTTTTAATTTGTTCATAGTTTTATAATCACTGGTTACAATAAAGCTAGTTTTAAATACATGCCATGTTTTTTTCCCCAATTTTGACATACTAGGGGTCTCCAAGACCCTAATATGGAAATAGTTGGGTGGTTTTTGGTTCTATACGAGGTAAGCAGGTGCTTACATCCAGTGGGACTAAGTATATGCTTAAGCACCTTCCGGAATAATTATGCTTCCTGAATCAGGGCCATAATTTCTACTTTAATTTGCTTTAAAGTATATTATATATTAACATTATCTATTAAATGTAATAAATGAACAATGAATCATTGGAAGTAATTTATTCCTGTTTTTAATTAGAGTTCATTTAGGTGTATGTGATAGTCCCAATAAATCTTTCTTCTAAACATTTAACAGTAATTTAACAATTTCAATAACACACTTTATTTCACTTAGCAATGCTAGCCTTAATGATAAGCCTCTGGTGGTTGAAGGCATTGGGTTTTACCTTGTACTTTACATTTCCCTTGAAGCATGTCATTTTTTTAAATATAACTACATTTCTTATCAGCTGTTATGGTGTAGTTAATTACTAGAAATGCTAGTGTCTGTATTAAAATCAGTTAAAAGAACTAATTGACTTATGACATACCCTATGTTAAAATATGTGGTTTTGTTTTTTATGGTCACAAAAAGGCTTTCTTATGAGAGCTATACTTTTATTCAGACCTCTTTTAACATACATTCATACTATGGCTCAAAGAAACATTTGTATCTTTCTATTCAGCAGTTACCAAATGATCTTTAAAGCATATGCTTAGTGTGTCTGGAGGGAGCTAGTGGTGTTTGGTAAGTAGGTGTTGGGAGGAGAAAAATATGATTAACTTTAGGTTGTCATAAAAACAGTGTTTATCACTGTTATTATTTTACATATAGAATGTTGTTTATATTAATAGGGTCACTGGTGAAGCTCAGCACATATTCAAGGGGCCACATTAAAACAACTTCTGGAAATGCTAAATATTTTAAATAAAGATTTAAAAAATTGTTTAAAAAGTCTATATCCCTTAAAAATAGCAAAAAAGGAATTTAAAAATAACAGAGAAAGTAAGATTGGATTCATGGCCTGGTTGCTAAAATTAATACAAAATTGGGTTCCATCCTGCAAACTCTTGCTCACAAGAATAATTTGTGAGTGGATGATTGTAAGCTGGGGGGGAGAGGTAGATATGCTGGAGGGTAGGGATAGAGTCCAGAGTGACCTAGACAAATTGGAGGATTGGGCCAAAAGAAATCTTATGTGGTTCAACAAGGACAACTGCAGAGTCCTGCACTTAGGACGGAAGAATCCCATGCACCACTACAGGCTGGGGACCAACTGGCTAAGCAGCAGTTCTGCAGAAAAGGACCTGGGGATTACAGTGGATGAGAAGCTGGATATGAGTCAACAGTGTGCCCTTGTTGCCAAGAAGGCTCACCGCATATTGGGCTGCATTAGTAGGAGCATTGCCGGCAGATCGAGGGAAGTGATTATTCTCCTCTATTCGCCACTGGTGAGGCCACATCTGGAGTATTGTATCCACTTTTGCCACCCCTCCCCCACAATACAGTAAGGATGTGGACAAATTGAGGAGAGTCCAGCGGAGGGCAACGAAAATGATCAGGGGGCTGGGGCACATGACTTACAAGGAGAGGCTGAGGGAACTGGGCTTGTTTAGTCTGCAGATAAGAAGTGAGGGCGGATTTGGTAGCAGCCTTCATACCTGAAGGGGGGTTCCAAAGAGGATGGAGCTCGGCTGTTCACAGTGGTGACAGATGACAGAACAAGGAGCAATGGTCTCAAGTTGATGTGGGGGAGTCTAGGTCGGACATTAGGAAACACTATTTCACTAAGAGGGTGGTGAAGCACTGGAATGGGTTACCTAGGGAGGTGGTGGAATCTCCATCCTTAGAGGGTTTTTAAGGCCCAGCTTGACAAAGTCCTGACTGGGATGATTTAGTTGGTGTTGATCCTGCTTTGAGCAGGGGGTTGGACTAGATGACCTCCTGAGGTCTCTTCCAACCCTAATCTTCTATGAGTCTATGAAATAGTCCCATTGACACCAAAATAAATGTATTGTCTTTAATTTAATTGACTTGAGTTGAACTACTCACATGAATAAGGGTTATTCGCGTGAGTAAGGATTGTAGACTTGGGTCCTAAATATGAGTGAATCTCTTTGTATTCAATTTTGAGCAAAAGCAGTTAGTTGTTCCAAACTACGGTTTAGGAACATAGTTGTTCCAATTATGGTACAAGTTGTACCATTTCCATACCAGGGGGAAAAATTGCTAGAATTGGTTAAATAATTCACTGCAAATACTGGCCCCAATTTAGGACAGCACTGAAGCATGTGCTTAAGTCCCACTGGAGTTTTAGTCTTGCCTAAGTGCTTTCCTGAATCAGGTCTACATTCATTGCAAATTTTGGCAATTTTTATCCAATAACTTTTGTTTGTTTAGGAATTTGATCAGTTGAGTAGATGGTGAACAATGTGTGGTGAATTTTGGTGAACCATTATTTACAAAAGCAATTTTTTTCATTATTTGATTAGTTCTATCAACAAATGGACTGATCCTGTCTTATTCACTCAGACAAAGCTCCCAGTGGTTTCACTGGGAAGGACTATAGGGTTAGTTACTGTATTAAAAATTAAGAACTTCAAAATACAGGGCAGAAAAAATTCAAGTCCCAGTCCCGCAATGAGGTGCATACAAGATCTGATTACATACTATACTCAAATTCATATGATATTTTAACCTTCTCTACAATAATGATTATTGTGAGTAGGGTTCATGTCAGTAGGACGGTAAAATTAGAACCAAAGACTGTTTGTGTTTTTCCTTAACAGCTATCCACCATTGTGTTCTGAGGTCCAAAATATTTTAAAGAGTCTTGTGAAATGTATGACATGTGAAAGGCATACAGTTCCAGTCCTTTAGAGAGTCTAAAAAACACATTTTCATTGTTCTTCCACTTCACAGACCAAAAAGCTTTTACAAAGTTAAAAAAAAAGTCTTGAATAAAAATCCTTTCTTTTATACAGAACAATAAGAACGAATGAAAAATATGCCTGAGGGTAGAAAGCCTTCAATGTAACAAATGAAATCAGATAGAAACAAAAGATTCTAAAGGAAATCCAGATTTAATAGGAAGTGTTGTGTTCTACAAAAAGCACTAAGTACTTCTGTGTCTGGGATGTAGGAAAAATAAGTCTTTTACTAAAAGACATTAATACTTCATAATTATTAAGAAAGATTTTTCTAAAGAAGAAGATTATATTTGTCATAAGAATGTAGTTCTTGCCAACTGAGGTAACCATACAGATCACAATAGCAAAATGATATGGAGAATAATCTCTTGTTTTTATTAATTGAAGCCTTTTAAAAAGATTCTCAGAGTGGAAGATTCAGCATAGCTGGCCTTGATTTATAGCCCTTTAAATTGATTTCTGAGATTTCTGCTTCCAAATTTTACCATCTTGTAACCCTAGTAACATGCAAGTTTGATGCCACTTGTAGGGATGGACTTAATGTGTTTAATCAAATTTTGAACCCACTTGAATGTTGTTTATTTGAAATTTAGGGTGAACTTGAATGTTATTTGGTTCAAGTTTCACTTAGGAGAGTAATTTTCACTCTCCTATCCTCAGAGGGTAGCCTAAAGGAAAAGAGTGACATTATTTTCAGTATCGAACTAACCAAACCCTGGTATCAGAGTTGAGTAGTCACAAGATTGCACTCTGAGTTGTGTAATAAGAACGGACTGGATAAGGTTGGTTACAGTATCATTCTTGCCATAGGTTTTGCCATGTAAATGAATGGATATTACTCCATTTACTGTTCTTGACGCAATCTAGGTCATATAATAACATTTCAGAATCTGTGTCCCAAATACTGCATCAATGAGAATAGTCTCTACACTATTGTACCTTTTTGGTACTTCGTATTTTGTCTGACTGAGCATTTCACAGAGGCTAATGACACTGTAATCAGGGAACCGTAGGATATAAAGCCATTCAAAATGCAGTTTTACAAGGTCTAAGTTGCATGATATATTACCATAGTATATGTTACTTAAAGGATATTAATATTCCTCTGCTACCTCTGTGTGGACAAAGGAGAGGAAAAACCCAAAAAGAATACAATCCAGTTTTATGGCAAAGATTATGATTTACCTAAAGCCTAGAAAATGTTACTTACATAACTCACAGCCTCTCTAAGGCTTCATACTGTAAGCTTAGAGTACCCTTTGGACAGTACATTGAACATATTTTAATGTATACAACATATAAGAGGATTTACATCCTGATTTTTAATTCACTTGCAAATCTCCCATTGACTTCAGAGAGGTGGATGGGATGCCCTCTGTCTATGTAGAGTTGAAGTGACTTGTTTAAGGTATGGTTCCTCACAAGGGTTCTGCTCCTTCGTATTTGAGGTGGGCCTGAGTAACAAAGTTCAGATATGCAAAGAGTCTTATGGCACCTTATAGACTAACAGATGTTTTGGAGCATGAGCTTTCGGGAGTGAATACCCACTTTGTCGGATGCAAGATCCAGACTAACACGGCTACCCCTCTGATTCTAAAGTTCAGATATGGATCTAGATTTAAACTCTAAACTTCAGGGTGTTTGGATTTGGGATTCTCATGCAGACCTGCCACTCATCACCACACTTGGATTTCAAACACATTAGTTCCAGAAATATAAAAAAGGGCTTTTCTCACTGTCTGTGTTAAGGGAAGAGACCTTGGCTCAGATTCAAAGCTATGGCTAAGCTGTACTCAGCACAGCTCAGGAGAATGGAAGCACAGGTCGTTTTAAGTCTTTGTTCATCTACTGAAGGTTAATAATGCTGGAGAATCTGAACAGCATTTAACTATAAAGCCAAGTAAGCCACACACTTAAAGTTTTGCTGAAAATTGTTGGCATGTGGCTACATCAACATCTTGAGACAAGAATTAGCAGAAGTCAGTTTGGTTTCCACCCAGGAGTAGGCATGAGGGAGGCAGTCTTTGCCCTGAGGATCTTATGTGAGCGTGTGAAAAGCACAAAGGGAAATGTATATGTTCTTTGTAAGTTATAAGAAGGTATTTGGTAAAATCAAACACAAGAAAGTGATACAAATTCTTAAAGAATCTAATATTGACTCTCGAGATATATAATTAATAGAAAGCCTGTATAGGGGACAGTCTGCAGCAGTCTGAATGAACTATGAACTATCTGATTATTGTAACATCAAGAAAGATGTAAGTCAAGATTACATTCTATCTTCACAACTATTTGTAGAAAGTACAATGAGGCAAAGTTTAGAAGACACTACCAGGGCATGCAGATCAATATAAGATATGCTGATGATCTATTTTGTATCACTTCACCTAGGGAAGAAATTCAGAACTTGCTTATTGCTGTGAACAATGTCCACAAGAAATATGGAATGAGAATGTTAGAAAGACAAACTATTATAATGAGTAAATACAGTGATGCATAAGATAGGCAATGCCTATAACTTGATAGTCAAGTGTTAGAACAAGTGAATAGTGGGGCCCCCTATTTAGGTGGTCCAGTAACATCAGATAGAAGATGTGATGAAGAAATCAAGAAAATAATAGAGCTTGCAAAAATGTATTAAACAATTTCCAAAGACTTCTGTGTTTTCAAAAGTAAAAACTGCACATCTGCACTAGATTGCTGAAGTAGTGCTACATGTGATCAGCTCTCCTGTATGGATGTGAGAGGTGGACGCTTAAAGGAATCCAGAGCATTCAAGTTTTGGTGTTATTGAAAAATGTTAAAACATACCTGGATAAACAAAACTATGAATGAAGGTGTGACAAGAAGGATGAATTTAGAAAGATCACAATTACTTGAGACCCTAGGTAAAAGAATAACATTTTTGTGGCCATATAACTCTCCAATCGCAGAGCAACCTTCTTCTAGCACTCACTATCAGGCAAAATTGCAGGCAAACCAGGAAGAGGAAGAAAGTTAATATCATCAGATGGATTGGTAGCCAATGGAGAGTGGAAATTTTACAACTCTGTCATGATCATAAAGGTGGGAGGTTACAATTGATAATTTCCATATCAGAGATGTCTCTTGAAGAAGAATTACCATAGTGCCTAGGAGCCCTAGTAATGGACCAGGACTCCATTGTGCTAGGTGCTTCTGAACAAAAGACAGTCGTTGCCCCTAAGAGCTTACAATCTAAGTATAAGACAAGAGGCAACAGATGGACATAGACAGATGGGTAGTACAAGGAAACAGTAAGACAATATTAGTTTGCACATTAGGCAGTGGTCACAGCACACCAGCAGCCTAGCTGTTGTCAAGTTTTTGTAGGCATCACGGCAAAGGAGAGTTCTAAGGAGTGTTTAGAAGAAGGAAAGTGAAGTAGCTTTCTGGGAAAAACCACAAAGGTGCTTGTTTGAAAATTTAACAAGTTGCCAATGGAGGCTAGCACCTTGGGCCGATTGGAGGCAAGAGTTGACATCTTGATAGTGAATGAGCCTTGAAAGAGAAGATACATAGTTTGTGTGATGCAACAGAGATGTTCAGTGGAGGGAGGCAAAGAGAGAAGTGACATGGTCAGAGTGACAGCCTAGAGAAATTATATTTGCAGCAGCATTCTGAAGGGATATGAGTGAGGCAAGATTGCATTTGTCAAGGCCAGAGAAAAAAGATGTTGCAGTAACTGAGACAAGAGATGATGAGAGCCTGGGCAAAAGTTTTTGCTGTGTGGAGGAATAGGAAATAACATATCTTAGAGATGTTATGCAGAAGGAATCAGCAAGATTGAGATGTAACCTGAATGTGAGGAGAGAGGTTCGAGTGTGGGTCAAAGATGATGCCCAGGCTACAGGCTGGTTAAGTCAGTTATTGCATAGCTGAAGCAGTGCAAAGCAACCTTAATGTACCATAGACCTCGACCTTTTGAACTCAGCTAAAGAAATTATGTTTGGAGGTTTAGATGGACAGGGGATGAGATTTTTCACTGTTACAGTTGCTTTTTATTTAAATTTTTGGCTGACAAAATTACATTCCCAAATGCGTGAGCAGCTCACTCTGACCCACAATTTGTGGTTGGAAAAAACACATTTTCATGCATGTGTTTTATGGTTAAACTTGTGCAATCACTTCAGGCATCACAGGAAAGGAGATTAAAATTATATTAGTCTAGTACTCTTATAAAGGTCTCTTCTGTTTTTGGCAGCAGTATAAATGGCACTTGTTGCCAGACACATACTATAATGTTCTGCCATACAATCCCAGGAACAGTTATGAGCTAGAATCAAATAGTATGTTATTATCTCCGTACCACCTATCTGAACAAAGAAAGATGCTAAGAAAAATAAATCTTAATTTTAGTGTGATTCTTTACTTTAGCATCCATGTTAGCATTAGCAAAAAAAGAAAAATACAAGAAAGTCAGACCTTTAAATAACTTGCCATAAACATGTTGCATCCTGAATATCACATTATATAAGTAACTTTATAGTGTACATGTAAGGTAGTTGTCTTTGTTGAGTTTCTAAGGGGAATTTTCTTCTGAAATGTTCTTTGACTTGATTTGATAGCCATATTTTGCTCTCATCATATGCCATTCTTTAGAGAAGCTCAGAATTACATGTGATCAAGGTGGATTTGTCAGGAATAAACTTAGACTCATTCATGCTTCTCTTTTTGTTACCTTCTCAAGAGCAATCAATGTAGAGAGACAGAGATCACGTCATGTTAAAATTGGACTGACACATTGTTTTTGTTTATAAGGAATATAAGAGTTATAAAACCAAAAAAGTGTACTTCTAATGATACAAATTCCTCTCTCACACTGTAAAATATCAGGACACCTTGCCTGCTAATTTGCAAGTCACTACCAGGCTAGATAAGCCATGTGCATAAAAATGAGATCTGTCTAGCATAATAACAATGTGCATTAAAGTTATTATAATATGAAATACACAACTTTAAATCTTCAAGGATCATACAAAAGCCCCAAGAATAGTACCAATTTGCATCACACATTTTCTTCCTTTGCTTTTTCCTTGAAGAAGGTTCTTCGCAGCTGAAGCTCTGGGACCATTTCTGTTCATAAAGTTGTCATCTGACACTGTGCTTCAGAGAGCATTTATAATTTGTTTTTATGTTAGTAACTTTATATTGTCTTAGGGTTCCATATCATACTGATGCATTTTAAATGAGGGTTTATATAATATAATGCCCTTATTCCCAAAGGTATGCCTTTGCTTTTATTGAGAGCCTTTTGAGAGGAATGTTTGCTGTCCTATATTTGTAACACTGTGTGATGTACAGAGGACATACAGTAGGGGACTAAAAAGATATTATTCTCAGATGAACAAACTCTATAAGTGGCACCAAATATTTTTCTTTGCTAAAAAGTCTACTATGCAGTTTTTGGCAAACATTTCTCCGAGTTTCTTCCCACAGCGTGAGAAGTAGGATATAAGACTCCCACAAAAGAGTTGACTTTGAACAGTAAGTCTGGAAAACTGTTTTATTTAAAATTGAGAACACTGAGGTTGCATATAGTGTGTGCAGGAATGGTGTTTGGTATTTTGAGGAGGCTGTGCCCGTGAAACTGAGATTAGATTGGACCAAATATATGCAATATGGATATGGTGGGGCAAATCTTCTGTTGGTGCAAATTATGATTACTCCATTGAAGTCAGCGGAGCTATGACAGTGAAGATCTGTTCCAGAATATTTTGAAAAATATGTTTTCATTATTTATAAATCCAGGGATTAACTCCTGGCCCCACTGAAATCTGTGGGAGTTTTGCCATTGATTTCAGTGAAGCCAGGATTTCACCCAATAAGGAATAAACATTCTCTAGCTACTAGGAATAATGATGAAAATACTTTGCAAATAGAACATCACTATTGTCAACATCAGCAACTGATTGGTGAGGTCCATGATAATACATTAATATAATCACATTAAAGAAACAAGTTTTTACCATTAACATTACACATCTCACCACTTAGTTCTTGAGGCTCTGTAGCGAGTCGGTGTGGCTCCCCTCCTGCCCGGCAGAGGGAGCTGCCCTGCCAACACCTCAGTGGGCGGAACTTCCGCCCCCAGTCCCCACCCCCCAGAAGTCAAGGGGCGGGGCAGGAAGTAGAAAAGGAGCGCGCCCAAGCTCAGTCAGCACCCAGCCACCGCCGAGAGCAGACGTGCCTGCGGGAGCTCCCGGCTGGGAGCCCTCATTGGCCCAAGGTAACTGCCCTGCCTGGCCGGAGCTTCCCCGCGCCCACTACCCAGAGGAGCCCCCGGAGCCTACCCGGAGCCCGTACTGGGAGGAGCCCCCAGGATTGCCGAGCGCCCGCTACGAGGAGGAGCCCCCTCGGCCCTGCTGTTACCCAGAGGAGCCGCCCGAGCAGTCCTGGCCCAACTTCCCAGAGGAGCTGCCGGACCTGCCGCCAAGCCCTCCACCGGAGCCGATGCAGACCGACTGGCCTGAACCGGGTGCGACGGACGAGGTAGGCCTTGAGGGGGAGATGGAGTGTAGCCCGGGGGTAGCCGACCCTTGTCCGGCTGAGGGCACTGATGTGCCCATGTCAGTGTGTTGCGGCCAGGATCCCCACTGACTGCAGCGGATCCACGCCGCTGCTAGGGCCCCGGGCTGGGACACAGTGGAGTGGGTGGGCCTGTGTCCCCCCCTGCCACCCCACTCATGGGTGGCAGTCTCCCCCTCAAACCAGCGCTCCGGCATAGAAGCTTGCACTTGCCTGTTGCTGCTCAGTTCCTGCTGCAAGGATCTGAGCCCCCTGAGCAATTGTTTGCTGCCCCGCCCTGATCGAGGGCTTGGGCTTTATAGACTTGAACTGCTGCTCAGCCCCTGCCTGAGGGTCTGAGCTAGAACTGCTGTTTTGCTGCCCCGCCCTGACTGAGGGCTTGGGCTTTATAGACTTGAACTGCTGCTCAGCCCTGCCTGAGGGTCTGAGCTCTGCCTCTTGCTGTTGCCCTGCCCTGCTCCAGAGGGCCAGGGCTTATTGAACTACTGTTGCCCTGCCCTGCTCCAGAGGGCCAGGGCTTATTGAACTGCTGTTGCCCTGCCCTGCTCCAGAGGGCCAGGGCTTATTGAACTGCTGTTGCCCTGCCCTGCTCCAGAGGGCCAGGGCTTATTGAACTACTGTTCGCCCAGCCCCTGCCCCAGAGGGCCTGGGCCTATTTGAACTACTGTCTGCCCAGCCCCTGCTCCAGAGGGCCTGGGCCTATTTGAACTGCTGTTGGCCAGCCCCTGCACCAGAGGGCCTGGCGGTCTAACGTTGTTCCCTGTGACTCCTAAAAGACCAGCAGGAGAACAGAAGGGAGTCGGTGTGGCTCCCCTCCTGCCCGCTGGAGGGTCGAGCCCCGACCAACCGACTACAGGCTCTTGAACATGATGACCCATTGAGACAGCAATCATTGGTGGATAGATTCTGAAATGCTTTGGTATAGGACTCAAATCAATTCCCTGAATTGTTAGTGCTGAGTCTTATTTTCTGCTGAAACAGTTCTGAATATGGGACTTTTATTTCTTTTACTGTGTGGTTCTCTTTCCCCTCCTTTATGCCCTACACTGTGAAAGATGACTTACTACCCTAATTCGGTTTGGTTGAAGTCTCTAGCTGACACTTTCTTCTGCTCCTGTGTGTGTGTGTGTGTGTGTGACCTTGGAGTAGTAAGGATGGTTGTTATAGTAGCTATTCTGATTAAACTCTAGCTGACAGTCTGTAACCTGAGGATACTCATTAATTCAAAGAAAAATATTTGGTGCCACTTATAGAGTTTGTTCATCTGAGAATAATATCTTTTTAGTCCCCTACTGTATGTCCTCTGTACATCACACAGTGTTACAAATATAGGACAGCAAACATTTACCAGATTAACAGCTGTGTGACTTTCAGCCTGTCTTAGTTTTTGAATATGAGGCAGAAGTAGAAATCGGCCGATGTAATATTTGGCAAGTTTAGCCTCCAAAGATAATTAAAAATAAATCTCTTTACAGGAAGCATTTCTACCCCTTCCCTTTGCCCATATTTGTTTTGTGTATTGTAATCTAAGTATCTGTTTCTGATAAATCACTTTAATTTCCTATGAGAGACCTTATTGATTAGAGTGATATATAGAAGTAAAGTATGCAATTTATCTATCTTGTGCAAGAATATTATTTAATCCCATTAATCATTCAGCTTTCTCTGAAGTGGTGCCCATAACTCACAGTTAGAGAGTAGGCAAGTGACAGACCTAGTGTAATAGGCTACCTTATAGCGGTAATTGTTCTGGTAAAATACTCCAGCATTATGCTATAGTGAAATAACTAGGTAGTCAATATTTGTTTCCCACCCTCTCACCCTTCTCTACAGAGGGTGACCACGGGACTGGAAAACTAAAGAGTGAGCACGTAGTGTTTTTATTTTAATAGGCCCTGTGCAAACAGAATGAGAAAAACACACCAGGAAACCAATAAAATGTCATACAATGTGCAGCACATGCCTCTTACAATAAAATAGTCTAGAAAAGTTCATCTCTAACTTCAGCAGATCTCCAAGGGACAGTAACAACCTAAGAGGACAGTCTGATGATGTAGCTGTTAAAATGCATTATAATGGGAGCAGCCTGCAATGCTTCACAAATGATACAGTTTGTGGTAATCCTGCCATTGTGCATATTGTCTGGTACTGGTACTGTGGCAGGTATACAGTAGCAAAGGCTGTCTGCATGTCTTTGAGACTCATTAAACTCTCTCTCCAAACCTCTGTGTGAATGTTGGTGGATTGCATCAAATATCTCACTTCCAGCAATTGGTAAAATAATACAAGCTGCAAATTGTAAGCCAAAAATAAATTTCCTTTTGCCTAGTGGTGCTTTTTATATATTAAGAAAGGTTGGGCCAAGTTCACCCTGATGTAACTCCACCAGTGGGATGCATATGGCTCATTTTATTTTATTTGAAAGAGCTGCTGTCTGATGATGATTTTAAATCCTTCAGTTCTTCACAGAGGGTTTTTCAAACATTCCAAAATGTTCAAGTTTATTTTTAATTTCTGTATGAAATGGCTGAAATTGTCCTTTTCAGTTGGAAGCAGGAGCGGGATTGTAATATGAATCCATGATGGGGTGTGAAAGAAAATGATTTTGGTGGCCTCCATACAGTCCTGAGAGAACATCTGTCTGTCTCACAAATCCACTGCACACATACATACCTTTCAGAACAGTTGGTTTCCTGAGGAGAAGTTGAGGACTGATTCAGCACGAGGATTACTTTTCCTCCATCTAGACATTTTCAAAATATTGTGTTGCCAGGCCTGGGCTTATCTGTGAGCTATAATGAGGGAAGACATACATCTTGTGTGAAATACATTGTGCATTGTACAGATAGTCCAGCACGTAAGAATGAATGTTTAAATAGCTAAATGAGGAAGAGAGGGGACAAGAATGAAGAAATGAAAGAGGTGCAGTTACTACATGTTTGGTTTACTCCATTTATAAATATATATAACACCTCTACCTCTATATAATGCAGCCTGATATAACACGAATTCGGAAATAACGTGATAAAGCAGTGCTCCAGGGGGGTGGGCTGCGCAGTCCGGCGGATCAAAGCAAGTTTGATATAACGCGGTTTCACCTATAACGCAGTAAGATTTTTTGGGTCCCGAGCACAGCATTATATTGAGGTAGAGGGGTGTGTGTGTGTGTGTGTGTGTATACATAAATACATACACATTTTTAGCCACAATATGTGTACATAAACAATAGCTACATTGTGGAAAGCATGTTCCAGTGACCTTTTAGGAAAATACTGTTTGAGAGGAAACTGTCACTTCAAAGCATGCCATAGCTCTTAGGAATTAACCAGGACACAAGCCATACAGAAGGAGAAAATTCCTTAAAGGACCCTAATCCTGTTTATTTGTGTAGTCTGAGTGATCAGTTCCTACAGCAGAGCAATTCTTACCCCAGGAGATGTCTTGAGTTCTTTTGTCTCGCTCTAAGAAAGTAGATCTGTTCTCTGCTTGGCTGCTCTGCCCCAGGAGAAGACTGAGTGAACAATAGTGGTCAGTCATTAAGGGCATCCAGTGATTGCAACTGAGATTTCACCACTGCACTATTGTTATCAGCAGAACATAAAAAATTAAAAGCAGATCCTTTGACCTTTATGATTAGCACATTTCTGGTGAACTGTAGGTGACCGTTATCTTCTGGTTTGTTATTGAAAACTGCTATTTCTCATTTTAAACAAATCTTTCCTTACTGTTAAAGATTTCTTTTGAAGGTGAGAAGACAAAAGATTCTGAGAAGGGTTTACTATCATTACTACTGATGGAGTAGAATGTAGAAAACAAAAATACATAGTAGAGTGGTTATAAAACTGTAGCCTTACTGTCTGTGGTATATATCACCATATTGTTTAACCAAATAACAGTTAGTTTCTGTTGTTTGATGGAATGTTTATTACATTGCTTACAGCACTGTCAACCAATAGTATTGTAAAACATGAAAGGAAATAGCGGTAAGTATGTAAACTAGTTGGAAGTTTCGCTTTTAAAAAATTGCCATGCAGTGTGATCCTCTTATAATGAATTCATCTTTACATAGAATAACTTCATTGTGGGATTCTGATATATGTTTATGGCTCCAAAATCAGATTATGGGCTAAATTTTGCTCTCGTTTATACTCATACAATTCCAATGAAGTACGTAGCCAGATGGAGAATATGACCCTTTGACCGATTCACTATCATCATAATTTCAGTTTCACATTATCATGCATTGAAGAAATTTGGAACTTACCTTTATTTCACTGAAGACGAAGTTTCAGTTTATTTTAAGTGCAGGTTAAGGCATATACTTGTAAACAGGAAATTAAGTCCTATCTGGCTATCAAGACACTTAAAGACCCAGGAGAGCTGAGGGTGTCTCTACAAGGATACCACTACCATTTCTGTGTCATAAAAAAGCCATCTTGATATCTCTGAATCACCATGTCTTCTGCACTGCACCATGCATGCTTATAGAAGTGCTATGACATTTTCTTTCCACTTCCTCAGCATGTGATAGTGACCACTGGGGACCCCACTGCAGTAGTCGCTGCCAGTGCAAAAATGGAGCCTTATGTAATCCCATCACTGGAGCCTGCCACTGTGCTTCTGGTTTCAAGGGCTGGCGCTGTGAGGAACGCTGTGACCAGGGAACATATGGAAATGATTGCCACCAAAAATGTCAGTGTCAAAATGGAGCCACCTGTGATCATGTGACTGGAGAATGCAGATGCCCTCCTGGATATACTGGTGCTTTGTAAGCAGAGGGTATATTATTTACTGTTGGGAAGGCGGGTTTGGCATGGCACTAACCCCAGGGTAAATATTTAGTAACCTATGTGAACATTATGCTGCAAGTGCTTCTTTTAAAACCTACCAATACTTATATCTGATTATAAGTCTCTTATCAATGAATGTTATTAAAATGCTAAAGCAAAAGCTCTTGGTAAGGTACAGCTGTTGCACTGGTAGCACCAGCAACTTTGTTCAAAAGCATTCCTGTGGTTATGAATCTGCACTAATGAATAGTATGGTTTACATTTAGGTTTTAGTATAAGTTTGAGAATTGACTTCAGCTTTTAGATTTGTGTTTAAATTAACCACTTCATCTCCAGCCTACTTCTTGCAATGGAACATCAGGACAGAGCTGATGAATCCATAATTTGAGTGTTAATGTCCTGGCTGCATTAGGTAGCAGTCAACAGTTTAAGATTTGGGGGTTGAATTTTAAGGATTAAGCCCAAATTTTCAAACCATTCTCTGTACATATGCTCACATTTTGGGGGGCATACGAATGAGTATTTAAACACACGTAATCGATAGTTGGATGGGCAGCACTCTGTTTGTTTGTACGCACAAACTCCTGGTAGAAAACTAGCTGGCACAGTCTATAAGGGAACGGGACTGGCCCAAGAGGAAGCAAGGCCATGCAAGACAACAGTGTCCTGATCCAGAGCTTTCCCTAAAGAGTCTCTGCTAGTGAAGTTCATGTCAAGTCTTGGCTGCTAAATAGAGCTGCTCCCTATGCCCAGCTTAGAAGGTGAACACTGTTGCCAAAGCAGCTGCCTCTTGGAAGGCAAAGGGGACAACAAATCGCAATCCCTGTACTGCAGGAATGAGTTTGGTCCATAAAACATGGTCCAAATTCTGTCCACGTTTTATAAAATTCAGCCAACAGAGATTGGCCCTGTAGTGGAAAATTAAGCATAGAAAAATGCACTTGATTGGGTTAATCATTCTAGCAGAGAGTTTTAATCTTTGTCCGTACCAAGACCAAACTTGGTTTTTCTAGAAAGAAATATCTTTAAGGAAAGATACATACACTTACAATTTTTTAATTGCTAACCTTATTTTCATATGTTCATGTCATTGATCCCATAAAGTTTATTTCCCTTTATTTCTGTGTGCTTGCGTAAGAGAGGGGGAGAGACTGAACTTTGCATATAAATAACAATTATACTCATTATGCACCAATTGTTTAGCTGTGAGGATCTTTGTCCCCCCGGCAAGCATGGGCCACAGTGTGAAGAAAGATGTCCATGCCAGAATGGAGGAGTGTGTCACCATGTGACTGGGGAATGTGCCTGCCCACCTGGATGGATGGTAAAGCTGCTTTCTAAAATAAATATAAACTGGGTAAATTTCCATGTTTGTGGATTTCAGGCAACTTCAGGAGAAAGTTTAATTGGAAAAGCAAAGACAGTGTGACTGAAGCCAGGAACAAAAGGAAATGTATTTTAGCACATGGTACCACCACAAGGGATCAAAATCAAATATAAATTCTGGACTGCCTTGTTAACCTTTTCAAAGAGTGGGAAAAGGAAAATGTGCTTTCTGCAGACATGCAAACAGCATCTTTTGAAACTTGATCAGAAGTCATGTCCTTGTGGATATAATTTGATATAACTGTTACATTTTGAACAGCAGCACCATCAGATATTCCTATGATGGCCTTCACATGTGTTTCCAAATATATGATGCTGCCCTCTTAAAAGAAAAGTAGGTAATGGACAGGTTCTGGTGGCACCTTCATAGCCCAGGAATACAGTGACATCAGAACATCTGCTTCATAACTGATCAATAGACTTTCTATCCCTTTGCACCTCACACCAGCAAGGTCCTATTCCTACCACAAGGGCAAACATGAGAGGCTCCACTGGTTTCCCAGCCCCACATGGGGAAGAGAATTCTGTACAAGGACGGAGGCCATTGTTTCAACAGTTTATATCCAACAACCAACAAATTTAATCATGCTAGATACCAGGGTGGTTGGAGATTGTCTATATATAGTAAGGGGGCAAACAAACAAAACAAATAAATATTATGTAAAATAATAGGCAGTGAGCCCCGGGTGACCATTACTGGCAGGCAGTGGAAAGGGAGTTAAAATGATGTGACAGGGAATTTTTAAATAATTAAAAGGGAAACATTTAAAGTTTAGATTCCAAACCATCCAACTGTACACATGTACCATGTGATCTTATTGCTGTTACCCTCAGTCTTCTTTCCCTATTGATGTCTATTGCTCTTGCTGTGTTTTGTTTTTACTTAAAGCTACTCAGAAAATGCTAATATATTTTCCATGAAAAACTTCACACAAAATTTAAAAAAAAGTGGCTTGCTTTGGAATATTTCATAGAATTTTATACTAATATGAAAATTGAAACGTTTTTTAGTTTTTGTCCTCTCCTCCACTTTTCTCCTCTCTCCTTTTCTACGTGAAAAGAGTGTATGTGGTGAAAATGCAAATGAACTTTTTTTTGGTTCTCATTTTTTAACCAAGACAAAAATGTTGCAATCCTTTTTTCATTTTGGCAAAACATACTCTGTGTTTAAGGCTAAAAATGAATCTGCATTTTCTAGAAGAGCATAAGCAGTCTGATACATGATCCCATTAATCTCCTCCCTTCTTTCCAATCCCCTTCTCTTCTTCTTCTCCAAACAGCTGCAGTCCCAAGCCTAACATTTAGATTCTGTTTGTAAACAGGGCACAGTCTGTGGTCAGCCTTGTCCAGAGGGTCGTTATGGAAAGAACTGCTCCCAGGAGTGTCAATGCCACAATGGAGGAACATGTGACTCAGCAACAGGGCAATGTCACTGCAGTCCAGGTTACACAGGGGAACGGTAAGTAAAACTCACTTCTACCAAATTGTACCAAGGATTTTACAGCAAAAGGAAAAACTAGGAAGCAGGTGGAAGCATATCATCAGTGATATAATTCAAAGTGTTTTATAGATTTGTCAGTTATGTCACCTAAATGATAATGAATCAAAAGTAAATGTGGCAGTTCAATTCTTGAAAGATGTTTTAGTCCCTATGAGAAATGGTTTAGTTTAAGGACTCTCATACTGTGCCCAGTGTACCCCCAGTAATGTACAGGCCCCTTGCTGAGGGGTCTGCAGAATGAGATAGTTTGAGAACCAATAATGGGGTGAGATGGATCAATGGTGGCTATAAGATGAGGTGGCTGAAGAAGCGCTGATCCATTTGGTCTCTGAACTGGGCTACCAGCTGTCTTCTTTTCAAAGCATTTTCATTCAAAAGAAGAAATTAATCTTTTTTCATTGCCTAGCTGTGGTTAAAATGTCCATCAAATGTGTTTCATAGTAAAAGTGGACATAATATTTTTCCCTTATAGAGGGGTAGAAAGTGCTGAAAGAAGCACCTTCCTGCATACCTTTTAAACAGTACACAACCCAGTTGCTGAAGTCCACAGTAACTTAATCACTGGGGTTAGTCCGTAGGATCTCTGCCAACAATGATAGGTACCATCACCACATTCCACATGCAATTCCAGTGCAGGCATCCACAGGATGTGGGGATAACCCAACCAACCATAAAAAAACATAAACAACCCCAAAGAAGAAAAACAGCCAATCCAGAGCTATTAGTGTTGCCAAAATTAAATGTTTGCCTCTGTAAGGAAACACTGGAGATTGTGTTACATGCATTTAAACAGACACAGACAAATCAGAATGAAAGCACAAACCACTTTCATGAGAGACAGGACGATATACGCGAGAATCTCCATGCTGCACACGTGTTTCTAAAGACAGTTGTGGCTTCTATTTTTCTCATTTGAGATTCAAGTCTTGCTGTAATTTGACTTTACAAATCAGAAACAATTATAGGCCACACTGTGTCTATCCCTTGCAGAAGTTTGAGGTACAAAGAGCCTTTCATCTTTTGCCCTCCTGCATAGGGTCCAGGCATAGCTGTAGTCCCTGTGCTTACCAACAAGCTGGGACTATTCCCTGCTAGGGTGCTACTTATCTCACTGTAGTATGGGTGGGTCAGAAGGCCATGGTCTCATTGGCTACTCCACACCAGTTGACCAGCCATGGAGGGAAGTACTTGCTGTGTCCCCCCACAAGGGTGTGTGTGTGCAGTGTCTGTGTTCCTATTAGCAGCTAACAAGATGGTGTGAACAGGTGTTAAACTACTCCCTATATCAATTTATAACTTCAGGCACCTTCTTCTGACTCTTCAGTGTGGTAGCTGCACTAACTTAGACTCCCTCACATTCACTTATACACCAGCAAATGTGTGTTAGTATGTCTAATAGAGTCTAAATGAGTGTAATGAGATCTAATTAAATTCAAGAGAGTCCAGTTTATGCCACCTTAGCTGTAATTTCTGAACACAGCCCACTGGGGATTCATTGATACCAGTCTTCAGTAGAGGATGGAAGAGGTTCTTTCCTAAACAAATATTTTTTAAAAATTGCAGTGTGAAATTTGGTCTAATTTTGTTGTATTTCTTGATCACCATTTTGCAATATTTCTCCTTTAATTTTTTTTGCACAACCCCAGTGAGTAAACATGTAGGTGGGATTTTCTCCCAGCATTGACCTAATGACTCTTCTATTAATGTCAGCAGAAGCATTAGGTCAGCACTGAGCATTTTTGAAAATCCCACCATCAGTGCTTATGAAACGGAGGGATTAACAGTGCTGGCTTGAGCTGGGCAGAGGGCGGGCAGGAGCTGAACGTGTTTTCCTCACTTACCTCTGTTAAGAACCTTTCTTCTGCTCTGAAGTGCCCCATTTGTAAGCAGAGTCTGCCAATCATACAAAGATAGTGTGATATCTCCAGGGAGACTATTTTTTCATGTATTGGGGAAGAGAGTTGGTTCCTTCTTCAATAGGCAGAAAAACAGTATTAGCTCTAGGCCAAATCTTCAAGTTCTCAAGCTAAATCTCTCATTTAGCCAAATCCTGGAAGGTGCTGTGCACCTGGAACTCCCATGGGTGTATAACACATCTCATGATTGGAGTGTCAGTGTAGCCTGAGTAAGGATTTCAGGATTTGGCCCTATTTATCTATCTGTCTTTCTGTTTCTCTGTGTACATTTATATGGACCAGTCAATACATCGTGTAATTTGTATAGGGCCTGTATCAATAAATATTCTCTGATTTTCTCTGGCATGTGAAGCTGTGAAACACTCCACATTCTGGCTCTGTGCATGGTAACCTGTTCAGTAGGAAGGTCAACCTGCTGTGAAATGCATCATAAAATCTTTAGGGCTTTTAATAAGGGCTTTAGGGTGGTGTCATTCTGATTTTTAACAGTTCAGTCATAAAACACAGAGAAGCACAAACTGAAAACATCAAGCTGAGATCGTATATTCTCTCTAAAACCCCCCAAGTGAAATGTCTATTAAAAAGTACATCAGGAAAATGGGTTATATGTTTTAGAACAATCAAACAGGAAACTGGTTTTTCAGTATTTGTGCTAGATAGCAAGATGTACAGAATCATCTTCAAAATAATTAATGTCTTTTTCCAAAACGTGTAAAAAATTCAACAGATTTTTACTCTTGGAAAAAGCTGTTAATTTTTCCTCGAAAGCTACATGAAAGAAAGTCTGATGGAGGCTTTAGAAAAGAAATCCCTTGATCAGAAATTGACTTTGTGTCTTTCTGGTGGTGCTACATAAATTAAGCAAAATTTAAAAATGCTCATTATTTTTTACTATCTTCTGTGGAATTCAAGCCTCCTCTGACATGTATGTGTGAAAACGAGTAGCCAAGTGGGTTTTTTTGTGCCCACTCCCAACTACCGTTGAATCTGTGGATGTTCTCT
The DNA here is from genome assembly GCF_020497125.1 of Mauremys mutica. Lineage (NCBI taxonomy): Eukaryota > Metazoa > Chordata > Testudines > Geoemydidae > Mauremys > Mauremys mutica. The sequence continues at coordinate 76,487,206 of NC_059077.1, forward strand.
GTACCACAGTTTTCTCTCTCTCCATTTGTCTTATCTGTTTAGACTGGACTTTCTTCAGGACGGGGTCTGCCTCCTACTATAAATCTGTGCAGTCCCTTAGCACAATGGGACCTCTCTAGGCACCACTATAAAATGAATAACTAATAGTCCTTCTCTATGGCTGGAGCCATGAAAAAGGTTTGCATGTTAGAGTGGTTTCTGTTTTAGCACAAACCCCTTTGGTCCCTTATGTAGTTTCCCTGCTGGGATTAATCCTAATTTTGATTTCATTTCGGAAGTCCATTCAGGGACACTTTTAACATTAGGGTTAATTAAAAAACAGTTTAATTATTTTCCCTCAGATGGAAAGTTAGGTTTGTCTTAATGACATAAAAAAAATTGGCCCAAACTGCTCTTTCTGAATTGGAATGAGTTTTGGTATTTACAAACGCTTTACTTTGGGGTCAGTGCTGAGTTTAAGGCACAGTTGTGAAGATTGAAATTATTCCTGGTGCAGTTCCAAGAGGCATTGTGTTTGAAGCAGAGAATGTCCAGATTCAAAGCTGGACAGGGGTGCACAGGGGTTCTCTCTTGTTCCAAACTGGGAAAGGCATAGGACATAGTTTTGGGGAGGCCAGAAAAGAAGTCTGAGGCTATGTGGATCTAGTGACTGGAAACCTCTACATGTGGGTTGTAGAGGCGCTACTGTTGCTATTCCAGCCTTCAGGCTGTAAAAATGACCCAGGAGAGGATGCGTTGCAATTTCAAACCTAGCCTCCAATTTTGGGAGTATATGATGTCATGGCCTGACACTGGAGGACACTGGAGGTGGGCCTACTCTCTCACACAATACTTGTAGCTTTCTATTTCAAACTGAATTGAAATCATACCAAGTGCCATATTTTGTGCTGCTAGAATCCTTGAAAGGTAGGGTTTTATTCACCGACCTTGTATTTCATCTTGTAGAAGATTCCAAGCAGTCAGCATTAGGTGCTGTATACCTGGAAGCCAGAAGGCAAAGAATAATGAAAGGCAAAGGATATATATAGCCAGCTCCATGCTATTCCAACCTGTCAATATTCTTTGCCCATTCGCTTGCTTCCTGGCATAATTGTGATTGTCTGGAATCATCTGCAGGAAGGGAGGAGATGAGGGAGTCTGACAAACAGAATTACTGGTGATGAGTAATTTCCCCAGGTTTTAATGTGGGTTCAGTGTTGTACGTAACGGAAACCTAGAAAAGTTAATGTGACTGAATTACAGGGAACTGTTAGTGGTCTCCGTATATATTTTATCATATGTTGGCAGAGCACTAGTGTTGTGTGGAAAACATCTGTAGCAGATGGTCTTAACTCAGATTTTTTTCCCCCTAACCTTCAATTATCTCCTTACAACCGGCTTATGTTCTAAAGAGCAAACACCGTTGGGCATAGACTTTTTGCTTTATTCTTATGTCAGCTGTTACAGGAAAAATAACATTTATGCAAGCCTTATTCATCTTTCGGGGCCTGATCCTGCAAGGGTTGCTGAATTCTCACTGAAATCACCCCACAAGTTCAGCCCCTTTGTGTTCTTGTGGGAGTAAGTTGTTAAATCCTGTCCAATTGCACTTCACAAATTCCAGTGGCTACAGAATTCATAAGAGAGACTTTAGAAATCTGCCCTGTTTTGTTTTTAAAGAGCAAATTGCTTCATATTAAATGAAACACAACAGGAGTGGGGGAACTAAGAGAGGGTCACAATGAATGCTGTGAAAGTGTGACTAAATCTTTTTCTATCCTCATATTTGCATAACGGATCATTTCAACTCACAAACTGAGATGGCTCCGTTCCCTCACAATCTTCAAAATAATAAAAAAACATGTAACACATCCAGTGCAAACCCATTTTAAAAAGTAGTTAACAGGTGTTTGGTTGACAAGTCCTATAGTAGCAGGACAACTCCGTACAGATGGGTTTTTACAGCTTAATTGTTGATTTAAATAGAAAGTACAGCCTCCACCAATCTCTTTGCATTTATACTAATCTATTATTAAACATTCTTTTGCACAGATTTACAGACCTTGTTGGGCTTTTTCTCTTGAATGTTTATTTTTAATACAATTGAATTTTTTATCTTTTTCTTTTGCTAGGCTGACAATTTCTTTAAAATGAAACACTGACCCAGATCCCTAACACTGTATTTGTTAGTGACTTGGCAGCATGAAAAATGCCTGCTACACTGACTTCCCATTTACATGACTTCACTTGAGTCCCTAGAGGAATTTTTCTGTCTCTCCAAATATTGCATACCATGCTCCAGGAAACTACATCTCTCTCCTCAGTATCTAGCTAAACCATTCAGGAAGAAACTCAACCTGAGATCTTAGTTAGTATAAGTTCCTTCTTGAGAGAAATGACTGGCAACAGTTTCTGCAGCTAAAACCCAAGGAGAAATACTATCTATTTACTAAAAGTTTGCAATGCTTTAGGATCAATAAGTCTTAAGGCTTATTTAGAGTTAGGATGTCAAGCCTACTTCTAAAGACAGAGCCGTACTCCCATATTTTGACAATATTGAATCATATTCACAATCACTTTTGGTAATTCCAAATTGCTAAGGATGGCAAATGTGTTTATTATTCATATTTAATACAAAAAACTATATTAAAAGTAGGTAGGAAAGTCAAGTGCTCAAAAATTAGGAAATGCTTGTGAAACTTTAGTTTGACCCATTTGTACATTAAGATAGTCTTGCCCGTCATCACATAGCAAACCTGGGACAGAGCAAAGGAGGGAATCCAGATCTCCAAAATCCCAGTACAGAACCATTAAACACGAGAGACCAGGCTTTCTCTTCTTGCAAGTTACTGATTCTTCATTGTCCATCCTGTGCACTGAATGAGGCAGGGTTCCTATAGAACAAATACTGTGTGACTGTGTAACTAAATGCATCATAATGCATACTCTCACTGGGGATGAATTGACCTTTGCTTTGCCATTTACATTTCTTAACTTTTGAGTGTTTGACATTGCAACCATAATGGGTGAGATCCTTGCTCTGGCCTCTTTATTCTGCACAAAAGGGCCAGAGTGACATAGAGGGGCCCCCAAAGACCCATATTCAGCTGGGTGTGGATTTCCCCTGATGCAAGCACTGTGGAAGACAGCTGTGTGGCTGCCTTCCAAGGACCCCTTAACGAGTCTTGGTGTAATGTGTGTGTGGGGAGGCAGAGTGCAGAAATACCAGGCAGTGCAGCAGTCCTTAGGGAAACCCAGGAAGCCTGTTGTAATTTAGACAGGCCTGCTGGGGGTCTCGCTAGCCACTGGAGTAGCCCAGGATCCGTGGACAGACAAAGGTGGCTTAAAGCTATCATATCCCCCTTTTCTCAGGCTGCCAGTTCTACGCTGTGTCTGTTTGAGCACAGAATCCCACTCAGTCTTCTTCTAACATACGTTTTTGAATGTCATTTCTAGGATTTTTTAAAAAACAAACTGAAAAGCCATGTGGAACTATATTTACATTCCCAGTCTGCAGCCCTCATGGCTATCAGCTGGGTACGAAGTCAGGAGCTTTAGATCATAGCACAAATGACTACTTGAGCTAAAGAAGGAACTATTAGTGTCAGTAAGTTGTCCTACTGTGTGAACCAGCCATTAATAGAGGTGTGTGTGTGTGTGTGTGTGACATATTTAACACTGGAAAAACTATTTTCCCTAACTTTTGTACTCAGAAATGAATTAAATGGTTTTCCTGAAACTTTCCAAAAAACATTTACTCTGAGGCAGATAACAAGCATATAAAACTTAAAATTTGGCAAAGTTATAAGCAGCTGAAAATAGGAACTTATAGTGCAAAGTATTAGGCAACCTTAAATAGAAGCAAAATTACTAGCTCCACCTATAATGATTTTAAGAATTCTATCCAGAGAAAACTCTTCAGAAACTAAGATACATTTTTACATTGATTCTCCAAAAATGTTTTAAATTTAAGGCAATTTAATTTTTTCCGACTTTCACAGATGCCAGGATGAATGTCCAGTGGGGACTTATGGAGTGCAATGTGCAAAGACCTGTCAGTGCATGAATGGAGGGAAATGCTATCATATTAGTGGTGCTTGTCTCTGTGATCCAGGATATACGGGAGAACACTGTGAAACAAGGCTTTGTTCTGAGGGAGTCTATGGTCTCAAGTGTGACAAAAAATGCCCCTGTCACCTGCAGAACACTCGCAGGTATGTTGTTATATCTTTTAGCAGATTTTCTCCAGGTGGAACATTTAACCAAGAATATAAATTATAAGGAAATAAGTTCCTTAGGTTTCCAGGAAAAGTGAATCAGCTAAGAGTCACAAAGCTTAGGCAGAGAGACTATTTAATGTTTTTATAATCATAGCAAGAAACACAATAACAAGCAGGGCAAGAACTGCAGATTTTTTTTTTTTGGCTTACAGCTTTATTTGATGTCTTTAAATAGCAATCGATAATCAGATTATAAACTGAATATCAAGATTTATTGACACAAGATAAATATTGACCTGGTTTTTGCCTTTGTCTATATTTACCGCATATAAAAATAAATCTTTACATTTTTTACCATATGAGGTCAATAGACCTGCTTCTCCTTTCACTTACACTGCGGTACTATTAATTAAGAGTATCTCCAATCAAATAAATGGAAATACACCATCCCGTACACATAAAACTGATATGAGAGGAGAATCGGGCCCAATATATATATTGTGGGGAGGAAGCATGCTGATTGTTTTAATGAGATATATCTGGAATTCTCACCATTATGACTATAAATTTCAGAAGTGTAACTTTTTCATTTAATCTAACATTCGACAAAAAGTAAAGTTTGATGCCAAGAAATTGAAAAAAATTATTTGTATAAGCAATCTAATTGATTTACATTTCTCCATACCTCTGTAGTATTGACTCAGAGAAGCTAAACAATAGAAACTTACTAACTCATCATATGACTCTTTTCAGGCAATCATGAGCCAAATATTTTTGCATTGTGTATGTATCTACGGGACCCACAAAGCCTTAACATGTTGTAATAAAAATCTATAAACCAGAAATTCTGAGATAATCCCTTTGGGATACTAGGGGAGGGATGGGAGATAAGACAAGATAACATACAATCAAAATATAATTCTCATGACAAGGCTTATCTTCTTATAAAGCACACCTGGTTATATGAAAGACTCCAATAATTTTGCATTCATTCATGCATAATTCCATTAATAATACACAATATGTCAGATAAATTTTGTGTACATATGCCAAATGTTTTGCTGTCACGGATTGCTGTGTTAAAACTATTTGCGGAAATGATGTACTCTTACACAGAACAATGTTGTGTTTTGTATCTGAGATGCACATTTTTTTTATACATACAAATAAAGCCTTTATTCAGAATTTAGAAGTGACATTAAAATGCACTGGGACATTAATGAAAAAATCTCCTTTTGAATATCTCTGTTTGTGTGATCCTGTTAGAGGGCACTGTGAGAAATAAATTCTTGGATTGCTCAAATTGTTCAACATAACTTCTGTTCACGAGCCATGTAAGAGAGGGCTGCATTTCTCCCATATTTCACTTACGTATTTGTATGTTGGTGTACTTGTACTTCTGTTTACCTCATCTACTTGAAATGTGATTTGAAACAATACTGTTTGGACAGGACGTGAAATCCAGTAAATTATGGATTGGGGAGAGAATTTAGGGGTAAGAAAAACTATAATCCCTCCCCATTTCCCTGCACCTTGTCTGGCACTCAAAACGTCGGTATTTGGCCCTCATAGCACTATGTGTATGAATTATGGTTAGCCGGTTTTCTGCAATTTTAACTGAAGACTAGTGTAGAAGTTTAGTTTGACAGGAAAGTATTGCATTGTATAGCATTTCTGATATTTCAAGGATTACTTCTGATTTGTGTTTAACACAGCTGTTCCTTCATTTATACCTCTGGAAGACAGCTTGTGGTCAAATCAAATCACAAATGTTCAAATGTAAACAGCAGCATATGGCTGAGCTTTTTTTGAACGTTTTCTCCTCTGTATGACAAATCAAAGGGAACTTAGCACTGTTGTGGGTGTGGGAACATGTGTGTCTGTAACTGCATGTTACAGTTGAGTAGAGAAAAATGAGAGGAGGGAAGCAAAAATTCACAGGCTTCACAAGATATTTTTATATTTTTCTTCTTCCTTTGTGCTGGGGGGTGATTAAGACCACCAGCTAGTAGCAATCAGATAACTTATGAATAATAATGGGGAAAACATAGGCCCCACTGAGGATACTTCCCTTCCACTTTTGATGATACAGTTGTTTCTGGCTATCTTCTGTGACTAAATGCCAGCCTGGTGGGAAAGAACTTACTCTCGCATAAACACATCAGGGAATGTCTATGTAGCGCTGATTGGGACTTTTTCCATTAAACATTTTTTGTCAAAATGGAAGCTTTTCATGGAAATGTACAGAGGGAAGGTCTCTGAGGTCCAGGAGGGAATTTTGGAGAAAGAGAGAATTATTAACACATCCCAGTATAGCTAATAGTCCAGTGGTTAGGGCACTGAGCTGGGATGTGGGAGACCCAGGTTTAAGTCCCTCCTTGGTCTCCCTTATGAGTGCCCTAACAATCATGCTACAGAGTCAGTCTCTCTCTCTGGCCCATGGGCTACAGGTATAGGCTGGGGGAGGCTGTGCCTCCCCAAACAGCCTGGTGTGGCTCTGCCCCCAGACTCCCTCTTGCAGTTCCCTGTGCTTTGTCCTGGCTTGGGGTGGCTGGTGCTGGGGCCGTGCTACCCACCTGGCAGTTGGACCATGCTGCCTGGTGTTTGGGGTGGTTGCCTGGCACTGGGACTGTTGGTCATGATGAGGGTGCTCTGGGCTCCTGTGTGGGAGTGGAGGGAGAAGGGTAGGGCTTGGGGCAGAATGGGAGAGGCTGGGGGCTAGCCTCTCCCAAAAGCTGGGTCACCAGCCACCCATGCTCTGGCCCAGTGAATATTTAACTATTTATACCAAGTGGAACAGTTTCAACAGGAGAGAAAGACTGACTGACTCTATTGCCCAGGGGTTAGAGCAAAAATCAAGCGTCCGTGCTGATTCTTTTAGATACATCAGCTGCCTTGAATGATACCGACCACATGATATTGTTGACATGCCTACTGACGCTGGTGGGGATGGAATTGTATTTGAGTTACTTTGTTCTCTTCTGTCCTAGATGGCTCCAAGGGTAGTACTGGGTGACTGCCCATCTGCTCCAAGGGCTCTCTCATGGAATGTTTTATTCTACTCCCTCTCATCAATATGAATGTGAAATAATTTGGGCTGCAGTGCCAACCATATGCAGATGATGTGCAGCACATCTGCTGCTCTTAGACCAAATGATGCTATTGATCAGTTTTCCATGAATGAGAGCTAGCTGGCTGAGGCTAAACGTAGATAAGACAGAAATAAAACTAGAAGGTTACGGGAACAACCTGGAGAATTGGTGAAATTAATATCTAGCCCTTTTAATTAGGGGGTTTGCCTGCCCTTGCTATTCAGGTTCACAAACTGTGGGTCTTGTTAGATCTTCAGTTGCTTCTGGAGGTTCAAATGGCAGGAGTCAGCAAATAGTGACTTTCCACCTGCCTTTGGCAAGACAGAACTGCCTTTGGCCAGTTCTTTTGGAAATGGATCTGTGCTGTGTCACTTTGAGGTTGGATTGCTGCAGTCCCTCTACTTGGGTGGCATCTGATGATCATGTGAAAACTTTAGAAGATACAGAATGGAGCTCCTCACTTACCTAGTAGTAATTCTTAAAGGGAGAAAACTACACCTATTCTCCAGAGAGTGCCCTGATTTCCAGTTAATTTCTGAATACAGTTCAAGTTGTATTATTTTGTATCTGATAAGCTTGTCAGGGCTGTCTGTTTCATCATTGTTTCAGCCTGGCAGTTGAGATCAGCTGGAACACTCAACCTGGCATGCCAAGGTCATTCTTAATAGTGGGGCCTTGACTCAGGACTTATTCATGACCCCAGGTTTAATACAGAGCATATCTACTTTCTCTTGCTTTTTCTGAGGCAAGAGTGGATGAGATGATGAGGGATGGATTAAGTTTATGTGTGCTGATAGTGTTTTAATGTTGACTTTAGGTCATTTTGTATTTCTGGATGGGGTTTTTATGGTGGAATTGTACATATAAATTGCCTAGCGAAGTTGTGGAATCTCCATCATTGGAGATTTTTAAGAGCAGGTTAGATAAACACCTGTCAAGGATGGTCTAGATAATACTTAGTTCTGCCATGAGTGCAGGGGACCGGACTAGGTAACCTCTAGAGGTCCCTTCTAGTCCTTTGATTCTATGATATACATAGCTTTTTCATCAGACCATTTTATAAATTGAAACAAATATATGGCATAAAGTATGCCAGAAAACTGCAGACTTAAATAACTTTAATTATATTATTACCAAATATACTGAAATTGATCTTAGTGCTTATATAGGAAATGTACATATAGGTCAATAAATTGTGAACAAAAATGAACAGGAAAAAAGGCAGAAATACTTGCAGCATCTCTCAACATCTATTCTACCTCCCTATCTTAACACACAAATCTTATTGCCAATTAAGCTAACTGCATGAGAACCATCAAAAAGCTTCAAAAGTGCTCCAGCTTCCTACATCTAATTACAAATTACAGAATACTAATTTTGGTGTCAATCAATATATGTGCGAGTATGCCTTACTAATACTCACTGGGGGGCACAGAATATCAATGCCTCTGTCTGCCTCATATGCTACATTCTTAAAAAAAAAAAAAAAGGCAGCTCAAAGGATTTATTTCCTGAAATCACTGCACCACTAATTTTCATTTTTTATATATTTATCTTATTTCTTCATGCTATGCTGCCTATTGTTGGGCAGGTTGAGAATGCTTTCCGTATCACTGAATACCTCCTGTAGTGATAAGAAATATGGGGATTAGATCCAAAATGCCTCTGGAGGCATACAGAAAAGCAATTAGGTATAGGGAACTTATTTCTCAGGGAACACATTTCTGTTTCTCTTTCTACATCATGTGTTTCCTGAGGTTAACATGTATTTCATTTGAGAATATTTCCATTCCAGCCCCAATTACCTGCTGGTGTTCTAATATTTTAATATATAGACTGTTCTCAGCAAACACCACATAGCCTGTTGGTGTGGCTTGATCTGTTTCCATACACACTAGATCAGTGGCTCTCAAACTTTTTTACTGGTGACCCCTTTCACATAGCAACCCTCTGAGTGCGACCCCCCCTTATAAATTAAAAACATTTTTTTATATATTTAACACCATTATAAATGCTGGAGGCAAAGCAGGGTTTGGGGTGGAGGTTGATGGCTCGCGACCTCCCATGTAATAACCTCACGACCCCCTGATGGGTTCCTACCCCAGTTTGAGAACCCCTGCATTAAATAGCCCACTCTAAACGTCTCAGTCTCTACTCAGTTGAAAATATCAGGGGCTAGATTTTCCTCTCATTGACAGCAGTTTTACACAAACGAGTCATGCCTTGTTAAAAAGAGATGTATACGTTTAATGCCACATTCCTTATTTTCACTCACGACTATTTTAAACATGATGATTATTAATTCTGCAATACCCAAAAATACTTTTCATACCTTCAAATAGGAAAAAAAAACTATCAGTTTTATTCATGTGTGTGTACACACACACACACACACACAAAGTCAGCAAATGAAGGAAGTCTAAAGGCATGTAAAACTTTCTTGATGTCATGGGTCATTTAATATGTCTGGACTTAGACACATTTTTTCCAATACACTTCAGGGGACTTTACTTCAATCAGTGCCGGAAGACTATCTTTAAATAGTCTTCCTATTGTAAATGTATTTGATTTGGATATTGAAGCTTTCCTTTGGTGAGAATTAAGCAAGTGCTTTGTCTGCCAGAGTGCCACAGAGTACTCCATTGTGTCCACTTTTCCAGCACATATATCTTAGCACAGCTGATGATGTCCATTTGTGATGAGGCAACAGCTGTCTGTCTGGCCATTCAATGAAACTGCTGTTTCAGGTAGAGACAGCTGGTCTATCACCAGGTATGTACAGTGTAGACCAAACACATTTTAAAAGGTCACTGAGTTTGACAGTGCCTCTGACTTCTCCCTATGAAAGTGATTTGGTATTATTTACTGGAAAGAAGCCAGTTGTACACTTCTGAACCACAGCTTTAAAGAGAAGAGCATTCATGTTACTCCTTGACTGTTGCTTTATTAAAGAAACTCGTCATCTTTCTCAGACAAAAGGATTATATTTCCAAATGGGCTTTGTAAGAAAATAAGATGCTGATTTTAACCATTATTTGAAAAATAATTATGTTTTAGTTACAGCTGAATTACCAAGAAGCATAGATGGAAGCTTGAATTTTTCACTATTTAAATATTTTTAATGTCATGAAATTTATAGTCATGAAAGGTAACTGTAGCATATGTAGGGTTTTTTCGACACAGAAATGGAAATGATAGATCTTTTTTTTTCAAACTAAATAAACACATAGATTTGTAAGTATGTGTCTTTATGATGTATTATGTTACATTATACTAATTGTGTGTGTGTTGTGTATGTTTAGTTTGGGAATATATATATCTTTATACACAGTATATGAAGTCCTTTTAAACAACAGATCTGTAACAGCATGTTGTTCTCTGAAAAAAAATTACATTGGGATCTTGGTGTCATATTTAGTCCCAAATTATTTATTCCTTTCATCTTCTTCTGCCAGCTGTCACCCTATGTCTGGAGAATGCTCCTGCAAGCCAGGCTGGTCTGGACTCTACTGTAATGAGACATGTTCTCCTGGATTCTATGGAGAATCTTGTCAACAGATCTGCAGCTGCCAAAATGGTGCTGACTGTGATAGTGTGACTGGAAAATGCATCTGTGCCCCTGGATTTAAGGTAAATAATTCTGAAGTTCACAGTTTATTTTTTTCCTTTACTGCCTTCAGTTAGGGCCCGATTCAGTGAAATGCTGAGTGTACTCCTTCCTGTGAGGTTAATGGGAGGTCAAAGCATTCAGCTTGTCACTTGTCAGGAGTCACTTAGCTCCTTGTGGGACAGGCTTATAAAAGAAAACAAATTGCATTTGGATCTCTTAAAAATAATGTAGTGATGAGAATGGAAAATTGCTAATAAGGTATACATACCTACTACAACAGAAAGGAATCGGGGAACTGTGACTGTTGCAGCACTAATCTGTGGATTTAAGTAACTATTTTATAGTAAAAATCTACAATAAATACAGTTATTTCTACAAATCATGATACCTGATTTCTGTGTTTCTCACAAATGTTTGTTCTTATATAGAAAGTTGATGATACTAAAAATGTAACCTTGAAGACATACTATGGTACTTCTTTTCTTCTATCAGTAATTCTGTGCATAGTAGAAAAAGCACTTTAATCAAATGACATTTTTTGGAATATTGTATATATCCAAATTGTTTTCCATTACATTACCATTTTACATTACACTCTGCTTTTGTAAATTGCTTCTTTGTACAGTAGTACTGAATATTGGCTTACCCAAGTGCTGGCAGGTATGTGAAATGCTCTCCGACATCAATTAATGTAAAACAAATACTTATTGTAGATTTAAAGAGTATTAAGAGCCTTGCTTAATGCTTTCCTGTAAACCCAGGCTGACCTGATGACAGCCTAGAATGTGACATGGTCTGCACATTTTCTTATACTTGTAATACTGTAACAACAGTCAGTCTCTCAGAAGGGGGTTGACAAGTCAGTTAAATCTAGGATTAGAGAAAGTGCTGGTGATATATTATTGTTTGAACTCTCATTGATGTTTTGTAAAATATTTTTTTAATATATTTGTGTATGTTTTAGGATTCTGATTGTGCTACTCCTTGCCCTCCGGGAACCTATGGAGTAAACTGTTCTTCTGTGTGCAACTGCAAAAATCAAGCCATCTGTTCTCCGGTGGATGGTTCTTGTACCTGCAAAGCAGGTCAGAGTGCCTAACAAATTAGTCTCCCATCTAGTCTCCCAATTAGTCTCCCACCTAGTTAGACATCTAGAGCACAAGGCAGATTCATGACAACATGTGTTGTGAATAGCTTATTGATTAGATTCAGTGCAGTTATTTTGACCCCCACTTACTATAAACAGAGTATAGAAATAGAAACCTAACTTGTGTCACTGTCAATGATAGCATATGACTACTTGGCAGTTATATCCAATAGATGTATAGTATCATGTTTTTAAAAGCTTTCTGTTTTTCTGCTTAGTTCAGTGTGTACTTCCTGGGTCATTTCTCTGACTTAATCACTGTTTGAAGCATCAACTTACAGACATCTTCTAATTTGTACTGGGGTTATTTTTAAATATTCAGAAGGAAGTGAGGAATCTCCTGAAGTATCTCATATCTGTCTTTGGAAAAACTCACATAATGACTTTTTCACTGATCTATTTTTTTATCCTTGGTTTCTTCTGCCAGGACCACTTATGATTGCATCATAGCTCTGTCTGCACTGAATGTAGTCCGCAAAGAGCCCATCAGAAAAACTACTAAAGAAATAGCCAATACATACCCTGTATAAGCAATTTTGTTTTTAAGAAGAACTGACCCTATTTTCTAAGGAATAAATTCTTTTTTTATGCTGTCCCTTGCAAAATTCAAAATAGTTTAGTGCATTTCAGTGAGCATTCTCAAGGTGTCCTGTTTTCCCTTCAGATGTACTATTAATTGCTTTCAAATATTCACACCAATTTATAAAGTGTGCTGTGCACAGCTGTTACAGGTGCACAAGGACACATCTGTTTGAACTTGAGCAAGGCCTCAGCTGGGAGGACTAATACTCTTTCATGGCTACATGGCCATCCTTGCTGCTGTGTATCACTGAGAGATTCCAAAAGAGGAACCTCCCAGCAAAGGAAGAGAAACATGTCCTTGTTTAATATGACACTTCATTTTTGTTGTGGCAGGTTGGCATGGTGTGGATTGTTCAATAAACTGTCCCAGTGGCACATGGGGTCTTGGTTGTAATTTAACTTGCCAGTGCCTTAATGGAGGGGCTTGCAATGCTTTGGATGGAACCTGTACCTGTGCTCCAGGTTGGAGAGGGGAAAAGTGTGAACTCACTTGCCAGGTAATTAAAATTCATTCAATGATGAGCTATAGGGTTTCTGTTATAAGTGGCCTGATCCTGCAAAACTTCCAACTGAGAGTATTTCTACTGAGTACAATGGAGCTCCTCAGCTGCGTAAATGAATATACAATACCTTTTTTTGTGCCTTCATATTGAAAATTTGACTCCAGATGTTTTGCTGACTGTTCCAGAACTTGTTTAAAAGCTTAGGTAGAGCCAAATTCTGCTCTTAGTTATAACGGTATAAATCAGGAGTCTCCCAAACTATCTCAATGAAGGTATTTCAAAATGAGCGTGTAAATGAAAAAAATGTAACCTCCAATTAACAAAAATTACTCTGACTATAAGAATGTGTTTAACTAGGTTAGTTTGTCTTCCATCATGAAAATAAAACCCAACTGAAAATCTTTCTCTCTCCTTCAACCAGATGTACATAATCTTTTGTTGTAGCAGCTTGTTGTGTTCCTCTGCTTCAGAGCTTTGTCTGCTACTTTCAATATTTAAGCAATCTCTCAGGGAACCACGAAAAAATCCGGGTTTTAACAGAGGAAACTTTATTATCAATATAGAACAGCGTTTTACTCAAGATCTTTGGGGGTACTGTGAGTCAGACACTTGGGGGTGGTCTCTTGATTAACCTTTACTGCATCTCATTTCTTCCATCCTGTTGACCCACACTCTTATGCTTCCTCACTTCTATCTCCATTTCTTTTTCTTTGTTTCTTGCTTGCTTCCAGAGACCTGCAAATCTGTTTGTCTCTTCTCTCTTTTTCTTCTACAGACCCTCCCTCTGGTAAAATTGTTTTTCTAGAGTGGGCTAGAAAACTGAGATTTCCCCCCAGGAACATTTTAGTAGGAAAATCCCCTTTTGAAATTTTCCCATTGGGAAATTTCAGTTTTCTCACAGGCAATGTATAAAATGTGGTAAAGTAGTTCCCTATTGACCTTTCTGACTGTTCTCCAGTTTTTCCATCTGGGAAAGAGCAAAAAAATGGGAGCTAAGTAAACTATGTTTCACTTTTAAAAGAAACACTTTCAATTTTAAGGGTTAAGGGTTAAATGTGAAAGTGTTACTTTGTTTTTGAAAGTGTTAATTTCAGAGGGAAAGTAACACTTTCCATTTGTGCTAAGATGTAACTACTGGCAAATGGGAAACAGATAGTGGAGTGGTGGGGGAAATTCACAATTTCAGAATGAAAACATTGGAATCTTTTTTAAATAATTGTTTTTTCTCAGCTTTTTTTCCGTTTCAAATACATTTCAGAAATGAAAAAAAATCATCCAAAATTTGTTTCCAATGAAATCTTGTCTTCCAATGAAAA